>NW_023665685.1:27500-1370000 GCF_014743375.2 Drosophila subpulchrella
ATTCTTAATGACGACCATGTCGCCGACGCGCAGATTTTCTGTAGGAACTTGCCACTTGTTGCGCTTGTGGAGCTCCTTAAGGTACTCAACCTTCCATCGAGTGCGGAATTGTTGATGGAGAGACTTTAAGTGCTGCCACCGGCTAAGAATGGACTTGGATTCGCCCTTTACTTCAGGTTCCACTATGGATAGACGAGGTCCACCGACAAGAAAGTCAACGCTAAGAGATCAGTTGGATCCTCGGACATGGGAGCTAGCGGTCTGGAATTCAGACAAGCTTCGATTTTCGCTATGAGGGTGGACAGCTTTTCAAAGGAGTACTTCCGTGTAGCGGTAGACTTGTAAAACAAGGTCTTAAAGCTCTTGACATCAGCTTCCCATAGGCCGCCCAAATGGGGTGCTCCAGGAGGAATGAACTGCCAGGTGATCTGCTGATGACTATACGCATCGGTCAAAGAATCTTTAACGGCTTGCAGGAAGTCTCGGGAAAGCACGGTGGAAGCGCCGACGAAGGTTTTTCCATTGTTGGACTGGACTTGGCGAGGACACCCTCTTCTAGATACGAAACGAGTGAAAGCGGCAAGAAACTTTTCGGATGTAGGCTATAGATGGATGGCCTTTGTAGAAAAACAAACGAAAACCAACACATACGCTTTTGTAATGAGACAAGCTATTCCGATATAATTTTTTTTATCAAACGGGCCGGCGTAGTCCATCCCTGTGTACGTGAACGGACGGGAAAAAGACACTCGCTCTTTCGGAAAACTTCCCATCATCTGGACTTGCAATCTCTTTTTGTAGATAACGCAGACCTTGCAGTGCACATTCGTTCGGTAGGATTATAGGATGTCGTTCATCATACCGCAAACTGTCGGAGGCCGTTTCGCGGCCGCATGCCCTGATTAGCCCTTTCTTGTCTAGAAAGGGGTTCGGGAGAGAATCGAACTTGCCGCGGGCACAGGACGCTTCTGACTCAAGCGTGCGTGAGTGCAAATTGTCATGAGCTGTTCCGCGGCGGCAACGTCCTGGGCCTCTAGACGGACCCCGGAAAGCGGTGATAGTCTTCGACATCGCTGGACAAATCGATGGACATACGCGAGGACCCGCAATGCTCTATCTAATTTTTAAAAGCGGTACAGGAAATCTTCTGTCGGCATAGACGCTACATGTTCTTTGATAGCACGCTTTTCGATCTCGGTCACCGGCAGATCGGTTCCCTGGCTGGGCCAATGATCGCTTGGCCGTTCGAGCCAAGTGGGCCCATGCCACCAAAGCGGGTTACCCACAAGCCCTTGAATGGGAACTCCTCGACTAGCCAAATCAGATGGATTGTGTTCAGATTGAACGTCTGACCAATTGGCTGCCTCTGTGGACTCGGTGATCTTCGACACCCTGTTGGCAACGAACGTTGTCCAATGACACGGTGGTTTGGCTAACCATGCTAGCACAATCGTGGAATCGGTCCAACAATGGAGTTGGTCAGCCTCGGCATATTAGGAAGAATGGCTTCGGCCATCTAGGACAAAAGGAGAGCCCCACATAACTCCAACCTGGGAAGGGACACCGTTATGACTGGTGCCACAGGCGTCTTGGCCGTGAGCAAGTGCACCATTGTCTTATGGACAATCTCTACGCGCACATAGATCGCAGCTCCGTATGCCTTTTGCGAGGCGTCACAGAATTCGTGATGCTCTACGCGGATCTCTGGGCGAAAGGAAACCCATCAACTCATCGGACGTCGCTTTCCATCGTACGCCGAGAGTTTTGGCTGTGCTCTCGAGGAAGTCTGTCGTCAGAAGATGATCGCTTTGGATATGAGCAAATATTTCTTTGTGGTTGAAGGTCCATTTTTTCAATGAAAAGCCCGCGGAATCTAGGGCCCTTTGTAGCTCGCGAACAATGAGCTTAGGGTCCTCGACTCTTGGATGGCCGAGCTGCCCATCACTGTTGCGGAATAAGATGCGCTGGAACGGGGAATGCTTCGGATCTACCCATATCTTTCGATACATTTTCTCGATATCGGCACTGTAGACGTATCAGAAATATAGCCACTTCAGGATCTGGATAGTTAGATCGGACTGTAAGACTGGGCCAGCATAATGGATATCATTTAAACTGACCCCATTCTCTGAAGGGCTGGAGGCATTGAAAAACACACGCAGCTTGGTGGTTGTACTTTCCGGCCTAAGCACGGAATGATGCGGATGGTAATAACTGGCAGAATTATGGGTAGGACGGACTTTTTTCATGTGATGGAGGTCGAGATACTCTTGAATCACGGAGTCGTATTTGGCCGTCGTGTTTATTTGCAAGCCAGGCCTGGTCGGAAAACGGATGGTAAACTGACAGAGCTTCTTGGATTCAGCGGATACTGTCTGGTTTAAGCCTGAAACTTGGGCTCGGATTAATTGGTGAGGCAACTTAATTAATTTGAACAGCCGCTCAGAAATAAAGGTTGCCTCTGATCCTGAATCTATCAAGGCACGAGCTTTAAAATTCGACCCCAGGTGACATATGTCAATTATGGCGGTGCCCAGCAAGTCGGATCTATACCCCGTCGCGAAGTAATTTTGGACTGTAGAGTCCGTGGAGCGGTAGCGGTGGCAACTGGTGTATTTGGTCTTGATCTGGGTCTCGGGGAGGGATTCGAAGTCGAGGAGTTGCCTCTGGGTAGTAAGGTGTGATTGCGGCAGTGGCACGTAAAGCAACTATGAGTGCTTTTACAATCACGCAGCTGATGCCCTCGTGCGAAGCAGTTCAGACACAGCTGCTTTCTCATGCACATGTGCGGACAGGATGGTTTTCCATCTTACAAAGTTCACATCCCTTGTGCTTGGGTGCTACCCTTGTCTCGTAAGAATTAATTCTTCGAGGCGGTGCACTGGGGGCGGATGTTATTGGCAGAGATTGTTACGAGCCTGACGGCCGTACATCGTCTATAGCTTCTTAGGTCCGGTGACGCTCCGTAAGGAATCTCGGCCTTGTTGTGCAGGGACTGTTCCCACAAAGATAGCGTGAGATTAGAAAGTTTGGAGGAGCAAATGTACACTAGGAGGCAATCCCAATTTTCGGTTTGAATTCCGGACATTTCTAAAGCCTTGAGGCAACCCTGGATGGTGCGTTGAAGTTCACGGATAGCTGACCCAGATTCCTGCTTAACAGACTGAACATTAAAAAGTATTTTTAATTGGCTATTTACTAACAACCGCTTATTTTCGAAACGCTCAGTCAGGTCAGCCCAAGCTGAGCGAAAGCCATCGTTATTAAGGGGGAGTTCGAAACCATAGTGTGTGAATCGCCACTTGTTTTGGCATTTAGGTGATTTAGGAGGTCAGCCTTGGATTGTTTAGATAAATAGCCGTAAACAGATCCCTAAAGGTCGGCCACCGCAGATAATCTCCGGTGAAAACCTCGGTATCGCACGGAGGCAGCCGACAGCCAGAGGAAATGTAGGTCTGGGTAGGAACATCTTGAACTTGGGGAGCTTGGGCTATCATATCCGCGATCTGAGCCCCACATCTCTCGTAAACGGAATAGCAGTAGCCGTATTTAGCTTTGAGAATTGGCAAACTATCAGCTGCACTGTCTCCGGCTTCTCCTATGCACCCGGTGCATTCATCGTATTCTGCCTTGATGCGGTCCCATAACGCGCGTATTTCTTCGCGGCGGATGTTTAGCATGGACAGAGTAGGAGGGATCGGCGACGGAGTGTTTGTTCTGGATTCAATCTCACTCAGCCGATCTGAGAGCTCAATAAATTTGCTTAGAGCAATTTGGGAAGGTGTTAGAGCCATTTTGACGTTTCCACGGGTGACCCTTTTTCGGGGCGACGAGGACTTAGCGGTTAGTTCGGGTGTGGGCGGATCTACGGATATGCCTGGAACTACGGCAGGTGGAATAGACAACTTGTTGTTACCACTTCCAATGGACATTTAATAAAAATTACATTTTTTGGGTCAGAATCTGCTCGCCTTTGCTTAAGTCGAATAAATAGGAAACCTGGCCCACTTCTGGAACAGTGGAACGAGGTGTCGACAAAAAAGGTCGTGGAAAAAAAGTTGGTGGACGGAGGATGCTACGCCTGCGGTGGAGTGCTGGTATTATTTTCCCTGGATAAACTAATTTTTACGGAGTAAATATAAAAAATATAAATATAAAAAAGTTGCGTGGTTGTTAAATAAACCACAATGACCAAAAAAATTTTCACGTCGGTTGGTGTCATTATACCCGTTACTCGTAGAGTAAAAGGGTATACTAGATTCGTCGGAAAGTATGTAACAGGCAGAAGGAAGCGTTTCCGACCCCATAAAGTATATATATTCTTGATCAGGATCACTAGCCGAGTCGATCTAGCCATGTCCGTCTGTCCGTCTGTCCGTCTGTCCGTCTGTCCGTCTGTCCGGATGAACGCTGAGATCTCGGAAACTATGAGAGCTAGGCTATTGAGATTTGGCGAGCAGATTCCTGAGCTTCTTACGCAGCGCAAGTTTGTTTCAGTAGAGTGCCACGCCCACTCTATCGCCCACTCTAACGCCCACAAACCGCCCAAAACTGTGGCTCCCACAGTTTTGATGTTAGATAGAAATTTTTAACTGAAATGTATTAGTCTTGTCCATACCTATCGATTGACCCAAAAAAAATTTTTCTACGCCCACTCTAACGCCCACAAATCTCCCAAGAAAAAAAGCTATGACGTCAGAGCCAGACAGTGCGAAATGTTTTTACGCGTGTATGTGTGTGTATGTAAATAGTTGCCGGCCGAACTTAGCGGCAAAGAGAAAAGCACTGCCGGCGCTCAGAGAGAACAAAGTGCGCGGCTAACTTATTCTATTGAACAATGAATTTGTCACGCCTACCCTAACGCACACAACGCTTAAATCTGTCTTCCGCCGGTAGGTGGCGCATTTAAATCTCGCTTTGCTGCTTGCATATCTCCATTTCCCTTTGGTCGCTTAAGCTGAGTAACGGGTATCTGATAGTCGAGGTACTCGACTATAGCGTTCTCCCTTGTTTTTTTATTTTATTATATTTAACCGAAAGGCCGACGGAAAACTTTAATTATTGGAAACGGGATGGTGGGAATTAAAATTATATGTGAATGTATGTAGGTATGTGTGTATGTAGATATGGAAATGTATGTATATATGTATGTATGTAGATATGGATCTGTATTGTGAGAAGTTGAATAACTCCCCACAAATCTCAGCAGCAGCAGCAACGGATGGCCGGCCGCTTTCCAAATACGCGGCGAATACGCGTAGTAACGACACTGCGGGAAGAGAGAGTTTTGGAGAATTCACTTCAAGAGAGTTTGGAGAATTCACTTCAAAAGAGTTTGGAGAATTCACTTCAAGAGAGCTTGGATAATTAAGTTCGGGAGAGTTTTGGAGAATTCACTTCAAGAAAGCTTGGAGAATTCGGCTCAAAAGAGTTTGGAGAGTACGAGATAAGAGAGCTTGGAGAGAAAGAGCGAAGGGTTAACGGTAGACCGTGGCGCTTAGCACCCTAGTGTGGGACCGTGCGCAGAGAGCGAAAGATCGAACGGTAAAACCGAGGACTTTGGACCCAGAAGTGGTGCCGTGCGCAGAAGCCAAGAATTAAAGGTACCAGAAGCCCTATGCAAGTGGGGCCAGCGCTGGAAGCAGGATCAGTCGATCACGAGAAGTCAAACCGTCAAGATCAATCAAGATACCAAAGTAAACAGTCAGTCAACCAAATAAACTACTGAAACCCACTACGAAGCCGTGAATTCTGTGCTTTCTCACTGAGCTACTGGGTGGTCATGTTTATATAAATTTGGTAAGACGAACACACACTCCACTGAGCTAGACGCACGAATCTCGTAGCGAGCAGACCACAAAAAATCAGTTCTTTACAGTATGTTGATATTTATATGTATGTAGATATGTATGTATGTAGACATGGATATGTATGTATGTAATGTTCGCAGGACTTATATTGTGAGGAGTTGAATAACTCCCCACAAGTCTAAGCAGCAACAGCAGCATATGGCCGGCCGCTCACCAGATACGCGGCGAATTCGCGAAGTGACGGCGCGGCGAGGAGAGAGTTTGGAGACCAAGGATGGAGAACAAGAAAGTTTGGAGGCCAAGGATGGAGATCAGAAGAGATTGGAGACCAAGGAGCGGATAATGAGAGAATGGAGACTTGGCGGGCAGAGCAAGAGCCGTGTGCAAAAGGGGATAACGGAATTCCACCGGACTTTGGACTCTGCCGTGAACTTTGGACCGGGAGAAGAAGTGCCACATCTCGGCAGTGGAGCGGCACACAGGCGTGCCACAAGCATCACGGGAATCACCGGGACGGCAGCAGTGGGCAGAGCATCGGTTGGAAGCGGCACGTGAAGGACAAGTGGGTCAACCAGGAGGCACTGACTTTGGACCCGGAGTGGAGAGATCCAGCGGGCCGTGCGCAAAAGGGAAATAACGGTTCCCGGAGGCCCGATTACGAGGAGTCAAACCTTCAAGATCAGTTAAAGTACCAAGTGAACAGTCAGTCAAGCAAGTAATCTTCGAAGGAGCCACAACAAAGCGAATCGTCGGAAACAGCGCCGTGAAAACCATACAAGGAGCAAGATCGCCACGTCGAGACGTTCAGGATTGGGCCATTAGGAATCTCCGAATTGAGACACAAGTGGCTGAGTTCCGGAAGACATCACATGGCTAAGTCGAGGCGTTTGTTTCCAACTTTGTCACAACCACACCCTGGCGAGTCGCCCGGCGGGTCTGTCAGAGACAAGCGAAAGAGGCCTACGACGAAGAACCGTCAGCTTGGGGAGAAAAGATGTCTGAGACCCAGCGTGCCTTGCCCGACCAAGCAGGACCTGGCGTGACGGACGAGCAGTGGATCGATTTGCGGTTTCAAGAGGCGTTCGCCTGGAGAGCCCTGTGATTACCGGCGAAGTTCCCGATCAGCAACCGCCCAACTCCCCGAGTGCCAGTACGCCAGGCTACTGGTCAGGAGACAGCGCAGAGGACATCGCCAGCGACGCCAGCAGACATTTCCGGCAGCCACGTTACCATCGCCGCGCGGAGCTCATTGGGGAGCGCAGGAGCGTCGCGGACGTCAAGCATTAGGGTGAAGCCGGGTGGAACGTTCGTCTGCGCTAGGCGTAAAGCAAAGTGAACTGCTAGGCAGCTTCCTGGCGGTAGCCTTGACTGTCAGCGCGATCTGAGCAAGGGACAGGTATTGCCTCGAAAGGCGTCGGCCTGGAGAGCAAGGCTTGTTCACCCGTCTGAGAACGGTGTCGCTTTCCTAAGCCCATAAGGCCGAACTCTCTGCGAGTCTAAGGCGCGACATGCGACTCCGAGGCAGCGCGTCGGCAAGCGAGCCGAGGCGGCCACTACGAGCGTCCCGAGACACAGGAGCCAGCGGACGTCGAGTCAACGCGTCGACAAGGCACAAGTCTAAGCACCAGCAGCCGGCGGAAACAGAGCAAGGAGATACCGAAGCCAGCCCAGCCACACACCCGCTGTACTAATACCACGAGAATAAATCCCACTGTTACCATTTGAACCCTTTGTTTTCTCACTGATCTACGGGGCAGTCACGTCATATAAATTTGGTGGGACGAACACACAATCTGCTGAGCTAGCCGCACGAATCTCGTAGCGAGCAGACAACAAAATCAGTTCGTTACATCTGGCGCCCAACGTGGTTGTCCCAACAGTGAGAACAGCACAATTAAAATGGGAAAGAAGTAGATCTACCGCCATAAGAAGAAGGACTTCGCCCATGTCGCACAGAGGCTTAATGTCGCCCTGGAGGGCAGGCTAGACGACATGAGGATGGCACTGTCGGAATACTACTCAGAGACAGAGAACGACTCACAACTCGTCGACACCTGGGCCGAGCTGGAAGCAACATACCACGACAGAGCCGGCCCAAGCATTACGTTAACGAACGCTGAAGGAGACCACCTGGTGGCAAGCCTGAGCATTTACAACATGCAAAAAGAGGCCCACAGGAGAGAATCAGGCCAAAATAAGAAAACAGCAGCGCTGACCCCGACACGAAGCCAGTCGAACTATGCAAAGGTCGCGAAACAGGTCCGCGAATGGTCGTTCAGGTTCGACGGGGCGGAAAAACCATTTGAGTTCCTGGAGCAGGTAGAATGTTCCGCCAACACGTATGATATGATCCCTCGAGCGATGCCGGAGATGCTTAAAGAAAGGGATTTGAAATGGTTCATCGCCAATAACAAGCAATGGAGAACCTGGGCAGAGTTCATAGAATGCTTCCACACATATTTTCTGCCAAGGGATTTCTTCACCAGGCTGGCGGACCAGGTCCGGCAACGGAAGCAAGGCTTCAGCGAGTCGTTCAAGGACTACATGATCGACATGCAGTCGATGGTGAGGCCACTTAACTATTCTACGAAAGAGACGTAAAGGGTCACTAAAGAGAACTGCACCCCAACCCTACGGGTTTTCTTGAGAGCATACAATGTGTCGGACCTGGATACGCTAATGATCCTAGCTTGAAAAGGAACGGAAAGTTTTCGCACAGGAGAACAAGTTCTCAAAGACCAGATCGACAACACCAACGCAGGTGACATGCAGGAGATGCGAGGAGACAGATAACCAGGACACACGAGGAAATGACCAATGGTCACCACCACACCAAGCCAGACGACAGCAGGCAACAGACGCAACACGCGGAGGCCATTGGACACCACCCCCACAGCAACAGAGACAGCCAAACAAAACTTTTAGGAGACCGCCAAGCAACACACAGAGGTCACAAGATGCCACCCATATCACAGACCCGCAGGAGGCCTGTCGGAAATGCGGTGGGAACGGACACTGGGCTAGAGGATGTCGAAACCAGCGGCTGTTATTTTGCTGGATATGCGGCAAGGTGGGTGTCAGGAGAGTCGATTGGAGAGTCGAAATGGCCAGCGATCTCAGCCGCAGAGAGGCGAGCGGTAATCGGGCAAGCTAATCGAGGAGGAGCAGCAGTTGTCCGCAGCTGTGATGATTGGAGAGACCGGCTACAAAGCCACAATCGACACCGGAGCAACGGAAAGCTTCGTTAGCGAAGAATTGGCGGACAGTATTGCTGCTCTAGGAAGGATTACAAGGACGAGACGGCATGTTAGGTTGGCAGATGGAAGGTGCGGCGGAGATGATGCGCAGCTCGAGGTGGAGGTCAAATTCGGCAACAAACAAGTGACCATGAGCCTGTTGATTTTACCCGGAGTAGTGGATCCATTAGTGTTGGGATGTAACTTTCTGAAACAAGTCGGAACCGAGATAAGGTGTGCTGGACACGAGATAATAATACCATCCAGGAACCGAAACAATGGATGGCTCGAGGAGAAGCTATCAGTAGCAGTCGTCAAACAAGTAAACGAGTTGGACGATACTACAGCGTTCCTTGAAGCAGAGCTGGCAGACTTCAGCACAATGACGGGAACATCGAATATGGCAGAACACCAGATCAAAACAAGGAAGAACGCTATAGTCTAGTACCTCGACTATCAGATACCCGTTACTCAGCTAAAGGGACCAAAGGGAAATGGAGATATGCAAGCAGCAAAGCGAGATCGAAATAGGCCACCTATCGGCGGTAGACAGATTTAAGCGTTATGGGCGTTAGAGTGGGCGTGGCAAATTTTTTGTTGGGTCAATCGATAGGTATTGACGAGACCAATACAGTTCAGTTAAAATTTTGTATCTAGCATGAAAATTGTGGGCGGTTTGTGGGCGTAAAAGTGGGCGTGGCAAATTTTTTTTTTATCAATCGATAGGTATTGTTGAGAACAATACATTTCAGTTAATATTTTTATTCTAGCTTATTAGAGAGGGCGTGGCACTCTACTGAAACAAAGTTACGCTGAGTAAGAAGCTCAGGAATCTGCACGCCAAATCTCAATAGCCTAGCTCTCATAATTTCCGAGATCTCAGCGTTCATCCGGACAGACAGACGGACAGACGGACATGGGTAGATCGACTCGGCTAGTGATCCTGATCAAGAATATATTTACTTTATGGGGTCGGAAACGCTTCCTACTGCCTGTTACATACTTTCCGACGAATCTAGTATACCCTTTTACTCTACGAGTAACGGGTGTAATGAAGGATGACAGGCCAATCAAGCAGAGATACTACCCCAAGAACCCAAAAATTCAAGGGGAAATCAACGCAAAGGTGGACGAGCTTCTCCAAATGGGGTTCATAGAGCATTTAAAGAGCCCATATAGCTCCCCCGTCGTGATGGTGAAAAAGAAGACAGGCAAGTGGAGACTGTGTTTCGACTTCAGGCATAACAACGCGAAGTCAGTGAAGGATGCCTACGCGATGCCCCGCATAAACTACATCCTAGATCAACTAAGGGAAGCGCGGTACATCAGCAGCTTGGACCTGAAGGATGGATACTGGCAGATCCCACTGGAAGACAGTAGCAGGCGATATATGGCGTTCACGGTACCAGGCAAAGGTCTGTTTTAGTGGAGGGTAATGCCGTTCGGACTTCACTCGGCGTCGGCAACGTTTCAACGAGTTTTGGACCAAGTAATTGGCCCCGAGATGTCACCTCACGCATTCGCTTACCAGGATGACATAATAGTGATCGGTCGCACGCTGGAAGAACACAACAGAAACCTGAGAGATGTGTTCCGGTGTCTAAAGGAGGCAAATCTGAGGCTGAATCCAGAAAAATGCCAATTCTTTAAGAAGGAATGTTGTACCTGGGATATCGAGTTACTAGCGAGGGAATAGGAACAGATCCTGAAAAAGTAGCCGCCATCGCCGAACTGGAACCGCAATCGACCGTCAAAGAGCTCCGGCAACACCTAGGAGTAGCGTCGTGTTAACGCAGACTTGTACCAGATTTTTCCAGAATCGTCAAACCCCTGAATGACCTGCTGCGCAAAGGCAGTAAGTGGGAGTGGACACCAGAGCACCAGATGGCGTTTGAGGAAGTAAAAGCAAGACTCGTGGCAGATCCGGTGCTAGCATGCCCGGACTTCAGTAGAACTTTCATCCTGCAACCAGACGCCAGCGGCTACGGCTTCGGAACAATACTGACCCAGGACACCCAAAAGGTCGAAAGAGTAATCTCCTATTCGCGCCGAACACTGAGCGGCGCGGAAAAGAACTATTCAACAACGGAGAAGGAGTGCTTGGTGATCGTCTGGGCGATCAGGAAGCTCAGGCCATGTCTGGAAGGTTACCACTTTAAGGTAGTAACCGACCACATGGCCCTGAAGTGGCTCAACAGCATCGAAAGCCCTTCAGGAAGGATCGCCAGATGGTCCCTGGAGCTACAACAGTACGACTTTGAGATAGCGTACAGAAAGGGTCAGCTAAACGTGGTGGCCGACGCATTATCAAGACAACCACAACCAGAGACGCTACGAGGATAAAAAAGGGGCATCGGCAACAATAGCTTCAGGAGGTTGCAGCTGGATCAAGGACTTGCGCGAAAAGATAAGGACCCAACCGTAGAAGTATCCGGACTATGTTATGGATGGTGAGACAGTGTTCGGAAACATACCTCACCGAGCAGGCATTGAAGAAGTCTCGATGTGCGTCCCAAAGGCGCTACGAGAAACAGTGTTGAAGGAAAACCACTACGCACCGTCTGCGGGACACATAGGAAGCCGGAGGACAATTGCACGGTTGGCAGCCCGATACTACTGGCCAGGCATGCATAGAGACGCCCGAGCCCACGTAAGAAAATGCGAGATTTGCATGCGGCTTAAGCCCAATCAGATGCAGGCGGCCGGGAAGATGTTGACCCAAGTGCCGGAGGAACCATGGGCCACGGTATGTGCAGACTTCGTTGGACCCCTACCAAGATCTAAGCACGGGAACCAAATGCTGCTGGTCATGATAGACAGATTTTCGAAATGGACGGAACTGGTGCCCCTGCGCAGTGCGACAGCAGAGTCGCTCAAGAAGGCGTTTAGGGAGCGCATAGTCGCAAGGTACGGGGTCCCGAAGGTGGTCATAACGGACAACTGAGTGCAGTTTGCAAGCCGTATCTTCAAGAGTTTTCTGGCTGAGATGGGTATCAGACAACAGTTCACCGCACCATACACACCACAAGAGAATCCGACCGAACGAGCAAATAGAACGGTCAAGACCATGATTGCGCAATTCGCAGGGCAGGTCCAGAGAAACTGGGACGAGAAGTGGCCGGAGATTATGCTAGCAGTGAACACGAGCACATCGGAATCCACCGGCCATACAACGGCGCTTTTTTAACCAGGGCAGGGAACCACGTCTACCCAGCAGCCTATATGAGAAGGGGTCCCTAGGCACTGGACGAGCTACGGAGACCTCTGAGGAAAATGCCAACAAACTGAGGGAGGTATTCGAGATCGTGCGGCGAAATATGGAAAAGGCGTCCCAGGACCAAGCCAGACACTATAATCTGAGAAGGAGGCAATGGTCACCAGAGGCGGGCGACATCGTGTGGGCCAAGGAACATCACCTGTCCAAAGCGGCTGAAGGATTCGCTGCAAAACTAGCCCCGAGGTACGATGGCCCTTACCAGGTTGTGCCACACACAATTCGCCACACACAGTCGAAGGGCACGGTGTGTGACCGACGTGAGGCAAGACGGTTGTATAGTCGAGTGCGCTCTGAATTTATCTCGTTTTAAAGTCAGTGTAGCGACGGTCGTTACCTAAAAAGTGTACTGTGTATAGTGCGAGACACTCCGGGACTAGAGGTACGTACCAGGGCACTGTTCCGGCGGGGCCTCCGAACGTATCCCCAAGTCTTGGACTGGTGAGGCTGCTGTCGGTTCGTGGGCCAGGGGGGATCCTCTCCCTCGCCCATCGAGTGAGAGGCTTTCACCTCGAAAATCTCTCTCACGCGCACAGCATCCACAAGCTGCCACCCGCGCGTTTTTCCCTCAACACTGCAAACAACAAAATCAGCTGTTTACAGTGTTGAACAACGTCGGGGTAGGAGCTTAACAGCGTGGATCCCCGCGCCTAACAGCGCATAGTGTTGGAAAGCGCCATAAACGCGGGCCCAGCCTAGGTTTTTGAATTTTGAATATTCGAAATTCTCCAAATTCTGGCACCGGGATTCAGGGACGGCAAAAGGCAGAAGGCCAAGGATCGGGCTAAATTCCAACCCCTCCGCCGCGGCGGTGTCTATCAAAAGGGGCACTGGGGACCAAAAAGGGGCGGTATATCCCCCATCGTAAGCCTAGGGGAAATCTGTGGCCAGCGCGGGAGCCTCCCTCGAACAAACCGGGTAGCCCGAGATGGAGGAGGCTGAAAACCCTTTCGCGGGCAGACCAGTGGTGGTAAGATCTCCCCGCCAGTCGAGGGAGGATGGGACCGACGGAGTTGCAGCGACATTTAAGAAGGGCAGCAAGCTCGCCTGCTTGCCGGCACCTTCGACAACCCTAGTCGATGAGCTGATCGTAGACACCGAGGAAGCTAAGGAAACCCCTAAGAGGACGCGTGATCCTGCTAGCCCAGCTAACTCGCAGAGGACAACGCCGGCCAAAAGGAGCAAGGCCTCCCACGAGGCAACCTGCCTGGAGGATCTCTTGGAGCTGGGGAAGCTTCTGCAGGAGGTATCCACCAAGATGACGGACAAGACGGCGACAACTGTCGCCACGAGGGAGACGTTCGTGCGCATGAAGGCGCTTCACACGAGGCGAACAGAGAGGGCGGCAAGGACGACAGCATCAGGGTGAATGGGCAAGATGCTGCAATTGTGTGCGCGAAATGCTCTCGAAGCCTGCAGAGCTCCAACAAAGTACAGCAGACAACGCCTGTCTGGAGGAGAGATTCTGCAGCGCAAACGGGGCCTTGGCGAAGGATAAGCCAGCCGACTGTGGCTGGAGGATCCGCGGCTCAAGTGGCCCCACCATCCACGCGCCCAACGCAGCAGAAAAGTGCCAAAGCTCCCAGGAGCACCCGAAAGAACCCGCCAAAAGGGCCACAAGAGAGAGATGCGACGCACGCTGGCGCCAGTAAGACTGTGAGCCCCGCAATTCCGGTCGCTGAGTGGGAGGTGGTCAAGAAAAAGCCGAGGGCCACGCGTCGCGCCAGACCCGACGCCGTCGTTGTCCAGGCGAGCGGGAAATCGTACAGCGAGGTGTTAGCCATGGTGACCCGAAGAGAAGATAAACAGCTGTCGGACTTGGGAAGCTGTGTATCCAAGGTACGCCGCACCATTAACGGCAACCTACTGCTCGAGGTGGCCAAAGACAGCGCTGAAAGTGCAGAAGCCATGAAGGAGAGCATTGCGAGGGTGTTAGACGACGCAGCGTCAGTGCGAGCCATGTCGGACGAGACCAAACTGCTCGTTCTGGAGATAAGAGACATCGACTCCATCGCGACGGAGCAGGAAATCTGCGCTGCGATTGCGAGCCAGTATGGTATCGACGCGGAGCGCATCAGAGTTCGGAGTCTGCGTCGAGGCTACGCGGAGTCGCAGTTAGCTGTAATCAGTTTGCCCTACTCCCTGGGGAAAGCCGTCCTCCATCGTGGCGAGGTGCGGATTGGATGGACCATCTGCAGGATCCGGGAAATACAAGGCCCCCGAAGATGTTTCAAATGCTTGGAATCCGGGCATATTGCAGTTAACTGCAAGGCCTAGTGGACAGGAGCGATTGCTGTATGAGATGTGGTGAAAAAGGTCACAAGGCAGCCAAGTGCAGCAAGGAGCCTTCATGCTTATTCTGCTCTGCGGCAGGAAGAAAGGAGACCAGGCACCAGGCAGGAAGCAGACTCTGTCATGCGATTGATTCAGCTAAATCTGAACCATTGTAGGGCCGCGCAGGACCTCCTGAAGCAGACGGTGCGCGAGCTGGGTTCTGAGGTGGCGATACTCAGTGAGCCCTACAGAGTGGAAAGCATCAGCGATTGGGTCACGGATCGCACAGGCAAAGCGGCACTGTGGCTCTGCGGTGTGAGTGTTCCACCAATGCGGGACACGAGGGCAGTAGAGGGATTTGTCCGAGCGAACGTAGGCGGCACATGGATCTACAGCTGCTACCTGGCCCCCAGTCTATCACTGACGTCCTTTAGCAGGATCCTGGACGAGCTGATCAGCGACCTGAGAGGAAGGATCAACGTGGTGATCGGAGGCGACTTTAACGCCTGGGCCGAGGAATGGGGCTTCCTCTATACCAACGCCAGGGGGCGGACCATCCTTGAAGCAATTGCGTCACTGGACATCGTCCTGTTGAACGAGGGCTCCCAGCACACCTTCAACAGAGCTGGGGCCGGTTCAATCGTAGACCTATCGTTAGCGAGCAGCTCGTTATCCCGTAGCACACGCTGGAGGATAGGCGAGGTGTTCACAGCCAGCGACCATGAGGCCATCCTGCTGACAGTTGGCGGTCCACCGTGCCAAAGCCAGCCGATGACCGGGCCAAGAAAAGCCTACCGCCAGGACACCTTTAGGACCTTTAGACCTTCGCCAGCGCACTGGAGGGATTGGCTGTATTTGAGCTGGACTCGGCAGATGTAGCAGCGAACAAATTGGCAGCCAGACTGGAGGAAGCCTGTGACCAAAGCATGCAGCAGCGTAAGACCTTTCGGAAGCACCACGCGCCAGTGTACTGGTGGAGCGAGGAAATTGCTAGCTTGCGCAGGACCTGCCTTCGAGCGAGGAGGTTAGTCCAAAGGGCGAGAGGCACCGCAAACCTTCTGCCTGCAACTCTAGCTTTAAGAGTGCAAAGAAGGCACTCAAACTGGCGATTCGGGACAGCAAGAGGGAGAGCTACCTCAAGCTCTGTGACGAGCTGGAAAACGACCCATGGGGAAGAGCCTACAAGACGGTGGTCAAGCGTGTGAGTGCCGGCAACAGGTCGCCTACTGACTCGGCGGTCCTGGAAGGCATTGTCCTAGTGCTGTTTCCAGAGGGTCGCTGCCATTGCATCCCCCGATGGACGCGACAAATTGGGAGCCAGATATGTCCGGTCACGGAGACGGAACTATTGTCTGTGGCACGGAACCTGAAGAGCAGGAGGGCACCCGGGCCGGATTTGGTCCCGAACATCGCTCTACAACACGTGCCTGCTGAAAGGGACCTTCCCCGACAGGTGGAAGCGCCAAAAACTTCTGCTCCTGCCGAAGCCAGGGAAACCAGCGGGCGAAGCTTCTTCCTACAGACCCATCTGCCTGCTGGACACTATAGGCAAGGTCTTCGAAAGGGTCATTGCAACAAGACTTAACGCTGCTATGGAGGATGCCGGTGGACTGTCTTCCAACCAGTACGGTTTCCGGAAAGGGAAATCTACACTGGACGCGATAGAGAGGGTCACCAACATTGCTGCTAAAGCCATCGCGGGTACCAGATGAAAAGGTGGGACGAAAAAGTATTGTCTAGTGATCACGCTGGACATACGGAACGCGTTCAACTCAGCCGATTGGGGGAGGACACTGGAGGCACTACTGTCCTTCAACATCCCGGATTACCTTCTGAATGTAGTGCACAGCTACCTCAGCAAAAGGGAACTGGTCCTAGATACCTCTGTGGGCCCCAGGACTTACGAGGTGACAGCCGGTGTTCCTCAGGGCTCGGTACTGGGCCCTCTGCTTTGGAACACGATGTATGACGGTGTTCTGAAGCTCCCACTGCCGAGCAGCACCAACATTGTGGGCTTTGCGGATGATGTCGCGCTGGTTGTGGTGGCCAAGGAAGTTGAGGCCGTGGAGGCAGCTGCAAACTGCGCAATTCGAGCAGTGGAGGAGTGGCTCGCAGTGGCGGGCCTAGAGCTGGCCTCACACAAAACTGAAGCGGTGCTGATTTCAAGCAGGAAAGCAGTGGAGTCGGCGCATATTCAGATCGGAGGGACAACGATAACTTCTCAGCGTGCCACAAGGTACCTAGGAGTCATGCTGGACACCCGCCTCTCCTACCGCGAACACCTGGAGTTCGTAAACAAGAAGGCAAGCGAAACCACAGGATCGCTCTGCAGGATCCTGCTGAATACCAGGGGACCGAAGCAGGACAGACGCAGGCTCCTCGCGACTGTTGTCAAGTCGTAGTTGCTGTACGCTGCTCCAGTGTGGGCTGAGGCCACTGCTGTGAGCAGCTACATGCGAGGTGTTAACTCGACGTACCGCCTGTGCGCCGTCAGAATTTCGAGTGCCTTCAGGACGATCTCGGACGACGCAGCCCTGGTGCGGGAGGCCAAGGAGATTCGCGCGGCTCTAGCAGGCGAACAGGCGGACCGCAGTACCAAGACCGAGGTGAAGAGAAGGGCCAGGATGCAGAGCGTCGTCAACTGGCAGGCAGCCTGGGACATCTCCAGCAAGGGTCGCTGGACGCACCAGCTCATCCCCAGCATAGAGCCATGGCTAAATAGGAACCACGGCCATGTGGATTTTTACCTCACGCAGGCGCTGAGTGGACACGGCTGCTTCCGAAGCTTTCTTAAGCGCTTCGGGCACGACACGGAGGACGGTTGCCCAGAGTGCGGCAGTGGCATTGTCGAGGACGCTCAGCATGTCCTTTTTGAATGTCGCCGCTTTGGCTATGACCGCCAGATACTTACTCATGGAGACCACCGGGGCAAGAGTTCGGCCAGAAACTTTTGTGCCCCTCATGCTGCTGAAGGAGGCGAATTGGGAAGCGACGGCAGCCTACGCAGCGAGCGTACTGCGAACGCTGCGTCGAACCGACAACGAGAGGAGAGAAGCTACAGCCTAGGTGGCTACCATTGTGCGAAGCAATACCTTGCGGTGATACCGCGCAACCACGGCCCCCTACTCCTGTTCTTGAACTCACTTTTACTTGTATATAATTGTAGAGAATATATGAATATAAAAAAAAAAAAACACACACAGTCGAAGAAAGAAAGGTCAGATCACGTTGGCGAACTCAAGCAACAACAAAACGAGCAGACAGCAGAAACGTCAGATGTCTAACAACAGGTACGAGGCGCCACACGGAAAGGACAATCACGGTAGCACAAGGACATGGATAAGGATTTCACGTTGATCCAGACTGCGAGGATACAGGATTATGCGTCAGGTCTAAGCGAGAGTCATCCACACGCCACGCAGAAAGGTCTACCATAAGGATAGGTCACAAGGACATGGATAAGGATTTCACATTGATCCAGACTGCGAGACCACAGGATTATGCGTCAGGCCTAAGAGAGAGTCATCCACACGCCACGCAGAAAGGACAATTACAAGGATAGGTCACAAGGACGCAACACGATTCAGCGTCGAGCAGTTGCCGGGCAGAAGCAGATCTGGCAGACTTCGGCACAATGACGGGAACATCGAATATGGCAGAACACCAGATCAAAACAAGGAAGAACGCTATAGTCTAGTACCTCGACTATCAGATACCCGTTACTCAGCTAAAGGGACCAAAGGGAAATGGAGATATGCAAGCAGCAAAGCGAGATCGAAATAGGCCACCTATCGGCGGTAGACAGATTTAAGCGTTATGGGCGTTAGAGTGGGCGTGGCAAATTTTTTGTTGGGTCAATCGATAAGTATTGACGAGACCAATACAGTTCAGTTAAAATTTTGTATCTAGCATGAAAATTGTGGGCGGTTTGTGGGCGTAAAAGTGGGCGTGGCATATTTTTTTTTATCAATCGATAGGTATTGTTGAGAACAATACATTTCAGTTAATATTTTTATTCTAGCATCAAAACTGTAGGAGCCACAGTTTTGGGCGGTGTGTGGGCGTTAGAGAGGGCGTGGCACTCTACTGAAACAAAGTTACGCTGAGTAAGAAGCTCAGGAATCTGCACGCCAAATCTCAATAGCCTAGCTCTCATAATTTCCGAGATCTCAGCGTTCATCCGGACAGACAGACGGACAGACGGACATGGGTAGATCGACTCGGCTAGTGACTCGGCTAGTGTTCACAGCCAGCGACCATGAGGCCATCCTGCTGACAGTTGGCGGTCCACCGTGCCAAAGCCAGCCGATGACCGGGCCAAGAAAAGCCTACCGCCAGGACACCTTTAGGACCTTTAGACCTTCGCCAGCGCACTGGAGGGATTGGCTGTATTTGAGCTGGACTCGGCTCTCATAATTTCCGAGATCTCAGCGTTCATCCGGACAGACAGACGGACAGACGGACATGGGTAGATCGACTCGGCTAGTGATCCTGATCAAGAATATATTTACTTTATGGGGTCGGAAACGCTTCCTACTGCCTGTTACATACTTTCCGACGAATCTAGTATACCCTTTTACTCTACGAGTAACGGGTGTAATGAAGGATGACAGGCCAATCAAGCAGAGATACTACCCCAAGAACCCAAAAATTCAAGGGGAAATCAACGCAAAGGTGGACGAGCTTCTCCAAATGGGGTTCATAGAGCATTTAAAGAGCCCATATAGCTCCCCCGTCGTGATGGTGAAAAAGAAGACAGGCAAGTGGAGACTGTGTTTCGACTTCAGGCATAACAACGCGAAGTCAGTGAAGGATGCCTACGCGATGCCCCGCATAAACTACATCCTAGATCAACTAAGGGAAGCGCGGTACATCAGCAGCTTGGACCTGAAGGATGGATACTGGCAGATCCCACTGGAAGACAGTAGCAGGCGATATATGGCGTTCACGGTACCAGGCAAAGGTCTGTTTTAGTGGAGGGTAATGCCGTTCGGACTTCACTCGGCGTCGGCAACGTTTCAACGAGTTTTGGACCAAGTAATTGGCCCCGAGATGTCACCTCACGCATTCGCTTACCAGGATGACATAATAGTGATCGGTCGCACGCTGGAAGAACACAACAGAAACCTGAGAGATGTGTTCCGGTGTCTAAAGGAGGCAAACCTGAGGCTGAATCCAGAAAAATGCCAATTCTTTAAGAAGGAATGTTGTACCTGGGATATCGAGTGACTAGCGAGGGAATAGGAACAGATCCTGAAAAAGTAGCCGCCATCGCCGAACTGGAACCGCAATCGACCGTCAAAGAGCTCCGGCAACACCTAGGAGTAGCGTCGTGTTACCGTAGATTTGTACCAGATTTTTCCAGAATCGTCAAGCCCCTGAATGACCTGCTGCGCAAAGGCAGTAAGTGGGAGTGGACACCAGAGCACCAGATGGCGTTTGAGGAGGTAAAAGCAAGACTCGTGGCAGATCCGGTGCTAGCATGCCCGGACTTCAGTAGAACTTTCATCCTGCAAACAGACGCCAGCGACTACGGCATCGGAACAATACTGACCCAGGACACCCAAAAGGTCGAAAGAGTAATCTCCTATTCGCGCCGAACACTGAACGGCGCGGAAAAGAACTATTCAACAACGGAGAAGGAGTGCTTGGTGATCGTCTGGGCGATCAGGAAGCTCAGGCCATGTCTGGAAGGTTACCACTTTAAGGTAGTAACCGACCACATGGCCCTGAAGTGGCTCAACAGCATCGAAAGCCCTTCAGGAAGGATCGCCAGATGGCCCCTGGAGCTACAACAGTACGACTTTGAGATAGCGTACAGAAAGGGTCAGCTAAACGTGGTGGCCGACGCATTATCAAGACAACCACAACCAGAGACGCTACGAGGATTAAAAGAGGCATCGGCAACAATAGCTTCAGGAGGTTGCAGCTGGATCAAGGACTTGCGCGAAAAGATAAGGACCCAACCGTAGAAGTATCCGGACTATGTTATGGATGGTGAGACAGTGTTCGGAAACATACCTCACCGAGCAGGCAGTGAAGACGTCGCGATGTGCGTCCCAAAGGCGCTACGAGAAATAGTGTTGAAGGAAAACCACTACGCACCGTCTGCGGGACACATAGGAAGCCGGAGGACAATTGCACGGTTGGCAGCCCGATACTACTGGCCAGGCATGCATAGAGACGCCCGAGCCCACGTAAGAAAATGCGAGATTTGCATGCGGCTTAAGCCTTCAGATGCAGGCGGCCGGGAAGATGTTGACCCAAGTGCCGGAGGAACCATGGGCCACGGTATGTGCTGACTTCGTTGGACCCCTACCAAGATCTAAGCACGGGAACCAAATGCTGCTGGTCATGATAGACAGATTTTCGAAATGGACGGAACTGGTGCCCTTGCGCAGTGCGACAGCAGAGTCGCTCAAGAAGGCGTTTAGGGAGCGCATAGTCGCAAGGTACGGGGTCCCGAAGGTGGTCATAACGGACAACTGAGTGCAGTTTGCAAGCCGTATCTTCAAGAGTTTTCTGGCTGAGATGGGTATCAGACAACAGTTCACCGCACCATACACACCACAAGAGAATCCGACCGAACGAGCAAACAGAACGGTCAAGACCATGATTGCGCAATTCGCAGGGCAGGTCCAGAGAAACTGGGACGAGAAGTGGCCGGAGATTATGCTAGCAGTGAACACGAGCACATCGGAATCAACCGGCCATACAACGGCGCTTTTTTAACCAGGGCAGGGAACCACGTCTACCCAGCAGCCTATATGAGAAGGGGTCCCTAGGCACTGGACGAGCTACGGAGACCTCTGAGGAAAATGCCAACAAACTGAGGGAGGTATTCGAGATCGTGCGGCGAAATATGGAAAAGGCGTCCCAGGACCAAGCCAGACACTATAATCTGAGAAGGAGGCAATGGTCACCAGAGGCGGGCGACATCATGTGGGCCAAGGAACATCACCTGTCCAAAGCGGCTGAAGGATTCGCTTCAAAACTAGCCCCGAGGTACGATGGCCCTTACCAGGATGTGCCACACACAATTCGCCACACACAGTCGAAGGGCACGGTGTGTGACCGACGTGAAGCAAGACGGTTGTATAGTCGAGTGCGCTCTGAATTTATCTCGTTTTAAAGTCAGTGTAGCGACGGTCGTTACCTAAAAAGTGTACTGTGTATAGTGCGAGACACTCCGGGACTAGAGGTACGTACCAGGGCACTGTTCCGGCGGGGCCTCCGAACGTATCCCCAAGTCTTGGACTGGTGAGGCTGCTGTCGGTTCGTGGGCCAGGGGGGATCCTCTCCCTCGCCCATCGAGTGAGAGGCTTTCACCTCGAAAATCTCAATCACGCGCACAGCATCCACAAGCTGCCACCCGCGCGTTTTTCCCTCAACACTGCAAACAACAAAATCAGCTGTTTACAGTGTTGAACAACGTCGGGGTAGGAGCTTAACAGCGTGGATCCCCGCGCCTAACAGCACATAGTGTTGGAAAGCGCCATAAACGCGGGCCCAGCCTAAATTTTTGAATTTTGAATATTCGAAATTCTCCAAATTCTGGCACCGGGATTCAGGGACGGCAAAAGGCAGAAGGCCAAGGATCGGGCTAAATTCCAACCCCTCCGCCGCGGCGGTGTCTATCAAAAGGGGCACTGGGGACCAAAAAGGGGCGGTATATCCCCCATCGTAAGCCTAGGGGAAATCTGTGGCCAGCGCGGGAGCCTCCCTCGAACAAACCGGGTAGCCCGAGATGGAGGAGGCTGAAAACCCTTTCGCGGGCAGACCAGTGGGGGTAAGATCTCCCCGCCAGCCGAGGGAGGATGGGACCGACGGAGTTGCAGCGGCATTTAAGAAGGGCAGCAAGCTCGCCCGCTTGCCGGCACCTTCGACAACCCTAGTCGATGAGCTGATCGTAGACACCGAGGAAGCTAAGGAAACCCCTAAGAGGACGCGTGATCCTGCTAGCCCAGCTAACTCGCAGAGGACAACGCCGGCCAAAAGGAGCAAGGCCTCCCACGAGGCAACCTGCCTGGAGGATCTCTTGGAGCTGGGGAAGCTTCTGCAGGAGGTATCCACCAAGATGACGGACAAGACGGCGACAACTGTCGCCACGAGGGAGACGTTCGTGCGCATGAAGGCGCTTCACACGAGGCGAACAGAGAGGGCGGCAAGGACGACAGCATCAGGGTGAATGGGCAAGATGCTGCAATTGTGTGCGCGAAATGCTCTCGAAGCCTGCAGAGCTCCAACAAAGTACAGCAGACAACGCCTGTCTGGAGGAGAGATTCTGCAGCGCAAACGGAGCCTTGGCGAAGGATAAGCCAGCCGACTGTGGCTGGAGGATCCGCGGCTCAAGTGGCCCCACCATCCACGCGCCCAACGCAGCAGAAAAGTGCCAAAGCTCCCAGGAGCACCCGAAAGAACCCGCCAAAAAGGCCACAAGAGAGAGATGCGACGCACGCTGGCGCCAGTAAGACTGTGAGCCCCGCAATTCCGGTCGCTGAGTGGGAGGTGGTCAAGAAAAAGCCGAGGGCCACGCGTCGCGCCAGACCCGACGCCGTCGTTGTCCAGGCGAGCGGGAAATCGTACAGCGAGGTGTTAGCCATGGTGACCCGAAGAGAAGATAAACAGCTGTCGGACTTGGGAAGCTGTGTATCCAAGGTACGCCGCACCATTAACGGCAACAGCACATAGTGTTGGAAAGCGCCATAAACGCGGGCCCAGCCTAAGTTTTTGAATTTTGAATATTCGAAATTCTCCAAATTCTGGCACCGGGATTCAGGGACGGCAAAAGGCAGAAGGCCAAGGATCGGGCTAAATTCCAACCCCTCCGCCGCGGCGGTGTCTATCAAAAGGGGCACTGGGGACCAAAAAGGGGCGGTATATCCCCCATCGTAAGCCTAGGGGAAATCTGTGGCCAGCGCGGGAGCCTCCCTCGAACAAACCGGGTAGCCCGAGATGGAGGAGGCTGAAAACCCTTTCGCGGGCAGACCAGTGGTGGTAAGATCTCCCCGCCAGCCGAGGGAGGATGGGACCGACGGAGTTGCAGCGGCATTTAAGAAGGGCAGCAAGCTCGCCCGCTTGCCGGCACCTTCGACAACCCTAGTCGATGAGCTGATCGTAGACACCGAGGAAGCTAAGGAAACCCCTAAGAGGACGCGTGATCCTGCTAGCCTAGCTAACTCGCAGAGGACAACGCCGGCCAAAAGGAGCAAGGCCTCCCACGAGGCAACCTGCCTGGAGGATCTCTTGGAGCTGGGGAAGCTTCTGCAGGAGGTATCCACCAAGATGACGGACAAGACGGCGACAACTGTCGCCACGAGGGAGACGTTCGTGCGCATGAAGGCGCTTCACACGAGGCGAACAGAGAGGGCGGCGAGGACGACAGCATCAGGGTGAATGGGCAAGATGCTGCAATTGTGTGCGCGAAATGCTCTCGAAGCCTGCAGAGCTCCAACAAAGAACAGCAGACAACGCCTGTCTGGAGGAGAGATTCTGCAGCGCAAACGGAGCCTTGGCGAAGGATAAGCCAGCCGACTGTGGCTGGAGGATCCGCGGCTCAAGTGGCCCCACCATCCACGCGCCCAACGCAGCAGAAAAGGGCCAAAGCTCCCAGGAGCACCCGAAAGAACCCGCCAAAAGGGCCACAAGAGAGAGATGCGACGCACGCTGGCGCCAGTAAGACTGTGAGCCCCGCAATTCCGGTCGCTGAGTGGGAGGTGGTCAAGAAAAAGCCGAGGGCCACGCGTCGCGCCAGACCCGACGCCGTCGTTGTCCAGGCGAGCGGGAAATCGTACAGCGAGGTGTTAGCCATGGTGACCCGAAGAGAAGATAAACAGCTGTCGGACTTGGGAAGCTGTGTATCCAAGGTACGCCGCACCATTAACGGCAACCTACTGCTCGAGGTGGCCAAAGACAGCGCTGAAAGTGCAGAAGCCATGAAGGAGAGCATTGCGAGGGTGTTAGACGACGCAGCGTCAGTGCGAGCCATGTCGGACGAGACCAAACTGCTCGTTCTGGAGATAAGAGACATCGACTCCATCGCGACGGAGCAGGAAATCTGCGCTGCGATTGCGAGCCAGTATGGTATCGACGCGGAGCGCATCAGAGTTCGGAGTCTGCGTCGAGGCTACGCGGAGTCGCAGTTAGCTGTGATCAGTTTGCCCTACTCCCTGGGGAAAGCCGTCCTCCATCGTGGCGAGGTGCGGATTGGATGGACCATCTGCAGGATCCGGGAAATAACAGGCCCCCGAAGATGTTTCAAATGCTTGGAATCCGGGCATATTGCAGTTAACTGCAAGGCCTAGTGGACAGGAGCGATTGCTGTATGAGATGTGGTGAAAAAGGTCACAAGGCAGCCAAGTGCAGCAAGGAGCCTTCATGCTTATTCTGCTCTGCGGCAGGAAGAAAGGAGACCAGGCACCAGGCAGGAAGCAGACTCTGTCATGCGATTGATTCAGCTAAATCTGAACCATTGTAGGGCCGCGCAGGACCTCCTGAAGCAGACGGTGCGCGAGCTGGGTTCTGAGGTGGCGATACTCAGTGAGCCCTACAGAGTGGAAAGCATCTGCGATTGGGTCACGGATCGCACAGGCAAAGCGGCACTGTGGCTCTGCGGTGTGAGTGTTCCACCAATGCGGGACACGAGGGCAGTAGAGGGATTTGTCCGAGCGAACGTAGGCGGCACATGGATCTACAGCTGCTACCTGGCCCCCAGTCTATCACTGACGTCCTTTAGCAGGATCCTGGACGAGCTGATCAGCGACCTGAGAGGAAGGATCAACGTGGTGATCGGAGGCGACTTTAACGCCTGGGCCGAGGAATGGGGCTCCCTCTATACCAACGCCAGGGGGCGGACCATCCTTGAAGCAATTGCGTCACTGGACATCGTCCTGTTGAACGAGGGCTCCCAGCACACCTTCAACAGAGCTGGGGCCGGTTCAATCGTAGACCTATCGTTAGCGAGCAGCTCGTTATCCCGTAGCACACGCTGGAGGATAGGCGAGGTGTTCACAGCCAGCGACCATGAGGCCATCCTGCTGACAGTTGGCGGTCCACCGTGCCAAAGCCAGCCGATGACCGGGCCAAGAAAAGCCTACCGCCAGGACACCTTTTGGACCTTTAGACCTTCGCCAGCGCACTGGAGGGATTGGCTGTATTTGAGCTGGACTCGGCAGATGTAGCAGCGAACAAATTGGCAGCCAGACTGGAGGAAGCCTGTGACCAAAGCATGCAGCAGCGTAAGACCTTTCGGAAGCACCACGCGCCAGTGTACTGGTGGAGCGAGGAAATTGCTAGCTTGCGCAGGACCTGCCTTCGAGCGAGGAGGTTAGTCAAAGGGCGAGAGGCACCGCAAACCTTCTGCCTGCAACTCTAGCTTTAAGAGTGCAAAGAAGGCACTCAAACTGGCGATTCGGGACAGCAAGAGGGAGAGCTACCTCAAGCTCTGTGACGAGCTGGAAAACGACCCATGGGGAAGAGCCTACAAGACGGTGGTCAAGCGTGTGAGTGCCGGCAACAGGTCGCCTACTGACTCGGCGGTCCTGGAAGGCATTGTCCTAGTGCTGTTTCCAGAGGGTCGCTGCCATTGCATCCCCCGATGGACGCGACAAATTGGGAGCCAGATATGTCCGGTCACGGAGACGGAACTATTGTCTGTGGCACGGAACCTGAAGAGCAGGAGGGCACCCGGGCCGGATTTGGTCCCGAACATCGCTCTACAACACGTGCCTGCTGAAAGGGACCTTCCCCGACAGGTGGAAGCGCCAAAAACTTCTGCTCCTGCCGAAGCCAGGGAAACCAGCGGGCGAAGCTTCTTCCTACAGACCCATCTGCCTGCTGGACACTATAGGCAAGGTCTTCGAAAGGGTCATTGCAACAAGACTTAACGCTGCTATGGAGGATGCCGGTGGACTGTCTTCCAACCAGTACGGTTTCCGGAAAGGGAAATCTACACTGGACGCGATAGAGAGGGTCACCAACATTGCTGCTAAAGCCATCGCGGGTACCAGATGAAAAGGTGGGACGAAAAAGTATTGTCTAGTGATCACGCTGGACATACGGAACGCGTTCAACTCAGCCGATTGGGGGAGGACACTGGAGGCACTACGGTCCTTCAACATCCCGGATTACCTTCTGAATGTAGTGCACAGCTACCTCAGCAAAAGGGAACTGGTCCTAGATACCTCTGTGGGCCCCAGGACTTACGAGGTGACAGCCGGTGTTCCTCAGGGCTCGGTACTGGGCCCTCTGCTTTGGAACACGATGTATGACGGTGTTCTGAAGCTCCCACTGCCGAGCAGCACCAACATTGTGGGCTTTGCGGATGATGTCGCGCTGGTTGTGGTGGCCAAGGAAGTTGAGGCCGTGGAGGCAGCTGCAAAGCAGTGGAGTCGGCGCATATTCAGATCGGAGGGACAACGATAACTTCTCAGCGTGCCATAAGGTACCTAGGAGTCATGCTGGACACCCGCCTCTCCTACCGCGAACACCTGGAGTTCGTAAACAAGAAGGCAAGCGAAACCACAGGATCGCTCTGCAGGATCCTGCTGAATACCAGGGGACCGAAGCAGGACAGACGCAGGCTCTTCGCGACTGTTGTCAAGTCGTAGTTGCTGTACGCTGCTCCAGTGTGGGCTGAGGCCACTGCTGTGAGCAGCTACATGCGAGGTGTTAACTCGACGTACCGCCTGTGCGCCGTCAGAATTTCGAGTGCCTTCAGGACGATCTCGGACGACGCAGCCCTTGTCATCGCAGGCCAAGTTCCCCTGTGTGAACTGGTGCGGGAGGCCAAAAAGATTCGCGCGGCTCTAGCAGGCGAACAGGCGGACCGCAGTACCAAGACCGAGGTGAAGAGAAGGGCCAGGATGCAGAGCGTCGTCAACTGGCAGGCAGCCTGGGACATCTCCAGCAAGGGTCGCTGGACGCACCAGCTCATCCCCAGCATAGAGCCATGGCTAAATAGGAACCACGGCCAGGTGGATTTTTACCTCACGCAGGCGCTGAGTGGACACGGCTGCTTCCGAAGCTTCCTTAAGCGCTTCGGGCACGACACGGAGGACGGTTGCCCAGAGTGCGGCAGTGGCATTGTCGAGGACGCTCAGCATGTCCTTTTTGAATGTCGCCGCTTTGGCTATGACCGCCAGATACTTACTCATGGAGACCACCGGGGCAAGAGTTCGGCCAGAAACTTTTGTGCCCCTCATGCTGCTGAAGGAGGCGAATTGGGAAGCGACGGCAGCCTACGCAGCGAGCGTACTGCGAACGCTGCGTCGAACCGACAACGAGAGGAGAGAAGCTACAGCCTAGGTGGCTACCATTGCGCGAAGCAATACCTTGCGGTGATACCGCGCAACCACGGCCCCCTACTCCTGTTCTTGAACTCACTTTTACTTGTATATAATTGTAGAGAATATATGAATATAAAAAAAAAAAGCACACACAGTCGAAGAAAGAAAGGACAGATCACGTTGGCGAGCTCAAGCAACAACAAAACGAGCAGACAGCAGAAACGTCAGATGTCTAACAACAGGTACGAGGCGCCACACGGAAAGGACAATCACGGTAGCACAAGGACATGGATAAGGATTTCACGTTGATCCAGACTGCGAGGATACAGGATTATGCGTCAGGTCTAAGCGAGAGTCATCCACACGCCACGCAGAAAGGTCAACCATAAGGATAGGTCACAAGGACATGGATAAGGATTTCACATTGATCCAGACTGCGAGACCACAGGATTATGCGTCAGGCCTAAGAGAGAGTCATCCACACGCCACGCAGAAAGGACAATTACAAGGATAGGTCACAAGGACGCAACACGATTCAGCGTCGGGCAGTTGCCAGAGTCATCCGCGATGACGCCAGGCGGAAGGGACACTTACGAAACGGCACAAGGATACGGGTAACGTGTAGGGATCCAACAGCAAGGCAACAGGTTTCAGCGTCGGGCGCGAGCCAGAGGGAGACAAGAAACACAAGTCGCGCAGTCCAGACATACACCGTAGCATCCGGAGATTTTATACGGAGTGCACCGGACGAGCTCTTCTAGTTGTTACAGATCAGCCAGAAGCTGTGCGGGCAGATCGAAAGTTGCAAAATCACCACGAGGCAGGGAACAGGGCGCCTCGATAGGCGATCGATTGGCACTAGACGAAAGTGCGATCGATGGGCACACGAAAATGGAAATATCGGCAAAAGGTGGAAATATCGCAACGAGCAGGTGGTAACGCCGCACCGTCGGTATCGATAGTCGAATAAACATCTATCACGCACGGATGGTGTGACCAGGAGGAGGAACCAGTGAAAGGAGTGAGACGCAACAATGAGCAGCGAGCTCGGATCGATAGCCCACGAGTATCGATGTCGCAGTGGAGTCATGGAAAATATGGGCGCGGGAGATTCAAGTTGCTACGAGGAGGATGACCACGCTGTAGAAACTCAACGGAGTTAAGAGCGTCGAGGGAGCATCGAGGGAGCAATGAGGGAGCGCCGCGGGAATCGGAAGGAGCATCACAAAGACTCGAAGGCTAGAATATGCAAGGAAACGCCGGAGAGTAGAACCGAGATTTTTTAATGTTTCCCGAAGTAAGGGGGGAATGTGAGGAGTTGAATAACTCCCCACAAGTCTAAGCAGCAGCAGCAGCAGATGGCCGGTCGCTCACTAGATACGCGGCGAATTCGCGAAGTGACGGCGCGGCGAGGAGAGAGTTTGGAGACCAAGGAGCGTAGAACGAGAGAGTTTGGAGACCAAGGATGGAGAACGAGAGAGTTTGAGACCAAGGATGGAGAACGAGAGAGTTTGGAGACCAAGGATGGAGATCAGGAGAGTTTGGAGACCAAGGAGCGGATAATGGGAGAATTAAGACTTGGTGGGCAGAGCAAGAGTGCCGTGTGCAAAAGGGGATAACGGAATTCCACCGGACTTTGGACTCTGCCGTGAACTTTGGACCGGGAGAAGAAGTGCCACATCTCGGCAGTGGAGCGGCACACAGGCGTGCCACAAGCATCACGGGAATCAGCGGGACAGCAGCAGTGGGCAGAGCATCGGTTGGAAGCGGCACGTGAAGGACAAGTGGGTCAACCAGGAGGCACGGACTTTGGACCCGGAGTGGAGAGATTCAGCGGGCCGTGCGTAAAAGGGAAATAACGGTTCCCGGAGGCCCTATATAAGGCCGCAGAGCGCTGGCAGCTGGATCAGTCGATTACGTGGAGTCAAACCTTCAAGATCAGTTAAAGTATCAAGTGAACAGTAAGTCAAGCAAGTAATCTACGAGGGAGCCACAACAAAGCGAGTCGTCGGAAACAGCGCCGTGGGAAGCATACAAGGAGCAAGATCGCCACGTCGAGACGTTCGGGATTGGGCCATCAGGAATCTCCGAATTGAGACACAAGTGGCTGAGTTCCGGAAGGCATCACACGGCTAAGTCGAGGCGTTTGTTTTCCAACTTTGTCACGACCACACCCTGGTGAGTCGCCCGCCTGGTCTGTCAGAGACAAGCGAAAGAGGCCTACGACGAAGAACCGTCAGCTTGGGGAGAAAAGTTGTCTGAGACCCAGCGTGCCTTGCCCGACCAAGCAGGACCTGGCGTGACGGACGAGCAGTGGATCGATTTGCGGTTTCAAGAGACGTTCGCCTGGAGAGCCCTGTGATTACAGGCGAAGTTCCCGAAGAGCAACCCCCCAACTCCCCGAGTGCCAGGACACCAAGCTACTGGTCAGGAGACAGCGCAGAGGACATCGCCAGCGACGCCAGCAGACATTTCCGGCAGCCACGTTACCATCGCCGCGCGGAGCTCATTGGGGAACGCAGGAGCGTCGCAGACGTCAAGCATTAGGGTGAAGCCGGGTGGAACGTTCGTCTGCGCTAGGCGTAAAGCAAAGTGAACTGCTAGGCTGCTTCCTGGCGGTAGCCTTAACTGTCAGCGCGATCTGAGCAAGGGTCAGGCATTGCCTCGACAGGCGTCGGCCTGGAGAGCAAGGCTTGTTCACCCGTCTGAGAACGGTGTCGCTTTCCTAAGCCCATAAGGCCGAACTCTCTGCGAGTCTAAGGCGCGACATGCGACCCCGAGGCAGCGCGTCGGCAAGCGAGTCGAGGCGGCCACTACGAGCGTCCCGAGACACAGGAGCCAGCGGACGTCGAGTCAACGCGTCGACAAGGCACAAGTCTAAGCACCAGCAGCCGGCGGAACCAGAGCAAGGAGATACCGAAGCTAGCCCAGCCACACACCCGCTGTACTAATACCACGAGAATAAATCCCACTGTTACCATTTGAACTCTTTGTTTTCTCACTGACCTACGGGGCAGTCACGTCATATAAATTTGGTGGGACGAACACACAATCTTCTGAGCGAGCCGCACGAATCTCTTAGCGAGCAGACTACAAAATCAGTTCGTTACAAAATTTATTAGTTAATTATTGCCGGCGGGTATGTGTTGTGGTGGACGTTTTCGATTTATTTGTATGTGGACTGTATTTGGAAAGACGAAAAAATATGTGCAAGTATTTTAGCGGCTGCGGATATACAGTGAGAAAATCTTGGAAAGTTTTGGGGAGCCTGAATTGGCAGAACACTGGAAATTAAATAATTCTTACTGTATGTTTGGCATACATTTGCACAATATTTTTTCTAAGCTTGGATTTTCTTCTTTTTTTATATAAGTGTATGTATGTATGGATGTGCGGCCAAATGCAATACAAAAAGGGAGTCGGAAAAATGTGCAATATGGCCGCATGTAGCAAAAGGAAAATCGAAGAAAAAATGGCGAACTAATTTATTAACTGCCGTTGTCGGATTTAATCGGACTTGTATTTTGGCCAAATCGTACAGAAAGTCAAACGAATTATATTTTCGAGTGGCTGACTGCAGACCGGCAATTAATAAAATGAAAAGCATTACCTATCTGGTTTCAAGATCGGCTCGAATAGATCAAATGTACGCCGGGGGGTAGCGAGGTACCGTCGGAGCTGGTAGCTGGCGTGGGAGGCGGCGGCGGGAATTCGCGGCGTCGGTTTGCTGCTGGTGCGGCTGGCGGGCGTCGGATTCGGCGGACTGCTTCGAAGCTGTAGGGGAGAGACCACACGATACGCGAAGTACCCCGGAAGAAATGACACTTGATGTTCACTTTACAAAATAGACGGGGGAGCGACCGCGGTTTATTCTCATGTACTGCCAGAATCGAACTGCTTAAGTCTAAGCTGAGTTCCGCGCTCTAAAGCGCAGCGGAGACTTCACGGAGGGGAGCGGTGCAGTTGGATAGAGAGGCTGGGGTCCAGATTCGCCGCACAGTGGGCCTGAACAGTGTTTGTGGGGAAGACAACAATAATGCCACCCTTATATTTATAATTAATAACGCACGAATAAGTTATATTAAAATGTATAGCGTTTATTCGGAGCGGCAAACGGACTGTGAATGTGTAAAAAGCTTGGCTCCACGATCTTCTTATAGACATATGCAGGCTTACAAAGTATTTGCTGAATAGATAAGCGACAGCTTTAGTGGTATAAGAAAGAAGGCGAGAGATAAGCAGAGAAGCGAAGCATGACTAGGCGCTGGCGATCTGCTCCGAACATACTCCCCCGTTTGGAAGAGGTAAGGTTCCAACTATCTCGGAATCGATGGGCAGAACGGCTAGCTTGGCGACGGCTCTGTTGATCAGACCCGTAACTGTACGGACCATAGCTACTATGATGATTCCGTCCCCGCCGGGTATGACTTCCTGGATGCACCCAAGCTGCCATCTCAAGGGCGGAACGTTGTCCTCCTTCAGCACAACTATGCGTCCAACCTTGATGTTAGACGTTTCGACGCCCCACTTACTCCTCTCTTGAAGTAGGGACAAATACTCGCTGCTCCACCTTTTCCAGAAATGTTGCTGCATCTGGGTAACCCGCTGCCATCTGCTGAGGCGGTCTTCGCGGAGATGAGTAATGCCAGGCTCAGGAAACTTAGTGTAGCTGGAACCCTTCAGGAAATGCGCCGGTGTTAGCACCTCAAGGCTTTCAGCATTTTCTGAAATTTGGACAGAGTGGACGGGAGTTAAGGATGGCAGAAATCTCATATGCAAGAGTTCTTAATTCATCGATGGCTAAGATGGATGCACCGACGACTATGTAGATGTGAAATTTAGCTGACTTCACAGCGGCCTCCCATAAACCACCGAAGTGCGGTGCACGCGGAGGGATGAACTTCCAATCGATCCCATCAGCTAAACAGACGGAAGATATCGATGCTGTGTGCTGCTCGCTCAAAAAGAGCTCTTCAGCTCGGCAAGCTCGCTCTTTGCACCGACAAAGTTTGTAGCATTGTCGCTCCAAATGGTACGCGGACTGCCTCTAAGGCTGATGAATCTCCTCAGCGCTGCGATGAAAGAATCCGTCGTGAGATCCTGGACCACTTCCAAATGAGCAGCCTTCGTGGAAAAACAGACAAAGACGGCGATATAGCACTTGTGGGGTGCCTTATTTCTGGCCTCTGCCTTATGATAGAATGGCCCACAATAGTCCACTCCTGTGGTATGAAAAGCTGGATTAGGCTGCACTCTATTTGCTGGAAGGCTACCCATGACGTGCTCCCAAGTAACAGGCTTCATTCGGAAACATCGGACGCATTTGTTGATAACGCTGGCGACGAACTTGCGGCCTCCAATCGGCCAATAATCCGGCCGTAATGCGGCAAGCAGCGCCTGCGATCCTCCATGCAAATATTTCTCATGATAATAAGCGATGATCGCCTTGGTGACTGGATGATCCTTGGGCAACAGTATCGGATGCCTCGTATCGTAGTCCAAGTTTGCGTTCTGAAGCCTTCCACCCACGCGAAGTAACCCATAGGAGCCGAGTATAGGCCTAAGCGAAACCAGCTTGCTTTTCTGTGGAAACAGCTTGCCCTGGCTAAGAGATCCATACTCCTTCGCCAAGTTTACCTGTTGGATGCTCCTCAAAATAAGTACAGTTCAAGAGTTGATCTCCTCCACCGAAAGTCGACCTTTTAACGGCGCAGATTTGGCTCTACTATTTGAAATGAATCGATAAATGTATGCAAATACGCGCTGCAACTTATCGAAAGAGTTGAGGAATTTGCAGTTTGATGAACTGTCTATGCAAACGGCCCCAATTAGAGCCACAGAACGGCGCTCTGGAAGATCCTTTACTGAGTCTAGCAGGGACGGTCAATTTGACGAGCTTTGCAGAAGGAATGGAGGCCCATTAGCCCAAAGGGAATGTTCCACTCCATAGAGATTGCAGAAAAATCTTAGATTTTGTGATAATAGGAGTTATTAAACCGAGTGGATCATAAAATTTAGCAATCGTTGACAATGCAACCCGCTTAGTGGGTCGTTGATTGGTTGGCAGTGGACAAGAGACGAACAGAGTATTGGCCGTTTCCAAGTCTAATGCAATTTTCAGTGAAAAGTTGCTCACATCGCAAGTCTTCCGGCAATAAAGATGGCTTAGACGAAGTGAAGTCCTCAATTTCCCAAAATCGCTTTACTATGGCGGAAAGTCATTGGAATGATCAGCTGGGTCCTTGATGCTGGCTTGTAAAACCGATTTATGAGTTGGCATGTTCGATGGTAACCCTCCAGAGACTATTCAACCAAGTTTGGTGTTCTGAAGAGTTGACAAAGCCCTATCCAAATGAATTTGTCCCATAGAAATTATTTCGAAAAACAACCCAGCGCCGAGTAAAAGGTCAATTCGTTGTGATTGATTGAAATAAGGGTCAGCGAGTGAAATGTTTTGCGGTATCCTCCAGATGTTGCATTTATATTAAAATGGGGCTGATACTCAGTAATACTGTGAGTTACAACCGCTGTGAATGCCGCACGATAGCTTGCATCCCGTGATTGCACAATAATATCGCCAGTCTTATCAGAGATCATGGAAGACTGTCCTATCCCAGAAATCGACGTTTGCGATCTTCTATGATTCAAGTTTAGTTGGCTAGCTAAGCGAGAGGTTATGAAGTTTAGCTGGGAGGCCGAATATAAAATTGCTCGGCAAGGCATAAATGCTCCAATTCTATTTCTAACGTAGATAATAGCAGTTGGAAGCAAAACGTAGTCGATCGGCAAAATATTTAAGGTTTTGGGTGGATGGCTTGGTAAATGATGATCAGGATGCGATGATGTATGCGAACATGATACTAATGCTGATGAAGTAGATGGTAATGGCTGAGAGCTCGAGGATGGATCGCATGATGGAGATGAAAATGAGGTTGATGTTGCGGATGGGTCATGGTTCATGTGTAATAATGAATGGTGCTTCATGCGACCATATTTGCATTGAGTCGACTTGCATTGCTGCAAACTATGCCCCTTGCGCAAACAGTTGAGGCAAAGGTGCAACTTCTTTGCTTCTCTATATCGAAGATTCGGACTCAAATTTAAAAATTGAGAACACTTTGGCAAATAATGATCCCGTGCATCGCAAAATAAACATGTCAAATGATTTGAGTTAGTATGTAGAAGAAGCAATAAGTGTATTTTGGTTATATTTGTGCAAGTTTTTTCCCACCTGCTGGCCTGGTGTGTGAGTTACCAAGGCTTGATCCAAGTTTTCCATCATCCTGCACCTCTTTTCCAAAAACGATTCCATAGCATCCCAGGTAGACAGCTCAGTGATTGACAAATCCTCTTCCCATTTTTCCCGCGTCCTCTGATCCAGTTTCCGAGTGACGATGTGAATTAAAAGTCCATCCAAAATTTGTTGCGTATTGGCCAGGGTTCGAATTGCTCGCAGATGCGAATTCATGCAATCGCTCAGCTCCCGAAGACCCTTCGAAGATCCCTTCTCGACACCCTTTAAACCGAATATTGCCTGTACATGTACCTGAAAGTGTAAAGCTTTATTATCAAATCGATTAACCAGCAAATTCATAGCCTTTTTAAAATTCGCATTCGAGGGTTCGAGCGAGCGTATGGTTTCCAGAGCCACGCCGCCCAAACTCGAACGCAAATATTGTAATTTTTCTATGTCGCTTAGCTCATCATCATTTCCGATGACCGTAGTGAAAGTCGCAAGAAAATCCGGCCACTCAGAGTAGGATCCATGAAAACGAGCAATTTCCAAATTTGGCAACCGAGGCTTCCTAGATCGAAAAGAAAGATCCGCATTATTAGTGATGTCAATAGATGTTGAATTTGCAGCGGTTGAAGCCGGCAATTGTGACTTGCGATGAGCCGCCAAGCCTCGGTTTAGTTTCGCCTTCACATCCATGAAGACTTCAGCAAATTCAATCCGATGGTCGCTTGAGATCTCTGCAAAATCCAGTCTTTCCAACGATGTCTGCGCAGAATCAAATGCCTGGTTTAAGGAATTGATCCATTCCATTCGCGCCAGCAAATCAGCTTCGTCAAACTGATTAACCGCATCAGCGTTTAAATAGCATTTCATCGAGCTCATTTGCCGCAAAATAGATTGGGCTTTGACTCGGTAGTAGTCGACGTCACTTGTGGATTCATTTTGAGTCCGAACCGAGTTTTCCGTATCAGACATTTTTCAATCACGAGAAATAAAAAAAAATGAAGTAAAATAAAATGTCCGAACGCGTTAGAGGCACAAACCACTGTATGCCCTTTACCGCGAAATTGCAAGGTTAACAAGCGTCGCCGAGATGCAACGGAACCTTTAACTTGGATGTTGTTGTTCTTCCCGATACATTGCCTGCCTAGCAACACCAGATTATGTAACTGGCAAACGAATGTATGTATGGCTATATGTACATATATATATGTAATATGCGCTATTAACAAAGATTAAACGCGATTCACTTTGTTAAGAATTATTTGCACAAAACAGTTTTGGTGTTTTTTCACAGCGCAAAATGTACAAAAATCAAACGGCCGGCTGTGCACTCTTATATGCACATATGTATGTATGTTCGTATGTTTGTGACCGAATGCACGACAACGACAGCGAAACAAAGCGTTTGTTTAAACTATATTAAACAATCGCGAGACCGAGTTGCAGACTCCGATAAAAACTGCTATTACGTCGGGGTCACCAAATGTTTGTGGGGAAGACAACAAATATGCCACCCTTATATATATAATTAATAACGCACGAATAGGTTATATTAAAATGTATAGCGTTTATTCGGAGCGGCAGACGGACTGTGAATGTGTTAAAAGCTTGGCTCCAAGATCTTCATATAGACATATGCAGGCTTACAAAGTATTTGCTGAATAGATAAGCGACAGCTTTAGTGGTAGGCGAAAGATAAGCAGAGAGCGCTCCAGGTGCCGTCGTACACCTATGCGCGCATGACTAGGCGCTGGCGATATGCTCCGAACAAACAGTATGCAATCATTTTGTTTTTGCGATACCTTGACACTCGTGACAATTGGCCGACCTTCGCACACCCTTTTCTGGTGGACTGCCGTCCACAGTGATAAGTAACTAAGGATTTGTCTCCCTTATCAATTGGACCTAGAAAACCTTCCAGCTGTCCGGCTTTTGCGCTTACCAATATACACTCAAAACAACTACCCACTTCTTTTGTTACTTTGTCCCTTAACTCTGGAATGAAATAGGATTTCTGCACAAAGTCTTGTGTCCTCTTTGCTGAAAAATGGCCTTGCAATTGAGCAATTTGAATTATCGCAGTTTCCATTTGAACTAGAGTCACAATATTTTCTCTGTCTGGGTCTTTGAATAATATTTGGTTGGCGGTGTAATAATCCTCACGTCCCTGCACTTCTACTAGACTTCTAACAGCGATTGTCCATTTATCTGCCATCTGAGCTTCCTTTAACTTGTGCATTACACTCTCTGTCAATACGAAAGAAGCAACTCGGCTGAGCGCGTCTACGTGTCTCATATTGGTACCTAATTGATGTTCCACATTGCCCACCTAGCCCTGGATCTGAAATGCCGACGGGCACATACAAGAACTCGTATTTTCCTTTCCGTGTAACAAGTTAATTATAATTGTACTATACCGGAACATGGTTTAATCCAGTGTTGTTAAAATCGTCGCTCCCAGTAACCTTTCTATCACGCTGACCATGGAAAAACTATCTCTCACAATTTTCTCCTTCATCTTGCGATATTTGCATCACAACCGTTTCTGTCCATTCTTTTTCGCCACGAGTTCAATTGGTGAAGCGTACTCTGAAGAACTGGGCTTGATTATCTTTTGGTCAAGCCACTCCTGAACCTGTTCGTCTACTACCTTCCGCTCGGTAAGCAAGATTTTCGTCTCGACTGGGCAATAAACGTTTCCTTTCGGCTTATAGTCTTCTTTTATGCGCTTAACAACACTTCATTGTAGATGTGGTAAATGCGACAACTCTACATCAAGCTTACTTATTGTTTGCTCTAAGGTTATCATGCACAAACTCTTAAACTCATCTAACTATACTGTGCACGAACTTTGGTCTTTCTTCCCTTCTTCAACCTTCGATATACCTTCCTGTACATATCCGAAAATGAGCTCGATACCATCCTACGTCACTTTCATGTTCACCAACAGGAAAAGAGTCCTGCCTGAATTCCATGAAATGCCATGTCTTCGTCCGATACTATATTATATATATATACTCTTTGTTCTGGGATAATAAGGCTTCCGAAAGTCACGATTTAGGTTTCTCCCATTCCACCTCCTGTTAAGGTCTGTTCTCCGAGTTTAAAGTAAATATTTCAGCGCAGCAAGCAAAGATCTGTTCCTGTATGCACTATCCCTTTAAAAGAAACTTTTCCAAGCAAAATGTACTTTAACTCTAGTCCTAAATGCCTAAACATGCTTGTTGGCTCCGACTTGCTCTGTACCTGTACACGGCTTGTGGTTTTTTCCTGCTTGGGTACCACTTCGTCCTGGCACTGGGCCGCTCTATGTCCTGGCTGTTTGCACCTGAAAAATTCTTTGTTTATTTTTGGACAATCTTTCTTCATGTGAGATTCGTCCCCACAGCTTAAACATTTCCTCACCTTCTCTGCTACTTTGACTGTCTGTTTCTTACCTTTGTTGAAGTGAGAGTCATACAAGACTTGCTTTGTAGATCTTTTGATATGCCTCGATCTGAACATTTAACTGCCTCATAGCAAAGATAACTTAGACTACAGAATGACTAACAATTATGCATCGCAATGTACGGCAACATTTTTAGAGTGGATTTTCGATGTGGGTTTTCGAGTACGTTGTGTGTGTGTACATTTATCCGTTTAAAATTCTTTGGTTGTGTTAGTGTATTTAGTGTGCTCTGAAGCAGTTGACTAACGCGCCGTAACAAAACGCTAGGGGTCTGGGGGATAGGGGTCTAGTCGCTTAGCTTAACTCCGAATGGAAACAACCTTTTTTCATGTACAATCATGGGTTGAACAAATCATCGATATTAATTCATGTTTAATTTTCGAACAACATTAGAGAAAATAATGCTTACTTCGATCGCTCTGCAGATGATTTTTATTGAACCGTTATACCCATTGAACTGACCTCAAGCCGTTGTTTTGTAGGATATTTTGCTAAGGTATCAAACTGCAAAAAAAAGTGGAGCCATCATTTAAAAAAAGAGAGAAATATTGAATTCGCATTCCGTAATTTGTATTGCTGAAAAAAGTTTTCTTGCTGTACAAACATTTAAGGTGGATTGACTCGCCATAAATAAGTAAATATCTGGCGAAATTTGAACGTTTGAACAGCAAAACTTGAATCTATTTATTAAACATATTAATTTTATGTGACAAAGTATTCAATTGAGCTATCATCTTCTAAGTCTGTTGGTTTCGCCAATTCTATTAAAGCATAACGAATAAAAAGCTTCCCCGCTCCGCTAAGTAATGGCTAAGCATGTATGAAAACCTGCAACTGACTCCATTCCAGTGTGAGTGCACACTCTTCAAGTGTCTTGATCCACTGATTAACGTCTGGTGATCTAGTTCCCAAAAACGGTGACACACATCCTTTAATGTAAACCATGACCTACCCTACCCACCAACTGGATTCATTCATTGTTCACCATTTCCACCCGCCTGCCTATTATTTGAATGTACGGAAGCAAAATTTTAGCTATTGCTAACAATACAGCATGATTGTAAATTCGTCTTGTTCTTCTTCACGTCTATATTTTCGCCGATTTCTGCCCGCCAAAATGGGAATATTTCTGCCACTCACCGAAATTGCGACCGCTCTAGACTCACAAATACAAGTTTAGATTTACTTTGCTCCTTTTCTTGCTTTTACCAGCCCTTTCTCGCCTTCCCTGATGCACAACTCCTGCGATCCTTTTGCTGGTTGACGTCCACCACATAGTCTGTACTCGTTGACGTCCACCACATAGTCTGTACTCGTTATTGTGGTGTTAATACTCAAATGCTAAAAAAACAAAACAACGAAATTATGAAAAATAGAAATAGTTTTTTTACAGTTTTAATTGTAATGTCACTATTAATTTGTCCAAGAAATAAAACAACAAAATTCATGAAAAACTATCTGGGAAGATCATTTTATTATTTCACTCCACATAAACGGTGCGAATGTGGATGTCCAGAATTACACAGGAACACAAAATTGAACTTTGCAAATTTCCACGATAATTGGATCCTATTGAGTAAAAGACCCATAAAAACTTGTGTTTCATCACCTACAGGTTCCGCGGTATAGCTAACAACACAAAAAACCGATATTTGCCTACATATTGTATTATGTGGCCTACGTCAAAGGACTTATCCTAAATATTTTTGCTGAAACACACTCTCAATACATGACAGTATTACTGAAAAATAGTCTCCATCTATAAGCCATTGTACATGTCCTTCGACTTTGACGCAAAAGTTAAAGCTCCCAAAAGTTTGACAATTTTTCTGATAGAAAACCGCCTCTAAAAAATAAATCTTATATTGAACGAAATTTTTTTCTTTGACTCGATTGTCCACTGTACGGCAACAAATAGAGTGCGAACAAACTTGTATGTTTTTATATATAAAATAAATTTATATATAGTTAAATCTTCTACGGAAAATATTATTTTTATTACAGCTAAGTAGCCAACGAAAATGTTCACATATCTTAGTTAAGTCAAAAAAAAAAATGGCCCCAAGGAACGAGTGTAAATCATCTCCAGACCAGTTTTGCTATGTTTGCGGACTGTTCGTTAGAATTAAAAGAAAAATACCAATAAATGCAAAAATCTATAGGAATTATAAGGCTGTTTTTGGTATGGAAATACAAAATCAATTTAGCTAAGTATAAGTTTATTATACCCATTACTCGTAGAGTAGGAGGGTATAGTAAATTCTTCGGAAAGTATGTAACAGGCGTGGTAAACTTTTTGAATCAATCGATAGGTATTCATCAGAACAACACATTTTAGTGAACATTTTTATTCTAGCATCAAAACTGTAGGAGTCACAGTTAGGGGCGGTTTGTGGGCGTAAGAATGGGCGTGGAACCCTGCTGAAACAAACGTGCGCTGTGCAAAGAGCCTAGCTCTTATAGTTTTAGAGATCTCAGCGTTCATACGGACAGACGGACATGGCTAGATCGACTCGGCTAGTGATCGTGATCAAGAATATATATACTTTATGGGGTCGCCTTCCGCCTGTTATATACTTTCCGACGAATCTAGTATACCCTTTTTCTCTACGAGTAACGGGTATAAAAATGGCCAAATTTACCAGTTCAGAACATCTTATACTGCCTGAGCATTGACCTTTTTTTGTGCGTATCCAAACTCAACTTAAAGGTCCTGGAAATTTAAGATGATGTTAAACAGCTTAATATAATAAACTTAAGCTCTACCACTTTTGGAAAAACTCGCTAGTTTGCCGGAAAAACTGACATAAATAGCTATATTTCGTACACCCGCAAATTGTAAGCTACTTAAGCTAAGGCTTAAGCTAAGGCTTGTGCTATTAACAGCAACAGGAGGGTATGCGAAGGCAACTACTATATATACACTAAAAAATGAAAATATACTGTGATAGTCCGATCGTTACGAGTGTAACATCAATCGAAAGCTTTCGTAAAAACTAAGAAAACATTAGTTTGAGAGAAAGAGCGGTGAAAAAGTCGTCATCTAGCATTCTTTGCGTTCAGACGTGCTTAAAATTCTCGCTATGTTACTTTCCCACTGTCCCGAGTGCAATACCGATGTTACATTGCCCCAGCTTCGCGCTTCGGATGCTGTTCTCTGTTCATTTTTGTGCCGTCGCGCCTATCATACTTCTTGCGTAGCCCTTCCGGACGATGTGCTCAAACTCTTATTAAATCCAAACATACTGTAGCAATGTGATAGCTGTGTGGTTGCGAATGATTCGCATTCTAAAATTGATGAATTCGAAGATAAACTGAAAGCCCTGAAGCGCTTATATCAGGGAATTCATTATAAATTCTTGGAGGTGGTACACCCCTAAAGATAATGCATTGAATCAGAATTTAAATGTAAATCCCAAACCTCGTCTACCGAGGCCTACCAACGAAGCTGCTGCTCCCCAGTCATATGCGGCTTCTGCTGCTAGGGCTTCCTCGGTCGTTGACCCTTCTTATCATGCTCTGGATATTGGGAGAGGAAATTTCATACAAGTTCGAAATATGAAGAGAAGGAACAACAACAAGCCCAAGAAACATGTTGTTGAAGTGGCTCCTAATGCCGAAGATCTTCATGTTTTGCAAAGTTTGCAATTGATACAGAGCCTAATGCTGTTTTAAAATATGTGTCCACCAAGCTTAAGGTGGATGCTAGTTCTCTCACTTGTGTAATACTTGTAAAAAAATATGTTGACTTTACAACTTTAAAGTTTGTAAATTTCAAACTTGGTATCCCCGATCAGCTTTACGATTCAGTCTTCAAAAACGATTTCTGGCCGAACTCAGTTAAGGTCAAAAGATTTATTCATAGAGAACGGGCCATTGTGGGAGGGGATGGAATCTTATCTAATTTGCCGGAGCCTGGACAAACTTCAACATCAAGTCATACATCAAAAAACCCCTAGTGTTAGACGCCACTGGCGTCGATACTTTTGCGGGACATCTTCTGCAAGCCTTTCCTCATTTGTCAAAGGCGTCTTCGCAACAAGATCCGCAGCTGCTTGCCTTTCTCACTGCGCTCTCATCATCTTCTGACTCTCTCCTAACGCACCATCGACAACATCAGCCGGAGCTTTTGTTGTCCACTTTGTGCGACATTCGCCGTCAGCCTGGGAAGAATATTGGCGCGCTCCTCGGAGTTGCGCCCACATCATTTTCCGTTGCTCTCCTGATGCTTCATCAACAACATCAGCTGGAGCATTTGTTGTTCGCTTTGCCCGACATTCGCTGTCCGCCTGGTTCTAATATCGGCGCGCTCCTCGGAGTTGCGCTCTCATCATCTTGCGCCTCTCTCCCGTTGCACCATCAACAACATCAGCTGGAGCTTTTGTTGTCCGCTGTGCACGACATTCGCCGTCCGCCTGGCTCTAATATCGGCGCGCCCCTTGGAGTTGCGCTCTCATCATCTTGCGCCTCTCTCCCGAAGTACCTAGAAAGTCGGCTGAATTCTTACTCTTTATCGCCTAATAGTTATGCGCTCACTGTCTCTACCTTTCTGACGTTCGACTTTCTACAACAACTTTTATCGACACATTTGGCTGGATGGCGAGCCTCTCAGAGTGCTCTCTCTGAAGGTGCTCTCTGGAGATGGTCTCGCCATCAACAACAACAATGGACTGCGGCAGCTGTAGTACGTTCTCGCTCATTATTACCAGGAGTGGATTCACCTGCGTGCAGTTATATTTTTAATGCTAATATTGACTGCCCACCTAATATTTGGAGCGCCGATCACCAGCCTATTCGTATCCGTACCACTACTTTACTGAAGGTTCTTACAAATAATTATACCCGTTACTCGTAGAGTAAAAGGGTATACTAGATTCGTCGGAAAGTATGTAACAGGCAGAAGGAAGCGTTTTCGACCCCATAAAGTATATATATTCTTGATCAGGATCACTAGCCGAGTCGATCTAGCCATGTCCGTCTGTCCGTCTGTCTGTCCGGATGAACGCTGAGATCTTGGAAACTATGAGAGCTAGGCTATTGAGATTTGGCGTGCAGATTCCTGAGCTTCTTACGCAGCGCAAGTTTATTTCAGTAGAGTGCCACGCCCACTCTTACGCCCAGAAACCGCCCAAAACTGTGGCTCCTACAGTTTCGATGCTAAAATAAAAATTTTAATTGAAATGTATTGTTCTCATCAATACCTATCGATTGACCCAAAAAAATATTTGACACGCCCACTTTTACGCCCACAAACCGCCCACAAACTTCAAGAAATCGTAAATATGAACGTGGATATCTCGGAAACTATCAAGGATAGAGAATTGGGATCTCAAATTTAGATTCCGTAGCCTTGTGCGCAGCGCAAGTTTTTTACGCGAATATGCCACGCCCACTCTAACGCCCACAAACCGCCCAAACCTGTGGCGCCCACAGTTTTCATGCTAGATACAAAATTTTAACTGAACTGTATTGGTCTCGTCAATACCTATCAATTGACCCAAAAAAAAAATTTGCCACGCCCACCCTAACGCCCATAACGCTTAAGTCTGTCTACCGCCGCTAGGTGGCGCATTTCAATCTCGCTTTGCTGCTAGCTTATCTCCATTTCCCTTTAGTCCCTTTAGCTGAGTAACGGGTATCTGATAGTCGAGGCACTCGACTACAGCGTTCTTCCTTGTTTTAATTATTATGATAAAATCCCAGCGAGGCCTCTTACGGATTCGGGCCATGATGCTGGACCAGCTATGGATACCATGACCATGGATGACCGGATATGCGCTAACAATACAAATTTCAATATTTATTTTCAAAATATCAATCCCTTTTCCAGGCAACGTCTCATGGTGATCACGACGTCATAATTTTTGTTGAAACCTGGCTCAACATGGATTTCTTCGATAATGAATTCTTCGATACAAATCTTTGTCATGTGTTCCGTAAAAATCGAGATTCCGTTAAAATACGATGCTCCAGAGGTGGCGGCGTTTTAATTGCTGTGCGGCGTGAGCTGCGTTGCATTGCTATTCGTCTCCAGAACGAGGATTTTCTGCTCGACCAACTCTGTGTATCTCTCGCTGGTCCTACGGAGACAATTTTCCTGACAGTATCATACATACCCCCAAGCAGCAGTTTTGATTTATATAAAGCGCATGTGGACAACATTGCCCACCTATACCAGGAGCTGGTAGATGGCCAATATATATGTGTTTTGGGCGATTCAACCTATCTTCGCTCGTGTGGGCTCATGATGTTGAGTCTTCAGCAATGGCTCCCAGTAATTTGCATCTTCCCAACAAAATCTTAGTCATCGATGAACTTCTTAGTATGGGATTAGTCCAGATTAACCATGTATTTAATAACTTAAATAAGCTTTTAGATCTAATTTTTTAACATCCTGATGTATGCCTTACATTATGTTGCAGCGATAATCCTCTAGCCGCGTGTGATGCTCATCACAAGCCCCTATTAATCTCAATTACTTGTTATATTTTCTCACCAAATAATTCTCGCTTGCTTCTTACTTATATTAATTCTAGCAGTTTAGATTCTATCCGTAGTGATATTTCTAATATAAGATTGGCGGAAGTCCTCTCGCATGCTGATGTGAATACAACCTATGAAGTTTTTATATCTTTTCTCTCTACTATTGTAGGCAGATACGCTAAAATTAGTGTTCAAAGTTCTTATAGACTACCATGGTACACACGAGGACTATTAAAATATAAAAATCTCCGAAATAAATTCTATAAGCGCTACATAGAAAGCGGTGATGCTGTTGACTTTGATTGGTACAAACAACATGAGCGTGAGTTTAAGTTCCTCAATAAATTCTTATACCGTCAATATATTGCTGATATAGAGTGTAAACTAATAACCAATCCCAAATCATTCTGGCACTTTGTCAATTCTAAGCGAAAAGCCTCTTTTTTCCTTCACCTATGTCATATGAAAGTCTTTAAGCTGCTTCGGATATTGGAGTCGCTAATCTATTTGCTAAGTGCTTTGCATCTTTGAACCGACCTCGCTGTAGAATGACGATGATTCACTCAGTGCCATTGCCACGATGCTAAATATTGGGTGCTTAGATGTTACTGATTTGGACTGCTATATGGCGGCTGAGAGTTTTAACGACTCAGGGAAAATTAGACTGCAATAGCCTTTCTCCATTTATTTTGAAAAACTGTATAGGTGTTCTTTGCGAGCCCCTAAAAATGATCTTCAACAAGTCTCTTTCCACTGGCGTATTTGCGCATAGATGGAAACTAGCCACAGTTTCTCCTATATTCAAGTCTGGTTACAAAAATATTGTATTAAATTATAGGCCAATTGCAAAGCTAAGTAATGTCTCAAAAATGTTTTAACGAATTGTAGCTAAGCAGCTAACATTTCTTGCTGGTCGGATCATCAGTCCTAACCAACATGGTTTTATGCATGGAAGGTCAACTACCATTAACTTAGCTACGTTCAATCTTTTTTGCATCCACTCGTTTATCAGTTATCATCAAGTTGATGTAGTCTACACCGACTTCGCCAAAGCATTTGACAAAGTCTCCCATAATGCTTTATTGGCAAAATTGCAGAAATTGGGATTTCATTCATCAATATTAAATTGGTTTAAATCTTATTTAGTTGGGCGGATTTATAGAGTAGAGTGCAATGGTGTTTTCTCAAACCCGTATGTGGCAACTTCTGGCCTTCCTCAGGGAAGTGCATTGGGTCCGTTTCTATTCATCATCTTCATTAATGATTTAAGCTATTCCATAACAAATTCTGAATTCCTGTTGTTTGCGGACGATCTTAAAATATTTAGGTCTGTGAATTCAATCTCCGATAGTGAACTTCTTCAAAATGACCTAGTACAAGTGGGAATTGGTGTTCTCGTAATAAGTTGCCTCTGAACGTGTCAAAATGTTTCGACGTTAGGTACAGCAAACGATTAATTAATGTCCTCAGCTCGTATTCCATAAGTTCCCATATTCTTTCCTTAAGAAATGAATCACTGGACCTAGGAGTTATGTTTGATACCAAATTTACTTTCATTGATCACATAAATTACATAATTCCAAAGGCATACGCTATGTATGGGTTTGTACACGAAACTAAGCCTGTTTTCTTCGTACATTAGGTCCAGGTTGGAATATGCTTCGATTGTCCGGAGTCCGACTGGTACTACACACATCAATCGTATTGAGCGTGTTCAAAAAAATTCCTATCTTTTGCCCTTCTTTCTCTAAACTTTGATTACTCGGTTACCTCTTACTCTGCGAAATGTCGCCTTGTGCACCTTTCTTCCCTACAAGATCGTAGAACAACTAGCGCACTAGTTATACCCGTTACTCGTAGAGTAAAAGTGTATACTATATTCGTCGGAAAGTATGTAACAGCAGAAGGAAGCGTTTCCGACCCCATAAAGTATATATATTCTTGATCACTAGCCGAGTCGATCTAGCCATGTCCGTCCCTCCGTATGTCCGTCTGTCCGTATGAACGCTGAGATCTCGGAAACTATAAAAGCTACAATACTGGGATTAGGCATGTAGATTCCCGAGATTCCTGCGCAGCGCAAGTTTGTTTCAGCAGAGTGCCACGCCCACTCTAACGCCCACAAACCTCCCAAAACTCTGGTCCCTACAGTTTTGATGCTAAAATAAAAATTTTAACTGAAATTTATTGCTCTCATCAATACCTATTGATTAACTCAAAAAAAAAAATTTACACGCCCACTTTAGCGCCCACAAACTTCAAAAAATCTTAAGTATGAACGTGGATATCTCGAAAACTATTAAAGATAGAGAATTGGGATCTCAGATTTAGATTCCGTAAATGTCACGCCCATGCTAGATTAAAAATTTTAACTGAAATGTATAAGGCTCGTCAATACCTATCAATTGATCCAAAAAAAGTTTGCCACGCCCAATCTAACGCCCACAAGCCGCCCAAGCCTGTGGCGCCCACAATTTTCATGCTAGATAAAAAATTGTATCTGAAATGTATTGTTCTCGTCAATACCTATCAATTGATCCAAAAAAAGTTTGCAACGCCCAATCTAACGCCCACAATCCGCCCAAGCCTGTGGCGCCCACAATTTTCATGCTAGATAAAAAATTTCAACAGAAATTTATTGGTCTCGTCAATACCTATCGATTGATCCAAAAAAAAGTTTGCTACGCCCACTCTAACGCCCACAAGCCGCCCAAGCCTGTGAAATGCTGAAATGTATTAGTCTCGTCAATACCTATCGATTGACCCAAAAATAGTTTTCCACGCCTGCTCTAACGCCGATAACGCTTAAATCTGTCTACCGCCCACATAACCATATATTGAGATCAGGGGTGGCTGGCGCATTTCAGTCTCGCTTTGCGGCTTGCATATCTCTATTTCCCTTCTGTCCCTTTAGCTGAGTAACGGGTATCTGATAGTCGAGGTACTCGACTATAGCGGTCTTCCTTGTTTCAACAATGGTTTGAAATGTACAATAATGTACACTTAAAAAATGTGTACTTCAGTTCTGGGCTTAAATTGAACTAATTATGTTGTGGAAGTTCTATTTCACAAAAAATCAAAAAAAAAAATTGTTTTTGTGGCTATCGGAAAGAAAAAAAATCAAAACAGATTATACCGAAAAAAATTAAATCTTCACAAAATGTTTGTCACGATACCCTACAATGTACTATTAGAAATATGGTGGTGCCACTTTCATAAGGCGCAAAAGAAAAAAAAACAAAAGGTACAATGAAATGTTTCTAAAGATCTTATTAATCAAACAAAAACCTCTTAATGAGGTAAAAATCTAGTGACAATCGCACCTTCAACAAAAAATTTTCTGATACACTTTCTAAATTTGTTACATTCGGTACGCTGCAATTCAATATCCAAATAATTAATGACTTGTCGTTCATATAAATAAATACATCTTTTATTTTTCATTTTTATTTTATTGGTGTTAGGCTTTAACTCACTTAACTCACAATTACATCAAGACACAAGATACTTTTACTTTCTATTTTTTTTTGAATGACCGATCGCGGCTTTAATCCGAAATAGACTGACTTCTTATTCTTAAATCTTATGCAACGAACCACGGCCAGAAGCTTTCTTTCAACGCAAAAGCTTGGGCTTCGATCGTGAGAGATTGGTCTTCAAACGGAAACTTGTGTTTGCTTTACGATTAGTTTATTTATCTCAGCAGGACAGCAGAGCGCGGCCCTCGAATTTAATGGCAAAGGCAATATCGCTGAACGCAAAGGCAATATCGCTGAGGACATAGGCAATACCGGTGAGATTGAATTTCAAAAATTGTTAATTAATTCCAGAACAGATCGTCCCGATTCATTATGAATTTCGTTTAAGCGATCTCTTAATTCTCGGTTCATTATCGGCCACTTAGGAATCTGCATGCATAATCCCAGTATTGTAGCCCTTATAGTTTCCGAGATCTCAGCGTTCATACGGACAGACGGACATGGCTAGATCGACTCGGCTAGTGATCCTGATCAAGAATATATATACTTTATGGGGTGGGAAACGCTTCCTTCTGCCTGTTACATACTTTCCGATGAATCTAGTATACCCTTTTACTCTACGAGTAACGGGTAGAAATATAAATAAAAAATTGAATGCAGTTGTCATATTGTAATAATCTAAAAACATTTTTGATTAACGAGGTAAGACGTCTCATACACCACCAATGCCAGCGCCAAACCACCTGGCGTACGGAGGCGGTACTACAGACTATGCCAAAGCCTGTTTATCTATGTTAGCTATAACTTTTAAATTAACAATGCGATTGACACGTCTCTCAGCACTTAAATAGGTATTGATAAAAAAAAATCCACTTAAATTTACACTGAAAGAAAATCGTCCGAAAGACTTTAACGTTAGAGTGGGGTGGCGATCCGCTGAAACAAATTTTCGATGCTTGAGAACCCCTTTAAATCTGTATGCTTAATCCCAACCTTTTAGCTTTTATAGGTTCCGACATCTCACTGTTCATACGACAGACAGTCCGCCCTGACATGGCTGATCGATTCATCTAGAGATCCTGATCCATAATATATATACTTTGTAGGGTCGGAAAAGCTTCTTTGTACCTGTTACATATTTTCCGACGGTTTGTTACGTACGCCCTCCACATAGAAAGATTCACATAGAGAAACAACGACGAATCTTTAATCAGGGGGAGGGGTGCATGTGCCTAACGAGACTCATACTGGTAAAGGCAGAAGAAACTGCAATTCGGCAATTCTCGGGTGTCGCGTGGCCAGAACAACGGCCACGATCAACCTACTGGTAACCATACTCCGATAGCTGGCAAAGGGCAACAGCCGGCCGTTGACTCCCAAGACAGCAGATATCAAGAAACAGTAATCCTAGGTGGGAACACCTAGTTTATCCGATCCTTACCGGCAGCCAAGTAAAAGCTCTAGTCTGGCATTAAAGACCTTAGACAAATAGAAAAAGGGAGAGAATCCATTGGTTTGTCTTGCTGACGGAAGCCGGCAGCTCCGAGGGAAGACGACTTTTCCTGGGGTAGTCTGGGAGTCTTCTGCCACCAGGATCAGCCACCATATCCAACAGTCCTTGAGGAGGACACAGATCGGAGCTCGAAAGGTTCCGATGTGTCGGACCAGCGCCGCTATTGTCATCAAAGAACGTGAAGAGGATCAACAACAAGGACGACATCTGTCATAATGTTATGTTTGTAGCCGCAGTACCCGTGATCCCCACGCTCCTGAAACTTGTTCAGCTGTGGGAGCCATCCGTTCAGAGGGGTAGCGACCAATAGCATACGTCGGAGAAAGTAGTGATGCAATATAATTGTGTTAATCCAGCCAACCAAAGTGAACTCATGCATAACCACAGACCAATATCCTCTAATAATACAATTGGAGAACAAGTGAGAATCAAAAGAACATTGAATGCATTCAAACATGAATTCAAAATACATTTAAGCCAACCGAATTTATAGACAAAGTGCGAATCATGATGAACAATCAGAGAGGACGAATCTCTCCACCAGCCGTTGAAGAAGTCGTATGCCTCTGGCATAATATATCTATATATTTTGTGTTTAAGTGAATTGGTATACTTAAGAACAGCCGTATTTTGGTGCACGTATATTTATATATATATATATATCCAATATAATATTTTCCAAGGCCCAGGATCCGGAGCGTCGAGATCTCATCGCCTAGGACTTAAAGAGGTTGGAACACGCTTCCTTCTTATAAACATACATATATAAATATTTGTGCAGTATCCTACAGTTTTATAGACTACTATAATATATAACCTAATAAATTTATAATGTGTAAAAGAATTCGAAGCCATGGTGTGCTAGAGCTTCATTAAGGGGGTGTCCTGACGCGAGAAGTGGAGTAGGTCAAGAACAATGACATAACTTTCGACGGACAACCTTAACAAAAGGGGATCGTATTGCGCGGCCCTCGACGATCCATTGGCACACGAATGTGTGAAGGGGAGGGAATATGGCCAAAACACCGCCCGATCGTATTGCGATCAAGCGACAGCTAAGCTTGTGGGGCAGTGTGGACTGACGACTGACAAACTTTATGACTAATATTATTTTCCAGGCACTTTAAATATATATTCTCGTTATGTTGGAGATGAGAGAGGCTTACCAAGATCCCAAGACCCGAATACGACGTAGCTTATGCCGGCAAATGGTGCCTGAACATCGGACGCCTCTCCCTCGGCCCAAGTCCGACGTACTAGTCATTTGCCAGGTCGTTTGATAGGTTTGAGTCCAGAAAGTGCAGGAGCACAAGCATTATGGTAACGCACTTAGCAGTTGCAGTGCGGGTCTACTGTTCGTTTGTCGATCCAGGACAAAATGGGCGTGGGGGAACTGACAGGAAACGCAAAGCCGACGCCCCACGACTTACTAGGCATTTGTCCGGTCGTTTGCTTGGTTCGAGTCTTTGCGGTTTCCCTTGGCCGTTTTTGGGCGGTGGACGATTTTTAGTTTCTCTGGCCGACGCCCCACAACGTATTAGGCTATTGCTTGGTTCGAGTCCAAAGTAATAGGAGACGGTTGTGGAGCCCGAGAATGATCGGTCAAACAACTTGTTTTCCGACGACAGGCGGGAGGGGGTTTTTGGAAAGAGTCCTTATCTAAACACAGCTACTTTCCGTTTGGAACATTTGAGCTGTCTAGAAAAGGGAAAGTAAGGGCATGTTAGTTTAGCGGAACTCAGTTGTGTAGAAGCGGCTAACACCCCTAGTAAGGGATATTTATTTTGTTTTATTTTTGGGGCTTAATTATCGGACGGTTCTTGACAGAAGAGAAACTTGAGAAGCAGAGAGGAGCACCCCCAGCCTAAAAACATTTCATTGTCAACTTATTCAGCGTTTACGTCGCCGACCGGGTGTTTTGAAAGGAATCACGTGATCCTGTAATGCCAAACACAAAAAGTGAAAAGAAATTTTAGTGCGTGTATTAAACAGCACAAAGTGACAATTTATACAAAAAAAAGCTGAGGCCTTTAAAGAAGGCCCAATCATATAAATGAAGGGGGCCAAGAAGAAGGTCCTCTTCCAACCCAGCACCGGAAGAGTGAACCGAGCAACAACGCGCGGTGAATATCACCAACCCCACAGTGCAATCGCGCCAAGGCTAGTAGATTCACCTGAAAAAGAGCCGTGGGAGAGAGAATCAGCCAGGACAGGTAGATACCCTGTCCGAAGAAAACAATCTGGACCAATATACTGAAATGGAAGGAGCCGCCGGTCGGGCGGCCTAGCGTAGCTCAATAGCCTACCTCTTATAGTTTCCGATATCTCAGCGTTCATCCGGACGGACGGACAGACGGACATGTCTAGATCGACTCGGCTAGTGTTCCTGATCAAGAATATATATACTTTATGGGGTCGGAAGCGCTTCCTTCTGCGTGTTACATACTTTCCGACGAATCTAGTATACCCTTTTTCTCTACGAGTAACTGGTATAAAAAAGTGTCAGTGTACAGACGAGAACAAGTCAACCACAATTTTCATTTTGAGTTGGGACGAAAAAAAAGTTCAATGGAATTGTTGTTGGCTTGGCTCATCTGTTACAGACAGCAACACAAAGAAAAATCGACGTGTGCCCTGTTCAATATACATAGGCATGTGACCACAGGCATGCTTTGTGACTGTACATAATCAAATGTGACCCGCGAATAGTACGAAAATATGGATTCTGGGGGGGGGGGGGGGGGGGGGGGGGGGGGGGGGGGGGGGGTGGGGGGAATTAGCATATTAATGGCCCACCGACCCCCCTCCCCGCCTCATTAACATATGCGGATTCTAGGACAATTAGCATAATCCAATAAATTAACTGATTTTAATTGGCTTTGAAGTCATAAAAATGTCACGATCATGTCCATAAAGAGTATACTTAATTGCCCCAATCGCCCCAACATCCCCATGTGACAATATTGATCATGTATCCTTCCCCTCATTATGTGCAACTAATAGTCACGTGAGAAAGGTGCACGTGAAAAAGGTTGCACAACCATAGTATCCAAAGGTTATTATCATAGAGGAACATATCCGATCATGTTGGGGAAAGGTGTTATCACGTACCCTGTTGCCTCATTATCACAGGTGTTGCTGTGCACGACCACACGGCTAACTGCTAGCTCTAATACGTCCCATAATAGGGGTTGAAATCACGACCGCGCAACAACTCGCAATTAGCCGACATATCTATATATATTTTTTTTTCTATTCTCCGTACCTTTAGTTTTAACTCAAAATAAAAAGTCAGAAGTTTATTGTGTAGCATAATAATACATTTATTCATTTATTGTGGCATTGCGAATATGTTTATACCCGTTACTCGTAGAGTAAAAGGGTATACTAGATTCGTCGGAAAGTATGTAACAGGCAGAAGGAAGCGTTTCCGACCCCATAAAGTATATATATTCTTATTCAGGATCACTAGCCGAGTCGATCTAGCCATGTCCGTCTGTCCGTCTGTCTGTCCGTCCGGATGAACGCTGAGATATCGGAAACTATAAGAGCTAGGCTGTTGAGATTTGGCGTGCAGATTCCTGAGCTTCTTACGCAAGTTTGTTTCAGCAGAGTGCCACGCCCACTCTAACGCCCACAAACTGCCCAAGACTGTGGCTCCTACAGTTTTGATGCTAGAATAAAAATTGTAACTGAAATGTATTCTTCTCATCAATATCTATCGATTGACCCACGCCCACTTTAACGCCCACAAACCGCCCACAAACTTCAAAAAATCGTAAATATGAACGCGGATATCTCGGAAAATATCAAAGATAGAGAAATGGGATTTTAGATTTAGCTTCCGTAGGCTTGAGCGCAGCGCAAGCTTGTTACGCGAATATGCCACGCCCACTCTAACGCCCACAAACCGCCCAAGCCTGTGGCGCCCACAATTTTCATGCTAGATAAAAAACTTAAACTGAAATGTGTTGGTCTCGTCAATACCTATCGATTGATCCAAAAAAAAAGTTTGCCGCGCCCACTTTAACGCCCACAAACTTCAAAAAATCGTTAAAATGAAAGCGGATATCTGGGAAACTATCAAAGATAGAGAATTGAGATTTCAGATTTAGACTCCGTAGCCTTGAGCGCTGCGCAAGTTTATTACGCGAATATGCCACGCCCACTCTAACGCCCACAAACCGACCAAGCCTGTGGCGCCAACAATTTTTATGCTAGGTAAAAAATTTCAACAGAAATGTATTGGTCTCGTCAATACCTATCGATTGATATGAAAAAAATGTTGCCACGCCCACTCTAACGCCCACAACGCTTAAGCCTGTCTACCGCCGGTAGGTAGCGCATTTAAATCTCACTTTGCTGCTTGCATATCTCCATTTTCCTTTGGTCCCTTTAGCTGAGTAACGGGTATCTGATAGTCGAGGTACTCGACTATAGCGTTCTTCCTTGTTTTTTTTTATATATTGAAAATAATTTTCTGGCTTCATTCCGGCGATTTGCATAGAAAAGGCAGGCGCTCGTTTTCGACATCATTTCTGGACTACAAAATGTATAGTGTTCACCATAATTCGTAGTTCGATTCATAAACATAGTTTTTGTGTTTAGAAGGTGTACGCCGGGGGGTAGCGGGGTACGGCGCTAGTGGAATGGCGTGGGAGGCGACGGCGGGAAACTGGCGACGTCGGCGGGCTGCTGCGGTGGGCTTCGGCGTAAGGATGCTGGTGCGGCGGACGGACGTTGGATGCGGCGATCTGCTTGCGGTCGCTGTAGGGGAGAAAACACACGCTGCGCGAAGTGCCCCTTAACCGAAAAGAAGTTACGCACAAAAGTTAACTGGTAATAGTAGGCGGGGGTGCGACCGCGGCTTATTTCTATTGAACTCCAAAATCGAACTATCTAAGTCTAAGCTACGCTCTGCGCTCTAAAGCGCAAGGACCTGGGAACAGCGCAGGCGAGCGGGAGCGCGAGAGAGCGGGAGAGCGGGAGAGCGGTAGAGCGGTGCAGCTGGTTAGCGGGGCCAGTCCAGATTCGCCGGACAGTGGGCCTGAACAGAAGGTATTGAAAATGCTGTCCTTTAACTTGTTCAATAAATTGGTCAATTTCCTCATTAAATTTCATTTTGTTAATTTTATTTTCTTGTAGGTCTTTACACATCTAGTCTCAACTTTAAAATGATGTATACAAATTATTTAATTGTTTTGGAGCTACTTTAAAAAAGTGTCAAAATAATGTATGCACTGTTAAGAGCACAAGGCCCGCCCTTAAGGTGTGTTTTACAATAGTGAAACCGGTTTCCTTTAAACCTGTTTAATGACGGACAGCCCATTTCCTCGATATTAATAAGCTGACGACTCCCAAATAACGTCTGTAGAAATCGTTTATTTTTCACACCTTGTAATTGTCCTTAGATACTTTCGATTTTGTGGAAAACTGTTTTCTCCATCGTTCCTAAAAATTTTGTGATGTGTATTGGTTAACCAAATTGCAGTCTTTCGAGATTTTGTATTTAGCAAAGTAAAATCATATGGTGGTTCTATTAAAAAACTATTATTCAAGTTTGGAACTCTTTCGAATACAATTCCAAATTCCTTTAGAATAAAATTATTCTTATTATCAAAAAAACCTTGAACATCAATCGAAACAGTATCTTCCAATATTTTTCTAATGTTAAACAACTCGTTGTACTAGTCCGTTTAACGGGTTATATTCAACTAACCGGTCATGTATGAGGAGACAGCAAGCTTGGGTATTATCATGACTTGGTGTCTTCAGTTCTATTGAAATTCTCACATCAATAGGACCAGTTTTCACTGATTCGTTTTGATATGAAAGATCAATCACAAAAATAGGGGCCTTCAATTTATATTCATTTGGGGTCAAAAATGGTAGTGATTCACGATTATAGTAACTAGATTGAAATCTTGTATACTATTCATATAGGTGAGCATACTGATTCTTAATTAATCAACATTCAGTTTATCATATGGACCGTCCGGGACAGAGCCTCGAAAGGCGTTGGCCTAGCAAGGCTTGTTCACCCTAGACTGAGAACGGTGACGCTTCCCTAATCCCACAAGGCCGAACTCTCTGTGAGTCCAAGGCTCGACAAGCGACCCCGAAGCAGCGCGTCGGCAAGCGAGCAGAGGCGGCCACTACTAACATCCCGAGACACTGGAGCCAGCGGACGTTGAGTCAACGCGTCGACAAGTCAGGACGAGGAGCACCAGCAGCCGGCAGAACCAGAGCAAGGAGATATCGAGGCCAGCCCAGCCATACACCCGCTGTACTAATAACCCGAGAATAAATCCCACTGTTACCATTCGAACCCTGTGTTTGCTCACTGATCTACGGAGCAGTCACGTCATATAAATTTGGTGGGACGAACACACAATCTTCTGAGCTAGCCGCACGAATCTCGAAGCGAGCAGACAACAAAATCAGTTCGTTACATGGGATTTAAGTTATCGGGACAAAGGATACAATTGGTCATTTAGGTGTGGGTATACAAATTTATTATGGTGATAGAAAATGGGATAATCACAGGGTTTTTGTTTTTACTGTATTACGCCGGATCGATTTCAATTACTTTCCCAATTATAGTTAGTTTTAAATCGTTTTTTGACATTCATATATTTTTTTCTTTCTAGACAATTTATTGTAGCTAATAACTATAGTTATGGGGTGTAAGGCGAGCTATTTTAGTTAAGGATAGACTTATTATAAAGGTACTATCTGTAAAAATTAAAATGAAATTTTAAAGATTTTTTAAACATTTTTTTTTAACTCCAAAGTGCCCAGAAATTTTAGTACGCATACTTTTTCTGACAAGTGTAAGACTTTTATAAAAGCCCGATAGCTTTAAAACTGAGAGACTAGTTTGCGTAGAAACGGACAGACAGACGGACATGGCTAGTGATGCTGATCAAGAATATATATACTTTCTGGGGTCGGAAAAGTCTCCTTCACTGCGTTGCAAACTTCTGACTGAAATCATTATACCCTCTGCAAGGGTATAAAAAGGGGAAGGGGGTGACCCTAATTAGTCACGCATGGTTGCACACAGGTGTTTTAATGACCTAATTAGCTTAATTCAGTAATAAATCATGTCAAAAAAGGGGGTGGGGTGACCCTAATTAGTCACGCATGGTTGCACACAGGTGTTTTAATGACCTAATTAGCATAAAAAGGTCACTTAATGAGGTTAGAAAGGGGTATGAGGTGTGAAGATCACCCCAAAGAAATGGTGAGAGTGGGGGTGCTTTGTCATGTCTTGTCTTGTCTTGTCATTTTCTCCTAACATTGCTCCTAACAGAATATACACAAAAACAAGTGAGATCGTTTATTTAGTCAAATACGTTTGTGTAACAACTGTATCAAGTCCAAAAACCTCACCCACCATCATGAATCAGGATAACCAGATGAACATTGTAATTAAAGAGTTCAATAAATTTAATAAAAAGACAATGCTATCGAAGACAAGGATGCCTGAAAATGTAATATTCCCGATCCTCATGGCGGAATCAGGAGCCCATCCTATACATGCCGGAAAGGTACACCTCTCTTCAGGATGATGATGATAAAATTTAGTATTCGTAAAAGTAATGACAATTTGTACTTAGAAATAAGTCAATAATCATTGAATTGATTGCAATTTTAATAAAATAGCAATAAATACACTTTTTTAAATATAATGTAGAAAATATATAGAACTTTTTTTATTCGGAAATGGTATAAAAATATTACAGATTATGGCAACTAGTAACTTCGTATTTGTTTAGTAACTGAGGGGTGACTACATGAATTTCGGAAAGTTTAAATTTTTCACCTATAAAGTTTGTATAATGTACTACGATGAACATTTTGTCTCAGTTAACCAAAGCTAGATTTGCATTGAAGCGAAAATTCGATAATCTCAAACAAGAAAAAAAATCATACGAATTTACAATTGGAGGAAACTTTTAATCCCATTACTAACCCTTACATAAAATTGTTAAGAAAAATGAAAAACAAAAGATTTCTAATGTAAAAGATGGTATAAAAGTAAATCGTGAATTAAAGCAAATTAAAAAATACGACAATGATGAGAGAGAGAGCTGGACGATTTCTACTTTGCAACTAATGAAAAAGATCTGCAGTCTAATCGAAATATAACTCCACGAAGGTCTTCCGATGATATTGATTCTTTTCACAGACAAATATAGAGAAAGATGAACAAGGAGAGGAAAAGGAGAAAAGATCAGTAATTTCACCAGTTGATATGTGTTGGATAAAGGTTATGGACCTAAATAAAAATGCATGCAATACATTAACATCGGGGGATAAAGAACTAAAAGTTAAAGATAATAAATAAACTTTTTCTAGTGGAATGAGTTATGATCTGACTCCTGGTCTATACTCTCTAATTTTTCTTAGTAAACCTGAAGACTATGATGATCAATATTTGAAAATGTATAGAAAATTATTTTAGAAACGAGTATACATATTGTAGGCCTTTATTCTAATTAGCGAATCAAGGGTACACGAGCGAACAAATATAGCAAAATTATTAAGAAGTTGATAGACAATTATATGAGTCCTACAACGTCTACTCCATTACTCTATTTAAAGCGTTGAGGACTATATATTTAAATATGTAACAAAACCGATATCATTACCAAAAAAAACCACAATTGAGTTAGAAGGTGTCGCCCTTAATCCTATTAGAAGAATATGATTAGGCGAGAAATCGTAAATGAGTTGCACGGACCATCTCGAAAAAATTTTCAACGAAGACGAGTGATTACAAGGGGTACACAGCCTTTCAAAATCTAATGAGGGGTACCGATACTTGTTGACTGTTAAAGACACATTTTCGAAATTTACTTGGGGTGTGGCATCAAAATCAAAAAATGCAATTGATGTTTCTGAAGCCATGGAGAACATTTAAATCGGGCCATGGAACACCAAAAAACCTGCAAACTGAGGATGGCACTGAATTCTTGAATTCGAAGGTATTAATTAAATCATTAGTCAACCTTCAGGACTCTAAAATCATCTATAGTTGAACGTTTCAGTAGAACTCTTAAATAATTTATGTGGCGTGAGTTTAGTTTCAATGGAAAATATAAGTGGATAGATATATATATATAATATAATAATAGAGTGCACAGAACAAAAAAAAATTAGTCCAATTAATGTTAATTCTTTCAATGAAAAACGGACCATCATATAATCACCTGAAAATATTTGTTGCAAGTAAATTCCATAAGGCGGTACTAGAAAATATAAAAATTTCTTTGAGAAAGGGTATACACCAAACTATACAACTGAAATCTTTAAAATTAGATACATACTTAAACATAAAACATACTTATTTGAAGATTTTTATGGTAGCCCAATTCAGAGCAGATTCTATACAGAAGAACTCAAAAAACATGACATACTTAGTTGAAAAAGTTGTAAGGCGAAAAGGAAATAAAGTTTTGGTTAAGTGACTGGGGTTTTCAAAGACAGCTAGACATTTTGTAGTATAACATATGACTTATTTAATTAATTTTTATTTATATATTTATCTTATACTATATTAAGTTTAATATTAATATTTTTGTACAATGTTTAAAAGTAAAATTAAAAATAATAAATATACTTTTTGCAAACTCAAAATAATTTTCAATTATATTTTCCAAAGTCTCGATTACAATAAAACATCTCCAATCAACTGTTAAAAAATTGATCTTTTTCAATATTTTATTTTTGAAATATAAGGCTTTTTAATGATTATCCATCGTTCACATAAATATTTTGTACCATCTCACCCGAGCCAAATGAATTAGATTCTAAGCATCTTTTTCGATTAGTCTCTGGTGTTTTATTGATGTCGTACCATGGCTTCAAAACTAAACTATAAAAATTGTCTTTCGTTAACATTACGCTTTCTTTTGTTATCTTTACCAAAATGAATTTTTTATTAACTTTAATAGTAGTTATTTTGTATGCTCTTGATTTAAGCATTGTTTTATTACCAAAAAGTCAATTAGGGGGTTCTCCTGATTTCTTTCCAATCACAGGACACATCCTACCCGAACTTACAACTTGTTAAAAGCTAGTAAACAGCTTCCAAACAGGTAAGAACCATCTAATTACAGCTCATAGCAGTTAATAACAGCTAATAACAACTAGTAAACAGCTATTATACAACTAATAAAGAGCTAGTAAACATCTAATAAACGGATAGTAACTAGCTAATAACATATAGTAAACAGCTAATAAATAGAGACTTTCCATCTAATAACAGATCATAACAGCTACTAACCAGCTAATAAGAACTAGTAAACAACTAGTAAACAGCAACTTAATAAATAGTTTCAATCTTATAACACATCATTGCAGTTAATAACAGCTAGTAACCAGCAAACTACTAGTAAACATCTACTAAACAGATAGTGACCATATAATAAAAGCTCATTACATTTAATAACAGCTAGTAGCCACCTAATCAAAACTATTAAAAAGCTTTAAAACAGTTAGTAACCATCTTATAACAGCTCATAACAGTTAATAACAGTAAAAACTAGTAAACATCTTACAAGTACTAATCAGCTTCTAAACATTTATTTCAGTCATGAAAATACCCACGCTTATTGTCTCCTCATACATGAAAGTTTTAGTTAGGTTAGTCTAGGTTAGGTTAGAGCGGCTGCCAAATCATTGACACACTTAGTCCTTAAAAGGTCCATTGTGGTACCGCGTGGATCTGTATCCCCTTTCTTAAAAATCTGTTGCCATTATTGCAGCTGGCTTAGCATAATTCCCATCCGGTTGCTTTAATGAATTTTATTATTCGTTTTAGGCTTATGTTCGCCAGTTCGGATAGACTGTTCATGAAGGGATTCCCTAAGTGGTACAGTCTAGATCTGCACAGGGCCGGGCAGGAACAGAACAGGTGTTCCACCGTTTCCTCTTCCTCCTCGTCCCTGCAGCTTCTGCAGAAATCGTTTCGGGGCGCGCCCCATCTGCTTGCGTGTGTGCCAACCAACCAGTGGCCTGTTAACACTCGTATTACCATTCCGCACTCGGTACGGTTTAGTCTTAATAGTTCCGAAGTTCTCTTCGCGTCGACGATTGGCCATGTCTGGCGAGAGATGCGACAGTGCTTAACATGTGTCCATGCTAGGCTCGCAAGTTTCTTGTATTGATTTCTAATGTTAAGCTTGCAGGTGGCCATCGGCATACCAATGTTCTCCTTGTCCGGAAGGAGAGGAACGGTAGTGCCATGCCTGGCCAGCTCATCTGCAATACAGTTGCCTGTAATGTTCCGGTGACCCGGGACCCAAATCAGGTAAATTTTAAACTGCAGAGCCATCTCGTGCAGAGATTTGCGGCAGCTTGATATGGTGTGGGAGTTTGTATTGGTCGAGATAATCGACCTGATAGCCGCTTGACTATCACTATAGATGTTAATCAGTTTATTCTGACAGTTTGCATCGTTCAGAACCATCAAAGCTTCAATTATGGCAAATACTTCCGCCTGGAAGACGCTACAGTGATCCGGAGTCTGAAGGATTTCCTGATATTAAGTTGTTCGGAGTATATACCTCCTCCGACTTGATTATTTAATTTTGAGCCGTCAGTGTAGAAATTGACTGCCTCTGTAGGGCCCGGCTGGCCTTGTTCCCAGTCTTCTCTGGTTGGGAGCAAGGCTTCAAAGGGGGTGTGGATGTATTCAATAGGTTTACATAGATTTGTACTGGGTGGGATCATTGTGTCCTGCTGGAGTATCCTGGCATGACCGTATATTTGGGGCTTCCACTGCCCTAAGTCCCTCATCCGAACCGCAGCTATCTTAGCTCGTTCCATGCCGGCTAAGTCCAGACTTGGAAGGTTCAGAATAGCATTTAGCGCCTCGTTGGGGGTGGTGCGAAGGGCTCCGCTTATGCATAAGGATGCCATTCGTTGTACCTTGTTTAGGTTTGTTGTGGTTGTCTGCTTCATCAGCGCGGGCCACCATATTGACACTCCGTAGAGCAGAATAGGCTTAACTATCGCTGTGTGTATCCAGTTGACGATTTTTGGGGACATGCCCCATTTCGTTCCGATGGCCTTTTTGCAGGAGTAGAGGGCAATTGTTGCCTTCCTCGTTCTCTCTTGGCTGTTTAGTCTCCATGTCAGACGCTTATCTAATATTAACCCCAAATACCTGGCGTTGTTACTGAAGGAGAGAGAGCTGTTATTTAATATTGGTGGGTTTAGTTGAGGAATCTTGTATCTGTTTGTAAACAGCACCAGTTCCGTTTTCGAGGGGTTTACCCCTAGACCTCTTTCTGTTGTCCAGTCAGAGAGTATTTTAAGTTTGGCGGTCATTAGATCGCATAGTGTCTGAGGAAATTTTCCTGAGAAAATAATGGCTACATCGTCCGCATATGCCACAACCTTGCATCCACCCCCTTCCATGTAGCACAGCAGCTTATTTACTGCGATGTTCCATAGCAGGGGGGAGAGTACACCACCCTGAGGGCTTCCCCTGTTCACGAACCTTGTTTGTGTTGAGATTCCTAGCGTGGAGGTTACCATTCTGCTCATCAGCAATTTATGAATTAACTCCACGATTTGGATCTCAACACCCAGGTCGGTGAGGGATTCGGTTATGGCTGTAGGGAGAACATTGTTGAAAGCGCCCTCTATGTCCAGGAATGCAGCAAGTGCGTATTCCTTGTGATTGAGTGACTTTTCGATTTGGCTGACTACCGCGTGTAGAGCTGATTCGGTGGACTTGCCTTTTGAATATGCATGCTGCGCTGCTGATAACTGTTTTGAGTCCATGACTGACCTGATGTGCAGTCCAATCAGTCGCTCGAAGCTCTTAAGGAGAAAGGATGTCAGACTTATGGGCCTAAAATCTTTCGTCGTCGTGTGCGAGGCTTTGCCCGCTTTGGGTATAAAGACTACCTTTGTTTTCCTCCATGTTGATGGCAACGTTCCTATCCTAAGAATGGTACGGAAAATTGTCTTTAGCCAGTTGATGGCAAGTTGACCTGCGTGTTGGATGTGCGCAGGTGAGAGATGATCGGGTCCTGGTGATTTGAAGGGTTTGAAGCTGTTTATGGCCCAACTTATGTTGCATTCGGAAAGAAGCGTTTCCAAGCCAATGCTTAGACCTGCATGATTTTCTGGGAGACGTTCTACCGGGAGACTACCCGGAAAGTGGGTGTCTAGTAGTAGGCTTAGGGACTCCTCACTAGAGTCTGTCCACGAGCCATCTGGTTTTTGAAGGTACCCCAGGGAGGGGGTTGTTTTGGAGAGGATCTTCCTAAGCCGAGCTGCATCGGCTGTTTCCGCTATGTTTGAGCAGAAGGTCTGCCAAGCTGATCTTTTTTCTTTCCTTATGGCCTTCTTGTAGGAGGCTAGCTCTAACTTGTACTGTTGCCATTTTAGATCCTCATTTCCTGCTTTTGCCCTTTTAAAAAGGGTTCTGCAACTGGATCTGAGTTCTGAAAGTTTCTGTGTCCACCAAGGAGGCTTTATGGTTTCTCTCGGTTTGCGTTTAGGGTGGGCTGCTTCGAAAGCCGAGTTGCAGGCATTCGTGAACATCCCTACTATGTTATTAAGACTGAGTATATCACTGTTGTCACTTGGAAGAATGTTTAGTAGGGCTTCCCTATAAGCGCGCCAGTTGGTACGTCTAAGGTTGACGAATATAGCTGGAGTAGGAGGGTCTAGTGATAAAGTGGTTTCTATAAATCTATGGTCAGAGAAAGAGTGTTCGTTTGAGACTTCCCAGTTTCTGACTGCTTCTAGCAGATTACCTGACACCATGGTAAGGTCAATGACTGTTTGGCTATTTTTTGTGATAAAGGTGGTGGTATTACCCCTGTTGCATAGAAATAGATTTGAGCCAAGGATGAAGTTAAAAAGAGACTCACCCCTGTTGTTGCTTGTTGGGCTTCCCCACTGAGTGTGGTGAGCGTTTGCGTCGCAGCCGATTACCAGTCCTATTTTGAGCGCCTCGCTATCTTTGACCAGTGTCCGGACAAGCTCGTCTGGGGGGTCTTCCTTCTCGAAGGCCATGTAAGCTGAAGCCACCCTGATTGTAGCCGCTGGAAGTTCCAGACTTGCTACGGTGTTGTCTCCGTTGCTGTAATTATGAATCAGTAATATGCTAAGGTGCCTTTTGGCTAAAATGCAGCTTCGAATTTTACCTTCTTTTGGATCAAGCAGCAGCTTGAAATCTTTGGTACCCAGTCCAGCAACCTTCCCTCCTACCACCCAAGGCTCCTGTATGAGTACTAGGTCTCCCCCCCCCTGAGCCAGGCGGAGCAGGAGGGCAGCCGACGCTGCTTTACTGTGATGGAGGTTCACTTGCAGTAGTCTTAGCGACATCTGCCGAGTTCCCATCCACCACCGTGACGTCCGCTTCCTCGCTGCCGCTGAGGTCGCCGTCGTCTTCGTCCGCCGGGTTCATCGCCTGCATCCCTCTGCTTAGCGACGCGTCGGTTGAGTAGCCATCTTCCGGCTCGTCATCTCCAGGAGCCTCTATCTCCTCGGGAAAGACCTGCTCGGCTGGGTTGCCGGTCGGGTCCTCCTTCGAGTTAGAGTCTCCCTTGTAGACTTTGATGCGGATGGCACTGAATCCGAAGTTCAGCTCCCCGTGAGCGGCCTCTATTGGGGATACTGACTCCTTATTCAGCACCACAATGGCCTGGCTGATCGGCCCCTCGTGAGGTTCCACCTTTGCGACTTTCCAGTCGTGCGTGGGCAAATTTGGGTTGCACCTTTGCAACATAAAGAGGATGTCCTCCGGTGCTTTGATGGACGACGGCAGCCATACCGGACGTCGCACCAATCTAGTGCAACGATTTTCGCCCCAGGATACACCTCTCCGAGCTTCTCCGTCGCCTTCTTGTAGAGGTCAGCTGATCTCTGGCTGTCGCAAGACACCACCTTGACGCTGCCCTGGAACCAGCCTTCGTCCTTGCAACATGGCGTCGGTTGGGGGAAGTCCCGGAGCAAAGCCATGCAGATGACCGCTAGCTGCTCCTCGACCGCCTTCCACTGGTTTCTTGGGATCCGGCCTCCGGGGTTTCCCTTGTCAACCAGTCCAATCAGAACCTTGTCCCGCGCTATCTCCGCAAATGAAAAGTTTTAGTTAAATACAACCCATCAAACGGACTAGCAGGTTTGTGCTCTTAACAATGCATTCATTATTTTGATATTTTTTAAAAGTAGCTCCAAAACAAAAAAATAATTTTTCATACATCATTTTGAAGTGGAGACTAGATGTGTAAGGCCCTGTAAGAAAATAAAATTAATTATATGAAATTTCATTAGGAAATTGGTCAGCACTTTCAATACCTTCTAAACACAAAAACTATGTTCATGAATCGAGGTGACATGATTTCAAAACTACGAATTATGGTGAACACTACGTTTTGTAATCCAGAATTGATTTCGGAAACGTGCGACTAAATCATATAGCTGCCATAGGAACGATCGGAAAATTGGTGGAAAAATAATATGAAACAAATTATAGCTTCGGTGTTTTTTAACATATAACCTCCTCCGCTTGGAATTTCGAATTCAGTTTTATCAAAATCAGACGACTATATCATATAGCTGCCTTAGGAACGATCGGAAAATTGGTGGAAAAATAATATGAAACAAATTATAGCTTCGGTGTTTTTTGACATATTATCTTATAGTATTGGGAATATCATTTTTTGTAACTTCATTGCCGACGTTAACTTCCGTTCTTGATTTATGGTATTATTGATCACCCCAAATCCCAGATACTAAGTCATAACATGTAGCTAGCAGAATATAATCAAAGATATCAGACTATTAAGAAAAGAATCGTTTAATACTTGCAGTTTTATTTTCTAATTTATTGATTTCACAGATTCCCACCGATGAATACCAATTTATATCAAGGATGATTGCCAACTCCATCCCACTTAGACACATTTACTCCTTAATTGAATCATGATTTACAACGTCATAGAACAAAATATTTCCGTCTCTTTTCTATCAATGTTAAAAAATTTATAAAATTGTTTTTGGAGTTAATTTCATTCTTATAATTAAATTAGTAAAAATTATTAAGCCAACAGAGAGAGAAATATATTATCATTTTGTTTTGTGTTATTATCCCAAGTTTTCAAGCTAAAAGGGCGTTTTATTTCTGGGGGCAGTGACGAGCGGCAGTTTTATCCAGATGTCTACAACTCGCGTGCTCGCACTGCCCTCTGCTCTCCGTCTACGTCTCTCCCCTAAGCTCCGCTCCGCTCTGGAGCACTTAAGTTATGTAAGGCTTTACTATTTCAATTTTCAAGGTGACAATAAAAACCCCAACGTACTCCCGTGTGTTTCGTACCTTCGTTCTTGAGACTCCGTTGTTTTAATTTAAGCGATCAAGCCACCCCGCCCCAACACCAAGTAATACATAATTCATATTTTCAACATTATTTATTTCAGAAAATTATTTAATTATCGCAATCAAATAATTACCAGATTAAAATTAACTGCTATTTCGATACTAGTATGCATTTATTTATTTATATTTTATATGATATTAGTTGAAAATGGTGATTAAGTAATGACTATAAATATTATGAAATATGAATATCAACTCAAACCGAAAACAGATTCAGGGTTTAAGTACAGATAAAACTTCAAAACTACCTGTAAAACCTTAGACTATCTACATAACAACCGTTCTGGGCTTAAAATCAATAAATGAAGATGATTATTTTCTAGTTCAATATATTTCAATATTTTCTCTGAATAAAGGATTGTACCTTTGGTTTATGTATGTAACCGGCAGAAGGAAGCGTTTCCGACCCCATAAAGTATATATATTCTTGATCAGGATCACTAGCCGAGTCGATCTAATCATGTCCGTCTGTCCGTCTGTCCGGATGAACGCTGAGATCTCGGAAACTATAAGAGCTAGGCTATTTGGCAAGCAGATTCCTGAGCTTCTTACGCAGCGCAAGTTTGTTTCAGCAGAGTGCCACGCCCGCTCTAACGCCCATAAGCCGCCCAAAACTGTGGCTCCTAAAGTTTTGATGCTAGAATAAAAATTTTAACTGAAATGTATTGTTCTCATCAATACCTATCGATTGATAAAAGAAAAGTTTGCCACGCCCACTTTTACGCCCACAAACCGCCCACAAACTTCAAAAAATCGTAAATATGAACGTGGATATCTCGGAAACTATCAAGGATAGAGAATTGGGATCTCAGATTTAGATTCCGTAGCCTTGTGCGCAGCGCAAGTTTGTTACGCAAATATGCCACGCCCACTCTTACGCCCACAAACCGCCCAAGCCTGTGGCGCCCACAATTTTCATGCTAGATACAAAATTTTAACTGAACTGTATTGGTCTCGTCAATACCTATCGATTGACCCAAAAAAATTTGCCACGCCCACCCTAACGCCCATAACGCTTAAATCTGTCTACCGCCGATAGGTGGCGCATTTCAATCTCGCTTTGCTGCTTGCATATCTAAATTTCCTTTTGGTCCCTTTAGCTGAGTAACGGGTATCTGATAGTCGAGGTACTCGACTATAGCGTTCTTCCTTGTTAGTTTTGCAATCACAGGATACAGCTTTCCCCAACATAATCGGACATGTTCCTATAAGATATAAATAAATAAATGCATACTTGTATAACAACAGTTCACTACTATCGAAATAGTAGTTCCTTTTAATCTGGTAATTATTTGATTGCGACAATTGAATAATTTTCTGAAATAAATAACTTTGAAAATATGAATTATGTATTATTCTTGGTGTTGGGGCGGGGTGGCTTGATCGCTTAAATTAAAACAACGGAGTCCCAAGAACGAAGGTTTTTATTGCCACCTTGAAAATTGAAATAGTAAAGCCTTACATAACTTAAGCGCTCCAGAGCGGAGCGGAGCTTAGGAGAGAGATGGAGACGGAGAGCAGAGGGCAGTGCGAGCACGCGAGTTGTACACATCTGGATAAAACTGCCGCTCGTCACTGCCCCCAGAAATTAAACGCCCTTTTAGCTTGAAAACTTGGAATATTAACACAAAACAAAATGATAATATATTTCTCTCTCTGTTGGCTTAATGATTTTTCCTAATTTAATTATAAGAATGAAATTAACTCCAAAACCAGTTTTATAAATTTTTTAACATTGATAGAAAAGAGACGGAAATATTTTGTTCTATGACGTTGTAAATCATGATTCAATCTAGGAGTAAATGTGTCTAAATGGGATGGAGTTGATATAAATTGGTATTCATCGGTGGGAATCTGTGAAATCAATAAATTAGAAAATAAAACTGAAAATATTAAACGATTCTTTTCTTTAATAGTCTGATATCTTTGATTATATTCTGCTAGCTACATGTTATGAGATAGTATCTGGGATTTGGGGTGATCAATAATACCATAAAACAAGAACGGAAGTTAACTTCGGCAATGAAGTTACAAAAAATGATATTCCCAATACAATCAGATAATATGTCAAAAAACACCGAAGCTATAATTTGTTTCATATTATTTTTCCACCAATTTTCCGATCGTTCATATGGCAGCTATATGATATAGTCGCACGTTTCCGAAATCAATTCTGGATTACAAATCGTAGTGTTCACCATAATTCGTAGTTTTGAAATCATGTCACCTCGATTCATGAACATAGTTTTTGTGTTTAGAAGGTATTGAAAGTGCTGACCAATTTCCTAATGAAATTTCATTTAATTAATTTTATTTTCTTACAGGGTCTTACACATCTAGTCTCCACTTCAAAATGATGTATGAAAAATTATTTTATTGTTTTGGAGCTACTTTTAAAAAATATCAAAATAATGAATGCATTGCTAAGAGCACAAACCCCGCTAGTCCGTTTAATGGGTTGTATTTAACTAAAACTTTCATGTATGAGGAGACAATAAGCTTGGGTATTTTCATGACTGAAATAAATATTTAGATGCTGATTAGTACTTGTTAGCTTTTATTGGATGTTTACTATGTTTTTAGTAGATGTTTACTAGTTTTTACTGTTATTAACTGTTATGAGCTGTTATAAGATGGTTACTAACTGTTTTGAAGCTTTTTAATAGTTTTTATTAGCTGGCTACTAGCTGTTATTAACTGCAATGATCTGTTCTAAGATTGAAACTTTTTATTAAGTTGCTGTTTACTAGTTGTTTAATAGTTCTTATTAGCTGGTTAGTAGCTGTTATGTTCTGTTATTAGATGGAAAGTCTCTATTTATTAGCTGCTTACTAGTTGTTATTAGCTAGTTACTATCCGTTTATTAGATGTTTACTAGCTCTGTATTAGTTGTATAATAGCTGTTTACTAGTTGTAATCAATTATTAATTGCTATGAGCTGTAATTAGATGGTTCTTATCTGTTTGGTAGCTGTTTACTAGCTTTTAACTAGTTGTAAGTTCGGGTAGGATGTGTCCTGTGATTGGAAAGAAATCAGGAGAACCCCCTAATTGACTTTTTGGTAATAAAACAATGCTTAAATCAAGAGCATACAAAATAACTACTATTAAAGTTAATAAAAAATTATTTTTGGTAAAGATAACAAAAGAAAGCGTAATGTTAACAAAAGACAATTTTTATAGTTAAGTTTTGAAGACCATGGTACGACATCAATAAAAATAGAATCTAATTCATTTTGCTCGGGTGAGATGGTACAAAATAATTATGTGAACGATGGATAATCATTAGATAGCCTTAAATTTCAAAAATAATATATTGAAAAAGATCAATTTTTAACAGTTGATTGGAGATATTTTATTGTAATCGAGACTTTGGAAAATATAATTGAAAATTATTTTGAGTTTGCAAAAAGTACAGTTATTATTTTTAATTTTACTTTAAAACATTGTACAAAAATATTAATATTAAACTTAATATAGTATAAGATAAATATATAAATAAAAATTAATTAAATAAGTCATTTGTTATACTACAAAATGTCTAGCTGTCTTTGAAAACCCCAGTCACTTATCCAAAACTTTATTTCCTTTTCGCCTTACAACTTTTTCAACTAAGTATGTGGGGGGGAATCGTGTTTTTTGAGTTCTTCTTTATAGAATCTGCTCTGAATTGGGCTACCATAAAAATCTTCAAATAAGTATGTTTTATGTTTAAGTATGTATCTAATTTTAAAGATTTCAGTTGTATAGTTTGGTGTATAAGTAGTAGGGAAAGACGGGTTCTGGGACAATTAGCATATTAATGGCCCCCGCCCCCTTACTAATTAGCATATTAATGACCCCCGCCTCTCACTAATTAACATATTAATGACCCCCGCCTCTTCATTAATGTATGCGGGTTCTGGGACAATTAACATAATCCATAAATTATCTTAATTTAAGGGGTTTAGATGTCATAAAAATGTCACGATCATATCCATAAAGAGTATACTAAATTGCCCCCCCAACCCCACACCACCATGTGACAATACTGATCGCGTGACCTTTTCGCCTCATTATCAGCAATTAATATTCATCAGGTGTTGCTGTACACGGGTGAAAGGTCGCACACTTTCCCCACATCTCCATGTGACAATATTGATCACGTATCCTTTTCCTCATTATCAGCAATTAATATTCAGCAGGTGTTGCTGTGCACGTGAGAAAGGTCGCAAACCCAAAACATCTAAAGCTGGTTGCCTTAGAGGGACATGTCCGATCATGTTGGGGAATAACGTTTCCTATGATTGTAAAACTAATTTAGAAATCAAAAGAACCCCAAATAAAAGAAATCCCACAAGTTAATGATTCTCAGATGTTGAATATTTTCAAACAGACTTTTTTTTTTCGCCCCAGAATGTTTAACTGGTAAATTTTTTCAAGATCTCTCCTTTCTACAAACGGGTCATAAACATATCATAAAAGGGATTCAAGCAAGAGCTAGCCGAACATGCGCACCTGTCTATTACCTGACCGGAATAAAAGGGACACATGCACAAGTCTGAAGGCGCACGCCCATTGACAAAATCATGAGCCTCACGCCAACGACCTCACGGCTAAGTGCGAGCTCTAATACGTTCCCATAATAGGGGTTGAAGTCACGACCGCGCAACAACTCGCAAGTAGCCGACATATCTCAGTCAAGGAAATATTTTCCATTCTCCGTACCTGTAATTTTAACTCGAAATAAAATGTCAGAAGTTTATTTTGTACCATAAAAATACATTTATTCATTTACATTTATTTATTTTGGTATTGCGAACATTTTTTTTTTTTTTATATATAGAAATTTATTTTCTGCTATGATTCCGGCGATTTGCATAGAAGAAGCAGGCGCACGTTTCCGACGTCATTTCTGGATTACAAAATGTAAAGTGTTCACCATAATTCGTAGTTTTGAGGTCATGACCACCTCGATTCATGAACATAGTTTTTGTGTTTAGAAGGTATTGAAAATGCTGACCAATTATCTCTCCTTTAAATTGTTCAATAAATTGGTCAATTTCCTCATGAAACTTAATTTGGTTAATTTTGTTTTCTTGCACATCCTTACACATCTAGTCTCAACTTTAAAATAATGTATAAAAATTATTTTATTGTTTTGAAGCTACTTTTAAAAAATGTCAAAATAATGTATGCATTGTTTAGAGCACAAACCCCGCCCTTAAGGTGTGTTTCACAATAGGGAAACCGGTTTCCTTTAAACCTGTTTAATGACGGACAGCCCATTTCCTCGACATTAATGAGCTGACGACTCCCAAAAAACGTCTGTAGAAATCGTTTCTTTTCCACACCTTTACAAATAATTTGTTTTCCGCTTGTAATTGTCCTTAGATACTTTCGAGTTTGTGGAAAACTATTTTCTCCATCGTTCCAAAAAATTTTGTGATGTGTATTGGTTAACCAAATTGCAGTCTTTCGAGATTTTGTATTTAGCAAAGTAAAATCATATGGTGGTTCTATTAAAAAACTATTATTCAAGTCTGGTTCTTTTTCGAATACAATTCCGATTTCCTTTAGAATAAAATTATTATTATTATCAAAGAAACCTTGAACATCAATCGAAACAGTATCTTTCAACATTTTTCTAATGTTAAACAACTCGTTGTACTAGTCCGTATAATGGGTTATATTCAACTAAACGGTCTTGTATGAGGAGACAATAATCTAGGGTATTTTCATGACTTGGTGTCTTTAGTTCTATTGAAATTCTCACATCAATAGGACCAATTTTACTGATTCATTTTGATATGAAAGATCAACCACAATAATAGGGGTCTTCAATTTAAATTCATTTGGGGTCAAAAATGGTTGTGATTCACGATTAACTAGATTGAAATCTTGTATACATTTCATATAGGTGAGCATACTAATTCTTACTAAAATCAACATTCAGATTATCACATGGATATGACTCAGAATTCAAGTGAACTTTCAAGTTTGATAAGTTATTTGTGATAAGTTCTCCATTTAGTGTAAATCCAATTATGGCAAATCTTGGTTTTTTGCGGTTAGCCGACAATTTCACATTCCAGCTGTGTTGACTTCCATACCCCAATTTTGCGTTAACATATGAATCCCAACTCCGGAATGCGATTGGTAGGTTTACACCACTTTTAATAATATCGTACATCTTAATTTTTTGCAAAATCGCTCAGAGTTACATGGGGAATTTTCCAGATTTTATTCGTAATTTCCAACTTAAAAGTTTGTTCATTTCTGGTTTGCTCAAACACATCACCAAGATTCTTAGTTAGCATCAACACTAGTTCATGCTTGCAATTTAACAAAACTTTTTTATAATCCTCAGTCAATCCCAACAAATTTTTTAATGGTACAGAAAAATTTTAATTGGGGATCCCGTAGAAATTTCGTCTCCACTGCTCCATCCAGAATTTAATAGGTATTGACTTTGAAGATTATCCAGAGATATACAATTTTTAGGGTAGTAGCCATACCGACATAGACTTGACACGTTGGACTCGTTGTATTTAGTTGTTACCTAGCAGTATTTTGATGGTTACTTTCTGTTTAGTCTTGCTTTTGGATGGTTACTTTTTGTATAGTACCTGTACAGTACTTGATGGATGGTTACTATCTGTATAGTATCTGTAAAGTACTTGGTTTTAGATGATAACTAAATGTTAACAAGTATTATGAGTCGCTATAGTCTCTTGTTAAGAACTATCAAAGTACACAAGTTAAAGTTTCTAAGATGTGTTAGCCAAACACACTTGCAGTGAACTATCATTACCTGACCGTCATCAAAGTCACATGCCCAAGACCCAAGGACATTGAATAAAATACTTCCCCTTCATTTGTACCTGGAGTTTTAATTACAGTCAGATACAAAATTTGTAGGATTATTCAATATTTCTTTATATATTTTATTATTGTAAACATAATTCATTAAATTCATAATTAATTATATTTTATGTATATTTGTGTATAATTAATTTTCTTACTTCAGCCCTCTGTAAGAAACATGTCGCTTATTAATCTTCGTTCCAAGCGTAGATTTTCGCTTGGTTCCCATAGATAGATGTAAAATAGTTCTCACAATGTAATCTTTCTCAGATGCTGAATTATTTTTAAAGCATTCATTTGTTCCATCCCATAATAATATTGTAACATATTTCGAAGGCATCATTAGCTAGCATAGGAGCGCCTATCAATTTAATTTTTGATTGAAGTTTATGATAGAGGTGTTGGGACCTGGTAATATCGGTTTTTGTTGTCAACTATTTTTCTAGTTCTAGTTTTCTAATTCTATTCTATTTGTATACTATTTGTATGAGTAAGGCATCATTGTCTAAGATTCTGAATAAGTTTAATAAACTCTTTAATTACAATACTGATTAGCTGGTTACTATATATTTAGTAGATATATACAAGTTGTTTAGTATCTGGTTTGATATGTTTAATAGATGTATACAAGTTGTTTACTAGATGTATACAAGTTGTTTACTAGATGTTTAGTATCTGGCTACTATATATTTAGTAGATGTATACAAGTTGTTTAGTATCTGGTTACTATATATTTAGTAGATGTATACAAGTTGTTTAGTATCTGGTTTCTATATGTTTAATAGATGTATATAAGTTGTTTACTAGATGTATACAAGTTGTTTACTAGCTATTTAGTATCTGGTTACTATATATTTAGTAGATGTATACAAGTTGTTTAGTTCTGGTTACAATATATTTAGTAGATGTATGCAAGTTGTTTAGTATCTATGTTTAGTAGATGTATATAAGTTGGTTACTAGATGTATACAAGTTGTTTACTAGCTGTTTAGTATCTGGTTTCTATATGATTAGTAGATGTATACAAGGTGTTTGATAGATGTATACAAGTTGCTTACTAGCTGTTTAGTAACTGGTTTTTATATCTTTAATATCTGTTTACTTTAGCTGGTTACTAGTTGTTGTTAACGTCTACGAGCTTTTATAGTCTTTTGTTAAGAATGATCAAAAATTCTTGATCACTAGACGACTTTCGATGTGAAGTAAAAACTTACACTCTGATTTTCAGTGTGTTTGCTATGTACGTAAGAAAGAATGCAAAGCCAAAATAGCTCAAGATTGATATATAAATCTTAGAGGAATATGTCCGATTATGTTGGGGGAAGATGTATCCTGTGATTGTAAAACTAATTAAGATATAAATTGTTCACAAGTTGTCTAAAAGCTGTGTAGAAGCTGCTTTGATAAACAATTTTGATTCATAATTACAGATATTAAGAATATATAATAATATCATCCACTTTAACTAGTATATTGTTAAAATAAAACATTTCCATTTTTCATATTCTTTCATCTTATGTAGGTATAATAAATGTAATCTTAACTACGATAGCTAGCCTTACATCCCATAACTATAGTTATTAGCTACAATAAAATGTCTAGAAAGAACAAAATATATGAATGTCCAAAAACCATTTAAAACTAACTATAATTGGGAAAGTAATTGAAATCGCTCCGGCGTAATACAGTAAAAAACAAAAAACACTGTGATTATCCCATTTTCTATCACCATAACAAATATGTATACCCACACCTAAATGACCAATTATATCCTTTGTCCAAAAATGTCTGTGACTTTCACTTATAAATTTGTCACCGATAATTTAAATCCCATTAAGCAAACCACCCATTGCTAACCGTACCATAACCCCAGAGTCAAGTTGGTTACCTACAATAAACATAGGTGGTGGTGTAAAGGATTGCTAAAATGCCTCGACGCAGGCGCAAATGTCATAAAAAATGATCATAAAAATATAATTAGGAAAGTATTTTTTATTTGCGAACCATTTATAACTGTTACCAACAACACAAATAGTTATGTTACAAAGGATTTGCTTCAATGCCTCGACGCAGGCGCAAAGGTCAAGGTATTGGAAAAAAATTCATGGAATATTATCCCTTCATAAAAGAGGTCATATAATATATAATTAGGAAAGTATTTTTTATTTGCGAACAATTTATAAATGTTACCAACAACACAAATAGTTGTTACAAAGGATTGCTAAAATACCTTGATGCAGGCGCAAAGGTCAAGGTATTGGAAAAAAATTCATGGAATATTATCCCTTCATAAAAGAGGTCATAAAATATATAATTAGGAAAGTATTTTTTATTTGCGAACAATTTATAAATGTTACCAACAACACAAATAGTTGTTACAAAGGATTGCTAAAATACCTTGATGCAGGCGCAAAGGTCAAGGTAATGGAAAAATTCATGGAATATTATCCCTTGACCAAAAACGAAAGTTTCTTCTATTTGGATAATAAAAAAATATATATTAATTCAATACTTTGATTTTTCCATCAAAATGCTTGATAAATCTAGTTGTTTGATATTCTCTAACTAATTGAGTAATATGTTTTCATGTGCCTATTTAATTTACCAAAAACAGTATTAGTCTTCTCTCATAAAATCCCTCTAATTCCCCACCGGTGAAATATATGTTCCTCATATTTAATAATGATGGTTTGTCATAGATGGGTACTTGTAATTCATATTTAAGATACTTACATCCTTCTCTAACTAATATCCTTTTATCCATCATGTAAACAGGTTTAGAATTGTATTGCGTGCTTCAACCCCTAGCCACACCCACCACTGTAACAGATTTCACTTTTCCAATGGCTGCCCCAGCTACCTAAACTGTACATTTCTTTTGATTTTCTCTTTTCCTTTCTAAGCAATGTACACAATTTTTAAACTGGTTCTGACCTCCCTCTTTAAAGGCATCCTCTACTTTATTTTCGTTATATTTCTGATCTTTTCCTAACAGTAGGTTGTTAAACTTTTATTATTTTATGGGATTATTGAGCACCCGAAATCCCTGATATTAAGTCATAACATGTAACTAGCAGAATATAGTAAAAGACATTAGACTCTAAAAAGACCAGATTTACCTACAATTCAATTTACCATCTACAATCCCTGGAGAAGAGCTTAGTATTTGCAGTTTAATTTTCAAATTTATTGATTTCACAGATTCCCGCTGGTAAATACCAATTTTTAACAAATGGCTGCCAACTCCATACCATTCAGACACTGGTTTACAACCTCATAGAACTGACTCTCAAGGTATCTGTAATGCACAATATATTTCTGTCTCTTTTCTTCTAATCAATATTAAAAAATTTCATAAACTTGTTTTGGAGTTCATTTTATTCTTAGAATTAAATTATTAAAAATTATTAAGCCAACAGAGATAATAATGATTTTGTGATAGTATCCCGTTAATAATACATACATAATTCTTATTTGTATATTTTCAAATTTTTTTATTTTAAAAAATTATTCATTAATCACATTCAAATAATATTCATAATATATCTTACAATTTTTTAAATTTATCAATAATGTTTCCCAATTATTAATATTAAATGACATTGCATCATATCTATTTTTAAGATTAAATATTAAGATGGGGTCGTCCTCGCGAGACATAGCGCTGACCAACTCACATTGCTCTGCCTCACCATTAAATTTAAGACACTCTAAGTCTGATATTGAATCTTAAAAATAGATATGATGCAATGTCATTTAATATTAATAATTGGGAAACATTATTGATAAATTTAAAAAATTGTAAGATATATTATGAATGTTATTTGAATGTGATTAATGAATAATTTTCTAAAATAAAAAAATTTGAAAATATACAAATAAGAATTATGTATGTATTATTAACGGGATACTATCACAAAATCATTATTATCTCTGTTGGCTTAATAATTTTTAATAATTTAATTCTAAGAATAAAATGAACTCCAAAACCAGTTTATGAAATTTTTTAATATTGATTAGAAGAAAAGAGACAGAAATATATTGTGCATTACAGATACCTTGAGAGTCAGTTCTATGAGGTTGTAAACCAGTGTCTGAATGGTATGGAGTTGGCAGCCATTTGTTAAAAATTGGTATTTACCAGCGGGAATCTGTGAAATCAATAAATTTGAAAATTAAACTGCAAATACTAAGCTCTTCTCCAGGGATTTGTAGATGGTAAATTGAATTGTAGGTAAATCTGGTCTTTTTAGAGTCTAATGTCTTTTACTATATTCTGCTAGTTACATGTTATGACTTAATATCAGGGATTTCGGGTGCTCAATAATCCCATAAAATAATAAAAGTTTAACAACCTACTGTTAGGAAAAGATCAGAAATATAACGAAAATAAAGTAGAGGATGCCATTAAAGAGGGAGGTCAGAACCAGTTTAAAAATTGTGTACATTGCTTAGAAAGGAAAAGAGAAAATCAAAAGAAATGTACAGTTTAGGTAGCTGGGGCAGCCATTGGAAAAGTGAAATCTGTTACAGTGGTGGGTGTGGCTAGGGGTTGAAGCACGCAATACAATTCTAAACCTGTTTACATGATGGATAAAAGGATATTAGTTAGAGAAGGATGTAAGTATCTTAAATATGAATTACAAGTACCCATCTATGACAAACCATCATTATTAAATATGAGGAACATATATTTCACCGGTGGGGAATTAGAGGGATTTTATGAGAGAAGACTAATACTGTTTTTGGTAAATTAAATAGGCACATGAAAACATATTACTCAATTAGTTAGAGAATATCAAACAACTAGATTTATCAAGCATTTTGATGGAAAAATCAAAGTATTGAATTAATATATATTTTTTTATTATCCAAATAGAAGAAACTTTCGTTTTTGGTCAAGGGATAATATTCCATGAATTTTTCCATTACCTTGACCTTTGCGCCTGCATCAAGGTATTTTAGCAATCCTTTGTAACAACTATTTGTGTTGTTGGTAACATTTATAAATTGTTCGCAAATAAAAAATACTTTCCTAATTATATATTTTATGACCTCTTTTATGAAGGGATAATATTCCATGAATTTTTTTCCAATACCTTGACCTTTGCGCCTGCATCAAGGTATTTTAGCAATCCTTTGTAACAACTATTTGTGTTGTTGGTAACATTTATAAATTGTTCGCAAATAAAAAATACTTTCCTAATTATATATTATATGACCTCTTTTATGAAGGGATAATATTCCATGAATTTTTTTCCAATACCTTGACCTTTGCGCCTGCGTCGAGGCATTGAAGCAAATCCTTTGTAACATAACTATTTGTGTTGTTGGTAACAGTTATAAATGGTTCGCAAATAAAAAATACTTTCCTAATTATATTTTTATGATCATTTTTTATGACATTTGCGCCTGCGTCGAGGCATTTTAGCAATCCTTTACACCACCACCTATGTTTATTGTAGGTAACCAACTTGACTCTGGGGTTATGGTACGGTTAGCAATGGGTGGTTTGCTTAATGGGATTTAAATTATCGGTGACAAATTTATAAGTGAAAGTCACAGACATTTTTGGACAAAGGATATAATTGGTCATTTAGGTGTGGGTATACATATTTGTTATGGTGATAGAAAATGGGATAATCACAGTGTTTTTTGTTTTTTACTGTATTACGCCGGAGCGATTTCAATTACTTTCCCAATTATAGTTAGTTTTAAATGGTTTTTGGACATTCATATATTTTGTTCTTTCTAGACATTTTATTGTAGCTAATAACTATAGTTATGGGATGTAAGGCTAGCTATCGTAGTTAAGATTACATTTATTATACCTACATAAGATGAAAGAATATGAAAAATGGAAATGTTTTATTTTAACAATATACTAGTTAAAGTGGATGATATTATTATATATTCTTAATATCTGTAATTATGAATCAAAATTGTTTATCAAAGCAGCTTCTACACAGCTTTTAGACAACTTGTGAACAATTTATATCTTAATTAGTTTTACAATCACAGGATACATCTTCCCCCAACATAATCGGACATATTCCTCTAAGATTTATATATCAATCTTGAGCTATTTTGGCTTTGCATTCTTTCTTACGTACATAGCAAACACACTGAAAATCAGAGTGTAAGTTTTTACTTCACATCGAAAGTCGTCTAGTGATCAAGAATTTTTGATCATTCTTAACAAAAGACTATAAAAGCTCGTAGACGTTAACAACAACTAGTAACCAGCTAAAGTAAACAGATATTAAAGATATAAAAACCAGTTACTAAACAGCTAGTAAGCAACTTGTATACATCTATTAAACACCTTGTATACATCTACTAATCATATAGAAACCAGATACTAAACAGCTAGTAAACAACTTGTATACATCTAGTAACCAACTTATATACATCTACTAAACATAGATACTAAACAACTTGCATACATCTACTAAATATATTGTAACCAGAACTAAACAACTTGTATACATCTACTAAATATATAGTAACCAGATACTAAATAGCTAGTAAACAACTTGTATACATCTAGTAAACAACTTATATACATCTATTAAACATATAGAAACCAGATACTAAACAACTTGTATACATCTACTAAATATATAGTAACCAGATACTAAACAACTTGTATACATCTACTAAATATATAGTAGCCAGATACTAAACATCTAGTAAACAACTTGTATACATCTAGTAAACAACTTGTATACATCTATTAAACATATCAAACCAGATACTAAACAACTTGTATATATCTACTAAATATATAGTAACCAGCTAATCAGTATTGTAATTAAAGAGTTTATTAAACTTATTCAGAATCTTAGACAATGATGCCTTACTCATACAAATAGTATACAAATAGAATAGAATTAGAAAACTAGAACTAGAAAAATAGTTGACAAAAACCGATATTACCAGGTCCCAACACCTCTATCATAAACTTCAATCAAAAATTAAATTGATAGGCGCTCCTATGCTAGCTAATGATGCCTTCGAAATATGTTACAATATTATTATGGGATGGAACAAATGAATGCTTTAAAAATAATTCAGCATCTGAGAAAGATTACATTGTGAGAACTATTTTACATCTATCTATGGGAACCAAGCGAAAATCTACGCTTGGAACGAAGATTAATAAGCGACATGTTTCTTACAGAGGGCTGAAGTAAGAAAATTAATTATATACAAATATACATAAAATATAATTAATTATGAATTTAATGAAATATGTTTACAATAATAAAATATATAAAGAAATATTGAATAATCCTACAAATTTTGTATCTGACTGTAATTAAAACTCCAGGTACAAATGAAGGGGAATTATTTTATTCAATGTCCTTGGGTCTTGGGCATGTGACTTTGATGACGGTCAGGTAATGATAGTTCACTGCAAGTGTGTTTGGCTAACACATCTTAGAAACTTTAACTTGTGTACTTTGATAGTTCTTAACAAGAGACTATAGCGACTCATAATACTTGTTAACATTTAGTTATCATCTAAAACCAAGTACTTTACAGATACTATACAGATAGTAACCATCCATCAAGTACTGTACAGGTACTATACAAAAAGTAACCATCCAAAAGCAAGACTAAACAGAAAGTAACCATCAAAATACTGCTAGGTAACAACTAAATACAACGAGTCCAACGTGTCAAGTCTATGTCGGTATGGCTACTACCCTAAAAATTGTATATCTCTGGATAATCTTCAAAGTCAATACCTATTAAATTCTGGATGGAGCAGTGGAGACGAAATTTCTACGGGATCCCCAATTAAAATTTTTCTGTACCATTAAAAAATTTTTTGGGATTGACTGAGGATTATAAAAAAGTTTTGTTAAATTGCAAGCATGAACTAGTGTTGATGCTAACTAAGAATCTTGGTGATGTGTTTGAGCAAACCAGAAATGAACAAACTTTTAAGTTGGAAATTACGAATAAAATCTGGAAAATTCCCCATGTAACTCTGAGCGATTTTGCAAAAAATTAAGATGTACGATATTATTAAAAGTGGTGTAAACCTACCAATCGCATTCCGGAGTTGGGATTCATATGTTAACGCAAAATTGGGGTATGGAAGTCAACACAGCTGGAATGTGAAATTGTCGGCTAACCGCAAAAAACCAAGATTTGCCATAATTGGATTTACACTAAATGGAGAACTTATCACAAATAACTTATCAAACTTGAAAGTTCACTTGAATTCTGAGTCATATCCATGTGATAATCTGAATGTTGATTTTAGTAAGAATTAGTATGCTCACCTATATGAAATGTATACAAGATTTCAATCTAGTTAATCGTGAATCACAACCATTTTTGACCCCAAATGAATTTAAATTGAAGACCCCTATTATTGTGGTTGATCTTTCATATCAAAATGAATCAGTAAAATTGGTCCTATTGATGTGAGAATTTCAATAGAACTAAAGACACCAAGTCATGAAAATACCCAAGATTATTGTCTCCTCATACAAGACCGTTTAGTTGAATATAACCCATTATACGGACTAGTACAACGAGTTGTTTAACATTAGAAAAATGTTGAAAGATACTGTTTCGATTGATGTTCAAGGTTTCTTTGATAATAATAATAATTTTATTCTAAAGGAAATCGGAATTGTATTCGAAAAAGAACCAGACTTGAATAATAGTTTTTTAATAGAACCACCATATGATTTTACTTTGCTAAATACAAAATCTCGAAAGACTGCAATTTGGTTAACCAATACACATCACAAAATTTTTTGGAACGATGGAGAAAATAGTTTTCCACAAACTCGAAAGTATCTAAGGACAATTACAAGCGGAAAACAAATTATTTGTAAAGGTGTGGAAAAGAAACGATTTCTACAGACGTTTTTTGGGAGTCGTCAGCTCATTAATGTCGAGGAAATGGGCTGTCCGTCATTAAACAGGTTTAAAGGAAACCGGTTTCCCTATTGTGAAACACACCTTAAGGGCGGGGTTTGTGCTCTAAACAATGCATACATTATTTTGACATTTTTTAAAAGTAGCTTCAAAACAATAAAATAATTTTTATACATTATTTTAAAGTTGAGACTAGATGTGTAAGGATGTGCAAGAAAACAAAATTAACCAAATTAAGTTTCATGAGGAAATTGACCAATTTATTGAACAATTTAAAGGAGAGATAATTGGTCAGCATTTTCAATACCTTCTAAACACAAAAACTATGTTCATGAATCGAGGTGGTCATGACCTCAAAACTACGAATTATGGTGAACACTTTACATTTTGTAATCCAGAAATGACGTCGGAAACGTGCGCCTGCTTCTTCTATGCAAATCGCCGGAATCATAGCAGAAAATAAATTTCTATATATAAAAAAAAAAAAAATGTTCGCAATACCAAAATAAATAAATGTAAATGAATAAATGTATTTTTATGGTACAAAATAAACTTCTGACATTTTATTTCGAGTTAAAATTACAGGTACGGAGAATGGAAAATATTTCCTTGACTGAGATATGTCGGCTACTTGCGAGTTGTTGCGCGGTCGTGACTTCAACCCCTATTATGGGAACGTATTAGAGCTCGCACTTAGCCGTGAGGTCGTTGGCGTGAGGCTCATGATTTTGTCAATGGGCGTGCGCCTTCAGACTTGTGCATGTGTCCCTTTTATTCCGGTCAGGTAATAGACAGGTGCGCATGTTCGGCTAGCTCTTGCTTGAATCCCTTTTATGATATGTTTATGACCCGTTTGTAGAAAGGAGAGATCTTGAAAAAATTTACCAGTTAAACATTCTGGGGCGAAAAAAAAAAGTCTGTTTGAAAATATTCAACATCTGAGAATCATTAACTTGTGGGATTTCTTTTATTTGGGGTTCTTTTGATTTCTAAATTAGTTTTACAATCATAGGAAACGTTATTCCCCAACATGATCGGACATGTCCCTCTAAGGCAACCAGCTTTAGATGTTTTGGGTTTGCGACCTTTCTCACGTGCACAGCAACACCTGCTGAATATTAATTGCTGATAATGAGGAAAAGGATACGTGATCAATATTGTCACATGGAGATGTGGAGAAAGTGTGCGACCTTTCTCCCGTGTACAGCAACACCTGCTGAATATTAATTGCTGATAATGAGGCAAAAAGGTCACGTGATCAGTATTGTCACATGGTGGTGTGGGGTTGGGGGGGCAATTTAGTATACTCTTTATGGATATGATCGTGACATTTTTATGACATCTAAACCCCTTAAAATCAGATAATTTATGGATTATGTTAATTGTCCCAGAACCCGCATACATTAATGAAGAGGCGGGGGTCATTAATATGTTAATTAGTGAGAGGCGGGGGTCATTAATATGCTAATTAGTAAGGGGGCGGGGGCCATTAATATGCTAATTGTCCCAGAACCCGTCTTTCCCTACTACTTGTATACCCTTTCTCAAAGAAATTTTTATATTTACTAGTACCGCCTTATGGAATTTACTTGCAACAAATATTTTCAGGTGATTATATGATGGTCCGTTTTTCATTGAAAGAATTAACATTAATTGGACCCATTTTTTTTTGTTCTGTGCACTCTATTTTTATATTATATATATATATCTCTCCACTTATATTTTCTATTGAAACTAAACTCACGCCACATAAATTCTTTAAGAGTTCTACTGAAACGTTCAACTATAGATGATTTTAGAGTCCTGAAGGTTGACTAATGATTTTATTAATACCTTCAATTTCGAATTCAAGAATTCAGTGCCATCCTCAGTTTGCAGGTTTTTTGGTGTTCCATGGCCCGATTTAAATGTTCTCCATGGCTTCAGAAACATCAATTGCATTTTTTGATTTTGATGCCACACCCCAGTCAACAAGTATCGGTACCCCTCATTAGATTTTGAAAGGCTTTGTACCCCTTGTAATCACTCGTCTTCGTTGAAAATTTTTTTGAGATGGTCCGTGCAACTCATTTACGATTTCTCTCCTAATCATATTCTTCTAATAGGCTTAAGGGCGACACCTTCTAACTCAATTGTGGTTTTTTTTGGTAATGATATCGGTTTTGTTACATATTTAAATATATAGTCCTCAACTCTTTAAATAGAGTAATGGAGTTGACGTTGTAGGACTCATATAATTGTCTATCAACTTCTTAATAATTTTGCTATATTTGTTCGCTCGTGTACACTTGATTCGCTAATTAGAATAAAGGCCTACTCTATGTATACTCGTTTCTAAAATAATTTTCTATACATTTTCAAATATTGATCATTATAGTCTTCAGGTTTACTAAGAAAAATTAGAGAGTATAGCCCAGGAGTCAGATCATAACTCATTCCACTAGAAAAAGTTTATTTATTATCTTTAACTTTTAGTTCTTTATCCCCCGATGTTAATGTATTGCATGCATTTTTTTTTAGGTCCATAACCTTTATCCAACACATATCTACTGGTGAAATTACTGATCTTTTCTCCTTTTCCTCTCCTTGTACATCATTCTCTATATTAGTCTGTGAAAAGAATCAATATCATCGGAAGACCTTCGTGGAGTTATATTTCGATTAGACTGCAGATCTTTTTCATTAGTTGCAAAGTAGAAACCGTCCAGCTCTCTCTCATCATCATCATTTTTTAAATTGCTTTAATTCACGATTTAGTTTTATACCATCTTTTACATTAGAAATCTTTTGTTTTTTATTTTTCTTAACAAGTTCATGTAAAAGTTAGGGATGGGATTAAAAGTTTCCTCCAATTGTAAATTCGTATGATTTTTTTTCTTGTTTGAGATTATCGAATTTTCGCTTCAATGCAAATCTAGCTTTGGTTAACTGAGACAAAATGTTCATCGTAGTACATTTTACAAACTTTATAGGTGAACAATTTAAAGTTTGCGAATTTCATGTAGTCACCCCTCAGTTACTAAACAAATACGAAGTTACTAGTTGCCATAATCTGTAATATTTACCGAATAAAAAAAGTTCTATATATTTTCTACATTATATTTAAAAAGGTGTATTTATTGCTATTTTTATTAAAATTGCAATCTATTCAATGATTATTGACTTATTTCTAAATACAAATTGTCATTACTTTTACGAATACTAAATTTTATCATCATCATCCTGAAGAGAGGTGTACCTTTCCGGCATGTATAGGATGGGCTCCTGATTCCGCCATGAGGATCGGGAATATTACATTTTCAGGCATCCTTGTCTTCGATAGCACTGTCTTTTTATTAAATTTATTGAACTCTTTAATTACAGTTCATTTGGTTTTCCTGATTCATGATGGTGGGTGATGTTTTTGGACTTGATACAGTTGTTACACGAACGTATTTGACTAAATAAACGATCTCACTTGATTTTGTGTATATTCTGTTAGGAACCACCACCACCACCTCCACTATAGAATTTAAACATTTAAGATTACCCTCCCCTTAACTTAATACAAGTTAGAAGCAACATACTTTAGATATTCACCCTCACTTTCCCATCTAATGCTCGCTAAAGAGGGGGAGGATCTCGAACTCACGCTTGTTTCACACCACAAAAGTATGCGGTCTAATATCCCTCAAACCAACACCTTTTGACCACAAGACCGAAGACAGGTTACACTAACAGATATCATCTACAACCCTAATTGAATCAACAAAACGGCCACGCATAATAAAACAACTTCCCCCTCCTCCTCCCCCTCCGCCTAAATATCGTTTTACAAATTCCTACGCATGACAAAACACCCCTCTCACACTCCTACACACCCTATTCAGGTAAAGATCACTCTAAGCAACCACAAATTTCTACTCATGAAAAAACACCCCTCTCTCACACTCCTACACACCCTATTCGGGTAAAGATCTCTATAAGCAACCACAAATTCCTACGCATGACAAAGCACGCCTCACACAAAAGCAATCACAAATTCCTACGCATGACAAAACACCCCTCACACACAAGCAATCACTAATTCCTACGCATGACAAAACACCCCTCTCTTACACTCCAACACACCCTATTCGCGTAAAGATCACTTTAAGCAACCACACATTTTTACGTATGACAAAACACCCCTCACATACACACACCTTTGGGGTGAGAAAAAGACAAGGACCGCACCGAGTTACTTACCCAGTTAAGTTGACCTGAACATGGGTCGCCAATATATCGAGTTTTTGGTCGTTGCAAATCGGGTTTAATACCTAAAAGTGCGTTTGATTAGTGCGGGACACCTCAGGTTGCAGGTACGTACCACAGACGCGACAGGAAGGTTCTACCCAGCCAACAAACCACACTGCTACGGTTGCAAAGGGTGGCCAATTTTGGTGGACAGAAGGGGGGATCCTCACTCTCCCGCACCCACACAGCAACACTCCACTCCAGAGCGCCACATATACTTGGCTCTGCTCACAGCTTCCACAAGCCGCACACGCGCGGTTTTTCCGGCACAAACAAACAACATCGATCAGCTGATCGCAGTGCTGGACAGCGCCGTTTCTAACAGCGAGCTTAACAGCGGGCTTAACAGCGAGCTGAGCTATACAGCTGCTAAGCGGCGAGCTCCTACGAAGTCGGTTGTCCGGGAAATTCAAATAAAATAAAACCACCTTCGCCACTGCCTACAGGGGTGGATGCGCAAAAAGCCAAGTTACCGGCCAACTTCCAACCCCACCGCGATAGCGGCGCCAGCGCAAACGGGGCTCTGGGGACCGAGTCGGAGCGGTATAGCTCCCATCAGGCAGTAACCGGGGGAAATCCCGGCTCACCGAGGGACCTCCGGCTAGTGCAGGCGATGGATAGGGAGAAATCGTCCGGACATGCCGAGACCCAGGCTCTTGCAGTTTCCAGGGCAGAAGAAGAGCTGCTAAAGAAGTTTCAGATGATGAAACAGAAGGTGCAGCGGTCGCCAACGGGGATGGAGCAGGCTCCCGATGCCCACCCAGTGTCAGCGCCTCCCAAAGTGACCGGGCCTGTTTTCAACTTCGGCAGTAACGAGGATGAACAAACCACCCCGAAGAGAAGTCGGGAACCAACCAGCCCTGAAGAGGCGATCGATGGAGCCCACAAGAAGCAGCGGGTGCAGAAAAGCGCCGCAGCTCTCACCGATGAGCTGGGCAAGATGCTCGATGAAATGATCGCGAAGTTCACGGACACAAAAAGCAACAACAAGAAGGTAGTCCGCCATGTCACACAGGCCACGATCGACGCATTGCATGCAATGAAGAAGCTGCAAAGCGATATCAGTGCGACGCTGGATGAATCCCTAGCCAGGGGTCAGACCGCCAGCTCAACCCAGCAGACTACACCATCGCTCGTTGCCCCACGACAAGAAGGCATAGAGCGAACGCATACTGGCGCGGGGAACCCAGGCAGGGTCCCGCCAAGAAACCCGCCCTGGCAGCAGGTGATACGTAAAACCAAAAAGCCCCACAAGACTGCAGCGAGTATTGGGGAAGGCGAAGACCACGTGAGCCGCACCGAGAAGCGCAGGAATCAGCGCTCTGACGCTATCCTAATCAAATGCAGCGAAGGAACGTACGCAGACATGCTCAAGCTGGTCAAAACCGAGCCTACCCTTCAGGGGCTTAAGGATGGGGTGCAAGGCATACGCAGGACAGCCAATGGGAGTCTGCTACTCAAGATGCAGAAACCCTCAGACCCAGCCACGCAGAAACTGCATACTGCCATCAAGTCGGCCTTCAGCGCCAAAGCCGAAGTGGCTATGCTGGAAGACACGGTGCAAGTGGAAATCCGCGACCTAGACCTAATGACCACCTGCGAGGAGGTTCTACAGGCAGTCTACGCTGAGGAGGAGTGCGACATCCCGGCGGGCGCTGCACCTAGGATGCGGAAGGCGTATGGCGGAACCCAAACGGCGACGGTCCACCTCAGACCTGAGCATGCGCACCGGATCCTCGACAAGGGGAAAATCAGGGTTGGATGGGTAGTCTGCCGCATAAGACAGAAAGTGGAGCCTAGGCGATGCTACAAATACATGGGATTAGGCCACATGTCAGCCAGATGTCCAGCGTCAGAGGCAACAGCCAAACACACGCAGCAATCCTGCTTCAGATGTGGCAAGGATTTCCACAAGTATAAAACTTGTACCCAGGGCAAACCAAAATGCATCATCTGCACAAGAAGCGGAAAATCTGGAGGAGAGGCCGAACACTCGACCCTCAGCAGTGCGTGCCCTGAATACCGGAGAGCCATGCACGATAAATTGAATGGTTAAGGTCCTACAGCTAAACCTTAACCACTGCAGAGCGGCGCAGGACCTGCTAGCACAGACGGTCATCGAGCAGCAGGCTGAGGTTGCAATACTCAGCGAGCCTTACAAGGACAAGCACGAAGGCGTATGGCAACGCAGTTCGGACGGCAGAGCAGCAATATGGAGCTGCGGGCAGCCCCGTGGACACCTATCGCAAAGGGCTTCCAGGACGGGATACACCAGAGCGAAGATCAAAGGGATCACATTCTACAGCTGCTACATAGCCCCGAGCGCACACATTAGCGAATTCAGAACAATAATGCAGGAGATCGCTGATGACGCACGCGGTAGGTCCCCTATCCTCATCGCAGGTGATTTCAACGCATGGTCCACAACATGGGGCAGCGCTAGTACGACGCAGTGGGGAACCATCCTCCTTGAGGCAGTGGCTTCGTTAAACGTATGCCTACTCAATGAAGGTAATAGACCAACCTTCAGCAAGTCAGGTCGGGAGTCAATCATCGACCAGACCTTCGCTAGCCCTGAACTGGCGCGCAACTGTGTATGGAGGGTGTGAGACATATACACCCACAGCGACCACGCCTTGATCATCACCCAGACAAGCCCCAGACTGACCGCCCCAAGCAGCCGCCAAACGACATACAAAGCGCATACCCTGAACACAGTGTCCCTCCTAGCACACATGGAAGGCGTCTGCGTTACAGGAGACGCTAACACATGCGCGAGGAACATAGCCGATAGAGTGAAGGAGGCGTGCGACGCATCTATGAATAAGGCCACGAAAGGTGGTAACGGGCGAAGACCAGTACCATGGTGGAATAACGAAATAGGGAGCGCGAGGAGAGACTGCCTAGCGGCCCGGCGCAGGTGTCAGAGAAGCAGAGGACGCGGAAACCAGGAGCTAAGCGAAACAACCTACAGAGCTAAGAGGAAGGTGCTGAAGAACGCGATTAAAGCTAGCAAGGCCAGATGCTTCCAAGAGCTGTGCGAAGCGGCGGATGCAGAACCATTCGGGTCAGCATACAGGATGGTCATGGGTAAGCTCAACAGACAGCCGACCCCTACCGGCCACTTACAGCTTGACCATATAGTGTCCACCCTGTTCCCCACCCAGCCGCCCCTTACCTGGCAAGCTACGGGGAAGGCGATACTGTTCTCACCAGCGAAGCCGAAGTTCTGGCTGCGCTAACGAAAACCAAAGTCGAAAAAGCCCCTGGCCCCGACGGCATTCCCAATGCTGCACTGCACACATTGGTGGAAAACTTCCCTGGTATATTCACGGAGATGTACAACATGTGTCTCACCCAACGAACCTTCCCCATAGGTTGGAAGCGACAAAGGTTGGTGCTTATCCCAAAACCGGGCAAGTTGAACGACGGCGCATCCTCATACAGACCCCTATGTATGCTGAATACAACGGGGAAGATATTCGAGCGCATAATCTGCACCCACCTCGAAAAAGAACTCGACCAACTTAGAGCGTTATCGGACCACCAGTTTGGCTTCCGGAGAAAAAGAAGCACTATTGACGCGATCCAAACGGTCACCCAACTGGCTGCTAACGCAATCGAAGGAGAAAGGTGGCTAGGTGGCTCAAAAGAGTACTGCCTCGTCTGCACCCTGGACGTCAAGAATGCCTTCAACTCTGCCAACTGGAACCTTGTCCTGCAGGCACTTCAGCGCATGGGAATCTCGAACTACCTGATCGAGCTCGTAGCGGACTACTTCAAGGACAGAGTGCTCACATATTCCTCTGATGCCGGAGAGCACGAGTACCTGGTGACAGGAGGAGTACCACAAGGCTCAGTCCTGGGCCCGATACTGTGGAACGTCATGTACGACGGGATCCTAAGGCAGGTACTACCCGAAAGATGCACAGTTGTGGGATTTGCGGACGACATAGCGCTGGTAACGGTAGCGAAAACCCTCGATGAGATCACGGATAGATGCAGCCTCTCGATAGACACCCTTATGTGCTGGCTCGCAGACAACGGGTTAGCAGTCGCCGAGCACAAAACGGAGGCAGTGCTCATAAGCAGCAGGAAGACTGTGGAAAAGGCCACAATACGAGTCGGATCAACTCCAATAGAAACAAGCGCCTCAATCAAGTATCTTGGAGTACTGATCGATCACAGGTTATCGTTTAAGACGCACCTATCGTATGCCGCAGCCAAAGCATCCAGATCGACTGCAGCCATCTCAAGGATGATGGCCAATACTCGAGGACCAAAGCAGCACAGCAGAAGGATTAAAGCGACAGTGGTGACATCTATCATAATGTACGCCGCGCCCATATGGGCCGAGGCTATGAAGACCGCATCATACAGCCGCCAGTGCAAAGCTGTCTACAGACACTACGCACTGCGCATCACAAGCAGCTTCTGCACGGTATCTGAGGAAGCCGCGCTAGTGGTAGCCGGTACTATACCGATAGACCTGCTGGCGGCAGAACGAAGAACTGGGAGCACAGGAAGCAGGACCCAACGCAGTAACACGATCGAGGCATGGCAAATGAGGTGGAACAATGCGACCACAGAGCGGTGGACGCACAGGCTTATTCCCAGACTAACCCCCTGGCTGCAGAGACGACACGGACAGGTAGACTTCTACCTCACGCAGATGATTCCCGAGCACGGATGCTTTAAGGAATACCTGCATAGGTTTAAGAACGAGCCAAACCCCTACTGCGACCACTGCGGCACAGGAAGCATCGAAGACGCGGAGCACGCGCTATTCATCTGCCCCCTATACGCTAGGAACCGAGCCGAAGCTGAAACGACAACCGTATGTAACCTGACAGCGGACAACGTGATCAGCTGCATGCTGGAAGATCAAAGCAAGTGGGACGCGATAGCCAACATGGCCGCTGGCATTCTGAAGGATCTTAGGCGTCGAGAACGGAGTCGACGCATGGAGTCATAAGGACGAGCGGCAACCTGACCGCCATCCGTCCCGCGAAGTATAGCTTTGCGGCAGTCCCGCGGGATAGGAACTTTTTCTAACTCTTCTCTTCTTCTACCACTTATATTGTATATATTTAAGCTTATTTAATAAAAAAAAAAAAAAAACAAGACATGACAAAACACCCCCACTTTCACAATTTCTTTGGGGTGATCCGCACACCCTTTTCTAACCTCATTAAGTGACCTTTTTATGCTAATTAGGTCATTAAAACACCTGTGTGCAACCATGCGTGACTAATTATTTTGCTAATTAGGTCATTAAAACACCTGTGTGCAACCATGCGTGACTAATTAGGGTCACCCCCACCCCCTTTTTTGACATGATTTATTACCTAGTGAGCCAGGACCCTTATTATTCTACTAATGCCAGGAGCAAGAAATGTTGTTGTGGGTGCTTTATAATAGGCTTTTAGTTACTAATAAGGGGTTAACAACAGATCATCAACCTCTTTTATTCTCAATTTAAAAAGAAAATGCAAAAATCAAAATGAAAGTTATTCACAAAAAATTATTTATAAGCCAGGAGCAAGAAATGTTGTTGAGGATGCTTTATCAAGAATCTATATAAACAACTTAACGGAAAGTATTGAATCGTTCTCACATCAAAACACTTAGCATTCAGCAGAGAGTAGTTTTGAGAATGTTATACAAAACTCAAAAACTCTTAATCTATAGTTTAAGCAACAATTGCTTATATGAACGGGGGGTATACAATACATGAGTGGATTATAAGACACTCCAGAAAATTTAATATCAATCTTGAGGGAATATATTCCACCTAATATAACAATAGGAGTTCACTGTACTCTAGAGGACTTTTACAGAATTCAAGACCCACTCAATGATAATTTAATATATAAATTTTAATAAACAAAAACATTTATCCAGGATGTCGAAAACGCTGAAGACAGATCGCTAACAGTACCAGAAACGCATTGTAGGGCTAATAGAGGGCTTGCTGAAAATTATAAACAAATAACTTGGCCTACTTTATACAAGAAACTTAAGAAGTTAATAGAAAATTGCACTATCTACAATCAAAATAAATACAGCAGACACCCAGTACAAATACCTATTGGTCAAAGTTTGCATCTTGTCATATATTATTCTCAAAATCATGTATAGATTCTTATTCAAAATTCTTATTGGTAAAAGAAATTCCGAATAAACTAAATATAGAAAACAAAGTTTTAGAAATTTTTAAACATTTTCCATTATCAAAAACATTGATGATAGATAACGAGCCAAGTTTTTCCTTATCCCAATTTAAACATTTTCAAATAAGAAACGGTATATCTGTATTCTATGCGGATCCTCGACACAGTACGTCCAACGGTCAAAAAGAAAGGGCACACTCTACTTTAACAGAAATTTCCCGCTGCATTAAATCGAGCTTAATTCGGTTGGTTGTTCCGGAATTATAATTTGAGCAGGACACAAATATAATTTAACAAGGAAGAAGGCTATAGTCGATTATCTCGACTATCAGATACCCGTTACTCAGCTAAAGGGACAAAAGGGAAATGGAGATATGCAAGCAGCAAAGCGAGACAGGGCGCCACAGGCTTCGGCGGCTTGTGGGCGTTAGAGTGGGCAGAAGGAAGCGTTTCCGACCCCATAAAGTATATATATTCTTGATCAGGATCACTAGCCGAGTCGATCTAGCCATGTCCGTCTGTGCGTCTGTATGTCCGTCCGGATGAACGCTGAGATCTCGGAAACTATAAGTGCTATTGGGATACTGTGCAAAACTGTGACTCCTGCAGTTTTGCTGCTAAAATAAAAATTTTAGCTGAAATGTATTGTTATCATCAATACCTATTGATTACCCAAAAAAAGTTTGCCACGCCCACTTTAACGACCACAAACTGCCCATAAATTCGGAATTTAGATTTAGATTCCGAAGCCTTGTACGCAGCGCAAGTTGTTACGCGAATATGCCACGCCCGTTCTAACGCCCACAAACCGCCCAAACCTGTGGCGCCCACAATTTCCATGCTAGAAAAAAATTTTAACTGATATGTGGGGGATAATACAAGTAGTATTTATTTTGGGAATAGTTACAGAATGTTTCTTAAAAACGTTAATGAACGAATTGTTTCTTGATATAACGTATATGTCTGGACGACTTCGTCACTTTACGACTCCATGCTTCCTAAGAAAGACTCGGTATTCTTTAATGTACTCGATATTATTTAATGTTCTCAATAAATAGTATTGGGTAATAAAAAAATGATAAACGGGCTGTAGGAGAGCAATTTAAATTCAAAATAAGGTACAGGGCCTAAACCATTGATGTCGCTGTTACTCTTACGCTGCAAGGGTGATACACTAATACTAAATTCCCCAAACCTACATTCAGCTATCCTACAATTTTATTCGCCCCTGAATAAACTCCATTTCTTCATGAACTCGGCTGCTGTAGTTGTTAAATATGGCCCCTCATGGCTTTCTACTTTTTATACCCTTGCAGAGGGTATTATGATTTTAGTCAGAAGTTTGCAACGCAGTAAAGGAAACGTTTCCGACCCCATAAGGTATATATATTCATGATCAGCATCACTAGACGAGTCGATCTAGCCATGTCCGTCTGTCCGTCCGTTTCTACGTAAACTAGTCTCTCAGTTTTAAAGCTATTGTGCTGAAACTTTCCCAAAGTTCTTCTTTCTTTTGCAGGTAATATATAAGTTGGAACCAGCCTGATCTGACAACTATATATTATAGCTCCCATAGGAATACATGGAAACAAAAATTTTAAAATAATATTTCTTTTGTGCTTTTTAACATATAAACTTCTACGCTTGGAAATAAGATTTTTTTAATTAGTTCTGAATTTCCGATCTAATTTTATCAAGATCGGACGACTATATCATATAGCTGCCAACGGAGCGATCGGAAAATTGGTGGGAAAATAATATGAAACAAATTATAGCTTCGGTGTTTTTTGACATATTATCTTATACTATTATATCATATCATTTTTTTAATTTTATACCCGTCACTCATAGAGAAAAAGGGTATACTAGATTCGTCGGAAAGTATGTGTTCGTACCCAAAGGTACTCAACATGACCACACCCAACAAATCAAGCAGTAGCCAAGTTGGGAACAGTACCAGGCGCTCAGTAGTACTCACTTCAGATGAGAATTGCTGATCAGCATGTTATATGTCTCACTAACTCACCGTTTCACCGACTCAACGCCACACTGACTCGCCAATGCAGTCAGCACATTTTGCAGTGTCAGCCGAGCCAACTACGCAAACTGCTACCATAATCAGAATTCCCTGGCCTACTTTAGAATATAGCTTACTTCACTAATCATTACACTAAACTTCCGTGTTCCAAGTAGTATATAATAATGTACAAATGAAGAATAAATCAGTTATCAACACACCTCATAACTCCGCGGTTCTACTTCCTACCTCTAGGAATAGGGCTCGTAATACACTATCTCAACTAGCAGCTAACCACGTTAGCTCAACCTCATCGCAGTTCCCGCATCGCCTGTGGTCCGGCATTACAGTAACCATTGTTACCATTGCCGCGACGCGATCGTCCTGCAGGTGTCTACTTCGGTTAGGCACAAACATTGGTGACCCCGACGTGATCCTTTACCAACAAAGGATCACACTTCAGCAACCCCCTTTCTACCAAAAGCTGAACCTCTGACTGATGAGAAGACCCGTTAAGTTCACTACATCCACCCGCCCTGGAAACCCTAGCTCATCAAGCTTCACAGGATACGCTTCGTCATCCAGCGTCACAGGATCGTCAGCTCTATCCAGCTTCACAGGATACGCTTCTTCTTCCAGCGTCACAGGAACTCAGCTTAATCCAGCTTCACAGGATACGCTTCTTCTTCCAGCGTCACAGGAACTCAGCTTAATCCAGCTTCACAGGATACGCTTCTTCTTCCAGCGTCACAGGAACTCAGCTTAATCCAGCTTCACAGGATACGCTTCGTCATCCAGCGTCACAGAATCGTTAGCTTTATCCAGCTTCACAGGATACGCTTCTTCTTCCAGCGTCACAGGAACTCAGCTTAATCCAGCTTCACAGGATACTCAGCTTCATTCAGCTTCACAGGATACTCAGCTTCATCCAGCTTCACAGGACACACAGCTTTATCCGGCTTCACACAACATGTCTACTTCATTCATAGAGGAAACAAGTCACACAAGAATCGATTTACACAATCGATTACTAGACACCCAAAACGAGGTGCAAGGGAAAATCCAACAGCTCATTAAGAATTATGACAAGGATTCTGTCGACCGACGCCACCGAGACGGCTATTATTCCGGTAAGCTAACTCAGTTAAACGATCTCTGGCAGCAGTTTTGCGACCTAGATGAAGAAGTCCAACAAGCGGCATTACCCACTGGAAGTGAGTATTCTTCACGACTAGTAGCACTTAAGGAGCTGGTCGAAAAATATCAGAATATCTTTCTGGACAACATGCCGACTGGAAGCGGGCTTCCGAAGGCCCCCAGACGAACTTCGGCCAACATCAAGATCACAACAAGAGATCAAGTCAAAGGAGATTCCCCAATTGACACGGTGATCCGACAGTTGCAGAGAAGATGCAACAAAATGGAGTCATCATTAACATTAGCCTCGAACGCCCCAACCGTCACCCCAGCTCTACAAAGGCACTTGGATCTCCATTTGGCGTTACTGAGGCAAGCCCACGACGAATTGGACAACACACCTGGGGCCGCAGCTCTGGCAGTAGCAGAGCTAGCTCAATTCCACACATTATACGAGGAATACGAAATGAACCTGCTTCGAGAAAACGACGCGCCAATGAGCCTAAACTTGGCACTTCCGCTAATTAGCATTCCGGAGTTCAACGGCGAGTATCTAGACTGGCCACGGTTCCATGATCTCTTTGTGGAATTGGTACATAACAAACCATATTCGGCCAGTCAAGAACTACATATTCTACAGAGCTCGCTTTTTGGTGAAGCGAGGAACGTCTTGACAGACACAGCCTTCTCACAGGGTGGCTATGACGACACCTGGTTGCGATTGAAGGCCAGGTACCAGAACGGAAAGATAATAGTATTCGCCGCTATAGCAAAAATGGTTGACTATAAGCCTATAGACGGCTCCTCGCGCCAACTAAGGGCCTTACATGACACTATCAAAAACTCAACGAGTACTCTTAAAAACCTCGATGTCAGCACGAAATCCTGGGATCCACTCCTAGGTTTTATTATCAGAAGAAAACTAGACCAGCAGTCTCTAGCTGCTCTAGAGAATTCAGCGGATGCACCAAAGGAAATCCCAACGTTAAAAAGTGTACTGACGTTTATTGAGCGGCGCGCTTGCATGCTGGAGACAATAAGCGCTCAACCTACAGCAACATTCCGCCATCAGTCAGTTCACAACGAAGAGAGCTGTAAGATTTGTCACCTAGGACCACATAATTTTAGAGCATGTAGCCGCTTCCAGGAAATGGACCCCAAAACGCGGCGCCAACTCATTATTCAAGTAGGAGCATGCACAAATTGTTTGTCTACAGCTCATAAGATTGAAATCTGTGGATCACCAGGCACTTGTCGAGGCTGCCAGCAACGGCATCATTCACTGTTACACCAAGTACCGACTAGCAATCTAGTGGCCGGAGCAGTAACAATTTCAGGCTACGACCACTTAGGAGGATATACGCTGCTCACGACCGCCAAGGTTTTATTACAAGGGCCAAACAGCCAACTACAAACATGTCGCGCTGTAATAGATGGTGGATCACAGGTGAATCTTATCTCAAGGAGGATGGCAGATTTGCTATCTCTTAAGGAAATGTCACCGATTGGAATATCTGGAATCGGAGGAAAAATATCAACAGTAATCAGATCAGCACTAAGGCTCTCATCAGTTACATCAGGGTTTGAAACACTAATAGAGGTATTTATTATTCCCACAGTCATTACAGACCAACCGTCAGTACCGATTGATATCGATCTTAATATTCCCGAGGGACTGCCGTTAGCAGATCGTGACTTTCGACAACCTGGACCCATTGACCTAACTTTAGGGATTAAGGTTTATTCTCGTGTAATAACTGGTGAACTTCTTGAACTAGGACCTAATAAACCTATGGCACAAGGCACAAGGCTTGGTTATGTAATCACAGGTTATCTCAATAAAGAAACCTCATCATCAACATAAATCAACCCTATTCTGGTAAAAGACAGAGATGATCTTGCAGGACCGAACTCTGCTTATGAGCAAACGAAAAATAAAAATCCGATGAATTATAATCAATTTGATATAGGAGAAAGCAAACGGCAAGGTAAGAACTTACTCGATGAAGAAGGGATTCATTCAACGAACGAAGCATTGATGGGTCATAAAATAAAAGAGCCTGAAGATATATGTAGCCAATTAAAAACTAGCGACACTGACTTGTCCGATCGAGAATCAACCGATACATATAATGGTTCATTGCAGCTGACTGAACTTTACACTGCAAGAGAAAAACCAATTAATATAGAACCGACTTCTTATCAATTTAAAACCTACAAGAAGTCTGACTTTTGTTCAACATTTCTAAACTTAACCAAGAAATATCTTAGTTTTGTTGCAGAAGGTCCACATACCATAGACGTGCCAAATGATCAAGTTCTACGAGGGCACAATTTCAGTCCCCACGGTAATGTCAATTTTATCGCAAAGGGGAGTGTTAAGCAGCATCAAGAAGATGTGAAGGACCTGAATCACAAAACAGGAACCGACGCAGTTGAAGGAAAGATCCACTTAGGTGCTTTCTATACAATTCGGCCAAGGGCTGACCGACATCACGCCTTTAATTGAGGGTACCCCTCAATGGGGGGGAGAATGTTCGTACCCAAAGGTACTCAACATGACCACACCCAACAAATCAAGCAGTAGCCAAGTTGGGAACAGTACCACGCGCTCAGTAGTACTCACTGCAGATGAGAATTGCTGATCAGCATGTTATATGTCTCACTAACTCACCGTTTCACCGACTCAACGCCACACTGACTCGCCAATGCAGTCAGCACATTTTGCAGTGTCAGCCGAGCCAACTACGCAAACTGCTACCATAATCAGAATTCCCTGGCCTACTTTAGAATATAGCTTACTTCACTAATCATTACACTAAACTTCCGTGTTCCAAGTAGTATATAATAATGTACAAATGAAGAATAAATCAGTTATCAAGACACCTCATAACTCCGCGGTTCTACTTCCTACCTCTAGGAATAGGGCTCGTAATACACTATCTCAACTAGCAGCTAACCACGTTAGCTCAACCTCATCGCAGTTTCCGCATCGCCTGTGGTCCGGCATTACAGTAACCATCGTTACCATTGCCGCGACGCGATCGTCCTGCAGGTGTCTACTTCGGTTAGGCACAAACAGTATGTAACAGGCAGAAGGAAGCGTTTCCGACCCCACAAAGTATATTCTTGATCAGGATCACTGGCCGAGTCAACCTAGCCATGTCCGTCTGTCCGTCTGCCTGTCCGGAAGAACGCTGAGATCTCGAAAACTATGAGAGCTAGGCTATTGAGATTTGGCGTGCAGATTCCTGAGCTTCTTACGCAGCGCAAGTTTGTTTCAGCAGAGTGCCACGCCCACTCTAACGCCCACAAACCGCCCAAAACTGTGGCCCCTACAGTTTGGATGATAGACTAAAAATTGTTTGCTGAAATGTATTATTCTCATCAATACCTATCGTTTGACCCTGCTACTCCCACTTCAACGCCCATAAACCGCCAACAAACATCAAAAAACCGTAGGTATGAATGCGGATATCTCGGAAAATATCAAAGAAGGAGAATGGTGATTTCAGACTTAGATTCCGTAGCCTTGCACGCAGCGCAAGTTTGTTACGCGAATGTGCCACGCCCACAAACCGCCCAAGCCTATGGCGCCCACCATTTTTATGCTAGATAAAAAATTTTAACTGAAATGTATTCGTCTTGTCAATACCTATTGATCCAAAAACATTTTTGACACGCCCACTCTAACGCCGTTAACGCTTAAATCTGTCTACCGCCCACATAACCATATATTGAGATCGCGGGTAGGTGGCGCATTTCAATCTCGCTTTGCTCCTTGCATATCTCCATTTCCCTTTGGTCCCTTTAGCTGAGTAACGGGTATCTGATAGTCGAGGTACTCGACTGTAGCGTTCTTCCTTGTTAAATTTAATAATTATAATTGCAAGGGTATACAAAACTTTGACTTCCCGAAGATAACTTCATTTCTTGTTTAACATATAATCACCAACTTAAGGGCAGTTCTTGGACTTTAACAATTCACTCGGAGACCGTTATATTGCAGGAGGAGACTACAATGCAAGGCACATGCACTGGGGCTCACGACTCGTGAACCCCAAAGGAAGGTAACTATATAAAGCAATCATAAACTGGAGCAACAAACTCGACTATGTCTCCCTGACCAGCTGACTCCAGAAAAGTTCCGGACTTAATTGACTTCGGTGTGACACAGAACATCACAAGAAATATAATATGCGCGAGATCTCTATCAGACCTCTTGCTGGTCTTAATAACACTTCTTCAAAGCCCAGAAATAATCAAGCACCCCTACAGGCTGACGTCGCATAGAACTAACTGGCTAAAGTACAAGAAGTACGTAAGTTCCCACATTGATCTAACCCCACAGCTCAACACCAAGAATGACATCAAATACTGTGCTGAGCAGGAGCAAAAACCTCAACACCGCAAGAGACAACTGTGCGTAGCAAACAATACCAAGCTAATCTGAAAATCCAACAACTTGTTTGGAAAAACGACGACTACGACGCGAATGCCATTCCAGCAGATCGCCGCTTTCGAAGCAACTTTTTAACGAAGCCACCCGCAGACTCACTAAAACCCTTAAGAAAAAAGTATAACTTGGCCAGCGCCGGTACATTGATAAGTTATCGCTGACCAGTACAAAGCATCCCTTGCTGAGAGCTCATCCAAATTTAAGCTCTCCGATGGAAACAGTCACTCCGATTAGAAACTCCTCAGGTACTTGGGCCCGCAACGACGAAGACAGAGCCGAAACCTTTGCTCAACACCTACGAAATGTATTTCAGCCAAACGCCGCTGCAAACTCATTCGATCTACCGTCGCTTCGCACTGAAATAGCAAGAGAGCCGGTTTTTTTGATAATGAATTTGATAATGTTATTAGGAAGGAAGTGAAACCAGAAACCCCAAAAATGATAATTGAAATTCCAAACAGTGCAGTGGATTTCATATGCAAGCTATTTAACGGAATCACAAAGCTTGGGTACTCTCCAAAAAATGGAACAAGTTTATTATTCCCGCATCGTACAAGCCAATACTTATATTATCGAGCCTGTCCCAATTATTAAGAAAATGTCTTCTAACGCTCATAACACCATATCTAAGAGCACATCCCGGCACATCATCTCGGGTTTCGGAAAGGCGCGGAGCCATCGAACAGGCCAACCGGATAATATCAGAAATTCGTACAGCCTTTGAACATCGGGAATATTGTAGTGCGATATTCCTCGATGTCTCCCAAGCATTTGACCGAGTTTGGCTTGAAGGCCTTATGCATTAAATCATAACATTACCGCCAGAAAACACTCATAAGTTACGTGAGCCTCTATCACAGAGTCTTCGCGGTGAGATGCATTGCAACTACATCCAACCAGTATACCATTGAAGCTGGAGTTCCACAATGTAGCCCACTGGGCCCTACTCTGTTTGTCCCGTACACAGCAGATATTCTTACATACGAAAGGCTAGTTACATCCACATTTGCTGACGACACCGAAATCCTTAGCCAACTAGAGCAGCTGCTCAGCGGATCTTCTGGTGGTAGTTGAGAAGTGGCTATCAGACTGGCGAATCAAAATTAATGAAAAAAGCGTAAACTTATAACGTTAACTCTTAACTGATAATCGTGCCCCCCGCTAACATTGAACAGTACGCAGATGTGTCTGGACCTCAAGGTTCTGCTATACAATTCCACTCTTAAGCACATTTGGACTTACGGCTCCCAGCTTAGGGGGAATGCAAGCAACAGCAACATTAATATTATACAGAGCTCACAATCAAAAATATTGCGAACGATCACTGGGGCACCATGGTATGTTCGGAACGAAAACATTCACAGGGATCTTGGCATACCGTCGGTTAAAGATTAAATTTTAAAACAGAAAGCGGCTCATTAAAAAAAAATTTAATAAATAAAGCAAAAGAAAAAATATCAATGTATTTAAAAACCTTAGCACCACTCAACCTACCTATCTTATCCGAAATAAGTGGCAACGGATACTTGTCAGAAATAGTATTCGCATTCAGTATATATAATCAACACAAAGACGGTCAGTTCCCATTTTCTTCCTAACAAGAAACATCAGACTAGAAAGGGGGGAGGAACTAGGTCTTGTATTGCTTGCATCTATCAGCTGCTTAATAAACATTCTAACTTGTTCTTTTTCTTCCGCGCTCAATCTGTAAGATCGAATCTGAACAGTCTTGTTTGGATCAATCAGTCGAATCCCACACTGCCCTGTAGTTACGCGACTCTGTGGAATAAACGAATGAGAATCATTTTGAAGCATTGATATTAGCCTATCCTTATCAAAATCACTTAGATCGGTATCAACATTGGCCAAATCGGGTACACAATCTTAAGTCAAGACAGGCAATACAGTTTTTTCATTAAACATATTAAGTAAATTTGATGTAATTGTCACACCTATTCCCCGGCTCAGCATTTAACGCCCAATCAAAGCATAGTATTTGAATGAAGCATGGAAAATAGTATCGCCAAATTGTTGAAAAGTTCCAAGTTGAAAAGTTCAAGTACGGTACACAGCTTGACATCTTTAACATAATCCCTCTTGACTGGCATTGAGCGCTCCAGACGTTCCGGGCACACAGTAGCCACATGCCCTTTCTTTCCACACTTAAAACAGATTAGAGTGGACCGATCCCTTCCTCCAGTGAGACCAAAACATTTATAAGATGGTGATATTCCGCCTTCTTGCTATTCTCTTTTCTGCATTTGTGACATCTGATTTGAAATAAATGCATTTTTCTGTTATTAGCCGAGGGTGACAAGACATCGACAGTACCGCGGCTCGATCCAGCATCAAAAGAAAAGGCTTATAGTTTCTGTTGCAACTCGTTCCAAGAATTAACTTCTGCAGTAAAAGCCAAACGTCGCAATCGCTTGGGCCAAATGAAATTAAGCGGCAATTAGCTCTACCGTCAAGGACTTCCAACCGGACATAAAAGATGCTAGTATTCTGTTTCCATGCAATGGCATAGATTCTTCCTCTGTTGGCCGACCATCTAGCAGATTTACAACAGTTGCAGCCAAGGTCTCCGTTTCGGCGAAATACTGCAAAAATAGCTCCCTGAACAGCGTCCATGTGATCCCAGGGTAGCACGGGCAATCCCACTTCTGATGTCGCGGACTCTCTAGAATTGTCCTCCGCTTCAGACTGCTCTTCGTTCTGCTTCAAGCAGAAACCTATTCTTTCACGTGGAATGATCTTCACTGTTTGGCTTTCCAATTTCAAATGTCCGCTGTCGAAGCTAGCATACCTTCTGCTCTTGTGTCGTTCGTTTTTCTCCTCTTCCTCACATTCTAGCACACGCACTTTTAAGAGCTTTCCGTTAATCCCCTTCAGTTCCAAAAAAAAGGTTTCACTTGTGAATCACCTTGTGAATCCCGTGGGACATGTCCTCTTGCACAAGTGAAGAACAAGTGACACTCCATATGGACAATTGTATGGGATGTTCGCTTTTTTACAAACTGCACAGAAGCACACGAAAACGAATGGGAAGCAAAAGACAAATCAAAGCTAAGAGGCGATATATTTTGACAAATACATATTTAAATATTATTATTCCTGGAAAAAAAAAATCAGGTGTCTGGGAAGCTGGACCTTCTAAGCTTGTTCAGATCCTGTTAATTCTGGTGGGTATAAGTCAGGTTAAAACAATAAGCCAGGCTCAGTTTTTTTTGGAACCCCCTTGGAAGCCTAGCAGCCTCAAGATTTTTGGCGAGACCCTAACATAATCAGAAAATTAGATTTCGTCGTGGAAGACCGACAAAAAATTTAATTTTTTTTAATAGTTGTAAGAATTTGTAGTATTTTTATTTTGTTAGAAATTTTTTGCAGCTTTACAGCTATTTATTTTTGTGGCATCTACGTGTGTTTGCCTTTGTTCATCACTGTGGACGGCAGTACACGTAGTGGCGAAGCGCGCAAGAGAGCGTGCGAAGACAACTACTATATATAGCCGCAGAATTGAAAATCTGCCATTATGGTCGATCATAACGAGTGATACACCAATAGAAAGGTATCAAAAAAACTAAATAGATTGCATACCAAGACTTTCGAAATATAGATTTCTTTGGGAGAAAAAGCAGTGAAAGTGTAAAAGTAAAAATTTAGAAAATTGGAGCTGCTGGATACGGTGGGGATAAAAGCCCCCAGCTGTTTAGTTAGTTTTATTCTTACTGAGAATACGCGTCGAATGACACCTCATTTTTTGAAAACCAATGTCCCGTACAAAAGTAATTCCAAAAACAAGATTTTCTTCTTCTTCTCAAAATGAAAATGTTTGTCCCTTTGTTTGTGGGTTTGTATGCATCCCATCTTAGTTTTAGGGTTTTGGAAACCCTATGGGTGTATAAAATAGCTTGAAATAGAAAACGTTTGCTCTACAACTTTTGAAAAAACCCGCTAGCTGAGCGGGAAATCCAAAAAAAAAGCCAGATTTAAAATGCTTATAGTATCTAAACAACTAATGCTACAGAAAGGTGCTATATATCTCTAAAAAGATAATTTGATTTGCTAAATACTCTTTACATGGTTAAATTCTCTGAATATAATAGATTTACAGTTATGACAAAAAGTTATTTTTTGAAACTACTTTTTGACTGTTTTCTCAAAATTGAGTCCAACGATTTCTTTTTAAATTTCAAATCATAGAGCCCTTGAGCTTCCTCAACTTTTGATGTATAACACTTTTTTCCCGTTTGGAAGATATTAAGCGATAAAAAGTGGAACTCGTTACAGCTCCGTATACGAAATATATCATACTTATTGGAATAAACAAGAAAAAAAACCAATTTGAAAAATATTCTTATAAGATTTTTTCAATCGGAAAACCTGTTATGGTTTAAGGGTCCCTTACTTGCATGAAGCTAATCGAAATAGAAAACTTGATCTATTTGTTCTATCACTTTGGAAAAACCCGCTAGTTCGGCGGGAAATGTAAGAAACGACAGATTTCTCTTGGAATCTGAAACTACACATCCCTTAAGATTCCAAACTGGTGCTATTAAAATAGGTAATTGAAGCGATAAAACTTGTTATTAAAAAGTTTAATATTCATATTAGATGTTTCATTCTTATTAGAATGTGAATGTAAACAACCCATACCTTATTTGTATGAAGTTAAGCCGAAGTAAAACGTGAAAGTTTATTAAAGTCTTTATACATTTTTTAGAATTATAAATATATTTACTTAAAACTAATGAAAGTAAAACTTTTCTACGCTACAGTGCGTAATTTAAGGTGGCGTTCGGCTAAGATTAGGGGTCGAATCTGTGTGTTTGGTTTTTCAATAGCCAAGCCATATGGGGACGACTCCTAGTCATGGTATTGGGGTACTTAAACTCTTGTGCAAAAAAAAACTTCTGATATCAAACAAAAACACCTCTTAACGAGGTAAAAAGTAGTGGCGAACGTGCCTTTAACAAAAATTTCTGATATCAACAATTGTGACGAAAAATGATATTACATTCGATAAAATAAATAAACTATATTAAATTTATGTATTCGGCACGCTGCAACAGAAAACTTACGTGTAGGTAAATAAATATGTACTGTTGCGGGCCGAAATCATAAATTTAATATAGTTTATTTATTTTATCGAATGTAATATCATTTTTCGTCACAATTGTTGATATCCGACTTTTTTGTTAAAGGCGCGTTCGCCACTACTTTCTACCTCTTTAAGAGGTGTTTTTGTTTGATATCATATAGCTGCCATAGGAACAATCGGAAAATTGGTGGGAAAATAATATGAAACAAATTATAGCTTTGGTGTTTTTTAACATATAACCTCCTACGCTTGCATATAACATTTTTTAATTAGTTCTGAGTTTCGAATTTAATTTTATCAAAATCGGACGACTATATCATATAGCTGCCATAGGAACGATCGGAAAATTGGTGGGAAAATAATATCTTACAAATTATAGCTTCGATGTTTTTTGACATATTATCTTATACTATTGGGAATATCATTTTTGTATTTTTAAAGTTAATAATTATAAGCGGGTTCGCCACTACTTTTTACCTCGTTAAGAGGTGTTTTTGTTTGATATCAGAGGTTTTTTTTGCACAAGAGTTTAAGTACCCCAATACCATGACTAGGAGTCGTCGCCATATGGCTTGGCTGTTGAAGAACCAAACACACAGACTGTTAAATTAAATTTTAAATAAATATATAATTCTAAAGAATGCATAAAGACTATAATAAACTTTTACGTTCCACTTCGGCTTAACTTTATTCTAATAAGGTATGGGTTGTTTAAATTCACATTCTATTAAGAATGAAACATTTAATATGAATATTAAACTTTTTAATAACAAGTTTTATCGCTTCAATTACCTATTTTAATAGCACCAGTTTGGAATCTTAAGGGATGTGTAGTTTCAGATTCCAAGAGAAATCTGTCGTTTCTTACATTTCCCGCTGAACTAGCGGGTTTTTCCAAAGTGGTAGAACAAATAGATCAAGTTTCCTATTTCGATTAGCTTCATGCAAGTAAAGGACCCTCAAACCATAAGAGATTTTCCGTTTAAAAAAATCTTATAAGAATATTTTTCATCAAACTTGTCTTTTCTTGTTTATTTCAATAAGTATGAAATATTTCGTATACGGAGCTGAAACGAGTTTGACTTTTTATTGCTTAATATCTTCCAAACGGTAATTTTTGTGGCAAAAAGTGTTATACATCAAAAGTTGAGGAATCTCAAGGGCTATATGATTTAAATTTTTAAAAGAAATCGTTCGACTCAATTTTGAGAAAATAGTCATTAAGTGGTTTTAAAATATAACTTTTTGTCGTAACTCTAAATATATTATATTCAGACAATTTTACTATATAAAGAGTATTTAGCAAATTAAATTATCTTTTCAGAGATATATAGCACGTTACTGTAGCATTGGTTGTTTAGATACTATACGCATTTTAAATCTGGCTTTTTTTTTTCGCTAAACTAGCGGGTTTTTCCAAAAGTTGTAGAACAAACGTTTTCTATTTCAAGCTATTTTATACACCCATAGGGTTTTTAAAACTATATAACTAAGATGGGATGCATACAAACCCACAAACAAAGGGACAAACATTTTCATTTTGGGAAGAAGTAAAAAATCTTGTTTTTATACCCGTTACTCGTAGAGTAAAAGGGTATACTAGATTCGTCGGAAAGTATGTAAGCGGCAGAAGGAAGCGTTTCCAACCCCAAAAAGTATATATATTCTTGATCAGGATCACTAGCCTAGTCGATCTAGCCATGTCAGTCTGTCCGTCTGTCCGGATGAACGCTGAGATCTTGGAAACTTTGAAAGCTAGGCTATTGAGATTTGGCGTGCGAATTCCTGAGCTTCTTACGCAGCGCAAGTTTGTTTCAGTAGAGTGCCACGACCACTTTTACGCCCACAAACCGCCCAAAACTGTGGCTCCTACAGTTTTGATGCTAGAATAAAAATTTTAACTGAAATGTATTGTTCTCATCAATACCTATTGATTGACCCAAAAAGTTTGCCACGCCCACTTTATCGCCCACAAACCGCCCCCAAACTTCAAAAAATCGTAAATATGAACGTGGATATCTCGGAAAATATCAAGGATGGAGAATCGGGATCTCAGATTTAGATTCCGTAGCTTTGTACGCAGCGCAATTTTGTTACGCGAATATGCCACGCCCACTAAAATGCCCACAAACCGCCCAAGCCTGTGGCGCCCACAATTTTAATGCTAGATAAAAAATTTTAACTGAAATGTATTGATCTCGTCAATACCTATCGATTGATTTAAAAAAGCTTTTCCACGCCCACTCTAACGCCCACAAACCGCCCAAGCCTGTGGCGCCCACAATTTACATGCTAGATACAATATTTTAACTGAACTGCATTGGTCTCGTCAATACCTATCGATTGATCTAAAAAAAAAATTTGCCACGCCTACCCTAACGCCCACAACGCTTAAATCTGTCTTCCGCCGGTAGGTGGCGCACTTAAATCTCGCATTGCTTCTTGCATATCTCCATTTCCCTTTTCCCATTTCCCATTTTAAGCTAAGTAACGGGTATCTGATAGTCGAGGTACTCGACTATAGCGTTCTCCCTTGTTTTAATTACTTTTGAACGCGACATCGGTTTTCAAAAAATGAGGTGTCATTCGACGCGTATTCTCAGTAAAAATAATACTAACTAAACAGCTGGGGCTTTTATCCCCACCGTATCCAGCAGCTCAAATTTTCTAAATTTTTACTTTTACACTTTCACTGCTTTTTCTCCCAAAGAAATATCTAATTCGAAAGTCTTGGTATGCAATCTTCTTTGTTTTTGCGATACCTTTCGATTGGTGTATCACTCGTTACGATCGGACCATAATGACAGATTTTCCATTCTGGGGCTATATATTGTCCTCGAACGCCCTCTTGCGCGCTTCGCCACTACGTGTACTGCCGTCCACAGTGATAAAGGGAATAGGTATTTTTAGGTCTGAAATAATGGAATGAATATATACAAGTTATAATATGTGGGCCGTTCTTTTAAAAGCCGAACGGATTTGTCAAAAAAAAAATTCACATTTTTTATTTGCCTGAAACTGTTTACGTATACTTTTCGGAAAATAAGTAAACACGTGTGTCAGGATTTGGCCAAAAAAAATTATTTTTTGGTTAGAACATTTTCAAGTTGGTAAAAAAAAAGCTAGTTTTCAAAAATTACCCTCTGTTTGCAAGTCTATATCTCCATCTGTAGTTGATTTCTTTTTTTTTGCGTAAAATCCTCTGAAACCTCTACTTTTTAAACAAATTTTTTTAAGTACACAAATTTTATAATTTCTTTAAAATAAAAACAAATTATAATTTAAGAAATTTTTTTAACTATTTTTTTTTTATTTTAAAATATGCCCCTATTCGTTACATAAAATCGGTTTTTTTATAGGTTGGAGCCATTTTTATACCCGTTACTCGTAGAGTAAAAGGGTATACTAGATTCGTCGGAAAGTATGTAACAGGCAGAAGGAAGCGTTTCCGACCCCAAAAAGTATATATATTCTTGATCAGGATCACTAGCCGAGTCGATCTAGCCATGTCCGTCTGTCCGTCCGTCCGTCTGTCCGTCTGTCCGTCTGTCCGTATGAACGCTAAGATCTCGGAAACTATAAGAGCTACAATACTGGGATTAGGCATGCAGATTCCTGAGATTCCTGCGCAGCGCAAGTTTGTTTCAGAAGAGTGCCACGCCCACTCTAACGCCCACAAACCGCCCAAAACAGTGGCTCCTACAGTTTTGATGCTAGAGCAAAAATTTGAACTGAAATGTATTGTTCTCATCAATACCTACCGATTGACTTAAAAAAAAGTTTTCCACGCCCACTTTAACGCCCACAAACCGCCCACAAACTTCAAAAAATCGTAAATATGAACGCGGATATCTCAGAAAATATCAAAGATAGAGAAACGGGATTTCAGATTTAGATTCCCTAGGCTTGAGCGCAGCGCAAGTTTGTTACGCGAATATGCCACGCCCACAAAACGCCCAAATCTGTGGCGCCCATAATTTTCATGCTAGATACAAAATTTTCTATCGATTGATTAAAAAAAATCTTTGCCACGCCCACTCTAACGCCCACAACGCTTAAATCTGTCTACCGCCGGTAGGTGGCGCATTTGCTGCTTGCATATCTCCATATATCCATAATTATAATTATTACAAAAACAGTAGTGGATAAAGAAAACTGAGTATCTACACTTATGAGCCGCGTGATAGATGGAAAAAGATGTAAATTCTAATATGAATTCAGATTTCCTTTAAGGTCAATAATTGTGAACCTTCGTGAGAATGGTCGCACACCCAAAGTATTCAAAGATGGTTATCTTAGAGGAACATGTCCGATCATGTTGGGGAATAATGTTTTCTATGATTGTAAAACTAATTTAGAAATCAAAAGAGCCCCAATAAAATAAATCTCACAAGTTAATTATTCTCAGATGTGGAATATTTTCAAACACACATTTTTGTGTCCGCCCCAGAACGTTTAACTGGTAAATTGGGTAAGATTCTCTCCTTTCCACAAATGGGTCAAAAACATGTCATAAAAGGGATTCAAGCCAGAGTTGCCCGAACGTGCGCACCATGTGCACCTGCCCATTACCTGACCGCAATAAAAGGGACACATGCACTATCCTGAAGGCGCACGCTCATTGACAAGTCCAATAAAAGGGGCACATGCACAAGCCTGAAGGCGCACGCTCATTGACAAGGTCATGGGCCTCACGCCAACGACCTCACGGCTGACTGCTAGCTCTAATACGTCCCATAACAGGGATTGAAATCACGACCGCGCAACAACTCGCAAGTAGCCGACATATCTCAGTCAAGGAAATATCTTCCATTCTCCGTACCTGTAATTTTAGCTCGAAATTAGAAGTCAGAAGTTTATTCTGTGGCATAATAATACATTTATTCATTTATTTTGGTATTGCGAGCATGTTTTATTGTATATTAAAATTAATTAATTGGCTTAATTTCAGCGATTTGCATAGAAAAGGCAGGCGCACGTTTCCGACGTCTTTTATGGATTACAAAATGTAAAGTGTTCAACATAATTCGTAGTTTTGGGATCATGGGCACCTCGATTCGTAAACATAGTTTTTGTTTTTAGAAGGTATTGAAAATGCTGACCAATTATCTGTCCTTTAAATTGTTCAATAAATTGGTCAATTTCATTTGAAATTTCATTTTGTTAATTGTGGTTTCTTGTAGGTCTTTACACATCTAGTCTCAACTTTAAAATGATGTATAAAAACTATTTTATTGTTTTGGAGCTACTTTTAAAAAATGTCAAAATAATGTATGCATTGTTAGGAGCACAAACTCCGCCCTTAAGGTGTGTTTCACAATAGGGAAACCGGTTTCCCTTTAAACCTGTTTAATGATGGACAGCCCTTTTCCTCGATATTAATGAGCTGACGACTCCCAAAAAACGTCTCTAAAAATCGTTTCTTTTCCACACCTCTACAAATAATTTGATTTCCGCTTGTATTTGTTGTTAGATACTTTCGAATTTATGGAAAACTGTTTTCCCCATCGTTCAACAAAATTTTGTGATGTGTATTGGCTAACCAAATTGCAGTCTTTTGAGATTTTCTATTTAGCAAAGTAAAATAATATGGTGGTTCTATTAAACCGGTTTCCCTTTAAACCTGTTTAATGATGGACAGCCCTTTTCCTCGATATTAATGAGCTGACGACTCCCAAAAAACGTCTCTAAAAATCGTTTCTTTTCCACACCTCTACAAATAATTTGATTTCCGCTTGTATTTGTTGTTAGATACTTTCGAATTTATGGAAAACTGTTTTCCCCATCGTTCAACAAAATTTTGTGATGTGTATTGGCTAACCAAATTGCAGTCTTTTGAGATTTTCTATTTAGCAAAGTAAAATAATATGGTGGTTCTATTAAAAAACTATTATTCAAGTTTGGAATTTTTTTGAATACAATTCCAATTTCCTTTAGAATAAAATTGTTTGTGCCTAACCGAAGTAGACACTTGCAGGACGATCGCGTCGCGGCAATGATAACGATGGTTACTGTAATGCCAGACCACAGGCGATGCGGGAACTGCGATGAGGTCGAGCTAACGTGGTTAGCTGCTAGTTGAGATAGTGTATTACGAGCCCTATTCCCAGAGGTAGGAAGTGGAACCGCAGAGTTATGAGGTGCGTTGATAACTCATTTATTCTTCATTTGATACATGCTTATATACTTTTTGGAACACGGAAGATTAGTGTAATGCTTAGTGAAATAAGCTATATTCTAAAGTAGGACAGGGAATTATGATTATGGTAGCAGTTTGCGTAGTTGGCGCAACTGACACTGCAATATGTGCTGACTGCATTGGCGAGTCAGTGTGCCGTTAAGTCGGTGAGTTAGTGAGACCTATAATATGCTGATCAGCAGTTCTCATCTGCAATGAGTGCTACTGAGCGCCTGGTACTGTTCCCAGTACGGCTACTGCTTGATTTGTTGGGTGTGGTCATGTTGAGTACTTTTGGGTACGAACAAAAATTATTATTATTATCAAAGAAACCTTGAACATCAATCGAAACCGCATTTTTTTAAACATTTTTCTAATGTTAAACAACTCGTTGTACTAGTCCGTTTAATGGGTTATATTCAACTAAACGGTTATGTATTAGGAGACAGTAAGCTTGGTTATTTTCAGTTTTCACTGATTCGTTTTGATATGAAAGATCATTCCAGCTGTGTTGACTCCCATACCCCAACTTGGGGTTAACATATGAATCCCAACTCCGGAATGCGATTGGTAGGCTTACACCACTTTTAATAATATCGTACATCTTAATTTTTGCAAAATCGCTCGGAGTTACATGGGAAATTTTCCAGGCTATATTCGTCATTTCCAGTTTAAAAGTTTGTTCATTTCTGCTTTGTTCAAACACATCGCAAAAATTCTTAGTTAGCATCAACACTAGTTCATGTTTACATTTTAACAAAACTTTTGTATAATCCTTAGCAAGTCCCAACAAATTTTTAATGGTACAGAAAAGTTGAAGTGGGGTCCCGTAGAAATTTCGTCTCCACTGCTCCATCCAGAATTTAATAGATTTTGACTTTAAAGATTATCCAGAGATTTAAAATATTTTAGGGTAGTAGTCATATTGACATGGACTTGACACGTTGTATTTAGTTGTTACCTAGCAGTATTTTGATGGGTTCTTTCTGTTTAGTCTTGTTTTTGGATGGTTACTTTGTGTATAGTACCTGAAAAGTACTTGGTTTTGGATGATAACTTTGTGTATAGTATTTGTAAGGTACTTGGTTTTAGATGGTAACTTACTGTTAACAGTGTTATGAGTTGTTATAGTCTTTTATTAAGAATTATCAAAGCATACAAACCGACTTGCCGTGAACTATAATTACCTGACCGTCATTAAAGTCACATGCCCAAGACCCAAGGCGCAGGACGTCTGATAGGATCATACATCTCAAGACCATTGATAAGGGATGAAGTTACGACCGTTCAACAACTCACAAGTACCTAATTTAAAAAAATACTTTCCCTTCATTTGTACTTGTAGTTTTAATTACAGTCAGAAAGAAATTTTATAGGATGATTTAATATTTTTTTATTTATTTTATTATTGTAAACATATTTAATTAAATTCATAATTAAATATATATTATATATATTTGTATATAATTAATGGGTGACTCCACGCTCTGTAAGAAAAATATGGGTTATTAACCTTCGTTCCAAACGCATTTTTTCGCTTGGTTCCCATAGATAGATGTAAAATAATTCTCACAATTTAATGTTTCTCAGGTGTTGGATTATTTTTAAAGCATTCACTTGTTCCATCCCATATGAACATAATAACATATTTCGAAGGCATCATTACCTAACATAGGAGCGTCTTTTAATTTAATTTCTGATTCAATTATATGATAGAGTAACCTGGTAATATCTGTTTTTTGTTGCCAATGATGGCGGTTGAGCTGCTTGGACTTTGATTACTAGCTGTTGTAAACTGTTATGATCTATTTTTAGATGGTAACTATCCATTAAGTAAATGTCTACTTGTTGCTTACTAGTTGTTATTAGATGGTTACTATATGTTTAGTAGATATATACAAGTTGTTTACTAGATGTTTTTAGCTGGTTACCAGCTGTTTAGTATCCGGTTTCTATATGTTTAGTAGATGTATACAAGTTGTTTACAATATGTTATTAGGTGGTTACTCGCTGCTTAGTAACTGGTTTCTATATGTTTAGTAAATGTATACAAGTTGTTTACTAGATGTTAGCTGGTTACTAGTTGTTATTAACTTATACGAGCTGTTATAGTCTTTTGTTAAGAATGATCATAAATTCTTGATCACTAGACGACTTTCGATGTGAAGTAAAAACTTACAATCTGATTTTCAATTAGGGTATTCAATTGCGTTGCAAAAGTGTAAAATTTGTAAGTTTGCCAGACGAGAATTGTGAACGCCCTCTATTTTAAAACATCGTTGCAGGAAATTGACGTACAAAAGAAAGATAACTTTTAAATTTTTGTATTGCTCCAACATATAATCTAGGACTTTATTAACTTCGCTCTCAGACCATTGCTTAGTTTCGACCTCCCTGGCTCGCTTTCTTGAGGGATTTTCTTCCATTGAAATTGTTATTCAATGATTTTGTTTTATAGAAGACAACTTTTTTTTTTTTGCACTTAAAATTCAAATTTGTTTCTTTACTTTCACTGTCATTACCATGGATTTAAACCCAACTTTTCAGTATATTTTTAGTATTTTAGATAAAATTTCTACCCATTATTAACCCTCTATTTCTACACAAGTACAACAGATTTGTATACATAGGCTGGGGTGTTGTAGGCCTTGAAAACTTTTTTGTATGGAAATTGTTGTTGGAACTGCTTACACTTTTACACTTTTCAAACGTTTGAAACGCAATTGAATACCCTAAATGTGTTTGCTGTGTACGTGAGAAATATCGCACAACCAAAATATCTGAAGATTGATATATAAATCGTAGCGGAACATGTCCGATTATGTTGGGGAAAAATGTAGCCTGTGATTGTAAAACTAATAAAAAAATTAGTTGTTCACAAGCTGTCTAAAAGAGCTGTTTAGAAGCTGTTTTCATAAACAATTTTGATTCATGTTGACAGATATTAAGAACATATAATAATATAATCCACTTTAACTAGTATATCGTAAAAATAAAACATTTCCTTTATCTTATGTAGGTATAATAAGTGTATCCTTAACTAAAATAGCTCGCCTTTCACCCCATAACTATAGTTATTAGCTACAATAAATTGTCTAGAAAGAAAAAGTATATGAATGTCAAAAAACGATTTAAAACTAACAGTAATTTGGAAAGTAATTGAAATCGCTCCGGCGTAATATAGTAAAAACAAAAACCCTGTGATTATCCCATTTTCTATCACCATAATAAATGTGTATACCCACACTTAAATGACCAATTGTATCCTTTGTCCAAAATGTCTGTGACTTTCACTTATAACTTTGTCACCGATAATTTAAATCCCTTTAAGCAAACCACCCATTGCTAACCGTATCATAGCCCCAGAGTCAAGTTGGTTACCTACAATAACACAGGTGGTGGTGTAAAGGATTGCTAAAATATCTCGACGGTCAAGGTAATGAAAAAAATTCATGGAATATTATCCCCTTATAAAAAAGGTCATAAAAAATATAATTAGGAAAGTATTTTTTATTTGCCAACCATTTATAACTGTTATCAACAACACAAATAGTTATGTTACAAAGGATTGCTAAAATGCCTCGACGCAGGTGCGTTGGGACCTGGTAATATCTGTTTTTTGTACTTTTTTTTTTAAAATTATTTTTTTTTTTATTTTTATAATTATTTTATTTATTTATGTTTTTTTTTTTTGCTAAGTTACTTAATATTCCTTAGAATGACGGGAAGAGGGGCTCCTCCGCCTCTCTCTCAGCCGCCTGCTGTCTCCGCTCCTGGGTCGGGAATAAGGCCAGACCTGGGCGGATGCTTTTCCGCCTGGTGACGGGAAAGCTCGGGAACATTGGGTTGGGAACGGCGGTATACCAGTCCGCCTCTTCCTTAATTCTCTCGTGGGTCGCCATCCATGCTTCATAATAAAGCATGTTTTTCTCCTGGCGTATACCGGACGATTCATGAGAACCCTCCGGAGCTGGAACGCAGTGGTCCTCAGCGCGTTTATTTGGGGTAGTTCCCCCCAATATTGTTGCTCTGCTTCATCCTGCAGCGCTTCCGCCTGTTGGCGTGCCCACTCTTCGGTCGGGTAGGGCTCTCCTTTCGGTTAGCAATGGGTGGTTTTCTTAATGGGTGTGTGGAGTTGAATAACTCCCCACAAATCTAAGCAGCAGCAGCAACAGATGGCCGGCCGCTTACCAGATGCGCGGCAAATTCGCGTAGTAACGGCGCGGCGAGAAGCGGTTGGAGAAGAAGAGAGTTTGGAGACCAAGGATGGAGAACAAGAGAGTTGGGAAACCAAGGACGGAGAGCAAGAGAGTTTGAAGACCAAGGATGGAGATCAAGAGAGTTTGAAGACCAAGGAGCGGATAATGAGAGAGTGGAGACTTGGCGGGCAGAGCAAGAGTGCCATGTGGGTATAACGAAACTCCACCGGACTTTGGAAGAAGTGCCACATCTCGGCAGTGGAGCGGCACACTGGCGTGCCACAAGCATCACGGGAACCAGCGGGACGGCAGCAGTGGGCAGAACATCGGTTGGAAGCTGTGCGTAAAGGACAGGTGGGTCAACCAGGAGTCACGGACTTTGGACCCGGAGTGGAGAGATTCAGCGGGCCGTGCGCAAAAGGGAATTAACGGTTCAAGGAGGCCCTATATAAGGCCGCAGAGTCAGAGTGAACAGTCAGTCAACCAAGTAATTTACGAGGGAGCCACACCAAGGCGAGTAGTCGGAAGCAGCGCCGTGGGAAGCATACAAGGAGCAAGATCGCCACGTCGAGACATTCGCCCGGCGGGTCTGTCAGAGTCAAGCGAAAGAGGCCTACGATGAAGAACCGTGAGCTCGGGGAGGAAAGTTGACTAAGACCCAGCGTACCTTGCCCGACCAAGCAGGACCGGGCGTGCGGGACGAGCGGTAGATCGATTTTTTTCAAGAGGCGTTGGCCTGGAGAGCCCTGCGATTACCGGCGAAGTTCCCGAACAGCAACAGCCCAAATCCCCGAGTGCCAGAACGCCAAGCTACTAGTCTAGAAAGGCGAGTGAACGACCTCTTAAAGCACTCAAGTGGCGTTATCCTGGAGAAGCCCAGCAGCAAGACAGGAGACAGCGCAGAGGACATCGGCAGCGACGCCAGCAGACATCACCGGCAGCCACGTTACCATCGCCGCGCGGAGCTCATTGGGGAGCGCAGGAGCGTCGCGGACGTCCAGCATTAGGGTGAAGCCGGGTGGAACGTTCGTCTGCGCTAGGCGTAAAGCAAAGTAAACTGCTAGGCAGCTTCTTGGCGATAGCCTTGACTGTCAGCCCGATCTGAGTAAGAACCTAGCGGGACCGTCCGGGACAGAGCCTCGAAAGGCGTTGGTCTGGAGAGCAAGGCTTGTTAACCCTAGAATGAGAACGGTGACGCTTCCCTAAGCCCACAAGACCGAACTCTCTGCGAGTCCATGGCGCGACAAGCGACCCCGAGGCAGCGCGTCGGCAAGCGAGCAGAGGCGGCCACTACGAACATCCCGAGACACAGGAGCCAGCGGACGTCGAGTCAACGCCTCGACAAGTCAGGAAGAGGAGCACCAGCAACCGGTGGAACCAGAGCAAGGAGATACCGAGGCCAGCCCAGCCACACACCCGCTGTACTAATAACCCGAGAATAAATCCCACTTTTACCATTCGAACCCTGTGTTTTCTCGCTGATCTACGGGGCAGTCACGTCATATAAATTTGGCGGGACGAACACACAATCTTCTGAGCTAGCCGCACGAATCTCGTAGTCGACAACAAAATCAGTTCGTTACATCTGGCACCCAACGTGATTGTCGCAACAGTGAGACCAACACACTAAAAATGGAAGAGAAGTGGATTTACCGCCTTAAGAAGGAGGACTTCGCCCATGTCACGCAGAGGCTTAATGTCACCCTGGAGGGCAGGCGACATGAGGAAGGCACTGTCGGAATACTACTCAAAAACGGAGAACGACCCACAATTCGTCGACATCTGGGCCGAACTGGAAGCAACATACCACGACAGAGCCGGCCCAAGCATAACGTTAACGAACACTGAAGGGGACAACCAAGTGGCAAGCCTGAGCATTGACAACGTGCAAAAAGAGGCCCGAAGGAGAGAGTCAAGCCAAGATAGAAAAACAGCAGCGCTGACCCCGAGACCAAACCAGTCGGACAATGGTCGCTAAGTAGGTCCGCGAATGGTCGTTCAGGTTTGACGGGGCGGTAAAGCATTTGAATTCCTAGAGCAGGTAGAATGGTTCGCCAACACGTACGGCTGGGCCTTAGATATGATCCCCCAAGCGATGCCGGAATTGCTTAAGGGAAGGGCTTTGAAATGGTTCATCGCCAACAACAAGCAATGGAGAACCTGGGCAGAGTTTATAGAAAGCTTCCACACCTATTTTCTGCCGAGAGATTTCTTCACCAGGCGGACCAAGTCCGGCAACGGAAGCAGGGCTTCAGCGAGTCGTTCAAGGACTACACGATCGACATGCAGACGATGGTCAGGCCACTTAGCTATTCTACGAAAGAGACATTAGGGGTCATTAAGGAGAACTGCACCCCAAGTCTTCGGATCTTCCTAAGAGCGTACAAAGTGTCGGACCTGGATACGCTAATGATCCTAGCCGATGAGTACGAAGATCTCGAAAAACAACGGGAAGCCTTCGCACAGGAGAACAAGTTCTCGAAGACCAAGTCGGCATCACCAACGCAGGTCACATGCAGAAGATGCGAGGAAACAGACAACCAGGAGACACGAGGAAATGACCAATGGCCACCACCACACCAAGCCAGACAGCAACAGGCAACAGACGCACCAAGCGGAGGCCAATGGACACCATCCCCACAGCATCAGAGACAGCCAAACAATACCTTGCGGAGGCCGCCAAGCAACACACAGAGGCCTCAAGATGCCACCCATATAACAGACCCGCAGAAGGCCTGTCGGAAATGTGGTGGAAACGGACACTGGGCTAGAGGGTGTCGAAGCAAACGGCTGTTATTTTGCTGGGTATGCGGCAAGGTGGGTGTCAGGAGCGTCGATTGCTGCCAACGATCGGGAAATGGCCAGCGATCTCAACCGCTGTGAGGCGAGCGGGGATCGCAAAATGCCACCTCTCCAAACTGAGGGGCAAGCTAATCGAGGAGGAACAGCAGTTGTCCGCAGCTGGGATGATTGGCGGGAACAGCTACAAAGCCACAAGCAAGCTTTGTCAGCGAAGAAATGGCGGACAATATTGCTGCTCTAGGAAGGATTACAAGGACGAGACGGCAAGTTAGGTTGGCAGACGGAAGATGCGGCGGGATTAATGCGCAGCTCGAGGTGGAGGTCAAATTCGGCAACAAACAAGTGACCATGAGCCTGTTGATTTTACCCGGAGTAGTGGATCCATTAGGAACCGACACAATGGATGGCTCGAGGAGAAGCTATCGGTAGCAGTCGTCCAACAAGTGAACGAGTTGGACGGTACTACAGCGTTCCTGGAAGAAAAGCTGGCAGACTTCAGCACAATGACGGGAACATCGAATATGCCAGAACACCAGATCAAAATGAAGGATGACAAGCCAATCAAGCAGAGATACTACCCCAAGAACCCAAAAATCCAAGGGGAAATCAACGCAAAGGTGGACGAGCTTCTCCAAATGGGGCTCATAGAGCATTCAAAGAGCCCATACAGCTCCCCCATCGTGATGGTGAAAAAGAAGACAGGCAAGTGGAGACTGTGTGTCGACTTCAGACAGATTAACGCGAAGTCAGTGAAGGATGCCTTCCCAATGCCCCGCATAAACTACATCCTAGATCAACTAAGGGAAGCGCGGTACATCAGCAGTTTGGACCTGAAGGATGGATACTGGCAGATACCACTGGAAGAGAATAACAGGCAATTCACGGCGTTCACGGTACCAGGCAAAGGTCTATTTCAGTGGAAGGTAATGCCGTTCGGACTTCACTCGGCGTCGGCAACGTTTCAACGAGTTTTGGACCAAGTAATTGGCCCCGAGATGTCACCTGACGCATTCGCTTACCAGGATGACATAATTGTGATCGGTCGCATGCTAGAAGAACACAAGAGAAACCTTAGAGAAGTGTTCCGCCGTCTAAGGGAAGCGAACCTGAGGCTGAATCCAGAAAAGTGCCAATTCTTTAAGAAGGAACTGCTGTACCTGGAACATCAATTGACCAGCGAGGGAATAGGAACAGATCCGGAAAAAGTAGCCGCCATCGCTGAACTGGAAACGCCATCGACCGTCAAAGAGCTCCGACAATACCTAGGAGTAGCGTCGTGGTACCGCCGGTTTGTACCAGATTTTTCCAGAATCGTCAAACCCCTGAATGACCTGCTGCGCAAAGGCAGTAAGTGGGAGTGGACACCAGAGCACCAGATGGAGTTTGAGGAAGTAAAAGCAAGACTCGTTGCAGATCCGGTGCTAGCATGCCCGGACTTCAGTAGAACTTTCATCCTGCAAACAGACGCCAGCGACTACGGCATCGGAGCAATACTGACCCAGGACACCCAAAAGGTCGAAAGAGTAATCTCCTATTCGCGCCGAACACTGAACGGCGCGGAAAAGAACTATTCAACAACGGAGAAGGAGTGCTTGGCGATCGTCTGGGCGATCAGGAAGCTCAAGCCATATCTGGAAGGTTACCACTTTAAGGTAGTAACCGACCACATGGCCCTGAAGTGGCTCAACAGCATCGAAAGCCCTTCAGGAAGGATCGCCAGATGGGCCCTGGAGCTACAACAGTACGACTTTGAGATAGCGAACAGAAAGGGTCAGCTAAACGTGGTGGCCGACGCATTATCAAGACAACCACTACCAGAGACGCTACGAGGATTAAAAGAGGCATCGGCAACAATAGCTTCAAGAGGGTGCAGCTGGATCAAGGACATAGGCGAAAAGATAAGGACCCAACCTCAGAAGTACCCGGACTATGTTATGGATGGCATTGAAGACGTCGCGTCATGGAAGATGTGCGTCCCAAAGTCGCTACGAAAAACAGTGTTGAGGGAAAACCACGAAGCACCATTGGCGCGACACGTAGGAAGGGGATAAATCTCTTAAGCCGAGGTTTGATTATTAATCATTGAACTCGAGGCAGGGCCGTCCGTTTTTGAGGTCCGAATCGAGCTGTTGAATAAATCGAATGAAAGTAAAAGAGCAGTGAATAAAGTAAGTTCGACCTATTGAAAAATTGTAATAGTGAATAAGTGATTATAAAAAATAAAAATAAATTTTTTTTTGTTAATTCACTAGTGAGAAACTTAATTTGCATACAAACTGCGTAGTTACAAGTCGAATAAAAAACTGCGCAGCGTGCATACACACATATGTTCATAGAAGTCTGTGTTTGTTAATAACATCCAATTTACTTAATTGTTTCACACATTAGCTTATAAGCTAATAATTATTAGTTTAGTTTACGTTATGTTTATGTTTGTATATATATCACGTCCCTCGAGAACAACGGCAGAACCGAGATTGATTTTAGTTCGGAACACTAAAATCGACACTTCCGTCATGATACCGAGAAGAAAAATGTATGAAGACACAATACTAAAACCAAGAAGACCCGATCTCGGGTTTTTCCGTTTATTGTGGAATATCTTAAGGGAAAAGACAACCATATAGCCGACGCGATTACAGGAATAACTCTAACAGACTAAAAAAATATTCAAACGAATATTAAAATTCTGAGAGTCACTACCAGAAACCAAAGTAAACGGAAAAATTCCTGCACAGGAAAAAAAAATAGATTTGCCTAGGCAAACTATAAATAAAGCTTCTTAGCCCAACGTAAACGAAGTCATTGTAAATGACGAGGTACGAAAAGTAGTGACCTTGCGAATAACAGATTCACTATGCTTACGAAAGCATGGAGTAAAGGTTTTAGCAAGAATTAATGTTAGCGATATGTAAACCAATTGAATTCTCGACTTAGGTCAGTTCTTTCAAAGGCTTGAAAAAGAAGCCGGTATACCTAATATCAGCCAACTCAAAGTGGCACCGAGCGAAAAGGTCTTTGACACTATATCAATAGGATCCTTTAAAATAATGGGCAATAAAATATTACAATCTCTAAGAGTAGCGCTACTCAAGCCGGTGACCCTATTATCAAATAATGATAAAGAGAAAGAAGCATTACTGTTTAAATTCCATAACGATCCAATTCAAGGATTAAAAATGCCAAAAATCAAAAACAACCAAACATACATTAACACTATTGACTACTACTGAAACGCCACAAATGGCTTTTAACAGAATAATTGTGGATACGATCGGTCCACCCTAATTTGCAATTTAAATAAATACCTTGTGGCAATACCAATTCAAACAAGGAAGAACGCTATAGTCGATTACCTAGACTATCAGATACCCGTTACTCAGCTAAAGGGACCAAAGGGAAATCTCGCAAGGCGAGATTGAAATGCGCCACCTACCGTCGGTAGACAGATTTAAGCGTTATGGGCGTTAGAGTGGGCAAACTTTTTTTTGGGTCAATCGTTATGTTTTGACGAGACTAATACATAGCAGGTAAAATTTTTTTCTAGCATAGAAATTGAGGGCGCCACAGGCTTAGGCGGTTTGTGGGCGTTAGAGTGGGCGTAGCCTTCTTGCTGAAACAAACTTGCGCTGCGCAAGAAGCTCAGGAATCTGCATGCCGAATCCCAGTAGCCTAGCTCTTATAGTTTCTGAGATCTCAGCGTTCATACGGACAGACGGACATGGCTAGATCGACTTGGCTAGTAATCCTGATCAAGAATATATATACTTTATGGGGTCGGACTCGCTTCCTTCTGCCTGTTACATACTTTCCGACGAATCTAGTATTTTTACTCTACGAGTAACGGGTATAAAAATAAGAAACTAACTAAAAATGTTTACTTCATAATCACTTTAATTCTCTTCTATATATATATATAACGTATGGCCTTACATAAAATAAGAACCATAATTATAATGGCCAACATATACAAAAAAAGAAAATAATAAATAATACTTCTGATTCGAAAAAGAAAAAATTATAATAAAATATGATGTTCATTTATATTATATATACATATACTAAAAAAATAACTTCATTGAAATACGATATTTTTAAAAAGCAGGGAGATGTAGTATGTTCACATATCGAATGCACACTTTACTCAGTGTTATGCATTAATATAAGTACAAACACAATGTAGCTCTTGGCCACAATACTTACATACAAATCTACGACCCAAGCTGTTCCCCAAGTGCTCGGTAATATGACCGCTCTTGAGTGCACTGGGACTGGACATTGTGGTAAAAAGTGATAGAACTAATGTTTCTTATACTAAGCTGCTTAACATGGTCTAGACAAGCGGACAAACTGACAAACAAAATACAATTTTCATTTTCTGTATTACTTTTGAACGGAGCATCCGATTTTGACAGTTGAAGTGTCGAAATAGTTGAAATACAACTAGGTTTAAAGCCGGGGATATTTATTCACAGCGGGCCCAACAGATCACATTTTCTAAATTTTCACTTTTACACTTTTACCGCTCTATCTCCAAAACCAACTGACTTTTTTTTAGTTTTGGTATGCAATCCTTTTAGTTTTTCCAATACCTTTCAGTTTGTCTATCACTGTTAACAGTCGGACGATCACAGTAGATTTTCAATTCTTCGTGTATATATAGTAGCCCAATTCCACGTGACTTCAACCCCTGCCAAGGCCCTCCCACCAGCGTAGGAGTGGCTTACCAGCTAATCCAACCTGATGGGAGCGCCAAAGCTGATCTTGTGGTGAGTACCAGGGCCAAGGAATTCAAGAGGACACCACCTAACCAGGCAGGACCTCTGGAACGCAAGAAAGCATTCCGTATCCTCAAACGGCTGACCACCAACCCCATACGTGAGGATCAAACGTCGAAATTGGATTATCAGAAAATCCAAGAGGATATAGCCTGGGCAATGGCGGTAATCCCAGACTTCGACATCGCTATGACCACCAGCAATAGCAACAAGCGAGAGAGGTCGATGGAAGCAGCGCAACCAGCGAGCAAGACGGCCAAGACAACATACCGCGGCACATGGTCGAGGTCTTTTGCGGAAGTGGTAAAGGATCGGAAGATCATTGGCATCATCGACCAGAGTGATGAAGGCGGTAGGATCCCCAGAAACCAATGGGGTCTTGGTTAGACGGGCCCTTGCGTCAGTGACCCTAAAAGTGCTGGACGAAAACCCAGGTCCGCCACCCGATTGCACAGATGCGGGGTGGTACCACGGCAATGTAAAGTTGATCGGCCGGAAAGATGTTGACCCAAGTGCCGGAGGAACAATGGGCCACTGTATGTGCAGACTTCGTTGGACCCCTACCGAGATCTAAGCACGGCAACCAAATGCTGCTGGTAATAATAGACAAATTTTCGAAATGGACGTATCTGGTGCCCCTGTGCAGTGCGACAGCCGAGTCGCTCAAGAGGCGTTTAGGGAGCGCATAATCGAAAGGTACGGGGTCCCGAAGGTGGTCATAACGGACAACGGAGTACAGTTTGCAAGCCGTATCCTTAAACGTTTCCTGGCTGAGATGGGTATCAGACAATTCACCGCACCATACACACCACAAGAGAATCCGACCGAACGAGCAAACAGAACAGTCAAGACCATGATTGCGCAATTCGCAGGGCAGGACCAGAGAAACTGGGAAGTGGTTATGCTAGCAGTGATCACGAGCACATCGGAATCCACCGCCCATACACCGGCGTTTCTTACCCAGGGCTGGGAACCGCGTCTACCCAGCAGCCTATATGATAAGGAAACCCTAGGCACTGGACGAGTTACGGAGACCCCTGAGGAAAACGCTAACAAACTTAGGGAGGTATTCGAGATCGTACGGCGAAATATGGAAAAGGCATCCCAGGACCAAGCCAGACACTATAATCCGAGAAGGAGGCAATGGTCACCAGCGGTGGGCGACATAGTGTGGGCCAAGGAACATCACCTGTCCAAAGCGGCTGAAAGATTCGCTGCGAAACTAGCCCCGAGGTACGATGGCCCTTACCAGGTTGTAGATTTCGTCTCTCCGGTGATCTGCAAAATATGCCACACACATTCAAAGAAAGAACGGACCGTTCACATTGGCGAGCTCAAGCAACAACAAAACGAGCAGACTGCAGGCACATCAGATGACTAACAAGAGGTCAGAAGGACATGGATAAGGATTTCACATTGATCCAGACTGCAAGGCCACAGGGTTATGCGTCAGGCCTAAGCGAGAGTCATCCACACGTCACGCAGAAAGGTAAATCATAAGAATAGGTCACAAGGAAATGGATAAGGATTTCACATTGATCCAGACTGCGAGGACACAGGATTATGCGTCCGGCCTAAGCGAGAGTCAGCCACACGCCACGCAGAAAGGATAATCACAAGGATAGGTCACCAGGACGTGGATAAGGATGGATGGTGATCCCGACCGCAAGGCAACAGGTTTCAGCGTCGGGCGCGAGCCAGAGTCAACCGATTACGCCATGTAGAAGGGAGTATGCGCGGAGGGAGACAAGCAACACAAGTCGCGCAGTCCAGACACACACATCCGCAGATTCTATATGGAATGCGCCGGACGAGCTCGTCTAGTTGTTACCTGAGGAAAGGGGGAGGACGATGCAGAATCAGATCTGCACCGTATCCAGCTGGTCACAAAAGTTAGAAACACGCATCGCACAAAGAGTTAACAGGAAAAAAAACACGGGCAAACCCTGGAATGAAAGAGAGTTAAATGTCGGTACAACCAAAAGTGCAACTCACCACGGGCAGAAAAGCTCTGCTGCAAACGAAGGTCAAGTGTTATTCAAAGCCGCTGGGGCCATTGTACTTGGGGTCAAGGACAACGAACGGCATAGGCTGGAAGGAGCTGAGAAAATAAAATGGAAAAGACAGATCAGCCAGAAGCTGTGCGGGCAGATCAAAAGTTGCAAAATCACCACGAGCCAGGGAAGGGGGCGCCTCGATAGGCGATCGATTGGCACTAGACGATAGTGCGATCGATGGGTACACGAAAATGGAAATATCTGCCGAAGGTGGAAATATCGCAACGAGCAGGTGGCAACGCCGCACCATCGGTATCGATAGTCGAATAAACATCGATCACGCAGGGATGGTGTGACCAGGCGGAGGAACCATGGAAAGGAGTAGGACGCAGCAATGAGCAGCGAGCTGGGAATCGATAGCCCATGAGTATAGATGTCCCAGTGGAAACATGGGAAATATCGGCGCGGGCGATTTCAAGTTGCTACGAGGAGGATGACCTGCGCTGTAGAAACTCAACGGAGTTAAGAGCGTCGAGGGAGCATCGGGGGAGCAACGAGGGATCGCCGCGGGAATCGGAAGGAGCAATGACTCGAAGGCTAAGATGCAAGGAAACGCCAAAGAGTAGGAACGAGTTTTAAATGTTTCCCGAAGTAAGGGGGGAATGTGAGGAGTTGAATAACTCCCCACAAATCTAAGCAGCAGCAGCAACAGATGGCCGGCCGCTTACCAGATACGCGGCGAATTTGCGTAGTAACGGCGCGGCGAGGAGCGGTTGCAGAAGAAGAGAGTTTGGAGACCAAGCATGGAGAACAAGAGAGTTGGGAGACCAAGGATGGAGAGCAAGAGAGTTTAGAGACCAAGGATGGAGATCAAGAGAGTTTGGAGACCAAGGAGAGAGTGGAGACATGGCGGGCAGAGCAAGAGTGCCATGTGGGTATAACGGAACTCCACCGGATTTTGGACTCTGCCGTGAACTTTGGACCGGGCCACATCTCGGCAGTGGAGCGGCACACAGGCGTGTCACAAGCATCACGGGAACCAGCGGGACGGCAGCAGTGGGCAGAACATCGGTTGGAAGCTGTGCGTAAAGGACAGGTGGGTCAACCAGGAGTCACGGACTTTGGACCCGGAGTGGAGAGATTCAGCGGGCCGTGCGCAAAAGGGAATTAACGGTTCAAGGATACCCTATATGGCAGGATACCCAGCGGCAAGACAGGAGACAGCGCAGAGGACAGCAGCGACGCAGCGACGCCAGCAGACATCACCGGCAGCCACGTTATTGGGGAGCGCAGGAGCGTCGCAGACGTCAAGCATTAGGGTGAAGCCGTGTGGAACATTCGTCTGCGCTAGGTGTGAAGCAAAGTGAACTGCTAGGCAGCTTCCTGGCGATAGCCTTGACCGTCCGGGACAGAGCAAGGGACAGGTATTGCCTCGAAAGGCGTTGGCCTAGCAAGGCTTATTCACCCTAGTCTGAGAACGGTGACGCTTCCCTAATCCCACAAGGCCGAACTCTCTGCGAGTCCAAGGCGCGACAAGCGACCCCGAGGCAGCGCGTCGGCAAGCAAGCAGAGGCGGCCACTACGAACATCCCGTGACACAGGAGCCAGCTGACGTTGAGTCAACGCGTCGACAAGTCAGGACGGGGAGCACCAGCAGCCGCCTGAACCAGAGCAAGGAAATACCGAGGCCAGCCCAGCCACACCCGCTGTACTAATAACCCAAAAATAAATCCCACTGTTACCATTCGAACCCTGTGTTTTCTCACTGATCTACGGAACAGTCACGTCATACAAATTTGGTTGGACGAACACACAATCTTCTGAGCTAGCCGCACGAATCTCGTAGCGAGCAGACAACAAAACCAGTTCGTTACATGGGACTTAAATTATCGGGACAAAGGATACAATTGGTCATTTAGGTGTGGGTATACACATTTATTATGGTGATAGAAAATGGGAAATTCACAGTGTTTTTGTTTTTCCTGTGTTACGCCGGACCGATTTCAATAACTTTCCCAATTATAGGTAGTTTGAAATCGTTTTTTGACATTCATATATTTTGTTCTTTCTAGACATTTCATTGCAGCTAATAACTATAGTTATGGGGTGTAAGGCTAGCTATTGTAGTTAAAGATACACTTATTATATCTACCTAAGATGGAGGAATATGAAAAAAGGAAATTTTTCATATTAACAATATACTAGTTAATGTGGATGATATAATTATATGTTCTTAATATCTGTCAACATGAATCGCTTCTATACAGCTCTTTTAGACAGCTTGTGAACAACTAATTTTTTTATTAGTTTTACAATCACAGGATACATCTTTCCCCAACATAATCGGACATGTTCCCCTCAGATTTATATATCAATCTTCAGATATTTTGGTTGTGCGATATTTCTCACGTACACAGAAAACACATTGAAAATCAGGGTGTAAGTTTTAACTTCACATCGAAAGTCGTCTAGCGATCATTCATTTTTGATCATTCTTAACAAAAGACTATAACAGCTCGTAGAACTACAGGGTGGCCCATCTAGCGTTTGCTTTTTTAACTATCGATAATTTTGACTTTGACATTTCGAGTGTCATTTTCAATCTGTCAGATATTTAGTAGATGGTTTGCAGTTTACGAAATGAAGTTTACGCTCGAAGAAAATTGGGAAATATTGAAAACTTTCTTCCAAAGTGGAGAGCCTTCGACCGAAACTGCAAGAAAATTGCGGTCAAAATTCGAAAGAAATAAAGCGCCTTCCTGGCAGTTTGAGGATAGTTTTGTGAAGCATGTGCGTGAGACTGGATCGTTGATGGATAAAACAACACGTTTACGCGCTCGTCCAGTTCGGTCGGACGAAAATATCGCTGCGGTGGCCGAAAGTGTCAATGACAATTCGTCTACGTCAACTCGGCACCGTGCATATAAGATTCAGTTGGTTCAGCAGCTTAAGCCGCATGACCATCCAATGCGTTTTCGGTTCGCGGAATGGGCTCAGGAGCGCTTGGTCGAAGATGACCATTTTTACCGAAAAATCGTGTTTCCTGATGAGGCCCATTTCCACCTCGGTGGTTATTTTAATAAGTAAAACTGTCGCATTTGGGGCTCAGAAAATTCACACGTCGTCTTGGAGAAGCCAATGCATCCACAACTAGTGACTGTTTAGTGCGGTGTGTGGTCGGGTGGCATCGTTGGGCCGTGTTTCTTTGAAAACGAGGAAGGAGCCGCCGTAACCGTTAATGGTGTCCGCTATCGCGGCATGTTGGAAGACTTTTTCTTTCCCCGTATGGAAGAGGAAGACATAGACGACATATGGTTCCAGCAGGACGGCGCTACGTGCCACACAGCCAACGTCACAATCGATCTTTTGCGCGGTACGTTCGAAAATCGCATAATAAGCCGAAACGGCGATGTCAACTGGCCGCCTCGCAGCTGCGATTTGACCCCGTTTGACTATTTTTTGTGGGGTGCCGTTAAGGATAAGTGTTACGCCGACCTCCCAGAGACGATTGACAAGTCGCCATTAGGGCCATTGAGGGCCATCGAAAATGTGTTTAAAAATTGGGTCGACCGAATGGGCTTCTGTAAAACCAGCCGAGGCAGCCATATGAACGAAGTGTTGTTTCATACATAAATGTTAAGGCTATCCAATAAAACAAATTTTCAAATATATAAACTCGTATTTTTAAGGGCGATTTAAGGGCGACAATGTTGCCTAAATCATACAATTAATATAAAAATAGAATAGAACTAGAAAACGAGAACTAGAAAAAAAGTTGGCAACAAAAAAACAGATATTACCAGGTCACAACACCTCTCTCATTAACTTGAATCAGAAATTAAATTGAAAGATGCTCCTATGTTAGGTAACGATGCCTTCGAAATATGTTATAATGTTAATATGGGATGGAACAAATGAATGCTTTAAAAATAATCCAACATCTGAGAAACATTAAATTGTGAAATTTATTTTACATCTATCTATAGAAACCAAGCGAAAATATGCGTTTGAAACGAAGATTAATAACCCATATTGTTCGTAACCAAGGTTACTCGGCTCAGTCTAGCAAGTCTTGCTCAGTCTAGCAAGGTTGCGCAGCACGGGTCGAACGCACGCAACCCCCAACACGACGGAGTTGTAAGTTGTCAGCGAGCAGAACATACAACCAATGCAACTTATACAGCGACCAGGCGCACAGTAGCAGCACAATACTAGTGCCGACGCTGCAAGTATGGGTCAGTCGGTCAAGACTCAGTGGGACAGCTCAGCAAGCAGCACACTGCTGACGCTGCAGCGTAGACGACCAGTCAACAAGCCAGAACTAAACTAGGCCAAACCCCAACGCGAGGCGTAACATAACATATAATGTATGCACCCAAACTTCCGGGTCATAATATTATTTAAGCTCTGATCAACAGTTCAATAAAGTCAGTTACGAATCTAAACCTTCCCTAGACTTATTACTGTCATCTCCAAGTGACTCTCGTCAACTCACCCTAGAACAGATCGTCGATCGCCTGTGGTCCGGCACCGTGCTCCTTCAGTTTCCTGTGTCGCGACGCGATCTTCCTGTTCTACCTAACGTCTCCGTGATAGCGACAAGTGTTCAGCACCCCCCTTGTCCCACGGCGCGACCTCAACACACTGTTGATTTCCGGCTACACGCACACTCGTGTACTCACCCCCAAACAGTCCTATATCGCCTGTGGTCCGGCACCGTACTACCTCGTAGTCATCCGTGTCGCGACGCGATCTTACTGTAACACATAGCGTACTCGTGTCCGCGACGAGCATCCGTAACCCCCTCGTCCCGCGAGTGACCCGTACATTGCCCAGCTAAACTAGGCAAGAACATTGGTGACCCCGACGTGATCCTTTACCAACAAAGGATCACACTTCAGCATCCGCCTTCCACGTAGGCAACATACACGCCGGTTTGCACAGGTAAGACGTCCTTACACAATCGCCTGTCAAGCCTAGATTAAGAACCGCAGTCGGCTACGAATTACCGAATACCTGTACGATGTCAACGTCATTCATCGAGCAGACAAACCAAAACAGAATCGATTTACACAATCGACTGTTAGACGACCAAAACGAGCTTCAAGGAAAAATACAACAGCTCATTAAAAATTATGGCAAGGATTCTGCCGACCGACGCCTCCGAGAAGGCTACAATGCCGGGAGGTTAGAACAGCTAAGGGAGCTCTGGCAACAATTTTGTGATCTGGATGAAGAGGTCCAGCAAGCGGCATTACCCACGGGAAGAGAATACTCTTCAAGACTAACAGCCCTTAAGGAGCTGGTCGAGAAGTATAAGAAAATCTGCCTGGACAACATACCGACTGGAAGCAGACGACCGAAGGCCCCCAGACGAACTTCAGCCAACATCAAGATTAGAACAGAAGATCAAGTAAAGGGAGACTCCACAATTGACACGGTGATCCGACAGTTGCAGAGAAGATGTGTTACGTGGGCATATAAGTGCCCGAGTCCTAGCAGGGACTTGGGCCGAGGGAGAGGCGTCCGATATTCTGGCACCGTTTGCCGGCATAAGCTACGTCGTATTCGGGTCGTGGGATCTTGGTAAGCCTCTCTCCTCTCCGACATAACGAGAATAAATATTAAAAGTTCCTGGAAAATAATATTAGTCATAAAGTCGTCAGTCCACACTGCCCCACAAGCTTAGCTGTCGCTTGATCGCAATACGATCGGGCTGTGTTTTGGCCTTATTCCCTCCCCTTCACACATTCATGTGCCAATGGATCGTCGCAGGCCGCGCAATACGATCCCCTATTGTCAAGGTTGTCCGTCGAAAGTTATGTCATTGTTCTTGACCTACTCTACTTCTCGCGTCAGCACACCCCCTTATTAAAGCTTTAGCACACTATGATTTCGAATTCTTCTTCACATTACAAATTTATTAAATAATATTTAGGTCGGCGTGTGCCGGTGTTGAGTAACATAATATTGGCTAACTCATATGGGATTAAATTAATTGACAATTATTTAATTAGCGGAGAGTATCGATTTTACCACCTGTGAAGGTGCACACATAAGCAAAATGCTGACTATTCACGACTACAAACGTCGCTCAGAGGGCTCTTGTAATTGTCATACAATTACAAGGCTGATACTCGCCGCTGAAAAATTAACATTTAATTATTATATATAAAAATGTTAAGATGTATAAAAAGAGGAAAGTATATTTAAATTATTATCTATATGAAATAATTAATGTTTATGGATATTATTATATGAACTCCTAAAAGATTAATTCTTTGTCTTAACTAAGAAAGTATTAACATTACAAAAAAACAAATTCTTATCTAGACGGGAAAGGACAATGACCGTTGGTACGGTGGAGATAATGATTGCCTTTTCGGTTTTATTATAATGGGCAAGTGGTGAAAAATCTAGACGGAAGGTCTCAATATATAAGTACTAAGTACTATAACAAGTATAGAATTCTTACGTTGTGGATCGTTGTTTATGGTCTTTGCTAAAGCTTCTGAAGTGATCATGGTGCACGAATATATATATATATTAATTATAAGAAAGGAACCGTGTTCCGACGAACTTACCCTCCTTTTAATCCTGGGCGATGAGATCTCGACGCTCCGGATCCTGGGCTTTGGGAGATTTTAGAATTGGTTTATACTAATACGTGCAAGACTTGAGGGCGGTTTACAAAAACAAAACACAAAAATTACGTTACACAAAAAAAATAACACTATCGTTGTATAGATATGTATGTATGTATGCATCGTATGAGAGTTCCACTGCGGCACACGTCAGTTCCAATGCTCGGGCTGGGGCTGGTCGGTGCAGATCCAATTTCTTGTTCAGCGTATGTAATTGGGGATTCTGTTTACACTTTCATTCAGAAATGCAATTGTTACTCGCAAATTGTTTCTGATTGTTTTTGGCGAATCACTTTTTGTTTATAATATTGGAGTGCAATTAATTTACTATTATTATATTGTTTCTATTGCCTTTTTGCAGCTTTTATTGTCTTTTTGTGGTTTCACTTCACTGTATCTACTCGGCTTATGCTCCGATGTGGGTCACCACTTTCTCCAGGTTTTGATGTTGGTCGCGGCGTCTCTGAACAGAGCGCTTGTACATCTTAACCACCTTAAGGATCACTATAACCAGTAGAAGTCCAGCTATGAGCTTCAGGGTCTTGTTGACATCTTGAATATCATCCCTGTGCATCCCAGAACAATTTCTGTCTGACTTCTCTATTTGGCTGGAGTCTTTTATACCGGACTAGAGCTTTCGCTAGCCCCCCATATTGGATGAATTAACTAGGTGTTCCCACCTAGGGGTACTGTTTCTCTATTTCCCCTATTTTACGAGTCAACGGCCGGCTGGTGCACTATGCCACCTTACTGGAGTACGGTTACGAGCAGGTCGATAGTGGTCGTTGTTGTGGCCACGCGACACCCATGAGTTGTCGAATTGTTTTTGCCGTTTGCCCTTATCAATCGGAGCGTGATAAGTCATTAGGGCCCCTACCCTCAACTTATGGCAGTTGTTTTGCCAGGGTTAATCTTGGTATGGGGGAGGGCGTACGTAACAGGCTCGAAGTTATCGATGCGGCTACGCATGGAATGACTTCGCAAAAGAAATCTTCGTACGGCCATCTCTTTAGATCTCCTTTTTCTCCTTTATTCTTTTCTTAGGCGCCCATTTACGTGTGGCTCCGACCCACTACTTTAACCCAGTCTCAGATGAGCTAGTCGGGCTTATTACTTTATTATTTAATTATTGTACTTTTTATAATGTTGTTATTATATATGCTGAAAAAGAAAAGCGTTCCGGCCTCGCACGAAAACATACATACATACATATTTATACCTGTAAATAAAAATATGGCTCATAATAAAATATATAATATAGCTTTAATGAAAAAAAATAAATAATATATAAAAAAAATCAGAAGTGAGTAAAAGCTAAAAAGTTGGGAATAAAATTGCTGAGTGTGCCATAACCATGGTTTTTGACCAGGGGCTACTCAGCTGACAAGTAAAAAGTTTTCCCATTTCCCAAAGAAAAAAAATATTAAAAGTATAAGAATTTTTTTTTGTTCTGTTCTGTTTCTTCTTTATTTTTTATTTTATTTATATTTTTTTTTTTTTGGTTTTCACTTATATATTTATTTAAGTACTAGACATAGTTCTTAACTGAAGGATTTCTTAGTATAAGTATTATATCTTCGCGCGCTAGGACTCCCAGGCGCGGGCTTCTTGTTGCCAATTTTCTGGTGAGGCGGTTCATGCGCCGCCCCACCCTCTGTTGACTCTCCTGAATCCCGAATATCTGTCTCTGAATCCTAATGAGTTCCTCCTGGACTTGGAGCAACTGACTTCGGTCGTTCTTCTGGTTTCGGGTCCTTTGCCCGATCTCCTGCTTTATTGCCTATCGTTCTTGTGGCCTTGAATGGAGTTGTATCCAGCTCTGCTGGATACACTCCTAATCGATGTTGATGCTGTGGCAGAGCCCACTCATTCAATCCGTTAGGACCGTTAGATAAGAGGCCCTGCTCTTGTATTCCTTCCGAAGCCTCCTAAGCTGGTGAGCAGCTTTGATTGCTTGTACATACGTGTTGAAGGTGTTCATAATGTCTGGTTAATTTTCTGTCCCCGGCTGTGACTTTTATAGCGGAATCAGGGTAGTTTTGATTACGTGTTCACCTCATCATGTGATCGGGACCTTCTATCAACTCGTGCAATCCCACAGTTCTAAGTTTGTCGCCTTCTGGAGTCGTCGGATTACGTTCAGAGGTTCAGGCGACATACAGGTCTTTAGCATGGAATACTCCGACACTTTTCCTTACTGCATTGCCCAGCTCATATAGCGCTTTGCCCTTACGGTGGAGTACAAAGCAGCGAATTCGATTCGGGCCAAGCTTGGCATTATATCCGTCAGCTTTGTTACTCTGCTTGTAGTTTTTTCTATAGACAACTTGTCCTACGGAAAACTCTACGAGCTTGCTACGGGTGTTATATGCCTTTTCCGCGCGTTCATGAGTTCGGTTTAATCCTTGGGTCACTTTTTGTCTGATAAGTTTTATCTTGTCTGGAAGACTTATCTGTGGATCTCCTGCCTGTATTCCCCCCAGTTTCCGTAGAATCGGATTTCCATGGGTAACCATCCGCGTTCCGAACATTGCGTAACATGGTTCCATGCCTATCGACTCGTGTAGGCCATTCCTAAGGGCACACTCTATTCGACTTAGTTGGGTATCCCAATTTCGCTGATCGGTGGCAATTGTCGCTCGCAAAACTTGGAGTACAGATCGGTTTACCCTCTCAGCCGCGTTTGCTTGCGGGGAGTGAAGTCCAGTCTTTACGTGTCGAATACCGTAGCGGGTCATTAGCTCGCCAAAAATTTGAGACACAAACTGTTTGCCGTTGTCTGAGTGTACAAACTCGGGGACTCCAAATTGATGGAAAATTTTGGTCTCAAGAAATTTGATGACTTCTGCAGCTACTGCATATCTCATCGGCTGCAGCCAGACAAATTTGGAGAAATGGTCTAGGCATACAAAAATCACCGAATTCCCAGCTTTGGTCCTCGGGTATGGTCCCATAAAGTCGATGAACAACCTTTGGCCAGCCCGCTCCGTAACCCGCTGTTCTCCCATGGGTGGTCGGTCATTTTTGTTGGCGGTCTTGGTGATCTTACAGACCTCGCATTCCTTCACTACTTTTTGGTCATCTACAGCCATGCCTGGCCAATAGTAAAACTGTCTCAATTTGGCTAGTGATTTGTGCAACCCCCCATGCCCTGCGGTTATGGCATGATGTGCTCTCCAGACTAAATCAGGACGCAGCTCGGCGGGAACCCAGAGCTTCCATGCTCGGGCTTCATCCACAGCGTCGTCTAGGCAGAATTCCATCTTTTTATATACATAGCCTTTTGATATTTGAAGGTCTGGACTTTTACCTAAATTTTCGTCCACCGCCTGCACTAGGTTGACATAATCCAATGACTGGAACGCTGTCGAATCGAGGTTGATGTGTATGTCCAGTTCTTTCGCCCCAGCCTTCTGTAGCTCGTCCATATGAACTCGTGAGAGAGCATCTGGGACTACATTTAGTGACCCTTTCCTGTGTTCTATGGTGAAGTCAAGCGCTTGTAGCTTCAGACTACATCGCGCAAGCCTGCCTGATAAGTCTTTCTGACTCATCAGCCATTTTAGACTAGCGTGGTCAGTGATCACTTTGATGGGCGTCCCGTAGGCACGGAATTTGGTAATGCTGAGGATAGCGGCATAGCATTCCAACTCGGTTATGCTGTAATTCCGCTGTGCTTTGTTCAATTTGGCTGACATATAGGCGATTTGATGTTCTCCGCCCTCGTCATCGGTTTGGAACAAAACTCCCCCCACTCCAGTGGTCGAGGCATCACATTGGATGGTAAATGGTTTCTTAAAATCCGGGGTGACGAGTACAGGTGCTGTTGCCATGCTGGTTTTTAAAAGTTCAAACGCCTTGATTGCCTCTTCAGACAACTCAAATTTCTTTATGCGGTCTTTCTACAAACAGTCGTGAAGCGGTGCCGCTGTCTGGGCGTAGTTTTGGATGAACCTCCGGTACCAGCCTGTCATTCCCAGGAACCTCCGCATCTGTTTGGCGGAGCTAGGCTGGGGAAATTCCTGTATCGATTGTATTTTCGCGTCATCCGTTCGGATGCATCCTCCCCCAACTACATATCCTAAATATCTTGCCTGGCTGTAACAAAACTTGCTCTTGTCTACATTTATCGTTAGCTCTGCCGGCTGTAAGCAGGCACTGACCTGGCTCAATATATCCATGTGGGCTTCAAATGTAGGTGAACAGACCAGTAAGTCATCCAGATACACAAATACATTTTCGCGTAGCGCCGCTGGTATAACTTTATCCATTAGTCGGCACATTCGCTGCGCGTCATTGCACAAGCCGAACGGCATGACTGTAAACTGATACAGCGGCCTGCCGCGCACTGTAAACGCGGTTTTCTCTCTACTTTTGGTTTCGAGAGGTATTTGCCAAAAGGCATCTTTTAAGTCAATTGCGGAAATGTAATACGTTTCCTGTAGTCGGCTTAACAGACCCTCAATATGTGGTAGTGGATACGCATCTTTGATCGTCCGGGAATTCACTTTACGCGCATCGAGGCAAAGTCGAATTTTCGACCAGAGTTACCGGGGAACTCCAGCTGCTATTGCTCTCTTCGATCACGCCTAGACCTAACATGCGATCTAGTTCGCCATACACCAGCTTCTGTTTAGCTAGTGATATCGGGTAATGTCGCTGCTTGATTGGTAGGTCCTCATTGGTCACTTCAATTACATGTTGCTCTAAGCTCGTATTTCCTAATCCTTTTTCTAGACAAGAGGGATATGTGTCTATCACTTGCTGCAGCTTACAATGTTGTTTTGGGGTAAGCTGATGTGTGGTATAGGCGGTCTCGGGCTTGAGCGTATTGTTCATGTCTAGGTCGCCGGTCATAAGGTCGAAATCCGGTGTTGTTTCAACGGCGGCAACCTCGCGTCTGCCTTTACCAAGGAATGTGAGGCCGAACGTATCCCAGAAATTAATTAATAAAAAACTCTAGGTCCTTGGTTTCTCCTTCCCATTCCACAGGTAACGTTATAGCTCCGGTTACTTGGGTCTCACCACCGCTTGCTGTGCGTACGCATTCTTCGCTTAGCTTTCTTATTTTCCAAGAAAGCGTGTGCTTCTCTGCCAATACAGTTCGCACTGGCGCCTGTGTCCAGTAATGCATCAGTAATGTATCTCTTCTCCATCGACCTTCGTTTTGGCAAAGAAACGGTTGTCGTTTTGCACGCTCACCACTGTGTCCACCACCTTTTGCTTGAGCCGGCGATAGTCTGCTCGGGCATCATATAATTTTAGTATTTTCCTTGTTGTTCATGTCTCGCTGTCTGCATCTTCCGAGCCAGTGAAGATACGTTTACGAGAAAGTTCGTACTCCCTCTCTCGTTGTTCTAGGCTCTTATGGGGGGAGATTTGTTTGGGCTTCGGTGTTTTTACCGGAAAGGGTTGGTCCTGGTCCGCCCGGCTATCCCGGTCTTGCCTGACGGACTCCGCGCAAAAGCCGCTTGGTTAGCATCTGCACCCGTCCCGACTTTCTCGCAGAACCTGCAGGTGGCCTCGTGGAATTTGATCGGGCAGGATTCTTCCTTCGAAGGATGCTTCCTGTAGAAGTCTGCTCCTTTGCCACACTTATAGCACACCAGCTCGTGGGCCTCGGCATCCTTGTCCATCCTCGTAACGCCCTCGCGTATATTTCCGCTGCCGGTTGAATTCTTCCACCGTGACCGCGTCCGGCAAGTTCTCCAGTGTCTGGAATTCCTCTATTTCGTTGACTGCAGCTCGGCTGCGCATGTTTCTTTCAGTGTTTTTCAACCAGCGATCAACTCTGAGACCCTCTCTTTTGAGCTCCGCTAATGAGGTTATTGGGGATGTTAGCAGCAATCCCCCCATCTCGGAGTTCATGTTGTCCTTTAAGAGCTCAACGAATTCATCTTCAGCGATTTTGTGCTTGAGTGTGAAATGTAAGTTATGCATATCCGAGACATAATCGCTAAAGGTCTTGTGTGGCCCTTGCTTCCTTTCCATTAGTTCCTTGACTTTCATAAGGTCACTCCCGGTAGTGAAAAATGCCCGTCTCATTTCTTGAGTCAATGAGTAGTAGTCAAAATCGTAGTCTTCGACCTTGTCCTCCATTAACTGCCAATACCATTTCGTGGCTGCACCTGCTAGCAGAAGATGGAACTCACGAAAGACTTGTTGGCGACTGAGGTCGTACAATTCTTGCAATCGGTCCACGCGGAACAGAAAACTTTCAACTGTCATACCGCGTCCGCTTCCGTCGAACTTTAGGTTCCATCTGTCTAATCTGACGTCTTTTGATCTTGGTCCTTGAAACGATGAGCTCCGATCGATCTCTGGGTGCAGTTGGTGACTCGTCTCCTTTTCGTTTGTTCTGGATTGCCTGTGAGACGGGGTGTCCATCCGCCTGGGTGTTCTTAACCGGTGCATCTGGGTGTTGAGCATGTCCTGTGTTATCGTTTCCAGAGGCGGGGTCTCTTGGTATCTCAAAAAGCTGTCCGTTGGATTCGGAACAGTACGGGGCGGCGAAGGCAGTCCCTTCTGTCCGGTTATCGGGACTTTCTCCTGGGTGAAGTTGATCCTAGGGAAACGTCAAGACATCCTCCTGGACACCAGCCTTCTTCCAGTCGTGGTCTGTGTTGATGGGAGTTGTACTTCTAGACCACCGTCAGGGAGAGATCAGAACAATTTCTGTCTGACTTCTTTATTTGGCTGGGGTCTTTTATACCGGACTAGAGCTTTCGCTAGCCCCCCATATTGGATGAATTAACTAGGTGTTCCCACCTAGGGGTACTGTTTCTCTATTTCCCCTATTTTAGGAGTCAACGGCCGACTGGTGCACTTTACCACCTTACTGGAGTACGGTTACGAGCAGGTCGATCGTGGTCGTTGTTCTGGCCACGCGACACCCATGAGTTGTCGAATTGTTTTTGCTGTTTTGCCCTTATTAATCGGAGCGTTAGTCATTAGGGTCCCCTACGCTGAACTTATGGCAGTTGTTTTGCCGGGGTTAATCTTGGTATGGGGGAGGGCGTACGTAACAGGCTCGAAGTGATCGATGCGGCTACGCATGGAATGACTTCGAAAAAGAAATCTTCGTACGGCTATCTTTTTAGATCTCCTTCTTCTCCTTTATTCTTTTCTTAGGCGCCCATTTACGTGTGGCTTCGACCCACTACTTTAACCCAGTCTCAGATGAGCTAGTCGGGCTTATTATTTTATTATTTTATTATTGTACTTGATTATTATGTTATTATTATATATGCTGAAAAAGAAAAGCTTTCCGGCCTCGCACGGAAACATACATACATACATATTTATACCTGTAAATAAAAATATGGCTCATAATAAAATATATAATATAGCTTTAATGAAAAATAATATATAAATATACAAAAAAATCAGAAGTGAGTAAAAGTTAAAAAGTTGAGAATAAAATTACTGAGTGTGCCGTAACCACGGTTTTTGACCGGGGGCTACTCAGCTGAAAAGTTAAAAGTTTTCCCATTTCCCGAAAAAAAATATATTAAAAGTATAGGAATTTTTATACCCGTTACTCGTAGAGTAAAAGGGTATACTAAATTCGTCGGAAAGTATGTAACAGGCAGAAGGAAGCGTTTCCGACCCCATAAAGTATATATATTCTTGATCAGGATCACTAGCCGAGTCGATCTAGCCATGTCCGTCTGTCCGTCTGTCCGTATGAACGCTGAGATCTCGGAAACTATAAGAGCTACAATACTAGGATTAGGCATGCAGATTCCTGAGATTCCTGCGCAGCGCAAGTTTGTTTCAGAAGAGAGCCACTCCCACTCTAACGCCCACAAACCGCCCAAAACTGTGGCTCCTACAGTTTTGATGCTAGAACAAAAATTTTAACTGAAATGTATCCTTCTAATCAATATACGATTGACCTAAAAAAAGTTTGCCACGCCCACTTTAACGCCTACAAACCGCCCACAAACTTCAAAAAATCGTACATATGAACGCGGATTTCTCGGAAAATATCAAAGATAGAGAAACGGGATTTCAGAATTAGATTCCGTAGGCTTGAGCGCAGCGCAAGTTTGTTACGCGAATATGCCACGCCCACTCTAACGCCCACAAACCGCCCAAATTTTTATGCTAGATAAAAAATTTTAACTGAAATGTATTGTTCTCTTGAATACCTATCGATTGATCTAAAAAAAGGTTGCCACGCTCACTCTAACGCCCACAAACCGCCCAAGCCTGTGGCGCCCACAATTTTCGTGCTAGATAAAAAATTTTAACTGAAATATATTGGTCTCGTCAATACCTATCGATTGATTTAAAAAAAACTTTCCCACGCCCACTCTAACGCCCACAACGCTTAAATCTGTCTACCGCCGGTAGGTGGCGCATTTGCTGCTTGCATATCTCCATTTTCCTTTGGTCCCTTTAGCTGAGTAACGGGTATCTGATAGTCGAGGTACTCGACTATAGCGTTCTTCCTTGTTTTTTTTGTTTTGTTTTTTTTTTATTATTTTTATTTTTATTTGTTTAACACTTTATATTAATTACAATGATTTAATCTACTAAGTTTTGCGGCTCTTTCATGATGGCTGCTACTTCTCGCCTCGCCTGGATACCAAGTTGAGGGCTTCGAAGATAAAGTCTTCTTCTGACCGCGCGGTTCATACGCCGGCTCAATTTCCATGTTTCCCGTTGTATCCGGGAATACCTGTACGATGTCAACGTCATTCATCGAGCAGACAAACCAAAACAGAATCGATTTACACAATCGACTGTTAGACGACCAAAACGAGCTTCAAGGAAAAATACAACAGCTCATTAAAAATTATGGCAAGGATTCTGCCGACCGACGCCTCCGAGAAGGCTACAATGCCGGGAGGTTAGAACAGCTAAGGGAGCTCTGGCAACAATTTTGTGATCTGGATGAAGAGGTCCAGCAAGCGGCATTACCCACGGGAAGAGAATACTCTTCAAGACTAACAGCCCTTAAGGAGCTGGTCGAGAAGTATAAGAAAATCTGCCTGGACAACATACCGACTGGAAGCAGACGACCGAAGGCCCCCAGACGAACTTCAGCCAACATCAAGATTAGAACAGAAGATCAAGTAAAGGGAGACTCCACAATTGACACGGTGATCCGACAGTTGCAGAGAAGATGTGTTACGTGGGCATAGTAGTGCCCGAGTCCTAGCAGGGACTTGGGCCGAGGGAGAGGCGTCCGATATTCTGGCACCATTTGCCGGCATAAGCTACGTCGTATTCGGGTCGTGGGATCTTGGTAAGCCTCTCTCCTCTCCGACATAACGAGAATAAATATTAAAAGTTCCAGGAAAATAATATTAGTCATAAAGTCGTCAGTCCACACTGCCCCACAAGCTTAGCTGTCGCTTGATCGCAATACGATCGGGCTGTGTTTTGGCCATATTCCCTCCCCTTCACACATTCATGTGCCAATGGATCGTCGCAGGCCGCGCAATACGATCCCCTATTGTCAAGGTTGTCCGTCGAAAGTTATGTCATTGTTCTTGACCTACTCCACTTCTCGCGTCAGCACACCCCCTTTGATTTCGAATTCTTCTTCACATTACAAATTGATTAAATAATATTTAGGTCGGCGTGTGCCGGTGTTGAGTAGCATAATATTGGCTAACTCATATGGGATTAAATTAATTGACAATTATTTAATTAGCGGAGAGTATCGATTTTACCACCTGTGAAGGTGCACACATAAGCAAAATGCTGACTATTCACGACTACAAACGTCGCTCAGAGGGCTCTTGCAATTGTCATACAATTACAAGGCTGATACTCGCCGCTGAAAAATTAACATTTAATTATTATATATAAAAAAGTTAAGATGTATAAAAAGAGGAAAGTATATTTAAATGATTATCTATATGAAATAATTAATGTTTATGGATATTATTATATGAACTCCTAAAAGATTAATTCTTTGTCTTAACTAAGAAAGTATTAACATTACCAAAAAACAAATTCTTATCTAGACGGGAAAGGACAATGACCGTTGGTACGGTGGAGATAATGATTGCCTTTTCGGTTTTATTACAATGGGCAAGTGGTGAAAAATCTAGACGGAAGGTCTCAATATATAAGTACTAAGTACTATAACAAGAATAGAATTCTTACGTTGTGGATCGTTGTTTATAGTCTTTGCTAAAGCTTCTGAAGTGATCATGGTGCACGGATATATATATATATTAATTATAAGAAAGGAACCGTGTTCCGACGAACTTACCCTCCTTTTAATCCTGGGCGATGAGATCTCGACGCTCCGGATCCTGGGCTTTGGGAGATTTTAGAATTGGTTTATACCAATACGTGCAAGACTTGATGGCGGTTTACAAAAACAAAACACAAAAATTACGTTACACAAAAAAAATAACACTATCGTTGTATAGATATGTATGTATGTATGCATCGTATGAGAGTTCCACTGCGGCACACGTCAGTTCGAATGCTCGGGCTGGGGCTGGTCGGTGCAGATCCAATCTCTTGTTCAGCGTATGTAATTGGGGATTCTGTTTACACTTTCATTCAGAAATGCAATTGTTACTCGCAAATTGTTTGTGATTTTTTTTGGCGAATCACTTTTTGTTTATAATATTGGAGTGCAATTTATTTATTATTATTATATTGTTTCTATTGCCTTTTTGCAGCATTTATTGTCTTTTTGTGGTTTCACTTCACTGTATCTACTCGGCTTATGCTCCGATGTGGGTCACCACTTTCTCCAGGGTTTGATGTTGGTCGCAGCGTCTCTGAACAGAGCGCTTGTACATCTTAACCACCTTAAGGATCACTATAACCAGTAGTAGTCCAGCTATGAGCTTCAGGGTCTTGTTGACATCTTGAATATCATCCCTGTGGTCAATGATCTCTACGTGGTTAATCACATTGGCGGTGCCGTCGGCCACTTTGAAAGTTTCGCCGCCCATCTTGGGGTCCTTAGGCCATACACTTGGTTCACTACTTCTTTTCGTCCTTCGGGATTTTGCAAGTTGACTTCCTCCAGACTGTGGTCGATCGCAGGACCGGTTATCAGGACTTTCTCCTGGGTTAAGTTGATCCTAGGAAAACGTCAAGACATCCTTCTGGACACCAGCCTTCTTCCAGTCGTGGTCTGTGTTGATGGGAGTTGTACTTCTAGACAACCGTCAGGGAGAAATCAGAACAATTTCTGTCTGACTTCTCTATTTGGCTGGAGTCTTTTATACCGGACTAGAGCTTTCGCTAGCCCCCCATATTGGATGAATTAACTAGGTGTTCCCACCTAGGGGTACTGTTTCTCTATTTCCCCTATTTTAAGAGTCAACGGCCGGCTGGTGCACTATGCCACCTTACTGGAGTACGGTTACGAGCAGGTCGATCGTGGTCGTTGTTGTGGCTACGCGACACCCATGAGTTGTCAAATTGTTTTTGCCGTTTGCCCTTATCAATCGGAGCGTGGTTAGTCATTAGGGCCCCTACCCTCAACTTATGGCAGTTGTTTTGCCGGGGTTAATCTTGGTATGGGAGAGGGCGTACGTAGCCCTACAAAGGCACCTGGACCTCCATTAGGCGTTACTAAGGCAAGCCCACGACGAATTAGATAGCACACCTGGGGCCGCAGCTTTGGCAAAGGCAGAGCTAGACCAATCCAAAACCTTATATGAGGAATACGAAATGAACCTGCTCCGAGAAAACGACTCGTTTGAGACTAAATTTGGCACTTCCTCCAATTAGCATTCCGGAGTTCAACGGCGAGTATCTAGACTGGCCACGATTCCATGATCTCTTTGTGGAATTTTTACATAATAAACCATATTCGGCCAGTCAAAAACTTCATATTCTACAAAGCTCGCTTCGTGGTGAAGCGAGGAACGTCTTGACAGACACAGCCTTCTCACAAGGTGGCTATGACGACACTTGGTTGCGATTGAAGGCCAGGTACCAGAACGGGAAGATACTAGTTTTCGCCGCCATAGCAAAAATCGTTGACTATAAGCCTATAGATGGCTCTTCACGCCAACACAGGGCCTTACATGACACGATCAAAAATTCAATAAGCACGTTAAGAAACCTGGAAATCTGCACAAAGAGCTGAGATCCAATTATAGGGCTTTTAGTGCGTCGAAAACTAGATCAGGCTACGTTAGCAGCTCTCGAAGATTCAGCCAACTCACCGACAGAAGTTCCGGTACTGGAAAGTGTTTTAGCCTTTTTAGAACGTCGCTCCGGCATGCTGGAAACATTGGATGCTCAATCCATGGGACATACAAAAACATTGGTTTCGCAAGATAACAGTTGTAAAATTTGCAACATGGGCACGCACCGGCCGCTATCCTGCAACATGTTTCGGAGAATGGATCCGGACAACCGTCGGCAGGCAATGACGGAGATTGCAGGCTGTGCCAATTGTCTGTCAAATTACCATAAGACAAGCAGTTGCCCATCGCCAATGACCTGTCGTTTTTGCCGTCAACATTAACAAAACATCCAGAACTCACGGCGCCGGTTGTTGCCATCACTACCCGAGAGCAACCATTGCGAGCAGTGGATGCGGCAGGTCCAAATCAGCAGAATATGTACGTATTAGTCGCCACACCCATGGTGGCAGTACAAGGACAAGCCGAAAACCGAGAAAATTGTCGCGCAATCATCGACCCTGGCTCTCAGCTAAATCTCATGTCCAGGAGGATGGCAGATCAACTTGCGCTCCCCACCTACAGCACATCGCAAGGTATTCAAGGAATTGGACAATATACGCAGGGATCGTCGTCTTGGGCACTCGTGCGGCTGTCATCATTAAGGTCAAACTTTCAGAATGATATCGAGGTGTTTATTTTACCACAGCTGACAAAAAACCAACCGTCGGAATCCATAGAGGGAGAACTTAGGATTCCGAGCATAGTAGTGTTGGCGGACCCAGAGTTTACTTCTGGGAGCTGAAGTATACTCACAATTGATAAGGCCCGGACTTATCAAGTTGGGGTCGGATAAGCCAACTATACAAGAAACCTCTCTTGGGTGGATTGTGTTCGGCGCAGTAAGGCGACGATCGCCAGCAGCCATAGCAGGAAATGTCACGACAATAACACGGGAAGATCCGTTACCAGCCCTGGAAAAATTTTGGAAGCTAGATACGTTTAACACCGAGGTACCTGCAATGACAGTCCAAGAGAGACTTTGTGAAGAACATTTACTATCAAACATCAAATTCTGCCCAGATCAACGACTAATGGTAAGATTGCCATTCGCAGAAAATCCAAGGATACTAGGAAACACATTAGCTTTGGCTCAACGTAGATTTTACAGTCTAGAACGTCGTTTAAAACGGGATCCAGCAATGCTAGAGGGATACGTGAGTTTTATGGATGAGTATGAACATTTGAATTACATGACGGAGGTACCACTCTCCAGGGTTCCAAGGAATCACTACTTCATTCCCCACCATTGCGTTCTAAAACCTGACAGCTCCAGCACAAAGTTAAGAGTGGTTTTTGACGCTTCGACTCCTAGTTCAACAGGAAAGAGCCTCAACAACATCCTAAGGATCGGGCCGACAGTTCAGAGTGATTTACTATCAATTTGGTTACGTTTCCGAACTCAGCGGTTCGTGTTCACAGCAGACGTGAAAAAAATGTATCGACAAATCTGGGTTCATCCTGAAGACAAGGGTTATCAACTCATAGTATGGCAACGAAACCCACAGGAAAAAATGCGGTATTTCCAGTTAAACACGGTGACATACGGGACTGCATGTGCGCCTTACTTAGCAACAAAATGCTTGCAACATTTGGCACAGGGAGCGCCGACAAGCCAGCAGCTAGGCGCAGACGCCATTCAACAAAATTTCTATGTCGACGATTGCTTATCCGGAGCCGATACGCTGGAGGAGGCGAAACGACAACGAGATCAAATTTGCGCAATTCTAGGTTCGGCAAAATTAAGGTTAAGGAAGTGGTGCGCAACTTACCCCGCGTTGCTTAAGGACATTCCAAAGGACGACCAGGTGTTGGACCTCGATTTCAGCAAACGCTAGGGATAGTCTGGAATCCTAAGGAAGATGAACTCCAAGGACGCGCGACGCCATACGAACAAGGGACGATCACAAAACGAGTTGTGTGCTCGGAGTTAGCAAAAATATTTGATCCACTAGGGTTACTATGTCCTATAACGACAGCAGCAAAAATATTAATGCAGCACCTATGGCAAAAAACGTTAGGCTGGGATACTGAATTGGACAAAGAAGATACAACTCATTGGCAGGCGTTTCGAAATGATAGTCAGGTATTGGCCACCATTGAGCTCGCCAAGTATCCGCTCCCAGCAGCAGAACCAACAGCCATTCAACTGCACATATTTGCTGATGCATCAGAGGTCGCTTATGTAACGGCTGCTTATCTTCGACGATCACATCCACCGGTACGATAGGAAGTAGGCTGCTATGCGCGAAATCGCGAGTGGCACCTTTGGCAAAAGAAACATTGCCTAGACTAGAATTATGTGCAGCTGTGCTAGGAGCTGAGCTGGCAGAAAGAATCCAAGGCGATCTGAGAATAAGGATCGATAACGTCCAATATTGGATGGACTCGACTATAGTTTTGGCATGGATAAACGCAACAGCATCGTCGTTCCACACGTTCGTGGCAAACCGAATTGCTCGGATTCATGAACTAACAAGTCCGGAGCAATGGGTGCATGTAGCATCAGAAGACAACCCAGCAGACCTTGCGTCAAGAGGGTGTTCAGCAACACAGCTCAAACGAAAGGAGTTGTGGTTTAATGGTCCGTAATTTCTGACAACGGACCAAGAAGTCTGGAAACAACAAACAAGGCATGTGCTGAGCACTAAGGACCCAGAACAACGGACTATAACCAATCATGTCCTGAGTCTCATCAAAATCGATGATTGGACCACTGAAATGAGTCATCACGGGTCTTTTGACACACTGGTAGGAATAACAGCTTGGATGTTACGTTTTGGAAACAATTGTCGATCAGACACTCAGAAAGAATCAGGACCAATAGCGCCAGATCAACTTACAAAGGCGTTACAACGAATAGTGCGACAGATTCAAGGAATAGCATTCCAGGCGACTATAACTCAGTTGCAGAAGAACGGTTGTGTGGCAGTATCAGATCCTTACCGGTCGTTAGATCCGTTTCTGGACAATGCCAAGGTGCTGCGAGTGGGAGGGCGACTCCAAAATTCAAGTCTAGCATTCGATGAAAAACATCCTATGTTGCTGCCAGCAGGTCATGAAATAACGCGGCTCATATTTGAGAACAAGCATCGGCAGCTTAAGCATTGGGGCCCTCAGGCACTGTTAGCAAACACTCGACAGCAATTCTGGACGATCAAGGGAAAAAAACTTGCATTGACGACAGTACGACGCTGTATCACCTGCTGCCGAGCTCGGCCAAGGTTAGTAAATCAGATCATGAGTCCGCTACCAACAGATCGGGTACGAGTTACAAGACCAATTAATATCAGTGGGGTGGATTACTGTGGACCGTTCTTGGTGCATTACAAAATCCGAGGAAAGAAACCCCATAAGGTCTACTTAGCCATTTTTTGTTGTTTCGCCACCAAGGCAGTACACTTAGAAGTGGTTTATGATCTAACCACCCAAGCGTATTTGGCACCACTTAAAAGATTCAATGGAAGGAGAGGAGATGCAAGAAGCATCTATTGTGACAACGCCACGAATTTCGTCGGTGCAAAAAATGAGTTACGAGAGTTAAAAACTACAATATATTCAGATAAGGCTCGGGAAATAATTACGAAAACATGCTCGCAACTAGGAACGGAGTTCCGTTTTATCCCACCACGGGCACCTCACTTTGGAGGATTGTGGAAGGCGGCAGTGAAATCAGCAAAACATTTGTTGATTCGTACGGTGTCAACAGCAGATTTGACATATGAAGAATTAGAAACAGTCGTTATCGACATAGAGGCAATACTAAACTCACGGCCTCTCACTCCTATTTCTTCCAGCCCACGCGATCTGTCTGCATTGACTCTTCTTGACACTTCTTGATCGGAGGACCAATAACCGCATCTCCCGACATTCATAACAAGGAGGTACGATCGGGTCTAGTGACACGATGGAAGCAAGTAGACAAGGTCAGACAGGATTTTTGGAAAATATGGAGCCACGAGTACCTACAGGAATTACGAAACCGGTCAAAATGGACAAGAAAACAAAAGACGGTGGCTGTAGGAGACCTTGTGGTGATAAAGGAGAACAATATCCCACCGTTGCAGTGGCCACCAGGGAGAGTAGTGACAGTAGAGAGAGTAGTGACAGTACACGCAGGAAAGGACGGTGCGATCCGAGTCGTCAACATCCGGACTTCAGAAGGAGAATGCACGAGAGCAATTCACCGGCTGGCGATTTTACCAATAGACACTCAAAAGGCATCCGAAGAAGTAACGGAAAATGTGAGACGGTCCCCAAGATTATGTTCAAATTCATAGTTTGGCTGGTCGTTGCCAACGCCACCCAAGCCGTCCCAATCACGGCAGAACCTCCCGTAAGGGTGGGCCCATTACCCAATAATACGGGAACATATGTAGAATTAAAGAATAGAATAGCTCTAATGTCAGCAGAATGGACAATTGTATCATATTATGAACTACGGTTGTTAGCGCAGGAAATCGCTGCGTTTAAAAAAAATATCGAAGAATTATCAACTTGGTGCCTTCGAGGCGGGTCAGGTCCGACAATAATACAGGTGCTCGAACAAGAGGCTACCGAGCTATATGATGGTCAACAGCTATTCAGTCATCGTCGACAACGAAGAGGAGCCCTGAATCTGGTGGGAAATCTGGCCAACGCACTATTTGGAGTGTTAGACTCGCAGTATGCACAGAATATGGAGGATATCATCCGCAGAATACAGGGTAAGGAATTGTACAACACGCATCTGCTCAAGAAATAGACGTCGATCTTAGATAGTACAATAAACGTGATGAGAACCAGTAATGATGAAATGGAGCGCAGGGTAAGACACATGGAAACACACGTCACAGACCTCGAAAATACCATACGAACTGGGAACATGGCACAGGTGTCATCAGAGCTCACACTAATAGCTGGGCATATTAAGAGGACACAGACAGCAGTAATCCACATATTAACCGGATTAAAAAGAGGCATAGTCAGCCCAGCATTGATCTCCGTAAGTCAGCTGCGAAAGGAGCTAATAAACATACAGGCCCACCTCCCCAAGGGGAGGCGGCTACCTGTTACACATGAGACTATGCATGACATCTGTCAGGTGATGGTCTCAGAAGTCCAGGAATTGGACAATACCCTTATATTCCACACTAAAATACCATTAGTGGCCGAACAGGAGTATGACGTATATCAATTAACACCAATTCCAGTACACACAATCATATAATCGCAACGGAGACAGAAACCAAATATCTAGCGATTAGTGATCATCGAGATCGGCATTTCGCACTAACTGCGGAGGAGCTGAACCAGTACACAAAGATGTCAAAGGGACCAATGCTGTGCAATATATAACAAACCACGTTGGGTCCAGCGCACGAACAGTTCCAATGCGCCCTGGCAGCCATTCAATCTGAACAAAACCCCAGCTGCAAACCAAAAGAGATCAACACAACAAGCATATGGTATCCACTTGATGCTCCAAATTCGTGGATTTTCGCTACAACACAGGAGATAACGTTAACTTATGTTTGTGGCGAAGAACGAGGAAAAATACAAGTGCATAATAATGGGATCGTGACAATGAATGCGGACTGCATTGCAAGGAGTCCAATAGTTACGCTACAGGGACACCCAGCGTTAAGGTCGACAATAGAGAAAAGGCAGGCGACAATCATTACGCATTCGTTCAATAAGCCGATACAGGAGAGTCAGCAAGACACGACCACTCATAGCAGTACAACAAGCAACCTAAAGCACCTGCAGGGAGAAGTACATCAACTTCAAGAACAGATAGAGAGAGGGATTCAGAGACAATATCGAATACGCAGGTGAACTACGTTCACCCAATCTCCATTGCAGCAGGGCTAGTAATATTACTGCTGCTAGCAGCAGTCGTTGTACTCATCAGAAAAGGGAAAAAGACAAGAATGTTTCGCCAAGAGAACGTCACAGAACAGAGCGTCACGTCTCTTTCTTACAGAGCGTGGAGTCAGAAAATTAATTATATACAAATATATATAATATCAAACAAAAACACCTCTTAACGAGGTAAAAAGTAGTGGCGAACGCGTCTTTAACAAAAATTTCTGATATCAACAATTGTGACGAAAAATGATATTACATTCGATAAAATAAATAAACTATATTATATTTATGATTTCCGCCCGCAACAGTAAATATTTATTTACCTACACGTAAATTTTCTGTTGCAGCGTGCCGAATACATAAATTTAATATAGTTTATTTATTTTATCGAATGTAATATCATTTTTCGTCACAATTGTTGATATCAGAAATTTTTGTTAAAGGCGCGTTCGCCACTACTTTTTACCTCGTTAAGAGGTGTTTTTGTTTGATATCAGAAGTTTTTTTTGCACAAGAGTTTAAGTACCCCAATACCATGACTAGGAGTCGTCCCCATATGGCTTGGCTATTGAAAAACCAAACACACAGATTCGACCCCTAACCTTAGCCGAACGCCACCTTAAATTACGCACTGTAGCGTAGAAAAGTTTTACTTTCATTAGTTTTAAGTAAATAAATATATAATTCTAAAAAATGTATAAAGATTCTACTTCGGCTTAACTTTATACAAATAAGGTATGGGTTGTTTACATTCACATTCTAATAAGAATGAAACATCTAATATGAATATTAAACTTTTTAATTACAAGTCTTTTCGCTTCAATTACCTATTTTAATAGCACAAGTTTGGAATCCGAAGGGCTATATAGTTTCAGATTTCAAAAGAAATCGGTCGTTTATTACATTTCCCGCCGAACTAGCGAGTTTTTCAAAAGTGATAGAACAAATAGATCAAGTTTCCTATTTCGATTAGCTTCATGCAAGTAAGGGACCCTAAAACCATAAATGGTTTTCCGATTGAAAAAATCGTATAAGAATATTTTTCAAATTGGTTTTTTTCTTGTTTATTCCAATAAGTATGATATATTTCGTATACGGAGCTGAAACGAGTTTTACTTTTTATCGCTTAATATCTTCCAAACGGTAATTTTTAGGGAAAAATGTGTTATACATCAAAAGTTGAGGAATCTCAAGGGCTATATGATTTGAAATTTAAAAAGAAATCGTTCGACTCAATTTTGAGAAAATAACTTTTGTCATAACTGTAAATCTATTATATTCAGAGAACTTTACCATGTGAAGAGTATTTAGCAAATTAAATTATCTTTTCAGAGATTTATAACACCTTTCTGTAGCATTAGTTGTTTAGAAACTATAAGCGTTTTAAATCTGGCTTTTTTTTTGGATTTCCCGCTAAGCTAGCGGGTTTTTCCAGAAGTCGTAGAGCAAACGTTTTCTATTTCAAGCTACTTTATACACCCATAGGGTTTCCAAAACCCTAAAACTAAGATGGGTTTGTATGCAACCCACAAACAAAGGGACAAACATTTTCATTTTGAGAAGAGGAAAATCTTGTTTTTGGAATTACTTTTGTAGGGGACATCGGATTTCAACAAATGAGGTGTCATTCGACGCGTATTCTCAGTAAGAATAAAACAAGCTAAACAGCCGGGGGCTTTTATCCCCACCGTATCCAGCAGCTCCAATTTTCTAAATTTGTTACTTTTACACTTTCACCGTCTTTTCTCCCAAACAAATCTACATTTCGAAAGTCTTGGTATGCAATCTTCTTAGTTTTTGCGATACCTTTCGATTGGTGTATCACTCGTTACGATCGGACCACAATGGCAGATTTTCAATTCTGCGGCTATATATAGTAGTTGTCTTCGCACGCTCTCTTGCGCGCTTCGCCACTACGTGTACTGCCGTCCACAGCGATTTATTTAATTATGAATTTAATGAAATATGTTTACAATAACAAAATAAATAAAAAAATATTAAATGATCCTAAAAAATTTGTTTCTGACTGTAATTAAAACTCCAGGTACAAATGAAGGGGAAGTATTTTATTCAATGTCCTTGGGTCTTGGGCATGTGACTTTGATGACGGTCAGGTAATGATAGTTCACTGCAAGTGTGTTTGGCTAACACATCTTAGAAACTTTAACTTGTGTACTTTGATAGTTCTTAACAAGAGACTATAGCGACTCATAATACTTGTTAACATTTAGTTATCATCTAAAACCAAGTACTTTACAGATACTATACAGATAGTAACCATCCAAAATCAAGTACTGTACAGGTACTATACAAAAAGTAACCATCCAAAAGCAAGACTAAACAGAAAGTAACCATCAAAATACTGCTAGGTAACAACTAAATACAACGAGTCCAACGTGTCAAGTCTATGTCGGTATGGCTACTACCCTAAAAATTGTATATCTCTGGATAATCTTCAAAGTCAATACCTATTAAATTCTGGATGGAGCAGTGGAGACGAAATTTCTACGGGATCCCCAATTAAAATTTTTCTGTACCATTAAAAAATTTGTTGGGATTGACTGAGGATTATAAAAAAGTTTTGTTAAATTGCAAGCATGAACTAGTGTTGATGCTAACTAAGAATCTTGGTGATGTGTTTGAACAAAGCAGAAATGAACAAACTTTTAAACTGGAAATGACGAATATAGCCTGGAAAATTTCCCATGTAACTCCGAGCGATTTTGCAAAAATTAAGATGTACGATATTATTAAAAGTGGTGTAAGCCTACCAATCGCATTCCGGAGTTGGGATTCATATGTTAACCCCAAGTTGGGGTATGGGAGTCAACACAGCTGGAAAGTGAAATTGTCGTCTAACCGCGAAAAACCAAGATTTGCCACAACTGGATTTACACTAAATGGAGAACTTATCACAAATAACTTGTCAATCTTGAAAGTTCACTTGAATTCTGTGTCATATCCATATGATAATCTGTATGTTGATTTTAGTAAGAATCATTATGCTCACCTATGTGAAATGTATACAAGATTTCAATCTAGTTACTATAATCGTGAATCACAACCCCAAATGAATATAAATTGAAGGCCCCTATTATTGTGATTGATCTTTCATATCAAAACGAATCAGTGAAAACTGGTCCTATTGATGTGAGAATTTCAATAGAACTGAAGACGTGGAGAAGAAGAAGAAAGTGAAGTGTGTAGTCGAGTTTTTTATCAGGCTCCGAGAAAAGTGTCGCTTCTTAAGACACCCACACCATAAAAAACACAAGCTTACGGCCAAACGTCGACGCTGTGCTCACTGACCGCAGAAAACACGGAGGATCCGTAGTGGACCAGCGTACCTCACGAGATTCAGCATTTAGTTTTGCAGAAAGTTGATCTCGGTTTTCACTCATTTTTTCGGCGAAAGTTGTGGAAAACCGGGAAAAGGCAGGAAAGCGCGTATGAGTTGATCCGGCGTGGGAAGAAGTAAACAAGACTAGAGGTGGTAACCATCAGCTGGTAGCAGCCGCAGTGAGTTGCCTAACACTCAACGAGAACGTTGAACATATCGGGTAGCGGCCACCACGGAAGGGCGCTAGGTACCTTTTTTTTATTAAAATAGAGCATACTGCTAGGCGGGTAAATAATTAGTCATGTCGAGTTCGGATGAAAAAGATAACTACTTATCACCGGTGCAGGCATCACAAAAGCGGAAGCTGGAGAATATGTCCCAAAACGTTGCAGGTGGAACATCCTTGAAGGATCTGACATCAGCTATGTCGAAGCTGCTCGACATAAAGTTAAAAAATCTGCCAACTAAATCGGACGTCGGAGGGCTTAAACAAGAGCTGAAAAGCGATATTGGGGCTATTTCTCTGCAGGTCAAACAGCTTACCGACGACAATGCGCGGCTCAAAGAAGAGGTTATAAGCCTTCGCTCAGATAGAGAAGCTGATAAACGAACCATAAATATGTTGCTAGAACAACAAAAGAAAAAAAAAATTGTTGTAAAAGGTCTGAAGGTGGAAAAAACTGCAAATAGGCTGTAAAAACTCTGATTGAAGAGAAACTACAATTAAAAGGTTCAAGGGTTTCCGATGTGCGAAAGCTTAATGAGCGGGATGGCAAAATGATGGTTCTGACATTGGAAAAACAGGCGAATAAAATGGATCTTTTAGAGCTAAAAAAGTTTCTTCTGGCCATTCGCAGGGAAACAAAAGTAAAAGTCCAAAACGACAGTATTACCGCAGACGGAAATTGGATGTCCATTAATAATAATAAGGTGCTTATGTGGCAAGGAAAACCAGCTGAAACAAAATTAAAGGAAATATTCGGAAACAGTTTGAAAATGTCTGACATTAATTATGCGTCCCTAACCCAAAAGTCGAAGTCAAACAAGAATAAATGTAGTAGATAGTCCTTTGTTAAAATGTAGTAATGTTGCAGGTGCAAATGCGAATGAAGAGGCCGATACCATAAAGAGACTGGAGATCAGAATATTGTCCTATAACCTGGCAGGAATAAAAAATAAGCTTATATATACGATTTCTTTCAGTACATTGCGTCGTTTCAAATTTTCATTCTATCTGAAACATTCCTTGAAGCCAAATTGGATGCTGTCGAAGTCAAATTTAAAGATTTTGTGCTTAGATGGGTGCCCGCCATCCGAACTAGCGCAAGAGGACGAGCAATTGGTGGAATGTTACTTGGAATAAGAAAAGAACTTCACGACCGGAATATAATCAGATTCATAAATGTACATGAGACCACTATTATCCAACTGAGGACTGTAGAAAATGAAAGCCTGCACCTGCTGCCAGTGTATACTAACTGCAATCATTGGGAAAGAGATTCTGTGAAGTTATATGAGGTTTTAAACCATGCTCGACTAAATGAAAGTGCAGTGATCATAGGAGATTGCAACGCAAGGCTGGGTGAAGCTCAACTTCATGGATTCGACCAACAGTTAGTCACAAGCTCCCTTAATGAAGCCCGTAATGCCAAAGACAAAGTAACAGACCCCAATGGCCGGGACCTAATGGACTTGGTCGAGCTGTTTGGCTTCACGGTGGTCAATGGAAGGTCGGCAAGCGATCCTTTGGGCGATTACACTTTTATGAGAGGTGAAGCTCGGTCCACCATCGACCTATGCATGGCACGCGGTACATGGATAGAAACTATCAAGGACTTCCAAGTGAGCAGTCAAATATTCTCTGACCATCTCCCGTTGGAAGTTGCAGTCATCCTCTCCACAACACCGGACGCAAGCACAGCGCCGCTCGGACGTTTACCAAGTTTTATCTGGCGAAATCGAGAGAGTGAAAACTATAGGACAAAGTTGGACCGAAACCTGGCAAAAAATTGTGTGGCAGATTTGATAACCCCTGACGAAATTGAAGGATTTCTTACAGAGTGCATTACCAAAGCCAAATCGAGGACGAAGAAAGCCCAGAGACTTTAAGCAAGAGTGGTTTTTTGTATTCCATTTTTTAACTTTATTACTACAACTAATAATATACATTTAGAAGATAGATGGGCGTAAACTGCAGATGTTGTGCGGTACGGCCGCAAAGCAATGCTTCGCACAACCGCGGCAGCTTACATGTCCAGGCCTCTCCTCTCTCTCTCAGCTATCCTGAGTTTTCGCATTACAGACGCGACGAATTTGGTCGTCGCGTCCCACTCCGTTTGGCCTCTTAGCATGGTTGGCACTAGCGTGCTGGGGCTAGTGCTGACACCGGTCGCTATTTCCAGGGTGGTCCTGTCCTCTACGAACCGCACGCACTCGAACAGGACGTGGCGTGCGTTCTCCTCGATTCCAGAGCCGCAGGATGGGCATCCGTCACTCGTGTCGTGACCGTACTTCTTAAGGTACGACCGGAAGCATCCGTGCCCACTCAAGATCTGGGTCAGGTAGAAGTCCACCTGCCCGTGCCTCCTTTCGAGCCACGGACTCAAGACGGGAATCAGATCGTGGGTCCAGCGTCCAGAGGTTGCGGAATCCCACCTCTCCTGCCACCTAGAGATGGATCTCTCTCTCGCGGGCCGTCTTGCCTCGCGCCTAGTTTGGTCGTCCGTGGTCGTGACCGTTTCCTCCACTTCTAGTGCCTCTCTTACCAGTTCTTGCACCGGAACTAGACCGGCTATGACCAGCGCAGCTTCCTCAGAGATTGTCCGGAAGGCACACGCTATCCTTGTTGCACATAGTCTGTGCGTGCGAGCCACGCCACTCATGTACGAGGGCGTCGTGGCGGCTTTAGCCCATACCGGGGCGGCATAAAGTATTTGGGATGTGACGACGCTCGCTATGAGTTTCCTCCGTTCCTGCTTTGGGCCCCTTGTGTTCAGGAGAATCCGCGCGAGCGATCTGGCGGTCGCAGCGGCCTTCTTATTGGCGTACTCTAGGTGCTCTTTGTAGGACAGCCTGGTGTCTATCATGACGCCTAGGTATTTTATGGCTCTTTGAGAGACTATGTCAACCCCTCCGACCGTCAGCTTGGCCGTCTCGACGAGTTGCCGGCTGCTTATAAGAACGGCCTCTGTTTTATGTGCCGCGAGTTGGAGCCCGGCGAGTGAGAGCCATGACTCCACCTTCCTCACCGCAGAGTTGGCCATGTCCTCCACTTCGGCTATCGTCTTGGCCACGATCGTGATGGCGACGTCGTCCGCGAAGCCAGTCACGTGGACGTTTGCAGGCATGGGAAGCCTCAGCACTCCGTCGTACATAGTGTTCCACAACAGGGGGCCCAGGACCGATCCTTGTGGATCCCCAGCAGTTACGAAGTACTCTTTCGGGCCGTCGCTCGTATCGAAAAGCAGCACCCTTTCGCCGAGGTAGCTGTCGACTATCCTGGTGAGGTACTCCGGAATCCGTAGCCGTCTTAGTGCCTGCATGATCCTCGTCCAGTTCACCGTGTTGAACGCGTTTTTGATGTCGAGCGTGACCAGAAGGCAGTACTTCTTCGTGCCGCCTTTCCAACGCTTCCCGCGTATGGCTTCCGCAGCTGTCCCGGTGACCATTCGGATCGCATCCAGCGTTGACTTTCCTTTCCGGAAACCAAACTGGGTGGTGGATAGGCCACCAGCCGCATCTACGGCCAGGTTTAGCCGTTTCGAGATGAGCTTCTCGAACACTTTGCCAACAGTGTCAAGCAGACAAATTGGCCTGTAGGAGGAAGCTTCACCAGGCGGCTTCCCAGGTTTGTTGAGTAGAAGCAGCTTCTGTACTTTCCATCTCCGGGGAAATGTTCCCTCGCGCAGGCAGGCGTTGTAGAGGTCCGCGAAAGAGCCCGGCCGAAGCCCAAGCGCCAGCTTCATTGCTCTGTTGGGCACTGCGTCGGGACCTGGGGCTTTGTTGTTCTGCAGGCTGCGTCCTGCTTCAGCAACCTCGGCCTCCGTGACTTCCTCGATCTCCCACGTAGGCGCCGTTTCGTGCTGTACGCTTTCCTTGGCGCTACCCGAAGGAAACAGTGTGCGAACAATATCGCTAAGTGTTTCAGGGTCCGTTGGAGAGCGGCTGCCTGCGCTTACTCGCTTTACCACGAGTCTGTAGGCCCCACCCCACGGATCCTGTTCGGCTGCGTCGCACAGCTTCAGGAAACATTCCCGTTTGCTGTCCAGGATGGCGTGCTTCAGGGTCCTCCTGGCTTGCTTGAAGGCGGCGTGTGCGGCCTCGGCCCTGTCGGTCCTTCTTGACCGTTGAAGAGCCCTTCTGGCTCTGAGGCAGATCCTTCTGAGGGTCGCTATCTCCGAGTTCCACCAAGGTACCGGCTCGTGGTCTCTCCTGTATGGTTTGCGCATCAGCATCCCTGTCCTGCACGCATCCTCCAAGCTGGCTGCGTCTGCTTCAGTGGAGCAGTGCATGTCGGCGAGGCACCTGCTCATCGCCTCGGCGTTTAGCGTCTCCTGGCGGTAGCCCTTGACTGTTCTGTTACGGGTTTCTGGTCCTGGCCGTGTGCCCACTGTGCATAAGATTGCCTCGTGGTCGCTGGCCGTGAAGAAGTCGCCGATTCTCCAGTGAGATCGCCGGGCTAACGCGGAGCTCACAAATGTGAGGTCTATGATAGACCCAGCTCCAGCCCGATTGAACGTCTCCTGGGTCCCTTCGTTTAGCAGCGTGACGTCTAGCGTTGCAAAGGCATTGAGTAGGGTGTGCCCCCTTATGTTGCTGCTGGGGCACCCCCATTCTTCGGCCCACGCGTTGAAGTCGCCTGCGATGATAGCGGGGTAACGGCCCCTTGCGTCGAAGGCGATCGTGTCCTAGGCATGGCTAAAGTCCGTCGTGGAGAGGCTAGGTGCTAGATAGCAGCTATATACCCACATTTCGCCTATACGAGCTCGGACGAAACCCGAGCCCTTGTGCACGTCCAGAAAGGATTTACCGTTTCTTCTGCACAGCCATATCGCGGCCTTGCCCGATGTGTCCGTTATCCAGTCGCCGTCGTCTTTGGTTTTGTAGGGTTCACTGATGACACTCAGGTCCGCCTTGCATTCCCTCGCTGACTGCAGGAGTAAGTCCTGCGCAGCCCGGCAGTGATTCGGATTTATCTGGATCACTTCCATTCGCGGGGTTTGGCTACGGCTCTTTTTGCGGCGTGAGGACACCGCCTGCTTCCTGCTTGGTGGTTCCTCGACTTCGGTCCTCCTTCGGTGCATATAAAGCATATAAAGCAAGAGTGGTACACGGAGCAGTGCGAGGCAGCTCGAATACTTTCCTTCAACTTGCTAAGGCAGGCCAAATCAACTAACGCAGCAAGTGCAGCGGTTATGTATCATGAAGCAAACGCCGCATACAAGTTAACTTGTCATAACGCTCGGACGCAATTTTACATTAACCTAGCGAGATCATTGGATTCCATAACAGATAGCAGGGCATATTGGAGTACTATTAGGAAACTCAATGGAAACTCATTTGTAAAATCAATGGAAGTTAATGCAGATGTTCTAGGAAAACATTTCCGTGATCTTCTAGCGCCTCCAGACTGGACGCTATCGATGCACTTTGCAATGCCGTGGGTAAAAAATCAGTCTTTAGATGGATGTGTGACAGGACTAGAAGTGGAAAATGTACTTTCAATGTTAAAAGAAAGAAAAGCACCCGGGCCTGGCAGAATACCATCGGAATTCATAAAGTACGCTACTCCTCAATTTAAAGCCAGCCTTGTCACTGCTTTTAACAAGTTCTTGGGATCGGAAACAGTCCCAAAGAGCTTTCAAAAAGCTATAATTTTTCCCATCTTTAAGAAAGGCGACCCGAAAGTGACATCTAACTACAGAGGAATCTCTTTTCAAAATGCGTTAGCTAAAGTCTTTTCTGCGTTGCTACTCAAGCGGCTAAAAAACTGGGTAAAAAACAACAATATTCTTACTGAATTCCAAGCTGGTTTTAGAAAAGGATATTCGACAGTAGACAACATTTTCAGTCTTACAAGTATAGCAAGGTCATATATTGACAGCGGGAAAAAGTTATACGCGTTCTTTGTAGATTTCAGAGCTGCCTTTGACTCTACAGACAGAAGAACCCTAAACTACAAGCTCAGCAATATCGGCATATCAACGGCATTTTTGAACGTCCTACAAAACTTGTTCACGGATAACCTGGCGACAGTATGGGATGGAGAACAACTATCCGAGTGGTTTACCACGGAAGCTGGAGTAAAGCAAGGATGTCTACTCAGCCCCCTCCTGTTTTCCATTTTTTTAAACGACATAACGGATAGCCTGCCTTGCGGTATTCAAATATGCGGATGCTCGATCAAGGCTCTGCTGTATGCAGATGACATTGTGATCCTCGCCGAATCCCCCGTTGAACTGCAAACAATGATTAATGCTCTGGACAAATACTGTTTGTTATGGGGATTGTTAGTAAACACCGAGAAGTCGAAAGTTCTGATTTTCAAGAGGCATTTGAGAAGGCTAGCACAAAACGAAAAGTGGAATTTAGGGTCTATTCAGCTAGAAATTGTCAAGTCGTATAAGTATCTGGGAGTCTGGATTTACCACAACGGTCGTTTCAACAACCATTTACAGGAGAAACTTCGAGATGCAAAACTAGCCATAAACTGCACATGGAAATCGCTGCTAGGAAAAAGGGACGTCCCAATGAGTAGCAAGTACAAACTGTTTAGCGCAGCAATGCGGTCAATCCTTTGTTACGGCGCGCAGGTCTGGGGCATCTCACCTTATGAAGAAGTTGAAAGCCTTCGAAGATTGTTCTTAAAAAAAATATTTCGTCTACCCAGATTTACTCCGAACAGGATGCTATATCTTGAAACAGGACTGTCGCCGCTGCATATCTTTACAGCTGAAATGCATTTCAGGTATATCCAGAAAGTGGTAACCATGCCCGAACATAGGCTGCCACGAATTCTAGCGAACTTTTTGGTGCAGGAGCGTAAGCAATGGGTCATAGAATGGGAGACGCTTGCCGAGACCTACGGAGAAAGGCTCCTTCACAATAATCGCAATGGGCGAAAAATATTCTAGCACATATAGACGAAACCTATAGGTCTCAGTTCAAAATGGAATCAAGGAGAAGCACAACTCGGATGACTCATAGGTCCCTTAATTATGATCTGGGACTTGATAACTATTTTACTGACGCTTTCACCGTTGAGAAGATTCGTACCATTTTCATGGCCAGGGGAGAAATCCTCCCTCTAAGCTATATCCCAAACGTGACAGCCAGCGACACGGTGTGCCCGATCTGCAATATGAGGGAGCAGGAAAACGTCGTGCACTTTATAGGACGCTGCCCCATTCTACGGGAGATCCGCCTGCTGCATTTTGGTAAGGCACAGCTGCAACCGCGGGATGTATTCAATTCGCTGGATGGGCAATGTTGGTCAACTCTCTACAGCTACATCAACCAGGCTCTAAAGTACCGAAACCATATTTTAACGGAAAGCTTTTAAACACTTCATATTATAAATCCAACACGTAACTCAGCTCACCTAGTTGTTAAACTGATTGGTAGAACGATCTGATATCTGGGGAAGACCCGGGAAGTCAGGTGTAGTACACTGTGCAGTTTTGACACTGGGAAAGCGGAGATCGACAGACGGTTAAAATAACCAAGTCGATATATTTCATTTCCTTTTTTAATTCTTGTTTATATAAAAATTTGTGAATCTTTTTAATTGTACACTTGAAATGCCGTTTGTTCAATGATTTTTATAAATAAAGAATACTACTACTACTACTACTACTACACTTTACATTTTGTTATCCAAAAATTACGTCGGAAACGTGTACCTGCCTTTTCTATGCAAATCGCTGGAATGAAGCCAGAAAATTAATTTCAGTATACAATAAAACATTCTCGCAATTCCAAAATAAATGAATAAATGTATTATTATGCTACAAAATAAACTTCTGACTTTTTATTTTGAGTTAAAATTACAGGTACGGAGAATGGAAAATATTTCCTTGACTGAGATATGTCGGCTACTTCCGAGTTGTTGCGCGGTCGGGATTTCAACCCCTATTATGGGACGTATTAGAGCTAGCAGTCAGCTGTGAGGTCGTTTGCGTGAGGCATATGATATTGTCAATGAGCGTGCGCCTTCAGGCTTTTGCATGTGTCCCTTTTATTGCACTTGTCAATAAGCGTGCGCCTTCAGGATTGTGCATATGTCCCTTTTATTGCGGTCAGGTAATGGTGCGCATGGTGCGCATGTTCGGGTAGCTCTTGCTTGAATCCCTTTTATGACATGTTTATGACCCATTTGTGGAAAGGAGAGAATCTTAGACAATTTACCAGTTAAACGTTCTGGGGCGGACACAAAAATGTGTGTTTGAAAATATTCCACATCTGAGAATCATTAACTTGTGAGATTTATTTTATTGGGGTTCTTTTGATTTCTAAATTAGTTTTACAATCATAGAAGACATTATTCCCCAACATGATCGGACATGTTCCTCTAAGATAACCAACTTTGAATACTTTGGGCGTGCGACCTTTCTCACGTGCAGAGCAACACCTGTGATAATGAGGCAAAAGGGTACGTGATCACACCTTTCCCCAACATGATCGGATATGTTCCTCTAAGATAACAACCTTTGGATACTATGGTTGTGCGACCTTTCTCACGTGCACCTTTCTCACGTGACTATTAATTGCACATAATGAGGGGAAGGATACATGATCAATATTGTCCCATGGGGATGTGGGGGCGATGGGGGCAATTATGTATACTCTTTATGTACATGATCGTGACATTTTTATGACTTCAACGCCCATTAAAATCAGTTAATTTATTGGATTATGCTAATTGTCCTAGAACCCGCATATGTTACTGTGGGGGGAGGGGGGCCGGGGCCATTAATATGCTAATTGTCCCCAGAATCCGTCCTATCATACTACTACCTAGAGTATTCAATATTAAATATTACTTTTATCTGCAAGGGTTTATAAGCTTCGGCTTGTCAAAAAAAAAATTTTCTTTATATACTCTTATTTTAATAATAAAATAAATAGCCAAACTTTCCTAAGTTCTTTCTAATTCTAGTTAGTAATGTACAAATAAGACTACGTTATGCATTTACGTTTTTAATTGCATTGTAATTAACGCAGATTGCTATAGGCGTCAGACAACGTATGAAAATGTACTTTATGGGAAGTAGATTGCTTGGAAACTACATGAAAAAGCTAAATGAATGTTTAATTAGGGCTAAGAAGAAAAAAACAGCATTTTCAAAATTCATATAAATAATACTTCGGTTTCTTACCTTCAAAGCCGTCAGGCCTGACTTTTTATGAATATTGAATATTGAACCAGATTTCAATAAAAATCAATCATATTATTTATATACCCCAAATTTTTTCAATTATTTTTAACAAACAACGAATTAAATTACCTTCAGTAATCCAGTCGAAGGGTTGGATACAATCTTCCGATGTAACTTTGAAGTCCAGAGACATAGCCGAGTTTTAGAACCTGTGTCCGAGCCAAGCAGTTTTCCATATACAGCTAAAACATACAATTTAATTTACATTAGAAAAAAAAATCATAAATAAGAAAAGTTAATTTCGTCAAAGTTAAATGTCTTCCCGAAAGATAAGTTGTTGGATAAAGTTCTAATCTAATACACATACTGATACAACAATTTTACCTCCTCGAAGATTTTTCAGAAAGATATTTACATTTTTTACCTTCATGATTGTCGTCCTGCTTTCTTTCTGGGCTATTGCGTTCAAAACTAGAAGTCGAAAATGTCCCGACGCACAGTGAATGATTTCATAGGCCAAAAATAAAAAAAAATAAAATTCTAAAATTGATGATTTTTGTCTTAAAAATATTTCTTAACAATAAATCGAACGGTAATTTCGTGCTACAAATAGGGAGAGAAGTGCGACAAAAAAAACCGTGCACGTTACAGCGAACGAAGCTTAAATATTAGCTGCCAATTTCACCCATTAAATCGCGCCCAATTGTCGTAAAATAAAATGTTTATTAAAAATAAAGGTTTCTTTTTATAAAACTGAGTAAGTTTTATGTCATTATTTGTTGTGTTATTGTTTTAAAATTAGTGTTTTATCAGTGACCTGTCGAGTGGTGTATTTTTGTATATACATAGATTTCAGATAAAGAAAAAGCTGTGAGTCCCTGCTTACCCTTTGATGGAACTAATTTATTAATACTACTGAATGTTTTCTTAGTCTATGCTTTAAATTTCAGCTGCTACATTTTGCAACTTTCTGACTTAAACGCTCTTTTGTGTTCGTGCCTATTTTGTGTTTTGTTGTGTTCGTCATATTCGTTTGTGCTTTGAAATCTCAATAGGTCAATAGAGGTGCAGAAAACATCGCTTTTCTGATGTTTTAGCAGGCAAACATCGATGTAAAATCGAAAAACATCTCTATTGCTCAATTGTAAATTTTTAAATTTATTTTTAAAATATTTTAAAAACTTTTTTTTAAATATATAGGCAATTCATATCAGTACAAACTATCACGCTTAAGTATATTTGAGATATGTTGCTCAGTAATATTTTCAGTTGCTGAAAAAGCTAAACAAGTATATGACGACCTAAAACATAGATTTCAATCTGATGGTTATGAAATTATTAAAAATGTTTCTAAGAAACTTCTTGATTACTTATTCAAAAAATTTGCTGAAATGTGAAATTTGAATCTATAAGTTTAAGTCAATTTAATAAATCATCTGATCGAGGACGTACGAAATTAAGTCTAACTTTTTTCCCTGCTATAATAATATTTTAAAGGAGAAGCAGAAAAGCTATCCTGAGCCAATAAGCGTTACAGAATCTGACATTGAAGTTTCTTTACAAAGTTTATTGGACCACACTGCGTCGCGCATTTTAATTTTACAAAGCGATGTAACAGATAAACTGGATGAGGGTTATATTTACCATACATTAATTGGGAAATGGGGATTCGATGGCAGTTCTCGAAACAGACAATATAAGCAAAAATTTGAAAATAATAATTTGGAAGACAGTTGCTTATTTTTCATATCATATGTTCCGCTTCAACTAATAGTGAAATCTGAAAATGATGAGAAACAGAAAATTTTTTGGAATCAGTAAATTTAATTAAAAATGAAGAACTATATTTTAAAAATAAAATTAAACAATTGACTCCCACGGAATTTAATACCGCCACCAACCGGATATTCCATATCGATCATATTCTTCAACTCACTATGGTGGATGGCAAACTCTGCAATGCCTTAAGTGAAACACCATCTTCAAAGTGTCAAGTCAAACCTACAAAAAGAAGTCAAAACAGATCGTTACGAATTTGGATTTTCTCCATTACATGCCTATATTCGTCTCTTTGAATATTTTCTTCACGTTTCATATAAACTGGAAATTAGACAACGGCAAATAAGAGGTAAAGAAAATAAAAAACCATTTCAGAGAAGGAAACAAAATATTCAGTCCGAATTTCGTGAAAAATTGGGTCTTAATGTCGATAAACCAAAATCAGGTGATAGTGGAAACTCAAGGCAACACTGCAAGAAAATTTTTCAATAATTCTCATTTATCTGCAGAAATAACTGGAATAGAACAACATTTGATTGAAAATTGTGCAACATTGTGCAAAAATTTCGAAAATTAGCGCTGGATACTGCAAAAGAACTGACATCAAAATATTTCTGGTGTTATTTGCCTTCCTCAGTGCATATAATATTAATACATGCTCCAGATGTTATTCAATACGCATTAGTTTCAATTGGGGAGCTATCAGAAGAAGCTGTTGAGTCAAGGAACAAGGACGTTAAGATGTACCGACTCAATCATACACGTAAAACCTCACGTCTTGCCACTAATAAAGACCTTATAAATTGGTTGTTATTAACTTCAGATCCTTTCATAACAGGACAACGTAATTTACCCAACAAGTGTACAACGATTCTTTCGAAACGTGTTTCTGGTTTGTTAGAATAAATCAAGAAAGGAAGTTAACTTCGGCAAGTTGAAGTTTGTATACCCTTGCAGCTATAATTATTAAATTTTTAAAATATAAAAAATGATATTGCCAAAAGAATAAGATAATATGTTAAAAAACACCAAAGATATAATTTTTTTTATTTTGTTTCCCGATTATTCCTATGGGAGCTATAAGATAGAGTTGTCCGATCTGGCTGGTTCCGACTTATATACTACCTGCAAAAGATATAAGACTTTTGGAAAAGTTTCAGGCCGATAGCTTTAATACTGAGAGACTAGTTTGCGTAGAAACGGACGGACAGACTGACAGACGAACAGACGGACATACGGACTCGTCTAGTCATGCTAATCAAGAATACATATACTTTATGGGGTCGGAAACGTCTCCTTCACTGCGTTGCAAACTTCTGACTGAAATGAATATACCCTCTGAAAGGGTATAAATATATAGAATATATATAAAGAAAAATATATTTTTTTGCATTGTCTTATTTAATTTAAATACAAAGAGCAACTATATATTTGAACAACCTGTTTTTATTTTATTTTGTATGGAATAAATTATATGAAATTAAAAAAATATATATTCTTAGATTTCCATACCCTAAAAGTATGCAATTGAATTATCTTAATCTTAATCTTAATCTTAATCTTAATTATTTATTTTTTAATATTTTTGGGCTTTAACGTATTTTTTTTTCTTTTTTTTATTATTTTATTTTTCGCTTTGGTTTTATATAGCAGTACAAAAATTTTCAGCTCAATATTCCAACTGGAAGTATTTTTGGCCGTCTCTGCTATACTAGATCAACCAGTGTGCGACCGTGGCTGGAATATTGTGGAAGAAGCTTGAAAAATTGTTTTATATTATATTGATTTCCTAATTTTATTTTCCTCCAAGATTGAAGTCCGATGGTTTAACCCTTTCCATAAGGACAGACACCTGTTGAATAGGTTGTTCATGGGAAGTACATTTTTTAGCGGCTGCAAGTAAAAGGTCTTATTATATTTAGGCTTACAAGCAAATCAAACATTTTAGATAAGTAACATAAATCATAAGTAACTGAAATTCGAATAAATAATTAATTACTTAAGTGTTTTACCTTTATGGTTGTAAGCCTTGTGTACATATTTTCAGCCAGTTGTCCTGCTTGTTGGATGTGTGCCGGTGTTATCCCGTCTGGTCCCGGCGATTTGTATGGTTTGAAACTCTGAATGGACCATTTCATGTTGCGGTCTGATAGGAGGAGATTTAATTTGATTCCTTCTCTGGCACTTCTTTCTGGAGGATGACCTGTTTGTTGGCTCCCTGGAAAGTGAGCGTCTAGGAGCAGGTCCAAAGACTCTTTACTGGAGTCTGACCATGATCCATTTTCCTTCTGAAGATAGCCCAAAGGCGCGGCTGTCTTAGAGAGTATTTTCCTGAGCCTTGCGGCATCAGTCGTTTTTTCAATATCAGAGCAGAAGGTCTGCCATGCAGCTCGTTTCGCTCTTCTAATGGTCTTTTTGTAAGAGGCTAGTTCATGCTTGTAGTTCTGCAAGTTAGTGTCCTTATTTCCCGCCTTTGCTCTGTTAAACAGGCATCTGCAGTTGGTTCTGAGGATTCATAGTTGTTGGGTCCACCAGGGGGGTCAGGACTTCTTTGTACCTGTGACAGTCGGGTCGTCTGGGGCTAAACTGACCGGCAAGGGCTAATCAAGGGACAATATGGTTTCTATGAATCTATGGTCTGAAAAAGAGTGCTCGTCAGAGACTACCCAGTTTTTGACTGCGCCTACGAGTGAGTCTGATACCAATGTTATATCTATGATCGTTTGGCAAGTTTTAGTTATGAAGGTAGGGAAATTGCCCCTATGCATGCATGGTTCGAACTTAGAATAAAACAAGGAAGAACGCAATAGTCGAGTACCTCGACTATCAGATACCCGTTACTCAGCTAAAGGGACCAAAGGAAAATGGAGATATGCAAGCAGCAAAGCGAGATTGAAATGCGCCACCTACTGGCAATAGACAGATTTAAGCGTTGTGGGCGTTAGAGTGGGCGTGATAAAGTTTCTTTTGGATCAATCGATAGGTATTCACAAGACCAATACATTTCAGTTAAAATTTTTTATCTAGCATGAAAATTGTGGGCGCCACAGGCTTGGGCGGTTTGTGGGCGTTAGAGTGGGCGTGGCAAAGTTTTTTTAGATCAGGCTGACTCTTGGCACGGTCCGTATTACACCGTAGTTCGGCCCGGAGTGAGATGTTGTTTTGGCAGGGAAGATGGGTAGGTGTTGTGTTGGGTATGGGTTTGTGTAAAGCAACTATTTAGATGCGGCAATTCGCATCGTCGGTATTGCTTCGTTGCCGAATACCCGCTGGCTGTCCGGGACTGTTTATTTACTAGGGTTATCCCACCAGCATATTCACAGTTGGCCTTTAGAGAGGTCGTCCGCTATCCGCAACCTGCGACCCGCTCGGTTGCCCCAGCTAGGCGACTTTGGAACCATCTCACAAGCTCCTCAGCTGAGTAATACAAAATAACAAAAACGTCTTTTTTTGTAACATATGCGCATGTTAATATAACTGTAACATTTTTGTAATACTTCTAAGATTATTATACCCGTTACTCGTAGAGTAAAAGGGTATACTAGATTCGTCTGAAAGTATGTAACAGGATCACTAGCCGAGTCGATCTAGCCATGTCCGTTAACGCCCACAAAACGTCCACAAACTTCAAACAATCGTAAATATGAACGTTGACATCTCAGAAACTATCAATGATAGAGAATTGAATTCTCAGATTTAAATTCCGTAGCCTTGTACGCAGCGCAAATTTGTTACGCGAATATGCCACGCCTACTCTTACGCCCACAAACCTCCCAAACCTGCGGCGCCCACAATTTTTATGCTAGATAAAATATTTTAACTGAAATGTATTGGTCTCGTCAATACCTATCGATTGATCCGAAAAAAAATATTTCCACGCCCACTCTAACGCCCAAACCGCTTAAATCTGACTACTGCCGGTAGGTGGCGCATTTCAATCTCGCTTTGCAGCTTGCATATCTCCATTTCCCTTTGGTCCCTTTAGCTGGGTAACGGGTATCTGATAGTCGAGGTACTCGACTATAGCGTTCTTCCTTGTTTAAATTGTAAAATATTAAACAATAGAGAACGCCAAAGTGTCAAGTACCTGTTACCCAGCAAAGCAGCAAAGCGACACCTATAGACTGAAACTTTGATAGCACATAACTTTTCATAAAATGATCCGAATTAAAATACATTTTGGGCCGCTAGTCCGATTTTAGCATTTTGTGAGCGTTAAAGGGGAAGTAGCAACAAAATGTGACTGAAGCAAAAATGGCTCTCACAGGTACTGGTATAATCTGTATGAAACATTTAAACTGTCTAGCTTGAACAAGGTTTCATAAAATATAATACTCTCTGCAAGGGTATACAAATAGGACGACTGTAACACAAGCTACCCAAGAATCGATAGCAAAATGAATGGAAAAATGGCTTTAGTGGGCAAAAGCGGCTTATATACCTATACTTGTATTTTTAATACTTGTCAGAACAAAGTGTCCTTTTTGAAAAACTAAAGGAATATCTTTTCGGATGACATTCGGCTAAAACTTGTATTGATCTACCTAAGAGTTCCACCTCGATCTTATTTAAATATATATTACATTAAAATTAAATTTTGAATAAATTGTAAAACTTAAATAATTTTATTTGTCGTGCATTAAGCTTTATACCCCGGATTTTATTTATTTATTTATATATTTCGCCAACAGTTGGTACCTTAACTGGCTTGTCTATTACTAAACTAAATACTAAGGGACGAAAGGTAATTGTAAAGGGTTTTCTTAATTAATTCCCTGGGGGAGCATGGGTCCAGCCGCATGTGAGATGGAAGCTTGTTCCAGTAGAACAAGGCTCTACACAGAGACTCATTAAAAGCATAGTTAGCTCTATAGGCCGGAATAAAACAAATTTCAAATGACCTTAAAGACCTACCAGGTACGGAAAAGTTTATGCTACTCAGCAATGCAGGACAGTCTATTTTGGAGGAGAGCAGGTCACAAATAAAAACTAGTGCGCTAGTTGTTCTACGATCTTGTAGGGAAGAAAGGTGCACAAGACGACATTTCGCAGAGTAAGAGGGAACCGGGTCATTAAAGTTTAGAGAAAGAAGGGCAAAAGTTAGGAATTTTTTGGAACACGCTCAATACGATTGATGAGTGAAGTACCAGTCGGACTCCAGACAATCGAAGCATATTGCAATCTGGACCTAATGAACGAAGAAAATAGGCTTAGTTTCGTGTACGGATCTTTAAATTGCGTGGAATTTCGTTTTACAAACCCATACATAGCGTATGCCTTTGGAATTATGTAATTTATGTGATCAATGAAAGTAAATTTGGTATCAAACATAACTCCTAGGTCCAGTGATTCATTTCTTAAGGAAAGAATATGGGAACTTATGGAATACGAGCTGAGGACATTAATTAATCGTTTGCTGTACCTAACGTCGAAACATTTTGACACGTTCAGAGGCAACTTATTACGAGAACACCAATTCCCACTTGTACTAGGTCATTTTGAAGAAGTTCACTATCGGAGATTGAATTCACAGACCTAAATATTTTAAGATCGTCCGCAAACAACAGGAATTCAGAATTTGTTATGCAATAGCTTAAATCATTAATGAAGATGATGAATAGAAACGGACCCAATGCAATTCCCTGAGGAAGGCCAGAAGTTGCCACATACGGGTTTGAGAAAACACCATTGCACTCTACTCTATAAATCCGCCCAACTAAATAAGATTTAAACCAATTTAATATTGATGAATGAAATCCCAATTTCTGCAATTTTGCCAATAAAGCATTATGGGAGACTTTGTCAAATGCTTTGGCGAAGTCGGTGTAGACTACATCAACTTGATGATAACTGATAAACGAGTGGATGCAAAAAAGATTGAACGTAGCTAAGTTAATGGTAGTTGACCTTCCATTCATAGGACTGATGATCCGACCAGCAAGAAAAGTTAGCTGCTTAGCTACAATTCGTTCAAACATTTTTGAGACATTACTTAGCTTTGCAATTGGCCTATAATTTGATACAATATTTTTGTAACCAGACTTGAATATAGGAGAAACTGTGGCAAGTTTCCATCTATGCGCAAATACGCCAGTGGAAAGAGACTTGTTGAAGATCATTTTTAGGGGCTCACAAAGAACACCTATACAGTTTTTCAAAATAAAAGGAGAAAGGCCATTGCAGTCTAATTTTCCCTGAGTCGTTAAAACTCTCAGCCGCCATATAGCAGTCCAAATCAGTAACATCTAAGCACCCAATATTTAGCATCGTGGCAATGGCACTGAGTGAATCATCGTCATTCTACAGCGAGCTCGGTTCAAAGTTAGATGCAAAGTACTTAGCAAATAGATTAGCGACTCCAATATCCGAGGCAGCTGAAAGACTTTCATATGACATATGGGAAGGAAAGTAAGAGGTTTTTCGCTTAGAATTGACAAAGTGCCAGAATGATTTGCGATTGGTAATTAGTTTACACTCTATATCCGGAATATATTGACTGTATAAGAATTTATTGAGGAACTCAAACTCACGCTTATGTTGTTTGTACCAATCAAAGTCAACAGCATCACCGCTTTCTATGTAGCGCTTATAGAATTTATTTCGGAGATTTTTATATTTTTATAGTCCTCGTGTGTACCATGGTAGTCTATAAGAACTTTGAACTCTAATTTTAGCGTATCTGCCTACAATAGTAGAGAGAAAAGATATAAAAACTTCATAGGTTGTATTCACATCAGCATGCGAGAGGAAATATCACTACGGATAGAACATAAACTGCTAGAATTAATATAAGTAAGAAGCAAGCGAGAATTATTTGGTGAGAAAATATAACAAGTAATTGAGATTAATAGGGGCTTGTGATGAGCATCACACGCGGCTAGAGGATTATCGCTGCAACATAATGTAAGGCATACATCAGGATGTTCAAAAATTAGATCTAAAAGCTTATTTAAGTTATTAAATACATGGTTAATCTGGACTAATCCCATACTAAGAAGTTCATCGATGACTAAGATTTTGTTGGGAAGATGCAAATTACTGGGAGCCATTGCTGAAGACTCAACATCATGAGCCCACACGAGCGAAGATAGGTTGAATCGCCCAAAACACATATATATTGGCCATCTACCAGCTCCTGGTATAGGTGGGCAATGTTGTCCACATGCGCTTTATATAAATCAAAACTGCTGCTTGGGGGTATGTATGATACTGTCAGGAAAATTGTCTCCGTAGGACCAGCGAGAGATACACAGAGTTGGTCGAGCAGAAAATCCTCGTTCTGGAGACGAATAGCAATGCAACGCAGCTCACGCCGCACAGCAATTAAAACGCCGCCACCTCTGGAGCATCGTATTTTAACGGAATCTCGATCCTTACGGAACACATGACAAAGATTTGAATCTAAGAATTCATTATCGAAGAAATCCATGTTGAGCCAGGTTTCAACAAAAATTATGACGTCGTGATCACCATGAGACGTTGCCTGGAAAAGGGATTGAGCTTTCGTACGCATACCACCGATATTTTGAAAATAAATATTGAAATTTGTATTGTTAGCGCATATCCGGTCATCCATGGTCATGGTATCCATAGGTGGTCCAGCATCATGGCCCGAATCCGTAAGAGGCCTCGCTGGGATTTTATCATAATAATTAAAACAAGGAAGAACGCTATAGTCGAGTGCCTCGACTATCAGATACCCGTTACTCAGCTAAAGGGACTAAAGGGAAATGGAGATAAGCTAGCAGCAAAGCGAGATTGAAATGCGCCACCTAGCGGCGGTAGACAGATTTAAGCGTTATGGGCCAATTGATAGGTATTGACGAGACCAATACAGTTCAGTTAAAATTTTGTATCTAGCATGAAAACTGTGGGCGCCACAGGTTTGGGCGGTTTGTGGGCGTTAGAGTGGGCGTGGCATATTCGCGTAACAAACTTGCGCTGCGCACAAGGCTACGGAATCTAAATTTGAGATCCCAATTCTCTATCCTTGATAGTTTCCGAGATATCCACGTTCATATTTACGATTTCTTGAAGTTTGTGGGCGGTTTGTGGGCGTAAAAGTGGGCGTGGCAAATATTTTTTTGGGTCAATCGATAGGTATTGATGAGAACAATACATTTCAATTAAAATTTTTATTTTAGCATCGAAACTGTAGGAGCCACAGTTTTGGGCGGTTTCTGGGCGTAAGAGTGGGCGTGGCACTCTACTGAAATAAACTTGCGCTGCGTAAGAAGCTCAGGAATCTGCACGCCAAATCTCAATAGCCTAGCTCTCATAGTTTCCAAGATCTCAGCGTTCATCCGGACAGACAGACGGACAGACGGACATGGCTAGATCGACTCGGCTAGTGATCCTGATCAAGAATATATATACTTTATGGGGTCGAAAACGCTTCCTTCTGCCTGTTACATATTTTCCGACGAATCTAGTATACCCTTTTACTCTACGAGTAACGGGTATAATTATTTGTAAGAACCTTCAGTAAAGTAGTGGTACGGATACGAATAGGCTGGTGATCGGCGCTCCAAATATTAGGTGGGCAGTCAATATTAGCATTAAAAATATAACTGCACGCAGGTGAATCCACTCCTGGTAATAATGAGCGAGAACGTACTACAGCTGCCGCAGTCCATTGTTGTTGTTGATGGCGAGACCATCTCCAGAGAGCACCTTCAGAGAGAGCACTCTGAGAGGCTCGCCATCCAGCCAAATGTGTCGATAAAAGTTGTTGTAGAAAGTCGAACGTCAGAAAGGTAGAGACAGTGAGCGCATAACTATTAGGCGATAAAGAGTAAGAATTCAGCCGACTTTCTAGGTACTTCGGGAGAGAGGCGCAAGATGATGAGAGCGCAACTCCAAGGGGCGCGCCGATATTAGAGCCAGGCGGACGGCGAATGTCGTGCACAGCGGACAACAAAAGCTCCAGCTGATGTTGTTGATGGTGCAACGGGAGAGAGGCGCAAGATGATGAGAGCGCAACTCCGAGGAGCGCGCCGATATTAGAACCAGGCGGACAGCGAATGTCGCGCAAAGCGAACAACAAATGCTCCGGCTGATGTTGTCGATGGTGCGTTAGGAGAGAGTCAGAAGATGATGAGAGCGCAGTGAGAAAGGCAAGCAGCTGCGGATCTTGTTGCGAAGACGCCTTTGACAAATGAGGAAAGGCTTGCAGAAGATGTCCCGCAAAAGTATCGACGCCAGTGGCGTCTAACACTAGGGGTTTTTTGATGTATGACTTGATGTTGAAGTTTGTCCAGGCTCCGGCAAATTAGATAAGATTCCATCCCCTCCCACAATGGCCCGTTCTCTACGAATAAATCTTTTGACTTTAACTGAATTCGGCCAGAAATCGTTTTTGAAGACTGAATCGTAAAGCTGATCGGGGATACCTAATTTTAGGTACAACATTCTATTTTTATCCATATAAATACTACATATGTATGTATGCCTAAATACACTTGCTTTTGTTATTTTAAAGACATTGTCTCTAAAAAATGCGTTATGTATATGTTTTAAGCAATTCCATTTCGTTTTTAAAACCATGGGGAAAATATTAAGAAGTAGACGCTACGATCATTTTGGCAACATTGTCTCTATTATACGCCTTATATATATATAGTGCCCTCAAAATTGACCTTATATTGCTACTTCATTCCAATCTTCCGCTGTCCTCAAAAAACCCTTACGTTTTCATATTTTCTAAGAGGTGGCTTCCTTACAAAAGTGTACCCAAAATAATCATGATATAGATATTGATTTAAACGAAAAATTCCAGTCCCTTATTTGTCGACTACTTTGAGGTCTCAGTACCCAAAATTACGCTTACCTATCATGTCTCCGAAATATTCTTTAAGTAATCAAATATGTATAGTTTAATAGCAAATAATAAGTTATGCCTTGTTTATGGAATATATCGCCAAAGGTCTCTTTATTTTTCAGTCCCCAAAATTGTCCTCCCACATATATATATATATACAGTTACGACCATGAAAATAGTAGTGCAACTTGAAATAACATTGGAAAGGAAGTTTTCGATACTTTTACCGTTATTCTTGGAACGTGCTTCCACTTTTTGCTCAGAATGGAACGTAAGGATGAGGAAAGAGAGAAAGATCCGTTAGATTTGCCACGGAAAAAGTAATTTTTGATTATAATTAGAATATGCAAGCTAAATTGGCCGCTCATTAAAATAGTAGTGCTTGATGTGAGAAGTTCTAAAAAAAAAACTTAAGAAGTTAGGAACGCCATTAGTAAGTAAAAATATATTGTAATTATTTTAATGATGAAAATTAAAAATAACATTTTTTTAGTGGGCCGTGGAAAGCACTGTTCGGCCGAAATGAGACATTTAATTATTAAATTAAAAAATGAAGGAAAGACGTACAAGGAAATAGGAAACATAGTTGGATGCTCACCTACCATGATATTTAACGCCATTCACTATAAATTGAAGCCAGAAAATCGGGGTGGAAAGCTCAAAACTAGTGCGGTAGACGACAGACAGATTGTGCGATACGCCACGATCCACCCATTTGCTTCTGCAGGGCAGATTAAAAAAGAATTAAATCTGGCGATTAGTCTTCAAACACTTCGAAGACGTCTATGAGAAAATAATTTATTTGCCAGAAGTCCAAGAAAGGTACCCCTTTTGACACAGAAGCACATAGTTGCAAGAATGGAGTTTGCGAAAGTGCATAAGGACTGGCCCGTTAACAAATGGCGCAATATACTGTGGACCGATGAGAGTAAAATTGTTATGTTTGGTGGTACTGGTTCTAGAGAGTATGTTCGACGTCCACCTAACCAGGAATTTCACCCAAAGTTCACAAAGAAGACCGTTAAACACGGTGGCCTGAGCATCATGATTTGGGCATGTTTTTCTTATGCTGGGGTGGTCCTATACATAAGATAGATGGCATAATGGACAAAAATGTTTACGTTGAAATTTTGGAAAACACTATGCTACCTTATGCCAGTTGGGAAATGCCCTTAAAGTGGACGTTCCAACAAGACAATGATCCGAAACACACAAGTAAGCACGCGAAGGCTTGGTTTGCATCACAAGAGATCGACGTAATATCATGGCCAGCTCAGTCTCCCGGCCTAAACCCTATTGAAAACTTGTGGGAGGATGTTAAGAGAGCTGTTTCTATTGTAAAAACAATAAACAAAACTCAGCTGTGGATGGTGGTTCAGCAAGCTTGGCATGACATTCCGGCAAAGCGGTGCCAAGACCTTATCGATTCCATGCCACGCCGTTGCACATCCGTGTTGCAGAATAAAGGATATTCAACTAAATATTAGATTCTAGATAATAAGATATTATGATTTTTTGAGATATTTTGGAGTTTTTAGTTAAGTTTTTCTAATTTTTAGTAGTCACTACTATTTTCATGAGCGGCCAAATTTTGTGATTTTTTGTTTATAAGCTCTGAAGTGCAAACTATAATAATTTAGAATAACAAAATCAGCTGAACTGATAAAATTAAGTATGTAAATTGTTATTTTGAAAACGTCGTTGAAATAAATTGTGGTTATCAATTGATTTCCCTGCCTAACGTGGTGAGCACAAGATCACTACTATTTTCATGATCACAGCTGTACATATATATTATATATATAAATTTTAAAAAAACGTATCTATATAAAATTTGTAGTCTTCCTTTTTGTAACCCAGGAGTCCAACTCTACCAGGTACTACCTGTTTGTGCCTAACCGATGTAGACACCTGCAGGACGATCGCGTCGCGGCAATGGTAACGATGGTTACTGCAATGTCGGACCACAGGCGATGCTGAACTGCGCTGAGGGTGAGCTAACGTGGTTAGCTGCTAGTTGAGATAGTGTATTACGAGCCCTATTCCCAGAGGTAGGAAGTAGAACCGCGGAGTTATGAGGTGTGTTGATAACTGATTTATTCTTCATTTGATACCTGCTTATATTCTACTTAGAACATGGAAGCTTAGTGTAATGGTTAGTGAAAGAAGCTATATTCTAAAGTAGGTCAGGGAATTATGATTACGGTAGCAGTTGCTTAGTTGGCTCGGCTGACACCGCAAATGTGCTGACTGCATTGGCGGGTCAGCGTATCGTTGTGACGGTGAGATGGTGAGTTAGTGAGACATATAATATGCTGACCAGCAATTCTCATCTGCAGTGAGTGTTACTGAGCGCCTGGTACTGTTCCCAACTTGGCTACTGCTTGATTTGTTGGGTGTGGTCATGTTTAGTACCTTTGGGTACGAACATTCTCCCCCCCATTGAGGGGTACCCTCAATTAAAGGCGTGATGTCGGTCAGCCCTTGGCCGAATTGTATAGAAAGCACCTAACAAATCATTGACCAAGGGGGATCTTCCTTCAACTGCGGCGGTTCCTGTTTGTGATTCAGGTCCTTCACATCTTCTTGATGCTGCTTAACACTCCCCTTTGCGATAAAATTTACATTACCGTGACTGAAATTGTGCCCTCGTAGAATGTGATCATTTGGCACGTCTATGGTATGTGGACGTTCTGCAACAAAACTAAGATCTTTCTTGGTTAAGTTTAAAATGTTGAACCAAAGTCAGCCTTCTTGTAGGTTTTGAATTGATGAGACGTCGGTTCTATATTCATCGGATTTTTATCTTTCGTTGGCTCATAAGCAGCGTTCGGTCCTGCGAAATCATCTCTGTTTTCTATTAGATTGGGGTTGATTTCCGTATCAGATGAGGTTTCTTTATTGAGATAACCTGTGATTACATAATCAAGCCTTGTGCCTTGTGCCAAAGGTTTATTAGGTCCTAGTTCAAGACGTTCACCGGTAATTACACGAGAAAATACTTCAACCCCTAAAGTTAGGTCAATGGGTCCTGGTTGCCGAAAGTCAGGATCTGCTAACGGCAGTCCCTCGGGAATATTAAGATCGGTTGTAATCGGTACTGACGGTTGGTCTGTAATGACTGTGGGCATAATACATACCTCTAATAGTTTTTCAAACCCTGATGTACAGGATGAGAGCTTTAGTGTTGATCTAATTGCTGTTGATATCTTTCCTCCGATTCCAGATATTTCAATCGGTGACCTTTGTTTAAGAGATAGCAGATCTGCCATTCTCCTTGAAATAAGATTCACCTGTGATCCACCATCTATTACAGCGCGACATGTTTGTAATTGACCGTTTGGCCCTTGTAATGAGACCTTGGCGGTCGCGAGCAAAGTATATCCTCCTACGTGGTCGTAGCCTGCAACGGTTACTGCGCCGGCCACTGGATTGCTAGTCGGTCCTTGGTGTAACAGTGAATGATGCCGTTGCTGGCAGACTCGACAAGTGGTCGGTGATCCACAGTTTTCAACCTTATGAGCTGTAGACAAACAATTTGTGCATGCTCCTACTTGAATAATGGCTTGGCGCCGTGTTTTAGGGTCCATTTCCTGGAAACGGCTGCATGCTTTAATATGATGTGGTCCTAGATGACAAATCTTACAGCTCTCTTCGTTGTGAACTGACTGATAGCGGAGTGTTGCTGTGGGTTGAGCGCTTATCGTCTCCAGCATGGAAGCGCGCCGCTCAATAAACGTCAGTACACTCCATAACGTTGGAATTTCCGTTGGTGCATCCGCTGAATTTTCAAGAGCAGCTAGAGACTGCTGGTCTAGTTTTCTTCTGATAAGAAAACACAGGATTGGATCCCAGGATTTTGTGCTGATATCAAGGTTTTTAAGAGTACTCATTGAATTTTTTATAGTGTCATGCAAGGTGCTTAGTTGGCGCGAGGAGCCGTCTATAGGCTTATGGTCAATAATTTTTGCAATGGCGGCGAGTACTAGTATTTTTCCGTTCTGGTACCTGGCCTTTAAACGCAACCAGGTGTCGTCATAGCCACCCTGTGAGAAGGCTGTGTCTGTCAAGACGTTTCTCGCTTCACCACGAAGCGAACTCTGTAGAATATGTAGTTTTTGACTGGCCGAATATGGTTTGTTATGTACCAATTCCACAAAGAGATCATGGAACCGTGGCCAGTCTAGATACTCGCCGTTGAACTCCGGAATGCTAATTGGCGGAAGTGCCAAGTTTAGGCTCATTGGCGCGTCGTTTTCTCGTAGCAGGTTCATTTCGTATTCCTCGTATAATGTGTGGAATTGGGCTAGCTCTGCTTCTGCCAGAGCTGCGGCCCCAGGTGTGCTATCCAATTCGTCGTGGGCTTGCCTTAGTAACGCCCAATGGAGATCCAGGTGCCTTTGTAGGGCTGGGGTGACAGTTGGGGCGTTCGAGGCTAATGTTAATGATGACTCCAATTCGTTGCATCTTCTCTGCAACTGTCGGATCACCGTGTCAATTGTGGAATCTCCTTTGACTTGATCTCTTGTTGCGAGCTTGATGTTGGTCGAAGTTCGTCTGGGGGCCTTCGGAAGCTCGCTTCCAGTCGGCATGTTGTCCAGAAAGATATTCTGATATTTTTCGACCAGCTCTTTAAGTGCTACTAGTCGTGAAGAGTACTCACTTCCAGTGGGTAGTGCCGCTTGCTGGACTTCTTCATCTAGGTCGCAAAACTGCTGCCAGAGATCGTTTAACTGAGTTAGCTTACCGGAATAATAGCCGTCTCGGTGGCGTCGGTCGGCAGAATCCTTGCCATAATTCTTAATGAGCTGTTGGATTTTCCCTTGCAGCTCGTTTTGGGTGTCTAGTAATCGATTGTGTAAATCTATTCTTGTGTGACTTGTTTCCTCAATGAATGAAGTAGACATATTGTGTGTCTTGGAAACAAAGAATCTTGTGAAGCTGGATGAAGCTGAGTATCCTGTGAAGCTGGAAGAAGCTGAGTAACCTGTTAAGCTGGATGAAGCTGAAGTTCCTGTGACGCTGGAAGAAGAAGCGAATCCTGTGAAGCTGGATTAAGCCGAGTTCCTGTGACGCTGGAAGAAGAAGCGTATCCTGTGAAGCTGGATGAAGCTGAAGTTCCTGTGACGCTGGAAGAAGAAGCGAATCCTGTGAAGCTGGATTAAGCTGAAGTTCCTGTGACGCTGGAAGAAGAAGCGTATCCTGTGAAGCTGGATGAAGCTGAAGTTCCTGTGACGCTGGAAGACGAAGCGTATCCTGTGAAGCTGGATGAAGCTGAAGTTACTGTGACGCTGGAAGAAGAAGCGAATCCTGTGAAGCTGGATTAAGCTGAAGTTCCTGTGACGCTGGAAGAAGAAGCGTATCCTGTGAAGCTGGATGAAGCTGAAGTTCCTGTGACGCTGGAAGACGAAGCGTATCTTGTGAAGCTGGATTAAGCTGAAGTTCCTGTGACGCTGGAAGAAGAAGCGTATCCTGTGAAGCTGGATTAAGCTGAAGTTCCTGTGACGCTGGAAGAAGAAGCGAATCCTGTGAAGCTGGATTAAGCTGAAGTTCCTGTGAAGCTGGATTAAGCTGAAGTCCTGTGACGCTGGAAGACGAAGCGTATCCTGTGAAGCTGGATTAAGCTGAAGTTCCATTAGTGGGAAGGGGGTTGCTTGAGTGTGATCCCTTGTTAAAGGATCACGTCGGGGTCACCAATGTTTGTGCCTAACCGATGTAGACACCTGCAGGACGATCGCGTCGCGGCAATGGTAACGATGGTTACTGCAATGTCGGACCACAGGCGATGCTGAACTGCGCTGAGGGTGAGCTAACGTGGTTAGCTGCTAGTTGAGATAGTGTATTACGAGCCCTATTCCCAGAGGTAGGAAGTAGAACCGCGGAGTTATGAGGTGTGTTGATAACTGATTTATTCTTCATTTGATACCTGCTTATATTCTACTTAGAACATGGCAGCTTAGTGTAATGGTTAGTGAAAGAAGCTATATTCTAAAGTAGGTCAGGGAATTATGATTACGGTAGCAGTTGCTAAGTTGGCTCGGCTGACACCGCAAATGTGCTGACTGCATTGGCGGGTCAGCGTATCGTTGTGACGGTGAGATGGTGAGTTAGTGAGACATATAATATGCTGACCAGCAATTCTCATCTGCAGTGAGTGCTACTGAGCGCCTGGTACTGTTCCCAACTTGGCTACTGCTTGATTTGTTGGGTGTGGTCATGTTGAGTACCTTTGGGTACGAACACTACCATTATCCCTTTTGGGGCCTTTTTTCTAGTGTAAGTGAACGGTTTCCAGAATTCAAGTAATTACAAGGACTGCTTCATATTTATGATAAGTTATGGGAGAGAAAACGATATGTAAAAAAGTGTAAGAACCTGTTAAAGCACAACAGAGTACAATTACAATAACAAATGCACAGACAAGTTATATTGTTAAATTGCCAATATTGAAATAAACAAAAAATACCGATTTAAAACACAAACAGGGCGGATAAGCCAATCTTGGTTAAAAACAACACACCAGTACCACAGATATTAATTAAAAACAAGGAAGAACGCTATAGTCGAGTACCTCGACTATCAGATACCCGTTACTCAGCTAAAGGGATCAAAGTGAAATGGAGATATGCAAGCAGCAAGGCGAGATTGAAATGCCCCAGCTCCTATCCCAATTCTCTACATTTGATAGTTTCCGAGATATCCACGTTCATATTTACGTTTTATGAAGTTTGTGGGCGGTTTGTGGGCGTTAGAGTGGGCGCGGCACACTTTTTTTGGGTCAATCGATAGGTATTGATGAGAACAATACATTTCAGCCAAAATTTTTATTCTAGCATCAAATCTGTAGGAGCCACAGTTTTGGGCGGTTTGTGGGCGTTAGAGTGGGCGTGCATGCCTAATCCCAGTATTGTAGCTTTTATAGTTTCCGAGATCTCAGCGTTCATACGGACAGACGGACTTGGCTAGATCGACGCGGCTAGTGATCCTGATCAAGAATATATATACTTTATGGGGTCGGAAACGCTTCCTTCTGCCTGTTACATACTTTCCGACGAATCTAGTATACCCTTTTACTCTACGAGTAACGGGTATAATCTTCCCATCTTCTGCTCTGGCTGGTGGTGATGAAGTACAGCGATTCCCCAATAGAGAGCTCGGCGAGATCGTGGTTATGCTAAAAAGATACTTGTATTTATACAAAATAATCAAATTCTTTTGGTCAGAACCTACTTGCTTTGCAAGGATACGTCCGCCAGAAAGTTTTTTATAGCGTCTTCCCACAGAGATCCATCCACAATCTACCATCCGTTGAACGGATGGTCCATAAGGTTTTGCCGTTCCGAAAACTTCCCAGTTAGTTCCTCATCCAAATTTGACGGACTCTTTTGTGCGATAGTTAGGCGACGTTTTTTCAATGCAACTCTGGGCTCTTCTTCTTGACAGTGGAAAACATTGACTACGAAAACGTAAACAATAATGACAGGGAACAATCTAAAATGGAAGGCGCAGAAGCAGCCGGCTTGGCTTGATTAGCCAGATCAGCTGTTATCGGATGGTAGATGGTGGATGTGTCCTGTGGGAATCGGAGTTTCACATTTCTCAAAAATACCAGCCGTTTCGAACGGATGGACTCTATAGAAAGAGAGTATTAGGGAGCGAAGCTCCATTCTGCATGGTTCTTCCCAATGGGCTGCACCACTTGTTTTTCTTCAGCACTTTTACTCTTTTGGTGAATTGCCGTTGTCGTAATTAGTGCTGTAAAACCATCGACGATAATACCGTTACCATTGATAGGTTACAGTGCTGCGGGTGCCAACGATTAATTTATCTACCATCGATTCATCACGTGGTGGCACCATCACTACTTACAGAAGCGTAGTCAACAATAGTAGGAAAAAAGTAAATAGATAAAAAATGGACAAGTTTCTGGCTAAAAACCATGTCCGAAAATTTGCGTCGGCCCGTTAGCAACGAAAGTGGAATGGTGGAATTTGAAACATGGGGGCTCTTTTGATTTTTAAATTTTCTCTAAATTCGCTAAATTGTTTAGAAATTAAAGATTTATCGATCAAGGTTTGGGACATATCCGAGGCCTATTAATCGTGTCCCCAACAATTTGGTTAACTGCTTTCCTCACAGAGGTTGTGCCAATATGCACGATAAGCCAAGCTGTTAAGAATGGGTCAAAAATTAAATTACCTACGGCTCCACTCCTAGAGGTTGTGCCAACATGCACGGTATATGGGTAGATAAGGGATAATCTAAGGAGTGTTCTGTGAAAATTTTATCAAAATCAAACCCATATATTTTGAGATAATTGCTTTAAAGTATGCGGGTGTTAAAGAGGTTAGGTTAGGTTAAAGGTCGTTTAATCCAGAAACTGAACCATTGGATACTAAGACATGAACCACAATGTAAATACCCTTCAGTTCTGCAGTAGGGACGCGGTGACATAGCTCAATGCAAAAAGCTTTTTTTGTTTTTTGTTGTGCCTAAAACGCTGTGCCGCTGTTGTCGTCAGCAGAGCAGTCGGCGCAGTGTAGAAGACTGCCCACGAAAACGATCGTGCAACAAAGAGAGGCAGATATTCGGATATTTCCCTCTCTTTCTTGTCTTATAATCTGCCTGCACTCCGCGCTCGCAGAGATAAATTTCGGCTGGTCCGTTATTTTTTTTGCGTCTCTCCGTTATGTTCGGCTAGCGACTAATATTTCGGCCGAAAAATTTTCGCAGAGCAGCGACATGTGAATGCCCTAATATTTTAGGAGCATTATTTGATTATAGTAAAATTTGATTAAAGTAAAATTAAGTAATTTGGATTTACTTATAATGTTATTTTTACTTATTATACATTTTTATTACAATTTATTTTTTTAGTGTAATTATAGAAAATTAGTCCGATAAAATTGATTTCAATATTTAAAACATTGTTTCTCTGTTTGAGTGATTGAAAGGGAAGCATCCATTTTAATTGTGCGCAGCAGAGTTACTTTAGTCGTCTCTTTAAGTTAATATAATAAAGTCAGGTAAGTGCTACGTTAAGTTTAAGATGTTGTGCATTGATCTTAGTTTAAAGTACGTATATTTTGAAGCCGAAAGTGGATGACAAAATGTTTTGTGCCAAAAAAAATCCCGCAAAGGGTTTATACACAGCTATATAAGGTAAATATACAAATTAAAAAGTAAAACGCATTTTTTAATCATATGCCCATTCATTTTTTCAGGAGCGTTGGCCAAGGACTCCGAGGACCCGGACAAATGTTTGAGAAAGGCGATGACGAACGTGAAAAACAAACTAACAGAACAAAAAAACAGAAATACTAACAATAATTGGGTTCCGTTAGCCGAAAGTGGATGACGGAATGTTTTGTGCCAATAAAAATCCTGCAAAGGGTTAAACACAGCTATAAAAGGTAAATATACAAATAAACAAATAAAACGCATTTTTTAAACATATGTTTTTTCAGGAGCGTTGGCGAAGGATTCAGAGGACCCGGACAAAGGTTTCAGAACGGCGATGACTAACGTTAAAAATAAGCTTACGAAACAAAAAAACAGAAACAATAATTGTCCAATTTTTGAAAATTTAAGTGATACCATCTAATTAAAATGAAATTAAATATGTATTTATTTTAAATTCTATATTTTCATAATTGAAAACTCATAGGAAAAATTCCGATTTTCACAAGTGATTTCACTTGGGACGTGTCACTTGCAAGTGATTTCACAAGTGAAAACTCATGGAAAAATGCTGATTTTCCCAAGTGATTTCATTTGGGACGTGTCACTTGTAAGAGATTTTACAAGTGAAAACTCATGGAAAAATTCTGATTTTCACAAGTGATTCACTTGGGACGTGTCACCGGCACGTGACAGGCCATACGAAAAATGAGTATAAGGAAAAAAAAAATTTTCATTTGAATTTTCACTTGTGATAATGCGGACATCCCATACAATTTTCTATATGGAGCGTCACTTGTTCTTCACTTGTGCAAGAGGACATGTCCCACGTGATTCCCAAGGTGATTCACAAGTGAAACTTCTTTTTGGGACTGAAGGGTAGCTTAGCCATGACAATCATCCGACGCTAACTTTCTATAACTTTTTACAACTTTCACAGAGGTTTTGCCAACTTACACGGTATCGCATTCGAAGGGGCATAATTTTAGCTATATTCTGATTTAATTACAGGCAATTCAAGCCCACAGTTTTCGAGAAATTCAAGTCTTTTCAATTATGACTTTCCCACGCGGTCACAGCGAATTCAGTCAAGACATTTAAGCCTAGTACTCACATCGACGAAAACCGCGAGCTAACCATAGGAGTGAGCGAGAGGCAAATACGCGGCTAACGCTTTTCGTCGGGTCTGTTTTTCAGCGCGGTACTCAGATGAGCTAAGGAAATACCAGAAAAAATACCAGATTTTGCGAGTGAATTTCGATGAACGTCGTTAACCGCGGCCCAAAGAATAAGAAATTTGATCTTTGGCGGTGTTCGTGCAATGGCGTTATGGAAACTAAAAATTAAAAATGGGATGAAAACCCCAAAATCGGCTGCAGTAGGTCAGTGCAGATGAAATAGGAAGCCTAATCCAAGCTGTTGCCCTTTATTTTGGGATTTCACCGACAGGAAGCAATACCACAACAGGGGCAAATCCGCAGAATAGTTGAAGTGCTGGAGGAGATCCACTAGAGAATCCCAATCTCTACATGGACATCCTGCCGGGCGTGTCCTGGCAAAGAAAGTAAGATCTAGCCAAAATAATTTGGTTGCGTTTTACTAATAGAAGAATCTTTTTAGCAGAACCACCAGTAATATGATCTCCGAAGACCTCTCCATTTGGACTCCGTATACCATAACCAGCAGCTAATTGGCAGCTTAAGCGGAGCTGGAGCTCGCGCTGGCTTCTATAGGGAGGAGGAAAATAGGGCGCCCGCTAAGGAACAGTTGGAGAAGCCATGGCCAGCCACTGCCAGGATGCTAGGCGACTTCCTGCAGCATCAGCGGATCGACCCCGTTCCCAATCCGGCTCCCACTTCCTCAAGGTCCAATGTGCCTATTGGGACTCGGTGCTGAACTCCTCCAGCACTTCAACTTTTCTGCGGATTTGCCCCAGTTGTGGTATTGCTTCCTGTCGGTCAAATCCCACAATAATGGGCAACAGCTTGGATTAGGCGTCCTTTTTCATCTGCACTGACCTCCTTTACAGGTTTTTGGGGTTTTTGTTCCATTTAAAATTTTTAAATTCCCCACCGCTTCTGCACGAACACCGCCAAAGATTAAATTTCTTATTCCTTGGGCCGCGGCTAACGGCGTTCATCGAAAATTCACTTCCGAAATCTGGTACTTTTTCTGGTATTTCTTTAGCTCATCTGAGTACCACGCTGAAAAACAGACCCGACGAAAACCTTTAGCCGCCTGTTTGCCTCTCGCTCACTCCTATGGTTAGCTCGCGGTTTTCGTCGATGTGAGTACTAGGCTTTACTACAAAAAGGTATTTATCGATATCGCCAAGTGCCAGGGTACGACCTACAACACTTAATTGAGCCAATCGACAACTTTTGGCCGCCTAATATTGAAAGATATATATTTTGTATAACCAATTTTCATCGTCTCTGACATATACATATGTATAAGTATATGTATATATATGTCGGAGACGAAAAAAATCCAAAGTCTACTTACATTAAATTTTCAGCTAGAGTCCTTGAGTCATTAAAATAGTTAGGAAATAAAGACCAATTAGGAGGCACACATATCACAATGAAAATTTGATATAGAAAATATATAAAGAAGAAGAAGAAAAAGAAAAAGTCGCTACAACTCTCTGCAGCGGAAAATAGGACCGCACACGATAATCGGTTCAGTATTCCAGCGTTTTGTTCAGTTTCTTAAATTTATTTTTATTTATTTACGACTGTAGTTGATTTTTGTACTTGGCGTTCGGGATTTTTTGAGAAGGGAATGCACTTGAACTGCTATGGCGTTGTTATAATGAAATAAGTGTTGCTGCAGGTAAAAGGAGCCTTCCAACGGCTTGGAACCCAGCAATTGATTTTTTTAAGGATATGACCAACCTCAACCTTACGTCTTGGCATGAACTGTTTCTCAAAAAATTGATATAGTCAAAGAACCGTGGCGGTGAAAGTGTTGTAAATGCTTTAAAAGCCTGTGAATATTCTCGTGGCGTCTCTGCTGGCCCACAAAAGTCCTTATTCAATTTTCACTATGCTTGCCTGAGTGGAAATCTCATCCTTAATTAAGTTGTTAATAGCAATGAAATAATCATTTGGCGCTGAAGGCATTCCACATGCCAGCGTTCAAATTGTATTTAGTTTTGCGCTGTTTTGCATTTTTTTCGGAGAAACTGAATTTTCGCTTCGGATATGGTTGGCTTATGCAGATCTGCTGTTCGCTTCACCGATTCTCTATGTGAACAGGAATCTATTTAAAGTTGCAACACCGATTTTAAAGCGGCTGTGTGCAGAGGTTATTAGCCGATCTGAGTACTAGGCTTTAAAACTGTAGGAGTCCCTTTCGACCAAAATAAACCGCTGATACTTATATATACGAAAAAACTATATAATAGCAATTATAAATAAAACTCGAGGGCTTTTAGAAGAATTTACTGCCAGAGATGATAAACATTTACAAGCTTTGTTGAGCACCAAAGACTTTAAAGTCGTAGTTATTTATATACATATAGGCCAGATGGTATTTTCTATCGATATCGTTGCGGTCGCGCTGTTGTCCATCACTATCGGCATATTGTAGAGCTGGAAAATCATCGATGTTTACCTACATCGATGTTTCGATGTTTTTCAGAAAAAAAACATCGATGTATCGATACATCGAACTTTTTTTTGGGTGTAATTTTGAAAAATGTTTTTACCCCATATTATATTATAAACGAATACCAGAAATAAATCCAATGTGTAAGCTCATTATAAAAAAAATTATGCTTTACTTGAGATCCATAGTTTTCTGTTTTTGTTTCCTGCAAATTCAAAGTGAAACTTAAACTACTCGTTCAACACATAAATTAAAATTAAATCACAATTCAATTAAAAATAAAATAAATAACAATATAAACAATATAAATTATCCAATCATTTTTGTTTAGAAATAAAATCATATTGACATTTTTTGGTTTTAGCGAGCTTCTCTTCTCGCTAACAACTAGTCCAGCTTTACTGAACATCCTTGCACTTTCAGTAGAGGTGGCCGGTACGCAGATGTATTTAAAAACGCATGTTTTGAATCCGGCGTCATTTGATATCTATTGTCAGAAGAAATTGGATTTTAAGGTGGCTACCAATTAAATTGTTATTTTTTGAACCTTCCAATAATCCAAAGGGTTTTGGGCAGGGTCCACATTAATCGCATTCAAGTATTTTCGCAAAGCCAATATGGAATCCACGCGACCGATTTGAATTTTTTGAGTTTGATTAGTTTGTAAAAAACTGAATAACAGGTTGGACTCTGCTGTGGATTCTGGTGTTGGCGGGATTGAAAATGCAGAGGATTTTGTTGGAGCATTTATGAGCGACAGATCATCCTCCAACGATTTAACCCCTTGGGAGAAATTAAATGTATTCCAAAATCCCTCCTTTTTGAAGCGAGGGTCTAAAATTGTGGTCATTCGTGTTACCGTACAGTTTCCATAGGGGACCAATCTTTTATTGACCCCTTGAAGTATGTCATCACAGACATCTTGACCCACCTTAGTCTGGAGATTAGTTTTCATGCCTGTCAGATTGTGTAAAATACCACAAACAACCGGAATCACTGAAGACACTGCCACAGAAGTACTCGAAGATGTGTGTACCGTTGCATGCTCAAAAGGTGAAAGTATTGCCTTTAAATCCTCCAGAATGGATATTTCATCAGATGTTAGCGGCATTAACCATTTGGGCGTGCTTAGTAGCACACTTGCGATGGCAACCTTTGTGTCCAAAAATTCTGTCCACCATATAATAGGCGCTGTTCCATCTTGTAGGACATTCTTGTTTTAAACTATAAGGACTTTCGCGTTCCTGGGCCTCTTTAAACTTGGCATACGCAATTGTGCTACTTTTAAAAAACGAAACAATGCGCTTAAACTTTTCAAGAATGGGCTTAACTTTTTCTGTAGCCAAACAGTCCTGGACAGTCAAATTGATTGAATCCGCAAAGCATGAAATATGTCTTATTTGCAGTATCTCCATGCTTTAATCATATTTTTGGCGTTATCTGTGACCATTGCAGTGACCTTTCCTAAAACTCTCCATTCCTCGAGTACTGTGCGTATAGAGTTTGCAATATTTTCAGAAGAATGGCTCGTTTCGTCGAGGAGCTTTTCAGTGGACAAAACAGCGTTGCTCAATTGGAAATCCTCTGTTATAAAATGGCACGTCACAGTAACGTAGCACTCGTTGGCCCTGGAGGTCCAGCAATCTGAAGTGATTGCACAGCGCTTTACGTTTTTTAAAAAGGCGCACAATTTGGCCTTCTTTTCATTGTATGCATTTGCCATCGAAACATTTCTTAAGGTGGTCCGTGAAGGCAATTCATACCTTGGATCATACAAAATTGCGGAAGCCTTTATTTTCCACCACTGAAAAAGGGCGCAAGTCTGAGGTAACGTAGTAGCATAAGGCACTGTCCAATTTTTATTTGCGGTTCGACGACGGTTCGTATTTTTTGTCAATGAATGACAGAATTGAGGGCGTCTGTCTTTGTGGCAATTCGCTTTTAAGTGGCAAGACAAGTTTGTCGTATTGCCACTTGTTTGAAGGTTTTACCACATTTTATGCACTTGGCTGTCTTGCCATCAGCCGATTTGTCAAAATAGTTCCATACAGAAGATTGCCCATATTTCTTCCGCTTATTTGGGACCGTACCTTCTTTCTCTTGACAGGCAACTATATTGGACAAAAAAAACATTACAAATCATATACATTCATATTCTAATTACTCTAATTACCATTGCTGTTCTGCTCTTTCAAAGTCCTCCATATCGAAGCGCCGCCAACACCAATATATGTCGAAATCTATACCAATTTGAACGTATATTTTAGTTTATTTTACTTAATTGATCAAAAATGTGCTTAGCTTACCAAGATTCTTTCCTGCCAAGTAGTGATGGGCAAAGAGGAAACATCGAACATCGACATTGAAAACCTCGATGTTTCCCGAGTTTTGGAAAATATCGATGTATCGATACATCGCCGATGTTATTTCCAGCTCTAGCATATTGTTAAAACCTTGTTTCAGTAAGCGCGCATTTTCGGGTTTACCGAAATGCAGTTTGTTTTGTGTTTGATATTTATAATTCATGCAGCAAATAACGCTGCTGATGCATCTAAGTTGAACCACCCTCGCGTGCTATTGCCTATATTTAAAGAGAAAGGCGTTAACTTCACCCTAGAAGTCGACGAAGTCAACTGCTACAAATGGTAAGTCTGTCCCGTGTCCTGCCGACTTCCCAACCCTACTTTGGTGTATCTTGCAGGTCGTCCTCACGCCAGGACTTAGTTTCTGTCATGCCCATCTATAACGGCTTCAGTGACTGTGCATACCAGGCGGTGGTGACGGTCCGTACTTACGAGGGGCGCCGAAACATGGCGATCATATTGGCCGAGGAGGTAAAAACAGGCGAGACTCTCCGTTCTGACGTGATTGTGGATACCATCGCCAGCCTACACGTGAGCACTGCCACCCGTCAGCTTTACCTAGAGGAGGCACCCGCCATGTTTGAGCTGCACGCCTTTGATGAGCAGGGCAACGAGTTCTTCACTTTGGAGGGTATTGAGTTTGACTGGGACATTTCGGAGGCCGGCAATAGAAAGCCCGCAGCACTGCACTACGTCACTTTCACAGACAGTCCTTACCATACTGTGCCGCCCGCCCTGGAGAAGTTCGAGGCCGTGGGCACCAAGGGGTACGCGATCCTTCTTGAGGGCATTAATACGGGCACCGCCAAGGTTACTATTGGCATGCCCCAGGCCGAGTACAGGCACGTGCGGCCTATCGAGGTTTTCATAAGCGTCCTAGCAAACATTATTATTGAACCATCTGAGATCACCATCCTTGCCGGTGACTGTGTTTCTTTCCACACACTGCAGCTCAAGATAGACCGACAGCACGACATCGACAACAGGCAGTACTTCTTGGAGGTGGGGGATGCCAGCATTGCTTACATGCGGGGAAACAAGGCCACGGGAGCAGCTGTCGGCCGCACTCAGGTCTTTCTGCGTGACCGGAACATGCCGTACTCCGATAAGGTCACAAATGGACCCAGTGCCATACTGACCGTGGCGGATCCCCACAGGATGGGCATCAGCCTGCTGCCCCACCTAAACTGGGTCACGGTGCAAGGCGAGCGTATTGAAGTGGCCTTTGACCTATTTGCTGCTGATGGGCAGAAAATTACGCTTGGCAGCCGGTATGCCATCAGCTCAGAGGTGGACGAGTCGTTGATCGCCATCGTTCATCGAACACGCAACGGGAGCCGCATATTAGGAGAGGCGAAAAGAGAGGGAATCACTCAGGTGTATGGATCATATAAAGACGTAAGTTTTGTCTAAAGATAGAGTAAAGATGGTTATAAACAATAGGATTATACATTAATTAGTACTGAAAAACCAAATAGGAAACCAACTTCGGCATGCCGAAGTTAATCTACCCCTGCAGGTTGTTTCTATGGGAGCAATATGAGCAGAAGTTTATATACCCCTGCAGGTCGTTCCTATGGAAGCAGAGCTTTCCGATTTTTAGAAAATTAAAACATAATCAGACATATTAAGATAATCTTAAATTTAAATTAACTAGCGTATATGTATTGCCGAAAACAAAATATTACTATTTTTTATCATTTAAAAAAATTCATTTTGCGATCCTTCCTATTGCAGCTTTATGATATAGTAGGCCGATTTTTATTAAATTTTATTCGAATTTCTGAAATAATGCAAAATGCTGTATACCGGAGTAGGAGAGAACATGTTACAAAATAAAGAAGATATAATTATTTTCCTATTATTATCTCATTAACTATCTGATTGTTCCTTTGACAGCTATGTGATAAGTCCTCCAATTTTTTTTTAATGTAATAAATGCGCAAGAATAAAAAAAGTATATTCTTAAGAGTAGATAATATGCCAAAAATAAACGAGGCTAAAATTTCAAAAACATTATTTTGCATTATTTTTATGATTATTTGTATGGGAACTACAGGATAAAGTTGTCCGACCCGACTCGCTCCGACTTATATACTACTTGCAATAGAAATACGACTTTTGAGAAAGTTTCATTTCGATAGCTTTAGAACTGACAGACTAATTCGCGTAGAATTGGACTGATCAAGAATATATGTATATACTTAATGGGGTCGGAAACGTCTCCTTCACCGCGTTGCAAATTTCTAACTAAAATCATTCTACCCTCTCCAAGGGTATACAAATAAATTGTAACATGATAGGTTGCGACATATTAGAAAAGGAAAACTAGCAGAGATAAAGAGAAATATCATGTTTGAAGACATACACTTAATAAATAATATTACATTCGATGGTAGTGTTTGTGAACCTTGTGTCAATAACAAGCAAGACTAAAATTTTTAACATTTTAAAGTAAAATCTTATTAAAAGGCCTTTGATTATTTTACACTTAGACGGTGGTGGCCCAATTACACCCACAACAGTAGACGTTAAAAGCCTACTATGTTGTATTTATTGATCAGTTTACTCAATTTTGTGCCGCAATATAGGAGTGCCACATACGTCACAGTTAAATGGTGTGACTAAATGTTATGATTATGACAGAAACTGAATGGGTACGGGCCATTTTCAAGGCCTACAACACCCCAGCCTATGTATACAAATCTGTTGTACTTGTGTAGAAATAGGAGGTTAATAATGGGAAGGAATTTTATTTAAAATACCAAAAATATACTGAAAAGTTCGGTTTAAATCCATGGTAATGACTGAAAGGGAGTTCGAAACTAAGCGATGGTCTGAGAGCGAAGTTAATAAAGTCCTAGTATTTGTATACATTTTTTTTTACAATTTATGTTGCGGTATTTTATTTGTTTGGTTTTTGTAACATATTTATTTTTAATGTGTTTTGGATCGCCTTGCAAAAACATTTGTCAGGGTCGATCGGGCTGTCGATTAATAATACTGAAAATAAATACAAGTTTTAAATATATGTTAGTTTTATATTACGTTTGTTTCACAGGAAAAAACATCCCAGCGCTGCTCCCCAACGCACTTGTAAACTTTAACTTTTCCGACGCACTTGTTAAAACGTCGTTTACGTCGATTACCGCTGAAAAAATGAGCGAAGTCAAACCTTTATTCTCATTTTTTGTTTTGTTTTGCTTTTCTAAAGCATATTAGCAAGAAGAGAGAATAACGTTAACACCGAAATCCGACTATGCGAGGGCCGATTAAAGGCAAAGAAGACTAATTTTAAGAAAGAGAAAGAGAGGGAAATCTACTAATATCTGCTTGTCTTTCTCGCCCGGCCGTTTTCATCGGCAGTCTTCGCTGGGCCGACTTCTCTACTGACGTCGACAGCGCCAGTGTTTTTGCCTGATAACATGTCACCCAGAACTGATGATGTGCTATTTGAGGGTTGTCACATGAACGAACGAACCAATTTTTATGCAACACATGTTGTTTTTTTTGTAAGGAGCATTCCAAATTTTAAGAAATAAAATGTAGAAACTTAAAATTAATATTTTATTAAGAAAAACTCAAAAAAGTTTCAGCAAAATATTGGGCATCGAAAAAATAAATAATTTAATAATAATAAAAAAAAATGGGGCGTCCATATTTGTAAAAGTTATACATAACAAGACAGGAAGCTAAGTTTCGATACAGGTAGATGTTAAATGTTAAAAAACACCAAAGTAATAATTTTTTTAGATAACAAAATTTTTTTTTGGATAGCTTAATAACTCTTAAACTTGAACGTGGATGTGTCGCCCAACCCTCTTCCAGCCACAAAAAAAATTAAGTTTTTAATTTTTTTTTTGTTATTTCATTCATTTTCGATTTCAATACAGTAAAATGTTGGTATCCGAAGTCTCCATTACTCTTTGGAAAATATTCTGCTGTGCTTCCTTGAATAATTAAGTCTATCGGATTTATAAAACTTTCTTGCTTATGCTGCTTCCAAAATATCCAGCTGGATGAACTGAGTTTTCTAAAAATTGCTTAGTGTCATTGGAAGCCAGGGATAATTGTCAGCAATAGTAAGTTTAATGGCAAAGTTCTTCAAATTTTTCATTTTCGATTTCAGTATTATACAAGAAAGGAAGTTAACTTTGGCAAGCCGAAGTTTGTATACCCTTGCAGCTATAATTATTAAATTTAAAAATACAAAAAATGATATTCCCAATAGTATAAGATAAATGTCAAAAAACACCGAAGATATAATTTGTTTCATATTATTTTCCCACCAATTTTCCGATCGTTTCTATGGCAGCTATATGATATAGCCGTCCGATTTTGATCAAATTAAATTCGAAATTCAGAACTAATTCAAAAATGTTATTTCCAAGCGTGGGAGGTCATATGTTAAAAAGGACCGAAGCTATAATTTGTTTCATATTATTTTCCCACCAATTTTCCGATCGTTCCTATGGCAGCTATATGATATAGTCGTCCGATTTTGATAAAATTAAATTCAAAATTCAGAACTAATTAAAAAATGTTATTTCCAAGCGTAGGAGGTTATATGTTGAAAAACTCCGAAGCTATAATTTGTTTCATATTATTTTTCCACCAATTTTCCGATCGTTCCTATGGCAGCTATATGATATAGTCGTCCGATTTCGATAAAATTTACTTCGAAATTCAAAACTAATAAAAATATGTTATATCCAAGCTTAGAAGGTTATAAGGCTGCACTGCTTCGCTTGCTGGTTTGTTGCTGGCCCAAATGTGCAGATGCTTAACAGACAGCGGATATCGTGAGGGTCAAGGGTATCTGGAAGGATGAATCTGCACGGGGGCCGGGGAAAGGCGAGACTTAAGCGGCCAGTGGATATTTTGCTGGCATGATATTCGAAAATTGCGTGAGGTCGATGAGGGTAGGGGGAATAGCTGTGCCGTTAGCTTATATATGGGGCATGCTCTGGAAGGGGCTCGCAGAGGCTTATTGTTAAAAAAAAAGTTTAACATTTTTAATCACAATCTATTGACATTTAAGTAATATTTCTAACTTCATTCATTCTAAAAATTTAAGGGAAAATATGAGCCTCGAAATATTTTAGATGCATGTAGAGGCGTCTTTTTCTTAATTTAGTTTTTAAAACCATAACCACCATTGTACATCGAAGGATGTAATTTTGTAGCATTTTTTCTAGAACCCTAAAGTGAGGGGCTCAGAAATTAAGGACAATTTTGACCGACATTGAGTAAGTTAAAGGTCCTTAAAAATGTGGGCGCTGGACGGGTTTTAGTGTTGTGGTCGGTTGTGGGCGTTAGAGTGGACGTGACACCCTAATGCGCAGGAAGCACGAGAAGCACAACGATGGAACATGTTCAAATTCAAAGAGCGAAATTACTGGTACAAGCGGTGAGCAAAGCTGCTCGTAGACGGGAACTTATCGATCTCGCTATCATACTAAAAGTACTTGCCTTCAGTCCAGCGAAGCCAAAACCATTAGGAAGTTGTTAAGCAATCCCTTTAAACATCCTGTGCGATCTATCGTTGAGGAGGCTTTGGCTTTTATTCTAGATCAAGTTTCACAAAAAATCCGTATTGTGCAATTCGAGAATAACAAAACCTAGAAAAATTTGAAAAACTTTGCCATAAAACTGGGGCACTTATTGCCGACAAATATCTCTCAGTTCCTTAACTCAGTTCATCCAGCTGGATATTTTGGAGGCAGCATAAGCAAGAAGTAAGATTTATAAATTCGATAGACTTCATTATGCAAGGAGGCACAGCAGAATTTGTGGTTTCACAAATATTTTCCGAAGAGTAATGGAGACATCGGATACCAAAATTTCATCGATGAATTCAATCGTGCGTATTAAAAAACATAAGCGACTTGCTTTACCACAAGAAGTCATAGTATTGTTATCAAGCGACTTGAAACCTGCCGAAGAATCTTAAGACAGTGCTGACTGTAAAGAAGAAGACGATTATGACACATTTTTATACCCTTGCAGAGGGTATATTGATATCAGTCAGAAGTTTGCAACGCAGTGAAGGAGACGTTTCCGACCCCATAAAGTATATATATTCTTGATCAGCATGACTAGACGAGTCGATCTAACCATGTCCAACTGTCAGTCTGTCCGTCCGTTTCTACGCAAACCAGTCTCTCAGTTTTAAAGCTATCGGGCTGAAACTTTCCCAAAAGTCTTATATCTTTTGCAGGTAGTATATAAGTCGGAACCAGCCGGATCGGACAACTATATCTTATAGCTCCCATAGGAATAATCGAAAAAAAAATTTTTTTTAATTATATCTTTGGTGTTTTTTAGCATATAACCTCCTACGCTTGGAAATAACATTTTTTAATTAGTTCTGAATTTCGAATTTAATTTTATCGAAATCGGACGACTACATCATATAGCTGCCATAGGAAAGATCGGAAAATTGGTGGAAAAATAATATGAAACAAATTATAGCTTCGGTGTTTTTATACCCGTTACTCGTAGAGTAAAAGGGTATACTAGATTCGTCGGAAAGTATGTAACAGGCAGAAGGAAGCGTTTCCGACCCCATAAAGTATATATATTCTTGATCAGGATCACTAGCCGAGTCGATCTAGCCATGTCCGTCTGTCCGTATGAACGCTGAGATCTCGGAAACTATACCTACTACAATACTGGGATTAGGCATGCAGATTCCTGAGATTCCTGCGCAGCGCAAGTTTGTTTCAGCAGAGTGCCACGCCGACTCTAACGCCCACAAACCGCCCAAAACTGTGGCTCCTACAGTTTTGATGCTAGAACAAACATTTTAACTGAAATGTATTGTTCTCATCAATACCTATCGATTGACCCAAAAAAAAGTTTGCCACGCCCACTTCAACGCCCACAAGCCGCCCAAAAACTTCAACAAATCGTAAGTATGAACGTGAATATCTCGGAAACTATTAAAGATAGAGAATCGGGATCTCAGATTTAGATTCCGTAGCTTTGTACGCAGCGTAATTTTGTCAAGCGAATATGCCACGCCCACTATAACGCCCACAAACCGCCTAAACCTGTGGCGCCCACAATTTTCATGCTAGATAACTGAAATGTATTGGTCTCGTCAATACCTATCGATTGATCTAAGAAAAACTTTTCCACGCCCACTCTAACGCCCACAAGCCGCCCAAGCCTGTGGCGCCCACAATGTTCAAGCTAGATACAAAATTTTAACTGAAATGTATTGACCTCGTCAATACCTATCGATTGATCAAAAAAAAATTTGCCACGCCCACTCTAACGCCCATAACGCTTAAATCTGTCTACCGCCGGTAGGTGGCGTATTTAAATCCCGCTTTGCTGCTTGCATATCTCCATTTCCCTTTGGTCCCTTTAGCTAAGTAACGGGTATCTGATAGTCGAGGTACTCGACTATAGCGTTCTCCCTTGTTTTTATCTGGGTTAGCACGGCTGGCATTGCCATCAGATGTGTTGACGAATAGCTGCTGTAGTTCCGGTCGCCGATTGTGATCGTTTCGTTGTCAAACTGCACGACGTATGAGCCCTCTAAGTGGTGCTTCTTGACCGGAGTGGATACTGTTCCATTGAAGATTGTTAAAAAATTGTGCCGTCATCGATGAACTCCACTGTTTCCTGGATGGTCCTCAGGTAGTCACATTCCGCTTAGCCTCCTTTCAATAGTCTGGTTATGCAACTGTCCTCCTCCAATTTAAACAAGTTCTTTTTATCGGCAGACTGTTGTGCTACCAATGGATACACAATTTCCGAGGAGGGCGTATGTTTCCAGGCTGTCCATCGCCAGTGTGGTGTATCTTAGCACAACTTGCTTGTCGTCGAATGTCGTTGGGTAGATCCTAATCAATCGGTACTTCCTGTCCACTACTTTGGGCGTCGCCAGGATGTACAAAAGAGTAGTCCCGTTTGTAAGGATTGTAGGCCTGGATAATTCGACTGCCTCAACGACGTTTTGATAAGGGAGGCTGTCCACCTCCGCCATTATCATGTTGATCTCGTCGTGATCCAAGAGATTCGTGTTGACCACTCCAGTCTTTCCTAGTTGGCAGGCTCTCAGTATCTCGTTGACCTGGTCCGCTATTATAATTGCCTTGTGGAGAACGGCCGTCGTAACGTGGAAGTCCCCGTCTATTGCGTTGACTCTTCCGATAACATCGTTCAGCTTCTGGAGCGATTCGTGCGTTGAGTCAAACAACTTAGTGTTGATTCGAATCTGCTGATTGTTGTTCCTTGCCAGGCTGTCCTCTCATCCTAGCCAATCGATTGAGCGTTGTCTCCGTGTTGGTGCGCTATCCATGCGTGAGATTCCTTCCAAAGCGCGCTGCAGATAGTGGCCAACCAGTGCGCCAATGTATTGATCGGTGATTACCATAGCCACGTTTGCTACCTGGTCGATGAGTAGCTGCATGCGGCCTAGACTGATGACGTGAGCCAGTTTGAGGACGCCAATGGTCCTCCAGACGGTACCTTGTTGTAAGGGGACAACCGGTGCATCTGGCACTGAAGACAAAAGACCGTTTAGGATGAGTCTTTCATTTTTTCGCTCTTCTGCGAGCGTTCAGTTGGATCGCTCTCTTTAAGTTGTTATTAAGTGAGCATAACAAGAACCATGCAACTGAGAACAGTTAACATAAAATCAAAACAAAGAGAGCTGCTCAATAAGGGTCATATGTGGCGAAAGTAGAAACAATTCTGCATTAGAGAATGAAAGAATTATGGTCCTATGTCTTACAATGTGAAGCCAAAGTTGAAACTTTGTTTTTTCGTTTTTAAAAATACGAAAAATGAATATTTTTTGTCACTTTGAGTGATGATTTTCACAGTAAATACAAGGAAGAACGCAACAGTACCTCGACTATCAGATACCCGTTACCCAGCTTAAGGGACCAAAGGGAAATGGAGATATGCGAGCAACAAAGCGAGATTGGAATGCGCCACCTACCCGCGATCTCAATATATGGTTATGTGGGCGGTAGGCAGATTTAAGCGTTATGGGCGTTAGAGTGGGCGTGGCAAACTTTTTTTGGGTCAATCGATAGGTATTGACGAGACTAATACATTTAAGTTAAAACTTTTTTCTAGCATGAAAGTAGTGGGCGCCACCGGCTTTGGCGGCTTGCAGGCGTTAGGGTGGGCGTGGTTAACTTTTTTTGTGGATCAATCGATAGGTATTGATGAGACCAAAACATTTCAGTTAAAATTTTTTATCTAGCATCCAAATTGTGGGCTCCACAGGGTTGGGCGGTTTGTGGGCGATAGATGGAGCTTGGCATATTCGCGTAACAAACTGGCGCTGCGTACAAGGCTACGGAACCTAAATCTGATATCCCAAATCTCTATCCTTTATAGTTTCCGAGATATCCGTGTTCATATTCGCGATTTTTTGAAGTTTGTGAGCGTTAAAGTGGGCGTGGCAAACTTTTTTTGGGCCAATCGGTAGGTATTGATAAGAACAATACATTTCAGTTAAAATTTGAGTTCTACCATCAAAACTTTAGGAACCACAGTTTTGGTCGGTTTGTGGGCGTTAGAGTGGGCGTGGCACCCCGCTGAAACGAACTTGCGCTGCGCAAGAAGCTCAGGAATCTGCATGCCAAATCCCAATAGCCAAGCTTTTATACTTCCCGAGATCTCAGCGTTCATACGGACAGACGGACATGGCTAGATCGACTTAGCTAGTGATCCTGATCAAGAATATATATACCTTATGGGGTCGGAAACGCTTCCTTATACCTCTTACATACTTTCCGACGAATCTAGTATACCCTTTTACTCTACAAGTAACGGGTATAAATAATTATTTTAAGTAATAAATTAATTCAAATTAAGAATTAGAAGAAAAGTTAGCTACAGATGCAAACATAGTAGAGGACTACAAAATTCAAGAAGTTGACCCAAATGTAAAATGTAAAACCACTCTTGAAGTAATAAAGTCATTACCGAAGTTCGCCGGGGAACCAACACAATAGGTAGGTTAGAGGGAGGCTGCAGAAACTGCAATGAGCCTTCATAAAATTCAGAGTCAGCAGTATTTTACCGCGTTAACAATTTTACGAAACAAAATCATGGGGCAGCTCACGACGCTCTAACCAATCGTTACACTGTTTTAAATTTTCTAGCAATCTTATCGTTTAGCCATGTGCGTCTGACCGTATGTCCTGTAACGAACTATTTTCTTACGTTTGCTCGCTACGAAACTCGTGCGGCTAGCTCAGTAGATTTGTACGTTCGTCCCACCAAATTTCTAGTAAATGTGAACGCCCGGTTACCAGTAACAACAATTCAGAATTCGGGATATGAGGGGTTTAATAACGGCTCTGGGTTTGCGCACCCTTTTGCGCACGGCACCACACCATGGTCCAAAGTCCGCGATTTTACCTTTTGACCTTTCGCGCTCTGCAAACGGCACCACACTAGGGTCCAAAGTGCGGCGATCCACCGTTTTTCCTTTGCTCACGTTCGTTATTCTCCGGTCCGTTCTGGAGCTTCTAGGCTAATTTTCTCAAATTTGTTCATGTTTCCAAGTGTCCCTATAAAGTTCTAACTTTGTTTTATATATTTTTTCTCTTGGGATTCTACATACTTCCTCGAACCCGGATTTCTTAATTTTTGCATTTTCCTTCCTTCCTTTCATCAGCAGTTCGGTGGATTGAACCTTTAGATAAGTTTCCCTCATTATTGTTATTTGCCGGTCATACAGTCAGTTTTTTTAAACATATTTGTGATTCATGGTCTAAATCCAAAAGTGATTAAATCCGACACAACGCCGTTTAATACATCAATGTTTGTTGTGGCGGGGTGGCTTGATCGCTGAAATAGATAAAGTCCCAGGAACGGAGGGTACGCAAAAAAACACGGGTGTAGTTTGGGGTTTTTCGCGCGACGGGCATAGGTGTTTATTCGTACACTTGGAAATAAGAACTTATTAAGCCTAACTTAACTTAAGCGCTCCAGAGCGGAGCGGAGACTTAGGGGAGAGATGGAGAGGGAGAGCGGACGGCAGTGCGAGCGTGCGAGATGTAGACATCTGGATAAAACTGCCGCTCGACAACTGCCTCCTGAAATTAAACGTCCTTTGACGTAAACAATGTTAATTCCTGTAGTTTGTGCGTGGCGATATTTCAATTTCTTTTTGTCCGAAATTTAGTACACTCTATATATTATTCCATTATAATTGTCCACATTCAATAAAATAAATATTTATTTTATATAGTACGCATATATGAGCATAGATTAGGTATGAATTCGTAATAAGATTAGTTTATATTCGATGTAGGATTAGTTCAATAGTTCGGCACGACAAAACGCCCGCCACTAGAACTATCAACCACCAACTGGGTATGAAAAGTGCGCTGCGCAGATAAAACCGGCTATCCACGTTCGCTGGCAGCTGCACACCAGGCTTAGGCTTTTAGCAGTTGGTCCAGGGACTGTCCTGTCTCTGCACTTGAAGGCGACTCCACCGTGGGCACCATCAGTTGGCCAGGCCGCAATAGAGTTTCTTACTAGAAGTCCAGTGGCTTTACGGAAAACTCTCTTGAGTATTTTCACTTGGCGGGTAAATCTTGTTGTTGCACTTCTCTCTAGTTTTCCACTTGAACCTCCGCACTCGACTCAGCTGGTCTGGGCAGTGTTGCACAATGCCAGCAGAATCAGCTGATCGCAGGGCGAGGCTGTCAGAAGCTGCTCGCTACGATGTTTTAAGCCCCTGGAGAGGGAGATTCCTTTGGGGCGCTGTTTGTAGTACCAAACCATTTTTGCGCTGATGCAGGTTGCATTTGAATTGGATGGGATTGTAGCAAACCTAAAGGGCGGCTGCTCGAACTCCCTGGCAAGGAATCTGGAAACTGACGAATAACAGCTCTTCTGCTCGGCATAGGACTATTCGGTGTTAACGGTTTCACGGAGCTGACTAACTGGCAAGCCCAAGCTAACGCGGAACACCGCGGAACACACCATCGAAAAAGTCGAGAGAAAAGTCGCGACCTCTGACCGCCCTGAATCGTGCAAGCCGAGCTAATAGCCTAAAATCCAAGTAGCTTTTATCCCACACTGGGCGGCTGCGTGGTCTGCATCTGTACCAAACTGGCGCCAGTCACGACACCTAAAAGTAGGTATAAAATGCAAAAAACCTGGCAGTAGGTGGAAAAAGCATAACATGGAAGGAATGTCATCTAATCCAAGTGGAAGCCACAGATGTGGAAATCCACCCGTGGGAGCCAGGGCATGAATTCTTGAGGCCCTAAATCCCATTCCAAACAACAAACCTGGAAAACGGTGGCGATCTTGGCTGTCTCCACAGTAAATGCACCAAGTTTAAGTACGATCAACAAAAATAAAGCCTCAGACCCTAGGAACCCAGTGCTAAAAAAGACCACAGGCCTATCGTCCTCTGGGAAGAGGATGAGGGGCAGGACGCGCCCAAGAGCCAATGAGACCCTGGCCGCCCAACTAGCGGGCAGACAACCACCACGAAGAGAGCGAAAGCGGACCAGGAGCTCACGGGACCGGAACAGTTCGCGGAGCTCAGAGTGCTCCTTGACGAAGTCCTTCGCCTCACGAACGTCATGCAGGTGCAGAAAGTGCAACAAATTTCTTAAGCCAAGTTGGGGTCTCCCTCCCAGGGCATCAAAAAGGGCCTACGAAGCATAAGTGAGAGCAACGGTCAACATACACCGTACAGTCCCAATCAGGACATAGCCGCTCAAACGGATCTCTGGCGAAATGTTGCACAAGGTTTCTCGACCACCAGCGTTGTGCAGACAGACCCGTGGCAAAGGCCTAGCCAAGCAGATACGGCTGTACACGGGGAAATACACCTGACACCACCGGCGCCATTCCAACAGAGAAAGAGGAAAAGTCCACCAAGGGAACTTGTTAAAAACAGAGGCTCCACAGAAGAGTCAGCTGAGAGTGGAAGCGATGAAAGAGACGAGACCACTGCCTGGAGAACGACGGCTCCAAAAAAGCGGTCTCGGAAGCCTCTTCGTGCGGATGCCTTAAAAGTGGAAGCAAATAAGAAAACCTACAGAGACGTCCTAGCTATGGTCACCCGTAGGGACGGCGGCAAGCTGCGTAACCTTAGCACCCGAGTCATCAAGGGCCGTCGTACAGCGAATGGAAACCTACTTCTAGGGCTCAACAGAAGCGAAGACACCAGCCCGGAGGTAATAGAAGGGAGTTTCGAGGCGGTCCTAGGAGAAGCGGCGGTGGTCCGTGCGCTATCCGAAAGCTAGAGGACCAAGACGGTGGTGATCGACGACCTGGATCCGCTATTAGCGGCCGAAGATGTCACCAAGGCTCTGTTGGACCAATTTGTGTTGTGGACCGTGAACGCAGACTCAGTAAAACTAAGGAGCCTACGTCAATTCTCAATAGAGACATCCAGACGGTAGTGGTTGGACTGACCACCAAAGAACCCGAAGCGGTTTTTTGGCAAAGGCAAGATCAAGCTAGGATGGTCTATTTGCAGAGTGAAGGAAAAACACCTGCAGTCCAGGTGTTACAAGTGCCTGGAGATTGGGCATATTGCCACTCAGTAAAGTGCCAACAATTGCCATAGCAAAGGAGCGGACTGGAGCGGGTGCCGCATACAATGAAGCAAAACGGGACACAAAATCGCAAGATCGAGTCGTGGTAAAACGGGTAAATGCAGGCAAACGCTCTCTAACAGACCACGAAGCCCTAAATGAGATTGTACGCACTTTGTTTCCAAGAGTTAGCGTCAAGGAGCAAGCACAGTATGGAGTGGGTCCTATATGGGAGGTTAGCGAAATAAGTGAGGCCGAGGTTACTGAATCCATACGCAGTCTGCAGAACAAGAAACCCCCAGGGCCGGATGCAGTGCCCCACAATGCGATGAGTCTGGCGCTGGCGCTCCATCCGAACGCCTTTGGAGAGGTATACAAAGCCTGTCTCTGCGAGGGAACATTTCCCTGCAGTTTGATAATCCAGCAGCTGTTGCGCTGGAAAGGTGGAACGAAGAATTACTGCCTACTGGTCACGCTTGGCATTAGAAATGCTTTCAACACGGCGAACTGGTCGAGGATCATTTGATTGGGCGGCAACAAATTCCGGAGTATCTCATCCTGACCGTCGACAGTTACTGCTGGGAAAACACAAGGATCAGTCCTGGGTCCCTTGTTGTCGAACACTATGCACGACGGAGTGCTAAGGCTTTCCATGCCTGCCAACATCCAAGTGACTGGATTCGCGAATGACTTCGCTATCTCAATCGTGGACAAGACGATAGCAAGGAGGACGGGGCAAACACAGCAGAGAGAGAGAGTGAAAACCGCTGTTGCCGTACCGCATGTTATAACTCAGAAAATAAACGGAATCAAAAAAAAACCGGGGTAAACTTGCTGGAATGATCTGGAAACTGCCAATTAAACAGAAAGGAGTGAGCGAGACCAATATAATGATCCCGCCGGGAATGAGAACATAAAAGAAAAGACTAGAACGGATAACTTGGAACGAAGCGGCGGGCCGGAAATCGCTTCACACGAAGGAAAGGAAACCAAGCCAGGAGCAACTAGCAGTAAAGGTAAGCCGAATTTGATTGACTCGGGAAAACCCCAGAGCCCAGGACCAGGGCCAGCACGACCAGATGTTTCCAGCCCACGACTAGTGACGAGGAAAAGGAAAGCCCAGGGAGAAACCAGAGACAAGAACGAGAAACGCGAGTTAGAGTGTATGTGGAAGTAGGTAAGTGCACAATTTAAAAAGTCACGATGGAAAGCATGGAAGAAAAGAAAAAAAGCCTGAGAAGCCAGCCAATGTGAGTACCTGTTTTTAAATTTTGACTGTTGGCCGCTTAAAAAATTTATTATCAATGCAATGGGACGCAAATTTTTTGTTTATTCTTTGAATCATTATTAAAAAAAGTGGAGTAAGTGGAGACGGGCAAGGATAGTTTGTGGCCCTAGCAGGTTAACGGCTCGTTTAAAATGCGCGCGGTTTTTTATAAAGGTATGAAGGTAAATTTGAGCTTTAAACGCCATTAGTTTAAGTTAAAAACTACTTTCTGTCAATGTCACGTCGGGAGCAGTAAAGGAATTTCATAGTAAAGTAACTCACATAATGTTTTTTTTTTTAGCTTCACTGACAAAATATGATGTAATGCATGTGGTGTGCAATCTCGATTGAGTTTGCAAAAAATTGATTATTATTTGGTTATAACTTTTCAATGAATTTTCCGATTTCAATCATTTTTTGCGCGTAGGCATTCTTAAAAAATATTGAAAAAGGTGGGCGCAAGACGGGTTTTAGTGTTATAGTCGTTTTATGGGCGGTAGAGTGGGCGTGGCACCCTGCAGCTTGCGCTGCGCAGGAAGCCCAGGAACATGCATGCTAACTCCCAACATTATAGCTCTTGTAGTTTCCGAGATCTCAGTGTTCACACGGACAGACGTACAGCGGACATGGCTAGATCGACTCGCCTAGTGACCCTGATCACTACTTTACGGGATCGGAAACGCTTCCTTTTACCTGTTACATACTTACCGACGAATCTAGTATACCATTTTACTCTACGAGTAAGCAGCTATTGCCAGGGTAGGTAAAAGCAGCTATTGCAAGGGAGTTGAAAAACAGCTATTGCATGGGAGTGTAGAAGCAGCTAATGCAATGTAGTGAAAAAGCAGGTATTGCAAGGAAGTGTAAAAGCAGCTATTGCAGGGGAGTGTAGAATATCTAATCCCGCAGGAAGGGAAAAACTTAATGATTTCTGCCTGATTCAAGCAGCCAGAAAATGTCCTTTCTAACTCATTAACCCTTGTTTTTTGTGTCGTCCCGAGTATTTGTATTTTAGGCTATAAATGTAAGATGTAAGAAGTTTTAAGTTGTGTTTTGTCGTTAAGATGAAAATAAGATTTTTACCCGATTGGCGCCTGCCGAAGCCACACGACCGTTTACAGTGCCAGGTGTCGTGGCAGAGCGTCGGCAAAGAAACCGCGGACTCGCGATCCGACCGAATGGGCAACACTGCCCTAATGAGAATTTATTGTTCGATAATTTTTGGACTACTTTCCGGTAACACAGGAACACAGGCGAAAATGTTTGTAATCCATTGCTAGTTTTCCATATTAATTGCATGCTTCTGAGTAATTGTCCAAAACAAACCAGTGTTTCATCACCTATATCTAAGAATACAAAAATCCGACGTTTTCCAACATATTCAATTATGTGGCCTATATAATTGGACTTATATTAAATATTTTTGCTAAAAACATGGAAGAACGCTATAGTCGAATTCCTCGAATATCAAATAACCGTTACTCAGCTACAGGGACCAAAGGGAGATACACGCGTTATATGGTTATGTGGGCGGTAGAAAGATTTAAGCGTTATGGGCGTTTTTGGTCAATCGATAGGTATTGACGAGAATAATATATTTAAGTTAAAATTTTGTTTTTAGCATGAAAATTGTGGGCACCGCAGGTTTGGGCGGCTTGTGGGCGTGGCAATCGTGGGTCAATCTATAGGTATTGATGAGAACAATACATTTCAGTTAAAATTTTTCTTCTACCATCAAAACTGTAAGAGCCACAATTTTGGGCGGTTTGAGGGCGTTAGAGTGGGCGTGGCACATAGCTGAAACAAACTTGCGCTGCGCAGGAATCTGCATGCCTAATCCCAATATTGTAGCTCTTATAGTTTCCGAGATCTCAGCGTTCATACGGACAGACGGACATGTCTAGATCGACCCGGCTAGTGATCCCGATCAAGAATATATATATTTTATGGGGTCGGAAACGCTTCCTTCTGCCGGTTACATACTTTCCGGGGAATCTAGTATAGCGTTTTACTCTACGAGTAACGGGTATATTTTGCCCATTGCCCATGTCTTCGGAATTTAACGTCAACTTTGAAATTCCCAAGATTTCAACAATTTCTTTGATCCAAAACCGGCCAAATAATATCTTAAATGGAAGAAATTGTTTTTTCCTGGAATCTTTTGTAAACAGTATGCTTTAATTTGGCTTGATGCAATTTCATAAGGAAATTTTATTGGATTTGTTATAGCAAGAAAACCGTTTTTTTTGTTTTATGATCTACTCCTATATGTTGTCAGATTTAAAATAAGTCATGGCATCCTATACAATCCGAGTAATCAACAAGTATATGGTCTTCGGAATAAAATATTTTTACGACAGCCAAATGTCCCCAAACAACGAGCATAAAACATCTCCAAATCAGTTATGCCATGTTTGCGTTTTTTCATATTTTATTCCGAAGACGATTTAAATAAATATCAAAATATTTTATGCATACAAATATATATGCTTACTCGCAATATATAGGTTGCCATGACTTATTTTAAATTTGACACTATATATGAGCAGATAATAAAACTATAAGAACGGTTTTATTGCCATAACAAATCCAATACAAATTTTTTTTTTGGGTCAATCGATAGGTATCGACGAGACTAATAAATTTAACTTAAAATTTTGTTTCTAGGATGAAAATTGTGGTCGCCACAGGTTTGGGCGGTTTGTGGGCGTTAGAGTGGGGGTCGCACCCTGCTGAAACAAACGTGCGCTGCGCAAGAGGCCGAATAGCGTAGCTCTTATATATCTCAGATCTCAGCGTTCGACTCGGCTAGTGATCCTGATCAAGAATATATATTCTTTATGGGGAAACGGAAACGCTTTTACTCTACGAGAAACGGGTATAAAAATTACTTTAATTTTTAAGGCGGTCCAATTGTGGAAAATTAAGGAATTTTAACTTTGTTGTCAAATTCCATAGACATAATTCAATATGTGGGCAAACATCGTTTTTTTATTGTGTTCTTAGCTATATGGCGGATCCTGTAGGTGATGGCACAAAAGTTTGTATGAGACTTTTACTCAGATCAGGTCCCAATTATGATGGAAAATCTGTTCCTGTGTAATAAGTTAACTATTATATTGGGGGGTCGGCAACAAATCGAAAAATGGTATGTTATTCAGTTAGGACTTAAAAGGACGGACGAGAAACCTGAAACCAATTTTTACCATCATAAAATGTAACATCAATTCGGCTAAAGTCTTCTTTGCAAGGCGGAAGAGAAAACGGTCCTAAGCGTAACCGATATAAAACTGGAAACGTGAAACTCACCGTTATTGTCAGATTACTATTTATCTGTACATCGACTATATTTTTGGTGGCCAGTTGATAGCGTAGGCCATTTGAATCCTCGACGTTGTGGAAGAACTCGTTGCCTTTATTGTCGTGAAGCGATACTTTAAACATAAAGTTCATACCACTCGGAACCTTGTGTTCGACCCTTTTAAATTTCAGGACTGGCATCAGCGCCACCAAAATGTATTGAACATTCTTCACTTCGATTCCGATAGACAGTGTTTGGTCCGTTCTTTTGGTCTAAATAATAAAAATGTGGATTAGCTCAATTCAATAATTTGTCTTTATAAAGCAGGATTTTACAATTAAGAGATCTCGGCCGAGAGTGGTTTTTGTGTGCACAACGCCATCTGGTTTTACGTTGAAAATGCCACTGCTTTGACTGCCCAACTCATAAGCCGCATCGTCTATATTAGATTTTAGCTGAAGTGTGCTTCGCGGTGTTGCCAAAATTGAATCCATTCTGATGGGTTTTGGTGAAATCAGCTCCAAAATTTTGGAAACTGCGAGAAAGGTTTAAATTTGGGCTCTCATAATAACAAATAAGAGTGCTGATGTGTAGCCACACATACCAATTAACTCCACAGTGGCTGGTGGCAGCGTTGTCCCGTCCGCCAAACTGACCGATGCTGTGATTGTAACTTTTCCAGGATGAAGGGCTCGTACTCGGACTGATATTAAATCCTCACTCAGGTACTCTATTCCTAAAATTTTAGTTTAACACAATTTAAAACATGAATCTCGGTGATAAAGTATAACCCCATTTGTGTGACATTAATTTATAAAATAAATCGACCATGGTGGATCTCACATTGTAAAAAACGTTGAAAATATAAAACTCAAAATATCAGTTCGTTTTTAAGCGAATCAAAAAACTTAAGAATAAATTACATTTGACAAAACGTAAAAAAAAAACGTAATTATGTCTGCACCAAGGGGTTCCGTGCCCCGTTCTGCCCCAAGACAGTTATTTTAATTCAAAGGTGCACGGTATTTCACAAAAAATTCGTTATATTTATTTTTGAATGTCAGGTGTTGGCAAGCTGTTTCAGTCAGTTGTTTGGATCAGCTGAGTCGCTTATCTGCTTTAGTCAGCTGTTTCGGTCAGCTGTTTTGTGAATAATTAAACAAAATAGTCAAATTTAATCTCGGCTGCCGCAATCAAACTAAGGAAGATTTGGAAAACGAAGAATAGCGTATGGACTAGTGTACTCTTATTTATAGTGAACGTCTTATTGTCAAACTAGTCATTAGGTAGAATATGTGTGTGTTTTTGTAATATGTGTTTAAGTCTTTAGCTAGAGGGATTGTTTGTAACCGGTAAATATATGATCTTTTCTGACCTTTACCATTGCATTTTTACGGACACTATTTTATAACTTTCAAATTCACTCGCCTTCAGCTATGTAATGTTGCGGATGACAGCGGCAAAACGACCTATAGCGAGAAGTTATCTTCTTATCTGGATACATAAAGAATATTGTTAAGCCATCAGATGAATATATTAAAGAATTCGAGCGCGAAATGGATGATTTCATCCGTGGGTTTTAGTCTCGATTTGTCAATTCCTATACGGAATGGCAAGAGTCAAAAATTTCTTTTAAGTCAAAAGAGTCGAAGCGCGGTCTAAAGGAAACTTTCTTTTGAGGAATGTGTCGTAGATGCCAAATTAAAGAAAACCAAAACTTTAAGAGATAGCACTACTTTGCCGGAATTAGATTTTGCAACGCAAATCCAGTTGAGGAAATGTGGTAATATTAAAGCGTCTAAAATAGTAAAAGCCGTGACTGTTACTTCCCCAGCAACTGCAACGAGCTACAAGAACATTGTTGACAAAAGTTTGGAGATCAAGTTTGGAGTTATCCAGGCATCAATATGACATTACTCAAAACGGAGATCTACAAAAATTTTCATCCTACACAATAATTTAAAAAGCAAAGCGAAACTGAAGCTAAAATAAAGCTACAGGCTCTTCATGATATCACTGCTGAACGATTGATCTTACTTCAGGAGTGTGTTATCAATAATGCAGAACGCAATAAATTACACTCATATCAAAATGGGGTTTTGATGGCAGCTCGGCTCATTGGTCTTACAAGCAAGCATTTTACGGTCCTGAATGTAGCAATTCCTCAGTATTGATAACATCAATTGTACCTTTAAGACTTGTGTACAAGATCAAGGTGGTTTGGCCCACAAAAATTGCCTTCGTCAAGAAAACGACAATTGTTTCACAAGAAGAAAAAAAATAGAGTAATGGCTGAGACTGAACACCTAGGCATCTAAAAGTCAAACATGAGTTGATTCTTTTAATAATAGTTTAAAAAGGTTTGCAATGCCATAACACACACCACTTCGAAAAAAATGTTATTTGTATGGTTCCACCAGCAAAGATTTCAATGATATTGATCGGAGGTTTGACACGGCAATTGTTACTGAGAACTTACATTATGATATTTCAGTATTACATGGATAGATTCAATTTTTTGAGTGCCATTTGCACTTGTCGTAAATATTGCCCTTAAAGAAATGGCAAGCAAGATCGGAAGAAGATAAAAATACTGTTTAGCAGCCAAAAAAAAAAAACAAATAATGTTTAGATCTAAGACGAAGTTAATAATAGATGTTCCAAAGCTCTGTTTTGAAATTTCCAATGATGGCAACAACGCGCGACGATTTTTTCGGAAAGCCGAAGTTTCTGCAAAATTACTGGGGTTGATCTCCAGCTAAAAAAAAGGTTTCACATCATAATGGTTGTCGCTGCATCAGGCCATGAGGTTAACATAGAACAATTCGAAGAATTCGCACATGAAACTGCTAGATACTTTGTACAGTACAGTATAATACGTGGTATTATATGCCGCCAACGATACACAAGTTTTTAATTCACGGTGCTGAAACTATTTCGAAAGCGTTACTAACAATAGGTCAACTGTCAGAGGAAGCTCAAGGAGCTCGGAGCAAGGAATTCAAAAATTACATATAATCTTGTTGCAGAAAAATGGATAGAGTGAAGAGCATTCAGGACATTTTGATTATGTTCTTGATTAGCCAAGGTGAAACTGAGATGGAATCGGATTAATGCTTATATTATTTAAATCATTGATTATACCCGTTACTCGTAGAGTAAAAGGGTATACTAGATTCGTCGGAAAGTATGTAACAGGCAGAAGGAAGCGTTTCCGACCCCATAAAGTATATATATTCTTGATCAGGATCACTAGCCGAGTCGATCTAGCCATGTCCGTCTGTCCGTCTGTCCGGATGAACGCTTAGATCTTGGAAACTATGAGAGCTAGGCTATTGAGATTTGGCGAGCAGATTCCTGAGCTTCTTACGCAGCGCAAGTTTGTTTCAGTAGAGTGCCTCGCCCACTCTAACGCCCACAAACCGCCCAAAACTGTGGCTTCTACACTTTTGATGCTAGAGTAAAAATTTAAACTGAAATGAATTGTTCTCATCAATACCTATCGATTGACCCAAAAAAAAGTTTGCCACGCCCACAAACCGCCCACAAACTTCAAAAAATCGTAAATATGAACGCGGATATCTCGGAAACTATCAAAGATAGAGTATTGGGATTTCAGATTTAGATTCCGTAGCCTTGTACGCAGCGCAAGTTTGTTATGCGAATATGCCACGCCCACTCTAACGCCCACAAACCGCCCAAAACTGTGGCGCCCACAATTTTTATGCTAGATTAAAAATTTTAACTGAAATGTATTGGTCTCGTCAATGCCTATCGATTGATCCAAAAAAAAAAATTTACCACGCCTACCCTAACGCCCACAATGCTTAAATCTGTCTTCCGCCGGTAGGTGGCGCATTTAAATCTCGCTTTGCTGCTTGCATATCTCCATTTCCCTTTGGTCCCTTTAGCTGAGTAACGGGTATCTGATAGTCGAGGTACTCGACTATAGCGTTCTTCCTTGTTTTCTTTTAAAATTATGGTTTTCACTAATAAATACGAAGTTATACATATGAACTTTTTTCATATATTATTTAATAACTACAAGCAATACAAGTTTTTTCCCCCCCATTTTTAGCATATAGTTTTTGGCGCATATTTACAATAAAGTCCACCAATTCGTAGTATTCTAAATAGATGTAGTCTAAATAAATACATAAAAGATTCGGGTAAAATATTATAAATGAAGATACCAATTTTTATACCCTTGCAGAGGGTATATTGATTTCAGTCAGAAGTTTGCAACGCAGTGAAGGAGACGTTTCCGACCCCATAAAGTATATATATTCTTGATCAGCATGACTAAACGAGTCGATCTAGCCATGTCTGTCCGTCCGTTTCTACGCAAACTAGTCTCTCAGTTTTAAAGCTATCGGGCTGAAACTTTTCCAAAAGTCTTATATCTTTTGCAGGTAGTATATAAGTCGGAACCAGCCGGATCGGACAACTATATCTTATAGCTCCCATAGGAACAATCGGAAAACAAATTTTAAAAATTATATCTTTGGTGTTTTTTAGTATATAACCTTCTAAGCCTTGAAATAACATTTTTTAATTAATTTTGAATTTCGAACTCAATTTTATCGAAATCGGACGACTATATGATATAGCTGCCATAGGAACGATCGGAAAATTGGTAGGAAAATAATATGAATCAAATTATAGCTTCGGTGTTTTTTAACATATAACCTCCTACGCTTGGAAATAACATTTTTGAATTAGTTCTGAATTTCGAATTTAATTTTATCAAAATCTGACGAGTATATCATATAGCTGCCCTAGGAACGATCGGAAAATTGGTGGGAAAATAATATGAAACAAATTATAGCTTCGGTGTTTTTTGACATATTATCATATACTATTGGAAATATCATTTTTTGTATTTTTAAATTTATTAATTATAGCTGCAAGGGTATACAAACTTCGGCTTGCCGAAGTTAACTTCCTTTCTTGTTTTTTGTAAAAATACCCGAAATTTTGGGAAGCTAACTGATGAAAAATAATTCTTAAAAAAAATAATAATAAAATTCTACTCTACGGAAAGTCGAAACGTTTTTTTTATACATTTATTGGTCAAATATCAAATACAAAATTATAACATGTTCAAATTTTTGGTCGGCTTATATAACGTCACTTTTGGGGTCTCTCATCCAAGTGTGCGACCAATACATTTCAGTTAAAATTTTTTCTAGCATGAAAATTGTGGGCGCCACAGGCTTAGGCGGTTTGTGGGCGTTAGAGTGGACGTGGCATATTCGCGTAACAAACTTGCGCTACGTACAAGGCTACGGAATCTAAATCTGAGATCCCAATTCTCTATCTTTGATAGTTTCTGAGATATCAGCGTTCATATTTACGACTTTTTGCAGTTTGTGGGCGTTAAAGTGGGCGTGGCAAACTTTTTTTAGGTCAGTCGATAGGTATTGATGAGAAAAATACAGTTCAGTTAAAAATTGTATTCTAGCATTAAAACTGTAGGAACCACAGTTTTAGGCGGATTGTTGGCATTAGAGTGGGCGTGGCACACTGACGAAACAAACTTGCGTTGCGCAAGAAGCTCAGGAATCTACATGCTAAGTCCCAATTTTCTAGCTTTTGTAGTTTCCGACATCTCAGCGTTCATACGGACAGACGGACATGGCTAAACCGACTCGGCTAGTGATCCTGATCAAGAATATATATATACTTTATGGGGTCAAAAACGCTTCCTTCTGCCTGTTACATACTTTCAGACGAATCTAGTATACCCTTTTACTCTACGAGTAACGGGTATAAAATGTCGTATGGAGGTTTTATCGATAAAAGTCCTTGTAGAATAAACCAAATTACATTATTTCCCAATATAACTGGACAAATTTTAACAATAGCATGAATATTGAATAAACTCTATTTATTTAATGAACGGGTTTCAGATAGACTTCTTTCAAAGACTTTGAAACCATAAATCAAACACTTTTAAAATGTACAAAAAGTCGGGCAATCCATACAATTTCTCGGGTTGTGGGGGCTCGATTGCTTTTTTTTACTGTTCTCACCACTCATTGCTATTCCATGTATTTAAACCGATGTAAATTTCAATTTTCAATGGATACGAGGCAAATTTATAATTTTGTCTTCAGCATTGCCCTCATCGGTACGCTTAAACTCAATTGAGGCATCTACGGATTCTGAAATTGCAAATTTATTTGCTGAGTTTTTCCAATCTACTTATAGTTCGGCTTCGGTCAAATTCTAACTTATATTGTAGTATGCACATATATTGAATTTCTACTGTACCAAGAGTACTTGAAGCAAACACACTGTAACACTTTGTTGCAGTGTTTACATAAACAAAGGCCCGGTCAAAAACCTAAGTGGCCGAAACATGAGTCGATCGGCGCGCTCACAGAAAGTGCAAGTGTCAGCATTCTGTTACACACTCAGGCCGCTCAACCGAACTCAAGTACATGCATATACCCTCCGTTCCAGCTAAAGGGAGCATAATTAAATACACTAATATATATAAGATATACATAGCCGTCTCTCTGCCGTCCAACTGTGGACAGCGCAGCTACGAGACTTAGGCTTACTTAGAACCTAAGGAGAATTGTCAAAGCAGAAACATCTTGACGTTGGAAGCGGCACTAATGCTGCTCCAGATTTTGAATAAAGATTTTAAATAAAGAATTACAATAACACATAAAAGATGTCTTTACTCTACATGGCGACAGGATTTTAAATAAAGAATTACAATAACATACTCTACAGTATACTTTTGGGACTCTGGCGAAACAGGCACGTGAAAGAAACTATTAGTCAAATCTAGAGTTGTAAAAACTTGTCCACTTTGTAGCTTTTCGATCACACAGTCCATTTGAGCTGTTGGGAAGTTATCTCGGACAATCTTTTCATTTAACTTTCTATAATCGCAACACAATCGCTTCTTCCCGTTCTTCTTATCTACAAGCACCGCTGGCGAAGCAAACTCGGATGTGCTTGGCTTGATCATTCCTTCCTCTAGCCATTCTTGAACTTGGTCATCGACAATTTTCTGATCGCAATAAGCTAATCGTCTCGGATGTTGGAAAACAGACAACTCGTCTGTCAACAAGATCTCCATCTCGACTGGGGAAGTGAGATTTCTTTCTGGCTTGTAATTATCAATCAACTTCTCCACTTCAGAAGCTACCTCCTGACTCAAACGCTCCAAATCTACTGCCGAAACTGTCTTAGAGTCTTTCGTGCTGATCATGTATATACTTTCGAACTCGCTAATTAACTGCATACAAGTACTTTGCCCTTCCTGGTTATCGTCTGATCCTGTCGTTGGTCTTTGCGGAACACTTTGAACTCTTGGCGAAAATATAGTGCCAGACTTGGTTACCATCATGTCAATGCTGTTTAAGATTGTTGTGCCTAAGATTGCGTCAAACTTCATATCATCATCAGGTATGACATGAAACTCGACCGACATGTCGATTCCATCGATAACGACCTTTGTAACGAAGCTTTCGAATGTTAGCACCTGACTTTCACCGATACCTGTCAAAACTCTCTGACGACCAATCAGATTGGCTACTCCTACGCCTAGCTTCAAGAACACACGCCTACGCATCAAACACAATTTAGCACCTGTGTTTACAAGTCCTTTAAATTATGAATTCCTGCAAAACACAGATTTCAGTTTCAAGCTCGAAGAAAAGAAACGACTTTATCGTCCTGAACGACATTGGTTGCTCTCTCTGTTTTGACCTGTACTTCTGCTTTACACTGTGCTGCTCGGTGACCTGGTTGATCGCATTTGAAACATTTCTCCTTCACAGGACAGTCTTTCTTCATGTGCGACGAATCTCCGCAACGAAAACATTTCCTTACTGCTCCAGTTACCGCATCTTGTTTTGTGTCGTGCACAGCCTTGCTACCCTGTGAACCATACTTGTTTACTGATTTGAATGATCCACGTGATTTTTGATACGCGTCTATTTGTAGCTTTAGATCCTTGAGGTTTCTGGCCTGGTATAGCATTGCTTTATTTGATATAGCATCTGGGATACCCTCAACGAAATACTCGATCAAACTTTCTTTCTCCAAACAAATGGGCTTTGCAATTTCCATAAGAGCACAAAGAAACTCGTGCAAGGATTCACCCTTATGCTGCTGTCGTTTTCCCAACCTGCGATGAACTTCTTTGAACAGTGTTTGATATTCCTCTGGCTACGCACAAACATCTTTGCTGCTCCACTAAGCAACTGTTTTGCATACACAAACAACTGTAAAGGGTTCCACTCAACTGTAGCTGCACAATCTTCCAACTCTCCTATCCATTGGTTGATATCTGGGGAACTCGACCCAGAAAACTGCGAAACACTGCCCTCGACATCTTTCAACGTGAACCATGATCTACCCTGCCTTTCATTTCCTAGTCCTTGATGCCAACCTGCTGCGTTTGGCCGATTTATAGTGATTTCTGCGGACGTTACTGATAGACCATCTTCACCACCATCATCCGTTTCTGACTCACCCTCGTTATTTAGACCATAGTAGGTTAACAACCTCTTTTGCAATTCCGCCTTCAATCCAGTCGTACCCAATTGCAACTCCGATAACTTCCGACGCAACTCTTCAACTCGCAATGCCAAGATCTCGCTTCTCTCCATTTTACAACTTTGTCCTGTAGATTATTAAGATTAAACAATGTTTTCTTAAATGTAGTATCAAAAGCAAATTGTAAATAGATTAACCACCCTGTCTCTGGAACTGCTTGATTTCAATGTTACCCCACGACTTGAAATAAACTTTCTGGCAACACTCCACCAAAAGTTCAGCCACTCGCTCAATGATGTCGCTTTTGTTCTTCGTCGTATTTCCTTCCCACGCTTCCCGCTTTTGTAGCGTCACACATACAATGAAGACTTCCAAACTCAACTGGAACTTTCTGGATGCTTTCAACTGCTGCCAAGATCTGTGCACCAGCCTTCCGCTTGCACAATCCTGCACGCATGCTCCGATGACCACACCAGATTCAATGTCTTGCTCGCTGAATCTCCACTGCTTCCAGCCCGTGTCTGCTGCTTCTCCTAGATCTCCAGCCACGATCCGCTGCCTCTTAATCCTTCCAGCACTTCGTCCGCTAGGTCTCCAAGTTCTTGCCCTTGCAAAAGCCACCAACCGTGTCTGCTTTCAGCGCCAGCCTTCTTTGTCACACTCCAGCCAAATTGCTTATGACGAGTTAAAGATATCTAGCCGATTTGCTCAATTTCTCCAGCTCTCTGCTTACACCGCACACGTGTTTTTGCCAAGTTGAAAGTTCTGTCGAATGGTAGGCTTTATCTCGGCTGAGCCCCCAAAAATTGCAGGGTCCTCTTTTAAGAAAAGATAACGCTGACTCTAAATAGTATGATGATATGCTTTATTCACATTCGACGGGTTAACTTAGGTTTTACAAAATATACGTGTGCTATAGAACTGTACTTGGCGAGAGTGAGTATGGCGGTGCGTTGCCACTTTTAATTCACGTTGCAAATGGGTATCGAGTACAACTAAGAATTATCGAGTATAACTTAGGAATATCGAGTACAGAAAGGGAAAGATATTGGATCAGTAGGTGAGACCGCTTCTAGTTGTCATTGTCTCTCCACGACCGCATCCCACAATCGGCCCTACTGACGCAGGATTCGTCCCGAATGCCTTCATGTACTCTGCGACGGTTGATGTCTTAAATGGCCCATCACCTTCTCCCACCCTTTCAACTTCGTATCTTCCATGGTTTCCTACTTTGACTACTTTATACGGCCCTAGGTACTTTCCTTTCAATTTCAAACCAGTACCATACTGGGTGCGTTTAATGGCTACCAAATCGTTTAACTGGAACTTCTTTTCTACCTTTCTTTTTGCATCAAAAGCTTTCTTGTTTTCCGCTTGGATACTCTGAATGTTCTCCCTTGCTTCCTTCCTCAGTTTGTCGCGTTCATCATGTAACTCCGAAATCAAACAATCCTGTATCAATGACTTGAGCTGGACATCTCCTGAGATACGCATATCTAACCCTGTTAGCAGTTTGAATGTCGAAACTTTGGTACTCCTTGGCTCAGTGTTGTTTATGATCTGCTGTACCTTACCTACATGCATATACCTGCACCCTGGGCTTTCAAGGCTTAGTTTGGAGAGCATCGGAACAACTATTTTATGCATGCGTTCTACTTGTTTTCCCCTTGGTACTCCTGTTGCAATCAGCAAATGTTGGATCTTCTCCCTATCGCAGTACTCCTTGAACAGGTGGGATGTGAATGCAGCTCCACGATCTGACACTATCCTATACGGATTTCCAAAACAAACAGCCTGGCGCTCCAAACAGGTCACCACTTCTTCAACCCCTGTGCTTCGTGTAGAATACAACCATACGTACTTGGAAAAGGCATCTACAATTACGAAAATGTGATTATATCGTTTTTTGGTTAACTCCATCGGACCAACATGATCTACACGGTATGTGACGAGCGGCTTGTAACCTTTGTCTATTGGTGTAAGGAACCCTTCTTGCCTACCAGCCTTCGCATTCACAAGGATACACTCTACGCAGCTATCAACTAGTCGCGCTACTTTCTCTTTTATCTTCGGAATGTAATACGACTTCTCAATCAAATCCTGAGTTTTCTTGGATGAGAAGTGTCCTTGCTTGTGACTGTTCTGGATAATCTCGGTTTCCATGAGTGAAGGAACTCTTTATTAGGATCTTTGAACAGAACTTCGTTCACTATGTAGAAGTCTTCATAGCCTTTGGTCTCAACGACACTTTTGAGCACCTTTGTCCAATCATCTAATAGGTGTGCTTCCCGCAAACGATGAAACAAACTATCAGTCAGCGTATAACATGACACCCTACTCAACGCATCGACATGTCTCATCTTCGAACCTGACCTGTGTTCTATTTCGTAGTCGAAATCTTGTAGGTACATCGCCCATCTAGACACTCTGAGCGGAATCTCTTTCTTCTTCATGGTCATGGTAAAAGCGTTACAGTCCGTAATAATTTTAAACTTCTTCCCCAGAACGTACACCCGCCACTTTACCAAGGCTCCAATAACTGCAAGTACTTCCAGTTCATAGGAATGATACTTTTCATCACATGGCTTGATTTTACCGCTCATGTAGAAAACTGGATGCCGCAAGTTATGACAGGGGTCTCGTTGAAGCAAAACGGCTCCAAATCCGAACTTGGATGCGTCGGTATGAATTTCCGTGTCAAGCGAATGGTTATAGAGCTTCAGAACTGGTTCACTGATCAACGCTTCTTTTAGCTTTTTAAATGCTGCTAATTGCTGGTCTTGAAACTCGAACCTCACCTCCTTGCGCAACATGTCGGACAACGGTTTGGCAATTACGGCGTAACCTTCCACAAACTTACGGAAGTACGACGTCAATCCTAAGAATCTTTGGACTCTTTTCTTGTCGCGCGGAATCGGAAAATCAGCAACTGCTTGAGTTTTCTCATTACCTGGCTTGATGGTACCGTTTTCAACGACACAGCCCAAGAAGTTAACTTTGCGCTTCAACACCTGACATTTACTCCAATTTATGCGCAAGCCATTTCCTTGTGCCACTTTCAAAACTCGCTTCAACTTCTGCACGCCCTCATCGATACTCTTGCTCGAAATCGTAACATCGTCCATGTATACAACCGCATCCTCGTTCTTAATTGAATCACGCATTACTGCCATGATAAACCTGGTAAACACTGCTGGAGAGTTTGTTATACCGAAGGGTACAAACAGGAACTCATATTGACCACTCTGAGTTACGAACGATGTATTGTAGTATGCACATATATTGAATAACTACTGTACCAAGAGTACTTGAAGCAAACACACTGTAACACTTTGTTGCAGTGTTTACATAAACAAAGGCCCGGTCAAAAACCCTATGTGGTCGAAACATGAGTTGATCGGCGCGCTCACAGAAAGTGCAAGTGTCAGCATTCTGTTACACACTCAGGCCGCTCAACCGAACTCAAGTACATGCATATACCCTCCGTTCCAGCTAAAGGGAGCATAATTAAATACACTAATATATATAAGATATACATAGCCGTCTCTCTGCCGTCCAACTGTGGACAGCGCAGCTACGAGACTTAGGCTTACTTAGAACCTAAGGAAAAATGTAAAATCAGAAACAACTGGACGTTGGTAGCGGCACTAATGCTGCTCCAGATTTTAAATAAAGAATTATAACAACAAAAATAAAAGATGTCGTTACTCTACAATATAATCAACTAAACAGGGAAACTTTTATTTTTCCCCCTGTAATTACCAAATGTTCTAGATTTGACCCTAACGGGTATTATTTGTGAAATCGCAGATTGAAACAAATGACAACACTTATTGTTTTGGTTAAAGATATCTTCGATAGTTTGTACTTAATTTGATTGATATTCATAATATGCAAAATCTACTAATTTTATTGCTGAACACAATTGAATGACCCAAAATAATAAAACCACAAAATACATGAACATTTTGGAAAATAATTAATTAAAATTATTTTATGTTGATTTTGTGTGTAATTCTGATGAAGAATTGGGTCAGAAAGTTGTGCCTTCTACCTGTTACATGTTTTTCAATGATTACAACGTATCTTTCGATTAACAAGTATACAAAATGCATAAGCTTAAGTATCTCACTTAACACAAACTTCGGATTTCAAAGTTTTTTTTGTTCAAAATGGTCCTTATAAATAAGTTGTTTATTTTTTTTATGTTGCAGCTGTCGGTGCAAGCAGAGCTTCAGATATTTGAGGAGCTTCACCTGATGCCTACAATGGTGGTGCTGCCTTTTGATCCAAACAGCTTGAAGCCATTAAAGATGCAGTTCCATGCTTCTGGCGGCGATCAAAACTACGCCTGGTTTTCTGGAAACCCGCAGGTGCTGCAAATTGATGCTCAGGGCCAAGCCACAACTGAAATTCGAGATACGTCCTTCGTGTCTCAGAAGATATTTGAGGATATCAGTTGGCTCGACGGCCATACTACGGTAAAGGTGGCTCTGGCAAAGAACCAGAAAATCTTCCGACAAGCGCATATATACTTCCTGCCCCCTAAACGACTCCAGATCCAGCGCAGTAACTTTGAAACCTCCCTGAAGGACTACGTGCACGTGCACGTGGGTGTGTACGCTCGGATTAACAATTCAGACGTTGCCTACACGAACTGCGACAACCTCCACTTTCAGCTTGACTTCAGCGAGAACATTCTACAGCTGGAAGATAACGAGGGAGCGGAAAATCCGGTCAGTAAAGCGTGTCATGTGCTGCGGCTGCGAGCCACAGCCGTGGGAAGTACCTTGCTACGTGTTTCGTACATGTTCCAGGACAAAGTTATTCACGACAGCGTTGACCTCTACGTATTCGAGCCATTGAGAGTGCTTAATCCCCTTGATAACGAGGTCGTGCTTCCCATTGGGTCATCTCGCAATATAATCTACACTCACGGACCGCACCGTGTTTTTAGCCTAGCAGCAGAGCTCACCAAGTCTACTAGTTTTGACGACAAAGTAATCAAGGTCTCTGAGGTAGACTTTGACACAGAAAATGCCATTACCGCGTTCACCGTGTTGTGTCGCGAGGTGGGTGAAACATATTTCACTTACCGAGTGCATAATATCCTAGCCACGCCTAGCTTTGCAGTCTATAGTTCAGAAGTGACCACTAAGGTGCATTGCGTGCGTCCGCGCTTCTTAAAGCTGTATGTTCGCCACAATCTGCGTAAGTCCTGCCCCCTAGAACAGCGTTCCCCGCTACTTTTCCTGAAAGACCGCGATAACAAATTTGAGATTGAGATTGAGGTGCAGGATTCAAATAATCGCAGGCTCATGAATGTAAGCTCTCTGCGGCTGGATTGGGAGTTTGCCGCGGGTGACAATCGTCTTTACAAGGACAATATTTCACACCTTCAGATCTCTGAGTTAGAGTTCATTCACGGAGTTAGTCTGCCGAACCGCGATCTTCTCCTCCTGACGTTGAGCGATGTGGCGGCCAACTTACGCATTAAGGGCATTGTGTCCCAATATAACGACAAGCTTCTCGCGCAACAAAATATTTACGCAGAGCGCCCTCCGTTTGGAATTCGAAATGTAAGTAATCATTCTTATTTATAATAAACTATTTCCACGTCCAACGTGACACGCAACTTGGGGTCCTCTAAGAAAATTTCCAAATATTTTTTCACCGGAAGAACCAAGTATAACAACCCATATCTTGTTTGTTTATCTTGCACTGTTTAATTTTAGCGGATTCAAAAGTTTTAAACACCTCATCACACAAAATGATTAACATAAGAATAGTTGAATAAGTTGTGTAAAATGTGAGCTTCATATGCATTAGTAGAATCTGTATTTTAGTTTTAACTATGTAACATATTAACACTTTTTACATTTTAAAGTGTGTGAGCGACGTTTTCCGTTTTTGCAAACTAGTCACCCTAGCGCAGCGCTTTAAGTCGTGCCAAATTCGTAATATTTTAAAATCTTTAAATTGTGTTAGCTCATACAAAACTTACATTTATTATAATTAAAATGCATTTTGAATCGCTCTTTTTTTGCATCAAAAACTAGCATAGCTTTAAAATCTTTCTAAGGAAACTTTTAGGGTATAAATAATTCATACTTTTATTATAAAGAGCAGTTTTTTTTTATTCTTTGTTCCAGTTAATTATAACTGTTACTCATAGAGTAAGAGACCATGAAATGTGGACGACCTTAATAGGAACTTCTTAAACATATGACTATAGAACGTATGAAACGACAGAGACTGTAGATAGTTTGATTAATTGTTTTGTTTATGTTTGTGTGAATCAATGAAATGTCTTAGATATCCTACAAATTAAATCAAAAGCTAGAGGATTTGTGATGTAAGTCCAAACTTTATAAAAATAATACTGTCAAAAATCATTGACCAACTTGCTCATTTGTTAAACACAGCAATAACCACAACCACCTATTCAGAGAACTGGAAATTAGCAAAAACTATGCCTATACCCAAGGGAAATAATGATTATAGGTCTATCTCAATACTGTCGTACTGTTCAAATATATTCGAAAAGATAATTGCCGGGTAAATAAATCGATACTTAACCATGAACTATTTCTTAAATAATGATCAAGCAGGCTTCTGTAAACAGAGAAGCTGCACAAATGCTATTATCAAGATAGTAGAGGACGCACGTTGGGAAACTGATGCAAGTAAAATAACTTTAACACTGCTTTAGTAATACATTCGGCACAGTTTACAACAAAATATTGATAATAAAACTGCAGAAATATTTACATTTTGTGACACAACCATACAACTAAAGTCGTTCTATGTCACAAATAAAAAGCAAGCAGATGATATTAAAGAAAACATATTAAGTTTTGAAACATCCTATCGTGCTGTACCTCAGGGCTCTGTATAAGGGCCATCATTGATTTTCATGTATAGTTATGATTTGTCTGAGGAATTATCTATGTGTAACGTAGATATGTATGCGGACCGTTAAGTTTAGTTAATGAATGTATTACTATGTTAAATGTTGATAACTGGGCTACAAAGAATGGCTTGAGCTTGGTCATCTCCAAAAAAAATACTATAGTCAACGGCCTCGACTATCAGATACCAGTTACTCAGCCAACTAAAAAGCGTCACCTGTCATTCACTCCTATCGGCTGCTCACGAGATTTCACAAACACGCCACATAACGTGAAACCTAGCTGAAGCTATTGAAATGTCGTATGCATGTATGAATATATCTCCAAACCTCTCGCACTCTATTAAGTTTTCTAATTATTTATTGTTGTTTGGTTATAACTTTATAAAATGGTATGATTTATGTTGTAGTTTTTGGCATGTAGATGGGTATTAATAGTAGGAACAATATCTCATTTAAATTTGTACAAAATATTAAAAAATGTTGGCGCTAGACGGACGCCAGCGTTATGGGCGATTGTGGGCGTGACACCCTGATGAAACAAACTTGCGCTGCGCAAGAATCTACATGCCAACATGGCTAGCTGGACTCGGCTAGTAATCCTGATCAAGAATATCTATACTTTATCGCGTCGGAAACGATTCCTTCTACTTGTTACATACTTTCCGACGAATCTAGTATACCCTTTTACTCTACGAGTTGGACTATGTTGAGAAAGCTTAAAACCTGGGCTTTGGTTTCAACAAAGCCCTGTCTTGATCATGTAAGTGCAGTCACACATGCAGTCACATGCGACAAAAGCTTTTTTGCCAATTTCTATCCGACTAGTTTGTGGTACCTGTGGTGCAGCAAGTCGACTGAAAATTAAAGTGACATTTAATAATATAGCCATATATATATACCAATTGGGTAGAACTGGCGTGGCACCCTGTTGAAAGAAACTTGTTCTGCTCTAGAAGCTTCACCACTATTTTGTCGGCCACAAAATTACCAAAATCGCGTGCCCACAGTTTTGGTGCTAGAATAAAAATTGTAAAAGATTGTATTGGTTTCGTCAACTCCTATCGATTAACCTTACCAAAAATTTGTCATGCCCCCTCTAACACCCACATACGCCCATAACACTTAAATCTGTTATCAAATTACCATTACCAAATAAAGTAATCTCTGGTTGCTTAATGCTTCTGACCTTTCATTGCTTCTTTAAAAATTTAATACTGAAACTATATCGAGAGTATTCTCAAACTTAACAAGGAAGAACGCTATAGTCGAGTACCTCGACTATCAGATACCCGTTACTCAGCTTAAGGGACCAAAGGGAAATGGAGATATGCAAGCAGCAAAGCGAGATTTAAATACGCCACCTACCGGCGGTAGACAGATTTAAGCGTTATGGGCGTTAGAGTGGGCGTGGCAAATTTTTTTTGATCAATCAAAAGGTATTGACGAGATAAAAACATTTCAGTTAAAATTTTTTATCTAGCGTGAAAATTGTGGGCGCCACAGGCTTGGACGGTTTGTGGGCGTTAGGGTGGGCGTAGCATATTTGCGTAATAAACTTGCGCTGCGCTCGAGCCTACGGAATCTAAATCTGAAAGCCCATTTCTCTATCTTTGATATTTTCCGAGATATCCGCGTTCATATTTACGATTTTTTGAAGTTTGTGGGCGGTTTGTGGGCGTTGAAGTGGGCGTGGCTTTTTTTTGTGTCAATCGATAGGTATTGATGAGAACAATACATATCAGTTAACATTTTTATTCTAGCATCAAAACTGTAGGAGCCACAGTTTTGGGCGGTTTGTGGGCGTTAGAGTGGGCGTGGTACTCTGCTGAAACAAACTTGCGCTGCGCAGGAATCTCAGGAATCTTAATGCCTAATCTCAATAGCCTAGCTCTTATAGTTTCCGAGATCTCAGCGTTCATCCGGACGGACGGACAGACGGACATGGCTAGATCGACTCGGCTAGTGATCCTGATCAAGAATATATATACTTTATGGGGTCGGAAACGTTTCCTTCTGCCTGTTACATACTTTCCGGCGAATCTAGTATACCCTTTTATTCTACGAGTAACGAATATAACAAGGAAGAACGCTATTGTTCGTACCCAAAGGTACTCAACATGACCACACCCAACAAATCAAGCAGTAGCCAAGTTGGGAACAGTACCAGGCGCTCAGTAGCACTCACTGCAGATGAGAATTGCTGACCAGCATATTATATGTCTCACTAACTTACCGTCTCAGCGGTACTCTGACCCGCCAATGCAGTCAGCACATTTTGCAGTGTCAGCCGAGCCAACTACGAATCGAAACTCCCTGACCTACCTACCTACTTTAGAAAATAGCTTATTTCACTAATCATTACACTAAACTGCCGTGCTCCAAGTAGTATATAAGCATGTAGCAAATGAAGAATAAATCAGTTATCAACGCACCTCATAACTCCGCGGTTCTACTTCCTCTGGGAATAGGGCTCGTATCACACTATCTCAACTAGCAGCTAACCACGTTAGCTCAACCTCATCGCAGTTCCCGCATCGCCTGTGGTCCGGCCTTACAGTAACCATCGTTACCATTGCCGCGACGCGATCGTCCTGCAATTGTCTACCTCGGTTAGGCACAAACATTGGTGACCCGGCGTGATCCTTTACCAACAAAGGATCACACTTAAGCAACCCCCTTCCCAACAACGCTTCGTCATCCAGCGTCACAGGATCGTCAGCTTAATACAGCTTCACAGGATACGCTTCTTCTTCCAGCGTCACAGGAACTCAGCTTAATCCAGCTTCACAGGATACGCTTCTTTTCCAGCGTCACAGGAACGTCAGCTTCATCCAGCTTCACAGGTTGATCAGCTTCATCCAGCTTCACAGGATACTCAGCTTCATCCAGCTTCACAGGACACACAGCTTTATCCGGCTTCACAGGATTCTTTGCTTCCAAGACACACAACATGTCTACTTCATTCATAGAGGAAACAAGTCACTCAAGAATCGATATACACAATCGATTACTAGACACCCAAAACGAGCTGCAAGGGAAAATCCAAACGCTCATTAAGAATTATGGCAAGGATTCTGTCGACCGACGCCACCGAGACGGCTATTATTCCGGTAAGCTAACTCAGTTAAGGGGCCCCAACACTGTAAACTGCGATTTTTGACATGGTTTTTATTTTATTTATTACAGAAAAACGGACGTTCCGATTAACTTTAAACTTTACAAATATGTTAATCAATGTTTGAATTATCGGAAAAAATTTTTTTTTTTTTTTCTGGCGGCCATGTTTTTCTTCTGTAGCTGATCCAAAATGGCGTCTTTTTGAAACTTCCCTTGCCTGGTTGACAGCAAATCAGCAAAACGGCGCCACCTAGATCAAAAAACCAAACAGATTCTTGAAATATACATTACTGGCTATCGTTCGACATATGGGATTTTAAAAATATTGATTAGAAAAAAAATGGCGGCTGTTTGAAAAAAAAAATTTTTTTTTCACGTAAAATTTTGCACTTAATTGTTTATAAAAAAAAAAAATTTACATATATCAAAAAACGGCTACGTCCAACTGAAACGACACTTTTCCCGAATAGAATGCCATTTGGATCAGGTCGATCGGATAAGAATTTTTTCAGTTATGCTGTCAACCAGGTCAAAAAACATGGTTTCGAGATAATCGCGTTTAAAGTTTTGATTCCTCGTGCTCTTCGTACCATGAATCGTCAGCGTCTGGCGCTCTGTTCAAGTACTTAGAGTTCGAATTTTTGTTTGAAACTTTACATACATGTTCTTAGATGTCTAAGCTATTGATTTAGCAAAAAAAAAAAAAAATCGATTTTTTGAAAATGTTACAGTGTTGGGGCCCCTTAAACGATCTCTGGCAGCAGTTTTGCGACCTAGATGAAGAAGTCCAACAAGCGGCATTACTCACTGGAAGTGAGTAGTCTTCACGACTAGTAGCACTTAAGGAGCTGGTCGAAAAATATCAAAATATCTTTTTGTACAACATGCCGACTGGAAGCGGGCTTCCAAAGGCCCCCAGACGAACTTCTGCCAACAACAAGATCGAAACAAGAGATCAAGTCAAAGGAGATTCCCCAATTGACACGGTGATCCGACAGTTGCAGAGAAGATGCAACGAATTGGAGTCATCATTAGTATTAGCCTCGAACGCCCCAACTGTCACCCCAGCCCTACAAAGGCACCTGGATCTCCATTGGGCGTTACTAAGGCAAGCCCACGACGAATTGGATAGCACACCTGGGGCCGCAGCTCTGGCAGAAGCAGAGCTAGCCCAATTCCACACATTATACGAGGAATACGAAATGAACCTGCTACGAGAAAACGACGCGCCAATGAGCCTAAACTTGGCACTTCCGCCAATTAGCATTTCGGAGTTCAACGGCGAGTATCTAGACTGGCCACGGTTCCATGATCTCTTTGTGGAATTGGTATATAATAAACCATATTCGGCCAGTCAAAAACTACATATTCTACAGAGCTCGCTTCGTGGTGAAGCGAGGAACGTCTTGACAGACACAGCCTTCTCACAGCGTGGTTATGACGACACCTGGTTGCGATTGAAGGTCAGGTACCAGAACGGAAAGATAATAGTATTTTCCGCTATAGCAAAAATGGTTGACCATAAGCCTATAGACGGCTCCTCGCGCCAACTAAGGGCCTTACATGACACTATCAAAAACTCAATGTGTACTCTTAAAAACCTCGATGTCAGCACGAAATCCTGGGATCCAATCCTGTGTTTTATTATCAGAAGAAAACTAGACCAGCAGTCTCTAGCTGCACTGGAAAATTCAGCGGATGCCCCAACGGAAATTCCAATGTTAACGAGTGTACTGACGTTTATTGAGCGGCGCGCTTGCATGCTGGAGACGATAAGCGCTCAACCTACAGCAACACTCCGCTATCAGTCAGTTCCCAACGAAGAGAGCTGTAAGATTTGTCATCTAGGACCACATCATCTTAGAGCATGCAGCCGTTTCCAGGAAATGGACCCCAAAACACGGCGCCAAGCCATTATTCAAGTAGGAGCATGCACAAATTGTTTGTCTACAGCTCATAAGGTTGAAAACTGTGGATCACCAGCCACTTGTCGAGTCTGCCAGCAACGGCATCATTCACTTATACACCAAGGACCGACTAGCAATCTAGTGGCCGGAGGAGCAACCATTGCAGGCTACGACCACTTAGGAGGATATACGCTGCTCGCGACCGCCAAGGTTTTATTACAAGGGCCAAACGGCCAACTACAAACATGTCGCGCTGTAATAGATGGTGGATCACAGGTGAATTAGAGGTATTTATTATGCCCACAGTCATTACAGACCAACCGTCAGTACCGATTGCAACCGATCTTATAATTCCCGAGGGACTGCCGTTAGCAGATCCTGACTTTCGGCAACCTGGACCCATTGACCTAACATTAGGGGTTGAAGTATTTGCTCGGGTAATAACCGGTAAACTTCTTGAACTAGGACCTAATAGACCGTTGGTCCAAGGCACAAGGCTTGGGTATGTAATCATTGGTTTTCTCGATAAAGAAACCTCATCTGATACGGAAGTCAACCCTATTCTGGTAGAAGACAGGTGATTTTGCAGAATAATAATCAATTTGATATAGAAGAAAGCAAACGGCAAAATGAGATTTCACTCCATGAAGAAGGGATTCATTCAACGAACGTAGCATTGATGGATCATAAAATAAAAGAGCCTGAAGATATATGTAGTCAATCAAAAACTAGCGACACTGACTCGTCCATAGACGTGCCAAATGATCAAGTGACCGCAGCAGTTGAAGGAAAGATCCTCCTCGGTCAATGATGATACAATTCGGCCAAGGGCTGACCGACATCACGCCTTAATTGAGGGTACCCCTCAATGGGGGGGGGGGGGGGGAGAATGTTCGTACCCAAAGATACTCAACATGACCACACCCAACAAATCAAGCAGTAGCCAAGTTGGGAACAGTACCAGGCGCTCAGTAGCACTCACTGCAGATGAGAATGGCTGATCAGCATATTATATGTTGTACTATGTACTCTGACCCGCCAATGCAGGCAGCACATTTTGCAGTGTCAGCCGAGCCAACTACGCAAACTGCGACCATAATCGAAACTCCCTGATCTACCTACCTACTTTAGAATATGGCTTATTTCACTAATCATTACACTAAACTGCCGTGTTCCAAGTAGTATATAAGCATGTAGCAAATGAAGAATAAATCAGATATCAACGCACCTTATAACTCCGCGGTTCTACTTCCTACCACTGGGAATAGGGCTCGTATCACACTATCTCAACTAGCAGCTAACCATGTTAGCTCAACCTCATCGCAGTTCCCGCATCGCCTGTGGTCCGGCATTACAGTAACCATCGTTACCATTGCCGCGACGCGATCGTCCTGCAAGTGTCTACCTCGGTTAGGCACAAACATTGGTGACCCGGCGTGATCCTTTACCAACAAAGGATCACACTTAAGCAACCCCCTTCCCAACAACGCTTCGTCATCCAGCGTCACAGGATCGTCAGCTTAATACAGCTTCACAGGATACGCTTCTTCTTCCAGCGTCACAGGAACTCAGCTTAATCCAGCTTCACAGGATACGCTTCTTTTCCAGCGTCACAGGAACGTCAGCTTCATCCAGCTTCACAGGTTGATCAGCTTCATCCAGCTTCACAGGATACTCAGCTTCATCCAGCTTCACAGGACACACAGCTTTATCCGGCTTCACAGGATTCTTTGCTTCCAAGACACACAACATGTCTACTTCATTCATAGAGGAAACAAGTCACTCAAGAATCGATATACACAATCGATTACTAGACACCCAGAACGAGCTGCAAGGGAAAATCCAAACGCTCATTAAGAATTATGGCAAGGATTCTGTCGACCGACGCCACCGAGACGGCTATTATTCCGGTAAGCTAACTCAGTTAAACGATCTCTGGCAGCAGTTTTGCGACCTAGATGAAGAAGTCCAACAAGCGGCATTACCCACTGGACGTGAGTACTCTTCACGACTAGTAGCACTTAAGGAGCTGGTCGAAAAATATCAAAATATCTTTATGGACAACATGCCGACTGAAAGCGGGCTTCCAAAGGCCCCCAGACGAACTTCGGCCAACATCAAGATCACAACAAGAGATCAAGTCAAAGGAGATTCCCCAATTGACACGGTGATCCGACAGTTGCAGAGAAGATGCAACGAATTGGAGTCATCATTAGTATTAGCCTCGAACGCCCCAACCGTCACCCCAGCCCTACAAAGGCACCTGGATCTCCATTGGGCGTTACTGAGGCAAGCCCACGACGAATTGGACAACACACCTGGGGCCGCAGCTCTGGCAGAAGCAGAGCTAGCTCAATTCCACACATTGTACGAGGAATACGAAATGAACCTGCTTCGAGAAAACGACGCGCCAATGAGCCTAAACTTGGCACTTCCGCCAATTAGCATTTCGGAGTTCAACGGCGAGTATCTAGACTGGCCACGGTTCCATGATCTCTTTGTGGAATTGGTATATAATAAACCATATTCGGCCAGTCAAAAACTACATATTCTACAGAGCTCCCTTCGTGGTGAAGCGAGGAACGTCTTGACAGACACAGCCTTCTCACATGGTGGTTATGACGACACCTGGTTGCGATTGAAGGCCAGGTACCAGAACGGAAATATAATAGTATTTTCCGCTATAGCAAAAATGGTTGACCATAAGCCTATAGACGGCTCCTCGCGCCAACTAAGGGCCTTACATGACACTATCAAAAACTCAATGTGTACTCTTAAAAACCTCGATGTCAGCACGAAATCATGGGATCCAATCCTGTGTTTTATTATCTTCAAGAGAAGAAGACTCTTTCAGCGAACGGTCGTGTTTTTGTCTTGCGCTCCGAATTTTTGTTCTTTTTGTCCATAAACCATCGGGGTTTAATTCATATTTTCATACGTCTATATAACTTTTTATGTCCCTAACAACATCCGTTCGCTTCGCGAGTGCATAGTGATTGTTTTGTGTTTAAATTAACAAAATTAGTTTGCACGTCTAATCTCTGTGCAGTGTTTGTTGTTATTGTTTTTTTCTAATTGCCTTCTTCTTTTCTTCCAAACGCTGTTTGGAGCGGTAAGTGTCTAAACGGTAGTTACCCGCTCTCCCGCACTCCCGCTTATAACTTTGTTTTTGGAACATCTAAAACTTACGCTCCCCCAGCTTACTTACTCCCGCTCATTCTCTCCCGCTCTCTAACTCTCTCTTTTACTTGCGTAGCTTTATTCTCTTGGCACTGTGGTTCGGAATATCGCGATAATGGCTGTCTGCAATTTAAAGAAATGCAAGTCGTTGATTTCGGCTGGACAACAGAGCATTCCGTGCCATTCGTGTGAGAATATTTTTCATGCAAAATGCCTTGGCTATTCGGGCCTGGTACGCGATGCAATCGACATGAGAAGTGGCTTGCGCTACTATTGTGATGAATGCATTGCTTATGAAACCCAGGCACTCTCTATAAGGCGGCTTACAAAAAGCACTGTTACGGAATTAATCCGGAACAGCCGTAAAAATACGGATCTGCTTGTGGCGCTTGAGTCGCAGCTCACTAGCCGTATGCTATCTGAGCCCGATTCTCCTAAGCGTAAAAAGATCGCGGTCGATAGACAACCCACGGTAGCCGCTAGTGTAACTCTCTCTGGCGATCCGGGGTCTGCAGCACAGCAGTCGATCTCAGCCGCCGCACAAATGGTACTGAGATCGAAAGCTAAAAAAGATTCGGTTTCCGAATGCAAAGGACGCGAGATTTTGCCGCATGAGACGCCCGAAAAATCTTCTATAAACAATACTTTAATAATTCCAACGCCGCATGTTGACTTAACGTCCGGAGTACCGAATGAAACTGGTAGTGCAGCCGTAAATGCCGTAGTACCAAAACCTGTCACATGTGTGGTACCTAAAACAGTCACCTGTGTACCGCAGCGGAAACAAATTTTTGTTTCTCGGCTAAGTCCTGACCTTTCATCCCTGGACATTACGGCCTATATCCGTAACAAAGTTCAGATTGATGATCTAAAGGTTGAACGATTTAATTTTCCATATGCTAGGGAAGTATCATCTTTTAAGATCGGTGTTCCCTGTGCTCATTTTGCAACTATGTGCTCAGCCAATTTTTGGCCTGTTGGCATTTTTGTTAAAGAGTACGAAGCTAAAAAAAAGAAAATTCGTTCAAAGGAAGTTGGAAATCCCTTTATAGAGCCATCCCCATCTACATCCTCATCTATCTCAAAAAACTAGATTCTTTTCTTCAGCTTTATTATCAGAATACAAGAGGTTTACAAAGTAAGTTGACCAAATTGTATACTGATAGTTTTTCCTTGTCTTCCCATGTTATTGTCTTTACTGAAACCTGGTTAAAACCGGAAGTTCTAAGTTCCGAAGTTTTTCCAAGTAAGTACACAACTTACAGGCTTGATCGTCCGTCCCGACGTGGAGGTGGAGTTTTAATTGCAGTTGACTCAGAATTAACGTCTGAAGTAATAACGTCCGACGAAATAAATGACATTGAATTTCTGTGCATAAAACTATCCCTTCCGGGTACTTCTATATACATAACATGTTCATATATTCCGCCATCTTCGGAATTCCCGACATATGCGAATCATCTGTCCGCTATCCAGTTTATTTCAAGTAAACTATCAGATAGGGATCAGTTAATAGTTTTAGGTGACTTTAATATACCTAGGGCGACATGGTCCACCGTCGAAACCTCAAATATATTGTTACCTTCAACGCAGCATGATTTTCTTGACGGTTTGCTTGATATTTCATTGTCTCAAGTAAATCATGTATTAAATTTCTTAGGACGATTACTGGATCTATGCTTTGTTTCCAGTCCAGATTGTGTCTGCATAGCTAGAACCTCTGCAATTACTTTACCAGAAGACCCTTATCACCCAACGCTAGAGCTGACTATTGACACGGGTACAAAAGTGTATGAAGTATCTGAAAAAATAGCTAGACGCATCCCCTGCTTTCGTAGAGCGAACTTTGCACTCATTAATAGCCTTATAGCTTGCTCGGATTGGTCCAATCTGTACTTAAGTACTAATATAAATGAAGCGGTTAATATATTTTATAACATATTAAACGAAATTTTTGATACATGCGTTCCTACGTATTATCCTAAAATTTCAAACCAACCTCCGTGGTTTAACAAAGAGCTGGCACGACTTAAAAATGTAAAGTCTAGACTCTACAAAAAGTTTAGAGCTTCAGGTTCACAAGCTGCCTTTTCCCGATACTTAAGTGCTCGGTCTGATTTCACCGTGCTTAACGCCCAGTGTTATAAAAACTATTTAGCTCGTTGCAAGACCCAGTTTACACTGGATCCAAAACAGTTTTATAATTTTGTTAACACAAAGCGTAAATCTTCTAGTTACCCATCATCACTTAAATTTGAAAATTCGGCTGCTAGCACTGATCAAGCCATAGCCGATCTTTTTGCACAGTTTTTTCAAACCACCTATTCAACATCAAGTCCTCCAGATCAGTCTTACCCATATGTCATTCCTAAATCAAACTTTATTTGTTGTCCTGTTATAAGTAAAAGCTCACTTCTTTTAGATTTGCAAAGGGTCAAACCAGTCTACTCTCCGGGTCCTGACGGAGTCCCTGGATGTGTGCTTAGGTATTGCGCTGAGACTTTGTGTAGACCATTGCACAAACTGTTTACTTTGTCTTTAGAAACATCCGATTTCCCACACAGATGGAAGGAATCGTTTGTTATCCCGCTTCATAAAAAAGGGAGTAAATTGAACGCATGTAATTACAGAGGTATTTCAAAGCTATCAGCAATACCGAAGCTCTTTGAGAACATTATTACGCCTCATTTACAACACAGTTGTAGGTCCCTTATTTCCTCTTGTCAACACGGATTTATAAAACGTAGGTCGACGACAACCAACCTTTTGGAGTTTACTTCATTTGTTATAGGAGGTTTTAGAAAGAATCGTCAGACTGATGTGGTCTACACTGATTTTAGTAAGGCGTTTGATTCTGTAAATCACCCGATTTTAGTCCGGAAATTGGACCTTTTAGGGTTTCCAGGTGATCTTCTTAGGTGGATTTTAAGTTATTTGAATGATAGGACTCAAAGGGTCATTTTTAAAAACTCTTTGTCATCCCTAATCCGAGTTACTTCCGGTGTACCACAAGGAAGTCATCTTGGTCCGCTCCTGTTTACATTATTTATAAATGACCTTCCATTAGTCTTAACGAAGTCACGGGTTCTTATGTACGCAGATGACGTTAAGTTGTGCCTGCAATATAATGACCCCGCACAAAGTTTAGCTTTACAATCGGATCTAAATGCATTTCAAACATGGTGCATGGATAATGAATTGAATTTAAATGGTTCTAAGTGTAAACTAATGACCTTTTTTCGTGTCAGCCCCCACTACTCAACGTATACTTTGAGTGGTTGTGCGTTAGATAGGATAACGCATGCTGACGACCTTGGAGTCTACATGGATCCTAGACTTAAATTTTCCGATCACATTACTACTATGGTAAATAAAGCCAGGGGCGTGCTTGCATTTATCAAAAGGTGGTCGAAGGAATTCGATGATCCCTATGTCACAAAGACCTTGTTTATTTCATTAGTCCGACCAATTCTTGAGTACTGCGCTCCTGTTTGGAGTCCCCAATATGGGGTGCATATAGACCGGATTGAGTCTGTGCAAAAAAACTTCTTAATATTTGCCTTACGGAGACTTAACTGGGATACAAGCCTAATACTACCATCCTACTCTAGTAGACTACTTCTAATTAACTTACCATCGTTAGCTAACCGTAGAACTATGCTTGGTATTACGTTTATTAGAAATCTTATTCATGGTGATGTAGAGAGTCCCGAGTTACTGGGTCGCCTGCATTTTAATGTGCCAAATAGATTCACTAGAAACTATATTCCTTTAGTATTAAATCACTGTATCTCTAATTACGCAATGCATGAACCTTTTAGAGTACTTTGCAATGATTATAATAGACTATATCATCTAATATCTACTACTGACTCACTTCCTATCTTTAAATCAATAATACTATCCTCCCTAGTAACTAATTAGTTTTACTTGATGTATTTTGTCTATTCGTGTATTGACCTGTATTTTTAATTGTCTATTGTTACATTGTCCTTTTCTTTGTCCGCGATTATGTTTACTCGCCCAAAACGGTGATGGGCTCCGCGCGTAACAAGCTTTGCTTGGTGTCGTAGGGCCACTTGTTTGTACTGACCATAGTGCATCAACGTCCAAGAATAAAAAAAGAAAACTAGACCAGCAGTCTCTAGATGCACTGGAAAATTCAGCGTATGCACCAACGGAAATTCCAATGTTAACGAGTGTACTGACGTTTATTGAGCGGCGCGCTTGCATGCTGGAGACGATAAGCGCTAAACCTACAGCAACACTTCGCTATCAGTCAGTTCACAACGAAGAGAGCTGTAAGATTTGTCATCTAGGACCGCATCATCTTAGAGCATGCAGCCGTTTCCAGGAAATGGACCCCAAAACACGGCGCCAAGCCATTATTCAAAAACGAGCATGCACAAATTGTTTATCTACAGCTCATAAGGTTGAAAACTGTGGATCACCAGCCACTTGTCGAGTCTGCCAGCAACGGCATCATTCGCTGTTACACCAAGGACCGACTAGCAATCCAGTGGCCGGCACAGTAATCATTGCGGGCTACAACCCTAGAGGATATTCTCTACTCGCGACCGCCAAGGTATCATTACAAGGGCCAACGGGTCACCTATAAACATGTCGCGCTGTAATAGATGGTGGATCACAGGTGAATCTTATCTCAAGGGGGATGGCAGATCTGCTATCTCTTAAGGAAATGTCACCGATTGAAATATCTGGAATCGAATAAATATATAGAGAATTCAGATCAAAACTAAAGCTCTCATCATGTACATCAGGGTTTGAAACACTATTAGAGGTATGTATTATGTTCACAGTCATTACAAACCAACCGTCAGTACCGATTGCAACCGATCTTAATATTCCCGAGGGACTGCCGTTAGCAGATCCTGACTTTCGGCAACCTGGACCCATTGACCTAACATTAGGGGTTGAAGTATTTGCTCGGGTAATAACCGGTAAACTTCTTGAACTAGGACCTAATAGACCGTTGGTCCAAGGCACAAGGCTTGGGTATGTAATCATAGGTTTTCTCGATAAAGAAACCTCATCTCATACGGAAGTCAACCCTATTCTGGTAGAAGACAGAGTTGATTTTGCAGAACCGAACGCTGCTTATAAGCCAACGAATGATAAAAATCCAATGAATAATAATCAATTTGATATAGAAGAAAGCAAACGGCAAAATGAGATTTCACTCGATGAAGAAGGGATTCATTCAACGAATGGATGATGGATTATAAAATAAAGAGCCTGAAGATATATGTAGTCAATCAAAATCTAGCGACACTGACTCGTCCATAGACGTGCCAAATGATCAAGTTTTACGAGGGCACAAGTTCAGTCCCCACGGTAATGGCAATTATATCGCAAAGCGGAGTGTTAAGCAGCATCAAGAAGATGTGAAGGACCTGAATCACAAACAAGAACCGCAGCAGTTGAAGGAAAGATCCTCCTCGGTCAATGATGATACAATTCGGCCAAGGGCTGACCGACATCACGCCTTAATTGAGGGTACCCCTCAATGGGGGGGAGAATGTTCGTACCCAAAGGTACTCAACATGACCACACCCAACAAATCAAGCAGTAGCCAAGTTGGGAACAGTACCAGGCGCTCAGTAGCACTCACTGCAGATGAGAATGGCTGTTCAGCATATTATATGTTGTACTATGTACTCTGACCCGCCAATGCAGTCAGCACATTTTGCAGTGTCAGCCGAGCCAACTACGCAAACTGCGACCATAATCGAAACTCCCTGACCTACCTACCTACTTTAGAAAATAGCTTATTTCACTAATCATTACACTAAACTGCCGTGCTCCAAGTAGTATATAAGCATGTAGCAAATGAAGAATAAATCAGTTATCAACGCACCTCATAACTCCGCGGTTCTACTTCCTCTGGGAATAGGGCTCGTATCACACTATCTCAACTAGCACCTAACCACGTTAGCTCAACCTCATCGCAGTTCCCGCATCGCCTGTGGTCCGGCATTACAGTAACCATCGTTACCATTGCCGCGACGCGATCGTCCTGCAATTGTCTACCTCGGTTAGGCACAAACAGCTATAGTCGAGAACCTCGACTTTCAGATACCCGTTACTCAGCTAAAGGGACCAAAGGGAAATGAAGATATGCAAGCAGCAAAGCGAGATTGAAATGCGCCACCTACCGGCGGTAGACAGATTTAAGCGTAATGGGCGTTAGAGTGGGCGTGGCAAATTTTTTTTCGGATCAGTCGATAGGTATTGACGAGACCAATACATTTCAGTTATCTAGCATGAAAATTCTGGGCGCCACAGGCTTGGGCGGTTTGTGGGCGTTAGAGTGGGCGTGGCATATTCGCGTAACAAACTTGCGCTGCGTACAAGGCTATGGAATTTAAGTCTAAGATCCCTATTCTCTATCTTTGATAGTTTCCGAGATATCGACGTTCATATTTACGATTTCTTAAAGTTTGTAGGCATTAAAGTGGGCGTGGAACACTGCTGAAACAACCTTGTGCTGCGTAAGAAGCTCAGGAATCTTAATGCCTAATCTCAATAGCCTAGCTCTTATAGTTTCCGAGATCTCAGCGTTCATCCGGACGGACGGACAGACGGACATGGCAAGATCGACTCGGCTAGTGATCCTGATCAAGAATATATATATATTTTATGGGGTCGGAAATGCTTATTTCTGCCTGTTACATACTTTCCGACGAATCTAGTATACCCTTTTAATCTACGAGTAACGGGTATAGCAAGGAAGAACGCTATAGTCGAGTACCTCGTCTATCAGTTACCCGTTACTCAGCTAAAGGAACAAAAGGGAAATGGAGATAGAAAGGGAAGGGAGACTGAAATGCGTCACCTACCCCTGATTTCAATATATGGTTATGTGGGCGGTAGACAGATTTAAGCGTTATGGGCGTTAGAGTGGGCGTGGCAAACTTTATTTTGGGTCAATCGTTAGGTATTGACGAGACTAATACATTTCAGTTAAAACTTTTTTCTAGCATGAAAATTGTGGGCGCCACAGGCTTGGGCGTTTTGTGGCCGTTAGAGTGGGCGTGGCGTATTGGCGTAACAAGGTTGCGCTGCGCCCAAGGCTACGGAATCCCTATCTTTGACAGATTCCGAGATATCCACGTTCATAAAATAGCGATTTTTTGAAGTTTGTGGTCGGTTTGTGGGCGTTAAAGTGGGCGTGGTACACTTTTTTTTTGGGTTAATCGATAGGCATTGATGAGAACAATACATTTCAGTTAAAATTTGTATTCTAGCATCAAAACTGTATGAGCCACAGTTTTGGGAGGTTTGTGGGCGTTAGAGTGGGCGTGGCACGGTGCTGAAACAAACTTGCGCTGCGTAAGAAGCTTAGGAATCTGCTCGCCAAATCTCAACAGCCTAGCTCTTATAGTTTCCGAGATCTCAGCGTTCATCTGGACGGCCAGACGGACATGGCTAGATCGACTCGGCTAGTGATCCTGATCAAGAATATATATACTTTATGGGGTCGGAAACGCTTCCATCTGCCTATTACATACTTTCCGACGAATCTAGTATACCCTTTTACTCTACGAGTAACGGGTATAAAAACTTTTGCCCATAACTTTAAAAATGTCGTATTTAGACAAATTAAGTGAGAAAGGCTTACAAAGTATTTCAAAATACCTTTTCAACGACATATAGCACAAGCCTGTAGCTTCACAAGTTGCGGGTGTACTAAATATATGTATTTATAGGTGTTTTCTCGTCAAACCTAGCTAGTTTTTCCAAAAGTGGTAGAACTAATGTTTCTTATATTGAGCTGCTTTACACCGTCCAGAATTTTCAGGACTCTAAAATAACGTTTTGGGACAAACTGACAAACAAATAAAATATTCATTTTGAGAGGTCCCCCGAAGTCTTGTTTTGCGAATTACTTTTGAACGGAGCATCCGATTTTGACAGTTGAGGCGTATTTTAAGTGAAAATACAAGTAGGTTAATAGCGGGGGGTGTTTATCCCCACCGGCCCGAACAGATAAAATGTTATAAACTTTCACTTTACACTTTCACCGCTCTTTCTCCCAAACCAATTGTGTTTTTCAAAGTCTTGTTATGCAATCCTTTTAGTTTTTCCAATACCTTTCGATTTATATATCACTCGAATCATCGGACGATTACAGTAGATTTTCATTTCAAAAACTTTACTTTTACACTTTCACCGCTCTTTCTCCCAAGCTAATTGATTTAATTTTATAACTTTTAATTGATGTATCACTCGTAACGATCGGACTATCACAGTAGATTCTCATTTGTTCGTGTATAAACTGCGGTAAAAAAAATAGCACCATTGTGTAGGCAGTCCTTTTTTGTGCTATAAAATGGAAGTTTTTTACAATATTTTCAATCTGTTTTTAAGAGTAAGTAGGGTTACTTATCTAGTAACTAAAAAAAGTGTGGTTACGCCCACAATGCGAATGGTTTTTGCAACTCAAAAACATTAGTAAAAAAAAGTATCAAAATTATGCGGCAACCAAAATAGCACCATTCACGCTTTTTAATTTAAAACTACATTTGTTCTTTCGTTTTGTTGTGTTGGTAAAATAATGAATAAAATAGTGTTCCCAATTGATCATTAAACGCATTATCGAGTTGAATTTTTTTTTTTAATTTTTGTAAGTACATAAAAAGGTGGATATAATGTTGGATATAATATACAAATTATGCGCTTTACGTCAAAAAAAAATCTCCCCAGACTGCAAAGCATTGGTGAATTTTAAGGACAAGTCTTAACCAAGGCCCACAATAAAAGGCAAACCCATTTTATGATCTGGCGGCTGAAAATTACTAATGTTTAGATGAAAAAGCCTTTAAATTCACATCAGACAACCTACAAATCGAAAAATCACATTTGCAAAGAATAATAATGAAGCTAGTATCATGGTATGGGAATATTCTCGTATTATAATGATGGTACCATATATTAATGTAAACCCATACTGGATTAACATGTTAACTTTGAAAGCTCAAAAATTATGACGCTACTTTATGCGTAATACAAAATTAATTTATTTTCGAAGCTTTAAATCGATTTAGCGTCGCTTGTGAACAGATGCGTTTACTCTTGTGCTCTGAGATTTTGTCTTAATCAGTGCTTTTTTGCGAGTGTCTTGTGTTTGTTTATTAACAAAGCTTAGCCTAACAGTTGTGTTAGTGTTTTTGACTAGATCTCCCAGTAAACGGGTATGTGGTTTTTCATATTTTATTTCATTTCCATCCGAGAATATTTCAGTTGAACAATTTCGATTTTCTTACGCTCTTAGTATATTCTCTTTTAAAATATTTGCTCCGCCTGATGTGTTTAAGGTACTACTTTCTGAAAGCTTTTGGCTTAATGATGAATTAGTAATAAAATAATTTGTTCCCAATAAACCGAGAACAAATAAAAGACCTTCAACTGCGCCAAAAAACTAACAAGTTTATTTTTGGCTTATCAAAATGTTAGGGGACTAAATATGATATGGGTTAATCGATAGGCATTGATGAGAACAATACATTTCAGTTAAAATTTGTATTCTAGCATCAAAACTGTATGAGCCACAGTTTTGGGCGGTTTGTGGGCGTTAGAGTGGGCGTGGCACGGTGCTGAAACAAACTTGCGCTGCGTAAGAAGCTTAGGAATCTGCTCGCCAAATCTCAACAGCCTAGCTCTTATAGTTTCTGAGATCTCAGCGTTCATCTGGACGGCCAGACGGACATGGCTAGATCGACTCGGCTAGTGATCCTGATCAAGAATATATATACTTTATGGGGTCGGAAACGCTTCCATCTGCCTATTACATACTTTCCGACGAATCTAGTATACCCTTTTACTCTACGAGTAACGGGTATAAAAACTTTTGCCCATAACTTTAAAAATGTGGTATTTAGACAAATTAAGTGAGAAAGGCTTACAAAGTATTTCAAAATACCTTTTTAACGACATATAGCACAAGCCTGTAGCTTCACAAGTTGCGGGTGTACTAAATATAGGTATTTATAGGTGTTTTCTCGCCAAACCTAGCTAGTTTTTCCAAAAGTGGTAGAACTAATGTTTCTTATATTGAGCTGCTTTACACCGTCCAGAATTTTCAGGACTCTAAAATAACGTTTTGGGACAAACTGACAAACAAATAAAATATTCATTTTGAGAGGTCCCCCGAAGTCTTTTTTTGCGAATTACTTTTGAACGGAGCATCCGATTTGGACAGTTGAGGCGTATTTTAAGTGAAAATACAAGTAGGCTAATAGCGGGGGGTGTTTATCCCCACCGGCCCGAACAGATAAAATGTTATAAATTTTCACTTTACACTTTCACCGCTCTTTCTCTCAAACCAATTGTGTTTTTCAAAGTCTTGTTATGCAATCCTTTTAGTTTTTCCAATACCTTTCGATTGATATATCACTCGAATCATCGGACGATTACAGTAGATTTTCATTTCAAAAACTTTACTTTTACACTTTCACCGCTCTTTCTCCCAAGCTAATTGATTTAATTTTATAACTTTTAATTGATGTATCACTCGTAACGATCGGATTATCACAGTAGATTCTCATTTGTTCGTGTATACAACTGCGGTAAAAAAAATAGCACCATTGTGTAGGCAGTTCTTCTTTGTGCTATAAAATGGAAATTTTTTACAATATTTTCAATCTGTTTTTAAGAGTAAGTAGGGTTACTTATCTAGTAACTAAAAAAAGTGTGGTTACGCCCACAATGCGAATGGTTTTTGCAACTCAAAAACATTAGTAAAAAAAAGTATCAAAATTATGCGGCAACCAAAATAGCACCATTCACGCTTTTTAATTTAAAACTACATTTGTTCTTTCGTTTTGTTGTGTTGGTAAAATAATGAATAAAATAGTGTTCCCAATTGATCATTAAACGCATTATCGAGTTGAATTTTTTTTTTTAATTTTTGTAAGTACATAAAAAGGTGGATATAATGTTGGATATAATATACAAATTATGCGCTTTACGTCAAAAAAAAATCTCCCCAGACTGCAAAGCATTGGTGAATTTTAAGGACAAGTCTTAACCAAGGCCCACAATAAAAGGCAAACCCATTTTATGATCTAGCGGCTGAAAATTACTAATGTTTAGATGAAAAAGCCTTTAAATTCACATCAGACAACCTACAAATCGAAAAATCACATTTGCAAAGAATAATAATGAAGCTAGTATCATGGTATGGGAATATTCTCGTATTATAATGATGGTACCATATATTAATGTAAACCCATACAGGACTAACATGTTCACTTTGAAAGCTCAAAAATTATGACGCTACTTTATGCGTAATACAAAATTAATTTATTTTCGAAGCTTTAAATCGATTTAGCGTCGCTTGTGAACAGATGCGTTTACTCTTGTGCTCTGAGATTTTGTCTTAATCAGTGCTTTTTTGCGAGTGTCTTGTGTTTGTTTATTAACAAAGCTTAGCCTAACAGTTGTGTTAGTGTTTTTGACTAGATCTCCCAGTAAACGGGTATGTGGTTTTTCATATTTTATTTCATTTCCATCCGAGAATATTTCAGTTGAACAATTTCGATTTTCTTACGCTCTTAGTATATTCTCTTTTAAAATATTTGCTCCGCCTGATGTGTTTAAGGTACTACTTTCTGAAAGCTTTTGGCTTAATGATGAATTAGTAATAAAATAATTTGTTCCCAATAAACCGAGAACAAATAAAAGACCTTCAACTGCGCCAAAAAACTAACAAGTTTATTTTTGGCTTATCAAAATGTTAGGGGACTAAATATGATATGGGTTAATCGATAGGCATTGATGAGAACAATACATTTCAGTTAAAATTTGTATTCTAGCATCAAAACTGTATGAGCCACAGTTTTGGGAGGTTTGTGGGCGTTAGAGTGGGCGTGGCACGGTGCTGAAACAAACTTGCGCTGCGTAAGAAGCTTAGGAATCTGCTCGCCAAATCTCAACAGCCTAGCTCTTATAGTTTCTGAGATCTCAGCGTTCATCTGGACGGCCAGACGGACATGGCTAGATCGACTCGGCTAGTGATCCTGATCAAGAATATATATACTTTATGGGGTCGGAAACGCTTCCATCTGCCTATTACATACTTTCCGACGAATCTAGTATACCCTTTTACTCTACGAGTAACGGGTATAAAAACTTTTGCCCATAACTTTAAAAATGTGGTATTTAGACAAATTAAGTGAGAAAGGCTTACAAAGTATTTCAAAATACCTTTTTAACGACATATAGCACAAGCCTGTAGCTTCACAAGTTGCGGGTGTACTAAATATAGGTATTTATAGGTGTTTTCTCGCCAAACCTAGCTAGTTTTTCCAAAAGTGGTAGAACTAATGTTTCTTATATTGAGCTGCTTTACACCGTCCAGAATTTTCAGGACTCTAAAATAACGTTTTGGGACAAACTGACAAACAAATAAAATATTCATTTTGAGAGGTCCCCCGAAGTCTTTTTTTGCGAATTACTTTTGAACGGAGCATCCGATTTGGACAGTTGAGGCGTATTTTAAGTGAAAATACAAGTAGGCTAATAGCGGGGGGTGTTTATCCCCACCGGCCCGAACAGATAAAATGTTATAAATTTTCACTTTACACTTTCACCGCTCTTTCTCCCAAACCAATTGTGTTTTTCAAAGTCTTGTTATGCAATCCTTTTAGTTTTTCCAATACCTTTCGATTGATATATCACTCGAATCATCGGACGATTACAGTAGATTTTCATTTCAAAAACTTTACTTTTACACTTTCACCGCTCTTTCTCCCAAGCTAATTGATTTAATTTTATAACTTTTAATTGATGTATCACTCGTAACGATCGGATTATCACAGTAGATTCTCATTTGTTCGTGTATACAACTGCGGTAAAAAAAATAGCACCATTGTGTAGGCAGTTCTTCTTTGTGCTATAAAATGGAAATTTTTTACAATATTTTCAATCTGTTTTTAAGAGTAAGTAGGGTTACTTATCTAGTAACTAAAAAAAGTGTGGTTACGCCCACAATGCGAATGGTTTTTGCAACTCAAAAACATTAGTAAAAAAAAGTATCAAAATTATGCGGCAACCAAAATAGCACCATTCACGCTTTTTAATTTAAAACTACATTTGTTCTTTCGTTTTGTTGTGTTGGTAAAATAATGAATAAAATAGTGTTCCCAATTGATCATTAATGTTGGATATAATATACAAATTATGCGCTTTACGTCAAAAAAAAATCTCCCCAGACTGCAAAGCATTGGCGAATTTTAAGGACAAGTCTTAACCAAGGCCCACAATAAAAGGCAAACCCATTTTATGATCTGGCGGCTGAAAATTACTAATGTTTAGATGAAAAAGCCTTTAAATTCACATCAGACAACCTACAAATCGAAAAATCACATTTGCAAAGAATAACAATGAAGCTAGTATCATGGTATGGGCATATTCTCGTACTATAATGATGGTACCATATATTAATGTAAACCCATACAGGATTAACATGTTCACTTTGATAGCTCAAAAATTATGACGCTACTTTATGCGTAATACAAAATTAATTTATTTTCGAAGCTTTAAATCGATTTAGCGTCGCTTGTGAGCAGATGCGTTTACTCTTGTGCTCTGAGATTTTGTCTTAATCAGTGCTTTTTTGCGAGTGTCTTGTGATTGTTTATTAACAAAGCTTAGCCTAACAGTTGTGTTAGTGTTTTTGACTAGATCTCCCAGTAAACGGGTATGTGGTTTTTCATATTTTATTTCATTTCCATCCGAGAATATTTCAGTTGAACAATTTCGATTTTCTTACGCTCTTAGTATATTCTCTTTTAAAATATTTGCTCCGCCTGATGTGTTTAAGGTACTACTTTCTGAAAGCTTTTGGCTTAATGATGAATTAGTAATAAAATAATTTGTTCCCAATAAATCGTTTTTATTAACGATCTTCCCCTATCATAACACATTCTCGTGTATTAATGTGTGCTGATGATGTTAAGCTTTGTTTATCATATAATGATATAGCGTCGGGATTCAACTTACAGTCACATATTGAATGTTTTCAGGGATGGTGTCAGTGCAACCTTTTAATATTGAAGTGCTTTAAATGCAACGATATGACTTTTTATAGGGGTACTCCTACTTTTGTTAGTTACTCTCTTCAAAATACGCCACTCGACCGTATATATTCAGTTAATGATTTAGGTGTTCTTCTGGATCCAAACCTTAAATTTGACCGCCGCATAATGTCCACTGTCAACAAAGCCATAAGTGTTCTTGGGTTTATGAAGCGTTGGTCAAAAGATTTTGATGACCCTTATACAACCAAATTATTAGTTACCTCCCTTGTCCGTCCTATTTTGGAATATTGTTCTTCGGTTTGGTGTCCACAATATCAAGTGCATATTGACCGTATTGAGTCGGTACAAAAAAATGTCTTCTTTTTGCCCTTCGTAGTTTGAACTGGGATCAAAACGTAAGGCTACCTTCCTATCAGAGTAGATTACTATTGCCTAATTTACCTACACTAGTAAATCGTAGAACAATGCTTGGTACTATTTCTATGCAAAATCTTATAAGAGGTGATATTGATTCTGTAGAACTTGTAAACCGCCTAACTTTCAATGTTCCTGTTAGACTAAGACGAAATTATTATCCCCTAAATTTGCCACGATGTACATCAAATTTTTGTCTGCACGAGCCCTTTCGCGTTCTTCTAACAACCTTTATCATTTAATTTTCACTTCAACTTCTATCCCGGTATTAAAAACTAATATTTTAACTCATTTGCTTCATTCTTAGTTGCTTCTTTTATTTTCATTTGTGTCCCGTCTCTATTTGTTTTTTGTATCTTCCTCGCGAACTCGCATTTTTGCCCAAATTGATAAAAGGGCCCCGCGCGTAACAAGCACGTGCTTGGTTTCGTTGGGCCACTTGTTTGTACTGCTCGTAGTGCATCAACGCCCATCATATATATTTACCTCGATTATAAACCAAAACAAATGTAGTAGGACATATACTGACTTGGCCCACTGTACGACAAATGATGTAATATATTAAAACGACACCCACTGTACTATAGAATAAGCGGGAAACCTAGTTTAAGTTAACTGTAAACGTTATATTGTTATCCCTTTCTACCGAGTACTGCAGCATAAGAGATCGCAGATATCTGCCTCGCTCACTCAGATGAGTGAGAAGAAGGAAGAGAGAGTATCGTTGCGGCACTCTGTGTTATACGTTCAAGGAAAGGGGTTGTGAAATAAAGAAGTTAAACCGAAACTATTGCCGGAGTACATTTATTGCCTATTACAATATCAGAAGTGGTTCTTACTCAAAATGCCTGACATAGATTTAAGCCAATTCACGGTCGTTCAGTTAAAAAACTGGTTAAATGTGCTCGGGCTGCAAACCTCGGGCTCGAAAGCAGAGTTGATGGCGCGTCTGCAGACCCTCTCATCAGAGGCACGTGGTGACCAACCAAATGGAGCTTCATTTAGCAACAACAGCCGCCAGAAACCGAAATAGAGGGAGTCGCATCATTGCCGCTGCAACAACATTTGGAAGACGCACAGGAAGCTCTGTTCGACTCTGGTACGATGACGTCACAGGCAGTGGACGGTGTGCGCACGGAGAACGTTTCTCTGGTAGATATCGAAAGGGTGAAGCTACAGAAACTTCTCGACGAAATCGACGCGAACAAGGCCGTATTGCAACAGCTTCAGGCGGAGATCGCTGACGTCACCAGGGACAAGCCAAATCATGCTCAGCAAGTCCATGACGTCATCGAAAGCAACATCGAAACTTCTGGCAACATGAACAGTTTCGCTTGCATCATCGCTGTTAACGCTAACAGCCCCAGGGTTAACAGCGCCAGGGATAACTTCGATATCGATGATTCTAGTGTTGGAAAGCACGCCACAGACAGTGCTGATCAATGCCAGTTTACAAAGTAAACAAATTGTTAGAATCTCCAGCAACAACACTCGCACTGGCAAAGGAAGTAACAACGGACTATGACGGCAGCTCGTGTGCCCGTAACTGGGTCACACCACTGCGAAAATTGCGCAGGTGTACAACTTGGACTCGTTTGGTGTGCGTATGCTCCTTATTATCAAACTAAAAGGAAAGGCCCAAATTTGGCTGCACGCAAAGCAACACGCATTTTGAAGCCAACCGACCGCCTTTGTGAGCAGCTGATCCTAGCATTTGCAACTAAGATGTCAAAGGGGGAGCTGAGGAACGCTTTCCAAAGTCGTCAGTGGCGTTCAGGAGAAAATTATGCTGGTCAACGATATAAACATCGACAAGGAGGAGCTCCTCGGAAACATCATCGAAGGAATTCTAGCACCAGGGCAGCGTGACCAAGCTCGCATACAATGTTTCGCCGAACCTATGCAGATTTTGAAAGCCTTCTCTGGAATCCGTGTACCTGAACGAAAGCAGGAAATCAATTCTTCGCAGCGCTCTTCCGGAAAGATTGCAGACACAAAGGAGTTCCGATGCGCCAATTGCAACCCAAAGGGCCACTACGCCAAGGACTGCCAGAAACCGGAACAAGAGCCCGGATCGTGCTACGCATGTGGCAAATTTGGAAACTTTGTGGGTCAGTGCCCTGAGCGTAAAAGCGCAAATACAATTAAATACGTAAGATACATATAAATATTTTTTTACAACAGTCCAAAACCCCATTAATTGCAGCATGCCTCATAGACACTGGCAGTCCAATATCATTCGCCAAAACAGGTGTTATATCCTCTAAAATTAAAATGGAGTTCGTTTCTGAAAACTTTTTTGGACTGAATAAAACCCAACTGAAAATTTATGGAAGAATACTTTGTTACAGAATTAAAGAACGATTAAAATGTTATTTTTACCTTTATATTGTGCCCAATGAGTCTATGAGCCATGAGGTTGTTCTTGGCAGGAATTTTATGGATGTTTGCAATTTAGAATTAGATTTAAGCACCTAAAAAATGATCACGATTGAGCCTGCGAATGGCGATTGTAATGAAAGTGTATGCAATGCCTGGGAGCTTAAACTAACACATAATTTAGATCAGTGGTCGGCACACACATACCATCACAAGTTTGCCTTGCATTAGTGTGAGTGTAAAAAACACGAAGTTGGCGCAGCCTGACGTTTCTCTGTTTTGCACGGAGACTCTTTGCCGCAGCAGCAAAAAAAGCGCGCCGAAGCTGATAGAGAAAAGACCCGAAGACCCATGCCGAAGTCATACGAACATCTACGTTATACGTGAGCGAGCAGAGGATGGGCAGAACACTTCCCTATGCTCACTAGATAGGTCGCTGCCGACCCCTGATTTAGATGCTAGCGAGGAACCGGAAAGTGCTATCGAAATTCTTAGTGATACAGTTAGTGATGCAGTAAGAGATACGGTTAGAGAAACAGTTAGTGATACATTTAGAGAAACAGTTAGTGATACAGCTAGAGATGCAGTTAGAGAAACAGTTAGTGATACAGTTAGTGATGCAGTTAGAGAACAAGTTAGTGATGCAGTTAGTGGTACAGTTAGCGAAACAGTTAGTGATAAAGTTAGCGAACCAATTAGTGATAAAGTTAAAGAAACAGTAAAGGATACAGTTAGTGATACAATTATTAATGCATTTAGTAATTCAATTAATGATTCATTTAGCGAAGTAATTGAGGATACAGTTATACAACAAATTGGTGATACAGGTACTGAAACAGCTACTTTTAAAGACTGTGGAACAATGAGTGTTTCAATCGGGGATACATACAACCCTATAGATAGTAAGGCAACCTGTCCGGCTGTCATCGACGAAGTTAGTGAGGGCGATGCAGTCAATAACAAAAATAAAAGCAATATGTCTATAACGATTCGTGAAATTCTTAGCATTAACTATATGGGTGACGAAGACACTGATTACATATGCGGTACAATTGATAATCAAGATCTTTTCCCTCAATTAAAAGAGATAACTGAACACAATTACATTAGGGTAGAGAAACCAAAGGAAAAATTACAAAAACACGTTTTTGTCAATAAAAAATGAATTACGTATACTTCTTTTGTAACACCGTTAGGCCAATTTGAATTCCTTAGAATGCCAATGGGTCTGAAAACGGCTTCAGCAGTTTTTCAAAGGTTTATAAATAAAATTTTCGATGACCTGATTAGAAAAATCAAGTAATCGTGTATGGACGACATTATGATCGCCAGCAAAGATGTTGATGAACATTTTCAGATTTTAAAGGAAGTGTTTCTCAGACTATCTAAGAATAAGTTGGAACTACGTATGAATAAATGTGAGTTCCTACAACAAAGTATTAAATATTTGGGTTTCATTATAAACGGCGAGGGCATCAGAGCTGATGATAAAGGAATAGAGGCAATTCTAAATTTTCCGATACCAGACAAAACACAACATGTTCAACATTTTTTGGTATTATGTTCTTACTTTCGAAGATTCATTAACGATTTTTTAACTCTAGCCAAACCTTTATAGGATCTCTTGGGAAAAGAAGAAAAATTTCATTTTGGAGAAAAGGAAATGAGCTGCTTTATGATGCTTAAAAAAGACGAAGTAGAACTACATTGCGATGCCAGCTCTCTTGGTTTCGGAGCCGTACTACTCCAAAAGAAAGAATGGAAAATTGCACCCGATTTTTATACCCTTGCAGAGGGTATATTCATTTCAGTCAGAAGTTTGCAACGCAGTGAAGGAGACGTTTCCGACCCCATAAAGTATATACATTCTTGATCAGCATGACTAGACGAGTCGATCTAGCCATGTCCGTCTGTCCGTCCGTTTCTACGCAAACTAGTCTCTCAGTTTTAAAGCTATCGGGCTGAAACTTTCCCAAAAGTCTTATCTTATTTGCAGGTAGTATATAAGTCGGAACCAGCCAGATCGGACAACTATATCTTATAGCTCCCATAGGAATAATCGGGAAACAAATTTTAAAAAATTATATCTTTGGTGTTTTTTAGCATATAACCTAACCTCCTACGCTTGGAAATAACATTTTTTAATTAATTTTGAATTTCGAATTCAATTTTATCGAAATCGGACGACTATATCATATAGCTGCCATAGAAACGATCGGAAAATTGGTGAAAAAATAATATGAAACAAATTATAGCTTCGGTGTTTTTCAACTTATAACCTCCTACGCTTGAAAATAACATTTTTTAATTAGTTCTGAATTTTGAACTTAATTTGATCAATATCGGACGACTATATCATATAGCTGCCTTAGGAACGATCGGAAAATTGGTGGGAAAATAATATGAAACAAATTATAGCTTCGGTGCTTTTTAACATATAACCTCCTACGCTTGGAAATAACATTTTTTTATTAGTTCTGAATTTCGAATTTAATTTGATCAAAATCGGACGACTATATCATATAGCTGCCATAGGAACGATAGGAAAATTGGTGGGAAAATAATATGAAACAAATTATAGCTTTGGTGCTTTTTAACATATAACCTTCTACGCTTGGAAATAACATTTTTTAATTAGTTATGAATTTCGAATTTAATTTGATCAAAATCGGACGACTTTATCATATAGCTGTAATACATAAATTTAATATAGTTTGTTTATTTTATCGAATGTAGTATCATTTTTCGTCACAATTGTTGATATCAGAAATTTTTGTTAAAGGCGCGTTCGCCACTACTTTTTACCTCGTTAAGGGGTGTTTTTGTTTGATTTCAAAAGTAATAAGAAATGACAGATTTTTCTTAAAAGATGTTGAAGGATTCCAGGTATCACGCAACCCCTATCAAGGTGTATGGAGTATAAATAATATTAGGGTCCAAAAAGAAATGAAAAAAAATTAGCCTAGATAAAATATGTTAAAAATTATTATCATTACTTATAAGAAAAATTATTAAAAACTGCAACACATTTTGTAAATAAATAAACTTTAATTGATGTTCACAGTGATCAGGGGATCATACAGTCAGGATGGCCGAGTTGTAGTAGGACATATACTGATATGGCCCACTGTACGACATATGATGTAATATATTAATACGACACCCACTGTACTGTAGAATAAGCGGGAAACCTAGTTTAAGTTAACTGTAAACGTTGTATTGTTATCCCTTTCTACCGAGTACTGCAGCATAAGAGATCGCAGATACGTATATCTCACACAGATGAGCGAGAAGAAGGAAGAGAGTGAATCGTTGCGGCACTCTGTGTTTTAAGTTCAAGGAAAGCGGTTGTGAAATAAAGAAGATAAACCGAAACAAGGAAGAACGCTATAGTCGAGTACCTCGACTATCAGATACCCGTTACTCAGCTAAAGGGACCAAAGGAAAATGGAGATATGCAAGCAGCAAATGCGCCACCTACCGGCGGTAGACAGATTTAAGCGTTGTGGGCGTTAGAGTGGGCGTGGCAAAGTTTTTTTAAATCAATCGATAGGTATTGACGAGACCAATACATTTCAGTTTAAATTTTTCATCTAGCACGAAAATTGTGGGCGCCACAGGCTTAGGCGGTTTGTGGGCGTGGCAAACTTTTTTTTAAATCAATCGATAGGTATTGACGAGACCAATACATTTCAGTTAACATTTTTTATCTAGCATAAAAATTGTGGGCGCCACAGATTTGGGCGGCTTGTGGGCGTTAGAGTGGGCGTGGCATATTCGCATAACAAACTTGCGCTGCGCTCAAGCCTACGGAATCTAAATCTGAAATCCCGTTTCTCTATCTTTGATATTTTCTGAGATATCAGCGTTCATATTTACGATTTTTTGAAGTTTGTGAGCGGTTTGTGGGCGTTATAGTGGGCGTGGCAAACTTTTTTTTGGTTCAATCGGTAGGTATTGATAAGAACAATACATTTCAGTTAGTTGTGGGCGTAAGAGTGGGCGTGGCACTCTTTTGAAATAAACTTGCGCTGCGCAGGAATCTCAGGAATCTGCGTGCCAAATCCCAGTATTGTAGCTCTTATAGTTTCCGAGACCTCAGCGTTCATACGGACGGACGGACAGACGGACAGACGGACAGACGGACATGGCTAGATCGACTCGGCTAGTGATCCTGATCAAGAATATATATACTTTATGGGGTCGGAAACGCTTCCTTCTGCCTGTTACATACTTTCCGACGAATCTAGTATACCCTTTTACTCTACGAGTAACGGGTATAACTATTGCCGGAGAACATTTATTGCCTATTACACAAATTAGATGAAGAGTCGTCCAAATGTTAAAATACAATGTTTTTAATGAAAGTCCAAAGAAAAAAAAAACTGCCTCTTAGCCATTTTGATAGTCACACAACAATATCACCAGGGAAAGATTCTGAAGTCTAGTGACGTCAAAGCCGGTCATTGTTGTTGTTGCAGCTCAAGCTTCAGAGCAACAATTCTTTACATTAAGATATATAAAATCAAATATTTCAATCAAAAAATTGTTCAAGTCGCAGTATTTTGAAGTGTTTTAAGCCTTTTTTTAATGGTGCTATTTTGTTGCCTCATAACTTTGTTACTTTTTTGATAAATGTAAGGATGTAACGAATTGTGGTCGTAACCACTTATTTTAGTTACTAGATATGTAAACTTACTTTCCCTTACAAACAGAAAATAAAATAATTATGTACAAATATATTAATTTATCGTCAAAATGTGTAATCTTTGTAATTTCCGTCATGGTCCCCAAACCCAAACCGTTAGAGATAAAATAATAGAAAAAAATTGGGCTTGAACCGTGTAATAGGGAAGGGGTGCACTAAAAAAGAATTTTGTACAATTCGAATCCAAAAGACTTCCAGGACCTAATATAGATCGAGAAATTTTGATAGGAAACTTAAATAACTCCAACAGTTTTCAACGAAGAGAGTGACATTTTTTTGTGCATTATTTGAGGAAATCTTATAAACCCCAGCTTATGAGCCCCAACCGAAATCCAGTTGGGGCACTTAATTTTCTTGTCATGTCCGATCATCACAAAAAAGAATTGCGTACACAATGGTGCTATTTTTTTTGCCGCTGCAGTATATAGTAGTCGCCTTTGCCCACTCTCCTGGTGTACTTCGTCCCTACGTGGACGAATTTAATTTATAGGGCTGAAAACGCTTCCTTCTGCCTGTTTGATACTTTCCGACGAATACTCTACGAGTAACGGGTAGAAATTAAAACCAAGAGAAAGTTTGGTAATCAAAATAAAAAACAAGAGAGAACATAAAAAATGTAAGCAAACTAGTTTTTGAAAAATTCTTTTCTTAGATACTAATATTTTTGTTTGAAGAAACTTTTTGCAAAATTTAGGTTTTCAAGACGAGGAAAAAAGTTTAAAAAGTAGACTTTACACAAATTCGTCCTTTTCAATAAGTACTGAATGGGTTAAGAAAAGTATTAAATCATTCAAACAGCCTTTAAATTACCTTTCCATTGATGCCAAAGTTTACAAGAAGTAAGTTATGAGTATATTTAACTTTTGTTTTGTCAAAATACTCATGCCGACCAGTGTAATCGAAAATGGGTAATTAAAATTGAAGTAGAGTTTAATGGAGACAGAAAGGGGGAGACATGAAGGACAACTTGTTTAAGTTGTTTATTCAATAGAATAATTTAGCCGCGCACTCTACTCTCTCTAAGCGTTGGTAGCGCTTTTCATTCTCATTTTTTTGACCCGCTTTTGTTTCAGCCTGCGCCAGGAAACAAAGAGCAAAACCTAATATTAGTCTATAAACATTTATATTAATGTAAGTTTGCCAAACAAACAATCTTTAAGCATCAATCCATAGCACCAAATACCTTTATGTACATGTCCACACGCCCACAAATACATACATACAGTATGCACTTACCATCGAGACATCCTCTAAGAAATAAGAACCCACATGTAAATGTAAGCAAGCCAATGAAAATTTACTGTCATACTATGGCAAGCCAATAGAAAATTTCCATGAATCTAAAAACCCCCAAGATAAGTAAATTATTTTTTTTATACTAAATAACGGTGCAAAAGTGTAGTTAGGGCAGTCGGTAGGAGTTCAAAATAAAAAGTTATAATCGGTTCGGTACTGGTCCTAAGGATAGTACTACACAACTAGTATATCCTGACTAGCTAACAAAAACGTTTAACGTACAAAAACTTGAAGTCCGCACAGAACCTATGTGTAAATATATATAAAAACCAATTCGGTCGATAAACCACGAAAGTGAAACATCGAAACAAACTATTTTAAATCCAAATCGGTCAACCACCAGTTTTAAACTATTAAAGTGACATATTGAAAAAGAAAAAAAGATAAGAAAAAATGGCAAACCCACCTCAATTATCTGAAACCCATCTTAATCAATTAATCGGTCAGATAAAGGAACTGCCATACTTTGATGGCAACCCCGCTGAACTAGGCGGATATATTGGGCGAGTCGAATGTCTCCTACAATTATACCATCGACTTCGACCATACGAAGACCTCGTGGAAAACATATACCATATATCAGTAAGTTTGTAGGAGACTTAAAGAAGAGATCTGCAAACATGTTAAATAAGCTAGAATTATAAAAAGACCCAACAGATAAAACTAATTACACTTCTCCAGTAAATAAAACAATCAGGAATTGCATCGAAAGAAAACTTCCCGATAGGTTATTTAATGCATTATCGAAAAGGGATGTTTCCACGATCAGTAACCTGAAAGAAACTGCAATAACACTAGGTTATTGGGAGTCTGATCCATTTGAAAGCTATAGACCTGTACGTAATAATATTCGCAGAAATTCAGGAAATAACCATCAGAATTATCATTATCAGAAAAATAGTTCTCACTAGTACCCAATAATAATAATAATAATAATAATAATAATTCTAATTCAAATACAAACAACTCAGCAAGTCCTCAGAGTTCGACAAATCAAAATCGTAATTCCCCCAAAAATCAGGAAAATTATCATTAATTCAAAAACTCGTTAACCCAAGGTAGGGCTCAAAACTCATTAAATTACCAAATGTCACTTTCCGACAATTCTCCGATTGCACCGGTAAAAAGTCAGAGAGATAGCGACAGCACTCAGAATAGAATGGACGCAAACGCTGCAAACAGTTTTGGATCCAGTTGTTTCCCATACGTCAGAGTAATGATAAAGGGAAAACTTCTTAAAGCTTTGGTAGACACAGGGTCATCCATTAATATAAAAAACGACAACTTTGGAAATTTTAAAATTAAAATCGTAAAACAAAAAGTTTATACAATATGAGAATCTTTGGAACTAATTAAAAGTGTAATAATAGAACCAAGTAAAGTTTGTCCAATAGATCAAACAATTTATTTGCATACATTTTCAGATATATATGATATTTTAATCTCTTCCTAGATTATTTAAATGGATGCAAAGCTAAAATAAACTTGAGTTAGGAAAGAATAAACTTAATATCATGTATGATGGGGATAAAAAGGTTCAATCGGTAGGTATTGATGAGAACAATACATTTCAGTTAAAATTTTTGTTCTAGCATCAAAACTGTAGGATCCACAGTTTTGGGCGGTTTGTGGGCGTTAGAGTGGGCGTGGCACTCTTTTGAAATAAACTTGCGCTGCGCAGGAATCTCAGGAATCTGCATGCCAAATCCCAGTATTGTAGCTCTTATAGTTTCCGAGATCTCAGCGTTCATACGGACAGACGGACAGACGGACAGACGGACAGACGGACATGGCTAGATCGACTCGGCTAGTGATCCTGATCAAGAATATATATACTTTATGGGGTCGGAAACGCTTCCTTCTGCCTGTTACATACTTTCCGACGAATCTAGTATACCCTTTTACTCTACGAGTAACGGGTATAACTATTGCCGGAGAACATTTATTGCCTATTACACAAATTAGATGAAGAGTCGTCCAAATGTTAAAATACAATGTTTTTAATGAAAGTCCAAAGAAAAAAAAAACTGCCTCTTAGCCATTTTGATAGTCACACAACAATATCACCAGGGAAAGATTCTGAAGTCTAGTGACGTCAAAGCCGGTCATTGTTGTTGTTGCAGCTCAAGCTTCAGAGCAACAATTCTTTACATTAAGATATATAAAATCAAATATTTCAATCAAAAAATTGTTCAAGTCGCAGTATTTTGAAGTGTTTTAAGCCTTTTTTTAATGGTGCTATTTTGTTGCCTCATAACTTTGTTACTTTTTTGATAAATGTAAGGATGTAACGAATTGTGGTCGTAACCACTTATTTTAGTTACTAGATATGTAAACTTACTTTCCCTTACAAACAGAAAATAAAATAATTATGTACAAATATATTAATTTATCGTCAAAATGTGTAATCTTTGTAATTTCCGTCATGGTCCCCAAACCCAAACCGTTAGAGATAAAATAATAGAAAAAAATTGGGCTTGAACCGTGTAATAGGGAAGGGGTGCACTAAAAAAGAATTTTGTACAATTCGAATCCAAAAGACTTCCAGGACCTAATATAGATCGAGAAATTTTGATAGGAAACTCAAATAACTCCAACAGTTTTCAACGAAGAGAGTGACATTTTTTTGTGCATTATTTGAGGAAATCTTATAAACCCTAGCTTATGAGCCCCAACCGAAATCCAGTTGGGGCACTTAATTTTCTTGTCATGTCCGATCATCACAAAAAAGAATTGCGTACACAATGGTGCTATTTTTTTTGCCGCTGCAGTATATAGTAGTCGCCTTTGCCCACTCTCCTGGTGTACTTCGTCCCTACGTGGACGAATTTAATTTATAGGGCTGAAAACGCTTCCTTCTGCCTGTTTGATACTTTCCGACGAATACTCTACGAGTAACGGGTAGAAATTAAAACCAAGAGAAAGTTTGGTAATCAAAATAAAAAACAAGAGAGAACATAAAAAATGTAAGCAAACTAGTTTTTGAAAAAATTCGTTTCTTAGATACTAATATTTTTGTTTGAAGAAACTTTTTGCAAAATTTAGGTTTTCAAGACGAGGAAAAAAGTTTAAAAAGTAGACTTTACACAAATTCGTCCTTTTCAATAAGTACTGAATGGGTTAAGAAAAGTATTAAATCATTCAAACAGCCTTTAAATTACCTTTCCATTGATGCCAAAGTTTACAAGAAGTAAGTTATGAGTATATTTAACTTTTGTTTTGTCAAAATACTCATGCCGACCAGTGTAATCGAAAATGGGTAATTAAAATTGAAGTAGAGTTTAATGGAGACAGAAAGGGGGAGACATGAAGGACAACTTGTTTAAGTTGTTTATTCAATAGAATAATTTAGCCGCGCACTCTACTCTCTCTAAGCGTTGGTAGCGCTTTTCATTCTCATTTTTTTGACCCGCTTTTGTTTCAGCCTGCGCCAGGAAACAGAGAGCAAAACCTAATATTAGTCTATAAACATTTATATTAATGTAAGTTTGCCAAACAAACAATCTTTAAGCATCAATCCATAGCACCAAATACCTTTATGTACATGTCCACACGCCCACAAATACATACATACAGTATGCACTTACCATCGAGACATCCTCTAAGAAATAAGAACCCACATGTAAATGTAAGCAAGCCAATGAAAATTTACTGTCATACTATGGCAAGCCAATAGAAAATTTCCATGAATCTAAAAACCCCCAAGATAAGTAAATTATTTTTTTTATACTAAATAACGGTGCAAAAGTGTAGTTAGGGCAGTCGGTAGGAGTTCAAAATAAAAAGTTATAATCGGTTCGGTACTGGTCCTAAGGATAGTACTACACAACTAGTATATCCTGACTAGCTAACAAAAACGTTTAACGTACAAAAACTTGAAGTCCGCACAGAACCTATGTGTAAATATATATAAAAACCAATTCGGTCGATAAACCACGAAAGTGAAACATCGAAACAAACTATTTTAAATCCAAATCGGTCAACCACCAGTTTTAAACTATTAAAGTGACATATTGAAAAAGAAAAAAAAGATAAGAAAAAATGGCAAACCCACCTCAATTATCTGAAACCCATCTTAATCAATTAATCGGTCAGATAAAGGAACTGCCATACTTTGATGGCAACCCCGCTGAACTAGGCGGATATATTGAGCGAGTCGAATGTCTCCTACAATTATACCATCGACTTCGACCATACGAAGACCTCGTGGAAAACATATACCATATATCAGTAAGTTTGTAGGAGACTTAAAGAAGAGATCTGCAAACATGTTAAATAAGCTAGAATTATAAAAAGACCCAACAGATAAAACTAATTACACTTCTCCAGTAAATAAAACAATCAGGAATTGCATCGAAAGAAAACTTCCCGATAGGTTATTTAATGCATTATCGAAAAGGGATGTTTCCACGATCAGTAACCTGAAAGAAACTGCAATAACACTAGGTTATTGGGAGTCTGATCCATTTGAAAGCTATAGACCTGTACGTTATAATATTCGCAGAAATTCAGGAAATAACCATCAGAATTATCATTATCAGAAAAATAGTTCTCACTAGTACCCAATAATAATAATAATAATAATAATAATAATAATAATTCTAATTCAAATACAAACAACTCAGCAAGTCCTCAGAGTTCGACAAATCAAAATCGTAATTCCCCCAAAAATCAGGAAAATTACCATTAATTCAAAAACTCGTTAACCCAAGGTAGGGCTCAAAACTCATTAAATTACCAAATGTCAATTTCCGACAATTCTCCGATTGCACCGGTAAAAAGTCAGAGAGATAGCGACAGCATTCAGAATAGAATGGACGCAAACGCTGCAAACAGTTTTGGATCCAGTTGTTTCCCATACGTCAGAGTAATGATAAAGGGAAAACTTCTTAAAGCTTTGGTAGACACAGGGTCATCCATTAATATAATAAACGACAACTTTGGAAATTTTAAAATTAAAATCGTAAAACAAAAAGTTTATACAATATGAGAATCTTTGGAACTAATTAAAAGTGTAATAATAGAACCAAGTAAAGTTTGTCCAATAGATCAAACAATTTATTTGCATACATTTTCAGATATATATGATATTTTAATCTCTTCCTAGATTATTTAAATGGATGCAAAGCTAAAATAAACTTGAGTTAGGAAAGAATAAACTTAATATCATGTATGATGGGGATAAAAAGGTTCAACCGGTAGGTATTGATGAGAACAATACATTTCAGTTAAAATTTTTGTTCTAGCATCAAAACTGTAGGATCCACAGTTTTGGGCGGTTTGTGGGCGTTAGAGTGGGCGTGGCACTCTTTTGAAATAAACTTGCGCTGCGCAGGAATCTCAGGAATCTGCATGCCAAATCCCAGTATTGTAGCTCTTATAGTTTCCGAGATCTCAGCGTTCATACGGACAGACGGACAGACGGACAGACGGACATGGCTAGATCGACTCGGCTAGTGATCCTGATCAAGAATATATATACTTTATGGGGTCGGAAACGCTTCCTTCTGCCTGTTACATACTTTCCGACGAATCTAGTATACCCTTTTACTCTACGAGTAACGGGTATAACTATTGCCGGAGAACATTTATTGCCTATTACACAAATTAGATGAAGAGTCGTCCAAATGTTAAAATACAATGTTTTTAATGAAAGTCCAAAGAAAAAAAAAACTGCCTCTTAGCCATTTTGATAGTCACACAACAATATCACCAGGGAAAGATTCTGAAGTCCAGTGACGTCAAAGCCGGTCATTGTTGTTGTTGCAGCTCAAGCTTCAGAGCAACAATTCTTTACATTAGGATATATAAAATCAAATATTTCAATCAAAAAATTGTTCAAGTCGCAGTATTTTGAAGTGTTTTAAGCCTTTTTTTAATGGTGCTATTTTGTTGCCTCATAACTTTGTTACTTTTTTGATAAATGTAAGGATGTAACGAATTGTGGTCGTAACCACTTATTTTAGTTACTAGATATGTAAACTTACTTTCCCTTACAAACAGAAAATAAAATAATTATGTACAAATATATTAATTTATCGTCAAAATGTGTAATCTTTGTAATTTCCGTCATGGTCCCCAAACCCAAACCGTTAGAGATAAAATAATAGAAAAAAATTGGGCTTGAACCGTGTAATAGGGAAGGGGTGCACTAAAAAAGAATTTTGTACAATTCGAATCCAAAAGACTTCCAGGACCTAATATAGATCGAGAAATTTTGATAGGAAACTCAAATAACTCCAACAGTTTTCAACGAAGAGAGTGACATTTTTTTGTGCATTATTTGAGGAAATCTTATAAACCCCAGCTTATGAGCCCCAACCGAAATCCAGTTGGGGCACTTAATTTTCTTGTCATGTCCGATCATCACAAAAAAGAATTGCGTACACAATGGTGCTATTTTTTTTGCCGCTGCAGTATATAGTAGTCGCCTTTGCCCACTCTCCTGGTGTACTTCGTCCCTACGTGGACGAATTTAATTTATAGGGCTGAAAACGCTTCCTTCTGCCTGTTTGATACTTTCCGACGAATACTCTACGAGTAACGGGTAGAAATTAAAACCAAGAGAAAGTTTGGTAATCAAAATAAAAAACAAGAGAGAACATAAAAAATGTAAGCAAACTAGTTTTTGAAAAATTCTTTTCTTAGATACTAATATTTTTGTTTGAAGAAACTTTTTGCAAAATTTAGGTTTTCAAGACGAGGAAAAAAGTTTAAAAAGTAGACTTTACACAAATTCGTCCTTTTCAATAAGTACTGAATGGGTTAAGAAAAGTATTAAATCATTCAAACAGCCTTTAAATTACCTTTCCATTGATGCCAAAGTTTACAAGAAGTAAGTTATGAGTATATTTAACTTTTGTTTTGTCAAAATACTCATGCCGACCAGTGTAATCGAAAATGGGTAATTAAAATTGAAGTAGAGTTTAATGGAGACAGAAAGGGGGAGACATGAAGGACAACTTGTTTAAGTTGTTTATTCAATAGAATAATTTAGCCGCGCACTCTACTCTCTCTAAGCGTTGGTAGCGCTTTTCATTCTCATTTTTTTGACCCGCTTTTGTTTCAGCCTGCGCCAGGAAACAGAGAGCAAAACCTAATATTAGTCTATAAACATTTATATTAATGTAAGTTTGCCAAACAAACAATCTTTAAGCATCAATCCATAGCACCAAATACCTTTATGTACATGTCCACACGCCCACAAATACATACATACAGTATGCACTTACCATCGAGACATCCTCTAAGAAATAAGAACCCACATGTAAATGTAAGCAAGCCAATGAAAATTTACTGTCATACTATGGCAAGCCAATAGAAAATTTCCATGAATCTAAAAACCCCCAAGATAAGTAAATTATTTTTTTTATACTAAATAACGGTGCAAAAGTGTAGTTAGGGCAGTCGGTAGGAGTTCAAAATAAAAAGTTATAATCGGTTCGGTACTGGTCCTAAGGATAGTACTACACAACTAGTATATCCTGACTAGCTAACAAAAACGTTTAACGTACAAAAACTTGAAGTCCGCACAGAACCTATGTGTAAATATATATAAAAACCAATTCGGTCGATAAACCACGAAAGTGAAACATCGAAACAAACTATTTTAAATCCAAATCGGTCAACCACCAGTTTTAAACTATTAAAGTGACATATTGAAAAAGAAAAAAAGATAAGAAAAAATGGCAAACCCACCTCAATTATCTGAAACCCATCTTAATCAATTAATCGGTCAGATAAAGGAACTGCCATACTTTGATGGCAACCCCGCTGAACTAGGCGGATATATTGGGCGAGTCGAATGTCTCCTACAATTATACCATCGACTTCGACCATACGAAGACCTCGTGGAAAACATATACCATATATCAGTAAGTTTGTATGAGACTTAAAGAAGAGATCTGCAAACATGTTAAATAAGCTAGAATTATAAAAAGACCCAACAGATAAAACTAATTACACTTCTCCAGTAAATAAAACAATCAGGAATTGCATCGAAAGAAAACTTCCCGATAGGTTATTTAATGCATTATCGAAAAGGGATGTTTCCACGATCAGTAACCTGAAAGAAACTGCAATAACACTAGGTTATTGGGAGTCTGATCCATTTGAAAGCTATAGACCTGTACGTTATAATATTCGCAGAAATTCAGGAAATAACCATCAGAATTATCATTATCAGAAAAATAGTTCTCACTAGTACCCAATAATAATAATAATAATAATAATAATTCTAATTCAAATACAAACAACTCAGCAAGTCCTCAGAGTTCGACAAATCAAAATCGTAATTCCCCCAAAAATCAGGAAAATTACCATTAATTCAAAAACTCGTTAACCCAAGGTAGGGCTCAAAACTCATTAAATTACCAAATGTCAATTTCCGACAATTCTCCGATTGCACCGGTAAAAAGTCAGAGAGATAGCGACAGCATTCAGAATAGAATGGACGCAAACGCTGCAAACAGTTTTGGATCCAGTTGTTTCCCATACGTCAGAGTAATGATAAAGGGAAAACTTCTTAAAGCTTTGGTAGACACAGGGTCATCCATTAATATAATAAACGACAACTTTGGAAATTTTAAAATTAAAATCGTAAAACAAAAAGTTTATACAATATGAGAATCTTTGGAACTAATTAAAAGTGTAATAATAGAACCAAGTAAAGTTTGTCCAATAGATCAAACAATTTATTTGCATACATTTTCAGATATATATGATATTTTAATCTCTTCCTAGATTATTTAAATGGATGCAAAGCTAAAATAAACTTGAGTTAGGAAAGAATAAACTTAATATCATGTATGATGGGGATAAAAAGGTTCAATCGGTAGGTATTGATGAGAACAATACATTTCAGTTAAAATTTTTGTTCTAGCATCAAAACTGTAGGATCCACAGTTTTGGGCGGTTTGTGGGCGTTAGAGTGGGCGTGGCACTCTTTTGAAATAAACTTGCGCTGCGCAGGAATCTCAGGAATCTGCATGCCAAATCCCAGTATTGTAGCTCTTATAGTTTCCGAGATCTCAGCGTTCATACGGACAGACGGACAGACGGACAGACGGACATGGCTAGATCGACTCGGCTAGTGATCCTGATCAAGAATATATATACTTTATCGGGTCGGAAACGCTTCCTTCTGCCTGTTACATACTTTCCGACGAATCTAGTATACCCTTTTACTCTACGAGTAACGGGTATAACTATTGCCGGAGAACATTTATTGCCTATTACACAAATTAGATGAAGAGTCGTCCAAATGTTAAAATACAATGTTTTTAATGAAAGTCCAAAGAAAAAAAAAACTGCCTCTTAGCCATTTTGATAGTCACACAACAATATCACCAGGGAAAGATTCTGAAGTCTAGTGACGTCAAAGCCGGTCATTGTTGTTGTTGCAGCTCAAGCTTCAGAGCAACAATTCTTTACATTAAGATATATAAAATCAAATATTTCAATCAAAAAATTGTTCAAGTCGCAGTATTTTGAAGTGTTTTAAGCCTTTTTTTAATGGTGCTATTTTGTTGCCTCATAGCTTTGTTACTTTTTTGATAAATGTAAGGATGTAACGAATTGTGGTCGTAACCACTTATTTTAGTTACTAGATATGTAAACTTACTTTCCCTTACAAACAGAAAATAAAATAATTATGTACAAATATATTAATTTATCGTCAAAATGTGTAATCTTTGTAATTTCCGTCATGGTCCCCAAACCCAAACCGTTAGAGATAAAATAATAGAAAAAAATTGGGCTTGAACCGTGTAATAGGGAAGGGGTGCACTAAAAAAGAATTTTGTACAATTCGAATCCAAAAGACTTCCAGGACCTAATATAGATCGAGAAATTTTGATAGGAAACTCAAATAACTCCAACAGTTTTCAACGAAGAGAGTGACATTTTTTTGTGCATTATTTGAGGAAATCTTATAAACCCCAGCTTATGAGCCCCAACCGAAATCCAGTTGGGGCACTTAATTTTCTTGTCATGTCCGATCATCACAAAAAAGAATTGCGTACACAATGGTGCTATTTTTTTTGCCGCTGCAGTATATAGTAGTCGCCTTTGCCCACTCTCCTGGTGTACTTCGTCCCTACGTGGACGAATTTAATTTATAGGGCTGAAAACGCTTCCTTCTGCCTGTTTGATACTTTCCGACGAATACTCTACGAGTAACGGGTAGAAATTAAAACCAAGAGAAAGTTTGGTAATCAAAATAAAAAACAAGAGAGAACATAAAAAATGTAAGCAAACTAGTTTTTGAAAAATTCTTTTCTTAGATACTAATATTTTTGTTTGAAGAAACTTTTTGCAAAATTTAGGTTTTCAAGACGAGGAAAAAAGTTTAAAAAGTAGACTTTACACAAATTCGTCCTTTTCAACAAGTACTGAATGGGTTAAGAAAAGTATTAAATCATTTAAACAGCCTTTAAATTACCTTTCCATTGATGCCAAAGTTTACAAGAAGTAAGTTATGAGTATATTTAACTTTTGTTTTGTCAAAATACTCATGCCGACCAGTGTAATCGAAAATGGGTAATTAAAATTGAAGTAGAGTTTAATGGAGACAGAAAGGGGGAGACATGAAGGACAACTTGTTTAAGTTGTTTATTCAATAGAATAATTTAGCCGCGCACTCTACTCTCTCTAAGCGTTGGTAGCGCTTTTCATTCTCATTTTTTTGACCCGATTTTGTTTCAGCCTGCGCCAGGAAACAGAGAGCAAAACCTAATATTAGTCTATAAACATTTATATTAATGTAAGTTTGCCAAACAAACAATCTTTAAGCATCAATCCATAGCACCAAATACCTTTATGTACATGTCCACACGCCCACAAATACATACATACAGTATGCACTTACCATCGAGACATCCTCTAAGAAATAAGAACCCACATGTAAATGTAAGCAAGCCAATGAAAATTTACTGTCATACTATGGCAAGCCAATAGAAAATTTCCATGAATCTAAAAACCCCCAAGATAAGTAAATTATTTTTTTTATACTAAATAACGGTGCAAAAGTGTAGTTAGGGCAGTCGGTAGGAGTTCAAAATAAAAAGTTATAATCGGTTCGGTACTGGTCCTAAGGATAGTACTACACAACTAGTATATCCTGACTAGCTAACAAAAACGTTTAACGTACAAAAACTTGAAGTCCGCACAGAACCTATGTGTAAATATATATAAAAACCAATTCGGTCGATAAACAACGAAAGTGAAACATCGAAACAAACTATTTTAAATCCAAATCGGTCAACCACCAGTTTTAAACTATTAAAGTGACATATTGAAAAAGAAAAAAAGATAAGAAAAAATGGCAAACCCACCTCAATTATCTGAAACCCATCTTAATCAATTAATCGGTCAGATAAAGGAACTGCCATACTTTGATGGCAACCCCGCTGAACTAGGCGGATATATTGGGCGAGTCGAATGTCTCCTACAATTATACCATCGACTTCGACCATACGAAGACCTCGTGGAAAACATATACCATATATCAGTAAGTTTGTAGGAGACTTAAAGAAGAGATCTGCAAACATGTTAAATAAGCTAGAATTATAAAAAGACCCAACAGATAAAACTAATTACACTTCTCCAGTAAATAAAACAATCAGGAATTGCATCGAAAGAAAACTTCCCGATAGGTTATTTAATGCATTATCGAAAAGGGATGTTTCCACGATCAGTAACCTGAAAGAAACTGCAATAACACTAGGTTATTGGGAGTCTGATCCATTTGAAAGCTATAGACCTGTACGTTATAATATTCGCAGAAATTCAGGAAATAACCATCAGAATTATCATTATCAGAAAAATAGTTCTCACTAGTACCCAATAATAATAATAATAATAATAATAATAATTCTAATTCAAATACAAACAACTCAGCAAGTCCTCAGAGTTCGACAAATCAAAATCGTAATTCCCCCAAAAATCAGGAAAATTATCATTAATTCAAAAACTCGTTAACCCAAGGTAGGGCTCAAAACTCATTAAATTACCAAATGTCAATTTCCGACAATTCTCCGATTGCACCGGTAAAAAGTCAGAGAGATAGCGACAGCACTCAGAATAGAATGGACGCAAACGCTGCAAACAGTTTTGGATCCAGTTGTTTCCCATACGTCAGAGTAATGATAAAGGGAAAACTTCTTAAAGCTTTGGTAGACACAGGGTCATCCATTAATATAATAAACGACAACTTTGGAAATTTTAAAATTAAAATCGTAAAACAAAAAGTTTATACAATATGAGAATCTTTGGAACTAATTAAAAGTGTAATAATAGAACCAAGTAAAGTTTGTCCAATAGATCAAACAATTTATTTGCATACATTTTCAGATATATATGATATTTTAATCTCTTCCTAGATTATTTAAATGGATGCAAAGCTAAAATAAACTTGAGTTAGGAAAGAATAAATATGATGGGGATAAAAAGGTTCAATCGGTAGGTATTGATGAGAAAGGAAAGAATAAATATGATGGGGATAAAAAGGTTCAATCGGTAGGTATTGATGAGAACAATACATTTCAGTTAAAATTTTTGTTCTAGCATCAAAACTGTAGGATCCACAGTATTGGGCGGTTTGTGGGCGTTAGAGTGGGCGTGGCACTCTTTTGAAATAAACTTGCGCTGCGCAGGAATCTCAGGAATCTGCATGCCAAATCCCAGTATTGTAGCTCTTATAGTTTCCGAGATCTCAGCGTTCATACGGACAGACGGACAGACGGACAGACGGACATGGCTAGATCGACTCGGCTAGTGATCCTGATCAAGAATATATATACTTTATGGGGTCGGAAACGCTTCCTTCTGCCTGTTACATACTTTCCGACGAATCTAGTATACCCTTTTACTCTACGAGTAACGGGTATAACTATTGCCGGAGAACATTTATTGCCTATTACACAAATTAGATGAAGAGTCGTCCAAATGTTAAAATACAATGTTTTTAATGAAAGTCCAAAGAAAAAAAAAACTTACTCTTAGCCATTTTGATAGTCACACAACAATATCACCAGGGAAAGATTCTGAAGTCTAGTGACGTCAAAGCCGGTCATTGTTGTTGTTGCAGCTCAAGCTTCAGAGCAACAATTCTTTACATTAAGATATATAAAATCAAATATTTCAATCAAAAAATTGTTCAAGTCGCAGTATTTTGAAGTGTTTTAAGCCTTTTTTTTAATGGTGCTATTTTGTTGCCTCATAACTTTGTTACTTTTTTGATAAATGTAAGGATGTAACGAATTGTGGTCGTAACCACTTATTTTAGTTACTAGATATGTAAACCTACTTTCCCTTACAAACAGGAAATAAAATAATTATGTACAAATATATTAATTTATCGTCAAAATGTGTAATCTTTGTAATTTCCGTCATGGTCCCCAAACCCAAACCGTTAGAGATAAAATAATAGAAAAAAATTGGGCTTGAACCGTGTAATAGGGAAGGGGTGCACTAAAAAAGAATTTTGTACAATTCGAATCCAAAAGACTTCCAGGACCTAATAAAGATCGCGAAATTTTGATAGGAAACTCAAATAACTCCAACAGTTTTCAACGAAGAGAGTGACATTTTTTTGTGCATTATTTGGGGAAAGCTTATAAACCCCAGCTTATGAGCCCCAACCGAAATCCAGTTGGGGCACTTAATTTTCTTGTCATGTCCGATCATCACAAAAAAGAATTGCGTACACAATGGTGCTATTTTTTTTTGCCGCTGCAGTATATAGTAGTCGCCTTTGCCCACTCTCCTGGTGTACTTCGTCCCTACGTGGACGAATTTAATTTATAGGGCTGAAAACGCTTCCTTCTGTCTGTTTGATACTTTCCGACGAATACTCTACGAGTAACGGGTAGAAATTAAAATCAAGAGAAAGTTTGGTAATCAAAATAAAAAACAAGAGAGAACATAAAAAATGTAAGCAAACTAGTTTTTGAAAAATTCTTTTCTTAGTTACTAATATTTTTGTTTGAAGAAACTTTTTGCAAAATTTAGGTTTTCAAGACGAGGAAAAAAGTTTAAAAAGTAGACTTTACACAAATTCGTCCTTTTCAATAAGTACTGAATAGGTTAAGAAAAGTATTAAATCATTCAAACGGCCTTTAAATTACCTTTCCATTGATGCCAAAGTTTACAAGAAGTAAGTTATGAGTATATTTAACTTTTGTTTTGTCAAAATACTCATGCCGACCAGTGTAATCGAAAATGGGTAATTAAAATTGAAGTAGAGTTTAATGGAGACAGAAAGGGGGAGACATGAAGGACAACTTGTTTAAGTTGTTTATTCAATAGAATAATTTAGCCGCGCACTCTACTCTCTCTAAGCGTTGGTAGCGCTTTTCATTCTCATTTTTTTGACCCGCTTTTGTTTCAGCCTGCGCCAGGAAACAGAGAGCAAAACCTAATATTAGTCTATAAACATTTATATTAATGTAAGTTTGCCAAACAAACAATCTTTAAGCACCAATCCATAGCACCAAATACCTTTATGTACATGTCCACACGCCCACAAATACATACATACAGTATGCACTTACCATCGAGACATCCTCTAAGAAATAAGAACCCACATGTAAATGTAAGCAAGCCAATGAAAATTTACTGTCATACTATGGCAAGCCAATAGAAAATTTCCATGAATCTAAAAACCCCCAAGATAAGTAAATTATTTTTTTTATACTAAATAACGGTGCAAAAGTGTAGTTAGGGCAGTCGGTAGGAGTTCAAAATAAAAAGTTATAATCGGTTCGGTACTGGTCCTAAGGATAGTACTACACAACTAGTATATGCTGACTAGCTAACAAAAACGTTTAACGTACAATATATATAAAAACCAATTCGGTCGATAAACCACGAAAGTGAAACATCGAAACAAACTATTTTAAATCCAAATCGGTCAACCACCAGTTTTAAACTATTAAAGTGACATATTGAAAAAGAAAAAAAGATAAGAAAAAATGGCAAACCCACCTCAATTATCTGAAACCCATCTTAATCAATTAATCGGTCAGATAAAGGAACTGCCATACTTTGATGGCAACCCCGCTGAACTAGGCGGATATATTGGGCGAGTCGAATGTCTCCTACAATTATACCATCGACTTCGACCATACGAAGACCTCGTGGAAAACATATACCATATATCAGTAAGTTTGTAGGAGACTTAAAGAAGAGATCTGCAAACATGTTAAATAAGCTAGAATTATAAAAAGACCCAACAGATAAAACTAATTACACTTCTCCAGTAAATAAAACAATCAGGAATTGCATCGAAAGAAAACTTCCCGATAGGTTATTTAATGCATTATCGAAAAGGGATGTTTCCACGATCAGTAACCTGAAAGAAACTGCAATAACACTAGGTTATTGGGAGTCTGATCCATTTGAAAGCTATAGACCTGTACGTTATAATATTCGCAGAAATTCAGGAAATAACCATCAGAATTATCATTATCAGAAAAATAGTTCTCACTAGTACCCAATAATAATAATAATAATAATAATAATAATTCTAATTCAAATACAAACAACTCAGCAAGTCCTCAGAGTTCGACAAATCAAAATCGTAATTCCCCCAAAAATCAGGAAAATTATCATTAATTCAAAAACTCGTTAACCCAAGGTAGGGCTCAAAACTCATTAAATTACCAAATGTCACTTTCCGACAATTCTCCGATTGCACCGGTAAAAAGTCAGAGAGATAGCGACAGCACTCAGAATAGAATGGACGCAAACGCTGCAAACAGTTTTGGATCCAGTTGTTTCCCATACGTCAGAGTAATGATAAAGGGAAAACTTCTTAAAGCTTTGGTAGACACAGGGTCATCCATTAATATAATAAACGACAACTTTGGAAATTTTAAAATTAAAATCGTAAAACAAAAAGTTTATACAATATGAGAATCTTTGGAACTAATTAAAAGTGTAATAATAGAACCAAGTAAAGTTTGTCCAATAGATCAAACAATTTATTTGCATACATTTTCAGATATATATGATATTTTAATCTCTTCCTAGATTATTTAAATGGATGCAAAGCTAAAATAAACTTGAGTTAGGAAAGAATAAACTTAATATCATGTATGATGGGGATAAAAAGGTTCAATCGGTAGGTATTGATGAGAACAATACATTTCAGTTAAAATTTTTGTTCTAGCATCAAAACTGTAGGATCCACAGTTTTGGGCGGTTTGTGGGCGTTAGAGTGGGCGTGGCACTCTTTTGAAATAAACTTGCGCTGCGCAGGAATCTCAGGAATCTGCATGCCAAATCCCAGTATTGTAGCTTTTATAGTTTCCGAGATCTCAGCGTTCATACGGACAGACGGACAGACGGACAGACGGACATGGCTAGATCGACTCGGCTAGTGATCCTGATCAAGAATATATATACTTTATGGGGTCGGAAACGCTTCCTTCTGCCTGTTACATACTTTCCGACGAATCTAGTATACCCTTTTACTCTACGAGTAACGGGTATAACTATTGCCGGAGAACATTTATTGCCTATTACACAAATTAGATGAAGAGTCGTCCAAATGTTAAAATACAATGTTTTTAATGAAAGTCCAAAGAAAAAAAAAACTGCCTCTTAGCCATTTTGATAGTCACACAACAATATCACCAGGGAAAGATTCTGAAGTCTAGTGACGTCAAAGCCGGTCATTGTTGTTGTTGCAGCTCAAGCTTCAGAGCAACAATTCTTTACATTAAGATATATAAAATCAAATATTTCAATCAAAAAATTGTTCAAGTCGCAGTATTTTGAAGTGTTTTAAGCCTTTTTTTAATGGTGCTATTTTGTTGCCTCATAGCTTTGTTACTTTTTTGATAAATGTAAGGATGTAACGAATTGTGGTCGTAACCACTTATTTTAGTTACTAGATATGTAAACTTACTTTCCCTTACAAACAGAAAATAAAATAATTATGTACAAATATATTAATTTATCGTCAAAATGTGTAATCTTTGTAATTTCCGTCATGGTCCCCAAACCCAAACCGTTAGAGATAAAATAATAGAAAAAAATTGGGCTTGAACCGTGTAATAGGGAAGGGGTGCACTAAAAAAGAATTTTGTACAATTCGAATCCAAAAGACTTCCAGGACCTAATATAGATCGAGAAATTTTGATAGGAAACTCAAATAACTCCAACAGTTTTCAACGAAGAGAGTGACATTTTTTTGTGCATTATTTGAGGAAATCTTATAAACCCCAGCTTATGAGCCCCAACCGAAATCCAGTTGGGGCACTTAATTTTCTTGTCATGTCCGATCATCACAAAAAAGAATTGCGTACACAATGGTGCTATTTTTTTTGCCGCTGCAGTATATAGTAGTCGCCTTTGCCCACTCTCCTGGTGTACTTCGTCCCTACGTGGACGAATTTAATTTATAGGGCTGAAAACGCTTCCTTCTGCCTGTTTGATACTTTCCGACGAATACTCTACGAGTAACGGGTAGAAATTAAAACCAAGAGAAAGTTTGGTAATCAAAATAAAAAACAAGAGAGAACATAAAAAATGTAAGCAAACTAGTTTTTGAAAAATTCTTTTCTGAGATACTAATATTTTTGTTTGAAGAAACTTTTTGCTAAATTTATGTTTTCAAGACGAGGAAAAAAGTTTAAAAAGTAGACTTTACACAAATTCGTCCTTTTCAATAAGTACTGAATGGGTTAAGAAAAGTATTAAATCATTCAAACAGCCTTTAAATTACCTTTCCATTGATGCCAAAGTTTACAAGAAGTAAGTTATGAGTATATTTAACTTTTGTTTTGTCAAAATACTCATGCCGACCAGTGTAATCGAAAATGGGTAATTAAAATTGAAGTAGAGTTTAATGGAGACAGAAAGGGGGAGACATGAAGGACAACTTGTTTAAGTTGTTTATTCAATAGAATAATTTAGCCGCGCACTCTACTCTCTCTAAGCGTTGGTAGCGCTTTTCATTCTCATTTTTTTGACCCGATTTTGTTTCAGCCTGCGCCAGGAAACAGAGAGCAAAACCTAATATTAGTCTATAAACATTTATATTAATGTAAGTTTGCCAAACAAACAATCTTTAAGCATCAATCCATAGCACCAAATACCTTTATGTACATGTCCACACGCCCACAAATACATACATACAGTATGCACTTACCATCGAGACATCCTCTAAGAAATAAGAACCCACATGTAAATGTAAGCAAGCCAATGAAAATTTACTGTCATACTATGGCAAGCCAATAGAAAATTTCCATGAATCTAAAAACCCCCAAGATAAGTAAATTATTATACCCGTTACTCGTAGAGTAAAAGGGTATACTAGATTCGTCGGAAAGTATGTAACAGGCAGAAGGAAGCGTTTCCGACCCCATAAAGTATATATATTCTTGATCAGGATCACTAGCCGAGTCGATCTAGCCATGTCCGTCTGTCCGTCTGTCCGTCTGTCCGTCTGTCTGTCCGTCCGGATGAACGCTGAGATCTTGGAAACTATAAGAGCTAGGCTATTGAGATTAGGCGTGCAGATTCCTGAGCTTCTTACGCAGCGCAAGTTTGTTTCAGCAGAGTGCCACGCCCACTCTAACGCCCACAAACCGCCCAAAACTGTGGCTCCTGCAGTTTTCATGCTAGAATAAAAATTTTAACTGAAATGTATTATTCTCATCAATACCTATCGATTGACCCAAATAAAGTTTGCCACGCCCACTTTTACGCCCACAAACCGCCCACAAACTTCAAAAAATCGTAAATATGAACGCGGATATCTCGAAAAATATCAAAGATAAGTAAATGGGATTTCAGATTTAGATTCCGTAGGCTTGAGCGCAGCGCAAATTTGTCACGCGAATATGCCACGCCCACTCTAACGCCCACAAACCGCCCAAGCCTGTGGCGCCCACAATTTCCATGCTAGATAAAAAATTTTAACTGAAATGTATTGGTCTTGTCAATACCTATCGATTGATTCAAAAAAAACTTTGCCACGCCCACTCTAACGCCCACAACGCTTAAATCTGTCTACCGCCGGTAGGTGGCGCATTTCAATCTCGCTTTGCTGCTTGCATATCTCCATTTTCCTTTGGTCCCTTTAGCTGAGTAACGGGTATCTCATAGTCGAGGTACTCGACTATAGCGTTCTTCCTTGTTTTTTTTATACTAAATAACGGTGCAAAAGTGTAGTTAGGGCAGTCGGTAGGAGTTCAAAATAAAAAGTTATAATCGGTTCGGTACTGGTCCTAAGGATAGTACTACACAACTAGTATATCCTGACTAGCTAACAAAAACGTTTAACGTACAAAAACTTGAAGTCCGCACAGAACCTATGTGTAAATATATATAAAAACCAATTCGGTCGATAAACCACGAAAGTGAAACATCGAAACAAACTATTTTAAATCCAAATCGGTCAACCACCAGTTTTAAACTATTAAAGTGACATATTGAAAAAGAAAAAAAGATAAGAAAAAATGGCAAACCCACCTCAATTATCTGAAACCCATCTTAATCAATTAATCGGTCAGATAAAGGAACTGCCATACTTTGATGGCAACCCCGCTGAACTAGGCGGATATATTGGGCGAGTCGAATGTCTCCTACAATTATACCATCGACTTCGACCATACGAAGACCTCGTGGAAAACATATACCATATATCAGTAAGTTTGTATGAGACTTAAAGAAGAGATCTGCAAACATGTTAAATAAGCTAGAATTATAAAAAGACCCAACAGATAAAACTAATTACACTTCTCCAGTAAATAAAACAATCAGGAATTGCATCGAAAGAAAACTTCCCGATAGGTTATTTAATGCATTATCGAAAAGGGATGTTTCCACGATCAGTAACCTGAAAGAAACTGCAATAACACTAGGTTATTGGGAGTCTGATCCATTTGAAAGCTATAGACCTGTACGTTATAATATTCGCAGAAATTCAGGAAATAACCATCAGAATTATCATTATCAGAAAAATAGTTCTCACTAGTACCCAATAATAATAATAATAATAATAATAATAATTCTAATTCAAATACAAACAACTCAGCAAGTCCTCAGAGTTCGACAAATCAAAATCGTAATTCCCCCAAAAATCAGGAAAATTACCATTAATTCAAAAACTCGTTAACCCAAGGTAGGGCTCAAAACTCATTAAATTACCAAATGTCAATTTCCGACAATTCTCCGATTGCACCGGTAAAAAGTCAGAGAGATAGCGACAGCATTCGGAATAGAATGGACGCAAACGCTGCAAACAGTTTTGGATCCAGTTGTTTCCCATACGTCAGAGTAATGATAAAGGGAAAACTTCTTAAAGCTTTGGTATTTATTGCCTAGACACAGGGTCATCCATTAATATAATAAACGACAACTTTGGAAATTTTAAAATTAAAATCGTAAAACAAAAAGTTTATACAATATGAGAATCTTTGGAACTAATTAAAAGTGTAATAATAGAACCAAGTAAAGTTTGTCCAATAGATCAAACAATTTATTTGCATACATTTTCAGATATATATGATATTTTAATCTCTTCCTAGATTATTTAAATGGATGCAAAGCTAAAATAAACTTGAGTTAGGAAAGAATAAACTTAATATCATGTATGATGGGGATAAAAAGGTTCAATCGGTAGGTATTGATGAGAACAATACATTTCAGTTAAAATTTTTGTTCTAGCATCAAAACTGTAGGATCCACAGTTTTGGGCGGTTTGTGGGCGTTAGAGTGGGCGTGGCACTCTTTTGAAATAAACTTGCGCTGCGCAGGAATCTCAGGAATCTGCATGCCAAATCCCAGTATTGTAGCTCTTATAGTTTCCGAGATCTCAGCGTTCATACGGACAGACGGACAGACGGACAGACGGACATGGCTAGATCGACTCGGCTAGTGATCCTGATCAAGAATATATATACTTTATGGGGTCGGAAACGCTTCCTTCTGCCTGTTACATACTTTCCGACGAATCTAGTATACCCTTTTACTCTACGAGTAACGGGTATAACTATTGCCGGAGAACATTTATTGCCTATTACACAAATTAGATGAAGAGTCGTCCAAATGTTAAAATACAATGTTTTTAATGAAAGTCCAAAGAAAAAAAAAACTGCCTCTTAGCCATTTTGATAGTCACACAACAATATCACCAGGGAAAGATTCTGAAGTCTAGTGACGTCAAAGCCGGTCATTGTTGTTGTTGCAGCTCAAGCTTCAGAGCAACAATTCTTTACATTAAGATATATAAAATCAAATATTTCAATCAAAAAATTGTTCAAGTCGCAGTATTTTGAAGTGTTTTAAGCCTTTTTTTAATGGTGCTATTTTGTTGCCTCATAACTTTGTTACTTTTTTGATAAATGTAAGGATGTAACGAATTGTGGTCGTAACCACTTATTTTAGTTACTAGATATGTAAACTTACTTTCCCTTACAAACAGAAAATAAAATAATTATGTACAAATATATTAATTTATCGTCAAAATGTGTAATCTTTGTAATTTCCGTCATGGTCCCCAAACCCAAACCGTTAGAGATAAAATAATAGAAAAAAATTGGGCTTGAACCGTGTAATAGGGAAGGGGTGCACTAAAAAAGAATTTTGTACAATTCGAATCCAAAAGACTTCCAGGACCTAATATAGATCGAGAAATTTTGATAGGAAACTCAAATAACTCCAACAGTTTTCAACGAAGAGAGTGACATTTTTTTGTGCATTATTTGAGGAAATCTTATAAACCCCAGCTTATGAGCCCCAACCGAAATCCAGTTGGGGCACTTAATTTTCTTGTCATGTCCGATCATCACAAAAAAGAATTGCGTACACAATGGTGCTATTTTTTTTGCCGCTGCAGTATATAGTAGTCGCCTTTGCCCACTCTCCTGGTGTACTTCGTCCCTACGTGGACGAATTTAATTTATAGGGCTGAAAACGCTTCCTTCTGCCTGTTTGATACTTTCCGACGAATACTCTACGAGTAACGGGTAGAAATTAAAACCAAGAGAAAGTTTGGTAATCAAAATAAAAAACAAGAGAGAACATAAAAAATGTAAGCAAACTAGTTTTTGATAAATTCTTTTCTTAGATACTAATATTTTTGTTTGAAGAAACTTTTTGCAAAATTTAGGTTTTCAAGACGAGGAAAAAAGTTTAAAAAGTAGACTTTACACAAATTCGTCCTTTTCAACAAGTACTGAATGGGTTAAGAAAAGTATTAAATCATTCAAACAGCCTTTAAATTACCTTTCCATTGATGCCAAAGTTTACAAGAAGTAAGTTATGAGTATATTTAACTTTTGTTTTGTCAAAATACTCATGCCGACCAGTGTAATCGAAAATGGGTAATTAAAATTGAAGTAGAGTTTAATGGAGACAGAAAGGGGGAGACATGAAGGACAACTTGTTTAAGTTGTTTATTCAATAGAATAATTTAGCCGCGCACTCTACTCTCTCTAAGCGTTGGTAGCGCTTTTCATTCTCATTTTTTTGACCCGATTTTGTTTCAGCCTGCGCCAGGAAACAGAGAGCAAAACCTAATATTAGTCTATAAACATTTATATTAATGTAAGTTTGCCAAACAAACAATCTTTAAGCATCAATCCATAGCACCAAATACCTTTATGTACATGTCCACACGCCCACAAATACATACATACAGTATGCACTTACCATCGAGACATCCTCTAAGAAATAAGAACCCACATGTAAATGTAAGCAAGCCAATGAAAATTTACTGTCATACTATGGCAAGCCAATAGAAAATTTCCATGAATCTAAAAACCCCCAAGATAAGTAAATTATTTTTTTTATACTAAATAACGGTGCAAAAGTGTAGTTAGGGCAGTCGGTAGGAGTTCAAAATAAAAAGTTATAATCGGTTCGGTACTGGTCCTAAGGATAGTACTACACAACTAGTATATGCTGACTAGCTAACAAAAACGTTTAACGTACAATATATATAAAAACCAATTCGGTCGATAAACCACGAAAGTGAAACATCGAAACAAACTATTTTAAATCCAAATCGGTCAACCACCAGTTTTAAACTATTAAAGTGACATATTGAAAAAGAAAAAAAGATAAGAAAAAATGGCAAACCCACCTCAATTATCTGAAACCCATCTTAATCAATTAATCGGTCAGATAAAGGAACTGCCATACTTTGATGGCAACCCCGCTGAACTAGGCGGATATATTGGGCGAGTCGAATGTCTCCTACAATTATACCATCGACTTCGACCATACGAAGACCTCGTGGAAAACATATACCATATATCAGTAAGTTTGTAGGAGACTTAAAGAAGAGATCTGCAAACATGTTAAATAAGCTAGAATTATAAAAAGACCCAACAGATAAAACTAATTACACTTCTCCAGTAAATAAAACAATCAGGAATTGCATCGAAAGAAAACTTCCCGATAGGTTATTTAATGCATTATCGAAAAGGGATGTTTCCACGATCAGTAACCTGAAAGAAACTGCAATAACACTAGGTTATTGGGAGTCTGATCCATTTGAAAGCTATAGACCTGTACGTTATAATATTCGCAGAAATTCAGGAAATAACCATCAGAATTATCATTATCAGAAAAATAGTTCTCACTAGTACCCAATAATAATAATAATAATAATAATAATAATTCTAATTCAAATACAAACAACTCAGCAAGTCCTCAGAGTTCGACAAATCAAAATCGTAATTCCCCCAAAAATCAGGAAAATTACCATTAATTCAAAAACTCGTTAACCCAAGGTAGGGCTCAAAACTCATTAAATTACCAAATGTCAATTTCCGACAATTCTCCGATTGCACCGGTAAAAAGTCAGAGAGATAGCGACAGCATTCGGAATAGAATGGACGCAAACGCTGCAAACAGTTTTGGATCCAGTTGTTTCCCATACGTCAGAGTAATGATAAAGGGAAAACTTCTTAAAGCTTTGGTAGACACAGGGTCATCCATTAATATAATAAACGACAACTTTGGAAATTTTAAAATTAAAATCGTAAAACAAAAAGTTTATACAATATGAGAATCTTTGGAACTAATTAAAAGTGTAATAATAGAACCAAGTAAAGTTTGTCCAATAGATCAAACAATTTATTTGCATACATTTTCAGATATATATGATATTTTAATCTCTTCCTAGATTATTTAAATGGATGCAAAGCTAAAATAAACTTGAGTTAGGAAAGAATAAACTTAATATCATGTATGATGGGGATAAAAAGGTTCAATCGGTAGGTATTGATGAGAACAATACATTTCAGTTAAAATTTTTGTTCTAGCATCAAAACTGTAGGATCCACAGTTTTGGGCGGTTTGTGGGCGTTAGAGTGGGCGTGGCACTCTTTTGAAATAAACTTGCGCTGCGCAGGAATCTCAGGAATCTGCATGCCAAATCCCAGTATTGTAGCTCTTATAGTTTCCGAGATCTCAGCGTTCATACGGACAGACGGACAGACGGACAGACGGACATGGCTAGATCGACTCGGCTAGTGATCCTGATCAAGAATATATATACTTTATCGGGTCGGAAACGCTTCCTTCTGCCTGTTACATACTTTCCGACGAATCTAGTATACCCTTTTACTCTACGAGTAACGGGTATAACTATTGCCGGAGAACATTTATTGCCTATTACACAAATTAGATGAAGAGTCGTCCAAATGTTAAAATACAATGTTTTTAATGAAAGTCCAAAGAAAAAAAAAACTGCCTCTTAGCCATTTTGATAGTCACACAACAATATCACCAGGGAAAGATTCTGAAGTCTAGTGACGTCAAAGCCGGTCATTGTTGTTGTTGCAGCTCAAGCTTCAGAGCAACAATTCTTTACATTAAGATATATAAAATCAAATATTTCAATCAAAAAATTGTTCAAGTCGCAGTATTTTGAAGTGTTTTAAGCCTTTTTTTAATGGTGCTATTTTGTTGCCTCATAGCTTTGTTACTTTTTTGATAAATGTAAGGATGTAACGAATTGTGGTCGTAACCACTTATTTTAGTTACTAGATATGTAAACTTACTTTCCCTTACAAACAGAAAATAAAATAATTATGTACAAATATATTAATTTATCGTCAAAATGTGTAATCTTTGTAATTTCCGTCATGGTCCCCAAACCCAAACCGTTAGAGATAAAATAATAGAAAAAAATTGGGCTTGAACCGTGTAATAGGGAAGGGGTGCACTAAAAAAGAATTTTGTACAATTCGAATCCAAAAGACTTCCAGGACCTAATATAGATCGAGAAATTTTGATAGGAAACTCAAATAACTCCAACAGTTTTCAACGAAGAGAGTGACATTTTTTTGTGCATTATTTGAGGAAATCTTATAAACCCCAGCTTATGAGCCCCAACCGAAATCCAGTTGGGGCACTTAATTTTCTTGTCATGTCCGATCATCACAAAAAAGAATTGCGTACACAATGGTGCTATTTTTTTTGCCGCTGCAGTATATAGTAGTCGCCTTTGCCCACTCTCCTGGTGTACTTCGTCCCTACGTGGACGAATTTAATTTATAGGGCTGAAAACGCTTCCTTCTGCCTGTTTGATACTTTCCGACGAATACTCTACGAGTAACGGGTAGAAATTAAAACCAAGAGAAAGTTTGGTAATCAAAATAAAAAACAAGAGAGAACATAAAAAATGTAAGCAAACTAGTTTTTGAAAAATTCTTTTCTTAGATACTAATATTTTTGTTTGAAGAAACTTTTTGCAAAATTTAGGTTTTCAAGACGAGGAAAAAAGTTTAAAAAGTAGACTTTACACAAATTCATCCTTTTCAACAAGTACTGAATGGGTTAAGAAAAGTATTAAATCATTCAAACAGCCTTTAAATTACCTTTCCATTGATGCCAAAGTTTACAAGAAGTAAGTTATGAGTATATTTAACTTTTGTTTTGTCAAAATACTCATGCCGACCAGTGTAATCGAAAATGGGTAATTAAAATTGAAGTAGAGTTTAATGGAGACAGAAAGGGGGAGACATGAAGGACAACTTGTTTAAGTTGTTTATTCAATAGAATAATTTAGCCGCGCACTCTACTCTCTCTAAGCGTTGGTAGCGCTTTTCATTCTCATTTTTTTGACCCGATTTTGTTTCAGCCTGCGCCAGGAAACAGAGAGCAAAACCTAATATTAGTCTATAAACATTTATATTAATGTAAGTTTGCCAAACAAACAATCTTTAAGCATCAATCCATAGCACCAAATACCTTTATGTACATGTCCACACGCCCACAAATACATACATACAGTATGCACTTACCATCGAGACATCCTCTAAGAAATAAGAACCCACATGTAAATGTAAGCAAGCCAATGAAAATTTACTGTCATACTATGGCAAGCCAATAGAAAATTTCCATGAATCTAAAAACCCCCAAGATAAGTAAATTATTTTTTTTATACTAAATAACGGTGCAAAAGTGTAGTTAGGGCAGTCGGTAGGAGTTCAAAATAAAAAGTTATAATCGGTTCGGTACTGGTCCTAAGGATAGTACTACACAACTAGTATATGCTGACTAGCTAACAAAAACGTTTAACGTACAATATATATAAAAACCAATTCGGTCGATAAACCACGAAAGTGAAACATCGAAACAAACTATTTTAAATCCAAATCGGTCAACCACCAGTTTTAAACTATTAAAGTGACATATTGAAAAAGAAAAAAAGATAAGAAAAAATGGCAAACCCACCTCAATTATCTGAAACCCATCTTAATCAATTAATCGGTCAGATAAAGGAACTGCCATACTTTGATGGCAACCCCGCTGAACTAGGCGGATATATTGGGCGAGTCGAATGTCTCCTACAATTATACCATCGACTTCGACCATACGAAGACCTCGTGGAAAACATATACCATATATCAGTAAGTTTGTAGGAGACTTAAAGAAGAGATCTGCAAACATGTTAAATAAGCTAGAATTATAAAAAGACCCAACAGATAAAACTAATTACACTTCTCCAGTAAATAAAACAATCAGGAATTGCATCGAAAGAAAACTTCCCGATAGGTTATTTAATGCATTATCGAAAAGGGATGTTTCCACGATCAGTAACCTGAAAGAAACTGCAATAACACTAGGTTATTGGGAGTCTGATCCATTTGAAAGCTATAGACCTGTACGTTATAATATTCGCAGAAATTCAGGAAATAACCATCAGAATTATCATTATCAGAAAAATAGTTCTCACTAGTACCCAATAATAATAATAATAATAATAATAATAATTCTAATTCAAATACAAACAACTCAGCAAGTCCTCAGAGTTCGACAAATCAAAATCGTAATTCCCCCAAAAATCAGGAAAATTATCATTAATTCAAAAACTCGTTAACCCAAGGTAGGGCTCAAAACTCATTAAATTACCAAATGTCACTTTCCGACAATTCTCCGATTGCACCGGTAAAAAGTCAGAGAGATAGCGACAGCACTCAGAATAGAATGGACGCAAACGCTGCAAACAGTTTTGGATCCAGTTGTTTCCCATACGTCAGAGTAATGATAAAGGGAAAACTTCTTAAAGCTTTGGTAGACACAGGGTCATCCATTAATATAATAAACGACAACTTTGGAAATTTTAAAATTAAAATCGTAAAACAAAAAGTTTATACAATATGAGAATCTTTGGAACTAATTAAAAGTGTAATAATAGAACCAAGTAAAGTTTGTCCAATAGATCAAACAATTTATTTGCATACATTTTCAGATATATATGATATTTTAATCTCTTCCTAGATTATTTAAATGGATGCAAAGCTAAAATAAACTTGAGTTAGGAAAGAATAAACTTAATATCATGTATGATGGGGATAAAAAGGTTCAATCGGTAGGTATTGATGAGAACAATACATTTCAGTTAAAATTTTTGTTCTAGCATCAAAACTGTAGGATCCACAGTTTTGGGCGGTTTGTGGGCGTTAGAGTGGGCGTGGCACTCTTTTGAAATAAACTTGCGCTGCGCAGGAATCTCAGGAATCTGCATGCCAAATCCCAGTATTGTAGCTTTTATAGTTTCCGAGATCTCAGCGTTCATACGGACAGACGGACAGACGGACAGACGGACAGACGGACATGGCTAGATCGACTCGGCTAGTGATCCTGATCAAGAATATATATACTTTATGGGGTCGGAAACGCTTCCTTCTGCCTGTTACATACTTTCCGACGAATCTAGTATACCCTTTTACTCTACGAGTAACGGGTATAACTATTGCCGGAGAACATTTATTGCCTATTACACAAATTAGATGAAGAGTCGTCCAAATGTTAAAATACAATGTTTTTAATGAAAGTCCAAAGAAAAAAAAAACTGCCTCTTAGCCATTTTGATAGTCACACAACAATATCACCAGGGAAAGATTCTGAAGTCTAGTGACGTCAAAGCCGGTCATTGTTGTTGTTGCAGCTCAAGCTTCAGAGCAACAATTCTTTACATTAAGATATATAAAATCAAATATTTCAATCAAAAAATTGTTCAAGTCGCAGTATTTTGAAGTGTTTTAAGCCTTTTTTTAATGGTGCTATTTTGTTGTCTCATAGCTTTGTTACTTTTTTGATAAATGTAAGGATGTAACGAATTGTGGTCGTAACCACTTATTTTAGTTACTAGATATGTAAACTTACTTTCCCTTACAAACAGAAAATAAAATAATTATGTACAAATATATTAATTTATCGTCAAAATGTGTAATCTTTGTAATTTCCGTCATGGTCCCCAAACCCAAACCGTTAGAGATAAAATAATAGAAAAAAATTGGGCTTGAACCGTGTAATAGGGAAGGGGTGCACTAAAAAAGAATTTTGTACAATTCGAATCCAAAAGACTTCCAGGACCTAATATAGATCGAGAAATTTTGATAGGAAACTCAAATAACTCCAACAGTTTTCAACGAAGAGAGTGACATTTTTTTGTGCATTATTTGAGGAAATCTTATAAACCCCAGCTTATGAGCCCCAACCGAAATCCAGTTGGGGCACTTAATTTTCTTGTCATGTCCGATCATCACAAAAAAGAATTGCGTACACAATGGTGCTATTTTTTTTGCCGCTGCAGTATATAGTAGTCGCCTTTGCCCACTCTCCTGGTGTACTTCGTCCCTACGTGGACGAATTTAATTTATAGGGCTGAAAACGCTTCCTTCTGCCTGTTTGATACTTTCCGACGAATACTCTACGAGTAACGGGTAGAAATTAAAACCAAGAGAAAGTTTGGTAATCAAAATAAAAAACAAGAGAGAACATAAAAAATGTAAGCAAACTAGTTTTTGAAAAATTCTTTTCTTAGATACTAATATTTTTGTTTGAAGAAACTTTTTGCTAAATTTAGGTTTTCAAGACGAGGAAAAAAGTTTAAAAAGTAGACTTTACACAAATTCGTCCTTTTCAATAAGTACTGAATGGGTTAAGAAAAGTATTAAATCATTCAAACAGCCTTTAAATTACCTTTCCATTGATGCCAAAGTTTACAAGAAGTAAGTTATGAGTATATTTAACTTTTGTTTTGTCAAAATACTCATGCCGACCAGTGTAATCGAAAATGGGTAATTAAAATTGAAGTAGAGTTTAATGGAGACAGAAAGGGGGAGACATGAAGGACAACTTGTTTAAGTTGTTTATTCAATAGAATAATTTAGCCGCGCACTCTACTCTCTCTAAGCGTTGGTAGCGCTTTTCATTCTCATTTTTTTGACCCGATTTTGTTTCAGCCTGCGCCAGGAAACAGAGAGCAAAACCTAATATTAGTCTATAAACATTTATATTAATGTAAGTTTGCCAAACAAACAATCTTTAAGCATCAATCCATAGCACCAAATACCTTTATGTACATGTCCACACGCCCACAAATACATACATACAGTATGCACTTACCATCGAGACATCCTCTAAGAAATAAGAACCCACATGTAAATGTAAGCAAGCCAATGAAAATTTACTGTCATACTATGGCAAGCCAATAGAAAATTTCCATGAATCTAAAAACCCCCAAGATAAGTAAATTATTATACCCGTTACTCGTAGAGTAAAAGGGTATACTAGATTCGTCGGAAAGTATGTAACAGGCAGAAGGAAGCGTTTCCGACCCCATAAAGTATATATATTCTTGATCAGGATCACTAGCCGAGTCGATCTAGCCATGTCCGTCTGTCCGTCTGTCTGTCCGTCCGGATGAACGCTGAGATCTTGGAAACTATAAGAGCTAGGCTATTGAGATTAGGCGTGCAGATTCCTGAGCTTCTTACGCAGCGCAAGTTTGTTTCAGCAGAGTGCCACGCCCACTCTAACGCCCACAAACCGCCCAAAACTGTGGCTCCTGCAGTTTTCATGCTAGAATAAAAATTTTAACTGAAATGTATTATTCTCATCAATACCTATCGATTGACCCAAATAAAGTTTGCCACGCCCACTTTTACGCCCACAAACCGCCCACAAACTTCAAAAAATCGTAAATATGAACGCGGATATCTCGAAAAATATCAAAGATAAGTAAATGGGATTTCAGATTTAGATTCCGTAGGCTTGAGCGCAGCGCAAATTTGTCACGCGAATATGCCACGCCCACTCTAACGCCCACAAACCGCCCAAGCCTGTGGCGCCCACAATTTCCATGCTAGATAAAAAATTTTAACTGAAATGTATTGGTCTTGTCAATACCTATCGATTGATTCAAAAAAAACTTTGCCACGCCCACTCTAACGCCCACAACGCTTAAATCTGTCTACCGCCGGTAGGTGGCGCATTTCAATCTCGCTTTGCTGCTTGCATATCTCCATTTTCCTTTGGTCCCTTTAGCTGAGTAACGGGTATCTCATAGTCGAGGTACTCGACTATAGCGTTCTTCCTTGTTTTTTTTATACTAAATAACGGTGCAAAAGTGTAGTTAGGGCAGTCGGTAGGAGTTCAAAATAAAAAGTTATAATCGGTTCGGTACTGGTCCTAAGGATAGTACTACACAACTAGTATATCCTGACTAGCTAACAAAAACGTTTAACGTACAAAAACTTGAAGTCCGCACAGAACCTATGTGTAAATATATATAAAAACCAATTCGGTCGATAAACCACGAAAGTGAAACATCGAAACAAACTATTTTAAATCCAAATCGGTCAACCACCAGTTTTAAACTATTAAAGTGACATATTGAAAAAGAAAAAAAGATAAGAAAAAATGGCAAACCCACCTCAATTATCTGAAACCCATCTTAATCAATTAATCGGTCAGATAAAGGAACTGCCATACTTTGATGGCAACCCCGCTGAACTAGGCGGATATATTGGGCGAGTCGAATGTCTCCTACAATTATACCATCGACTTCGACCATACGAAGACCTCGTGGAAAACATATACCATATATCAGTAAGTTTGTAGGAGACTTAAAGAAGAGATCTGCAAACATGTTAAATAAGCTAGAATTATAAAAAGACCCAACAGATAAAACTAATTACACTTCTCCAGTAAATAAAACAATCAGGAATTGCATCGAAAGAAAACTTCCCGATAGGTTATTTAATGCATTATCGAAAAGGGATGTTTCCACGATCAGTAACCTGAAAGAAACTGCAATAACACTAGGTTATTGGGAGTCTGATCCATTTGAAAGCTATAGACCTGTACGTTATAATATTCGCAGAAATTCAGGAAATAACCATCAGAATTATCATTATCAGAAAAATAGTTCTCACTAGTACCCAATAATAATAATAATAATAATAATAATAATTCTAATTCAAATACAAACAACTCAGCAAGTCCTCAGAGTTCGACAAATCAAAATCGTAATTCCCCCAAAAGTCAGGAAAACTACCATTAATTCAAAAACTCGTTAACCCAAGGTAGGGCTCAAAACTCATTAAATTACCAAATGTCAATTTCCGACAATTCTCCGATTGCACCGGTAAAAAGTCAGAGAGATAGCGACAGCATTCAGAATAGAATGGACGCAAACGCTGCAAACAGTTTTGGATCCAGTTGTTTCCCATACGTCAGAGTAATGATAAAGGGAAAACTTCTTAAAGCTTTGGTAGACACAGGGTCATCCATTAATATAATAAACGACAACTTTGGAAATTTTAAAATTAAAATCGTAAAACAAAAAGTTTATACAATATGAGAATCTTTGGAACTAATTAAAAGTGTAATAATAGAACCAAGTAAAGTTTGTCCAATAGATCAAACAATTTATTTGCATACATTTTCAGATATATATGATATTTTAATCTCTTCCTAGATTATTTAAATGGATGCAAAGCTAAAATAAACTTGAGTTAGGAAAGAATAAACTTAATATCATGTATGATGGGGATAAAAAGGTTCAATCGGTAGGTATTGATGAGAACAATACATTTCAGTTAAAATTTTTGTTCTAGCATCAAAACTGTAGGATCCACAGTTTTGGGCGGTTTGTGGGCGTTAGAGTGGGCGTGGCACTCTTTTGAAATAAACTTGCGCTGCGCAGGAATCTCAGGAATCTGCATGCCAAATCCCAGTATTGTAGCTCTTATAGTTTCCGAGATCTCAGCGTTCATACGGACAGACGGACAGACGGACAGACGGACATGGCTAGATCGACTCGGCTAGTGATCCTGATCAAGAATATATATACTTTATGGGGTCGGAAACGCTTCCTTCTGCCTGTTACATACTTTCCGACGAATCTAGTATACCCTTTTACTCTACGAGTAACGGGTATAACTATTGCCGGAGAACATTTATTGCCTATTACACAAATTAGATGAAGAGTCGTCCAAATGTTAAAATACAATGTTTTTAATGAAAGTCCAAAGAAAAAAAAAACTGCCTCTTAGCCATTTTGATAGTCACACAACAATATCACCAGGGAAAGATTCTGAAGTCTAGTGACGTCAAAGCCGGTCATTGTTGTTGTTGCAGCTCAAGCTTCAGAGCAACAATTCTTTACATTAAGATATATAAAATCAAATATTTCAATCAAAAAATTGTTCAAGTCGCAGTATTTTGAAGTGTTTTAAGCCTTTTTTTAATGGTGCTATTTTGTTGCCTCATAACTTTGTTACTTTTTTGATAAATGTAAGGATGTAACGAATTGTGGTCGTAACCACTTATTTTAGTTACTAGATATGTAAACTTACTTTCCCTTACAAACAGAAAATAAAATAATTATGTACAAATATATTAATTTATCGTCAAAATGTGTAATCTTTGTAATTTCCGTCATGGTCCCCAAACCCAAACCGTTAGAGATAAAATAATAGAAAAAAATTGGGCTTGAACCGTGTAATAGGGAAGGGGTGCACTAAAAAAGAATTTTGTACAATTCGAATCCAAAAGACTTCCAGGACCTAATATAGATCGAGAAATTTTGATAGGAAACTCAAATAACTCCAACAGTTTTCAACGAAGAGAGTGACATTTTTTTGTGCATTATTTGGGGAAATCTTATAAACCCCAGCTTATGAGCCCCAACCGAAATCCAGTTGGGGCACTTAATTTTCTTGTCATGTCCGATCATCACAAAAAAGAATTGCGTACACAATGGTACTATTTTTTTTGCCGCTGCAGTATATAGTAGTCGCCTTTGCCCACTCTCCTGGTGTACTTCGTCCCTACGTGGACGAATTTAATTTATAGGGCTGAAAACGCTTCCTTCTGCCTGTTTGATACTTTCCGACGAATACTCTACGAGTAACGGGTAGAAATTAAAACCAAGAGAAAGTTTGGTAATCAAAATAAAAAACAAGAGAGAACATAAAAAATGTAAGCAAACTAGTTTTTGAAAAATTCTTTTCTTAGATACTAATATTTTTGTTTGAAGAAACTTTTTGCAAAATTTAGGTTTTCAAGACGAGGAAAAAAGTTTAAAAAGTAGACTTTACACAAATTCGTCCTTTTCAATAAGTACTGAATGGGTTAAGAAAAGTATTAAATCATTCAAACGGCCTTTAAATTACCTTTCCATTGATGCCAAAGTTTACAAGAAGTAAGTTATGAGTATATTTAACTTTTGTTTTGTCAAAATACTCATGCCGACCAGTGTAATCGAAAATGGGTAATTAAAATTGAAGTAGAGTTTAATGGAGACAGAAAGGGGGAGACATGAAGGACAACTTGTTTAAGTTGTTTATTCAATAGAATAATTTAGCCGCGCACTCTACTCTCTCTAAGCGTTGGTAGCGCTTTTCATTCTCATTTTTTTGACCCGCTTTTGTTTCAGCCTGCGCCAGGAAACAGAGAGCAAAACCTAATATTAGTCTATAAACATTTATATTAATGTAAGTTTGCCAAACAAACAATCTTTAAGCACCAATCCATAGCACCAAATACCTTTATGTACATGTCCACACGCCCACAAATACATACATACAGTATGCACTTACCATCGAGACATCCTCTAAGAAATAAGAACCCACATGTAAATGTAAGCAAGCCAATGAAAATTTACTGTCATACTATGGCAAGCCAATAGAAAATTTCCATGAATCTAAAAACCCCCAAGATAAGTAAATTATTTTTTTTATACTAAATAACGGTGCAAAAGTGTAGTTAGGGCAGTCGGTAGGAGTTCAAAATAAAAAGTTATAATCGGTTCGGTACTGGTCCTAAGGATAGTACTACACAACTAGTATATCCTGACTAGCTAACAAAAACGTTTAACGTACAAAAACTTGAAGTCCGCACAGAACCTATGTGTAAATATATATAAAAACCAATTCGGTCGATAAACCACGAAAGTGAAACATCGAAACAAACTATTTTAAATCCAAATCGGTCAACCACCAGTTTTAAACTATTAAAGTGACATATTGAAAAAGAAAAAAAGATAAGAAAAAATGGCAAACCCACCTCAATTATCTGAAACCCATCTTAATCAATTAATCGGTCAGATAAAGGAACTGCCATACTTTGATGGCAACCCCGCTGAACTAGGCGGATATATTGAGCGAGTCGAATGTCTCCTACAATTATACCATCGACTTCGACCATACGAAGACCTCGTGGAAAACATATACCATATATCAGTAAGTTTGTAGGAGACTTAAAGAAGAGATCTGCAAACATGTTAAATAAGCTAGAATTATAAAAAGACCCAACAGATAAAACTAATTACACTTCTCCAGTAAATAAAACAATCAGGAATTGCATCGAAAGAAAACTTCCCGATAGGTTATTTAATGCATTATCGAAAAGGGATGTTTCCACGATCAGTAACCTGAAAGAAACTGCAATAACACTAGGTTATTGGGAGTCTGATCCATTTGAAAGCTATAGACCTGTACGTTATAATATTCGCAGAAATTCAGGAAATAACCATCAGAATTATCATTATCAGAAAAATAGTTCTCACTAGTACCCAATAATAATAATAATAATAATAATAATAATTCTAATTCAAATACAAACAACTCAGCAAGTGCTCAGAGTTCGACAAATCAAAATCGTAATTCCCCCAAAAATCAGGAAAATTACCATTAATTCAAAAACTCGTTAACCCAAGGTAGGGCTCAAAACTCATTAAATTACCAAATGTCAATTTCCGACAATTCTCCGATTGCACCGGTAAAAAGTCAGAGAGATAGCGACAGCACTCAGAATAGAATGGACGCAAACGCTGCAAACAGTTTTGGATCCAGTTGTTTCCCATACGTCAGAGTAATGATAAAGGGAAAACTTCTTAAAGCTTTGGTAGACACAGGGTCATCCATTAATATAATAAACGACAACTTTGGAAATTTTAAAATTAAAATCGTAAAACAAAAAGTTTATACAATATGAGAATCTTTGGAACTAATTAAAAGTGTAATAATAGAACCAAGTAAAGTTTGTCCAATAGATCAAACAATTTATTTGCATACATTTTTAGATATATATGATATTTTAATCTCTTCCTAGATTATTTAAATGGATGCAAAGCTAAAATAAACTTGAGTTAGGAAAGAATAAACTTAATATCATGTATGATGGGGATAAAAAGGATAAGACCGCAGTAAAAAGCATTAATCCCACATCACCCAAGGGAAAGATTAACAAGGATAAGACCGTAATTAATTGCCTTAATCCACCCTCATCTGAGAATCAATAATTTAATTTCGCTATCAATAATGAGTTCAGAGAATGTAATGAATTTGCGCTAAAGCATTGAAATAAAGAAGAAGAAAGTTTGAAAAAAGTTTAATTCGAATACAATGACATTCACTACAAAGAAGGAGAAAATTTAAGCTTCACAAGTACTTTTAAACATTCCTTTCAAACTAAACTTGAGGACCAATTTATAAGAAATGTCATACCCTCAAGAGCCAAAGAAATGAAATGATTGAACAGGGAATAGTTCGTAAACCTTACTTTTCACCCATTTGGATGGTTCCCTCGAAAACCGAACAAAAAATTCCGAGTAGTAATGGACTATAGAAATTTAAAAGAAATACAAATTAACGATAAATTTCCGATGCCAGGAATGGATGAAATATTAGACTTTAAAATTACAACTAGACAAATGCGAATTTATGAAAAAAGAAACAGAATTTCTAGGTCATGTAGTCACCACAATAAGAATAAAACAAAACCCAAAGAAAATTAGTGCCTTTATAAATTTCCCCATACCAAAATCACCAAAAGAAATAAAATCATTGTTAGGTTTATGTGGATTTTATAGAAATTTTATTCCGAACTTTGCAAATGCATCCAAGCCCATGACTATGAAATTAAAAGAAGGTGCCACAATAAATATTAAAGGGAAACCGTACGTAAAAGTATTCGAAAAAAGGAAGGTTTTAATTACTTCAGACCCTATATTAATTTATCCTGATTTTGATAAGCCATTCTCTTTAACAACAGATGCTAGCAACATGACTATAGGTGCAGTCTCTTCACAAAAATCATAAACTAATTTGTTATGCTAGCAGAACTCTGAATGAACATGAAATAATCTATGCCAAAATAGATAAAGAATTATTAGCCATCGTATGGGATACAAAATATTTTAGATCATACCTGTTTGGTAGATATTTCAAAATTTTAAGTGACCACAAACCTTTAGTCTGGTTGAATAACATACAAGAACCAAATATAAAATTACAGAGATGAAAAATAAAATTGAATTAAATTGATTATCAAATGAAATATTTACCAATGAAAGAAAATAATGTAGCTGACGCGCTATCAAGGGTCAAAATAGAAGAAAATATGTTTGGATATATTTCCGAAGAAAACATGGTAGATGAACATGGTGTAGATGCAACAGTACGGAGTGCACAAGAAGATAACCAAAATTATATTTCAATAACAGAAAGACCTATTAACTATTTCTCTCGACAAATCGAAGTAGTAAAAGAAAACGAAGCCATTAGGAATGTAACACACTATTTTAAAAACCTTAAAATTAAAGAAAGGACAGATACTTTCGCAAAAGATATAATTAAAGCATATTTATGCACAAAAAGGAGCACAGTTTATTTTCATAACGTTTCAGATTTTTTTATATTCAAACAAGCTTACTTGGAAATAATAAACCCAAATCATCTGCAAAAATAGTAAGATGCACCACAAAACTAAAAGACATTTTCACATAAGCAGAGTTTAAGGAAATGATATTAAAAAAACATAAAGATTTATTACACCCAGGAATTGAAAATTGGTTTAAAGAAGAATACTATTTTCCAGATTACCAGAAATTACTACAAAATAAAATAAACGAATGTGAAATTTGTAACATAGCGAAAACAGAACATAAAAATACAGATCTATCTTTCAAAACTACCCCAGATATACGAAATATAAAAGAAATTTTTTTTTTTTAGGAAATCAACAGTTCCGTTATCCTCCGTAGTAGCCGTTTTCGGGTCAAAACAAAACTAAAAGTCCGATTCGGCTGAAATTTCGACAGTAGCCGTCTACGAGAATGTACTACACGATACACGGTGAGGCTAAGTACTTATACTTATTATAATTGGCTAAATTCAGAAGGTGTCCAAGTACGGGTAACCACAAGCAAAAACGGTATATCACATGTAGCAAGATTTCACAAAACCGTTAACAAAACAAGGAAGAACGCTATAGTCGAGTACCTCGACTATCAGATACCCGCTACTCAGCTAAAGGGACTAAAGGGAAATGGAGATATGCAACAGCAAAGCGAGACGGCGGTAGACGGATTTAAGCGTTAGGGCGTGTCAATTTTTTTTTGGATTGGGCGTGGCATATTCGCGTAACACACTTGCGCTGCGTACAAGGCTACGGAATCTAAATCTGAGATCACAATTCTCTATCTTTGATAGTTTCCGAGATATCCGGGTTCATATTAACGATTTTTTGAAGTTTGTGGGCGTTAAAGTGGGCGTGGCAAATTTATTTTTGATCAATCAATAGGTATTGATGAGAACAATACATTTCAGTCAAAAGTTTATTCTAGCATCAAAACTGTAGGAGCCACAGTTTTGTGCGGTTTGTGTGCGTTAGAATGGGCGTGACACTCTGCTGAAACAAACTTACGCTGCGCTGGAATCTCAGGAATCTGCATGCCTAATCCCAGTATTGTAGCTCTTATAGTTTCCGAGATCTCAGCGTTCACCCAGACAGACATGGCTAGATCGACTCGGCTAGTGATCATGATCAAGAACATATATACTTTATGGGGTCGGAAACGCTTCCTTCTGCCTGTTACATACTTTCCGACGAATCTAGTATACCCTTTAACTCTACGAGTAAGGGGTATAAAAAGTACAAACTTTCTTGGTAAAGTTTTTTTGGGTCAATCGAAAGGTATTGACGAGAAAAATATATTTAAGTTAAAATTTTGTTTCTAGCATGAAATTGTGGCCGGCACAGGTTTAAGCGGCTTGCAGGCGTTAGAGTGGGGGAAAATCTTTTTTACATCCAGGTGTTCATGCAATATCGAATGTATGATGGTGGAAGAAATTCCCAAGGATGCCTCTATCTCACTGTATGTCACATGACGATTTTGCATTATCAGTTCACGGACTGCATCAATGTTCTCTGGCACAACGACTCTTCGAGCGACAGTCGGCCACGATTGAATTCATTAAACAAGTTTTTTTTACAGTGCTATAGGATGGTACTTCAACGCCGTACAAAGATTTAATTTCATCGATACACTCTTGTTGTGATAATCCAAGTTAAAAGTTGTTAAAAAAGTATGCTCGAAAATGTTGACGAGTTAATTTTTAATTTTTCTGATGATGTTAGTTTTGTTAAATCGTTAATCGGTATCAAACGAAACGCCAAAATCAAACATAAGCAAGAAGGAACGCTATAGTCGAGTACCTCGACTATAAGATACCCGTTACTCAGCTAAAGGGAAATGGAGATATGCCAGCAGCAAAGCGAGATTGAAATGTGCCACCTACCCGCGATCTCCATATATGGTTATGTGGGCGGTAGACAGATTTAAGCAATATGGGCGTAGAGTGGGCGTGGCAAACTTTTTTTTGGGTCCATCAATAGGTATTGATGAGACTTATACATTTCAGTTAAAATTTTTTCTAGCATGAAAATTGTGGGCGCCACAGGTTTAGGCGGCTTGTGGGCGTTAGAGTGGGCATAGCATATTCGCGTAACAAACTTGCGCTGTGTACAAGGCTACGGAATCTAAATCTGAAATCCCAATTCTCCATCTTTGATAGTTTCCGAGATATCAGCGTTCATATTTACGACTTTTTGAAGTTTGTGGGCGTTAAAGTGGGCGTGGCAAACTTTATTTAGGTCAGTCGATAGGTATTGATGAGAAAAATACAGTTCAGGTAAAAATTGTATTCTAGCATTAAAACTGTAGGAGCCACAGTTTTTGGCGGATTGTTGGCATTAGAGTGGGCGTGGAACACTGAGATTCCAATTCCCTATCGTTGATAGTTTCCGAGATATCAGCGTTCATAGTTACTACTTTTTGAAGATTGTGGGCGTGGCAAACTTTTTTTAGGTCAGTCGATAGGTATTGATGAGAAAAATACAGTTCAGTAAAAAATTTTATTTTAGCATTAAAACTGGGCGTGGCACACTGACGAAACAAAGTTACGTTGCGCAAGAAGCTCAGGAATCTACATGCTAAGTCCCAATTTTCTAGCTTTTGTAGTTTCCGAGATCTCAGCGTTCATTCGGACGGACAGACGGACATGGCTAGATCGACCCGGCTAGTGATCCTGATCAAGAATATACATTTTATGGGGTCGGAAACGTCTCCTTCACTGCGTTGCAAACTTCTGACTGAAATCATAATACCCTCTGCAAGGGTATAAAAAACCGTCTGCAAACCGTCCAGCCTGACAGTGCACAGTGATTCCGTCAGAGGCCAAAAATCCGATTTGAAAATATTTAAATTAAATTTACACAGTTTGTCTCTAAAATGTCCAATCTTCCAATTTGCAAACTTGTTTTCGCTGGAAACCCAACGGTACATTCTAAAAATAGAATCAAAAGCATGAACACGTGTTCATTTCAACAGCGAATCGGAGCTGTGATGAAATATTTCAAAGCAAAAGCGCACTTCAAATCGGACTGGTAACTATTCAAGTTGATAAGTTTATATTATTCAAAATGGATTTTGAAGCTCAAGGTATTTATTTTACTTCATGAAATTAATTTATACTAACTTGATATGAAATTAATAAAGTCTAACTTGATATGTGAAACCTCTTTGTTTGTACCTGTTTTGTGCGTCTCAAATTTGTTTACCTAAAGTTTTAGTTGTGATCCCACACGATTCCAAACAAGGATTTTTTTTTTATATTTATCAGAGTTTAAAGATTTTAAAATCGTTAAAGTTAGGTGCGAAATGTTGCGAATGTAGTTGTAATCGTTAATATGCTAACACGACTTCTTATTTTTTCAAGGTCAAATTTTGCCAGCGCGCTGCAGCGGAGCCCCTGTGTCGTCTTTTGTGTCTCTGTTTTTGGTGTGTCTTTGTGTTCGTCTTTTGTGATTGTTTACAGCTTCTATTTGTCAGTTTATTTCTTTTACTTAAAATTATTCTAATTATTTTTCCGTTTTTCTTTTATAATTTTTGTTTGCATTCCCAAAGGAGATTCGTATCATTGTGTATTTTCACGACAATATATTTTAAATTTATGGTGCACCAAAGGTGGTAGCAACGCTGCGAAATTACGGGAAATTATCGAGGATGTTCAAAATAATATTGAGAATAACGGCTACAATTTCGAGCTCAACGAACTTTTTAAATCGATTGGCAACATATGCAAAAGAATTGCTGCTTTTTGGACTCGGTATGATCGGAAAAAATCGTTACTTTTACAATATCAATATGATTGGCTAAATGTAATGGAGTCAATTGTCCTCCAAAAGTCCACCAAAAATTCATCTCATATAGCGGAAAGTGCTAGTCGTGGTCGTCCAAAGGTTGATTTTGCGGAGTCTTCATCTAGAACAAAGCGTCGTCGTATAGCTCAGCTGATTGATATCGATGAGTCCACTGTTTCTGCTTTGCGCAATGAAAATCAGCAACAGCCGACAATGCAAGCTGATCCCACTGAAGTAATTTCCCTAATAATGGAGACCGCCATGTCCAAAAGTCAATATTTGCTTATAAGGAATTTCGTTAATAGCAAAATATCCTTCGACTTATTTCCAAGCTACCAAACCATAGTAAATGCAAAAAAAAAGAGATACCCTAAAAACATATCAGTAGATGAATCTCATGCTGAAATTGATTTGCAAAGTTTACTGGATAATACAGCATCGAGCATATTGGAGCTTCAAGATGATGTAGTTAAATCAATCACGGATGAATCTATTGAAAACCTAACGTTAATTGGAAAGTGGGGTTTTGACGGAAGTACGGGCCATAGTGAGTACAATCAAAGTTTTTCAAGTTACGATTCAGAGGACAAGAGCCTATTTGTCACATCATACGTACCTCTCCAACTAATTTCAAAAAGTAGTCATATAATAATTTGGAAGAATCCGCGGCCTTAATCGACACGTTACTGCAGGCCAGTTCGTTTTCAGTTCAAAAAGGAGACAACTGAACTGTCAATCGAAGAGGAAAAATACTTTAAGGAGAAAATACATCAACTCAAGCCGACAGAATTTTTGATTTATAATAAAAAGATAATTGTTGAGCATAGTTTACAACTTACTATGGTAGACGGAAAAGTGTGCAACGCTTTAAGTGAGTCATCCTCTACAAAATGTTATATATGTGGAGCAATTCCAAAAGAAATGAATAACTTGGATTAATGTTTAAAGAAAGACGTGAACAGAGAATATTTCGAATTCGGTTTATCCCCACTTCATGCAAAAATACGTTTCTTTGAATACTTTCTGCATCTTTCCTATAAGTCCGTTATCAAAATGTGGCAAGCTAGAGGCCCAGAGCAAAAATTAAAAGTTTTAGACCAAAAGCATAAAATTCAAGCGGCGTTTCGGGAAAAAATGGGAATAATAGTGGACAAGCCCAGAGACGGAGGCAGAGGATCGTCGAACGATGGAAATGTGGCTAGAAAATTTTTTTCAAATCCAAAATTGGCTTCTGAAATTACAGGGCTTAATGAAAACCTTATCCATCGCTGTGCCACTATACTCCAAGCTATCGCCTCGGGGTACAAAATAAATTTGGGCAAATTTAATGAATATGCCATCGATACTGCTAAGGAATTGATAAAAGAGTATCCATGGTACTATTTGCCAGCTACAGTCCATAAGGTGTTAGTTCATGGATCTTCTGTAATTGAGCATGCACTCGTGTCAATCGGAGAGCTTTCGGAAGAAGCTGCCGAGTCTAATAATAAGGAATTAAAAAAATGTAGATTGTATCACAGCAGAAAAATGTCACGGATTGCAACAAACACAGACATATTGAACACACTCATTTTACGGTCGGACCCATTTATAACTGGGCAAAGAAAACATGGAAAGAAGGATAAATCAACGTTACTTGAATCTGTGTTCAACTTACTTGAAGAAACATTATAAATCTTTGTTATAATTATATTAATTCGTTAATAGCTTTGAAAATATCAATATAAAAAATTGGCTTACAATATGATTGTTTAATTTATGATTTTTTGATATGATATTATTTTAGTAGGTGTATAGCTTAAGAATTAGACGGGGGAAGATATTTAAATTTATGAAATATAAACAAAATAGTTGATTTTTCCTATGGCAGCAAATGTAAAACTACACCAACCTTATAGTCTGGGAGTTTAGATAACATACCTCTAAAAATAAGAAAAAATTTGCATACTAATTTTCTATTTAAGGGGGTCTTCTCATTCAAAACCCGTTTTTTGGACGCTTTTTAAAAAATTCTTATTTGAAAACGCAAAAAATAATTGAAAACTTTTTTTTGTTTATTGTATTACAAAAGGTTCAAAGTAAATAAAAAAAAAAATTGCCTCGATACGAGGGCTGTTCAAAAAGTAATGAGACTTCAAAGTTGGTGGTGGAAAAAAAAGGTGTCGTCACGGCGGCGATCGTTCCTATAGCAGCTATATCATATAGACGTACGATATGGCCATTTCTTATAACATACATATATTTATAATATTTTTTTTTAATTTTGGGGAAAATTTTGTAACAATATAACAACTAAAAGTAATTATGGCAGCAGCTCCATACAAGCAGAACCACTGTACAGTGGTACCAATTTGCTCGAACTTTAAAATACCATATTTCGGAGTAGTTATCGAAATGTTGTGTTAACGAATTTTTTATAGTACGGTAATTAGCATTGCAGTAAAAAACAAGGAAGAACGCTATAGTCGAGTACCTCGACTATCAGATATCCGTTACCCAGCTAAAAGGACCAAAGGGAAATGGAGATATGCACGCAGCAAAGCGAGATAAAAATACGCCACCTACCGGCGGTAGACAGATTTAAACGTTATGGGCTTTAAAGTGGGCGTGGTAAATTCTTTTTTGGATCAATCGATAGGTATTGACAAGACCAAACTATTTCAGTAAAATTTAATAATTAAATAAAAATAATTTTTTTATCTAGCATGAAAATTGTGGGCGCCACAGGCTTGGGCGGTTTGTGGGCGTTAGAGTGGCGTACAAGGCTACGAAATCTAAATCTGAGATCCCAATTCTCTATCCTTGATAGTTTCCGAGATACCCACGTTCATACTTACGATTTTTTAAAGTTTGTGGGCGGTTTGTGGGCGTTAAAGTGGGCGTGGCAAACTTTTTGTTGGGTTAATCGATAGGTATTGATGATAACAAAACATTTCAGTTAAAATTTTTATCCTAGCATCATATAAAAAACTTAACGATATGATTTCTCAATATAATTGGACAGACTTGTACAATTGTATGGATATTGAAAGTGCCACTGAACTATTCTATATAGTGTTAAATACTTTTTTTAATGAATGCGTTCCTGATAGGCTTCCTTCAAAGCTAAACAGGCCTCCTTGGTTTACCAATGCGCTTCAAAGACTTAAAAACCTTAAAACAAACACCTATAAAAAGTATAAAAATCGGGTAAGTCATCTGATTTTTCGAAATATGTGGTGGCTCGATCGGACTTTAATGTTCTCAATAGTCATTGCTATTCTATGTATTTAAGTCGATGTAAATTCGAATTTTCAAATGATCCGAAGCAGTTTTATAACTTTGTTAATGCCAAGCGTAAATCGTCGGCATTGTCTTCATCGGTACGTTTTAACTCAATGGAGGCATCGACGGATTCTGAAATCGCTGATTTATTTGCCGAGTTTTTCCAAACTACTTATAGTTCGGCTGCTTGGTCGTACCCTAATCCCTTAAATAGGGCAAATTGTATTTTTACTCCTGCAATTACGGAAAGTTCTCTCTTAAGAGACTTATCAACAAGAACGCCAACTTATTCTCCCGGTCCAGATGGACTCCCCGGGTGTGTGCTTAAGTTTTGTGCGTCAACCAAATGTAAACCGATTCTTAAACTTTTTAATTTGTCTATTTCATCATCAGTTTTTCCTACTATCTGGAAGGACTCTTTTATCATTCCACTTCACAAAAAGGGTGCGAAGGCGGATGCCCAGAATTATAGAGGTATTTCCAAATTGTCGGCAATTCCTAAAGCATTTGAACGTATTATTACTTCTCATTTGCAACATTTATGTTCCTCGCTAATATCACCGTATCAGCATGGTTTTGTTAAGCGAAGATCGACCACCACAAACCTTCTTGAATTGTCATCTATTGTAATTAATGGACTTAAGAAAAAAATGCAGACTGACGTTATATATACAGTTTTTAGTAAGGCCTTTGACTCTGTCAACCATTCTCTTCTATTATTCAATTTAAATCAGCTTGGGTTTCCATGTAATCTATTAGCTTGGATTGCAAGTTATTTGAATGGTAGGACTTAGAGGGTTATATTCAAGAACGCTGTTTCAAAATTGATCTACGTGACATCTGCAGTGCCTCAGGGTAGTCATTTGGGTCCTTTGCTGTTTACTTTGTTTATAAACGATCTTCCCTCTACCATAAAACATTCTCGTGTACTAATGTATGCTGATGATGTTAAGCTTTGTTTATCATATAACGATATAGCGTCGGGTTTCAACTTACAGTCAGATATTGATTGTTTTCAGGGATGGTGTGAGTATAACCTTTTAAATTTGAACTGCCTTAAATGCAACGTTATGACTTTTTATAGGGGTACTCCTACTTTTGTTACTTACTCTCTTCAAAATACGTCACTCGACCGTATATATTCCGTTAATGACTTAGGCGTTCTTCTGGACCCAAAACTTAAATTTGACTGCCACATAATGTCCACTGTCAGCAAGGCCATGAGTGTTCTTGGGTTTATAAAGCGTTGGTCGAAAGAATTTGATGACCCTTATACAACCAAATTATTATTTACCTCCCTTGTCCGTCCTATTTTGGAATATTGTTCTTCGGTTTGGAGTCCACAATATCAAGTGCATATTGACCGTATTGAGTCGGTACAAAAAAAATTTCTTCTTTTTGCCCTTCGTAGTTTGAACTGGGATCAAAACATAAGGCTACCTTCCTATCAGAGTAGATTACTATTGCTTAATTTACCTACCCTTGCAAATCGTAGAACAATGCTTGGTACTATTTTTATGCAAAATCTTATAAGAGGTGATATTGATTCTGTAGAACTTGTAAACCGCCTAACTTTCAATGTTCCTGTTAGACTTACACGAAATTATTATCCCCTAAATTTGCCACGATGTACATCTAATTTTTGTCTGCACGAGCCCTTTCGCGTTCTATGTAATAATTATAATACCCTTTATCATTTACTTTGCACTTCATCTTCTATCCCGGTATTAAAAACTAATATTTTAACTCATTTGCTTCTTTCTTAGGTGCTTCTTTTATTTTCATTTGTGTCCCGTCTCTATTTGTTTTTTGTATCTTCCTCGCGAACTCGCATTTTTGCCCAAATTGATAAAAGGGCCCCGTGCGTAACAAGCACGTGCTTGGTGTCGTTGGGCCACTTGTTTGTACTGCTCGTAGTGCATCAACGTCCATCATATAATCAAAACTGTAGGAGCCACTGTTTTGGGCGGTTGCGTGCTCTGCGTAAGAAGCTCAGGAATCTGAGTGCCAAATCTCAATAGCCTATCTCTTATAGTTTCCGAGATCTCAGCGTTCATCCGGACGGACAGACAGACGGACAGACGGACATGGCTAGATCGACTCGGCTAGTGATCTTGATCAAGAATATATATACTTTATGGGGTCGGAAACGCTTCCTTCTGCCTGTTACATACTTTCCGACGAATATAGTATATCCTTTTACTCTACGAGTAACGGGTAATTAATTTAAAATAATAAACGTTGCTAATTTGTAGGGGTAAACATAGGTCAGCAGCAAAGACGCCATGTTCTGTATCCTAGCCTGTCTTAGCAAGTACTCTAGAGCAAGAATTCGTGCAGATGGCATTTCGGTTTGTTTTTAAAATTATTGACATTTTCCAAATGTAAATAAACCAATTCAGCAGCCGCAAGCAGCTGTTCAGGACTCTAGTACTGCAGCCTGACTGGTACTTCAAATATTTCATTTTTTCTTTTATTTTGTACAATATGCGCTTTAAAGAAGTATTCTTTTTGTAATTTTGCATAAATAAGCATAAATGAAATTTAAAACTTATTGAAAAATGGTCAAAATAAGTCAAATAAAATTTGATAATTATTCAGTATTCGATATTTAGTGTATGTAACCAGCCCTTGTCATTTTTCGTTAATTTTTCCGAAAAAAGGAAATCGCTCGGATTTCTGTGACACCTACGGTTTTGAAGGGTTGGTTTCGAAACCAACCGTCCCCTACTCCGTCGCGGGTTTCTGTGAAAGAAAGAGTTCTTATTTGGTATTCAGATCTTATTAGGTTGTAAGGTTGTATATGTATATCAACCCGGCTTGTCGTTTCCTTTCGTTTTATTTGTTGTGTTTAATTGTTCTTGGGTTTCACTGCGCCGATTACGCTGATTCACTAACCTTGTTTCCTACCGACCGCGTTTTCTTTCCCGCGTGTTCCTTTGTTTTTCTTATCCGCGTGCGTTCGCCTCGAGATACCAGAGCAGAGAGAGCCCGGAAACCGCCGTGTGGCCCTCCCATCCTTTTGACCTTTTCCTTGCCAGATCGGTTTGGAATTTTCTTTATTTTCTAGTATTTTTCCCTATGGTTGCCACCTCGGGTGGATGGTGCGGAACAAAACTTGACGTATTTTGGTTTTATACCCGAAAATCCATATGTTCGCTTTTCAATTACTAAATCATAATCCTTCATTTTATATCTCTTACGTATGGCCGATGTGGGGATGTCGGAACCTCTGCATGGGGACGGAACGTTGCATCCCAATCCAGTGCGGGGGGCGGTGGTGGTGATGGAGGTTCGTCTATGTAAGGACCTTCGGCGCGTATCCAGGGTGTATTAAACACGACCGACTTGACCTCGATGCGCATCATCGCGACATGTCCTTCCCAGCGGCTGACTTGGTCTTCGACCGTACGATGGCTCGAGTGCTCGATGGAAGGGCGTTGGTGGGACTCGGACCGCCTCGAGGATCTCGCCTAGTCCACGGCTGCTCGTCGTCTTCTTGCGGGGCGTGATACCGTGGCCCCTGCGAACGACGACCCCTCGTGTAATCTCGAGGCTCGTCGCGTTCGTCGCGGTCGCTCGCGTTGCTGGAATCATCCTCGACGTTGTACGTTGTCGAAGGTCGAGCGGGTCGTCGTGTCTCGTCGGGTTAAGGGCTCCACACTAGACATATACGCCGCCACGCCACGCCGCCGCCGCCGCCGATTTTTTGCTTTTTTGACGCGCCGCCGCCGAGTCACGTAAAAACCGGCGCGGCGGCGGCGTTCGGCGTCATACAAATTTTTATTCATTTTATAAATAAAAAAGGTTATTATTAATATATCCTAAAAAAATTTTCGACAATAATCGCTTTCAGTTATCGATTAAATGTCTCATCTCCCATCTCCTTACATGTGTCCCATCTCTAAAACGTTTAACAGCTGAGTGCGTAATTAATTTCACGAAGTAAGTTTTTCAGTGTTATAATTGGATTAAGAATTATGTATAAGAATTAAATATCCCAACAAACAGATGGATAAGGCATTGAACATGTATTCAATTGAACTACAGCGCAACGCAAGTCGTAAAAGTAAAGTGTGGGAGTTTTTTAGTTTAATTTGTTATTTCGCTTGACTCACTTATTAATAAAAGGAAAAAAAAAATCAGTTTATTAAATGCTTACGCCGCCAGCCGCCGACAATTTCACCGGCGGCGTACCCGCCGCCGCCGCCGGTTCTTTCTAACGGCTACGCCGCCGCCGCTGGGTAATTTAGAACTCTACGCCGCCGCCGCTGCTGAAACCATCGGCGTAAACCTCTACTCCACACGCCCGCAAACCGAGACCTACCCGTACCCCCAGACTCCTGGTCGTCGGAAGACTCAGCGCCGTCGTGTACGTCTTCTTCACCTTGGCCATCGTTGGTAACCTGTTCTTCTGCGATCTCTCACTCTTCGTCTTCCGATGCCTCGGAATCTCCTCCGCTGTACCCTTCCGCGACCCACTAGTCGAGATCCGAAAGGTCGTGATGAAAACCCTCGGTATCGTCGGAACCATCCGACAACTCCATGACTTCTTCCATCTGAAAGCGAAGACTCAACTTATAGATACGAGACCCTTATTGTTTAAGCTCCCTACCTATCGGTGCAGTAAAACCTCGACTTAGAATACTTAGATAATAACATTGTGTGTGAGTACAATTCAACTTAGAAATTACCTTGTGAACCTCTACCCCGCTTAGCCTCTCGTGTCGCCTCCCAGGGCAGTCCCGTCGTCTTTTTCTGCGGCTGCATTCCCGAAGTCCTCAGAGTAATAGGGTTTCAGCTGGCTGATGTTAGCGGAGCGTGAACGTCTTTCCCCTGGGCGTCGCAACAGAACAAGGTTAGGGGATATGAACCTCATTACGGTGTAGGGACCGTCATATTTGGGGTCCAATTTGGCGGCGAAACCTTCGGCCGCGGCTGGTAAATTGAGTACCATTATCGCAGACGAGCTTCCGAGGGATGCTGACTCGGCCCAGTATCCGTTCCCGGAATGCCTTCTGAACTTGGGCGGCGGTAGCTTTCCGTAACGGGATCAACTCCACCCATTTGAAAAAGATGTCATGAAATACGAGGAGCATGGTGTTTCCGTGTTTCGACCGGGTTAGCGGGCCGACAAAGTCTGCGCATAAAACGTCAAACGGTTCGCTTGTTACGCGGGTTAACATTTTGCCTGCCGCTTTCGTCTGGGCGATTTTAAACTTCTGGCACGACTCGCAGCGCTGGACGTGGCGCTTCGCGTCTCTAAACATGCCGGGCCAGAAATACCTCTAAGATAGTCGAGTAACGGTTTTTCGGACGCCCAGATGTCCAGCCGTGAGCGCGTCGTGGCATTCTTGGAGGACTCGGACTCTATTTGAACTAGGGACGCACAGTTTTCACGGGAAGTAGTCCTTGTCATCAGCTCTGTGTCCCAAATTCCGGTATAGTTGTCCATTTTCCATCATGTAGTCTGAGAACTTCTCGGGGTATTCTCTTATCTTATCTTCCATCCATTTACATTTACGGCCATCTGTTGCAAGACTTCACAGGGTTGCCGGGATAACGCGTCCGCCACCACGTTCAATTTGCAACTCCAGCGCTCATCTTGCTACCCGACCGGAGGGACTTTCGATGGAGTTCAACCATTTGAGGCCTAGTTGGTCGGTAACCACTTCGAACCGATACCCTTCCAAGTAGCACCGCATTTTCCTAATAGCCCATATGATGGCCAGACACTCTTTTTTCGTTGTCGTGTAATAGCCCTCCGTGGCTGTGAGTCGACAGCTGGCGTACGCGATGACTCTCCTGGCCCTCGATATTTTGCGACAAGACTGCTCCTAGCCCCACGTCGCTAGCGTCAGTTTGCAACACAAACGTCTTGTCGAAGTCGGGACATCCTAACACGGGGGCGGTGGTTAACCTTCTTTTCACCTCTTCTAGCGTGTTCTGTTGCTCGGGACCCCATGCCCACTTCCGGCCTTTCTTTAACAGGGCAGTCATTGGTTGTACCACGTTTGCGAGGTTAGGGACGAACCGGCGATACCAAGATGCCATGCCTAGCCACTGTCGGAGCTCCTCGAGACAGGTAGGGGACTTAAGGTTGGTAACGGCCGTCACTTTCACCGGGTCGGTCTGGACTCCTTCGGAGCTAATCACATGGCCTAGGTAAACTATCCTCCGCCTGAAGAACGCGCACTTCTTTGGGTTTACCTTCAGGTTCGCCCTCCGCAGCCTACGGAAGACTTCGCCCAGGTTGGCCAAATGTTGTTCCTCCGTGCCGATGATATCGTCCAAATAGGCGAAGGCGAACGGCTCCATGTCCGCACCAATCACGCTATCCAAGGCGCGCTGGAAGGTTGCGATGGCCGAGTGAAGTCCGAAGGGCATGACCTTCCACTGGTATATTCCTCTGCCCGGAACGGTAAAGGCCGTGAATTGACGGCTATCCTTGGCCATGGGTATTTGCCAATAACCGTGCTTTAAGTCCAACGTCGAAACGCGTCGTGGGGTACGCGTCGGGCACTGAGTGAGCGTTTAATTGTCTATAATCAACGCACATGCGCCATTCACCCGTCTTACAATATGTATATCAACCCGGCATGTCGTTTCCTTTCGTATAAGTTCACTCAGTTTTATTCGTCGTGTTTAATTGTTCTTGGGTTTCACTGCGCCGATTACACTGATTCACTACTCTTGTTTCCTACCGACCGCGTTTTCTTTCCCGCGTGTTCCTTTGTTTTTCTTATCCGCGTGCGCGACCGTTCGCCTCGAGGTACCAGAGCAGAGAGAGCCCGGAAACCGCCGTGTGGCCCTCTCATCCTTTTGACCTTTTCCTTGCCAGATCGGTTTGGAATTTTCTTTATTTTCTAGTATTTTTCCCTATGGTTGCCACCTCGGGCGGATGGTGCGGAACCAAACTTGACGTATTTTGGTTTTATACCCGAAAATCCATATGTTCGCTTTCCAATCATTTAATCATAATCCTTCAAACTTTCGCTGCGCAAAAACTCACGAATCTTCGTGCCAAATCCCGAATTTCTATCTTTTATAGTTTCCGAGATCACAGCATTAATACGGACGGACAGAAAGTCGGACATGGCTAGATCGACTCAATTAGTGATCCTGATCACGAATATGTATTTTTTATAGGGTCGGAAACGCTTCATTCTACCTGCTACATACTTTTTGACGAATCTAGTATACCCCTTTACTTTACGAGTAACGGGTATAATTAGTTATAATCCTATCATTTGTGGCTGAGATACTATGAACAGTGTTCATTGAACACCGATATGTGAAGCCGATAATAATATATAACAATTTTAAATCATATATCTCTAGCCACTTATGTTACAACAAATTGGAAAGTTGCCAATTTTTTTTCAATTATAAACTTTAACTTTATTTATTTAATGCTCTTTCTTCTTCATTTAATATTTTTTGCAGCCTGAAACGGGAATAGTTGGCACGCCTCTTATCGAAAACGAGGTACGATTCCACACGGTTAACAGCATATTGTTGCCAAAAGATCATGTGAGCATCTTTCTGGCTTCGGGGCACAGCGAGCGCATACCCATTATGCAGGGCAGCGGTTACTTGCAGATGGAGCTCTCAGAGACGGGCATTGTTCAGATTGAATACAATGAAGAGACCCGACTATTAGTACTTAAACCGTTGCGTTTTGGTCATGTGCGTCTTGAACTAACCGACCGCTGTTTGACGAAGGAAACTAGCCATCTGTCCATCTCCGTTGTGGGAATCGGGGCCATTGAAGTAACTAGCATGGACCGGTTGGAACGCACAGCTCGGATCGAGGCGATCGTCAGACTCTTTGACACCAATGAAAACTTCTTGGTCGTGGATCGCAGCAAACTTAGTGTGTACGATCTATCCGAGGTGGTGTTCGACCAACGCATATTAAGCGTGCGCTTAGCTGAGCAAGGCAATCTAAGGCCAGGAGAGATTCGTTATACCATCACGGGCAACAACGTCGGCGAAACGAAGATAGTTTTTCACTCCGGCAAGGGTACAGAGCAAGTGGCAAGTGAGCCGCTAAATGTTCAGGTTTTCGCACCAATTCGTCTCTATCCCCGCGACTCCACTCTCGTCGTGGGCAGTAGCATTCAGATCTATTACCAAGGCGGACCGCAACCAAACCACAATATGGTATACACTGTGGAGAAGGAGCATGTCGCAAGTGAGTAAATGGTTTGCGTACCGGCTGGTAATCCTTGATCGGTTTATTCGCAGGTATCAGGTCTGACATTGTTACAGCTCACAGGCTGGGAACCAGCAAAATCGTGGGCAAATGCCTTCTAAAAAATCCCGTCACCGGAAAGGACGAGGTGGTCTCCCAGGACTTAGTGGAGCTACATGTGATTGCCCTCACAGGAGTGCAGATTCGCACCCCACTGATCCGCATTCGTAGTGGGGCCGTAATGCCTGCCACCTTATGGGGCCTTTATGATTTGTCGCCCATGGTCCTAGGTACTCTTCAAAACACCAAGATCTTCTGGAAAGTCAACCAACCGCAGGTGGTTGAGTTATTTAACATCTTTACGGCTGCGGGTGAGCCTATTTTAAAAGCGATTAGTAAACATAAATGTACATATATACTGATATATATATCCCTGCTCTGCACTGCATTACTTGACACTCCCTGATCAAATGTACCGGCATGAATCAACAATATTCAATATTCATGATTCATAGGTTGCGATCTCCAATGTGATAGATTATTCCTCATTAAATAGCTGAACATCACTGTAATTATTGTTTTTATACTCGTTACTTGTAGAGTAAAATATGTATAGCCGAGTCGATCTAGCCATATCCGTCTGTCTGTCTGCCTGTTTGTCTTTATGTCTGCATGTCTGTTTATTTCAGCAGTGTGCCACGTTTACTCTAACGCCGCTAGCAACCCGCCCAGAACGGTGGTGCCTACAGCTTTAATGCTAGAATAACAAATTTATCAGATATGTATTGGTTTAATCAATACTTTTCGATTGATCCAAAAAATGACGTATCTATTTGTGCATGTGTGTATGTAAACAGTTGCAAGCCGAATGGCACGCCGAAAAGAAACGCTTTCAAACAAAGCTGTACACCCACTATTTTATTGAACAACTGCACAGCCTTTGAGAAATGTTGCACAATGTGAAAATACTTTTTAAACTATCCATGCCCCAGTATTGGTGTAAAAATAGTTATACATTTACCATCGCTGCAGAAACAAAAAAATAAAATTTTTTTAAAATATTATTGGAGTCCTTGGACACCAATCTTTCCATCTCAAATGCAATATATATTTTTTAATGATATAAACTTGCGGTTATAACTTTCTCACATTTATGTTAATTTAATTTTTTTCTTTCTTAAGCCTAGTACTCACATCGACGAAAACCGCGAGCTAACCATAGGAGTGAGCGAGAGGCAAACAGGCGGCTAAAGCTTTTCGTCGGGTCTGTTTTTCAGCGCGGTACTCAGATGAGCTATGGAAATACCAGAAAAAATACCAGATTTCGCGAGTGAATTTTCGATGAAGCGGTTAGCCGCGGCCCAAAGAATAAGAAATTTAATCTTTGGCGGTGTTCGAGCAGAAGCGGTGGGGAATTTGAAAATTAAAAATGGAAGAAAAACACCCAAAACGGCTAAAGGAGGTCAGTGCAGATGAAAAAGGACGCCTTATTCAAGCTGTTACCCATTATTTTGGGACTTGACCGACAGGAAGCAATACCACAACGGGGCCAATCCGCAGAATAGTTGAAGCGCTGGAGGAGATCCACTAGAGAATCCCAGTGGGAAGGAACATGGGACATCGCTCGATCTCCGACGAGCTCTCCATTGAGGACTCCACCTTCACCAGCTACTTGGGAGCTGGTGATAGAGCGGAGATAGAGGATGCGCCGGATCTTATAGGGAGGAGGAAATAAGGTCGCCCGCTAAGGGACAGCTGGAGGAGCCATCACCAGCCATTATTGGCCAGCTCGGAGCTGGACTACAGATGGCGCGGGAAAGATGGCGAAGCATCCGTGGGACGAGAAGGAAGCCTTAAGCTTCTAATTTACATAAATAAAAACATTCGTTGAAAATTTCATATATTTTTTTATTTTAATTTTTTGGTGCACCAGCAGACTCTTCTTTTTTAAATTGCTCCAATTGATTTTTTTCCGTTTGACAACAAGCCCAGCTGCTTGACAGTAAGACCATGCCACATGCTTGGCGGGTAAACATTGAAAACTTCGGTCACACTAGAAAGAATAAGATTTTTCGACTAGTGAAACTCTTAGCCGATCTGAGTACTAGGCTTTACTCTACAGAATATAATTATCCCCTGAAAATTCAGTGGTGTCAATTTTTTTTGGGCGTCCCCGTCCGTGTTTTGGACCGTAGGATTTAGTATTCCTGCATCTTGGGTAATCGAGTTCTCGTTAACAAGTGCAATCATTACTGTCACCATGATAACTATATGCATACACTGGTCGGCATAAGTATTTTGACAAAACATAAGATAAATATACTCATAATTTGAACTTACTTCTTGTAAACTTTGGCATCAATGGAAAGGTAATTTAAATGGCGTTTGAATGATACAATACTTTTCTTAACCCATTCAGTACTTATTGAACAGGACGAATTTGTGTAAAAGTCTACTTTTAAAATTTTTTCACCGACTTGAAAACTTAAATTTTTTGATGCAAAAAGTTTCTTCAAACTAAAAGAATAGTAAATGCAAAAAGAATTTTTCAAAAATCAGTTTGCTTACATTTTTTATGATATATTTTCTTATATAGTTACTTAAACAAAATCCGTATTTTTAAGTATTACGTATAACTACTCTTGCCCCACAGGGAGTGTGAGTTTGAGTTGTTGCACAATATCAACAAGAATGAAGACCCAAATATGAAAAACAGGAACGCGTTCGGAACAAAGTTTCGACTTAGAAAAAAAATCGTAAAAAAAACTCACGAGCGACCAATATCCAATAAAGTTTCTCGAACATAATAAAAATATTTATCAAATCTGGCACTGAATAAAGATTTTTTATAAAGTGTGACATTGACGGAAAGTAATTCATAACTTCTTCAATTGATGGCGTTTAAAGCTCAAATTTGTGTCGCCCTCTAGTGTTCTACGGTATCGGCTCGGAATTTAAAGAAGCCGTTTAGCCGCTAGGGTCACAAACTATCCTTGCCCCTTAACTATCCTTACCCCACTCTTCCCTACAAACGTTAAGAATTAAATACTCCTTAAGCAATATTACATTTATATAAATGTTTTAAGTCTACTTGATGTATCTCTCTCTCTATCTTGGAGCTTGCAGAAACATAAGCGGATGCAGAAAAATTAGAGCGAAAAGCGCTGCCAGCACACATTAAATAAATAATTTTTTGCCTTTTGTATCTCTGGTTCTCTCTCCCTAATAAACTTAATACTATATAAGGATTAAGTTCGTATTTGCACTCTCGGTCAGAACTGATTCGCTGCTCGCAGGCAACTCTATTTTCCACCCTCGTTTTAGGTTCATATAACCTTAAGTATAACAATATATTACATATGTATTATAGCCAGCCTCTTAAAATACCAAATTAATGTAATGTAATGTAATTAATGTAAAACTTTAATTGCTGAAAACAATGGTATGATCCTGGGAGGGGGGCTACTCGCTCTTTGCATTTTTCTCTCCACGCTGCATTAAACTTTATAAATTTTTAATTTACAAGCTAAGTAACGGGTATCTGATAGTCGAGATAATCGAATATAGCGTTCTTTAGCTAATACGGTCAAGCTAATAATTTAAGATTTAATTATATCGGGTGGTCGGACTTATGTAAAGAATTACGGACTTTAATTTTGTTTGTTTGGAAGGAACATTTATTGTGAGCCCTTGACCCAATGTGCACTGGCCAAAATATCGATATACGTATGTATGTACACTGTACATATATGTACATATGTGGGGTGCCAATTAGACATATACGCCGCCGAGCCACGCCGCCGCCGCCGCCGATTTTTTGCTTTTTTAAAAGCTAAGTAACGGGTATCTGATAGTCGAGATAATCGAATATAGCGTTCTTTAGCTAATACGGTCAAGCTAATAATTTAAGATTTAATTACACATTGGGCTATCCTTTTCTAAAGAATTCGTGGTGTTTATACCCGTTACTCGTAGAGTAAAAGGGTATACTAGATTCGTCGAAAAGTATGTAACAGGCAGAAGGAAGCGTTTCCGACCCCATAAAGTATATATATTCTTGATCAGGATCACTAGCCGAGTCGATCTAGCCATGTCCGTCTGTCCGTCTGTCCGTCTGTCCGTATGAACGCTGAGATTTTGGAAACTATAAGAGCTACAATACTGGGATTAGGCATGCAGATTCCTGAGATTCCTGCGCAGCGCAAGTTTGTTTCAGTAGAGTGCCACGCCCACTCTAACGCCCACAAACCGCGCAAAACTGTGGCTCCTACAGTTTTGATGCTAGAACAAAAATTTTAACTGAAATGTGTTGTTCTCATCAATACCTACCGATTGACCTAAAAAAAAGTCTGCCACGCCCACTTTAACGCCCACAAACCGCCCACAAACTTAAAAAAATCGTAAATATGAACGCGGATATCTCGGAAAATATCAAAGATAGAGAAACTGGATTTCAGATTTAGATTCCGTAGGCTTGAGCGCAGCGCAAGTTTGTTACGCGAATATGCCACGCCCACTCTAACGCCCACAAACCGCCCAAGTCTGTGGCGCCCACAATTTTCATGCTAGATAAAAAATTTTAACTGAAATGTATTGGTCTTGTCAATACCTATCGATTGATCTAAAAAAAAGTTTGCCACGCCCACTCTAACGCCCACAACGCTTAAATCTGTCTACCGCCGGTATGTGGCGCATTTGCTGCTTGCATATCTCCATTTTCCTTTGGTCCCTTTACCTGAGTAACGGGTATCTGATAGTCGAGGTACTCGACTATAGCGTTCTTCCTTGTTTTTTTATGTGTTTTATCGACATCTTTTGAAGAATTTGCGGTGCTTATAATCTTGCGTTGGCTCACTTAAAACAAAGAATAACTAAAAATAAATCCGCGATAAATCGGCCTCATTTATCAATCAGACTTGCATCAAAATTTTGAAAATAGGATTTTTTTCTTCAATATAAATAACACAAATGGCTATCGAAAATATGCAAGTTGGAACTAAAAGTTTGCATTTGCCCGCGCGGCATAGGTGTTTATTCGTACACTTGGAAATAAGAACTCATTAAGCCTAGCTTAACTTAAGCGCTCCAGAGCGGAGCGGAGACTTAGGGGAGAGATGGAGAGGGCAGTGCGAGTGCGCGAGATGTAGACATCTGAATAAAACTGCCGCTCGACACTGCCTCCTGAAAGTAAACGCCCCTTTGACGTAAACATTTCTCCTCCACGTAGGATTTTCGGCTTTATTTTGGATGGATTGTTCCCATAATGAGAGAGTGAGCTTTGGTAGTTTTGTCGAGCACACATATACCAGGATAGGATCCCAATTCTCAATATAAACACCGGAAAGTTTTAAGAAAGTTAAGCAACCTTGAAAAGTGCGTTGAAGATCCTTTAAGGCTGCTCCCGACTCCTGTGCTATGGATTGCACATTGAAAAGTGTTTTTAGGTGACTGTTCACCTGCAATCGCTTATTTTCGAAACGCTCAGTTAGGTTTTTCCAGGCTGAGCGAAAGCCATCATTGGTGAGTGAGGATCTTGAAACTATGGAATGAGCTTCGTCACTTTTTTTTAAATTTAAGTGGAATAATTTTTCAACGGGCGTTAAACTCGGATTGTCTATGTATATTGCCGTGAAAAGGTCCCGGAAAGTTGGCCAGCGAAGATAATCGCCAGAGAAAACCTCTGTGTCGATAGGAGGGAGTCGACAGCCATACGACGTGGAATTTTGGGACGAAGTTACTGGAGCTTGAGGTATTTGGGAGGAGCCTTTTTGGATTTGTTCCATGAGCTGCGCGGCAAACATTTCATAGATGGAGTACGTTTGGTAATACTTGGATTTTTGTATGGATTTCGTGTCTGCAGCGCCCTCGCCTGCACCTATAATGCAGTCGGAGCATATGTCGTATGCTGCCTTTACCGTTTGCCACAAGGAATTTAAGTGATCGCGTCGGATTTTACAGGCGGATAACGTTGGGGTAGGAGCACCTGGAGCGTTCACAGTGGGCTCAAAGTGGATCAGACAGTCAGCTGTGGCCATAAATCGGGTTAAAGCGGATTTGACTGATGTTGCCATGACGTAAAATAATTTAAAATTTGTAATCCAGAAGTAAGGAAACGGGCTATAATCCAATTGGAATTTAGGAACCAATCAAGATTGTAAATATATACGGTCACACTGTCGGATAGGCAAAGTCAATAAATATTTATTATATCGGATGGTCGGACTTATGTAAAGAATTACGGACTTTAATTTTGTTTGTTTGGAAGGAACATTTATTGTGAGCCCTTGACCCAATGTGCACTGGCCAAAATATCGATATACGTATGTATGTACACTGTACATATATGTACATATGTGGGGTGCCAATTAGACATATACGCCGCCGAGCCACGCCGCCGCCGCCGCCGATTTTTTGCTTTTTTGACGCGCCGCCGCCGAGTCACGTAAAAACCGGCGCGGCGGCGGCGGCGGCGTCGGCGTTCGGCGTCATACAAATTTTTATTCATTTTATAAATAAAAAAGGTTTTTATTAATATATCCTAAAAAAATTTTCGACAATAATCGCTTTCAGTTATCGATTAAATGTCTCATCTCCCATCTCTAAAACATTTAACAGCTGAGTGCGTAATTAATTTCACGAAGTAAGTTTTACAGTGTTATAATTGGATTAAGAATTATGTATAAGAATTAAATATTCCAACAAACAGATGGATAAGGCATTGAACATGTATTCAATTGAACTACAGCGCAACGCAAGTCGTAAAAGTAAAGTGTGGGAGTTTTTTAGTTTAATTTGTTATTTCGCTTGACTCACTTATTAATAAAAGGAAAAAAAAAATCAGTTTATTAAATGCTTACGCCGCCAGCCGCCGACAATTTCACCGGCGGCGTACCCGCCGCCGCCGCCGGTTCTTTCTAACGGCTACGCCGCCGCCGCTGGGTAATTTAGAACTCTACGCCGCCGCCGCTGCTGAAACCATCGGCGTAAACCTCTAGTGCCAATAGCGGAATAACGCTGCGGTAATTGTAAAGACTTCGCTTATGTTTGTTTGTCGGTGCGATTGTTTGTCACCTGCACAACTAAGTTGCAGACGATTTGCTGGAGTAAATTTGTGGATATTGTAGCTTTGTTTTTAATTTTAGAAATAATTTAGCCGTATTTGTAGGTCGAGAAAAGGTTGGAGTGGACTGTATTAGAAAAAGTAGTTATTGTGGACTGTATTAGAAAGAGTAATTATGTAAATATACACACGCAGCTGAAACACAGTAAAAAATAAGGAGTGCAAGTCTTAAGGCAAAATTGTATGATCGGGAATTTTTTTACTGTGGCTGGGCTATATTTTACACACAATTGGAATTAAAAATATATTTGAGAATTGTTTTAGTTGAATAGTAGCACTGAAATATCTACTGGAATTGTTTCAAGTGTACAATTGTGGGCAAAGGAAACTGGAATATTATCGGGAACAAATAACGGATTTGAAATACATATATTTATTGCCGTTGCGTCGGATTAATCACTTTTGGATCTAGACAATATATCATACAGAAAGTTAGTCGAAATAGGGTTCGAAAAACTGACTGTTTGACCGGCAAAATACAGTAAGTGGAACTTATCTGGAGCGGTTCAAGCCTGCTGGGAAAAATCAAAGAAAACTCCAGGAGCTCTTACAGTTCCTTGATTATTATGGCATTGGCATCATACTCATAACTTACTTAACAAATAAAAACACTTAACACTAAAAACCAAGAAGATCAACTTGAATATACATTTTTTTTGTCAAATCATCCGGATGATAAGGCTCATGGAGGTACTGTCATTACGAGTTGTCACTTTTGGCTGCAACCTATTTACAAGCAACATCAGTACAATCAATGCGGTTACTTAAACAAAGCTTCTGTATACTAAATACCGCGCTTTTTATTTCAAAAGCAGAATTTGTAAAATTCTTTGATTTATTATGGGACCGCTTTATAGCCGCTAGTGACTACAATGCAAAGCAGCTAGCAAGCAAACAAGCTTGACTTTATTTTTCCGATCCAAAAAAATCTGACTTAATTGATTTTGCTGTCACAAGAAGTTTGCTGCAGGCTCATATTGATGTGGAACACGTAACAGATCTATCATAGGATAGCTCGACTTTCTCACTTCACCTCTATTAAAATTTCATTCTCTAAGAACAGCAAACGATATTTATCAGGCATATGTTCACCAATCAAAAGTAATTACCATTTACATTAAATGGGGCACCAAAGAGACGGCACATAAATTTTCCATCTTTGTGCTCCCAATAGTCAAACATCCCTCCCAAGAGAAAAAGAAAGCGCCGGATCACCATTTCATCTTCCCTAAAAAATCGTTGAACTGCCAAACTGGGCAATACATCTTTTAACCATAATATTTAAGAGCATGATAAATTGGCTTTTATCCTCAAAAATGGAGGAAGTCTATCACCATAGTGACCCATAAAGCCGGGTAGGAGAACACTTATCAGCTCAAGTTAGAAAAATGTAAATGCTGGTAACTTCTTTGGCAAATAAAAAAAAACAGGGAAATATTCCTAGAAAATACGACTTTAAACTACTTTTAAAATTTTTTCACCGACTTGAAAACTTAAATTTTTTGATGCAAAAAGTTTCTTCAAACTAAAAGAATAGTAAATGCAAAAAGAATTTTTCAAAAATCAGTTTGCTTACATTTTTTATGATATATTTTCTTATATAGTTACTTAAACAAAATCCGTATTTTTAAGTATTACGTATAACTACTCTTGCCCCACAGGGAGTGTGAGTTTGAGTTGTTGCACAATATCAACAAGAATGAAGACCCAAATATGAAAAACAGGAACGCGTTCGGAACAAAGTTTCGACTTAGAAAAAAAATCGTAAAAAAAACTCACGAGCGACCAATATCCAATAAAGTTTCTCGAACATAATAAAAATATTTATCAAATCTGGCACTGAATAAAGATTTTTTATAAAGTGTGACATTGACGGAAAGTAATTCATAACTTCTTCAATTGATGGCGTTTAAAGCTCAAATTTGTGTCGCCCTCTAGTGTTCTACGGTATCGGCTCGGAATTTAAAGAAGCCGTTTAGCCGCTAGGGTCACAAACTATCCTTGCCCCTTAACTATCCTTACCCCACTCTTCCCTACAAACGTTAAGAATTAAATACTCCTTAAGCAATATTACATTTATATAAATGTTTTAAGTCTACTTGATGTATCTCTCTCTCTATCTTGGAGCTTGCAGAAACATAAGCGGATGCAGAAAAATTAGAGCGAAAAGCGCTGCCAGCACACATTAAATAAATAATTTTTTGCCTTTTGTATCTCTGGTTCTCTCTCCCTAATAAACTTAATACTATATAAGGATTAAGTTCGTATTTGCACTCTCGGTCAGAACTGATTCGCTGCTCGCAGGCAACTCTATTTTCCACCCTCGTTTTAGGTTCATATAACCTTAAGTATAACAATATATTACATATGTATTATAGCCAGCCTGTTAAAATACCAAATTAATGTAATGTAATGTAATTAATGTAAAACTTTAATTGCTGAAAACAATGGTATGATCCTGGGAGGGGGGCTACTCGCTCTTTGCATTTTTCTCTCCACGCTGCATTAAACTTTATAAATTTTTAATTTAAAAGCTAAGTAACGGGTATCTGATAGTCGAGATAATCGAATATAGCGTTCTTTAGCTAATACGGTCAAGCTAATAATTTAAGATTTAATTATATCGGATGGTCGGACTTATGTAAAGAATTACGGACTTTAATTTTGTTTGTTTGGAAGGAACATTTATTGTGAGCCCTTGACCCAATGTGCACTGGCCAAAATATCGATATACGTATGTATGTACACTGTACATATATGTACATATGTGGGGTGCCAATTAGACATATACGCCGCCGAGCCACGCCGCCGCCGCCGCCGATTTTTTGCTTTTTTAAAAGCTAAGTAACGGGTATCTGATAGTCGAGATAATCGAATATAGCGTTCTTTAGCTAATACGGTCAAGCTAATAATTTAAGATTTAATTACACATTGGGCTATCCTTTTCTAAAGAATTCGTGGTGTTTATACCCGTTACTCGTAGAGTAAAAGGGTATACTAGATTCGTCGAAAAGTATGTAACAGGCAGAAGGTAGCGTTTCCGACCCCATAAAGTATATATATTCTTGATCAGGATCACTAGCCGAGTCGATCTAGCCATGTCCGTCTGTCCGTCTGTCCGTCTGTCCGTATGAACGCTGAGATTTTGGAAACTATAAGAGCTACAATACTGGGATTAGGCATGCAGATTCCTGAGATTCCTGCGCAGCGCAAGTTTGTTTCAGTAGAGTGCCACGCCCACTCTAACGCCCACAAACCGCGCAAAACTGTGGCTCCTACAGTTTTGATGCTAGAACAAAAATTTTAACTGAAATGTGTTGTTCTCATCAATACCTACCGATTGACCTAAAAAAAAGTCTGCCACGCCCACTTTAACGCCCACAAACCGCCCACAAACTTAAAAAAATCGTAAATATGAACGCGGATATCTCGGAAAATATCAAAGATAGAGAAACTGGATTTCAGATTTAGATTCCGTAGGCTTGAGCGCAGCGCAAGTTTGTTACGCGAATATGCCACGCCCACTCTAACGCCCACAAACCGCCCAAGTCTGTGGCGCCCACAATTTTCATGCTAGATAAAAAATTGTAACTGAAATGTATTGGTCTCGTCAATACCTATCGATTGATTTAAAAAAAAGTTTGCCACGCCCACAAACCGCCCAAGCCTGTGGCGCCCACAATTTTCGTGCTAGATGAAAAATTTAAACTGAAATGTATTGGTCTCGTCAATACCTATCGATTGATTTAAAAAAACTTTGCCACGCCCACTCTAACGCCCACAACGCTTAAATCTGTCTACCGCCGGTAGGTGGCGCATTTGCTGCTTGCATATCTCCATTTTCCTTTGGTCCCTTTACCTGAGTAACGGGTATCTGATAGTCGAGGTACTCGACTATAGCGTTCTTCCTTGTTTTTTTATGTGTTTTATCGACATCTTTTGAAGAATTTGCGGTGCTTATAATCTTGCGTTGGCTCACTTAAAACAAAGAATAACTAAAAATAAATCCGCGATAAATCGGCCTCATTTATCAATCAGACTTGCACCAAAATTTTGAAAATAGGATTTTTTTCTTCAATATAAACAACACAAATGGCTATCGAAAATATGCAAGTTGGAACTAAAAGTTTGCATTTGCCCGCGCGGCATAGGTGTTTATTCGTACACTTGGAAATAAGAACTCATTAAGCCTAGCTTAACTTAAGCGCTCCAGAGCGGAGCGGAGACTTAGGGGAGAGATGGAGAGGGCAGTGCGAGTGCGCGAGATGTAGACATCTGAATAAAACTGCCGCTCGACACTGCCTCCTGAAAGTAAACGCCCCTTTGACGTAAACATTTCTCCTCCACGTAGGAATTTCGGCTTTATTTTGGATGGATTGTTCCCATAATGAGAGAGTGAGCTTTGGTAGTTTTGTCGAGCACACATATACCAGGATAGGATCCCAATTCTCAATATAAACACCGGAAAGTTTTAAGAAAGTTAAGCAACCTTGAAAAGTGCGTTGAAGATCCTTTAAGGCTGCTCCCGACTCCTGTGCTATGGATTGCACATTGAAAAGTGTTTTCAGGTGACTGTTCACCTGCAATCGCTTATTTTCGAAACGCTCAGTTAGGTTTTTCCAGGCTGAGCGAAAGCCATCATTGGTGAGTGAGGATCTTGAAACTATGGAATGAGCTTCGTCACTTTTTTTTAAATTTAAGTGGAATAATTTTTCAACGGGCGTTAAACTCGGATTGTCTATGTATATTGCCGTGAAAAGGTCCCGGAAAGTTGGCCAGCGAAGATAATCGCCAGAGAAAACCTCTGTGTCGATAGGAGGGAGTCGACAGCCATACGACGTGGAATTTTGGGACGAAGTTACTGGAGCTTGAGGTATTTGGGAGGAGCCTTTTTGGATTTGTTCCATGAGCTGCGCGGCAAACATTTCATAGATGGAGTACGTTTGGTAATACTTGGATTTTAGTATGGATTTCGTGTCTGCAGCGCCCTCGCCTGCACCTATAATGCAGTCGGAGCATATGTCGTATGCTGCCTTTACCGTTTGCCACAAGGAATTTAAGTGATCGCGTCGGATTTTACAGGCGGATAACGTTGGGGTAGGAGCACCTGGAGCGTTCACAGTGGCCTCAAAGTGGATCAGACAGTCAGCTGTGGCCATAAATCGGGTTAAAGCGGATTTGACTGATGTTGCCATGACGTAAAATAATTTAAAATTTGTAATCCAGAAGTAAGGAAACGGGCTATAATCCAATTGGAATTTAGGAACCAATCAAGATTGTAAATATATACGGTCACACTGTCGGATAGGCAAAGTCAATAAATATCTATTATATCGGATGGTCGGACTTATGTAAAGAATTACGGACTTTAATTTTGTTTGTTTGGAAGGAACATTTATTGTGAGCCCTTGACCCAATGTGCACTGGCCAAAATATCGATATACGTATGTATGTACACTGTACATATATGTACATATGTGGGGTGCCAATTAGACATATACGCCGCCGAGCCACGCCGCCGCCGCCGCCGATTTTTTGCTTTTTTGACGCGCCGCCGCCGAGTCACGTAAAAACCGGCGCGGCGGCGGCGGCGGCGGCGGCGGCGGCGGCGTTCGGCGTCATACAAATTTTTATTCATTTTATAAATAAAAAAGGTTTTTATTAATATATCCTAAAAAAATTTTCGACAATAATCGCTTTCAGTTATCGATTAAATGTCTCATCTCCCATCTCTAAAACATTTAACAGCTGAGTGCGTAATTAATTTCACGAAGTAAGTTTTACAGTGTTATAATTGGATTAAGAATTATGTATAAGAATTAAATATTCCAACAAACAGATGGATAAGGCATTGAACATGTATTCAATTGAACTACAGCGCAACGCAAGTCGTAAAAGTAAAGTGTGGGAGTTTTTTAGTTTAATTTGTTATTTCGCTTGACTCACTTATTAATAAAAGGAAAAAAAAAAATCAGTTTATTAAATGCTTACGCCGCCAGCCGCCGACAATTTCACCGGCGGCGTACCCGCCGCCGCCGCCGGTTCTTTCTAACGGCTACGCCGCCGCCGCTGGGTAATTTAGAACTCTACGCCGCCGCCGCTGCTGAAACCATCGGCGTAAACCTCTAGTGCCAATAGCGGAATAACGCTGCGGTAATTGTAAAGACTTCGCTTATGTTTGTTTGTCGGTGCGATTGTTTGTCACCTGCACAACTAAGTTGCAGACGATTTGCTGGAGTAAATTTGTGGATATTGTAGCTTTGTTTTTAATTTTAGAAATAATTTAGCCGTATTTGTAGGTCGAGAAAAGGTTGGAGTGGACTGTATTAGAAAAAGTAGTTATTGTGGACTGTATTAGAAAGAGTAATTATGTAAATATACACACGCAGCTGAAACACAGTAAAAAATAAGGAGTGCAAGTCTTAAGGCAAAATTGTATGATCGGGAATTTTTTTACTGTGGCTGGGCTATATTTTACACACAATTGGAATTAAAAATATATTTGAGAATTGTTTTAGTTGAATAGTAGCACTGAAATATCTACTGGAATTGTTTCAAGTGTACAATTGTGGGCAAAGGAAACTGGAATATTATCGGGAACAAATAACGGATTTGAAATACATATATTTATTGCCGTTGCGTCGGATTAATCACTTTTGGATCTAGACAATATATCATACAGAAAGTTAGTCGAAATAGGGTTCGAAAAACTGACTGTTTGACCGGCAAAATACAGTAAGTGGAACTTATCTGGAGCGGTTCAAGCCTGCTGGGAAAAATCAAAGAAAACTCCAGGAGCTCTTACAGTTCCTTGATTATTATGGCATTGGCATCATACTCATAACTTACTTAACAAATAAAAACACTTAACACTAAAAACCAAGAAGATAAACTTGAATATACATTTTTTTTGTCAAATCATCCGGATGATAAGGCTCATGGAGGTACTGTCATTACGAGTTGTCACTTTTGGCTGCAACCTATTTACAAGCAACATCAGTACAATCAATGCGGTTACTTAAACAAAGCTTCTGTATACTAAATACCGCGCTTTTTATTTCAAAAGCAGAATTTGTAAAATTCTTTGATTTATTATGGGACCGCTTTATAGCCGCTAGTGACTACAATGCAAAGCAGCTAGCAAGCAAACAAGCTTGACTTTATTTTTCCGATCCAAAAAAATCTGACTTAATTGATTTTGCTGTCACAAGAAGTTTGCTGCAGGCTCATATTGATGTGGAACACGTAACAGATCTATCATAGGATAGCTCGACTTTCTCACTTCACCTCTATTAAAATTTCATTCTCTAAGAACAGCAAACGATATTTATCAGGCATATGTTCACCAATCAAAAGTAATTACCATTTACATTAAATGGGGCACCAAAGAGACGGCACATAAATTTTCCATCTTTGTGCTCCCAATAGTCAAACATCCCTCCCAAGAGAAAAAGAAAGCGCCGGATCACCATTTCATCTTCCCTAAAAAATCGTTGAACTGCCAAACTGGGCAATACATCTTTTAACCATAATATTTAAGAGCATGATAAATTGGCTTTTATCCTCAAAAATGGAGGAAGTCTATCACCATAGTGACCCATAAAGCCGGGTAGGAGAACACTTATCAGCTCAAGTTAGAAAAATGTAAATGCTGGTAACTTCTTTGGCAAATAAAAAAAAACGGAAATATTCCTAGAAAATACGACTTTAAACTAAAAGGAAATGTATAAGTGTTTAGGTTTAGGTATGTGGTACAGGGGTTCACAAATTCCTTTGAGCAACGTTTGACAATGGCAAAAACCCCTTTTGCCTTACTAACTGTGACGCCAATGTGATTAGTGAAGTTTAAGTTATGGTTGAATAAAACTCCAAGGTCTGTAACGGAATTAATGCGTTCAATATCACTCGACCCGATAAAATATCTTGAGAGAAAGATATTCTTCCGATAAAAAGACATAAAGTTACTTTTAGAGTTGCTTAAGAACAGCAAATTATGGATGCACCAAGAAGCAAATTGTTAAATTCGGCTTGCAAAAGTGCATGTGAATTGGGATTCGTTAAAGGCAAACAAAGTTTGACGTCGTCAGCATACATCATAACATGAGAGGAGAGAACTACTTGAGGCAAGTCATTTATGAAAATTTCAAACAGAAGAGGTCCTAGGTGGTTTCATTGCGGAACACCAGAGGTCACTGGGACAAAGTTAAAGATTGAGCTTTGAAAAGCTACTTTCTGAGTCCGGTTCGATAAGTATGTTGAAATCACTTAGCCAACGTTATCGGGAATCGTAATAGAATAAGTTTTTTCAATAATAACTTGTAACGAACTGATTTTGTGTGTCTGCTCGCTACGAGATTCGAGCGGCTAGCTCAAAAGATTGTGTGTTCGTCCCACCAAATTTATATGACGTGACTGCCCCGTAGATCAGTGAGAAAACAAAGGGTTCAAATGGTAACAGTGGGATTTATTCTCGTAGTATTGGTACAGCGGGTGTGTGGCTGGGCTGGCTTCTGTATCTCCTTGCTCTGGTTCCGCCGGCTGCTGGTGCTCCTCCTTCTGGCTTGTCGACGCGTTGACTCGGCTTCCGCTTGGCTCCTGGGTCTCGGGACGCTCGTAGTGGCCGCCTCTGCTCGCTCGCGTACGCGTTGCCTCGGGGTCGCTTGTTGCGCCTTAGACTCGCAGTGAGTTCGGCCTTCTGGGCTTAGGGAAGCGTCACCGTTCTCAGACTAGGGTGAACAAGCTTTGCTCTCCAGGCCGACGCCTTTCGAGGCAATACCTGTCCCTTGCTCTGTCCCGGACGGTCCCGCTAGGTTCTTGCTCAGATCGCGCTGACAGTCAAGGCTGCCTCCAGGAAGCTGCCTAGCAGTTCACTTTGCTTTACGCCTAGCGCAGACAAACGTTCCACCCGGCTTTACCCTAGTGCTTGACGTCCGCGACGCACCTGCGCTCCCCAATGAGCTCCGCGCGGCGATAACGTGGTAACCTGGCTGCCGGAAATGTCTGCTGGCGTCGATACCGATGTCCTCTGCGCTGTCTCCTGACCAGTAGCTTGATGTTTTGGCACTCGGGGAGTTGGGCGGTTGCTGTTCGGGAACTTCGCCGGTAATCGCAGGGCTCTCCAGGCAATCGCCTCTTGAAACCGCAACTCGATCTACCGCTCGTCCGTCACGCCAGGTCCTGCTTGGTCGGGCAAGGTACGCTGGGTCTCAGACAACTTTCCTCCCCAAGCTGACGGTTCTTCGTCGTTGGCCTCTTTCGCTTGTCTCTGACAGACCCGCCGGGCGACTCGCCAGGGTGTGGTCGTGACAAAGTTGGAAAACAAACGCCTTGACCTAGCCGTGTGATGCCTTCCGGAACTTAGCCACTTGTGTCTCAATTCGGAGATACCTGATGTCACAGTCCCGAACGTCTCGACGTGGCGATCTTGCTCCTTGTGTGCTTCCCACGGCGCTGCTTCCGACGACTCGCTTGGTTGTAGCTCCCTCGTATATTATTTGCTTGACTGACTGTTCACTTGGTACTTTAACTGATCTTGAAGGTTTGACTCCTCGTGATCGACTGATCCAGCTGCCAACGCTCTGCGGCCTTATATAGGGCCTCCGGGAACCGTTATTTCCCTTTTGCGCACGGCCCGCTGGATCTCTCCACTCCGGGTCCAAAGTCCGTGTCCTTCACGTACCGCTTCCAACCGATGCTCTGCCCACAGCTGCCGTCCCGCTGATTCCCATGATGTTTGTGACACGCCTGTGTACCACTCCACTGCCGAGATGTGGCACTTCTTCTCCCGGTCCAAAGTTCACGGGAGAGTTCAAAGTCCGGTGGAGTTCCGTTATCCGCTTTTGCACACGGCACTCTTCCTCTGCCCGCGAAGTCTCCATTCTCTCTCGATCTCCATCCTTGGTCTCCAAACTCTCTCGCTCTCCTTCATTGGTCTCCAAACTCTCTCGATCTCCATCCTTGGTCTCCAAACTCTCTCGCTCTCCATCCAAGTCTCCAAAATCTCTCGCTCTCCATCCAAGTCTCCAAACTCTCCTCGCCGCGCCGTTACTACGCGAATACGCCGCGTATCTGGTAAGCGGCCGGCCATCTGCTGCTGCTTCTATTTGTGGGGAGTTATTCAACTCCTCACAAACTGATAGTTCACGTAATCGAAAGCCTTACTAAGGTCCGTAGAAATTACATCAGTTTGATTATTATTTTTAATAGTAAACTGCACTAAATTCAAAAAGATTCGTAGACGTTGACCTTCTTATCATAAAGCCATGCTGAGTCGGGGACATTACTGAGCTGTATTGGTGCTGTAGCTGAGCGGTAATTAATTGTTCAAAAAACTTGGGTATCGCGCTCAGTTTTGCATACCGCGGTAGCTTTTAATATCCGACTTGATCTCTTTTTTATGAAGTGGGATGATAAAAGATTCCTTCAAAACATCAGGGAAATACGAGTGTAGAAGGGATACCTGAAAAAGTTTAGATACCGGTTTGCAGAAAGCATCGGCACGTTTTTTTATAAAACAGCTCGGTACAATGTCAAGGCCCAAAGAGAAAAATAACTTGATTTTTTGAAGATTTTGAAAAACATCGACTGCACTAATGTGGCATGGAAATTCAGTTGGAGTAAGGGAGAGGGTATGGGTAGGATTTGGCAAATAAGTTCGTGGATGTAGTATCAAGGTGAAAAAAGATGAAAATTGTTGTGATTTTCGATTCGAATTAACAAATGCATAAAACTGTTTGGGGTTAGGTTTAGATAACTATTGTAGCATTCGGAGTTATGGATTAAGAAATTAGAACGAGCAATTAGATACCTCGAGTGGTTAGCTTTCTTAAACAGTCTGGACATGGTGATTTTCAGGAAAGAGAGGGACGAGAGAACCCAGGGGGCTCGAAAGCTGAAAGGAGTAAACTGTTCTACAATATATAAGGGATCGTCGTTAAAATCCATGAAAGACCAATCAGTTCGGATAAATACGTATTAATTTCTGCGAACTTAGCTCTACGAAAACAACAAAAGGATTTCGGGTCATGACAATACTGGAACAAATACTTCTGAAGTAACCTCAAGTTTAGGATGGTACGCGTCTTTAGGATTACAGAAAAGGCTAGTTCCAGTTACGTATGTATTTGCGAACTCTGAGGAAAAAATAAGGTCTAAAACTTTACCAGAGCAATTCAAGACTGAGTTCAGTTGTCCTAAAGAAAGTCCAGTAATACCGTGAATAAACTCATGGGCCGGGAACATTTGAAAGAACTTGGATGCCCAAGAAATGACAGGAAGGTTAAAATCGCCCATAAAAATAAAATGATCGTTATTGCCAAGGGTTGAATGAATACTCTGTTTTTAAGCCAAATGCTGAAGATAGGACTAGTATCAGAAAGAGGGGGAATATACGAGCATGATGTGAAAACGAAATAACCTGAATCCGAACAGCAACAAAATCTAATGTGCTGTCAGGTCCAATCATCGGAATACGTTGAGAGACAAGATCGGCCATGACGGCAATAAGAACACCGCCACCAAGGAGGTCACATCTATAAATAACATAATCTTCAGCAAAAATTTCGCAGTCAGACACAGAGTAATTAAGTCACGTTTCAGTAAAAGCAATCACATCGGCACCAAAAAAGATACTGTTGACGTGCAGCTTACTAAGTTTGCGAAATAAACTGCGAATATATTGGTAGTGTAGGGAAAATTATTATTTATTTTTTTGGTACGTTGCTTGAAGGAACCTGAGGCCCGTGAACCAGAGGATTAGGCTGGTTTACGTAATCGTGAACAATGACATGTTCAGGCCAAATAAAAACATTGAGAGCCATGTCAAGATGTACCTCAGGAAATCCAATTTTAAACAAAGATATTTCACGTCTCTTCTTTAACTTGAACTTCAGGACGGTAAGTTCGGTTCAAGAAATATTCAGTTTGTTGCTGAGGTGGTTTTTGACATCGTCCGTCCATTATCTTTTTTTTTTTAATTGGCCCCCTTTGCAATCTCCCCAATATTGTCCTATAACGATTTGTCTATTGAATCGTCAAGGTATCTATATATTTTTGTCTCGCTCTTACGTGGTCACCATAAGTAGTGTCAAGAATGTTGTGGCAGAAAGGAGAGGTGAATATTTGGTAGCGAAAAACTTTGGCTCAAATGTTTTTTTTTTCGAAATGGTATTTTCGCTTTTAATCGTTTTTACAACTCTGGTAATGCTTGCTTTTTATTGCGATACATTCATTTCACCGAAAAAAATAAATAAGCATTTAAGGCATTACAGAGGGTTTTTGGTCGAATAGCAAGCTCCTTTTTATGATTTTTTTCTAAACCCTTCAAATAATATTTCAAGCTTCAGGATTTGGTACATTTTAGGTACATGTTTGCTTAGTAATATAAAGAACAACATTTTAAATAAATAAAACCCCGGAGCAGATCTCATGTATAACGAAAGTTACCATTGGCACATGCGCGCGAATACCTAATATTCAACCAACATTTAAACAACCCTAATAGCATAATGGATTTCTCAGACAGATAAAGTCCCTGCTAAGGAAATTTGGGTTTCTCGACCGCCAATAAAAATGTTACCGTTATGGGAGTTCAAATGAGTGCGAGTGAGACAGGAATCATATTAATACGCCGAACAATTATTGCTGCTAGTATGTACATACCCTTCAGTTCTGCAGTAGGGACGCGGTGACATGGATCAAGGCAAAAAGCTTTTTTTGTGCCTAAAACGCTGTGCCGCTGTTGACGTCAGCAGAGCAGTCGGCGCAGCCGTAGAAGACTGCCCACGAAAACGATCGTGCAACAAAGAGAGGCAGATATTCGGATATTTCCCTCTCTTTCTTGTCTTATAATCTGCCTGCACTCCGCGCTCGCAAAGACAAATTTCGGCCGGTCCGTTGTTTTTTTTGCGTCTCTCGGTTATGTTCGGCTAGCGACATGTGAATGCCCTAATATTTTAGGAGCATTATTGTGTATCGAAAATATACTACTTATATTGTTTTATAAAAGTAAATTATTTGATTATAGTAAAATTAAGTAATTTGGATTTTCTTATAATGTTATGTTTACTTATTATACATTTTTATTACAATATATTTTTTTAGTGTAATTATAAAAAATTAGTCCGTTAAAATTGATTTCCATATTTAAATATTAGTAGTATTAGTATTAACATTTTTTAAAAATTCGTATTGTATTTTTTACTGAAGTACAAATTATATAGTCGGATATATTTCGCCTTAGAAAGGGTATAAGTGCAAGTATATAAGTATAAGTGCAGTGGCACGCGCCAACAGCGAAGAGAAAACAAAGGAAATCGAGTAAAGGGGTGAGAAGAAGACTTGGTGCATTCTTTTTGAGTGATTGAAAGGGAAGCGTCCATTTTAATTGTGCGCAGCAGAGTTACTTTAATCGTCTCTTTAAGTTAATATAATAAGGTCAGGTAAGTGCTACGTTAAGTTCAAGATGTTGTGCATTGATCTTAGTTTAAAGTACGTATATTTTGAAGGTATTCAATGGGTTTCGTTAGCCAAAAGTGGATGACGAAATGTTTTGTGGCAAAAAATATCCCGCAACGGGTTTATACACAGCTCTAAAAGGTAAATATACAAATAAACAAGTAAAACGAATTTTTTAATCATATCCCCATACATTTTTTAGGAGCGTTGACCAAGGATTCGGAGGACCCGGACAAAGGTTTAAGGAAAGCGATGACCAATGTAAAAAGCCAATAACGTAACATAAAACTAGGCTTACTATAATTGTCCTTTAACAGATAACCTAAATAACACTGTTTAATTAAAATGAATTTAAAAGTAAATAAAATGTATGTATTTTAAATTCTATATTTTCATAAGTGAAAACTCATAGAAAAATTCTGATTTTCCCAAGTGATTCCACTTGGGACGTGTCACTGGCACGTGACAGGCCATACGAAAAATGAGTTAAGGAACAAGTGAAATCCCGCAGGACTTCGAAAAATTTTCATTTGAATTTTCACTTGTGAAAATGCGGACATCCCATTCAATTTTCTGTATGGAGCGTCACTTGTTCTTCACTTGTGCAAGACGACATGTCCCACGTGATTCCCAAGGTGATTCACAAGTGAAACTTTTTTTTTGGAACTGAAGGGTACGTACATACCCTTCAGTTCTGCAGTAGGGACGCGGTGACATGGCTCAAGGCAAAAAGCTTCTTTTTTTTTTTTGTTCCTAAAACGCTGTGCCGCTGTTGACGTCAGCAGAGAAGTCGGCACAGCGTAGAAGACTGCCTACGAAAGCGATCGTGCAACAAAGAGAGGCAGGTATTCGGAGATATCCCTCTCTTTCTTGTCTTATAATATGCCTGCACTCCGAGCTCGCAGAGACAAATTTCGGCCGGTCCGTTATTCTTTTTTTTTTTGCGTCTCTCCGTTATGTTCGGCTAGCGACTAATATTTTGGTAGAAAAATTTTCGTCGCGCAGCGACATGTGAATGCCCTAATATTTTAGGTGCAGTATTGTATATAATCATTTAATATTGTTTTATAAAAGTAAATTATTTGATTATAGTAAAATTAAGTAAATTGAATTTACTTATAATGTTATGTTCACTTGTTATACACTTTTATTAAAATATAATTTTTTAGTTTAGTTATAGAAATTTAGTCCGTTAAAATTGATTTCAATTTTAAAAACATTTTAGTATTAACATTTTTTAAAAATTCATATTGTATTTTTTACTCCAGAAGAAAAAATTATATAGTCGGATATTTTTCGCATTAGAAAGGGTATAGGTGCAGTGGCACGCGCCAACAGCGAAGAGAAAACAAAGGAAATCGAGTAAAGGGGTGAGAAGAAGACTTGGTGCATTCTTTTTGAGTGATTGAAAGGGAAGCATCCATTTTAATTGTGCGCAGCAGAGTGACTTTAATCATCTCTTTGAGTTAATATAATAAAGTCAGGTAAGTGCTACGATAAGTTTAAGATGTTGTACATTGATCTTAGTTTAAAGTACGTATATTTTGAAGGTATTCAATGGGATTCGTTAGCCGAAAGTGGATGACGAAATGTTTTGTGCCAATAAAAATCCAGCTATAAAAGGTAAATATACAAATAAACAAATAAAACGCATTTTTTAAACATATGTTTTTTAGGAGCGTTGGCCAAGGATTCAGAGAACCCGGACAAAGGTTCAAGAACGGCAATGACTAACGTTAAACATAAGCTTACGAAACAAAAAAACAGAATCAATAATTGTCCAATTTTTGAAAATTTAAATAATACCATCTAATTAAAATAAAATTAAATATGTATGTATTTTAAATTCTATATTTTCATAATTGAAAACTCATAGGAAAAATTCTGATTTTCACAAGTGATTTCACTTGGGACGTGTCACTTGAAAATGATTTCACAAGTGAAAACTCATGGAAAAATTCGGATTTTCACAAGTGATTTCACATGGGACGTGTCACTTGCAAATGATTTCACAAGTGAAAACTCATGGAAAAATTCTGATTTTCACAAGTGATTGGGACGTGTCACCGGCACGTGACAGGCCATACGAAAAATGAGTATAAGGAACAAGTGAAATCCCGTAGGACTTCAAAAAAATTTCATTTGAATTTTCACTTGTGAAAATGCGGACATCCCATACAATTTTCTATATGGAGCGTCACTTATTCTTCACTTGTGCAAGAAGACATGTCCCACGTGATTCCCAAGGTGATTCACAAGTGAAACTTTTTTTTTTGGAACTGAAGGGTAGATTCAATATTGACGCTAGAAACAATTTCAAGGCTTATTGTCTAAAAGTGCTGTTAAAATAAAAGTGGACCTGCAAAAGAATGCTCTTTTGCTATTGCTTATTATACTAACTATAGTTTAAAATTTTTTTTAAGGTATAATAATATTGGAATTATGTGAAAACTGCGTTTGATTTCTGCTCAATATTATACACTAGACATTTGCATGAACGGCAAAAACACTGCATTCAGAGGTACAATGATCAAAATGAGTTTAGTGAATTTGAATGAGAAGCTTCTAGGGTTTGAGTGAGTGAGTGCGCTCACTGAAGTCTCAACAGGCACGTCGAAACCCGACAGAAAACGAAACGAGTGAGTAAGAACGCGACGAAATAATACGACACAATTCGAGTGTGTTCGAATGCTGGCCAGATAAAAAGAAAAGAAGGGAGATTCAACACACACTCATTAAATACAACTTCCTTCGTTTCATTGTGTGCACGGAAGTCACTCAACTCAACAGAATACGAATGCGTTCAGTTTAAAGTACATTAAGAGTGATGCCATGCATATGTTTATTATATACATAGATCCTTACTCTGGGGAAGAGTTTGCATCAGTTTGGATACATTAAAAAAACTCTGTTTTATATTTATTGCTGTGGACGTAGTGACGATGCGCACCAGGAGAGTGTGCGAAGGCTACTACAAGTGAGTCAGTAGGAGGAGACCAAGAAATATCACGGAGATTAAAGTCTCCCAAAACAATAAAAAGGTCTCTGTTAGAAAGAAGAGATAGAACAGATTTTATCGCACACAGATGGTGCTCATAAATTATTAAATCAGAGCCAGGTGAAATGTAAGAGCATGTAACAAAAATAGAAAAGGATTGCAAGGAAACTTTCACACTAACAAATTCAATTTCGTTAGGGATATCAGAGTGAATTCTCTCGGATGTTAGGCTAGTGGTAACGGCAATCAGCACACCGCCTCCCCTACGTGGGGAGCGATCGGTCCTATAGGCATTAAAGTTGTTTGCCAGAACTTCATTGTCAGATATCTCTGCTTTCAGCCATGTGTCCGTAAAAGCCAAAATATCTGCAGTAAATGCAGAGGAGTCAGCATAAAGCTTGGGTAGCTTCATATTTAGTCCCCTAACATTTTGATAAGCCAAAAATAAACTTGTTAGTTTTTTGGCGCAGTCTAAGGTCTTTTATTTGTTCTCGGTTTATTGGGAACAAATTATTTTATTACTAATTCATCATTAAGCCAAAAGCTTTCAGAAAGTAGTACCTTAAACACATCAGGCGGAGCAAATATTTTAAAAGAGAATATACTAAGAGCGTAAGAAAATCGAAATTGTTCAACTGAAAAATTCTCGGATGGAAATGAAATAAAATATGAAAAACCACATACCCGTTTACTGGGAGATCTAGTCAAAAACACTAACACAACTGTTAGGCTAAGCTTTGTTAATAAACAAACACAAGACACTCGCAAAAAAGCACTGATTAAGACAAAATCTCAGAGCACAAGAGTAAACGCATCTGTTCACAAGCGACGCTAAATCGATTTAAAGCTTCGAAAATAAATTAATTTTGTATTACGCATAAAGTAGCGTCATAATTTTTGAGCTTTCAAAGTGAACATGTTAATCGTGTATGGGTTTACATTAATATATGGTACCATCATTATAATACGAGAATATTCCCATACCATGATACTAGCTTCATTATTATTCTTTGCAAATGTGATTTTTCGATTTGTAGGTTGTCTGATGTGAATTTAAAGGCTTTTTCATCTAAACATTAGTAATTTTCAGCCGCCAGATCATAAAATGGGTTTGCCTTTTATTGTGGGCCTTGGTTAAGACTTGTCCTTAAAATTCACCAATGCTTTGCAGTCTGGGGAGATTTTTTTTTGACGTAAAGCGCATAATTTGTATATTATATCCAACATTATATCCACCTTTTTATGTACTTACAAAAATTAAAAAAAAAAAATTCAACTCGATAATGCGTTTAATGATCAATTGGGAACACTATTTTATTCATTATTTTACCAACACAACAAAACGAAAGAACAAATGTAGTTTTAAATTAAAAAGCGTGAATGGTGCTATTTTGGTTGCCGCATAATTTTGATACTTTTTTTTACTAATGTTTTTTAGTTGCAAAAACCATTCGCAGTGTGGGATTAACCACACTTTTTTTAGTTACTAGATAAGTAACCCTACTTACTCTTAAAAACAGATTGAAAATATTGTAAAAAATTTCCATTTTATAGCACAAAGAAGAACTGCCTACACAATGGTGCTATTTTTTTTACCGCAGTTGTATACAAGAAAAAATGAGAATCTACTGTGATAGTCCGATCGTTACGAGTGATACATCAATTAAAAGTTATAAAATTAAATCAATTAGCTTGGGAGAAAGAGCGGTGAAAGTGTAAAAGTAAAGTTTTTGAAATGAAAATCTACTGTAATCGTCCGATGATTCGAGTGATATATCAATCGAAAGGTATTTGAAAAACTAAAAGGGTTGCATAACAAGACTTTGAAAAACACAATTGGTTTGGGAGAAAGAGCGGTGAAAGTGTAAAGTGAAAATTTATAACATTTTATCTGTTTGGGCCGGTGGGGATAAACACCCCCCGCTATTAACCTACTTGTATTTTCACTTAAAATACGCCTCAACTGTCAAAATCGGATGCTCCGTTCAAAAGTAATTAGCAAAACAAGACTTCTGGGGACCTCTCAAAATGAATATTTTATTTGTTTGTCAGTTTGTCCCAAAACGTTATTTTAGAGTCCTAAAAATTCTGGACGGTGTAAAGCAGCTCAATATAAGAAACATTAGTTCTACCACTTTTGGAAAAACTAGCTAGGTTTGGCGAGAAAACACCTATAAATACCTATATTTAGTACACCCGCAACTTGTGAAGCTACAGGCTTGTGCTATATGTCGTTAAAAAGGTATTTTGAAATACTTTGTAAGCCTTTCTCACTTAATTTGTCTAAATACCACATTTTTAAAGTTATGGGCAAAAGTTTTTATACCCGTTACTCGTAGAGTAAAAGGGTATACTAGATTCGTCGGAAAGTATGTAACAGGCAGATGGAAGCGTTTCCGACCCCATAAAGTATATATATTCTTGATCAGGATCACTAGCCGAGTCGATCTAGCCATGTCCGTCTGGCCGTCCAGATGAACGCTGAGATCTCGGAAACTATAAGAGCTAGGCTGTTGAGATTTGGCGAGATTCCTAAGCTTCTTACGCAGCGCAAGTTTGTTTCAGCACCGTGCCACGCCCACTCTAACGCCCACAAACCTCCCAAAACTGTGGCTCATACAGTTTTGATGCTAGAATACAAATTTTAATTGAAATGTATTGTTCTCATCAATGCCTATCGATTAACCCAAAAAAAAGTGTACCACGCCCACTTTAACGCCCACAAACCGACCACAAACATCAAAAAATCGCTATTTTATGAACGCGGATATCTCGGAATCTGTCAAAGATAGGGATTCCGTAGCCTTGGGCGCAGCGCAAGCTTGTTACGCCAATACGCCACGCCCACTCTAACGCCCACAAAACGCCCAAGCCTGTGGCGCCCACAATTTTCATGCTAGAAAAAAGTTTTAACTGAAATGTATTAGTCTCGTCAATACCTAACGATTGACCCAAAATAAAGTTTGCCACGCCCACTCTAACGCCCATAACGCTTAAATCTGTCTACCGCCCACATAACCATATATTGAAATCAGGGGTAGGTGACGCATTTCAGTCTCCCTTCCCTTTCTATCTCCATTTCCCTTTTGTTCCTTTAGCTGAGTAACGGGTAACTGATAGACGAGGTACTCGACTATAGCGTTCTTCCTTGTTATACCCGTTACTCGTAGATTAAAAGGGTATACTAGATTCGTCGGAAAGTATGTAACAGGCAGAAATAAGCATTTCCGACCCCATAAAGTATATATATTCTTGATCAGGATCACTAGCCGAGTCGATCTTGCCATGTCCGCCTGTCCGTCCGTCCGGATGAACGCTGAGATCTCGGAAACTATAAGAGCTAGGCTATTGAGATTAGGCATTAGGATTCCTGAGCTTCTTACGCAGCACAAGCACGCCCACTTTAATGCCCACAAACCGCCCACAAACTTTAAGAAATCGTAAATATGAACGTCGATATCTCGGAAATTATCAAAGATAGAGAATAGGGATCTTAGATTTAAATTCCATAGCCTTGTAACGCCCACAAACCGCCCAAGCCTGCGGCGCCCACAATTTTCATGCTAGATAACTGAAATGTATTGGTCTCGTCAATACCTATCGATTGATCCGAAAAAAAATTTGCCACGCCCACTCTAACGCCCATTACGCTTAAATCTGTCTACCGCCGGTAGGTGGCGCATTTCAATCTCGCTTTGCTGCTTGCATATCTCCATTTCCCTTTGGTCCCTTTAGCTGAGTAACGGGTATCTGATAGTCGAGGTTCTCGACTATAGCTGTTTGTGCCTAACCGAGGTAGAGGTTGCAGGACGATCGCGTCGCGGCGATGGTAACGATGGTTACTGTAATGCCAAACCACAGGCGATGCGGGAACTGCGATGAGGTTGAGCTAACGTGGTTAGCTGCTAGTTGAGATAGTGTGATACGAGCCCTATTCCCAGAGGTAGGAAGTAGAACCGCGGAGTTATGAGGTGCGTTGATAACTGATTTATTCTTCATTGGCTACATGCTTATATACTACTTGGAACACGGCAGTTTAGTGTAATGATTAGTGAAATAAGCCATATTCTAAAGTAGGTAGGTAGGTCAGGGAGTTTCGATTATGGTCGCAGTTTGCGTAGTTGGCTCGGCTGACACTGCAAAATGTGCTGACTGCATTGGCGGGTCAGAGTACATAGTACAACATATAATATGCTGAACAGCCATTCTCATCTGCAGTGAGTGCTACTGAGCGCCTGGTACTGTTCCCAACTTGGCTACTGCTTGATTTGTTGGGTGTGGTCATGTTGAGTACCTTTGGGTACGAACATTCTCCCCCCCATTGAGGGGTACCCTCAATTAAGGCGTGATGTCGGTCAGCCCTTGGCCGAATTGTATCATCATTGACCGAGGAGGATCTTTCCTTCAACTGCTGCGGTTCTTGTTTGTGATTCAGGTCCTTCACATCTTCTTGATGCTGCTTAACACTCCGCTTTGCGATATAATTGCCATTACCGTGGGGACTGAACTTGTGCCCTCGTAAAACTTGATCATTTGGCACGTCTATGGACGAGTCAGTGTCGCTAGATTTTGATTGACTACATATATCTTCAGGCTCTTTATTTTATAATCCATCATCCATTCGTTGAATGAATCCCTTCTTCATCGAGTGAAATCTCATTTTGCCGTTTGCTTTCTTCTATATCAAATTGATTATTATTCATTGGATTTTTATCATTCGTTGGCTTATAAGCAGCGTTCGGTTCTGCAAAATCAACTCTGTCTTCTACCAGAATAGGGTTGACTTCCGTATGAGATGAGGTTTCTTTATCGAGAAAACCTATGATTACATACCCAAGCCTTGTGCCTTGGGCCAACGGTCTATTAGGTCCTAGTTCAAGAAGTTCACCTGTTAATACACGAGCAAATACTTCAACCACTAAGGTTAGGTCAATGGGTCCAGGTTGCCGAAAGTCAGGATCTGCTAACGGCAGTCCCTCGGGAATATTAAGATCGGTTGCAATCGGTACTGACGGTTTGTCTGTAATGACTGTGGGCATAATAAATACCTCTAATAGTGTTTAAAACCCTGATGTACATGATGAGAGCTTTAGTTTTGATCTGATTGCTGTTGATATTTTTCCTCCGATTCCAGATATTCCAATCGGTGACATTTCCTTAAGAGATAGCAGATCTGCCATCCTCCTTGAGATAAGATTCACCTGTGATCCACCATCTATTACAGCGCGACATGTTTGTAGTTGGCCGTTTGGCCCTTGTAATAAAACCTTGGCGGTCGCGAGCAGCGTATATCCTCCTAAGTGGTCGTAGCCTGAAATGGTTACTGCTCCGGCCACTAGATTGCTAGACGGTACTTGGTGTAAGAGTGAATGATGCCGTTGCTAGCAGCCTCGACAAGTGCCTGGTGATCCACAGTTTTCAACCTTATGAGGTGAAGATAAACAATTTGTGCATGCTCCTACTTGAATAATGGCTTGGCGCCGCGTTTTGGGGTCCATTTCCTGGAAGCGGCTACATGCTCTAAAATGATGTGGTCCTAGATGACAAATCTTACAGCTCTCTTCGTTGTGGACTGATTGATGGCGGAATGTTGCTGTAGGTTGAGCGCTTATCGTCTCCAGCATGCAAGCGCGCCTCTCAATAAACGTCAGTACACTCCCTAACATTGGAATTTCCGTGGGTGCATCCGCTGAATTTCCCAGAGCAGCTAGTGAAGGTATAATAATTTCAGTTAGAAGTTTGCAACGTAGTGAAGGAGACGTTTCTAACACCATAAAGTATATATATCCGCGTTCACACTTACGATTTTTTTGAGTTTATGGGCGGTTTGTGGGCGTTAAAGTGGGCGCGGCAAACTTTTTTTTGGGTCAATCGATAGGTATTGATGAGAACAATACATTTCAGTTAAAAGGGTATACTAGATTCGTCGGAAAGTATATAACAGGTAGAAGGATGCGTTTCCGACCCTATAAAGTATATATAGTTATGTCGATGCTAGGGCCCAGTTTAGTAGAGGTCCCAGACGCGCCAGATCCTCTTCGATCTCCGTGTCTTTTAGGATTAGCTATTTCAGCCGGGTCCGAAGTCGATTGTAAAAGAGTTGATGCTTAGATGGCTCAATTGCTAATTGAGTTTCACGTTTTTAGACAAAGAGAAGGTTGCTAGACTCTCAGTATGACTTTATTGTTACGTCCGAATTCTTGTACGGTCTAAATTCCACTAACTACTAGCAGCGATCAGAAAGAGCTTAAAGTCTACTTACAGTGGATCTTATCTCTAATATTTTGTGTATGTGTAGGTTACAATTAAGGGGATTAATTAGACAAGTTATAATTGTAGTTACAGTTATAGTTATAGTTATAGTTATATGTGACTCCCCCCGACAATTTTCGACAATATTAATTGATGAAAAGTAAATAATTGTTATACATATACATACGTTCAATAAATTGTTAATATACTTGTATTTTCTTAATTTTGATTTTGGAATTTGTATTTTCTTTTTGCTTGATCTTTGTATATTCTCTTATTTATATTGTTGTTTGTGCCTAACCGAAGTAGACACTTCTGGGTCGCACCGCGGGACAAGGGGGTAATGAGCACCTGTCGCTGGCACGGGGACGCTTTGCTGGCAGGACGATCGCGTCGCGGCAATGGTAACAATGGTTACTGCGATGCCGGACCACAGGCGATGCTGAACTGCGCTGAGGTTGAGCTAACGTGGTTAAGTGCTAGTTGAGATGGTGTGTTACGAGCCCTATTCCCAGAGGTAGGAAGTAGGACCGCGGAGTTATTAGGTGTGTTGATAACTGATTTATTCTTCATTTGATACATGCTTATATACTACTTGGAACACGGAATGATTAGTGAAGTAAGCTATATTCTAAAGTAGGTACAGTGGCGAAAAAAATAATAGCACCACTTCAATACATTTTCTTCTGAGTAACATAAAATTGTTTTCAGTGTTTGTTTTTTTAACACAAAATTTTTTGTACTCTTTAGTATTCTTTCTAACAAAAAAATGTGTTTCCCTGTTTTTAAACCCTTCCTATAAATTTATTTTTAAGTGTTTTATTAAAAAAGCCCAAAAAAATGGAGAAAAATAAAATAGCACCACTTCCACATTTATTAGCAAAAACCCCATATTTTGCCGAATAGCCTTAAAACAAAGCACGGGTCAATTAGATTTATCTATAATTTAAATATTTTGAACATAAAAAGTTTGATAATACCATTGAAATGGAGCGTGGAAAGCAATGCACTGAGAAAAAGGGTGATATCATACAAAAGTTGATAAAGGATGAAAAATCTTACAGAGAAATTGGTCGAATGGTCGGATATTTAAATAAAATGATTAAAAACGCTCTAATCTTTAAAGAAAAACCTGAAACACGAGGACGAAAACTATCTATGACCCCCCTTTACGTCAATCGATTGATTCGTCAGAACAAGAAGGATCCTTTTTAATCTGCTACTGAGCTTAAAAAGGGAGCTTAAAATAAATGCGACGGTGCAAACTGTGCGTACATATCTTAGGGAATATAACCTAAAAGCCTGCAGCCCGAGAAAGGTACCACTTTTAAATGCCAGACATATTTCTAGGCGAATGAAGTTTGCCAAGGATCATGCAAATTGGTCACCCAAACAGTGAGGAATATTTTATGGTCAGGTCAGAGCAAGGTGATTATGTGATTATGTTTGGTGGAAAAGGATCAGGATCGTGTGTCTGACGTCCAAAGAACTCGGAATTTTAGCCCCAGTAGACCATAAAGCATGCAGGGCGTAGTGTGATGGTATGGGCCTGCTTTTCCTATTACGGAGTAGGCCCGATACAGTGGATCAAGGCCATCATGGATCAGCACGTATACGTGGATATCATGGATACCATTATGCTACCTTTCGCAGAGAATGAAATGCCGCTCGTGTGGGTCTTCCAACAAGGTAATGACCAAAAACATAGCAGCAAGAAGGCAAATAAATGGTTTGGGGACAACTCTGTAAACGTTATGGAGTGGCCTCCGCAGTCTCCAGACCTTAATCCAATAGAGAATCTGTGGTCGGACGTCAAGAAGGCAGTCGCCAACATCCATGGGATCCCTTTGCGGAGTAATTAAGGAGTCCTGGACTCAAATTTCTATAAAGCGATGCCAGGACCAAGTTGTCTCCATCCCAAAACGCTGCGCAGCTGTTATTTCCAATAAAGGATACACCACAAAGTATTAAATGAAGAATATAAACATCGATTTAATAGTTCCATATTGTTATCTCATGAATATTGGTAGTTCCTATAATTTTAAACCCATTTTTGAAAAGTGGAGCTATTTTTTTTTTCGTAAAGTTTTTCGAGTTTTTATAAAACTTCTTAAATAATTTGAAAACTAAAAAAAAAATCTACATTATTTTTTTATTTTCTGATTCTATGTTGCAATACGATTCAGAAAAGGTATTGCATGTTTTGACAGAGCTAAAAATATAAGTAGGGTGGCTATCCAAACATTGCTCGAGTAGGTGGTGCTATTTTTTTTTTCGCAGCTGTAGGTCAGGGTTTGCGTAGTTGTCTCGGCTGACACTGCAAAATGTGCTGACTGCATTGGCGGGTCAGAGTACCGCTGAGACGGTAAGTTAGTGAGACATATAATATGCTGATCAGCAATTTTCATCTGCAGTGAGTGCTACTGAGCGCCTGGTACTGTTCCCAACTTGGCTACTGCTTGATTTGTTGGGTGTGGTCATGTTGAGTACTCTTGGGTACGAACATTCTCCCCCTATTGAGGGGTATCATCAATTAAGGCGTGATGTCGGTCAGCCCTTGGCCGAATTGTATAGAAAGCTCCTAACAAATCTTTGACCGAGGAGGATCTTTCCCTCAACTGCGGCGGGTTATGGTTGTGATTCAGGTCCTTCACATCTTCTTTATGCTGGGACTGAAATTGTGCCTTCGTAAAACTTGATCATTTGGCACGTCTATGGTATGTAGACCTTCTGCAACAAAACTAAGATATTTCTTGGTTAAGTTTAGAAATGTTGAACAAAAGTCAGACTTCTTGTAGGTTTTAAATTGATGAGAAGTCGGTTTTATATTGATTGGATTTTCTCTTGCAGTATAAAGTTCAGTCAACTGCAATGAACCATTATATGTATCGGTTGATTCTCGATCGGACGAGTCTGTGTCGCTAGTTCTTGATTGGTGACATCTATCTTCAGTATCTTTTATCGTATGATCCATCATTGATACGTTCGTTTAATGAATCCCTTCATAATCGAGTGAAATCTCAATTTGCCGTTTGCCTTCTTCTACATCCAATTGATTATTATTCATCGAATTTTTATCTTTTTTTGGCTCATAAGCAGCGTTCGGTTCTGCAAAATCACCTCTGTCTTCTACCAGAATAGGGTTGACTTCCGTATCAGATGAGGTTTCTTTATCGAGAAAACCTATGATTACATACCCAAGCCTTGTGCCTTGGACCAACGGTCTATTAGGTCCTAGTTCAAGAAGTTTACCGGTTATTACCCGAGCAAATACTTCAACCCCTAATGTTAGGTCAATGGGTCCAGGTTGCCGAAAGTCAGGATCTGCTAACGGCAGTCCCTCGGGAATATTAAGATCGGTTGCAATCGGTACTGACGGTTGGTTTGTAATGACTGTGAACATAATACATACCTCTAATAGTGTTTCAAACCCTGATGTACATGATGAGAGCTTTAGTTTTGATCTGAATTCTCTATATATTTATTCGATTCCAGATATTTCAATCGGTGACATTTCCTTAAGAGATAGCAGATCTGCCATCCCCCTTGAGATAAGATTCACCTGTGATCCACCATCTATTACAGCGCGACATGTTTATAGGTGACCCGTTGGCCCTTGTAATGATACCTTGGCGGTCGCGAGTAGAGAATATCCTCTAGGGTTGTAGCCCGCAATGATTACTGTGCCGGCCACTGGATTGCTAGTCGGTCCTTGGTGTAACAGCGAATGATGCCGTTGCTGGCAGACTCGACAAGTGGCTGGTGATCCACAGTTTTCAACCTTATGAGCTGTAGATAAACAATTTGTGCATGCTCGTTTTTGAATAATGGCTTGGCGCCGTGTTTTGGGGTCCATTTCCTGGAAACGGCTGCATGCTCTAAGATGATGCGGTCCTAGATGACAAATCTTACAGCTCTCTTCGTTGTGAACTGACTGATAGCGAAGTGTTGCTGTAGGTTGAGCGCTTATCGTCTCCAGCATGCAAGCGCGCCGCTCAATAAACGTCAGTACACTCGTTAACATTGGAATTTCCGTTGGTGCATACGCTGAATTTTCCAGTGCATCTAGAGACTGCTGGTCTAGTTTTCTTCTGATAATAAAACACAGGATTGGATCCCATGATTTCGTACTGACATTGAGGTTTTTAAGAGTACACACTGAATTTTCCAGTGCATTTAGAGACTGCTGGTCTAGTTTTCTTCTGATAATAAAACACAGGATTGGATCCCATGATTTCGTGCTGACATCGAGGTTTTTAAGAGTACACATTGAGTTTTTGATAGTGTCATGTAAGGCCCTTAGTTGGCGCGAGGAGCCGTCTATAGGCTTATGGTCAACCATTTTTGCTATAGCGGAAAATACTATTATCTTTCCGTTCTGGTACCTGGCCTTCAATCGCAACCAGGTGTCGTCATAATCACCATGTGAGAAGGCTGTGTCTGTCAAGACGTTCCTCGCTTCACCACGAAGGGAGCTCTGTAGAATATGTAGTTTTTGACTGGCCGAATATGGTTTATTATATACCAATTCCACAAAGAGATCATGGAACCGTGGCCAGTCTAGATACTCGCCGTTGAACTCCGAAATGCTAATTGGCGGAAGTGCCAAGTTTAGGCTCATTGGCGCGTCGTTTTCTCGAAGCAGGTTCATTTCGTATTCCTCGTACAATGTGTGGAATTGAGCTAGCTCTGCTTCTGCCAGAGCTGCGGCCCCAGGTGTGTTGTCCAATTCGTCGTGGGCTTGCCTCAGTAACGCCCAATGGAGATCCAGGTGCCTTTGTAGGGCTGGGGTGACGGTTGGGGCGTTCGAGGCTAATACTAATGATGACTCCAATTCGTTGCATCTTCTCTGCAACTGTCGGATCACCGTGTCAATTGGGGAATCTCCTTTGACTTGATCTCTTGTTGTGATCTTGATGTTGGCCGAAGTTCGTCTGGGGGCCTTTGGAAGCCCGCTTTCAGTCGGCATGTTGTCCATAAAGATATTTTGATATTTTTCGACCAGCTCCTTAAGTGCTACTAGTCGTGAAGAGTACTCACTTCCAGTGGGTAATGCCACTTGTTGGACTTCTTCATCTAGGTCGCAAAACTGCTGCCAGAGATCGTTTAACTGAGTTAGCTTACCGGAATAATAGCCGTCTCGGTGGCGTCGGTCGACAGAATCCTTGCCATAATTCATAATGAGCTGTTGCATTTTCCCTTGCAGCTCGTTTTGGGTGTCTAGTAATCGATTGTGTAAATCGATTATTGTGTGACTTGTTTCCTCTATGAATGAAGTAGACATGTTGTGTGTCTTGGAAGCAAAGAATCCTGTGTGTGTGTCCTCTGAAGCTGGATGAAGCTGAGTATCCTGTGAAGCTGGATGAAGCTGATCAACCTGTGAAGCTGGATGAAGCCGACGTTCCTGTGACGCTGGAAAAGAAGCGTATCCTGTGAAGCTGGATTAAGCTGACGATCCTGTGACGCTGGATGACGAAGCGTTGTTGGGAAGGGGGTTGCTTGAGTGTGATCCTTTGTTGGTAAAGGATCACGTCGGGGTCACCAATGTTTGTGCCTAACCGAGGTAGACAATTGCAGGACGATCGCGTCGCGGCGATGGTAAGGATGGTTACTGTAATGCCGGACCACAGGCGATGCGGGAACTGCGATGAGGTTGAGCTAACGTGGTTAGCTGCTAGTTGAGATAGTGTGATACGAGCCCTATTCCCAGAGGTAGGAAGTAGAACCGCGGAGTTATGAGGTGCGTTGATAACTGATTTATTCTTCATTTGCTACATGCTTATATACTACTTAGAACACGGCAGTTTAGTGTAATGATTAGTGAAATAAGCCATATTCTAAAGTAGGTAGGTAGGTCAGGGAGTTTCGATTATGGTCGCAGTTTGCGTAGTTGGCTCGGCTGACACTGGAAAATGTGCCTACTGCATTGGCGGGTCAGAGTACCGCTGAGACGGTAAGTTATTGAGACATATAATATGCTGATCAGCAATTCTCATCTGCAGTGAGTGCTACTGAGCGCCTGGTACTGTTCCCAACTTGACTACTGCTTGATTTGTTGGGTGTGGTCATGTTGAGTACCTTTGGGTACGAACAATAGCGTTTTCCTTGTTATACCCGTTACTCGTAGAGTAAAAGGGTATACTAGATTCGTCGGAAAGTATGTAACAGGCAGAAGGAAACGTTTCCGACCCCATAAGGTATATATATTCTTGATCAGGATCACTAGTCGAGTCGATCTAGCCATGTCCGTCTGTCCGTCTGTCCGGATGAACGCTGAGATCTTGGAAACTATAAGTGCTACAATACTGGGATTATGGGAAAAATGTTAACTGAAATGTATTGTTCTCATCAATACCTATCGATTGACCCAAAAAAATGTTAGCCACGCTCGCTTCAACGCCCACAAACCGCCCACAAACTTCAAAAAATCGTAAATATGAACGCGGATATCTCGGAAAATATCAAAGATAGAGGAATGGGCTTTCAGATTTAGATTCCGTAGGCTCGAGCGCAGCGCAAGTTTATTAAGCGAATGTGCCACGCCCACCCTAACGCCCACAAACCGTCCAAGCCTGTGGCGCCCACAATTTTCATGCTAGATAAAAAATTTAAACTGAAATGTATTGATCTCGTCAATACCTATCGATTGATAAAAAAAAAAATTGCCACGCCCACTCTAACGCCCATAACTCTTAAATCTGTCTACCGCCGGTAGGTGGCGTATTTAAATCTCGCTTTGCTGCTTGCATATCTCCATTTCCCTTTGGTCCCTTAAGCTGAGTAAAGGGTATCTGGAAGTCTAGGTACTCGACTATAGCGTTCTTCCTTGTTTTTATTTAGATTTTTTTGCTTATTTTCTGATTTCTCAAAAACGGCTCTAACGATTGCATACAAGGTTAGGTTAGGTAGGAGTGGTTGGAGATTAGATACTAATCCCCTCACTTAGGCCACATTGGGCCCCTTGTGATACCACATGATCTCTGATTAGATCCTTTTCCCTAGCTCATAACTTAAGAGTTTTTGGATGCTTACCCCCTGAATGGACGCAAGGTTCGGAAGTGTGTATCTACCTAGGGTTTGAAAGCGCTTTAGGTTATGCGCTGGACAGAAGCGTAGGAGGTGTTCGATGCTCTCCTCTTCGTCTATCTGTTTGCAGCTGCGGCAGAAGTCGTGGGTAGTAAGTCCCAGCCTGAGCGCATGAGTCCCTATAAGACAGTGGCCCGTGAGGGCATTTAGGAGAGTGGAGATGTCCTTCCTGCTACATTGTAGGAGAGTTTTGGTTCTTTTCGAGTTGTAGATTGGCCATGTGAGTCTAGAATTGTTGCATTTTGAGATTGAGTATCAACGGTTGTTGGAAAGTGTGTACAGTCTCTGCCTGAGATGAAGCTTGCAGGTAGCCATGGGCATACTTACCGTGTCCTTATCACGAAGGATGTCGGCGGATGCCCCCTGTCTTGCTAGCTCGTCTGCTATGCAGTTGCCCTCAATATTGCGGTGTCCAGGCACCCAGATGAGGATGATTCTCAGATGTGTGGCCATCTCTTTAAGAGATTTGCGGCATTCAGAGATTGTTTTTGAGTTCGTTGTGCAAGAGTCGAGGGCCCTGAGGGCTGCTTGACTATCCGAGAAGATGAAGACATCTATGTCATGGTGTACTGACATGTCCAGGTGGGTCATGGCTTCCTGAATTGCCATGACTTCCGCTTGGAAAACACTACAGTGGTCTGGTAGGCGGAATGAGACTTTTATGTCTAGTTCGGGGGAAAAGACTCCCCCATCTGTTTGGGAGTTAAGCTTGGAACCGTATGTGTATATGTTGACAGCGTTTTCGAATTGGTGTGGGAGGTTGTCCCAGTCTGTACGGGTGGGTATGAAGATCTTGTATCTTCTTTCGAAGTTGACTATGGGTGGAACGTAGTCTGTACTACGTGGTAAGGAAGTATGTTCTGATAGGATATTGGAGTGACCCGTAGAGCCTGTTGTCCATGCCGCTGCTTCGCGGAGCCTCAGCGCTGTTGCAGATGCCCAGCTTTTGGCAAGTAGGTCCTGGGGTCGGAGGTCGAGAATTGTGTTTAGTGCTTCAGTGGCGGTGGTGCGAAGCGCCCCACTGATGCAGAGCTCTGGGCTTCTTTGGATCTTGTGAAGGATCCGGAGGTTGCAATTCTTTTCTAGGGAAGGCCACCAAACGATGTTTCCGTAGAGGAGAATGGGCCTGACTATTGCAGTGTATAGCCAGTGAACTATCATGGGGGAGAAACCCCACTTCCTCCCTATGGATTTTTTACAAGCGAAGAGGGCTATGGCCGCAGATTTGGTACCTTATACTTCCTTGTAAATAGAACTAGTTCGGTCTTTTTTGGGTTTCTGCCATCCACCGGGAGAGGGTGGATAAGGCTGTCTCCATTAGATTGCAAAGAATTTGCGGGAATTTTCCCTGCAGTAGGATAACCACGTCGTCCGCGTAGGCTACCAATTTAGTGCCCGCCTCTTCTAGAAGTGATAGCAGTTTGTTGACCACTAAAACCCATAGAAGAGGTGAGAGTACGCCCCCTTGTGGGGTTTCTCTGCTGACATTCCTGATAGAGTGGGGTACACTATAGTGGAGTACACTACTGTGCTGGTTAGCATGGTGTGTATGAGTCCCACTATGGGCCGCTCAATGCCCAGTTCAGTGTGTTTTTAGGGAAGTGGGTGTCTAACAGTAGTTCAAGGGTTTCCTGACTGTTTTCCGTCCAACTGTCAGCATTGGTTTTAAGATAGCCAATGGTTGCTGGAGATTTTGATAAAATTCTTCAAAGTCTGGATGCTTCCGCAGTAGATTCTATGCTACTGCAGAAATTAGCCCAAGCTCCACGTTTTGATATTCTAATTTCCTTTTTGTATAGACCGCAGATATCAGTAAAAGTGTTAACTAGGTTATCTATTCTTGACCGTTTCGTAAGTGCGTCGGTGGAGCGTGTAGGTTCCTGTTGAGGAGATTTTTGTAGTATCCCCAGTTGGTTAATCTTAGATTAGTAATGTTATCGGCGGGAGGAGAGTCTAGAGTTATTGTAAATTCTATGTATCGGTGGTCTGAGAATGAGTTCTCGATCCCCACCTTCCACGCTTCTAGCTGGTTAAGTAGGGGATCAGATATTAGTGTAATGTCTAAGACGTCCCTCCTATTTCTATTGATGAAAGTTGGGTCATTACCTTTGTTGCAGATGAATAGATTTGATTAAAGGAGATAATCGTAGAGTAACTCACCCCTTTCGTTTGTGTTTCCCATTGTGTGTGGTGAGAGTTAACGTCCCCACCCAGGACGAGTTCCTTAGATGAGTGTGTAAGTATGAGTTGCTGTGTTGTGGTGCTAGGTAATGGCCCTTCGTGGTCGTGAGCCAGATAGAATGATGCTATGGTGTGATGAGTGTTTTCGTTTAGCTCCAGTCTGACCGTGGTGAGGTCGCCTTCGCTAAACTGTGGAATAAGAAATCCGTTAAAGTGTGTCTTTGTAAGAATGCAGGTTCTGGTTTTACCCTTATCCTTGTTGTAAAATAGCTTATATAGGGGGGTTGATAAGCCACAGATGTTGTTACCAACAATCCATGGCTATTTTGCCTGTTGCCAGGCGTATGAGGAGGGCAGCGGATGCTGCCTTGCTGTGGGGCAGGTTAATCTGCAGGAACTGCACCATCTTTAGGACCGTGGTCGGGCTGGGTACCCTCCGCTTCCTCCGCTATGTCCTGTAGAGCAGTACGCCCTAGTCGGGTCGTGTCCTGAGTGCACAGCTGCTTCAGGCCTTCTATCAGCTCCGAGTCGGTTGACACGTAGCCAGTAAGGGTGGCCTCCTGGTGCTCCATTTCGTCGTCGCTTGGGGGCTCGTACGACGCACAGGCAGCCAGGTTGTCTGCCGTTGCTTATCGGTGTCGTAGATGAAAAGTTGCACCTTATCGAACCCGTAGTTCACCCGGTTTTGTTGCGCTGCGAGGGGTTCCAAGCAGGCCTAGTTCAAGAAGATTACCACGTTCATAGTGACGCGCTCGGTTTTCTCCACCTTGACCACCTTCCAACCGTCTGTTGGAAGCTTCGGGTTGAACCTGGTCAGCAGGCTGAGTATAGCCTCTGGTTCCGAGGGTTCCGACGGCAGCCACACACTCGCTATCGGTCGAGACGGGATGTCTGCAGCCTCGCAAACTGCCAACTTGGCCACGGGGTAGACCTCGCCGACCTTGTTAATGGCAGCCTTGTAAAGTGCTGCCGATCTCTCGTCTTCGCAGGCGATCAACTTAACATTGCCCTGGTACCACCCTGCATCTGTGCAATCGGGTGGCGGACCTGGGTTTTCGTCCAGCACTTTCAAGACGAGTGACGCTTCTTCCGATCCTTTACCACTTCAGCAAAGGATGTCGACCATGTGCCGCAGTTGGTTACTTTGGCCTTCTTGCTCGCTGGTTGAGCTGTCTCCATCGACCTCTCTCGCTTGTTGCTGTTGCTGGTAGTCATAGCGATGTCGAAGTCTGGGATTACCGCCTTTGCCCAGGCTATGTCCTCATGGATTTTTAGGTAATCCAATTTTGACGTCTGATCCTCACGTATCGGGTTGGTGGCCAGCCGTTTGAGGATCCGAAAAGCTTTCTTTCGTTCAAGAGGTCCTGCCTGGTTAGGTGGTATCCTCTTGAACTCCTTTGCCCTGGTACTCACCACGAGACCGGCTTTTGCGCTCCCCTCAGGTTGGAGTAACTGGTTAGCCACACCTACGCTGGTGGGAGGCTTGGGCTTGTCGCTATGGCGAGTTGGGCTTAGCCGGCTGCGTTGTTCGCTGGCCTTGGCAGGGGTAGACGTCACATGGACTAGGGTAATCGGAGCCGTGATCTTGCTCTTCTTGTCGTCGTTGGTTACGACTTCCGATTTTTTGAGAGTGTCGGGCTCTTTTTTGTTGTTAGTAATTAAGTTCTCCATGTTAAGTCCTACGAGCTGCGGACAAGGGACAGGTCCACCCGGGCAGAGATCCGCTGTACCCGGGTAAGGCTGACTTAGAACAGGCGGTCGTCACTTGCCTGAGCTCACCGTTTGAGACTGCTTTTTTTGATGACTCGGGCTCCCAGCCAGACTGACTCTTGGCACGGTACGAGTGACACCTTAGTCCAGCCCGGGGTGAGATGAGTTGTGTGGGTAGGGAAGAGGTAGGTTCACAGAGTGTGGGAAGGGGGTATGTGTGAGCTATTTGTCGGAGGCAGCAGCCTGGAGAACCAGGGCGCTCGCTATCCGCAACCTGCGACCCATTCGGTAGCCTTCAGCTCGGCGCCCTCCGAGCCATCCAACTAGCTCTTTGGCAGAAATTGCATACAAAGACTATACACATTTTAATTCGTTTGGGGGAAAAAGAAAACGATGAAAGTGTAAAACTAAAAATTAAGAAAATTAAAGCTGTATGAAGATGAAGTATGTGCTTGAGCTTAAAACAAAAACTTCTGATATTAAACAAACACACCTCCTAATGATGTAAAAATCTAGTGACGATCGCAACTTTAGCAAACAAAAGTTCTGATATCAACTTTTGTGACGAAAATGTATTATACGATCTACTAAATAAATACAATTTCTTAATTTTTTTTACATTCGACATTTTCAAATATTTTCAAATATTGTGTAAATTAAGTATTGTAGTTGTAGTCTTCCCTCGCCGCTGTCAGTGATGACGTGGTGTCTACTCAACGATATTCCAATTGGTGTTGGTGGCCGGTGGCTGTCAGTGATGACGTGATGTCTAATCGACGATATTCCAATTGGTGTTGGCGGCCGGTTGGCCGGTGATCCCCAAATGTTGATTTAGGTAGTTTAGGATGGAAGGGTTACTGCCCTTCTTAACCTTGTGGTAGTTATTATCCCAATTTGAATATGTTGTTTCAATTTAGATTTGCACGTCAACCTTTTGCTTAGAGTTCTCTTTATTTAATGAATTCTTAAGGCTATTACAATTCCTTGTGCAGCTACTGAGAGTGTAGCTACGCCGCTTATGTATAGATGTATGTATTAGTAGCCGCTGGCGAAGAGTCGCCGCGGCGGAGGGGAGGTCTTATGTTCACTTGGTGACAGATATATATTTAGAAGTCTGTATCTCAATGGATATTTGTGCTATAAATTTTGAAATTTCTTGACTGATTCCTTGTATGTTTATTACATAGTATAGATATGTCCGCACCAGTGTCTACTAAAAATACAAGTTCTTTTCCGGTTGCGACATTTTTGAAAGTTACAAATATATTTTGGCTGAGATTGATTGTGTGAATTTTTGTGGTCCCTATTGCTCGGTATCTAAAGGTTGTAAGGAGTTTCCCGAAACGTTTTGGGCTACCCTAACATTATTGTTATTATTATTGTTATTCTCGTTCCTTACTCTTTCAGTGAACGGTCGTGTTTTTGTCTTGCGCTCCGAATTTTTGTTCTTTTTGTCCATAAACCATCGGGGTTTAATTCATATTTTCATACGTCTATATAACTTTTTATGTCCCTAACAACATCCGTTCGCTTCGCGAGTGCATAGTGATTGTTTTGTGTTTAAATTAACAAAATTAGTTTGCACGTCTAATCTCTGTGCAGTGTTTGTTGTTATTGTTTTTTTCTAATTGCCTTCATCTTTTCTTCCAAACGCTGTTTGGAGCGGTAAGTGTCTAAACGGTAGTTACCCGCTCTCCCGCACTCCCGCACTCCCGCTTATATCTTTGTTTTTGGAACATCTAAAACTTACGCTCCCCCAGTTTACTTACTCCCGCTCATTCTCCCGCTCTCTAACTCTCTCTTTTACTTGCATAGCTTTATTCTCTTGGCACTGTGGTTCGGAATATCGCGATAATGGCTGTCTGCAGTTTAAAGAAATGCAAGTCGTTAATGTCGGCTGGACAACAGAGCATTCCGTGCCATTCGTGTGAGAATATTTTTCATGCAAAATGCCTTGGCTATTCGGGCCTGGTACGCGATGCAATCGACATGAGAAGTGGCTTGCGCTACTATTGTGATGAATGCATTGCTTATGAAACCCAGGCACTCTCTATAAGGCGGCTTACAAAAAGCACTTTTACGGAATTAATCCGGAACAGCCGTAGAAATACGGATCTGCTTGTGGTGCTTGAGTCGCTGCTCACTAGCCGTATGCTATCTGAGCCCGATTCTCCTAAGCGTAAAAAGATCGCGGTCGATAGACAACCCACGGTAGCCGCTAGTGTAACTCTCTCTGGCGATGCGGGGTCTGCAGCACAGCAGTCGATCTCAGCCGCCGCACAAATGGTACTGAGATCGAAAGCTAAAAAAGATTCGGTTTCCGAATGCAAAGGACGCGAGATTTTGCCGCATGAGACGCCCGAAAAATCTGCTATAAACAATACAATAATAATTCCAACGCCGCATGTTGACTTAACGTCCGGAGTACCGACTGAAACTGGTAGTGCAGCCGTAAATGCCGTAGTACCAAAACCTGGTACCTAAAACAGTCACCTGTGTACCGCAGCGAAAAAAAATTTTTGTTTCTCGGCTAAATCCAGACCTTTCATCCCTGGACATTACGGCCTATATCCGTAACAAAGTTCAGATTGATGATCTAAAGGTTGAACGATTTAATTTTTCATATGCTAGGGAAGTATCGTCTTTTAAGATCGGTGTTCCCTGTGCTCATTTTGCAACTGTTGGCATTTTTGTTAAAGAGTAAGATGCTAAAAAAAAGAAAATTCGTTCAAAGGAAGTTGGAAATCCCTTTAAATAGCCATCCACATCTACATCCTCATCTATCTCAAAAAACTAGATTCTTTTCTTCAGCTTTCTTATCAGAATACAAGAGGTTTACAAAGTAAGTTGACCAAATTGTATACTGATAGTTTTTCCTTGGCTTCCCATGTTATTGTTTTTACTGAAACCTGGTTAAAACCGGAAGTTCTAAGTTCCGAAGTTTTTCCAAGTAAGTACACAACTTACAGGCTTGATCGTCCGTCCCGACGTGGAGGTGGAGTTTTAATTGCAGTTGACTCAGAATTAACGTCTGAAGTAATAACGTCCGACGAAATAAATGACATTGAATTTCTGTGTATAAAACTATCCCTTCCGGGTATTTCTATATACATAACATGTTCATATATTCCGCCATCATCGGAATTCCCGACATATGCGAATCATCTGTCCGCTATCCAGTTTATTTCAAGTAAACTATCAGATAGGGATCAGTTAATAGTTTTAGGTGACTTTAATATACCTAGGGCGACATGGTCCACCGTCGAAACCTCAAATATATTGTTACCTTCAACGCAGCATGATTTTCTTGACGGTTTGCTTGATATTTCATTGTCTCAAGTAAATCATGTATTAAATTTCTTAGGACGATTACTGGATCTATGCTTTGTTTCCAGTCCAGATTGTGTCTGCATAGCTAGAACCTCTGCAATTACTTTACCAGAAGACCCTTATCACCCAACGCTAGAGCTGACTATTGACACGGGTACAAAAGTGTATGAAGTATCTGAAAAAATAGCTAGACGCATCCCCTGCTTTCGTAGAGCGAACTTTGCACTCATTAATAGCCTTATAGCTTGCTCGGATTGGTCCAATCTGTACTTAAGTACTAATATAAATGAAGCGGTTAATATATTTTATAACATATTAAACGAAATTTTTGATACATGCGTTCCTACGTATTATCCTAAAATTTCAAACCAACCTCCGTGGTTTAACAAAGAGCTGGCACGACTTAAAAATGTAAAGTCTAGACTCTACAAAAAGTTTAGAGCTTCAGGTTCACAAGCTGCCTTTTCCCGATACTTAAGTGCTCGGTCTGATTTCACCGTGCTTAACGCCCAGTGTTATAAAAACTATTTAGCTCGTTGCAAGACCCAGTTTACACTGGATCCAAAACAGTTTTATAATTTTGTTAACACAAAGCGTAAATCTTCTAGTTACCCATCATCACTTAAATTTGAAAATTCGGCTGCTAGCACTGATCAAGCCATAGCCGATCTTTTTGCACAGTTTTTTCAAACCACCTATTCAACATCAAGTCCTCCAGATCAGTCTTACCCATATGTCATTCCTAAATCAAACTTTATTTGTTGTCCTGTTATAAGTAAAAGCTCACTTCTTTTAGATTTGCAAAGGGTCAAACCAGTCTACTCTCCGGGTCCTGACGGAGTCCCTGGATGTGTGCTTAGGTATTGCGCTGAGACTTTGTGTAGACCATTGCACAAACTGTTTACTTTGTCTTTAGAAACATCCGATTTCCCACACAGATGGAAGGAATCGTTTGTTATCCCGCTTCATAAAAAAGGGAGTAAATTGAACGCATGTAATTACAGAGGTATTTCAAAGCTATCAGCAATACCGAAGCTCTTTGAGAACATTATTACGCCTCATTTAAAACACAGTTGTAGGTCCCTTATTTCCTCTTGTCAACACGGATTTATAAAACGTAGGTCAACGACAACCAACCTTTTGGAGTTTACTTCATTTGTTATAGGTGGTTTTAGAAAGAATCGTCAGACTGATGTGGCTTACACTGATTTTAGTAAGGCGTTTGATTCTGTAAATCACCCGATTTTAGTCCGGAAATTGGACCTTTTAGGGTTTCCAGGTGATCTTCTTAGGTGGATTTTAAGTTATTTCAATGACAGGACTCAAAGGGTCATTTTTAAAAACTCTTTGTCATCCCTAATCCGAGTTACGTCCGGTGTACCACAAGGAAGTCATCTTGGTCCGCTCCTGTTTACATTATTTATAAATGACCTTCCATTAGTCTTAACGAAGTCACGGGTTCTTATGTACGCAGATGACGTTAAGTTGCGCCTGCAATATAATGACCCCGCACAAAGTTTAGCTTTACAATCGGATCTAAATGCATTTCAAACATGGTGCATGGATAATGAATTGAATTTAAATGGTTCTAAGTGTAAACTAATGACCTTTTTTCGTGTCAGCCCCCACTACTCAACGTATACTTTAAGTGGTTGTGCGTTAGATAGGATAACGCATGCTGACGACCTTGGAGTCTACATGGATCCTAGACTTAAATTTTCCGATCACATTACTACTATGGTAAATAAAGCCAGGGGCGTGCTTGCATTTATCAAAAGGTGGTTGAAGGAATTCGATGATCCCTATGTCACAAAGACCTTGTTTATTTCATTAGTCCGACCAATTTTTGCGTACTGCGCTCCTGTTTGGAGTCCCCAATATGGGGTGCATATAGACCGGATTGAGTCTGTGCAAAAAAACTTCATAATATTTGCCTTACGGAGACTTAACTGGGATAGAAGCCTAATACTACCATCCTACTCTAGTAGACTACTTCTAATTAACTTACCATCGTTAGCTAACCGTAGAACTACGCTTGGTATTACGTTTATTAGAAATCTTATTCATGGTGATGTAGAGAGTCCCGAGTTACTGGGTCGCCTGCATTTTAATGTGCCAAATAATTCCCTAGAAACTATATTCCTTTAGTATTAAATCACTGTATCGCTAATTACGCAATGCATGAACCTTTTAGAGTACTTTGCAATGATTATAATAGACTATATCATCTAATATCTACTACTGACTTACTTCCTATCTTTAAATCAATAATACTATCCTCCCTAGTAACTAATTAGTTTTACTTGATGTATTTTGTCTATTCGTATATTGACCTGTATTTTTAATTGTCTATTGTTACATTGTCTTTTTCTTTGTCCGCGATTATGTTTACTCGCCCAAAACGGTGATAGGCTCCGCGCGTAACAAGCTTTGCTTGGTGTCGTAGGGCCACTTGTTTGTACTGACCATAGTGCATCAACGTCCAAGATTTAATAAAAAAAAAAAAAAAAATAACCCCTATTTTGGTGGTAATTTCCTCTATAACTTCCTCTATTTTGGCCTCGTCCTCTATTATTGTTATAGTAACCAAGGTTACTATTATTGCTGTTATAAGAGCGGAAATTACCTCTTCCGCGGTAATTTCCACGGTTACTTCTAGTGTAAAACAGGACCGTGTTTGATTGGCCTGTTGCATCTGTACAACTGTTTACGAATTTGGACATAGCATCATCCAATGTGTTGAATGTGCCAGCCTCCATGATAAGTTTAATCTTATCGATTGTACAGTTTTCGGTCATTGCTTTGACGGCCACTGAGTGGCTAATTCTGAGGAAAGTCCGTCATTTATGTAGGCTCCTTCTAGTGCCTTTGCCAATTTCTCTACTTCTTGAACGTATTGATTGGCTGTTTTCTGTCTCTGTTGGAGATTTAATAGTTTTGCCGAAATGACATCTACCGATTCTCCTTTAACTTTATTTTTTAGTTTCTCTATTATTTCTGAGATTGAATTCTCATTGTCTATTAAGTTTCGTGCATGGCCTTTTAGCTTAGTCTTGATCAGATTAACTGCTAAAGCTTCCTGTGATTCCTTCAGGGAGTTTACCAAATTTAAGGAATCTAAGAAACTTTTCAAATTTTCTGCCTTACCATCAAACTCTGGTATGAGTGATGAGGCTAATTTTAGGAATTCAATTGGTGTGATAGCCATTTTTTCTTGCTCCGGTATTATGACTGGTTTATCCTCAACAGTACTACAATTAGATTCAGGTTCTAACCAATTTTCTTCTTCTGCCTCAGGTAATGTGATTACGGGAGGTATTGTTAAATCATTTATATATATTTTTCTCGTCAATATTTTCTTCTTCTTCTGAATCTATTTTTTCAGTAGTATCGGTATCTGACTCTAGTTGTTGACTAGGTTCAGCCGTCAGTGGGGTATTAAGAACAGTGGGAATAGATATTTCCAAATCGTATTTTTCTTTGACAGAAATAAGCTTGGATCTTATCCGTAGGAATAATTTTGAGGCATATGACCAGTGTGACTGGTTTAGTTTTTCTCTGTTATTATGTACTAGTTATTTTGCTAGTATTTTAGCGTGTTTGATTATTTTTAAAGGATTTGTCAAACGTATTTTTTACTTCTGTCAGCCTATCCTTTATTTCTTTCCATTCCATGCTGCTTTTATCACTATTACATTACCAAGAAACGGATCTTTATTTACTTCCGAAAAACATATTACAATTTGGTACTGTACTCAGAATAATTCCTTTTTGTGATGCAGTGCAATGGATCAATGGTGAAAATTGTAGGTTATATCTTTCAATGTATTAATTTTCGAGTTCATTGATTGACATTGGTGAGTTGTGCAATTGAAGTATGGCTTGCACTCGCTCAGAAAATTCGGGGTCCTTTCTAAAGGTTTCCCTTATCGCCTTATATGTCGGCAGAACTAAAATATTTTTAGCGACGTTTGTGTTTATTGTTCACCTATTTTTCCATTCGTACCTATCCATCTATTTGCATAAGAAATTACAGGGGCTCTGTTATCTTTTGATTTATCAAAAATACCCTATTCTCTATTCTCAAAATCTAGTTCTCTTTTTTTTTGTGTTCTTTTACGATCATGTTTTTTTTTAATTTTTATTTATTATCTTTATTTTTATACCCGTTACTCGTAGAGTAAAAGGGTATACTAGATTCATCGGAAAGCATGTAACAGGCAGAAGGAATCGTTTCCGACCCCATAAAGTGTATATATTCTTGATCAGGATCACTAGCCGAGTCGATCTAGCCATGTCCGTTTGTCCGTCTGTCCGTATGAACGCTGAGATCTCGGAAACTATAAGAGCTACAATACTGGGATTAGGCATGCGAATTCCTGAGATTCCTGCGCAGTGCAAGTTTGTTTCAGAAGAGTGCCACGCCCACTCTAACGCCCACAAACCGCCCAAAACTGTGGCTCCTACAGTTTTGATGCTAGAACAAAAATTTTAACTGAAACGTGTTGTTCTCATCAATACCTACCGATTGACCTAAAACAAAGTTTGCCACGCCTACTTTAACGCCTACAAACCGCCCACAAACTTCAAAAAATCGTAAATATGAACGCGGATATCTCGGAAAATATCAAAGATAGAGAAACGGGATTTCAGATTTAGATTCCGTAGGCTTGAGCGCAGCGCATGTTGTTACGCGAATATGCCACGCCCACTCTAACGCCCACAAACCGCCCAAATCTGTGGCGCCCACAAGTTTCATGCTAGATAAAAAATTTTAACTGAAATGTATTGGTCTTGTCAATACCTATCGGTTGATCTAAAAAAAAGTTTGCCACGCCCACAAACCGCCCAAGCCTATGGCGCCCACAATTTTCGTGCTAGATAAACAATTTTAACTTAAATATATTGGTCCCGTCAATACCTATGATTGATTTTTGATAAAAAAAAACTTTGCCACGCCCACTCTAACGCCCACAACGCTTAAATCTGTCTCCCGCCGGTAGGTGGCGCATCTGCTGCTTGCATATCTCCATTTTCCTTTGGTCCCTTTACCTGAGTAACGGGTATCTGATAGTCGAGGTACTCGACTATAGCGTTCTTCTTTGTTTATTTGATTAATTTCTTTGTTTAGAAATTATGTTTCTTAGACAATCAATTCATTTCTCATTACTTAGACCATTATTTTGAAAAAGGTTTTTTTTTCAATTTATATATATTTATTTCAAGATGTTGGAATATATATTTTTATTATAATTATCATGATGTTGTGCGTGTGCATTTAGATCTTATCTAGATCATTTGCTTGGCTTATGGCCCTTTTTGTTATACACCTATTGTGTAATAGGTATGCTTTATAAAGTATATATCCGCACAAAATTATGACAATTATCAATAACCATATATTTGTTAAATGGGGATCGATATTTGTCGATTCTATTTTATTAATCACGTTTGCAGTGGAGTCCACTGTTTTCGTATCGATCAATCTTATTGTGTTCATATAACTTATCTCATTACTTGTATCGAATTTACTTATACTATTACTATTCATTAGTTTTTTATTTCTTATTTTTGGGTCTTTCTTTTTTTATTTGTTTAATTTTTTAAGTTTTAGTTTTGATTTTTTTTTTGATTGAGAAAAAAAATAACAGTTCTCTGCCTATTTGTTCGTATAGCTTTACGGGCTATACTGCTATTGGGCAGAAAGGGTTCCGCTCAATTTTACAAATTTGAATTATAATAACATATATTAACTTAAATTTGTTTTGATTGTTATTTTTATTTAAATCCGCTTTTCTTCAGACCCTCTATTGCATCAGCTGGGCGTCGTCGGGGTTGGCACGCTTATGCTACATCGACGGCGTAGGGGTTTTGGCTTGCCGCCCACACTTGTAGTTTCTGCTGCTGCTGTCCGGGGCCTCTGGGCTCAGGCGGTACCGGTGCCGGTCGTCGCACAGGTTTTTTGTTTCGGTTTTTCTCCGCAGGTCATTTCGCAGTGGGGGCTTTCCAGCTGTCCAGGGCAGTCCTTCGGGCACGTTTTCTCTCTTTTGGGGAAAAGCTTCGGGAGAGGAGGTGTTATTTTTTAATTTATAACTTTTATGGCTGAGTGAGCTGGATTTAGTGGCTTTTTTTGCTCGATACTTGATTTTAAAAAATCAAGTTCATTTTGTAGTTTTTGGGCAGTTGCCCAGGGGGGTGGTGGCTATTTCTTGAATAATAGCCACTTTACGTGCGCTATTCTTTTGTTTATTTTATGCTTCACGCCCCCGCGTTTAGCCATAACTCCATCTCTACTCACTCAATTTTTTCAGTGGCCTCCAGATAATTTTTGTTCCTCCAGTCTGATTTCCGCCAGGTCCTGAGGTCCTGCGATCTTCTGAGGTCCTGTCACGGTCGCCATGTGGTAGTTATTATCCCAATTTGAATACGTTGTTTCAATTTAGATTTGCACGTCAACCTTTTGCTTAGAGTTCTCTTTATTTAATGAATTCTTAAGGCTATTACAGTGTAGCTGCGCCGCCAGAGACGCCGGCAGAGCAGCGTTCAATGCTTATGTATAGATGTATGTATTAGTAACCGCTGGCGAAGAGTCGCCGCGACGGAGGGGAGGTCTTGTGTTCCCTTGGTGACAGAGCGGTCGCGCATGTCAAATATGCAGACTCAGCACTGTCCAGTCCCAGCCCAGTCCCAGTGCACTAAACGGCGATCATATTACCGGGCACTTGAAGAACTGTTTGGGACTTGTATTTGTGGCTTACTTATTGTGGCCAAGTGCTACAATGTATATGTAATAATATTAATGCGAAACACTGAGTACAGTGTGCATTCAATATGAGAACATACTACAAGCTTTTTATTCAGTGAATGACAAATGAGAACTAAAACTTATAAGCTGTACCCTGGCTAAACGTGGCCGGCAAGCTGGCCGCTTTTCATACAAAAATGCTGACACTAGCAGAAAGTGCATAACTCACCATGCCAAGAACCAGGCACGGCCCCTAAAGGCGTCTTATGCTGAGTCTGCATATAAAAACACTAGGGTGACCCGAGAACCGACCAAGATTTGTATCGACTTATAAGTTACTCCTTAACTATGTTAACTACTGCCCCCTTATAAGTGTGGCCGTCCTCGGTCATTTGGAATTTATCGACGACCTGTTGTATTTGCCGCGCCGCTCGCTGCCTTCTCAACACTCGGAAGAGTAGGATAGAGCAGCTGATAAGGATGCTGATTCCAACGCCGACAGCGAACCAGATGTTGGTGACTCCAGCCGATTTCACCTCCTCCTTAAGCCCTTGGATAACCTCCAAGTTTTGGTTGTTCATTCTTTGGAGAAGGGGCATACTTAGCACTGGATTATGGCCGATGATGTTTAGCAATGGGGATGCCGCCATGCCCGGTGTTTTTTTGATAGCTTCACGTTGATTCGAATACTTAGTGCCATTGATAAAAGCTATTCGCTCGAAGGTGATGAGATGTGAACCGTTGATAGTTATCTCAGTGCTATCGTCAGTGCTGACCCGAGCTGGACACTCGTTGATAATTAGTATTCCGTCGTCTACCAGTGTGATGGGGCTTAGATGGCTGGCCTGCGTTTTGCATTGTGCTATACCCCCTGCATGCAGGCCTCGAGCGCAAGTATCGTGGGCTGCCAGCTTGCAGAAGGATGCGAAAGTTGTTAATACGCATTCAATGACGGCTAGGACATTATTATTGCATTCGGCTACTACGTAGCTCTGCAGTGTCAGGATGGTGTGTTGGTGTGATACGGGAAAGATTGTGACCTTTTTACATGTAATTTTAATTTTAGGATATGCAATCAGCACATGGATGACATTATCGGACTCAAGGACTTTAATATTAGATGCCTCTAATAGGCTTATGATAGAGACCTGTGTGGGGTGATCTACGAATACAGACTTCAAATCATCGTGGTTAAAAATGGCCGGGTTTATAATATTGGCTTTAGCAAGTGTGACTGTGAGCATTACATTTTGAATCTCGGTTTTTAATATTCTATTTCTGGTCAAAAGAACATCGTATAAGTGTGAAGTGTCAACTATATCGTTTTGTTTTGCTTTAATAATTTTAATAACAGTATCTGTGAGCTTGTTGATTTTATCCTGCGTTTGCGTGTTGATGATTACCTGCCTGTTATTTGACTCTATCAGTCGGGACTCGGACATTTTAAGCATTTCAAGGTCAGATGCGTCAGGTGTGCCCGCTACCACCTTAAGTGCGGTACCTAAGAAGTCTAGACTCCTGGACAACTTAGCAGTTTCGTCTATCATTGCTGAGAATTCCGTTAAATTGCTTGAGTGCCGCAACACATGTCTCTGTTCCCACACCAGTGCGATCCCATCCGTGACAGGTATGTATTGGGCGTGGGAGCAGTCTGTCACTCTAGCGTTAACTACAGCTAACGTTATTAATACAATTCCTGCGATCCTGTAAGAAAGCGAAAGGTTAAAACTACTGTGCACCTTATAGGGTAAATATGTGTAAGTGTCTGGTGCGTGTGAGCCGATAGAAAAATTAAAAGGGGTTTTATCTGAGGTTGTCCTTATGGACCACCCTCCCTCTAATGAGAACAGACGTTCCCATGTCTGCTTGTACGCGCTCTTCTGTGTACAGTGGAGTTAGTGTATTCCATAACCTTTGTTATTTCTAAGGAATACTTTTTCTCCTACCTCAAAAATTCGATTTTGTCTTGTTGGGTTGAACCTATTTAGATTAGCTTTTTGAGCTTTTTCGATTTGTCGTCTTATTGCCAACCTTTGTTCATCGCTGGCTGAGTGCATAGCATCTTTTGATTGCAAATTCGTGACTGAGTGTACGAATCTTTTACAGTGCCAGAACTTAGTTGCCGGGAATTCCAGCACCAGGGCATCCTGGATGCAAGTAATGTATGGAGGTCACAATGAATGGCGTTCACAACATTCACGTTAACGACCTCTTTAACCAACTCGAGCAGTGAGTCTTTGTTATTGGAATGTATTATGTGGCGGGTTTTGCTCCCGAAAATTATAAAATTTCGCCGTGAAGGCTGGCATGCTTCTTCCAGAATTATTTGATTCCTGAAGCAGTTTAAGGATTTATCCGTGGATTCGACCGTGTAGGTCAAGGAGACTTCGCTGTGCACAGTGGCAACATCGGATTGGGGTTCATTTTGCATTGAGTTAATGTTTTGTCGGGACCAGGCATCGGCCACAAAATTTTCCTTTCGTGGCTTATAGAATACCTTTGCGTTGTGTTCTTCAATGAATGCCTTTCATCGTTTAATTTTGGCATTAGTATTTCGCTCAGAAACAGCGAACGTGAGAGGTTGATGATCTGTGAAAACTCGAATTTCTTTGGAGCCATATAGGTAATTTTGTAATTTCCCTATAGCCCAAGCAAAGGCTAACAAAAAACGGAAAAAATTATCACGTCATCTAACCGATTTTTCCGATCTGCTCGCGTAGCACGTCGTCGATTGCCCTTTGGAAAATGCTTCCTGCATTTTTTAGCCCAAAGGGTGGACGGCAGAACTCATATTTTCCTCCGTTTATGGAGAAAGAGGTATTTTCACGGTCACATTCGGCCAAGTAAATCTGGTGGTACCCCGACTTTGGGTCTAGGGTAGTAAAAAATTTTGACTTCCCTAAGTTCGCTAGAATCATAGGGATACTTGGAATAGGGTAACGATCGGCAATGGTCCGTTCATTCAGTTTTTTTTTGGTGCCATCGGGGCTGTTGAATGGCGACCTAGAAGGGCGAATAATACCGTCTTTTAGCAGCTGTTTGATTTCTTTATTAACAAATTCAGCCGCTCCCATGGGATACGGGTATATTTTAGAATAAACGGGTTCGTTACTTTCTGTACGAATCCTGGCAATGACCAAGGTGTTAAAAGGAAGCGCCTCGTTAGAGTTCGAAAACACTTTACTCCTCTTAAGGATCATTTTTCTAAAGTCAGCTTTCACTGAGTTTGGGACTACTATTTCATCGACATTTGTGAAGTTCACGTTAGGACAGTCGAAGAATTTAAGCTGTTCGGTTACGTTTCCGTACCTAATTTCGCTGCTACATAAGTCTAATGCCGCTCCCGCCTGCGTTAGCAGATCGAAACCTATTATGGCATCAAACGTACTCAGGGTATCTAACAAAAAGAAAGGGGCCTTCAGGCCAAATAAATGCATTAGGCATTTGTTTTTATTTTACTGGAGCCATGTATGGTACTCACAGTGAATGGGGAGTTGACAGGCATTATGTGTTTTAGCTCCTTTACGGGCTTCACATAGTTCTTTGCCGCACCAGTATCTATTAGAATTTTTATAGTTCTCCCCGCCAACCTTCGCTCAATGAACGGTAAGCGGGACCTTCCTCTAAAAAATTGAGAAGATCGTCAGAGTCAAGTGAGTCGTTGTCCTGCTCAATTGCATTCAGTGCGGCTGCGGCCGCTCCTTCATAATCCTGTTCTTCCTCAGCAGCTTGCTCAACGTTGTTTATCCGTTGGCGCCTCTGACCAGTCATTCTTTCCGAAAGGTTTGGTCTTTTTGGGTTTTGAGGAGTGGGAGATTGTGTATTATTCCCCTGGGATGGTTTTAAATTCGACGGATGTCTAGCTTAGAAAATGATGGATCTACATCCATGGGCTCTGGGGCCTGCTCTGGCTTACCCCGATCCGTCCAGTTGTCCTGTCTGCGCCAATAATCATTATTTTGATTTTTTATTTTGTTTTTTGAAAAAATGGCTATTTTTTCCTGGCCGCGGTCGTTCCCTAAATATTTCCCTTGTTTCTCGGGCACTCGCTGTTGGCCCTTGTGGATGTCAGTATTCTGATTTCTCTGCTCGACAGCCTTAGCATATGTGGCCGTGAATGTACATCATTCAATACTGGCCTCTGCCTCCCTAGCTAGTGCCAGTGCTGCTGGCAGAAGTCTGGGTTGTGCTAAAAATACGACCGCCCTTAAGGACTTCTATAGACCCGAAATAAATACATGCAGGGCGTCACCCCTGACCTCAGTATTGAGCAGTGTGGCTCTTTCTGTGTCATGTGTCATGACGATTTTGTTTGTCACAAGGGTTAACTTTCGTTCAACCTCATCGTAGTACTACATAAGAGTTTGATCCCCTTGACGGACCGACTCAAGCGCTTGCCGTAAAAGGCCCAAGGACGTTATATCTGCGTAAGAGCTGTGAGGAGTTGAATAACTCTCCACAAATAGAAGCAGTAGCAGAGGGCCGGCCGCTTACCAGATACGCGGCGAATTCGCGTAGTATCGGCGCGGCGGAGAGAGTTTGGAGACCAATGAAGAAGAGCGAGAGAGATTGGAGACCAAGGAGCGGAGAATGAGAGAATGGAGACTTGGCGGGCAGAGCAAGAGTGCCGTGTGCAAAAGCGGATAACGGAACTGCATCGGACTTTGGACTCTCCCGTGAACTTTGGACCGGGAGAAGAAGTGCCACATTTCGGCAGTGGAGTGGCACACAGGCGTGCCACAAGCATCACGGGAATCAGCGGGACGGCAGCAGTGGGCGGAACATCGATTGGAAGCGGTACGTGAAGGACAAGTGGGTCAACCAGGAGGCACGGACTTTGGACCCGGAGTGGAGAGATCCAGCGTGCCGTGCGCAAAAGGGAAATAACGGTTCCCGGAGGCCCTAGAGACACAAGAGGAGACACAAGAGGCTGAGTTCCGGAAGGCATCACACGGCTAAGTTAAGGCGTTCGTTTTCCAACTTTGTCACGACCGCACCCTGGCGAGTCGCCCGGCGGGTCTGTCAGAGACAAGCGGAAGAGTCCTACGACGAAAAACCGTCAGTTTGGGGAGGAAAGTTGTCTGGGACCCAGCGTACCTTGCCCGACCAAGCAGGACCTGGCGTGACGGACGAGCGGTAGATCGAGTTGCGGTTTCAAGAGGCGATCGCCTGAAGGGCCCTGCGATTACCGGCGAAGCTCCTGAACAGCAACCGCCCAACTCCCCGAGTGCAAGAACTACAAGCTACTGGTCAGGAGACAACGCAGAGGACATCGGCAGCGACGCCAGCAGACATTTTCCGGTAGCCACGTTACCATCGCCGCGCGGAGCTCATTGGGGAGCGCAGGCGCGTCACGGACGATAAGCATTAGGGTGAAGTCGGGTGGAACGTTCGTCTGCACTAGGCGTAAAGCAAAGTGAACTGCTAGGCAGCCTCCTGGCGACAGCCTGGACTGTCAGCGCGATCTGAGCAAGAACCTAGCGGGACCGTCCGGGACAGAGCAAGGGACAGGTATTGCCTCGAAAGGCGTCGGCCTGGAGAGCAAAGCTTGTTCACCCTAGTCTAAGAACGGTGACGCTTCCCTAAGCCCAGAAGGCCGAACTCACTGCGAGTCTAAGGCGCAACAAGCGACCCCGAGGGAACGCGTACGCGAGCGAGCAGACGCGGCCACTACGAGCGTCCCGAGACCCAGGAGCCAAGCGGAAGCCGAGTCAACGCGTCGACAAGCCAGAAGGAGGAGCACCAGCAGCCGGCGGAACCAGAGCAAGGAGATACAGAAGCCAGTTCAGCCACACACCCGCTGTACCAATACTAAGAGAATAAATCCCACTGTTACCATTTGAACCCTTTGTTTTCTCACTGATCTACGGGGCAGTCACGTCATATAAATTTGGTGGGACGAACACACAATCTGCTGAGCTAGCCGCACGAATCTCGTAGCGAGCAGATTTTGGAGACTTGGATGGAGAGCGAGAGAGTTTGGAGACCAAGGATGGAGATCGAGAGAGTTTGGAGACCAATGAAGGAGAGCGAGAGAGTTTGGAGACCAAGGATGGAGATCGAGAGAGAATGGAGACTTCGCGGGCAGAGCAAGAGTGCCGTGTGCAAAAGCGGATAACGGAACTCCACCGGACTTTGAACTCTCCCGTGAACTTTGGACCGGGAGAAGAAGTGCCACATCTCGGCAGTGGAGTGGTACACAGGCGTGTCACAAACATCATGGGAATCAGCGGGACGGCAGCTGTGGGCAGAGCATCGGTTGGAAGCGGTACGTGAAGGACACGGACTTTGGACCCGGAGTGGAGAGATCCAGCGGGCCGTGCGCAAAAGGGAAATAACGGTTCCCGGAGGCCCTATATAAGGCCGCAGAGCGTTGGCAGCTGGATCAGTCGATCACGAGGAGTCAAACCTTCAAGATCAGTTAAAGTACCAAGTGAACAGTCAGTCAAGCAAATAATATACGAGGGAGCTACAACCAAGCGAGTCGTCGGAAGCAGCGCCGTGGGAAGCACACAAGGAGCAAGATCGCCACGTCGAGACGTTCGGGACTGTGACATCAGGTATCTCCGAATTGAGACACAAGTGGCTAAGTTCCGGAAGGCATCACACGGCTAGGTCAAGGCGTTTGTTTTCCAACTTTGTCACGACCACACCCTGGCGAGTCGCCCGGCGGGTCTGTCAGAGACAAGCGAAAGAGGCCAACGACGAAGAACCGTCAGCTTGGGGAGGAAAGTTGTCTGAGACCCAGCGTACCTTGCCCGACCAAGCAGGACCTGGCGTGACGGACGAGCGGTAGATCGAGTTGCGGTTTCAAGAGGCGATCGCCTGAAGGGCCCTGCGATTACCGGCGAAGCTCCTGAACAGCAACCGCCCAACTCCCCGAGTGCAAGAACTACAAGCTACTGGTCAGGAGACAACGCAGAGGACATCGGCAGCGACGCCAGCAGACATTTTCCGGTAGCCACGTTACCATCGCCGCGCGGAGCTCATTGGGGAGCGCAGGCGCGTCACGGACGATAAGCATTAGGGTGAAGTCGGGTGGAACGTTCGTCTGCACTAGGCGTAAAGCAAAGTGAACTGCTAGGCAGCCTCCTGGCGACAGCCTGGACTGTCAGCGCGATCTGAGCAAGAACCTAGCGGGACCGTCCGGGACAGAGCAAGGGACAGGTATTGCCTCGAAAGGCGTCGGCCTGGAGAGCAAAGCTTGTTCACCCTAGTCTAAGAACGGTGACGCTTCCCTAAGCCCAGAAGGCCGAACTCACTGCGAGTCTAAGGCGCAACAAGCGACCCCGAGGCAACGCGTACGCGAGCGAGCAGACGCGGCCACTACGAGCGTCCCGAGACCCAGGAGCCAAGCGGAAGCCGAGTCAACGCGTCGACAAGCCAGAAGGAGGAGCACCAGCAGCCGGCGGAACCAGAGCAAGGAGATACAGAAGCCAGTTCAGCCACACACCCGCTGTACCAATACTAAGAGAATAAATCCCACTGTTACCATTTGAACCCTTTGTTTTCTCACTGATCTACGGGGCAGTCACGTCATATAAATTTGGTGGGACGAACACACAATCTGCTGAGCTAGCCGCACGAATCTCGTAGCGAGCAGATTTTGGAGACTTGGATGGAGAGCGAGAGAGTTTGGAGACCAAGGATGGAGATCGAGAGAGTTTGGAGACCAATGAAGGAGAGCGAGAGAGTTTGGAGACCAAGGATGGAGATCGAGAGAGAATGGAGACTTCGCGGGCAGAGCAAGAGTGCCGTGTGCAAAAGCGGATAACGGAACTCCACCGGAGTTTGGACTCTCCCGTGAACTTTGGACCGGGAGAAGAAGTGCCACATCTCGGCAGTGGAGTGGTACACAGGCGTGTCACAAACATCATGGGAATCAGCGGGACGGCAGCTGTTGGCAGAGCATCGGTTGGAAGCGGTACGTGAAGGACACGGACTTTGGACCCGGAGTGGAGAGATCCAGCGGGCCGTGCGCAAAAGGGAAATAACGGTTCCCGGAGGCCCTATATAAGGCCGCAGAGCGTTGGCAGCTGGATCAGTCGATCACGAGGAGTCAAACCTTCAAGATCAGTTAAAGTACCAAGTGAACAGTCAGTCAAGCAAATAATATACGAGGGAGCTACAACCAAGCGAGTCGTCGGAAGCAGCGCCGTGGGAAGCACACAAGGAGCAAGATCGCCACGTCGAGACGTTCGGGACTGTGACATCAGGTATCTCCGAATTGAGACACAAGTGACTGAGTTCCGGAAGGCATCACACGGCTAGGTCAAGGCGTTTGTTTTCCAACTTTGTCACGACCACACCCTGGCGAGTCGCCCGGCGGGTCTGTCAGTGACAAGCGAAAGAGGCCAACGACGAAGAACCGTCAGCTTGGGGAGGAAAGTTGTCTGAGACCCAGCGTACCTTGCCCGACCAAGCAGGACCTGGCGTGACGGACGAGCGGTAGATCGAGTTGCGGTTTCAAGAGGCGATCGCCTGGAGAGCCCTGCGATTACCGGCGAAGTTCCCGAACAGCAACCGCCCAACTCCCCGAGTGCCAAAACATCAAGCTACTGGTCAGGAGACAGCGCAGAGGACATCGGTAGCGACGCCAGCAGACATTTCCGGCAGCCAGGTTACCACGTTATCGCCGCGCGGAGCTCATTGGGGAGCGCAGGTGCGTCGCGGACGTCAAGCACTAGGGTAAAGCCGGGTGGAACGTTCGTCTGCACTAGGCGTAAAGCAAAGTGAACTGCTAGGCAGCTTCCTGGCGGCAGCCTTGACTGTCAGCGCGATCTGAGCAAGAACCTAGCGGGACCGTCCGGGACAGAGCAAGGGACAGGTTTTGCCTCGAAAGGCGTCGGCCTGGAGAGCAAAGCTTGTTCACCCTAGTCTGAGAACGGTGACGCTTCCCTAAGCCCAGAAGGCCGAACTCACTGCGAGTCTAAGGCGCAACAAGCGACCCCGAGGCAACGCGTACGCGAGCGAGCAGAGGCGGCCACTACGAGCGTCCCGAGACCCAGGAGCCAAGCGGAAGCCGAGTCAACGCGTCGACAAGCCAGAAGGAGGAGCACCAGCAGCCGGCGGAACCAGAGCAAGGAGATACAGAAGCCAGTTCAGCCACACACCCGCTGTACCAATACCACGAGAATAAATCGCACTGTTACCATTTGAACCCCTTTGTTTTCTCACTGATCTACGGGGCAGTCACGTCATATAAATTTGGTGGGACGAACACACAATCTTGTGAGCTAGCCGCACGAATCTCGTAGCGAGCAGACATACAAAATCAGTTCGTTACAGAGCAGTCTAATCTGGCCAAAGTGGCATCAAAATTAAGCACTGTATTGTACGATACCAGCAGCGCTCGTGCTGGTCCCCTAATCTTATTTCTTATAATTGTATCGGCCTGGTAATGCGCGCTACTGCCATTATATGGTTTAATTAACTCATAGGCGTCTGTGACGGACTGCCTCCACGCCACGTATTCATCCTGTTTCCCGGTGAAGTCTGGAATCGACTTTACTATGTGTAATGGTATGTCGCACTGGTACTGGATTTACTGCTATTCTTTGATATGTTTCAACTTCTGGCGCCTCTACGCGCAGACTCTGTAGCTGTTGGTTAACTGCACTATTTTGATTTTGAAACTCGACTCTAAGCCTTTGTTCCTGTTGAGTCAATGCGGCCTGAACCAAAGCTTCTATGCTGGCTGCGTTCATAATGTCTATGTCTTCTTCCTGTACCTGTGGTGGTTGATAGCCTTGGGGCACTTGGTCCCACTCTTCTTCACTTTCGCTTTCAATTTCGCGTTTAACCTCTCTATATGGACCCTGAAAGCTCATAAGGCTACTCTATGGTCAACATTAGACACTTATACTATATGGCCGAATATTTGACTCGGCTGAAATTAATTTGGGTTTGGGATTTTAAATATTTATTATTTTTTTAATATTAATATATGTATTTAATATTAATATCCGGTTGTTTGGTGTCCAATATAACCAAACCAAATTTTTTATTACTCGCAGGCGGTAGAGCAAATATTTTTTATCCACAAAAACAAATCACACTTGCTATAGGAATATTTGAATACAAAATTTTCGCCCGTTTATATAACGTTCAATTTATTACTTTCACTGTGTACGTGGTTGTTGCTTTTTCTTTATCTTTTTTTTTTAATATTAAGCTGCATTAATAAGATCAGACCACTTACATATTTTTTGTCAAGAATTTTGGGTCGTGAATTCTATAAGTTGGTGCCAATTAAGTATTGTAGTTGTAGTCTTCCCTCGCCGCTGTCTGTAATGACGTTGTGTCTAATCGACGATATTCCAATTGGTGTTGGTGGCCGGTGGCTGTCAGTAATGACGTGATGTCTAATCGACGATATTCCAATTGGTGTTGGCGGCCGGTTGGCCGGTGATCCCCAAATGTTGATTTAGGTAGTTTAGGATGGAAGGGTTACTGCCCTTCTTAACCTGCTGGCCTAGAGACTCAGACAGTTTGAAGTAATAAGAAGTTATCGGCGGTTTGCCGGCGTTAAATCAAATGGAGCACAAGCTTTTTATTCAGTGAATGACAAATGAGAACTAAAACTTATAAGCTGTACCCTGGCTAAACGTGGCCGGCAAGCTGGCCGCTTGTCATACAAAAATGCTGACACTAGCAGAAAGTGCATAACTCACCATGCCAAGAACCAGGCACGGCCCCTAAAGGCGTCTTATGCTGAGTCTGCACATAAAAACACTAGGGTGACCCGAGAGCCGCCCAAGATTTGTACCGACTTATAAGTTACGCCTTAACTGTGTTAACTTGTGTTCTTCTTCTCACTTTGACACAGTGTGGAATGGTTTTACTTAAGCCAATCGCATGGGAGGGGATACGGGGAGGGTGGTACGGTGAGAAGGTACGGAGAGGAGGGGGGTTTTGATCCTTGGATATAAAGTACCTTCTCGATTCTACGTTCTGTCTTTTCCTGGTTGAAGAGATTAAAAAACCTAAAACAGTACAAAATTTGAATCGAAAGTCAAAAGATGTCTGAAATCAACAGCCAAATCAACCACTGTGACTTTCAAATAAATGAAGATTTGTTGACTGAGATACGAATCTTTAAGGAAATTTTTTAAAGTTTCCAAGGAGTCGCGACGGGAATTCGGTAGTATCTATTACGATACTATAGAAGAGTTGGACATCCTGAAATGGCGCTTGGTGGATTTGCAGAGCGAAAACAACAGCGGTTCCCATCTCTTTGATATTGAAAACGTGGAAAATCGAATCACCGAGCTGATGATGGAGACATCCAAATTTCAACACCAAATTGATCTTCACGATGCGGAAATCGTAAATAATCCGCTGTCACGACTGCTACGTGGAGTTAAGGAGATGATTTTTCCATAGCCTTGTACGCAGCGCAAATTTGTTACGCGAATATGCCACGCCCACTCTAACGCCCACAAACCGCCCAAGCCCGTGGCGCCCACAATTTTCATGCTAGATACAAAATTTTAACTGAAATGTATTGGACTCGTCAATACCTATCGATTTATCCAAAAAAAAATTTGCCACGCCTACCCTAATGCCCACAACGCTTAAATCTGTCTTCCGCCGGTAGGTGGCGTATTTAAATCTCACTTTGCTGCTTGCATATCTCCATTTCCCTTTGGTCCCTTAAGCTGAGTAACGGGTATCTGATAGTCGAGGTACTCGACTATAGCGTTCTTCCTTGTTAAGTTTGAGAATACTCTCGATAAAGTCTCAGTATTAAATTTTTAAAGAAGCAATGAAAGGTCACAAGCATTAAGCAACCAGAGATTACTTTATTTGGTAAAGGTGTAAATAATGCTTTTTAATTTAATGATTTTATTTTCTTCTTCTCTTTTAATGTTCCGCGTGTTCTCTCTTCTTCTTCAATTACAAGTGGCCTATTTATCTCGACAATAGAGTTCACCATGTAATCGATATCGATGCTTAATATAAAGTTACATTATAGAAAGTATACTCTAAAATACAATGCATAACATTATGTTCACACCTAATACTATTTAGGATATATATACATATGTTTACAACTCGTTCAACCTGACATATTGATCGACCTCGATCAAAATTATGTACATAATGCTACAGTCTTCTTTAATATTTGTAGCCATGGTTTTAACCTCGCAGCTTCTAAAATCCCTTTATAAGGTAACTGAGTTAATTGACAGTTATCTTTATCTGTTACTTCATACCTATCGATGTCGAAAACTCTATTTATTTTATATGGACCTCTATATTTAGGCGCAAATTTTTTACAAGGTCCAGGTGTTACTTCTATATTTCTTATTGCCACAAAATTTCCAACTCTAAATTCCGATGGCGCTTTCTGTTTAGATGCTTTAATAATTTCATTTATTTTCTGAGACTCTACAATCTTTAAATTTGCTTTATCCCTTATATCTTTTAAATCTATCTTTTTGTCCTTATTTAATTTATCATCTAAATACTCATATAATTCATCAACTATCGGACCTTTTGATCTACTCCAAAGAGGATCATGCTTGGTGTTTTTAATGAACTAGAATGGACTGAATTATTGATCGCGTGTTCAACCTTATTTATAAGCTTATACCAATCAGCTTGATTAATTGGATTAGACAATTTTCCAAACATCGGTGTCAGCACTCGATTTACTCTGTCAACATGTCCGTTTGCTTGGAGGGCACATGTCACCACTTTTATATGACCAATATTACGTTCCGCTAAAAATTCACTAAACTCTAATGAAGTAAAGCAACTACCTCTATCAGAAATAATTCTGCGTGGCCTACTATAAAATTCGAAATATTTACTTAAACTCGCAATTACTTCACGTGTACTTGTAGAATTTACAGGGAATAACTTCACAAACTTTGTAAATGAGTCAATTACTTCTAATAATTGTTTTCTTTTTGAATTTATACACGGCAAAGGCCCTAAATGATCTATGTGAATCGTATCAAATGGAATCGGCACTTTGAGTATACTGTATAAAATTCTATTGTTAACTGAATTTGGGACAGACTGTAAAATGCACTTCAAACAATTTCGAATAAACTCATCTATTTTCGTTCTCATTAAAGGAAACCAATACTTAGACTTCATCTTATTGTAGCACTTTTCTGCAGCTAAATGACCTAGTTTTTCATGGGACAACTTAAATAAATCATTTCGATTCCTTGATGGAACATACAAAGTTCTATTCTATTCGTTTCTTCGTGATACACAACACCATCTATCAAAACAAAACTTTTTACTGGTCCTTCTGCTAACTCGTCTCGAATTTTACTTATAACTTCATCCCTCATTTGCTCAGTTTGCAATAGAAAGTCTATATCATCTGGCATAGCTCCCACCGTGCCAACTAAATTAACCAATTCCACTTCTTTTTGTAGTTCCGATAAATTTCAAAATTCTACAAGCCTTGACTTTTCTAAAGCCTGAACTCTGCTACTTCTGATGACTCTGACAATTCTACTAATTCTGACTTTTCTGAAAACTCTGACGATTCTAATAATTCTGACCTTTCTGACGATTTTGATAATTCTATCAATTCTGACGATTCTACTAATTCTGAATTTTTTGACGACTCTGACGATTCTACTAATTCTGACGACTCTGACGATTCTACTAATTCTTACTTTTCTGACGACTCTGACGATTCTAATAATTCTGACGACTCTGGAACTACACACGGTTCTTCCATAACCCTTTCTACCTTATTGCTTAACAATTCCGTTAAAGCATCAACATGCGGCATACTTTCGCCAGGACGGTGCTCAATTTTATAATTGTAGTTTTCTAATTCCAACGACCAACGAGCAATACGGGGACTAAGTCTATCAATCCCCGTATTGCAATCCCCGTATTTGCTTTATGTTTGTACTAAAGAATGACAATCCGTCACAATTTTAATCTTAAGTCCTTAAAAACTTTCATTTGTTCTTCATCCATCGGGAACGGTCCTCCTTTCTTTAATAGTTCAACTAATGGTCGGGCTATACTTGCATAAGACGGAACAAATCTACGAAAATATGAGAACATACCTAAACAAGAGTATGGATAATTTTTTATACCTTCTATATGCGAATCATTAGGCAAAATCCCTTTATTGCTGACACTGTACCCTAAATAATCTATTACCTTTCTTAAAAATAAGCTCTTCTTAAAATTGATTTCTAAATGAAATTTTGCTAGTCGTTCCAGCAATTGCACCAAGATTTCAAAGTCTTCCTCTACTGTTCTTGTAGCTACTACTATATCGTCCATGTAAACAACAATTTTGCGATTTCTAACCAAGTCCATCAGACTGTTAGAAATAAATCGCTGAAATAATGACGGCCCATTTCGTATATGTATACTTTATAGAACTTTCTTCAACACCGACTTGATGGTACCCACTTTTTAAATCAATAACCAAAAAACAATTCTTTCCCTCTAAATACTCAAGACAATCTTCTATTAAAGGCAAAGGGAAATTATCACGAACTGTGCACTTATTAAGGCTTCTGCAATCAACACATAATCTGATTTCAGCGGGTTTTTTTTTTTAACTAATACAATTGTGGAGGCAAATGGTGAATTACTCGGACGTATTATGTTATCGTGTAAGAACTCTTCGATTATTTTCGAAACTTTATCTCGTTCAAAATATGATAGCCGTCTAGGCTTAAAATGAAAAGGAGTATGACTTTTTAGTTTTATACTCATTTTGCAAACAGGTTCAGCTAATTTCGTACTTAAAACATTTAAAAACCTTTCACACCCCAACTTACAGCATTTTTCTCTATTCCCAAACCCGAATTCGCTACCGATATCTAGATTTGTATTCAACTCTGTTGTAACACCTGCACACAAATAATCCATGTCATTCATCCACTGCTCAATTTGAGTATTCTCAGTATTTAATTGACCTTCCTTAGTGTCAACGTTTATCTTATTGTCTATTGTATTATAAAACAGAGATGCACAAGGAGCAGTTAAATCAAATTTATTATTATCAAATACTGACATTTTTCCTTAGTCTGAGTTTCTTTGGATTAATTGTAATTGTAAAGCGTCAATAGCGTTTCTGCCAAGAATCATAGCAACAGGTAATAATACATCGTCGAGAACAGCAAAAAATTCAATTTCATAAAATTTTCAAATTAAACTTAATATAGCATTTAACTGCGCCGCATAGCAAAATATTTCTTCCATAAATTCAACGGTATATACTTTTGAATAGGTTGGCTAACGTAACATCTTTTGGCAAATTTGTTTTGCTTAAGATTTAGCGTCGCTTGTGAACGGTTGTGTTTACTCTTGTGCTCTGAATTTTTGTCTATTCTGTGATTTTTTGCGAGTGTTTTGTGTTTGTTTATTAACAAAGCTCAGTATAACCGCTGGGTAAGTGTGTTTATTGTTTTTTACTAGATCTCCCAGTGATTATAGTTATTTTAACATTTATATTAGATTTGATTAATCTCCCAGCTTTGTTAGTGTAATTTTATACTCACTAAACTCTTTGATTTTCACTCTCTCTCCCGCTCTATATTACAACTGTAACTTAAACTCTCTCTGAACCTGCCAAATTTCTGGTAGACTTTTGGTGTGCTATTCTCTTGTCTCTCTCTCTCTCTCTCTCTCTCTCTCTCTTGCTTGCTTTACATTGTAACTGTTCCTGCGTAAAGTTGTCAGTGTCCCACAAGCAACGCTCAATCGATAAAAGATTTATTCTCTCGTGCTATCTTACATTTAAAATAATACGCGATCTCGCGCTCTTATTTGTTTTCGTGTTTTGTGCCTTTGTGGTTTTGGAATTTGATCCCAGTGCCAAATTTACTTGAGGTATTTTTCATATATTATTTTATTTTATTTCATTTCCTTTAAATGGCTCTTGTTTGCTCAAAGAAAAATTGTACTCTTTCGTGTTCAACTAAAGACCCTTTTATTTTCTGCTGGCTCTGCGAATCGATGATGCACGTTAAATGCGCAGGATTTACTGGTAGAGTCAAAGACTTCATTGATCAGAATTCTGGACTCATGTGGTCATGCGGATCCTGCAAGGAAATGGTTGTTGAGATGAGCGGCTTTATGAAGCAGACTCGAGACAGCCTTTTGAATCTCTCTGGTGCTTTTAAACAGCTCAATGAGGGGTTCAATTCCGTTTGTGCCCAGTTTAATAATAAAAAATTACTAACTGAGTCGCCTAAACGTAAAAAAACCAGCTTAGCGGCAGTTAATACGGTCACGGTATCCACCCCAAATCCGAACTTGGTTGCTGCAGCAGTCTCTGTTAACACTGTGGTAAGTGAACCTACTGCGCCTATGGATACAGCTGTTTCAGGTGAAGTCACTGCTTCTCGAAGTCGGGTGGTAAAGAAACCTTCAGTGCCGGCTACGGTGCCGACCGTACCTATAGGTACAGAAGTTACTGTTTCACCCCAGATACCACATCTGAGGATGTTTTGGAATTTATTCGTGAAAAATTTCCATCCGAGAATATTTCAGTTGAACAATTTAGATTTTCATATGCTCGTAGTATATCGTCTTTTAAAATATTTGCTCCGCCTGATGTGTTTAAGGTACTACTTTCTGAAATCTTTTGGCTTAATGATGATTTAGTAATAAAAGAATTTGTTCCCAATAAACCGAGAACAAATAACAGACCTTCCACTGCGCCAAAAAACTAAAAAGTTTATTTTTGGCTTATCAAAATGTTAGGGGACTAAATATGAAGCTACCCAAGCTTTATGCTGACTCCTCTGCATTTACTGCTGATATTTTGGCTTTTACGGAAACTTGGCTGAAACCAGATATCTGACAATGAAGTTCTGTCTAACAATTTTAATGCCTATAGGACCGATCGCTCCTCACGTAGGGGAGGCGGTGTGCTGATTGCCGTTAGCACTAGCCTAACATCCGAGAGAATTCACTCTGATACTCCTAATGAAATTGAATTTGTTAGTGTGAAAATTTCCTTGCAATCATTCTCAATATTTGTTACATGTTCCTATATTCCACCTGGCTCTGATATAATAATTTATGAGCACCACCTGTCTGCGATAAAATCTGTTCTATCCCTTCTTTCTAACAGTGACCTTTTGATGGTTTTGGGTGACTTTAATCTCCCGGATATTTCTTGGTCTCCTCCTACTGACTCACTAGTCGCTATACCTCTATCCGCCCATGATTTTGTAGATGGTCTTCTAGAATTATCGTTACAGCAAGTAAGCTTTATACGGAATTCATTAAATAGACAACTAGATCTCGTGTTTGTTTCAGACCCGTCTGAAGTCACGGTATCTAGAATTGACGCTCTTGTTGTACCTGAAGACCGATATCATCCAACAATGGAATTGACAATCTGCCTCCCATGCGTTGATACCCTCTCTCCTTTACTTTCTCAAACTAAAGTGAGATGTTTCCGAAAATGTAACTATAAAAAACTTAACGACATGATTTCTCAATATAATTGGACAGAATTGTACAATTGTATGGATATTGAAAGTGCCACTGAACACTTCTATATAGTGTTAAATACCTTTTTTAATGAATGCGTTCCTGATAGGTTTCCTTCAAAGACAAACAGGCCACCTTGGTTTACCAATGCGCTTCAAAGACTTAAAAACCTTAAGACAAACACTTATAAAAAGTATAAGAAATCGGGTAAGCCATCTGATTTTTCGAAATATGTGGTGGCTCGATCGGATTTTAATGTTCTCAATAGTCATTGCTATTCTATGTATTTAAGTCGATGTAAATTTGAATTTTCAAATGATCCGAAGCAGTTTTATAACTTTGTCAATGCCAAGCGTAAGTCGCCAGCATTGCCTTCATCGGTACGTTTTAACTCAATGGAGGCATCGACGGATTCTGAAATTGCTGATTTATTTGCCGAGTTTTTCCAAACTACTTATAGTTCGGCTGCTTGGTCAAATTCTAACTACCCTAATCCCTTAAATAAGGCAAATTGTATCTTTACCCCTGAAATTACGGAAATTTCTCTCGTAAGAGACTTAGAAAAAACAACGCCAACTTATTCTCCCGGTCCTGATGGACTCCCCGGGTGTGTGCTTAAGTTTTGTGCGTCAACCATATGTAAACCGATTCTTAAACTTTTTAATTTGTCTATTTCATCGTCAGTTTTTCCTACTATCTGGAAGGACTCTTTTATCATTCCACTTCACAAAAAGGGTGCGAAGGCGGATGCCCAGAATTACAGAGGTATTTCTAAATTGTCGGCAATTCCTAAAGCATTTGAACGTATTATTACTTCTCATTTGCAACATTTATGTTCCTCGCTAATATCACCGTGTCAGCATGGTTTTGTTAAGCGAAGATCGACCACCACCAACCTTCTGGAATTGTCATCTATTGTAATAAATGGACTTAAGAATAAAATGCAGACTGACGTTATATACACAGATTTTAGTAAGGCCTTTGACTCTGTCAACCACTCTCTTCTCTTATTTAAATTAAATCAGCTTGGGCTTCCATGTAATCTATTAACTTGGATTTCAAGTTATTTGAATGGTAGGACTCAGAGGGTTATATTCAAGAACTCTGCCTCAAAACTGATCTATGTGATATCTGGAGTGCCTCAGGGTAGTCATTTGGGCCCTTTGCTGTTTACTTTGTTTATTAACGATCTTCCCTCTATCATAACACACTCTCGTGTACTAATGTATGCTGATGATGTTAAGCTTTGTTTATCACATAATGATATAGCGTCGGGTTTCAACTTACAGTCAGATATTGATTGTTTTCAGGGATGGTGTGAGTATAACCTTTTAAATTTGAACTGCCTTAAATGCAACGTTATGACTTTTCATAGGGGTACTCCTACTTTTGTTAGTTACTCTCTTCAAAATACGCCACTCGACCGCATATATTCAGTTAATGACTTAGGCGTTCTTCTGGACCCAAAACTTAAATTTGACTGCCACATAATGTCCACTGTCAGCAAGGCCATGAGTGTTCTTGGGTTTATAAAGCGTTGGTCAAAAGAATTTGATGACCCTTATACAACCAAATTATTATTTACCTCCCTTGTCCGTCCTATTTTGGAATATTGTTCTTCGGTTTGGAGTCCACAATATCAAGTGCATATTGACCGTATTGAGTCGGTACAAATAAAATTTCTTCTTTTTGGCCTTCGTAGTTTGAACTGGGATCAAAACATAAGGCTACCTTCCTATCAGAGTAGATTACTAATGCTTAATTTACCTACCCTTGCAAATCGTAGAACAATGCTTGGTACTATTTTTATGCAAAATCTTATAAGAGGTGATATTGATTCTGTAGAACTTGTAAACCGCCTAACTTTCAATGTTTCTGTTAGACTTACACGAAATTATTATCCCCTAAATTTGCCACGATGTACATCTAATTTTTGTCTGCACGAGCCCTTTCGCGTTCTATGTAATAATTATAATACCTTTTATCATTTACTTTGCACTTCATCTTCTATCCCGGTATTAAAAACTAATATTTTAACTCATTTGCTTCTTTCTTAGATGCTTCTTTTATTTTCATTTGTGTCCCGTCTCTATTTGTTTTTTGTATCTTCCTCGCGAACTCGTATTTTTGCCCTAATTGATAAAAGGGCCCCGCGCGTAACAAGCACGTGCTTGGTGTCGTTGGGCCACTTGTTTGTACTGCTCGTAGTGCATCAACGTCCATCAATAAAAAAAAAAAAAAAAAGAACCTAACTGGGCTACCGGTATCAAAAAGAACATTAATTACTATAAATTCTGTGCATCTAAGTTCATTTATATTAAAACTTACTAAATGTTTACCAATTATGTCAGCAACAGCTTGTTGATCTTCCACACTCGCCACTGTCTACTGCAGTCTTCTAGTCACACGCTTCGGGCAGCTACGGAATTGATGATCCACGCCTCCACAAGTAAAGCAGCTATTCGGTGAAGGTATGGGTTTGTTGCAATCCTTTATCATATGTCCCGGCTAACGACAATTGTAGCATTTCATATCATGAACGCTCGAAGTTCCACGACCAGCGTTAGAATTTGGCAGTGATAAACGGATTTGATCTTACTCTATCAAACGGCGACGCAATTGATCAAGACTCTCGCAAAAATAAAGAGACGCAGTAATACCACTCGTGTCGTTTAATCCGCCAACAATGTGCTTCTTCCAACACAGCTTGGCGTGCAATACTGCACATGGATATAAAGTATTGAAATGCAGTTTCATCACTTTTTTTCTTACGGCGTCTGAGCTGCTCACATATCTCCAGTTTTGTGTTTTTACGTCCAAAAACATCCATCATCTAAGTTCGCATAGCATCCCAATCAGCAGCACCTTGATAAGCGAAATAACTTTTTGCTGGTCCAATGAGAAGACGCCTCGCATATAACCAATAGCGATTGAGTGGTACTCCCAACACTGCACATGCAGTTTCAAACTCTTCAATCCATAATTTGACAGGAATGCCATCCTCTCCCGAAAAGGGCTCCACTACCGCCATTATACCCGCGATATCACCCCGTGAAAAATTTGCGGCCATTTTTGTACCAACTTGGTTCCGTTCTATGTCGCTTAATGTTGTTTGAAGTCTCGCAACTCCTCGACAAACATCAGCCAGATCCTCTCGAAACGTGCGCTCATCCAGTCCAATCTGAGCTACGTGGTGCACAAGAGGTTCAGCATGGGCTATCTTGTCTTGTAAGTCGGTGTCACCTCCCGCAGCTTGATCTTGCAACACAATTTTGTTTGCAGCTGCCTGACCATGTTCATCATCCGGGCCAGCCTCAAGCTTGTCGCTCATTTGAACAAAGTGTTTGCCGCAATGCGCAATTGGTGTATGGAAGCCCCGACGTCAAAATGCACTTCGTTGACTCTCAATAGCTGTAATATCTCTTCCTTTGATTGCTTCAATATATCAGAATACAACATGGGTACTATATGTGAAAGCTATGGGCAATGACCCCACACCTGAATTGTAAATAATGCTTATTAATTTAATAATTTTATATCTTCTCTTTTAATGTTCCGCGTGTTCTCTCTTCTTCTTCAATTACAAGTGGCCTATTTATCTCGACAATCGAGTTCACCATGTAATCGATATCTGTTATCTTATCGAAGCTTAAGCCTAGTACTCACATCGACGAAAACCGCTAGCTAACCATAGGAGTGAGCGAGAGGCAAACAGGCGGCTAAAGGTTTTCGTCGTGTCTGTTTTTCAGCGCGGTACTCAGATGAGCTAAGGAAATACAAGAAAAAATACCAGATTTCGCGAGTGAATTTTCGATGAACGCCGTTAGCCGCGGCCCAAAGAATAAGAAATTTAATCTTTGGCGGTGTTCGTGCAGAAGCGGTGGGGAATTTAAAAATTAAAAATGGAAGAAAAACACCCAAAACGGCTAGAGGTCAGTGGAGATGAAAAAGGATGCCTAATCCAAGCTGTTGGCCATTATTGTGGGACTTGACCGACAAGAAGCAGTACCACAACGGGTCAAATCCGCAGAATAGTTGAAGCGCTGGAGGAGATCCACTAGAAAATGCCAGTGGGATGGAACATGGAACATCGCTCGATCTCCGTCGAGCTCTCCATTGAGGTCTCCTCCTTCACCAGCTACTTGGCAGCTGGTATTGGAGCGGAGATAGAGGATGCGCCGGCTTCTATAGGGAGGAGGAAATAAGGTCGCCCGCAAAGGGACAGCTGGAGGAGCCATTACCAGCCATTATTGGCCAGCTCGGAGCTGGACTACAGATGGCTCGGGAAAGATGGCGAAGCATCCGTGGGACGAGAAGGAAGCCTTAGCTTCTAATTTACATAAATAAAAACTTTCGTTGAAAATTTCATTTATTTTTATTTTAATTTCTTTGTGCACCAGCAGACTCTCCTTTTTTAAATTGCTCCAATTGATTTGTTTTCCGTTTGTCAACAAACCCAGCTGCTTGACAGTAAGACCATGCCACATGCATGGCGGGTGAACTTTGAAAACTTCGGTCACACTACAAAGAATAAGGTTTTTCGACTAGTGAAACTCTTAGCCGATCTGAGTACTAGGCTTTAATATGAAGTTACATTATAGAAAGTACACACTAAAATACAATGCATAAAATTATGTTCACACTTAATACTATTTAGTATATTTTCACATATGTTTACAATGTTCACACTTAATACTATTTAGTATATATTCACATATGTTTACAAAGATAATTTGGTAACAGATTTAAGCGTTATGGGCGTATGTGGGTGTTAGAGGGGACATGACCAATTTTTGGTAAGGTTAATCGATAGGAGTTGACGGAACCAATACATTCCTTAACAATTCTTATTCTAGCATCAAAACTGTGGGCACGCGATTTAGGTAATTTTGTGGCTGACAAATGGTTCAACAGGGTGCCACGCCAGTTCTACCCAATTGGTATATATATATATGGCTATATTATTAAATGTCACTTTAATTTTCAGTCGACTTGCTGCACCACAGGTACCACAAACTAGTCGGATAGAAATTGGCAAAAAAGCTTTTGTCGCATGTGACTGCATGTGTGACTGCACTTACATGATCATGACAGGGCTTTGTTGAAACCAAAGCCCAGGTTTTAAGCTTTCTCAACATAGTCCAACTCGTAGAGTAAAAGGGTATACTAGATTCGTCGGAAAGTATGTGACAAGTAGAAGGAATCGTTTCCGACGCGATAAAGTATAGATATTCTTGATCAGGATTACTAGCCGAGTCCAGCTAGTCATGTTCGTCTATCCGTATGATCTCTGAATTCTGGGAAACTACAAGAGCTAGACCTGTGGGATTTGGCATGTAGATTCTTGGGCTTCATGCGCAGCGCAAGTTTGGTTTTAGCAGGGTGTCACGCCCACAATCGCTCATAACGCTAGCGTCCGTCTATCGCCCACATTTTTTAATATTTTGTACAAATTTAAATGAGATATTGTTCCTATTATCAATACCAATCTACATGCCAAAAACTACAACATAAATCAGACCATTTTATAAAGTTATAACCAAACAACAATAAATAATTAGAAAACTCAATAGAGTGCGAGAGGGTTGGATACAGAAATCGGCTGCATACAGCATTTCAATAGCTTCGCCTAGGTTTCACGTTATGTGGCGTGTTTGTAAAATCTCGTGAGCAGCCGACAGGAGTGAATGACAGGTGACGCTTTTTAGTTGGCTGAGTAACTGGTATCTGATAGTCGAGGCCGTTGACTATACCTTTTTTTTTGTAGATGACCATTCTTTGTAGCCCAGTTATCAACATTTAACACAGTAATACATTCATTAACTAAACTTAACAGACCGCATACATATCTACGTTACACATAGATTATTCCCCAGACAAATCATAACTATACATGAATGTACAAATATTAAGAAATTGTATTTATTTAGTAGATCGTATAATTCATTTTCGTCACAAAAGTTGATATCAGAAGTTTTGTTTGCTGAAGGTGCGATCGTCACTAGATTTTTACCTCGTTAATAGGTGTTTTTGTTTGATAACTTAATAACTGAAGTTTTCCGTTTGACATGGTGATCAAACATGGTAATTGACATGGTGATAAAAATACGAAGAACAAAAAAAAAAAAATTTATAAAAAATAAAAGGTTGGCATTGGGACTCGGACCTGCATCGCATAGATTTCAAATCAGACGCATTAACCGTTTGCGCTATGGATATGGCAGCTCGGCCGCTGGCAAGTTCTTAAATGGAATATTTCGGTCAGATCATTCAAAAAATATTTTCATTTTGTGGTCAAAAAAAATTTATAACCAACTTAGGGCAAATTTCTCGAAAGCCGGCACAGATAAGTCTCGGACAGATAAAATCCCTGCTAAGGATATTTGGTTTTTCGACCGCCAATTTGAGAGCTAGGTTTGACAGGGACTCCCTGTTAAGAATTTTTCGGTTGGATGAAATTACATTTGTTTTCGCAAATCCTACTAAGGTGAAATTTTCTAATCTCAAACATAAACAAAACCTAAATAGCTGATGCAATAGTCAGAGCAAGCTCTGTGTTGGCCCCTGTCAGTGTTTTTGTTAAGATAAATTGAAGGAGTCGAGAAAATCGATTTGATATTACGACAACTTTATCTGGTCTCTACGTTTTTCAAACAGATAGGGAGTGACTTTTCATGGAATTAAAAAAAGCCGTCATTTTATCTTTTCACAATCAATTCATGCCTCAATTACTCGTGAACGATCATTTCTTGCGAGACGAGTAGCTTAAAAAAACACGTAATAACGAAGCACGATTGAGGTAAAATCTCTCTCTGGTTTGAACTAAAGCAACGCGAACTGTGCCATACGATCTGTACGTTACACCTGCCAAAAAGCGACTTCAGGGGCTGTAAAATATCTTCCTTGAAGTAGCCAACGGTTCCTGCTTAAAGGTTTACCAATTCTTTTGTCCCTTTGACCCTTTGATGCCGTCCTGGGAAATAATCAAGGGACCAGTCGCGCAAAAACGTTGTTTGATGGCTGATATAGGCTGCCTAAGCGATGGTACGTAAAGTCGTCGTCCGGATAAAGAGGTACCAATATCCTTCTCGGTATTTTCATTTTATTTATTTTATATATTTTTATTTAAGATGATAGTAAAGTTTACAAAACTTATACTAACATAGGAGGTTTCGACTACGTATTTATTTACTTAATTTAATAATTCTTTTATTTACTTAATTTAACAATATTTTTTTATACCCTTGTAGAGAATGTTATGATTTCAGTCAGAAGTTTGCAACGCAGTGAAAGAGACGTTTCCAACCCCATAAAGAATACATATTCTTGATCAGCATCTCTAGACGAGTCGATTTAGCCATGTCCGTCTGTCCGTCTGTCGGTTTTAAAGCTATCGGGCTGAAAGTCCAAAAGTCTTATTTCTTTTGCAGGTGGTATATAAGTCGTAAGTAAGTATATAAGTAAAAAATATGTCTTTGGTTTTATTTTTACCTTTTTTACCTACGTTTGAAAATAGCATTTTTCAATTAGTTCTGAATTTCGAATTTAATTTTATCAAAATCGGACGACTATATATATATATATATATATATATCATATAGCTGCCATAGGAACGATCAGAAAATTGTTGGGAAAATAATATGAAACATTGGCATATTAACTTATACTATTGGGGACATCATATTTTGTATTTTTAAGTATTTGGAATTAAATTAAATAAAAATCGGACGACACTAACATATAGCTGTCAAAGAAACGGTCAGAGAAATAATGAAATAATTATTTTTAAAAACATTTTTGACGTGGTGTTGGGGCTGAGTACGTGACATGTTTTTTTAATATCACTGAAGCTAGCAATAATCCATAAAAATTTAACATGGTGTTACTAACATTGATTATTTCCAATAACTGCAAGGGTATACAAACTTCGGCTTGCCGAAGTAGTTCCTTGTCTTGTTTTTTGTTAATAAATAATTAACATACATTTTTCAGCATCACTAATTTTTTTTGTGCTCATTTTGTTTTTTTTTAAGTCTATATATTTAATTACAATTATAATAAAGCATAAAAATATATTTCAAATTAAATTTTATCAAGATGGGAAGACTATATCATATAGCTGCCAAAGGAACAATCGTGAAATTGGTGAAAAAATAATATGAAACAAATTATAGCTTCGGTGTTTTTCAACATATAACCTCCAACGCTTGGAAATAACATTTTTTAATTAGTTCTGAATTTCAAATTAAATTTTATCAAAATCGGACGACTATGTCATATAGCTGCCATAGGAACGATCGCAAAATTGGTAGGAAAATAATATGAAACAAATTATAGCTTCGGTGTTTTTTAACATATAACCTCCTACGCTTGGAAATAACATTTTTTAATTAGTTCTGAGTTTCGAATTTAATTTTATCAAAATCGGACGACTATATCATATAGCTGCCATAGGAACGATCGGAAAATTGGTAGGAAAATAATATGAAACAAATTATAGCTTCGGTGTTTTTTGACATATTATCTTATACTATTGGGAATATAATTTTTTGTTTTTAAATTTAATAAATATAGCTGCAAGGGTATAGAAACTTTGGCTTACCGAAGTTAACTTCCTTTCTTGTTATATAAAGGTTTACATATATGTATACTAGTTAACACCCAAAATAATATAAAGATCCAGACTTAAGTAGAAGTAAGCATTGATTGCACAACCAATGCCCCCAATAAAGTTCACACGAATTAAGCCACGTGCGCTGAGCTAGCACCTTTTGATTAGCGATCGTGGGAATGCAGAATAGCCAAAGTTGACCGAAGTAGAAGTAAGCAATGATTGCACAATCAATGCCCCCAATAAAGTTCACACGAGCTAAGCCACGCGCGCTGAGCTTGCACCTTTTAATTAGCGATCGTGGGAATGCAGAATAGCCAATTTACAAAGTTGATCGAACCCAGCCAAGTGCATACAACAATAACAATAAATTTGGACAACAGCGACAGCGATGAAGAGCAGCAGCCAATGACAATGAAGAACGCTGGCAGAAACAGCAGCAGCGGCAGAGACGGTGGCAGCGATGGATCGACTCGTAGTTATAATGAATAATTGTTTAGCTTAAGTAAAATCAGTTCTTAATCCAACTCAATAAGAAAAGATTGATTTTTTTATATCAAACTAATAACCAATCTTTTAACTTACTTAATTTTTGGGATGTGATGAGAACTGTTATTTAAGTTTCTATAGGCTATGATAAAATTTTGTTTCTTTTAAAAATTAATGTTTTTGAGAATATTTAGTTTTTCTTGGGCTATGGCGGGCATGAATTAAGGATGTGATCCATATTAATGTGTAAGCCAAATTTAATTTGATCAAGTCGAGCTATTTGTTGTTGTAGAAAGATGTGTGTGTGCTATTTGTGTTAATGTTTTGGTACCAATTATTGCATTTAAAAAGTATGTTATTTTTGTTTTCGTTGAGTTGTTGTTTTAAGAATTTGTTAATATCTTTTGTGCTTAAGTTTTGTGTGTATATTAGTGGCATATTTAGTGCTAACTTTGCTGCTTTGTCGGCCACCTCGTTTCCTCTAATGTTCCAGTGACCTGGGGTGCAAAGGATTTTGAAATTCGGGTAGTGCTTTGTTAGGATTGAACGGATTCATGTTATTGGGTACATGGTACATTTGTACATGTTATTGTTTTGTGTGCTTTTTAAGGCTTCGATGGCTCCTAGGGAGTTGGAGCATATAACGAATTTACCGTGCATTTTCTGTATTTTTTTAGGGCTTCAAGGATGATTAAATTTCAGCTGCTTCAAGAGTAGGGAGGTAAACTTCCGAAAGCTAAGGTTTCTTTTTTTGTGGTGACTGCGAATGTTGTTATGGAGCTTTGTTGGGATCCGTCGGTGTTTACGATGTTGAGATTTTGGAAAAGAGATTTTGCCTTGTTAAAGAGTGTTTTGTACGTTTCTTGTGTTCTTTTATTTTTGTTGTAAATGTGAAATGATGTATTAATATGGTTGCTAGGTATTTGCCAGGCTGGTCTTAATTTGTTGATTATTTTTGGTTTGTAGGGTTTGTTGCATTTCTGACATATTGTTATTGATCGTTGAATTGTTGAGGTCCATTCTTATACCCGTTACTCGTAAAGCATAAATCTGTCTACAGCGCACATAACCATATATTGAGATCGCTCTTATCTACATTTCCCTTTGGCCCCTTTAGCTGAGTAACGGGTATCTGATAGTCGAGGTTTTGGACTATAGCGTTCCTCCTTGTTTTGTGTTGTTTCTTAGTTTAATTGATTTATGAATCGGGATGTCTTTTGAATGTAATAAGGATTTATTGTTTTTTGCTGTCAAATGATTGCGTTTTTGTTCTATTTTTGGTGTATTGGTTTCATATAAAAGATTGTGAATAGGTGTTACGTTAAAATGTTTCCTATTTGTTCAGAGAACTTATTGAGGTGTGTCCCATATATGTGAAGTCCGTATTCAATTTTTATACCCGTTACTCGTAGAGTAAAAGGGTATACTAGATTCCTCGGAAAGTATGTAACAGGCAGAAGGAAGCGTTTGCGGCCCCATAAAGTATATATATTCTTGATCACGATCACTGGCCGAGTCGATCTAACCATGTCCGTCTGTCCGTCTGTCCGGATGAACGCTGAGATCTCGGAAACTATAAGAGCTAGGCTATTGAGATTTGGCATGCAGATTCCTGAGCTTCTTACGCAGCGCCAGTTTGTTTCAGCAATGTGCCACGCCCACTCTAACGTCCACAAACCGCCCAAAACTGTGGCTCCTGCAATTTTTATGCTAGAATAAAAATTGTTGTATTGTTCTCAATACCTATCGATTAACCCAAAAAAAAGTTTGCCACGTCCAATTTAACGCCCACAAACCGCCCACAAACTTCGAAAAATCGTTAATATGAACGTGGATATCTCGGAATCTATAAAAGATAGAAATTTGGGATCTCAGATTTAGATTCCGTAGCCTTGTACGCAGCGCCCACAAACCGCCCAAACCTGTGGCGCCCACAATTTGTATGCTAGATAAAAAAATTTAAACTGGAATGTATTGGTCTTGTCAATACCTATCGATTGATCCAAAAAAACGACCACTCTAACGCCCAGAACGCTTAAATCTGTCTACCGCCGGTAGGTGGCGCATTTCAATCTCGCTTTGCTACTTGTATATCTTCATTTCCCTTTGGTCTTTTTAGCTGAGTAACGGGTATCTGATAGTCGAGGTACTCGACTATAGCGTTCTTTCTTGTTTAAAAATAATTATTTCAGTATTTCTCTGACCGTTTCTTTGACAACTATATGTTACAGTCGTCCGGTTTTTATTAAGTTTAATTCCAAATTCTTAAAAATACAAAAAATGATATTCCGAGTAGTATAAGATAATATGTAAAAAAAAAACACACATCATATTATTTTTCCACCAATTTTCCGATCGTTCCTATGGCAGCTATATGATATAGTCGTCCGATTTTAATAAAATTAAATTCGAAACTCAGAACTAATTGAAAAATGTTATATCCAAGCGTAGGAGTTTATATTTTAAAAACACCAAAAATATATTCTTTTTAAATTTTGTTTCCGATTGTTCCTATGGGAGCTATAAGATATAGTCCGATTCGGCTGGTTCCGACTTATATACTACCTGCAAAAGAAATACGACTCTTGGGAAAGTTTCAGCCCGATAGCTTTAAAACTGAGAGATTAGTTTGCGTAGAAACGGACGGACATGGCTAGATCGACTCGTCTAGTGATGCTGATCAAGAATATATATACATTATGGGGTCGGAAACGTCTCCTTCACTGCGTTGCAAGCTTCTGACAAAAATCATAATACCCTCTGCAAGGGTATAAAAAGGTTTCAGAGGTGGAAACACCTGGAATCATTTTGAAGCTCTATTTAAAAATTCAAGTTAACCTCAAGTTTTTGCTTTTTTTTTAGGTTAGATCTTACATACGAGAACCACAATCAATAAATACAATCAATATATCAAATTTAGGTCACAAACATAAGTTACAAACTCTTTCAAAAAAACTGCAGTGCTTTGTTTAGTTTTGCACTTTTTTTTTGCTTTCACAGCTGTAAGCTTAACAGTGGTGCGCACTGTTAAATTTTTCTGCTAAGCAAAAATCACAAAACCAATTTCTAACGACTTTTAAAAAATGGGCCTTGTCCAAAATTCAAATTCCCCATAGTGCCGTTGTTCGTTCGCTCACCGCTAACTTTCTCTAACTGCATTCTGCAAACTCTTTTTTCCCGCAGTACCTTTACTAAGCGAGCTCGCGGCTTTTTCAGGAACTGGGAGGACTCCATATAGTTATTTCTTGATTTATTTGTGCGGAGTTTTTTAACTCCTCACAGTATAATTCTCAGTATATCCTCCGCGTTTTCCCTTCGCACTCTACTCTCTCCTTCGTTCAAAATTTTTTTCGTTCTAGTTTTCCCTCGTTGTCGTCATTTATTATTTACCATCCATCATTCGATCATTTTGGTTTCGTTTAAGTTTTCTCTCGTTGTTATCAACCCTAAGTTGCTGAATTTATATTTGCAACTTGTCACTTTGTTGAACGCAGTCGTCACGGTCGCCATGTGGTGAAAGGAATAACTGCTGTTTTATTTCCCATGTGATAGTTACTTTAATAATTGTTTAGTTTCTCTACTCTACCAGGGGGTAAGACAAGAAATGTATGTATGCTCATTTGTGCTCATTTATGAATGTATACGGCTGCTAACATGCATGCATCGCTTGTGTGCGTGGTCAGGCCATGAGACTAAGCGGACATTTACGTACTTCTTTGGCCACTTGAAGTTAATAGACGGGACTTTACGTTTTGTCAAATGTAATTTATTCTTAAGTTTTTTGATCCGCTTAAAAACGAACTGATATTTTGAGTTTTATATTTTCAACGTTTTTTACAATGTGAGATCCACCATGGTCGATTTATTTTATAAATTAATGTCACACAAATGGAGTTATACTTTATCACCGAGATTCATGTTTTAAATTGTGTTAAACTAAAATTTTAGGAATAGAGTACCTAAATGAGGATTTAATATCAGTCCGAGTACGAGCCCTTCATCCTGGAAAAGTTACAATCACAGCATCGGTCAGTTTGGCGGACGGGACAACGCTGCCACCAGCCACTGTGGAGTTAATTGGTATGTGTGGCTACACATCAGCACTCTTATTTGTTATTATGAGAGCCCAAATTTAAACCTTTCTCGCAGTTTTCAAAATGTTGGAGCTGATTTCACCAAAACCCATCAGAATGGATTCAATTTTGGCAACACCACGAAGCACACTTCAGCTTAAATCTAATATGGACGATGCGGCTTATGAGTTGGGCAGTCAGAGCAGTGGCATTTTCAACGTAAAACCAGATGGCGTTGTGCATACAAAAACCACTCTCGGCCGTGATCTCTTAATTGTAAAATCCTCCTTTATAAAGACAAATTATTGAATTGAGCTAATCCACATTTTTATTATTTAGACCAAAACAACGGACCAAACACTGTCTATCGGAATCGAAGTGAAGAATGTTCAATACATTTTGGTGGCGCTGATGCCAATCCTGAAATTTAAAAAGGTCGAACACAAGGTTCCGCGTGGTATGAACTTTATGTTTAAAGTATCGCTTCACGACAATCTAGGCAACGAGTTCTCCCACAACGTCGAGGATTCAAATGGACTACGCTATGAACTGGCTACCAAAAATATAGTCGATGTACAGATAAATAGTAATCTGACAATAACGGTGAGTTTCACGTTTCCAGTTTTATATCGGTTACGCTTAGGACCGTTTTCTCTTCCGCCTTGCAAAGAAGACTTTAGCCGAATTGATGTTACATTTTATGATGGTAAAAATTGGTTTCAGGTTTCTCGTCCGTCCTTTTAAGTCCTAACTGAATAACATACCATTTTTCGATTTGTTGCCGACCCCCCAATATAATAGTTAACTTATTACACAGGAACAGATTTTCCATCATAATTGGGACCTGATCTGAGTAAAAGTCTCATACAAACTTTTGTGCCATCACCTACAGGATCCGCCATATAGCTAAGAACACAATAAAAAAACGATGTTTGCCCACATATTGAATTATGTCTATGGAATTTGACAACAAAGTTAAAATTCCTTAATTTTCCTCAATTGGACCGCCTTAAAAATTAAAGTAATTTTTATACCCGTTTCTCGTAGAGTAAAAGCGTTTCCGTTTCCCCATAAAGAATATATATTCTTGATCAGGATCACTAGCCGAGTCGAACGCTGAGATCTGAGATATATAAGAGCTACGCTATTCGGCCTCTTGCGCAGCGCACGTTTGTTTCAGCAGGGTGCGACCCCCACTCTAACGCCCACAAACCGCCCAAACCTGTGGCGACCACAATTTTCATCCTAGAAACAAAATTTTAACTTAAATTTATTAGTCTCGTCGATACCTATCGATTGACCCAAAAAAAAAATTTGTATTGGATTTGTTATGGCAATAAAACCGTTCTTATAGTTTTATTATCTGCTCATATATAGTGTCAAATTTAAAATAAGTCATGGCAACCTATGTATTGCGAGTAAACATATATATTTGTATGCATAAAATATTTTGATATTTATTTAAATCGTCTTCGGAATAAAATATGAAAAAACGCAAACATGGCATAACTGATTTGGAGATGTTTTATGCTCGTTGTTTGGGGACATTTGGCTGTCGTAAAAATATTTTATTCCGAAGACCATATACTTGTTGATTACTCGGATTGTATAGGATGCCATGACTTATTTTAAATCTGACAACATATAGGAGTAGATCATCAAACAAAATAAACGGATTTCTTGCTATAACAAATCCAATAAAATTTCCTTATGAAATTGCATCAAGCCAAATTAAAGCATACTGTTTACAAAAGATTCCAGGAAAAAACAATTTCTTCCATTTAAGATTTTATTTGGCCGGTTTTGGATCAAAGAAATTGTTGAAATCTTGGGAATTTCAAAGTTGACGTTAAATTCCGAAGACACGGGCAATGGTTCAAGATGCGTAATTTTTATACCCGTTACTTGTAGAGTAAAATGCTATACTAGATTCCCCGGAAAGTATGTAACAGGCAGAAGGAAGCGTTTCCGACCCCATAAAGTATATATATTCTTGATCAGGATCACTAGCCGGGTCGATCTAGACATGTCCGTCTGTCCGTATGAACGCTGAGATCTCGGAAACTATAAGAGCTACAATATTGGGATTAGGCATGCAGATTCCTGCGCAGCGCAAGTTTGTTTCAGCTATGTGCCACGCCCACTCTAACGCCCACAAACCGCCCAAAACTGTGGCTCTTACAGTTTTGATGGTAGAAGAAAAATTCTAACTGAAATGTATTGTTCTCATCAATACCTATCGATTGACCCACGATTGCCACGCCCACAAGCCGCCCAAACCTGCGGCGCCCACAATTTGCATGCTAAAAACAAAATTTTAACTTAAATGTATTGTTCTCGTCAATACCTATCGATTGACCAAAAACGCCCATAACGCTTAAATCTTTCTACCGCCCACATAACCATATAACGCGTGCATCTTCCTTTGATATTCGAGAAATTCGACTATAGCATTCTTCCATGTTTTCAGCAAAAATATTTAATATAAGTCCAATTATATAGGCCACATAATTGAAAATGTCGGAAAACGTCTTTTTTTTGTATTCTTAGATATAGGTGATGAAACACTGGTTTGTTTTGGACAATTACTCAGAAGCATGCAATTAATATGGAAAACTAGCAATGGATTACAAACATTTTTGCCTATGTTCCTGTGTTACCGGAAAGTAGTCCAACAATTATCGAACAATAAATTCTCATTAGGGCAGTGTTGCCCATTCGGTCGGATCGCGAGTCCGCGGTTTCTTTGCCGACGCTCTGCCACGACACCTGGCACTGTAAACGGTCGTGTGGCTTCGGCAGGCGCCAATCGGGTAAAAATCTTATTTTCATCCTAACGACAAAACACAACTTAAAACTTCTTATATCTTACATTTATAGCCTAAAATACAAATACTCGGGACGACACAAAAAACAAGGGTTAATGAGTTAGAAAGGACATTTTCTGGCTGCTTGAATCAGGCAGAAATCATTAAGTTTTTCCCTTCCTGCGGGATTAGATATTCTACACTCCCCTGCAATAGCTGCTTTTACACTTCCTTGCAATACCTGCTTTTTCACTACATTGCATTAGCTGCTTCTACACTCCCATGCAATAGCTGTTTTTCAACTCCCTTGCAATAGCTGCTTTTACCTACCCTGGCAATAGCTGCTTACTCGTAGAGTAAAATGGTATACTAGATTCGTCGGTAAGTATGTAACAGGTAAAAGAAAGCGTTTCCGACCCCATAAAGTAGTGATCAGGGTCACTAGGCGAGTCGATCTAGCCATGTCCGCTGTACGTCTGTCCGTGTGAACACTGAGATCTCGGAAACTACAAGAAAACGACTATAACACTAAAACCCGTCTTGCGCCCACCTTTTTCAATATTTTTTAAGAATGCCTACACGCAAAAATGATTGAAATCGGACAATTCATTGAAAAGTTATAACCAAATAATAATCAAATTTTTGCAAACTCAATCGAGATTGCACACCACATGCATTACATTATATTTTGTCAGTGAAGCTAAAAAAAAAAACATTATGTGAGTTACTTTACTATGAAATTCCTTTACTGCTCCCGACGTGACATTGACAGAAAGTAGTTTTTAACTTAAACTAATGGCGTTTAAAGCTCAAATTTACCTTCATACCTTTATAAAAAACCGCGCACATTTTAAACGAGCCGTTAACCCGCTAGGGCCACAAACTATCCTTGCCCGTCTCCACTTACTCCACTTTTTTTAATAATGATTCAAAGAATAAACAAAAAATTTGCGTCCCATTGCATTGATAATACATTTTTTAAGCGGCCAACAGTCAAAATTTAAAAACAGGTACTCACATTGGCTGGCTTCTCAGGCTTTTTTTCTTTTCTCCCATGCTTTCCATCGTGACTTTTTAAATTGTGCACTTACCTACTTCCACATACACTCTAACTCGCGTTTCTCGTTCCTGTCTCTGGGTTCTCTCTGGGCTTTCCTTTTCCTCGTCACTAGTCGTGGGCTGGGAACATCTGGTCGTGCTGGCCCTGGTCCTGGGCTCTGGGGTTTTCCCGAGTCAATCAAATTCGGCTTACCTTTACTGCTAGTTGCTCCTGGCTTGGTTTCCTTTCCTTCGTGTGAAGCGATTTCCGGCCCGCCGCTTCGTTCCAAGTTATCCGTTCTAGTCTTTTCTTTTATGTTCTCATTCCCGGCGGGATCATTATATTGGTCTCGCTCACTCCTTTGTGTTTAACTGGCAGTTTCCAGATCATTCCAGCAAGTTTACCCCGGTGTTTTTTTTTTGATTCCGTTTATTTTCTGAGATTTAACATGCGGTACGGCAACTGCGGTTTTCACTCTCTCTCTCTCTGCTGTGTTTGCCCCGTCCTCCACTTAGGCTATCGTCTTGTCCACGATTGAGATAGCGAAGTCATTCGCGAATCCAGTCACTTGGATGTTGGCAGGTATGGAAAGCCTTAGCACTCCGTCGTGCATAGTGTTCGACAACAAGGGACCCAGGACTTATCCTTGTGTTTTCCCAGCAGTAACTGTCGACGGTCAGGATGAGATACTCCGGTATTTGTTGCCGCCCAATCAAATGATCGTTCGCCGTGTTGAAAGCATTTCTAATGCCAAGCGGGACCAGTAGGCAGTAATTCTTCGTTCCACCTTTCCAGCGCAACAGCTGCTGGATTATCAAACAGCAGGGAAATGGTCCCTCGCAGAGACAGGCTTTGTATACCTCTGCAAAGGCGTTCGGATGGAGCGCCGGCGCCAGATTCATCGCATTGTGGGGCACTGCATCCGGCAATGGGGGTTTCTTGTTTTGCAGACTGCGTATGGATTCAGTAACCTCGGCCTCACTTATTTCGCTAACCTCCTATATAGGACCCACTCCATACTGTGCTTGCTCCTTGACGCTAACTCTTGGAATCAAAGTGCGTACAATCTCATTTAGGGCTTCGTGGTCTGTTAGAGAGCGTTTGCCTGCATTTACCCGTTTTCCCACGACTCGATCTTGCGATTTTGTGTCCCGTTTTGCTTCATTGTATGCGGCACCCGCTCCAGTCCGCTCCTTTGCTATGGCAATTGTTGGCACTTTACTGAGTGGCAATATGCCCAATCTCCAGGCACTTGTAACACCTGGACTGCAGGTTTTCTCCTTCACTCTGCAAATAGACCATCCTAGCTTGATCTTGCCTTTGCCAAAAAACCGCTTCGGGTTCTTTGGTGGTCAGTCCAACCACTGCCGTCTGGATGTCTCTATTGAGAATTGACGAAGGCTCCTTAGTTTTACTGAGTCTGCGTTCACGGTCCACCTCACAAATTGGTCCACCAGAGCCTTGGTGACATCTTCGGCCGCTAATAGCGGATCCAGGTCGTTGATCACCACCGTCTTGGCCCTCTAGCTTTCGGATAGCGCACGGACCACCGCCGCTTCTCCTAGGACCGCCTCGAAACTCCCTTTTATTACCTCCGGGCTGGTGTCTTCGCTTCTGTTGAGCCCTAGAAGTAGGTTTTCATTCGCTGTAGCCGGCCCTTGATGACTCGGGTGCTTAGGTTACACAGCTTGCCGCCGTCCCTACGGGTGACCATAGCTAGGACGTCTCTGTAGGTTTTCTTATTTGCTTCCACTGTTAAGGCATCCGCACGAAGAGGCTTCCGAGACCGCTTTCTTGGAGCCGTCTTTCTCCAGGCAGTGGTCTCGTCTCTTTCATCGCTTCCGCTCTCGGCTGACTCTTCTGTGGAGCCTCTGTTTTTAGCATGTTCCCTTGGTGGACTTTTCCTCTTTCTCTGTTGGAATGGCGCCGGTGGTGTCAGGTGCATTTCCCCGTGTATAGCCGTATCTGCTTGGCTAGGCCTTTGCCACGGGTCTGTCTGCACAACGCTGGTGGTCGAGAAACCTTGTGCAACATTTCGCCAGAAATCCGTTTGAGCGGCTATGTCCTGATTGGGACTGTACGGTGTATGTTGACCGTTGCTCTCACTTTTGCTTCGTAGGCCCTTTTTGATGCCCTGGGAGGGAGACCCCAACTTGGCTTAAGGAATTTGTTGCATTTTCTGCACCTGCATGACGTTCGTGAGGCGAAGGACTTCGTCAAGGAGCACTCTGAGCTCCGCGAACTGTTCCGGTCCCGTGAGCTCCTGGACCGCTTTCGCTCTCGACGATAGGCCTGTGGTCTTTTTTAGCACTGGGTTCCTAGGGTCTGAGGCTTTATTTTTGTTGATCGTACTTAAACTTGGTGCATTTACTGTGGAGACAGCCAAGATCGCCACCGTTTTCCAGGTTTGTTGTTTGGAATGGGATTTGGGGCCTCCAGAATTCATGCCCTGGCTCCCACGGGTGGATTTCCACATCTGTGGCTTCCACTTGGATTAGATGACATTCCTTCCATGTTATGCTTTTTCCACCTACTACCAGGTTTTTTGCACTTTATACCTGCTTTTAGGTGTCGTGACTGGCGCCAGTTTGGTACAGATGCAGGCCACGCAGCCGCCCAGTGTGGGATAAAAGCTACGTGGATTTAAGGCTATTAGCTCGGCTTGCACGATTCAGGGCGGTCAGAGGTCGCGACTTTTCTCTCGACTTTTTCGATGGTGTGTTCCGCGGTGTTCCGCGTTAGCTTGGGCTTGCCAGTTAGTCAGCTCCGTGAAACCGTTAACACCGAATAGTCCTATGCCGAGCAGAAGAGCTGTTATTCGTCAGTTTCCAGATTCCTTGCCAGGGAGTTCGAGCAGCCGCCCTTAAGGTTTGCTACAATCCCATCCAATTCAAATGCAACCTGCATCAGCGCAAAAATGGTTTGGTACTACAAACAGCGCCCCAAAGGAATCTCCCTCTCCAGGGGCTTAAAACATCGTAGCGAGCAGCTTCTGACAGCCTCGCCCTGCGATCAGCTGATTCTGCTGGCATTGTGCAACACTGCCCAGACCAGCTGAGTCGAGTGCGGAGGTTCAAGTGGAAAACTAGAGAGAAGTGCAACAACAAGATATACCCGCCAAGTGAAAATACTCAAGAGAGTTTTCCGTAACGCCACTGGACTCCCAGTAAGAAACTCTATTGCGGCCTGGTCAACTGATGGTGCCCACGGTGGAGTCACCTTCAAGTGCAGAGACAGGTGAGTCCCTGGACCAACTGCTGAAAGCCTAAGCCTGGTGTGCAGCTGCCAGCGAACGTGGCTAGCCGGTTTTATCTGCGCAGCGCACTTTTCTTACCCAGTTGGCGGTTGATAGTTCTAATGGCGGGCGTTTTGTCGTGCAGAACTATTAAACTAATCCCACATCGAATATAAACTAATCTTATTACGAATTCATACTTAATCTATGCTTATATATGGGTACTATATAAAATAAATATTTATTTTATTGAATGTGGACAATTATAATGGAATAATATATAGAGTGTACTAAATTTTGGACAAAAAGAAATTGAAATATCGCCACGCACAAACTACAGGAATTAGCATTGTTTACGTCAGGGCGTTTAATTTCAGGAGGCAGTTGTCGAGCGGCAGTTTTATTAAGATGTCTACATCTCGCACGTGTTTTTTTGCGTACCCTCCGTTCCTGGGACTTTATCTATTTAAGCGATCAAGCCACCCCGCCACAACAAACATTGATGTATTAAACGCCGTTGTGTCGGATTTAATCACTTTTGGATTTAGACTATGAATCATCCATCGCGGACTTTGGACCCTGGTGTGGTGCCGTGCGCAAAAGGGCGAAAAGGAGATGCCGAGGAAGCGGGCCCAGCGCAGGAAGCGTTTCAGCCATCGAGAATCGAAACGCGAGTGAACAACGTCAAGCAAGTCAAAGTCAAGGCTTTAGAAGTCAGCAAGGATCAAGATCGCTACGTCGAGATGTTCTGTCTCCGAATTGAGACACAGATAGCTGAGGTCCCCGGAGTCAAATACGCGTCTAAGTTGAGTGGAGAACGTTTCAAGGACTGCTCTAGCTACGTCGGACGGTTGTCTGAATAGTTGAGTAGAAATTCTGCCGTAGCAGAGAAGGCCACCGAAAGCGGAAGACTACGAGAAGCATCAAGAAGCACCATCATGAGATAACTAAACTTTGTAACCCAGAGCCGTAATTAAACCCCTCATATCCCGAATTCTGAATTGTTGTTACTGGTAACCGGGCGGTCACATTTACTAGAAATTTGGGACGAACGCACAAATCTACTGAGCTAGCCGCACGAGTTTCGAAGCGAGCAAACGTAAGAAAACAGTTCGTTACAGGACATACGGACAGACGCACATGGCTAAAACGACTCAGCTAGTGGTCCTGAACAAGAATATATACATATACTTTATGGGGTCGGAAACGCTTCCTTTTACTGTAACAGGTAAAAGGAAGCTTTTCCGTTTACTTTTCGACGAACTTAGTATACCCCTTTACTCTACGAGTAATGGGTATAAAAACACTATTATCTGATCAAATTGAATATAATATAGTAATGATAGGTTAATAATAAAATAGATTTTAACTTAAAATGTACATCCCTTTCAAAAATGCATGGAAAAATGAAATTATTATAGTTTTTTGGTATTTTTAAAACTTTTTTTTCGGTAGATAAACTTCGCTTGACGACGACCTGCAAATTAAAATAATTGTTGCAGGGCCAGCAATGTAGGCAGTCGTGTCGAAAACTGGGTCAAGTAAGGAAGACAAGTACGTAGCAGGTATTTGGAACCGCTTTCGACATTATAATAAAATACACAGATCGACAAAATCTGGACTTTTTCTTAAACCAAAACTAAACGATACAAAATCTAAAAGAAGAAAGTCGAGGTCAAAGTACCAAATTTTCGAGTTATAGTCACTTTTTACGGCACTTCTGCAGTTCCACAATTCACTGAAACAAAATCGTTACGTAGTCGACTGCGACGCCGACAGAGCCGAACGCAACGGCGTTTAACGGCCCTTAAATAAATCGTAAAAATAACCCAAACCATTTGAGTAATTAAAACGACATATGATAGAAAATTATTGGCCTTTTAAAATAAGTGTTTGATACAAGTATGGTATACAGAAGAATTTACACATATCATCAAAGTCAACATTTGTTAACAAAGTCATTTATAGCAGCGGTCGGCAGCGTCCTTTATTTTCTTGGGTCACGGGCAGTCAAGAATTAAAAAATTTGGTGGGACGAACACACAATATCATAATATTTATCGCAAGCAACAAGTTTTGGGAGACCGGGGGGATTCTGAATTCAGCTTCCACAAATTGTTCCTACCCAGGGGCTTCATCATGACTATCTGATCGGGCCCCTGGGTACGTCCCGAAAGGAAATTCTGGAGGTGATCACGTAAAACAGCATGCCGGCCCTACGCATGTTCATTCGTCCGTATGAGTGTAAAAAAGTGGGAATCTTGATGGCACTGGCAGACGACTTCGATGAGTTGGATCAGCAGAGAAGGGGATTTCGAGCAGGTGCACACTCAACAGGCCAGAGTTCACCTGGCAGCCGCACGAAGGGAGCAAGGCGCAATCTGCTGAAGGTGCCAGGATGGCACAGATGCTCTTAAGAGCCGCGGTCCACATGACCATAATGTGTCCAGCGGATGGAGGGATTATAAAAAAACGGGAAAAATGCTGATACCCGAAAATAGCGTCCCATTCACAAGCAGAGCGCTCAAGAGAAACTGGGGCTCTGATACTAGCTCACAGCCCTATACACGCCACAGTCACCGTCAAAACCGATCAGACGATGTTGACCGTTAATACAAGTTTGGCGGAAACCATAGGCTGCTCTCCAGCATTTATCATGCAGGGTAGAGAGCCGAGACTACCAAACGCAGTGTACGATGAGGAGACCACCGAAACAGGAACGCAAACGGCGTCAGAAAACGGGAAAAAACTGAAGGAAATCTTCGAATTGGTCAGGAGAAATACACCACTACAACCTCCGAAGGCGACCATGGAAGCCGAAGAAGAGAGAGACGGTCTGGACCATCGAGGGGTTTGAGGGAGCACTGTACTATTCGTTAGCGGGGAAAGGGAGAGGACGATACGGAGTATCGAAACGGGCACAGCACTGGCAACACACACGGATACAGGAGCTCATACACAAAAAAAGGAGCGCGTCAGGGCCCAGGCACAGGCAGGTTCAATTGTGGCCCCGAACGGGCATGAAAATGCGTTGCGACAGATGGTCCCGTAGCGACGGGTCACCCACGACCGGATGACGGCGCAATTGGCGCGGCCAGCCGCTGAACCAGCCAGGTGGCAGGAACGCCTCAAGGAGGCCGAAGAGGAGGAGGCCCACTTATGTGCATCGCCGTCGCCAAAACCGACACCGATACCGTCTCCGCCGCCACCACCACCGACGCGGGAGCCAAATCTGCCGCCACCGTATTACTGCCACCGCTCCCACCGACACCTCCCCCTTGAAAACCGCCAACAACACCACCCCTTCACCGCCATCACCGTCGCTGCAGGAGCAGCAGCAGGAAGAGCGACAGAAGGAGCAGCCGGCGCGACAAAAGGTGTCAGAGGAGCACGAGGTGACGGTAATGTGGAGATGGCCGGAAAATGAGGTCGGCAGAGGCGAATCGGGAGCGAGCGCGGAGCGGAAGCGGCAGGACGAGGGCCGGGAGAAGAGGCCATGTCAGTGGCCCACTGCAGGAAAGCTGCCGACCATTTTGCGCGGCAGGCCCAATAAAAAAAAGTACCACATTGGGGCAAGGACCGGCAAAAACGGCAAGAGTATGTTCTGGGACGAGGGAGGGTATGCGTAACGGCGCCAAAAGCAACAGCAACAACACCACACATAAGAAAACACAGCAACAAAAAGAGGTCGATCTCTTCGACAGCCAGGAACGGGCGAGAGAGGTGTGGCTAAACGCGAAAGCCAGGCGCGCGCGATTACTCAAAGGAAGAGTAAGGATGCACAGAAGACTGCCGGGTGGACCAAGATCGCGAGGTCAAGATGCTTCTGCTTCAAGTCTGAGACTACATCGCTGAGATCCGAACACGAATGTGTGGAGCACATCACCAGTAAGGTAAACATCTCGAGGACAAGACGCTGATGCTACTAGTTTGCGACTACATCGCTGAGGCCGGAATGGTGGTTGTTCAGTTGTGACGCCGTGCTTAAAATGCTCTCTACGGCTGTCATAGTAAGCGGGGCTCTTGGGAGTAGTTAAACGACTGAAGTTCAAATATAACAGTTTAGCCTTTAATTCATTAGCTTATAATGTGTACACTTCACTATTGTTCATTAATTAACTTTATACAAAATGGGTCACAATGGACAGAAAAGTAAAAGGTGACGATATTGTTCCGGTCGCTGAAGCTAGTGTGCTCTCCTTACTTCTCGCAAGTTCTGTATAGTTGCCAAATGTCTTGACCCTTTTATTCAGATGGCAGGGCTATCAGCTGTGTGGACGAACGAAGTACCGTGGGACTGAACATGCCGCCCGCCAATGCGAAATCAGCATGATACATGTGTTGTTCAGGATTCTGGATCTAAAATTCCCTTGTACTCGTAGCGGCTAAGACAAAAAAGAAAGAGAAATGACATACGGATGCAATTGATTACCAAAGGAGAAACAGATGGTTCATGTTAGCATGAGATCGGCAGGCGACAAAGTTTGGAGATGGATCTTTTTGACTGCCTGATTTTGTTTCCAATGTTACAACTCGATCGAGGAAATCCTCTCCAGGATGGAGACTAGTAATTCTACCGAGCGTCCATTGCGATGGATGCAGTTGATCGTCCTTGATGAGTACTAATTCATTGATTTTAAAATTCTCCTTTTCCTGACACCATTTTGGGCGAGTTTAAAAATGGGACAGAAAATTTCGGCTCCATTGTGCCCAAAACTGACGGATCAAATTTTGATGAGACAAAAAATGCTCACGGAACGAAAAGTTTTAAGGGCGACAATAGGCAGGTGCGAGCAGGGTGTCGCCAATGAGAAAATGTGCCGGCGTGAGAGCTTCTAAGTCGTCTTGATCATCTGTTAGCGGACAAAGTGGCCAAGAGTTTAGGCAAGCTTCAATCCTGATGAGCCCCGTTGCGAGTTCCTCATAAGTTTGCTTGTGATTGCCGACAATCCTCTTTAGATGGTGCTTGACGGACTTGACCCCGGCCTCCCAAAGGCCTCCGAAATTGGGGGAGTATGGCGGAGTGAAAAGCCATGTCGGGCAAGTAGCGTGGTCGCGATCAGCCTGTTGTGCGCTTGCTAATAACTTATTGGCGCCAACGAAATTTTTTCCGTTGTCGCTATACATGTGTTGAACTGGTCCTCGGCGACCAGTAAAACGAGAAAATGCTAGTAGGAAGTGTTCCGATGAGAGTCCGGAAACCGCTATTAGGTGAACTGCCTTCGTAGCCAAGCAGACGAAAATAGCGATGTATCCCTTGTCCCACGAAGCCGTGCTGCCTTGATTTCCATTGCTCCGGTATAATCGACGCCGGTCGCAATGAATGGGTTGTTCGGTGGGTTGACCCTGTATACCAGCAGGTCACCCATCTATTGACTACCGATGCGAGGTGACACGCGGAAGCACGTATGCATTTTCGAAGGATTGTCCGGACGGCTTGTCTTCCATTTAGAATACAGAACTTGCACCTCGTGTGGGCCAGAGTTGGATGAGCGCCGCCATGCAGGATAGCTTGATGTGAGTTCTGAATTACCAGCTCTGTAAAGAAATGACGCTGCGGTAAGATGATGGGATGCTTGCGATCGAAAGAAAGGTCGGAATGTTTAAAATGCCGTCGTCAAGAAAGGGAGTGAGATTCCTTAGGATGCTCTTATTTTTTTTTTATTGCACTATTTTAACGACGCAGCGAGGTGCATTGTCCAGTTCCTCCGGCGACAGCTGATTGTAAGATCTGGTTTTCCTCGATTGAGTGTTGTGACAAAAGCGCAGTATGTATGCTATGACTCGAACGAGTTTGGTGTAAGTCGAAATCCGCTCAATGATATTAATGTCTACCTGGGTGGTGTGCAAACGAATCCGAATAGATTTTCCTTCTAGGGACTGCCCATCAAACTCTATATTCGGCCCTTCAGTGTCCGGCCACTCACTGGAGTGTTGACTTAACCATGATGGTCCGTGCCACCAGAGATCAAAGGTTGAGATTTCTGATGGGGATAGTCCTCTCGTAGCACTGTCTGCTGGATTATAAGCCGTGGGAACATGTTTCCATTGTTTTGGATCGCTGTGGTTCAAAATGTAGTCAACATGATTGGCGACGAACGTATTCCATCTAGTGACATCTCCTTTGATCCAGTGGAGAACGATAGTGGCGTCCCACCATTAGTAACGGAGATTTGAGCGTTTTTACAACGATTGTTTGCTACTACCCACTTAGTTAGTTTAGTTGCCAGTACAGCGCCGAATAATTCGGTCCTCGGGATTGTGAGAGGTTTCGTTGGAGAAATTTTCGATTTTGCAGCAATGAAAGTGGCGAAAAATGATGAATCCGGTTGGGGTATGCCCATGTAAACCGCCGCTGCGTGGGCGTGAGTGGACCCGTCGCAGAAAGCGTGTAACTGGATATCATGGCTAAAGGCTGCAAGGTATTCGGATTTTGCTGATGTCCTTCAGATTGACACGAAACATTTCCATTTGTTAGCGATGGTACTGGGCACTGGGTCGTCCCATCCTAAGAAGTGCTCGGAATGTAGGTGTGCTATTGTGACTTTCTTTGGAATTATTTTTGCGCTATGTCGTTGCTAACCCATTTTCTCAATTCCATATTTGCGGATTTTAGAGCGTTCTGAATTTGTAAACGCTTGTTTTATGCTGCTGAGATAGTGTGATCACCAGAAAGAATATCGTCGATGTAGATTTCGTGTTTTAAGACCTCTTTCGCCAGTGGATAGTTTTCGCGTTCATCTTCTGCAAGTTGACGAATGACTCTGATGTCGATGAATGGTGCAGAAGCGGTTCCGAAAGTTACAGTTGACAGACAATATTCCTTGATGTTTCAATCCCCCGCTTGCCATAAAATCCGCTGATACTGCGTGTCGTCCGGATGTACGTCGATGCAGCGGTACATGTCGGCTGTGAAAACATGTCGGTACTGTCTCCAATTCAGCAACACTGCAGGGAGATCATTTTGAAGAGTGGGTCCTACGGACAATACATCATTTAGAGATCGACCGTTTGAGGTCTTCGCCGATGCGTCGAATACAATGCGCTGTTTGGTGGTGAGACTGTCCTCTTTATAGACAGCGTGATGAGGAAGAACGGAGGATTCCACAGGACAGATCTTCTCCAATGATGAGATCTATGCGCTTTGAGCGATAGTATAGAGGATCCGAGAGCTGGAGTCCGTTGATGTGTTTCCAATTTTGAGGCGAAAAGATTGGTTTCGTAGACGTGAGGTCAGCGAGTTCAAAACGTACACAGAGTCGACATCTAGATTGAACGTTGGGTTTAGCGACGTTCGGTTGCAGCATCTTGTCGTAAAGTTGCACCGTTGACCAGTAGTTTGGCCGACGCCGGCGATCGATGCGCGGATTCTGCATCGTGGGAGTTGGAGAGCTTGGACGATATGCTCTGAGATTATTGTAGCTTCCGACCCCTGATCGATGAGGGCAGTTATTGATGCTTGAGCGCCGCTCTGGGGGTGGCAGACAATAATCCGTGCGGTAGCTAACAAGATATTCTGTCGCGTTGCATGGGAGGCTGTGGAAGAATAACATTGGAGGTTTGAACTAGCAAGGGGGCTAACTGGTGAGATGTCGTCGTTCATAATCGAAGCGATATGTGGTTGACTGGATGATACCGGATGAAGTAGAGAATGGTGACGGTGTCCACAGTGGTAGCAATTCTTTACACTTGAACAGCGGGCAAGCATGTGCGATTTGCTTAATCAGTTGAGGCATAGGTTTGACTTACTCACGACCTCCTTACGCTGGTATCAATCCAAGCTTAGGAATCGCTTACATCGACGAAGGATATGATTACCATTGCAATGTGGGCAACGACGTACTGGGGGGCCTGGTTGCGCGTGGGTGTTATGAACCGAGATACGTTTTGTAGTGTCTGGTTGTGATGATCCAGATTTGCTTGTGCCCGAGCAGTGTCTACTTTCAATGGCGTTTAGGGTGATTAAACGGTTGTTGAGAAACTGTTCGAGATCCTTGTACGAGGGAATGCGGGTTTGACTGCCGAGATGATGTTCCCAGACGGAGTGCGTTTCTTTCGGTAATTTTGCAGTCAAATAACAGGCGAGCAAGTGATCCCCTTCCTGCAGTGACGCGTTGATGGTGTTACAGGCGGCTGCGCAGACGTTGACTGCACCTATCATGGATCGAATATCATCGGGCTTCTCCTTGCTTAGGCTTGGCAACTGGTACAACATGTTCATGTGATTGGAGAAGATCACGCGTGGATTGTTATAACGCTGAACTAATGTGTCTTATGCCACCGAATAATTAGCGGCCGTCAAAGGAATTTGACGAATATCGCAATCTCGACCAGCTGGCGGAGATTTCTTGAGGAAATGAAACCGTTGAATATTGTCCATCCGCTCATTTTGCTGAATTAACCGAGTAAAGGCGTCACCGTTGTGGCATGTGGACACGTGCGTCGGCAACCGTCGACACGGCGGTTGGTGAAGAGGCTGAGGACGGCATAACCGGGAACTTTATTCTTTGACCTTCAGATACAAGACAGTAGGTTTCCATGTATATGTCCTCAAAACTGTCTGCGATCTTCTTGGCGTGATAGACCGTTTTGGCGTATCCCTCTGTGCAGATGATTACTCGATGGGTGGTCTCAAAAGCCGAGTTTAATCTCTCGATTTGCTGCAAGCGCTTCATATAATAGCGTTCGGTTTTTTTGAGAAGCGGAATCCTTCTTATAATTCTGCTGCAGACGTGTTAGACTTTGAAGACGCTCCTTTTGAAGTGTAACAAAACCTGCTACGGTCGGATCATCAGCTTCGTGGTCAGAAATATTATGAGAATTTTGTTTACCAATTTGTTTTGAACCTAGCTAGCTCTGCTAGATAAATTACGTAACGTTGACTATAGCGTGAGCGCAGGCTGTACTGTTTTCCGATTCCGCTTTGAGTAGGAGTTTTCCTTGGTTGCGAAATTATAACGGGCCTTCTTGCAGTGTGTGTGTGTAGAAGGGCTGTGCTCTATCGGTGTGAGAGCACTTATTGGGGGCACAAACGGAGACGATCGCAATTTGTGTTAGATGGAGTGATGGGTGTTATGCATTATAACCAACAATTGAAAGATCACACTGAGATTTTTAAACTTCAAGCAAGATTCCCCTCGTGGGCCACCATGTTCATTTGTGACGCCGTGCCGGTAAAAAAAAGCTCTGTACGGCTGACATTGTAAGAGGGGCTCTTGGGAATAATTACACGACTGAAGTTCAAATATAACAGTTTAGCCTTTAATTCATTAGCTTATAATGTGTACACTTCACTCTTCTTCATTAATTAACTTTAACAAAATAATGGGTCGCAATGGACAGCAAAAAGAAGACAATGTTGTTCCGGTCGCTGAAGTTTGTAGTTCTCACTGCTCTTCTCTCAAGTTCTGTAGGGTAGTTATAGTTATAGTTATAGTTATAGTTATAGTTATAGTTATAGTTATAGTTATAGTTATAGTTATAGTTATAGTTATAGTTATAGTTATAGTTATAGTTATAGTTATAGTTATAGTTATAGTTATAGTTATAGTTATAGTTATAGTTATAGTTATAGTTATAGTTATAGTTATAGTTATAGTTATAGTTATAGTTATAGTTATAGTTATAGTTATAGTTATAGTTATAGTTATAGTTATAGTTATAGTTATAGTTATAGTTATAGTTATAGTTATAGTTATAGTTATAGTTATAGTTATAGTTATAGTTATAGTTATAGTTATAGTTATAGTTATAGTTATAGTTATAGTTATAGTTATAGTTATAGTTATAGTTATAGTTATAGTTATAGTTATAGTTATAGTTATAGTTATAGTTATAGTTATAGTTATAGTTATAGTTATAGTTATAGTTATAGTTATAGTTATAGTTATAGTTATAGTTATAGTTATAGTTATAGTTATAGTTATAGTTATAGTTATAGTTATAGTTATAGTTATAGTTATAGTTATAGTTATAGTTATAGTTATAGTTATAGTTATAGTTATAGTTATAGTTATAGTTATAGTTATAGTTATAGTTATAGTTATAGTTATAGTTATAGTTATAGTTATAGTTATAGTTATAGTTATAGTTATAGTTATAGTTATAGTTATAGTTATAGTTATAGTTATAGTTATAGTTATAGTTATAGTTATAGTTATAGTTATAGTTATAGTTATAGTTATAGTTATAGTTATAGTTATAGTTATAGTTATAGTTATAGTTATAGTTATAGTTATAGTTATAGTTATAGTTATAGTTATAGTTATAGTTATAGTTATAGTTATAGTTATAGTTATAGTTATAGTTATAGTTATAGTTATAGTTATAGTTATAGTTATAGTTATAGTTATAGTTATAGTTATAGTTATAGTTATAGTTATAGTTATAGTTATAGTTATAGTTATAGTTATAGTTATAGTTATAGTTATAGTTATAGTTATAGTTATAGTTATAGTTATAGTTATAGTTATAGTTATAGTTATAGTTATAGTTATAGTTATAGTTATAGTTATAGTTATAGTTATAGTTATAGTTATAGTTATAGTTATAGTTATAGTTATAGTTATAGTTATAGTTATAGTTATAGTTATAGTTATAATTCTCTCCTTTCTTCTCGCCTGTTCTGTAGAGTTTCCAGATGTCTTGACCCTTTTATTCAGTTGGTAGGGCTATCAGCTGTGTTGATGAACCAAGTACCGTGGGACTGAACAGTGGTCTTCGAGGAACATGGAGGAAGAGATTAGTCGATAGTGTGCGCACGTTGGGGAAAGCACCACGTTCAAAAAATTTACGGTAGGAAGTTAGTGCTTTGTTCCGAGTCTTAAAACTCCCCACAAATCTCGAAGCAGGAAAGCCTCTAGCAACAGCGAAGGTGACGAGAATGTGGAAGGAGTCCAGGGCATCCAGGTCCATCAGTAAGTAATGGACCTTGGACCCTTGCAAAGTGGGGAGAACGTTGAATATCGGTACGGCGCTGGACCTCGGACTCTCGTCGAACGGTAAATGTGCGGACTATGTGGGCTATTCGCATGACAAGAACCAAACCAACCTCTGGCAGTCCCCGTACCTCGTTGGCGCAGAAAAGATACGCCGCAGGTGTCATCGAGTTTAGTCGATGTCGGCCAACATACAAGGACTAGCCTTCCCCTGGTAACGTTTTTCCATGCATTTAAAAAAAATTATCTATTAAACATTTTACATTTTCGTCTACTTACTGTGACGTCATTAACCGTAAACAATGTATTGCGAAATAATCACTTGCCAACGCATCACTCATTTTAACGACACGCCAAAGAAATCGAATGAAAAGCGCGCGTCGCTAAAATAAAAATCATAACAAAATAAACGTCAGTGTAGAGTCGAGAACAAGACAACAACATTTCGCATTTATTGTTATTGGCCTGCCTCGTTGTTATCTGATACGGATACGACACTAATGCAATATAGGCGGGTGACTATAGGCATGCTTTGTGACTTTACAAAAACAAAGTGAGGTAAGTGGAAGGGTTTAAAAATACTGTGACAATAGCGCTCCCAAAAGTTGGTACTAATTGCAGGTGACACTTAACACATACCGCAGTTTTGGTTTTTTTTTTATATGCATTTTTATAGCCAACAAATTATATGGTGATTATTTCTTTGTCTTACAGCTGAACCTACTACGGGAGACCAATAATGTTCTCGCCATCAACCTAAGGGATATAACAGGAGTCAAGCTCGCCGAGGACTACATCAAGCTGTCAGTGGTCGAGTCAGACAAAATCTTTCCCACCAAGGTGAGTTAGGTCTGATTACAGTTACTTAAAATTATGAAATAGACATTTATGCGCAGAGATAATAAAAAAACAGCGTGGCTGGCTTATTTTATTTCTATTAATGAGTATTCCAGAAAATCATTGCTGGAAATAGGAAGCGTTTTTTAGAAAAATCATATACAGGATTTTACTAAGGGGGGTATTAGAAACTAATTTTTGTAGTTATATTTGGGTGCAAATATTTTTCATAACATTTTAGCCATGTGTGTGGGACTAATGTTGTCTAACCCCCAAATCCTTTCTCCTTTTTGTTTTTCTTCCCCACATGGAAAACACGGCTAACATATTTATTAACCCAATTATAAACCCTCAACTCATCTGGTTCTAAATGGGATGTAACATTCACCTTTGACAAACCATTATCCAAACGATAGACAGTTTTCTCTGTAGCCGACATCATTTGCTTCGATTCGCCCATAGCATTTTCATCTACTTGGAGCAGCTCTAATGAACAGCTTGTTTCGATTAATAAACACACAGGTGAGTAGTTTACTGCTTAAACTATCATAAACTAAACCTCGTAACCCAACAGTATATAAAGGCAGCCAGCCTTGGGTCGTCGCAAATTTTACATGAACCAATCGCACTGTAACCTTATTCTTCTGTTAAATGCAATGAATAGGGCTTTACTTTTTGGAATCAAAAACATTATAAATGTTATTGAGTAAACTCAACGGCATTTATATGTATCAAGCTTTGCCGCTGCGGCTTTGTCCCTGTTTAGGAATTGTGTTTACATAAATCGGAAAGATTTCAACGCTATTTTGTCTCCATAACATACTTTAAAAATAAGAGACTATACATACAAGTATATGGCCCGACTATCAAATACCCGTTACTCAGCTAAAAGGTTTGGGATAGGGATGGAGATATGCATGCAGCAAATCGGCTTATTCTAGCTCTTATAGTCTCAGTGTTGGGATTTGTCATGGGTAGCGCAAGTTTATTTCAGCAGGGTGCCACACACAATCTATCTCTCACAAACGCCCATAAGGTTTTGTTTTCTTGTTTTATAAAAGTCTAAATGGGATTCTGTTATGATTATCAAACATTTTTTAGTCCGGACCTTCCATTAAAAAGTTATAAGAAAACAAGGGAGAACGCTATAGTCGAGTACCTCGACTATCAGATACCCGTTACTCAGCTTAAGGGACCAAAGGGAAATGGAGATATGCAAGCAGCAAAGCGAGATTTAAATGCGCCACCTACCGGCGGAAGACAGATTTAATCGTAGTGGGCGTTAGGGTAGGCGTGAAAAATTAATTATTCTATAGAATAAGTTAGCCGCGCACTTTGCTCTCTCTGAGCGCCGGCAGTGCTTTTTTCTGTGCCGCTAAATTCGGCCGGCAACTATTTACATACACACACATACAAGCGTAAAAACATTTCGCATTGTCTGGCTCTGACGTCATAGCTTTTTTTCTTGGGAGGTTTGTGGGCGTTAAAGTGGGCGTAGCAAAATTTTTGGGTCAATCGATAGGTATTGACAAGACTAATACATTTCAATTAAAATTTTCTATTTAGTATCAAAACTGTAGGAGCCACAGTTTTGGGCGGTTTGTGGGCGTTAGAGTGGGCGTGGCAGTCTACTGAAACAAACTTGCGCTGCGTAAGAAGCTCAAGAATCTGCACGCCAAATCTCAATAGCCTAGCTCCCATAGTTTCCGAGATCTCAACGTTCATCCGGACAGACGGACAGACGGACATGGCTAGATCGACTCGGCTAGTGATACTGATCAAGAATGTATACACTTTATGGGGTCGGAAACGCTTCCTTCTGCCTGTTACATACTTTCCGACGAATCTAGTATACCCTTTTACTCTACGAGTAACGGGTATAATTTAGGTATAGACCCTAGGTTTCGCTCTTGCGTAGTGTGTGCAATGATCGCTTTGCTGCTTGCATATCTCCATCACCCTCGCACTCCCCTTAACTGAGTATCAAGGGTATCTGATAATCGAGGCCGTCGACTAAACCGTTCTCTCTTTTGTTTCATTATTTTTCCGATCCTTTCTACGTCAACGTCTCCTTCACTGAGTTGCAAAATTCTGACTGAATTCACTATACACTCTTCAAGAATGTAACTAGCATTCCCGCCAAGCCTTCGTCCTCGTTTAAGGAAGTTCACGAGTGTCTCGGTTTCAAAAAATTAATTTTTCAAACTTTTTTTTGATAAAATGTAATCTTCACCGTTCATAAATTATGCAGCTAAATGAATTGTTTATTATTCAATGTTGTTCACAAGTAAAGCGCTCCGAAGGAATCACAGGCAGAGCGCTCAAGGGAGAACTTGAGCATTTAACCGCGTTTTTCTCGAAACTACGTTATTTTATCTGGTGACCACGATATCTCAATATTTTTTAATTGTTTTAGTTCGTAAAAAACTACATTTATCTAAATTAAAATGTAGTTTTTATGTACACCTTACTCGTCGATTAAAAGGATGTAATGTATTCGGGGAAAAGTAGGTTTTAGGTTGTTAAGAAAAAGTCGCCAAAAGATTAAAATATGTTTATTTTTTTTCACTGAAAAGAGGAAAAATTAATAGAATCAATCGCGATCCGCTCTGGTTGTGTTGGAAGCAAAATTGTGACTGACTGTAGTCCGATAGATTAATACAAGATTATGCAGAACTAACTTGAAAACGCGTAAGTAAACGTTTTATGAAAAAGAACTGAGCGAGGCAAATGCATTTGGACTATAACGAACTGTTTTGCTATGTTTGCTCGCTCCGAAATTCGTGCGGCTAGCTCAGTAGATTTGTGCGTTCGTCCCACCAAATTTATAGTTAGCGTAACCGCCCGGTTAACAGTAATGCCAATTCTGAGTTCAGGTTACGAGGCGTTTATTCACGGCTCTAGGTTAGAAGGTTTATTTATCTTGTGCTGGTGTTTCCTGCGCTAATGCTTCTCGCAGTCCTCCGCTGCACCGGGTACTTCTGCCGTTACTCGTGAGAGATGACGAAGAGTTGGGCTGTAGGCACCGTTTTCAGACTAGGGTGAACAGGCGCTGAGTTTTCAAAACAACCGCCTTGCCAGACACAACCTCCTGTCCCTTGCTCTGTCCCGTCCGGTCCCTTCAGACGCTCACTCAGTTCCCCTTGACGCTCCGAGCAACCGTCCGGTTTACGCCAACAGTTCCTGTACCGAACGCCTAGATCGTTTCACCCTAGTCTTCCCTCAAGACTGTTGCAGTCGTATTTGAAGCGTGAGCGGATTCTGGGTGCCTCTCGCCGATCTTGCAAGTGGTGTGTTGCTGTTGACGTCCTGCTCTGCTCGGAGGATCTGTTATCCCCGCTCGGTTATGTCCTGGCTCGTCGATGTCCATGCTCTGCGTTGTACTTGCTCTGCGATGTCCATGCGGTGCATAACTGGGTAATGCGCTCTCAGGATTCCGGTGCTACGTCTGGACAATTCCTGCTTAATTATTCGGGAAACCGTCCAATGGCTGCGATTTCCAGACAACCGTCGGGCTCCACAGCTAATCAATCAAACGTCAGAATCAGTAGGATTTGCCTGTGCCACGTCTGCCCAATTCCTCATTAAATATTCGGGAAAACGACCGACATAGCTAGAGCAGTCCCCCTCACAGTCGATTGAGTTTCCTCTACACTCCTCCCGAGTCGACGGTTTCTCGTTGAGATGGATCGCCTCCGATACCGTTAGGTAGTCAACGACTGCGCTTTCCAAAAATACGTCGGGCGCCACAATCAAATATCTCCACGTCTGGATACGTCGGTGCTATGCCAGCTCAATTCCGTCCGACGTACCTAGAGCAGTCCTTCCAAAAGTCGACCGATTCTCCACTGAACTTAGCCGTGTATTTGCCTTTAAGGACCTCAGCTACCTGTGTCTCAATTCGGAGACTTATGCTGACTTTCACAGCTGTATCTCCTAGACTTTGACTTTGCTTGACGATTTTCACTTCCAGCGCTGGGCCCGCTTATATAGGTCTCCTAATACCGTTAATCCTTGGCCTCTCCTGGTCTCCACTGCCCACGGCACCACACCACGGTCCAAAGTACGCTGTTTTACCGTTCGATCTTTCGCCCTCCGCGCACGGCACCGCACTAGGGATCAAAAAGCGTTGATGTACCGTTGTTCGGTAACTCACGGCACGCCTGCGCTTAAAACTTTTATTCGTATTCTCCAAACTCTCTTTCATTGACTTCCAAGATATACCATAAGCAGCACAATATATTTAACAATATAAATATATAATAAAACATGTTCACAATAATAATTTGCTACAAAATATGTTTGCCGTGTTCGGTGGATCTGTTATCCCCGCTCGACTTAGTCGGCTGGCACGTCGATGTCTTTGCTCTGCGCTGTACTCGCTCTGCAATGTCTCTGCGCTGCGATGTCCTTGTGCTGCGTAACTGGATCTCGGGCTCTCACGATTACGGTGCTACGTCTGCACAATTCCTGACTAACTATTCGGACAACTGTCCGAAGTAGCTAGAGTAGTTCTCGTTACAGTCGACCGAGTTTTTTCCGTGCCATGACCTTCGATACTGGACTCAAGGTACCCGGCGGCTGCGTTTTCAGACAACCGTCGGGCGCCACAATCAATTAACACCACGGCAGGATCGACAGGGTAAGTCAGCGCAATGCCTGCTCAATTCTTGCTTTACCCGCAACCGTCCGACGTAGCAACAGTCGACCGAGTCTCCACTCAACTTAGCCGTGTACTTGCCTTCAAGGACCTAAGCTACCTAAGCTACTCGCATGCGCCTTCTTTTCTCTCGCTCCTCCTATTGCTGTCCCGCTCTATCGCCTTCGCTCCTCTCCAAACTCTTTCTGCGTACTCTCCAAACTCTCTATATCTCCTTACTCTCCAACCTCAGTAGTAGGGAAAGACGCGTTCTGGGACAATTTGCATATTAATGGCCCCCGCCCCCTTACTAATTAGCATATTAATGACCCCGCCTCTCACTGATTAACATATTAATGACCCCCGCCTCTTCATTAAAGTATGCGGGTTCTGGGACAATTAGGATAATCCAATAAATTAAGTGATTTTAATGGACTTTGAACTCATAAAAATGTCACGATCATGTCTATAAAGAGTATACTTAATTGCCCCCAACCCCACACCACCATGTGACAATACTGATCACGTGACCTTTTTGCCTCATTATCAACAATTAATATTCAGCAGGTGTTGCTGTACACGGGAGAAAGGTCGCACACTTTCCCCACATCCCCATGTGACAATATTGATCATGTATCCTTTTCCTCATTATTAGCAATTAATATTCAGCAGGTGTTGCTGTGCACGTGAGAAAGGTCGCAAACCCAAAACATCTAAAGATGGTTGCCTTAGAGGAACATGTCCGATCATGTTGGGGAATAACGTTTCCTTTGATTGTAAAATTAATTTAGAAATCAAAAGAACCCCAATAAAATGAATCTCACAAGTTAATAATTCTCAGATGTCGAATATTTTCAAACAGACATTTATGTTTCCGCCCCAGAAGGTTTAACTGGTAAATTCTCTAAGATTCTCTCCTTTCCACAAACGGGTCATAAACATATCAAAAAAGGGATTCAAGCAAGAGCTACCCGAACATGCGCACCTGTCTATTACCTGACCGGAATAAAAGGGACACATGCACAAGTCTGAAGGCGCACGCCCATTGACAAGATCATGGGCCTCACGCCAACGACCTCACGGCTGACTGCTAGCTTTAATACGTTCCCATAATAGGGGTTGAAATCACTACCGCGCAACAACTCGCAAATAGCCGACATATCTTAGTCAAGGAAATATTTTTCATTCCCCGTACCTGTAATTTTAACTCGAAATAAAAAGTCAGAAGTAATACATTTATTCATTTATATTGGTATTGCGAACATGTTTGATTATATATTGAAATTAATTTGATTCTTGCTTTGATTCCGACGATTTGCATAGAAGAAGCAGGCGCACGTTTCCGACGTCATTTCTGGATTACAAAATGTAAAGTGTTCACCATAATTCGTAGTAGTGAGATCATGTCCACCTCGATTCATGAACATAGTTTTTGTGTTTAGAAGGTATTGAAAATGCTGACCAATTATCTGTCCTTTAAATTGTTTAATAAATTGGTCAACTTCCTCATGAAACTTCATTTGGTTAATTTTATTTTCTTATAGGTCTTTACACATCTAGTCTCAACTTTAAAATGATGTATAAAAATTATTTTATTGTTTTGGAGCTACTTTTAAAAAATGTCAAAATAATGTAAGCATTGTTAAGAGCACAAACCCCGCCCTTAAGGTGTGTTTCACAATAGGGAAACCGGTTTCCTTTAAACCTGTTTAATGACGGACAGCCCATTTCCTCGATATCAATGAGCTGACGACTCCCAAAAAACTTCTCTAGAAATCGTTTCTTTTCCACACCTTTACAAATAATTTGTTTTCCGCTTGTAATTGTCCTTAGATACTTTCGAGTTTGTGGAAATCTATTTTCTCCATCATTCCAAAAAATTTTGTGATGTGTATTGGTTAACCAAATTGCAGTCTTTCGAGATTTGGTATTTAGCATAGTAAAATCATATGGTGGTTCTATTAAAAAACTATTATTCAAGTTTGGATCTTTTTCGAATACAATTCAAATTTCCTTTAGAATAAAATTATTATTATTATCAAAGAAACCTTGAACATCAATCGATACAATATCTTTCAACATTTTTCTAATGTTAAACAACTCGTTGTACTAGTCCGTTTAGTGGGTTATATTCAACTAAACGGTCATGTATGAGGAGACAGTAAGCTTGGGTATTTTCATGACTTGGTGTCTTTAGTTCTATTAAAATTCTCACATCAATAGGACCAATTTTTACTGATTCGTTTTGATATGAAAGCTTAACCACAATAATAAGGGTCTTCAATTTAAATTCATTTGGGGTCAAAAAGGTTGTGATTAACGATTATAGTAACTAGATTGAAATCTTGTATACATTTCATATAGGTGAGCATACTAATTCTTACTAAAATCAACATTCAGATTAATTTTTATGACTTGGTGTCTTTAGTTCTATTGAAATTCTCACATCAATAGGACCAATTTTTACTGATTCGTTTTGATATGAAAGATAAACCACAATAATAGGGGTCTTCAATTTAAATTCATTTGGGGTCAAAAATGGTTTTGATTCACGATTATAGTAACTAGATTGAAATCTTGTATACATTTCATATAGGTGAGCATACTAATTCTTACTAAAATCGACATTCAGATTATTATGGAAATGACTCAGAATTCATGTGAACTTTCAAGTTTGATAAGTTATTTGTGATAAGTTCTCCATTTAGTGTAAATCCAATTATGGCAAATCTTGGTTTTTCAAGGTTAACCGACAATTTCACATTTCAGCTCTATTGATTCCCATACCCCAATTTGGGGTTAACATATAAATCCCAACTCTGGAATGCGATTGGTAGGTTTACACAACTTTTAGTAATATCGTACATCTTAATTTTTGCAAAATAGCTCAGAGTTACATGGGGAACTTTCCAGGCTTTTTTCGTAATTTTCAGTTTAAAAGTTTTTTCATTTCTGGTTTGTTCAAGATTCACCACGATTCTTAGTTAGCATCAACACTAGTTCGTGTTTAAAATTTAACAAAACTTTTTTATAAACCTCAGCCAATCCCAACAAAATTTGATTGGTACAGAAAAGATGAAGTGGGGTCCTGTAGAAATTTCATCTCCACTGCTCCATCCAGAATTTAATAGGTATTGACTTTGAAGATTATCCAGAGATATATAATTTTTTAGGGTAGTACTCATATTGACATGGGCTTGACACGTTGAACACGTTGTATTTAGTTGTTACCTAGCAGTATTTTGATGGTTACTTTCTGTTTAGTCTTGTTTTTGGATGGTTACTTTTTGTATAGTACCTGTACAGTACTTGGTTTTGGATGGTTACTATCTGTATAGTATCTGTAAAGTACTTGGTTTTAGATGGTTACTAAATGTTAACAAGTATTATGAGATGCTATAGTCTCTTATTAAGAATTATCAAAGAACACAAGTTAAAGTTTCTAAGATGTGTTAGCCAAACACACTTTCAGTTAACTATCATTACCTGACCGTCATCAAAGTCACATGCCCAAGACCCAAGGACATTGAATAAAATACTTCCCCTTCATTTGTACCTGTAGTTTTAATTACAGTCAGAAGCAAAATTTGTAGGATAATTCAATATTTTTTTATATATTTAATTATTGTAAACATATTTCATTAAATTAATAATTAATTATATTTTTTGTATATTTGTATATAATTAATTTTCTTACTCAATCCCTCTGTAAGAAACATGTCGGTTATTCCAAACGCAGATTTTCGCTTGGTTCCCATAGATAGATGTAAAATAGGTCTCACAATGTAATCTTTCTCAGATGTTGGATTATTTTTAAAGCATTCATTTGTTCTAACCCATAATAATATTATATCATATTTCGAAAGCATCATTAGCTAGCATAGGAGCGTCTTTCAATTTAATTTCTGATTCAAGTTTATGATAGAGGTGTTGGGACCTGGTAATATCGGTTTTTGTTGTCAACTATTTTTCTAGTTCTAGTTTTCTAGTTCTATTCTAATTGTATACTATTTGTATGAGTAAGGCATCATTGTCTAAGATTCTGAATAAGTTTAATAAACTCTTTTATTACAATACTCATCTGGTTTTCGTGATTCATGATGGCGGTTGAGCTGCTTGGACTTTGATTACTAGCTATTATTAGATGGTTACTATCTGCTTGGTAGATGTCTATTAGTTGCTTACTAGTTTTTATTAGCTGGTTACTATATGTTTAGTAGATGTATACAAGTTGTTTAGTAGATGTATACAAGTTGTTTACTAGATGTATACAAGTTGTTTACTAGATGTATACAAGTTGTTTTCTAGCTGTTTAGTATCTGGTTTTATATGTTTAGTAGATGTGTACAAGTTGTTTAGTAGATGTATACAAGTTGTTTAGTATCGGGTTTCTATATGTTTAGTATCTGTTTACTTGATGTTTACTAATTATTATTAGCTGGTTACTAGTTGTTATTAACGTCTACGAGCTTTTATAGTCTTTTGTTAAGAATGATCAAAAATTCTTGATCACTAGACGACTTTCGATGTGAAGTAAAAACTTACACTCTGATTTTCAATGTGTTTGCTATGTACATGAGAAAGAACGCAAAGCCAAAATATCTCAAGACTGATATATAAATCTTAAAGGAACATATCCGATTATGTTGGGGGAAGATGTATCCTATGATTGTAAAACTAATTAAGAAATAAATTGTTCACAAGCTGTCTAAAAACTGTTTAGAAGCTCTTTTGATAAACAATTTTGATTCATAATGACAGATATTAAGAATATATAATAATATCATCCACTTTAACTAGTATATTGTTAAAATAAAACATTTCCATTTTTCATGTTCTTTCATCTTATGTAGGTATAATAAATGTAATCTTAACTAGCTAGCCTTACATCCCATAACTATAGTTATAAGCTACAATAAAATGTCTAGAAAGAACAAAATATATGAATGTCAAAAACGATTTAAAACTAACTATAATTGGGAAAGTAATTGAAATCACTCCGGCGTAATACAGTAAAAAAGAAAAAACACTGTGATTATCCCATTTTCTATCACCATAACCAATGTGTATACCCACACCTAAATGACCAATTGTATCCTTTGTCCAAAAATGTCTGTGACTTTCACTTATAAATTTGTCACCGATAATTTAAATCCCACTAAGCAAACCACCCATTGCTAACCATACCATAACCCCAGAGTCAAGTTGGTTACCTACAATAAACATAGGTGATGGTGTAAAGGATTGCTAAAATGCCTCGACGGAGGCGCAAAGGTCATAAAAAAATGGTCATAAAAAATTTAATTAGGAAAGTATTTTTTATTTGCGAGCCATTTATAACTGTTGCCAACGACACAAACAGTTGTTACAAAGGATTTGCTTAAATGTCTCGACGCAGGCGCAAAGGTCAAGGTATTGGAAAAAATTCATGGAATATTATCCCTTCATAAAAGAGGTCATAAAACATATAATTAGGAAAGTATTTTTTATTTGCGAACAAATTATAACTGGTACCAACAACACAAATAGTTGTTACAAAGGATTGCTAAAATGCCTTGATGCAGGCGCAAAGGTCAAGGTAATGAAAAAATTCCTGGAATATTATCCCTTGACCAAAAACGAAAATTTCTTCTATTTGGATAATAAAAAAATATATATTTATTCAATACTTTGATTTTTCCATCAAGCTGCTTGATAAATCTAGTTGCTTGATATTCTCTAACTAATTGAGTAATAAGTTTTCATGTGTCTATTTAATTTACCAAAAGCAGTATTAGTCTTCTCTCATAAAATTGAACTTTTGGATCTCTCTAATTCCCCACCGGTGAAATATATGTTCCTCATATTTAAAAATTATGGTTTGCCAACCCCGACCAACCTCCGCAACATAGATGGGTACTTGTAATTCATATTTAAGATATTTCCATCCTTCTCTAACTAATATCCTTGTATCCATCATGTAAACAGGTTTAGAATTGTATTGCATGCTTCAACCCCTAGCCACACCCACCACTGTTACAGATTTGACTTTTCCAATGGCTGCCCCAGCTACCTAAACTGTACATTTCTTTTGATTTTCTCTTTTCCTTTCTAAGCAATGTACACAATTTTTAAACTGGTTCTGACCTCCCTTTCTCTTTTTCTTTCTAAGCAATGTACACAATTTTTAAACTGGTTCTGACCTCCCTCTTTAATGGCATCCTCTACTTTATTTTCGTAATATTTCTGATCTTTTCGTAACAGTAGGTTGTTAAACTTTTATCATTTTATGGGATTATTGAGCACCCGAAATCCCAGATATTAACTCATAACATGTAATTAGCAGAATATAGTCAAAGATATCAGACTCTAAAAAGACAAGATTTACCTACAATTCAATTTACCATCTACAATCCCTGGAGAAGATTTTAGTATTTGCAGTTTAATTTTCTAATTTATTGATTTCACAGATTTCCGCTGGTAAATACCAATTTTTAACAAATGGCTTCCAACTTCATACCATTCAGACACTGGTTTACAACCTCATAGAACTGACTCTCAAGGTATCTGTAACGCACAATATATTTCCGTCTCTTTTCTTCTAATCAATATTAAAAAAATTTCAAAAACTGTTTTTTGGAGTTCATTTTATTCTTAGAATTGAATTATTAAAAATCATTAAGCCAACAGAGATAATAATGTTATTGTGATAATATCCCATGAATAATACATAATTCTTATTTGTATATTTTCAAAATTATTTATTTCAGAAAATTATTCATTAATCGCATTCAAATAATATTCATAATATATCTTACAATTTTTCAGATTTATCAATAGAGTTTGCCAATTATTAATATTAAATGATATTGCATCATATCTATTTTTAAGATTAAATATTAAGAATAAAAATTCTGTACCACTCCTCTTACTTAATGATGACCATTATAAAATTATAATTATCAACAACTAATATATTAAATACAATTAAATGTACGCATACTCATATAACAACAGCTCTCAATATCGATATGTATTGGGCTACAATCTTACTTTGCCTTTGATTTCCGGTTTCTTATGTATTCTTCTTCTCACTTTGACACAGTGTGGAATGGTTTTACTTAAGCCAATCGCATGGGATGGTGGTTTGATTCTTGGGGAGGGGGTTTGATCCTTGGATATAAAGTACCTGCTCGATTCTACGTTCTGTCTTTTCCTGGTTGATGAGATTACAAAACCTAAAACAGTACAAAATTTAAATCGAAAGACAAAAGATGACTGAAATCAATAGCCAAATCAACCACTGTGACTTTAAAATAAATGAAGATTTGATGATTGAAATAAGAATCTTTAAGGAAATTTTAAAGGTTTCCAAGGAGTTGCGACGAGAATTCGGTAGTATCTATTACGATAATATAGAAGAGTTGGACATCCTGAAATGGCGCTTGGTGGATTTGCAGAGCGAAAACAATATCGATTCCCATCTATTTGATATTGAGAACGTGGAAATCGAATCTCCGAGCTGATGATGGAGACAACCAAGTTACAACACCAAATTGATCTTCACGATGCGGAAATCGAAAATAATCCGCTGTCACGACTGCTACTGCAAGTTAAGGAGATGATTTTTCGTATAAGGGATTCAGTATCAGACTTAGAATGTCTTAAATTTAATGGTGAGGCAGACCAATGTGAGTTGGTCAGCGCTATTTCTCGCGAGGACGACCCTATCTTAATATTTAATCTTAAAAATAGATATGATGCAATATCATTTAATATTAATAATTGGCAAACTCTATTGATAAATCTGAAAAATTGTAAGATATATTATGAATATTATTTGAATGCGATTAATGAATAATTTTCTGAAATAAATAATTTTGAAAATATACAAATAAGAATTATGTAATATTCATGGGATATAATCACAAAAACATTATTATCTCTGTTGGCTTAATGATTTTTAATAATTCAATTCTAAGAATAAAATGAACTCCAAAAAACAGTTTTTGAAATTTTTTAATATTGATTAGAAGAAAAGAGACGGAAATATATTGTGCGTTACAGATACCTTGAGAGTCAGTTCTATGAGGTTGTAAACCAGTGTCTGAATGGTATGAAGTTGGAAGCCATTTGTTAAAAATTGGTATTTACCAGCGGGAATCTGTGAAATCAATAAATTAGAAAATTAAACTGCAAATACTAAAATCTTCTCCAGGGATTGTAGATGGTAAATTGAATTGTAGGTAAATCTTGTCTTTTTAGAGTCTGATATCTTTGACTATATTCTGCTAATTACATGTTATGAGTTAATATCTGGGATTTCGGGTGCTCAATAATCCCATAAAATGATAAAAGTTTAACAACCTACTGTTACGAAAAGATCAGAAATATAACGAAAATAAAGTAGAGGATGCCATTAAAGAGGGAGGTCAGAACCAGTTTAAAAATTGTGTACATTGCTTAGAAAGAAAAAGAGAAAGGGAGGTCAGAACCAGTTTAAAAATTGTGTACATTGCTTAGAAAGAAAAAGAGAAAATCAAAAGAAATGTACAGTTTAGGTAGCTGGGGCAGCCATTGGAAAAGTCAAATCTGTAACAGTGGTGGGTGTGGCTAGGGGTTGAAGCATGCAATACAATTCTAAACCTGTTTACATGATGGATAAAAGGATATTAGTTAGAGAAGGATGGAAATATCTTAAATATGAATTACAAGTACCCATCTATGTTGCGGAGGTTGGTCGGGGTTGGCAAACCATAATTTTTAAATATGAGGAACATATATTTCACCGGTGGGGAATTAGAGAGATCCAAAAGTTCAATTTTATGAGAGAAGACTAATACTGCTTTTGGTAAATTAAATAGACACATGAAAACTTATTACTCAATTAGTTAGAGAATATCAAGCAACTAGATTTATCAAGCAGCTTGATGGAAAAATCAAAGTATTGAATAAATATATATTTTTTTATTATCCAAATAGAAGAAATTTTCGTTTTTGGTCAAGGGATAATATTCCAGGAATTTTTTCATTACCTTGACCTTTGCGCCTGCATCAAGGCATTTTAGCAATCCTTTGTAACAACTATTTGTGTTGTTGGTACCAGTTATAATTTGTTCGCAAATAAAAAATACTTTCCTAATTATATGTTTTATGACCTCTTTTATGAAGGGATAATATTCCATGAATTTTTTCCAATACCTTGACCTTTGCGCCTGCGTCGAGGCATTTAAGCAAATCCTTTGTAACAACTGTTTGTGTCGTTGGCAACAGTTATAAATGGCTCGCAAATAAAAAATACTTTCCTAATTAAATTTTTTATGACCATTTTTTTATGACCTTTGCGCCTCCGTCGAGGCATTTTAGCAATCCTTTACACCATCACCTATGTTTATTGTAGGTAACCAACTTGACTCTGGGGTTATGGTATGGTTAGCAATGGGTGGTTTGCTTAATGGGATTTAAATTATCGGTGACAAATTTATAAGTGAAAGTCACAGACATTTTTGGACAAAGGATACAATTGGTCATTTAGGTGTGGGTATACACATTGGTTATGGTGATAGAAAATGGGATAATCACAGTGTTTTTTCTTTTTTACTGTATTACGCCGGAGTGATTTCAATTACTTTCCCAATTATAGTTAGTTTTAAATCGTTTTTGACATTCATATATTTTGTTCTTTCTAGACATTTTATTGTAGCTTATAACTATAGTTATGGGATGTAAGGCTAGCTAGTTAAGATTACATTTATTATACCTACATAAGATGAAAGAACATGAAAAATGGAAATGTTTTATTTTAACAATATACTAGTTAAAGTGGATGATATTATTATATATTCTGTCATTATGAATCAAAATTGTTTATCAAAAGAGCTTCTAAACAGTTTTTAGACAGCTTGTGAACAATTTATTTCTTAATTAGTTTTACAATCACAGGATACATCTTCCCCCAACATAATCGGATATGTTCCTCTAAGATTTATATATCAGTCTTGAGATATTTTGGCTTTGCGTTCTTTCTCATGTACATAGCAAACACATTGAAAATCAGAGTGTAAGTTTTTACTTCACATCGAAAGTCGTCTAGTGATCCAGAATTTTTGATTATTCTTAACAAAAGACTATAAAAGCTCGTAGACGTTAATAACAACTAGTAACCAGCTAATAATAATTAGTAAACATCAAGTAAACAGATACTAAACATATAGAAACCCGATACTAAACAACTTGTATACATCTACTAAACAACTTGTATACATCTACTAAACATATAAAACCAGATACTAAACAGCTAGAAAACAACTTGTATACATCTAGTAAACAACTTGTATACATCTAGTAAACAACTTGTATACATCTACTAAACAACTTGTATACATCTACTAAACATATAGTAACCAGCTAATAAAAACTAGTAAGCAACTAATAGACATCTACCAAGCAGATAGTAACCATCTAATAATAGCTAGTAATCAAAGTCCAAGCAGCTCAACCGCCATCATGAATCACGAAAACCAGATGAGTATTGTAATAAAAGAGTTTATTAAACTTATTCAGAATCTTAGACAATGATGCCTTACTCATACAAATAGTATACAATTAGAATAGAACTAGAAAACTAGAACTAGAAAAATAGTTGACAACAAAAACCGATATTACCAGGTCCCAACACCTCTATCATAAACTTGAATCAGAAATTAAATTGAAAGACGCTCCTATGCTAGCTAATGATGCTTTCGAAATATGATATAATATTATTATGGGTTAGAACAAATGAATGCTTTAAAAATAATCCAACATCTGAGAAAGATTACATTGTGAGACCTATTTTACATCTATCTATGGGAACCAAGCGAAAATCTGCGTTTGGAATAACCGACATGTTTCTTACAGAGGGATTGAGTAAGAAAATTAATTATATACAAATATACATAAAATATAATTAATTATGAATTTAATGAAATATGTTTACAATAATTAAATATATAAAAAAATATTGAATTATCCTACAAATTTTGCTTCTGACTGTAATTAAAACTACAGGTACAAATGAAGGGGAAGTATTTTATTCAATGTCCTTGGGTCTTGGGCATGTGACTTTGATGACGGTCAGGTAATGATAGTTCACTGAAAGTGTGTTTGGCTAACACATCTTAGAAACTTTAACTTGTGTTCTTTGATAATTCTTAATAAGAGACTATAGCATCTCATAATACTTGTTAACATTTAGTAACCATCTAAAACCAAGTACTTTACAGATACTATACAGATAGTAACCATCCAAAACCAAGTACTGTACAGGTACTATACAAAAAGTAACCATCCAAAAACAAGACTAAACAGAAAGTAACCATCAAAATACTGCTAGGTAACAACTAAATACAACGTGTTCAACGTGTCAAGTCCATGTCAATATGAGTACTACCCTAAAAAATTATATATCTCTGGATAATCTTCAAAGTCAATACCTATTAAATTCTGGATGGAGCAGTGGAGATGAAATTTCTACAGGACCCCACTTCATCTTTTTTGTACCAATCAAATTTTCTTTGGATTGGCTGAGGTTTATAAAAAAGTTTTGTTAAATTGTAAACACGAACTAGTGTTGATGCTAACTAAGAATCGTGGTGAATCTTGAACAAACCAGAAATGAAAAAACTTTTAAACTGAAAATTACGAAAAAAACCTGGAAAGTTCCCCATGTAACTCTGAGCTATTTTGCAAAAATTAAGATGTACGATATTACTAAAAGTTGTGTAAACCTACCAATCGCATTCCAGAGTTGGGATTTATATGTTAACCCCAAATTGGGGTATGGGAATCAATAGAGCTGAAATGTGAAATTGTCGGTTAACCTTGAAAAACCAAGATTTGCCATAATTGGATTTACACTAAATGGAGAACTTATCACAAATAACTTATCAAACTTGAAAGTTCACATGAATTCTGAGTCATTTCCATAATAATCTGAATGTCGATTTTAGTAAGAATTAGTATGCTCACCTATATGAAATGTATACAAGATTTCAATCTAGTTACTATAATCGTGAATCAAAACCATTTTTGACCCCAAATGAATTTAAATTGAAGACCCCTATTATTGTGGTTGATCTTTCATATCAAAACGAATCAGTAAAAATTGGTCCTATTGATGTGAGAATTTCAATAGAACTAAAGACACCAAGTCATAAAAATTAATCTGAATGTTGATTTTAGTAAGAATTAGTATGCTCACCTATATGAAATGTATACAAGATTTCAATCTAGTTACTATAATCGTTAATCACAACCTTTTTTGACCCCAAATTAATTTAAATTGAAGACCCTTATTATTGTGGTTAAGCTTTCATATCAAAACGAATCAGTAAAAATTGGTCCTATTGATGTGAGAATTTTAATAGAACTAAAGACACCAAGTCATGAAAATACCCAAGCTTACTGTCTCCTCATACATGACCGTTTAGTTGAATATAACCCACTAAACGGACTAGTACAACGAGTTGTTTAACATTAGAAAAATGTTGAAAGATATTGTATCGATTGATGTTCAAGGTTTCTTTGATAATAATAATAATTTTATTCTAAAGGAAATTTGAATTGTATTCGAAAAAGATCCAAGCTTGAATAATAGTTTTTTAATAGAACCACCATATGATTTTACTATGCTAAATACCAAATCTCGAAGGACTGCAATTTGGTTAACCAATACACATCACAAAATTTTTTGGAATGATGGAGAAAATAGATTTCCACAAACTCGAAAGTATCTAAGGACAATTACAAGCGGAAAACAAATTATTTGTAAAGGTGTGGAAAAGAAACGATTTCTAGAGAAGTTTTTTGGGAGTCGTCAGCTCATTGATATCGAGGAAATGGGCTGTCCGTCATTAAACAGGTTTAAAGGAAACCGGTTTCCCTATTGTGAAACACACCTTAAGGGCGGGGTTTGTGCTCTTAACAATGCATACATTATTTTGACATTTTTTAAAAGTAGCTTCAAAACAATAAAATAATTTTTATACATCATTTTAAAGTTGAGACTAGATGTGTAAAGACCTATAAGAAAATAAAATTAACCAAATGAAGTTTTATGAGGAAGTTGACCAATTTATTAAACAATTTAAAGGACAGATAATTGGTCAGCATTTTCAATACCTTTTAAACACAAAAACTATGTTCATGAATCGAGGTGGACATGATCTCACTACTACGAATTATGGTGAACACTTTACATTTTGTAATCCAGAAATGACGTCGAAAACGTGCGCCTGCTTTTTCTATGCAAATCGTCGGAATCAAAGCAAGAATCAAATTAATTTCAATATATAATCAAACATGTTCGCAATACCAATATAAATGAATAAATGTATTACTTCTGACTTTTTATTTCGAGTTAAAATTACAGGTACGGGGAATGGGAAATATTTCCTTGACTAAGATATGTCGGCTATTTGCGAGTTGTTGCGCGGTAGTGATTTCAACCCCTATTATGGGAACGTATTAAAGCTAGCAGTCAGCCGTGAGGTCGTTGGCGTGAGGCCCATGATCTTGTCAATGGGCGTGCGCCTTCAGACTTGTGCATGTGTCCCTTTTATTCCGGTCAGGTAATAGACAGGTGCGCATGTTCGGGTAGCTCTTGCTTGAATCCCTTTTTTGATATGTTTATGACCCGTTTGTGGAAAGGAGAGAATCTTAGAGAATTTACCAGTTAAACCTTCTGGGGCGGAAACAAAAATGTCTGTTTGAAAATATTCGACATCTGAGAATTATTAACTTGTGAGATTCATTTTATTGGGGTTCTTTTGATTTCTAAATTAATTTTACAACCATAGGAAACGTTATTCCCCAACATGATCGGACATGTTTCTCTAAGGCAACCATCTTTAGATGTTTTGGGTTTGCGACCTTTCTCACGTGCACAGCAACACCTGCTGAATATTAATTGCTAATAATGAGGAAAAGGATACATGATCAATATTGTCACATGGGGATGTGGGGAAAGTGTGCGACCTTTCTCCCGTGTACAGCAACACCTGCTGAATATTAATTGTTGATAATGAGGCAAAAAGGTCACGTGATCAGTATTGTCACATGGTGGTGTGGGGTTGGGGGCAATTAAGTATACTCTTTATAGACATGATCGTGACATTTTTATGAGTTCAAAGTCCATTAAAATCACTTAATTTATTGGATTATCCTAATTGTCCCAGAACCCGCATACGTTAATGAAGAGGCGGGGGTCATTAATATGTTAATCAGTGAGAGGCGGGGTCATTAATATGCTAATTAGTAAGGGGGCGGGGGCCATTAATATGCAAATTGTCCCAGAACGCGTCTTTCCCTACTACTAACCTATCTTTCCTCTTACTCTCTAAAGTCTCTTTTCTCCCACTCTCTAACTGCATTTTCTGCTTCATGTGGATGTGTGTATGAATAACCTGCATTACATCTGGGGCTTTTTAAGCACTGAATCCTTGCATCGCCGAGCGCTTAATCAGCGCTTATATTGTATGAAACGGGGTGCCGATTTTAACATAGGTATGTCCTACGATTCATCACTGCACAAAAACGCACACATTCAGATATTTTCAGCACTAAAATGGCGCTTTGTCGCCGTTGCTTTCGGCTTTACCGTTGTCGCTTTTGGCTCTTACGCCGTCGCATTCGGGTTTGCCGCCGTTGCGAAGCGGGCGAAAGATAAAATAAACAAGAATAAGTGTAAGGGCTGTCTGGTTCCCCAACACAGGTAAAAGGAAGAAACCCCATAAAGCGAACCGCTCACTCCATGAGCACGCGGTTTACATTTGTTTTTCTAAAGTCACAAAGCATACCTGTCTATATTGCCTTGGGCACACACCGGTTCTTCGTTCAATCTCTATCCGTAACAGCTAAGAGCCAGGCAATCCAACAACCATTTCATTGAGCTTTTTTTTCGGCAATTTTGACAATTCGAAATGTTGTTGTCTTGGTCTTGACCGTACACTGACATTTTTGTTCGTTTCATTCGATTTCTTTGGCATGTCGGTAATATGAGAAATGCATTGGCAAGTGATTACTTTGCAATACATTTAAAATGTAAAAGACAGTGTTTATTTTGAAATAAACAATTGTCGGCTGAAAAAAAAAATATTTCGCGACAGGCATTTTAAGGTGGATGTAGAGAAAGCCTTAAGTCCAGATTATAATGACCTCTTAATGCGATTTTATGAAATTGATGCGCATGAAATTTTTAAATTTTTTTATAATTGAGAAGTGTTTGTTTCTCTCAGTGTTTATCTTTAAGCAATAAAAAGACGTCGATACAAGTGTGCATGTGTTTCCTTTTAAGGGCACTGCCGAAGGGCAAATTTGACTATCTCTGCCAAAAAGTATATTTACTTATACCCGTTACTTGTTGAGTAAAAGGATATACTAGATTCGTCGGAAAGTATGTAACGGGTAGAAGGAAGCGTTTCCGACCCTATAAAGTACATATATTCTTGATCAGGATCACTAGCCGAGTCGATCTAGCCATGACCGTCTGTCAGTCTGTCCGTCCGTCGGTATGAACACTGTGGTCTCGGAAACTATAAAAGCTGCAATACTGGGATAAGGCATGCAGATTCAAGTTTGTTTCGTCAGTGTGCCACGCCCACTCTAACGCGCACAAACCGCCAAAACTATAAGTCCTACAGTTAACTGCATTGTATTGTTATGAGAACAATACTTATCGATTGACCCAAAAAAAAGTTTTCCCCGCCCACTTTAACACCCACAAACCGCTTACAAACTTCAAAAAAATCGTAAATTTAAACGCGAATATCTCGGAAACTATCAAAGATAGAGATTTGGGATTTCAGATTTAGATTTCGTTGCCTTGAACGCAGCGCAAGCTTGTCACGCGAATATGCAACGCTTACTCTAACGCCCACAAATCACCCAAACCTGTGGCGCCACGCCGACCTTAACGCACACAAACCGACCAAGCCCACAGTTTTCATTCTAAAAAAATTTTTAACTGAAATGTATTTGTCTCGTCAATACCTATCGATTGCCACGCCCACTCTAACGGCCATATCTGTCTGTCACCCAAAAAACCATTTATTGAGATCCTAGGTAGCTGGCGCATTACAATCTCACTTTTCTAATTGCATATAATTTCCATCTCCCCTTGGGCCCTTTTGATGAGTAACGGGTATCTGATAGTCATGTCCGTCTGTCCGTGTAATCAAAGAAGAAAGTTGGGATTTCAGATTTAGATTCCTAAGCGTCGTACGCATCACAAGTTTATTATGCGAATATGCCACCCCCACTCCAATGACCACAAATCGCCCAAGATCGACTATCAGATACCCGCTACTCAGCTAAAGGGACCAAAGGGAAATGGAGATATGCAAGCAGCAAAGCGTGATTGAAATGCGCCACCTACCGGCGGTAGACAGATTTAAGCGTTATGGGCGTTAGAGTGGGCGTGGCAATATTTTTTTGGATCAATCGATAGGTATTGACGAGACCAATACATTAGAGTTTAATTTAACGGGCGCCACAGGTTTGGGCGGGTTGTGAGCGTTACAGTGGGCGTGGCAAACTTTTTTTGGGTCAATCGGTAGGTATTGATAAGAACAATAAATTTCAGTTAAAATTTTCATTCTAGCATAAAAACTGTAGGAGCCACAGCTTTCGGCGGTTTGTAGGCGTTAGAGTGGGCGTGGCACTCTGTTGAAACAAACTTGCGCTGCGTAAGAAGCTCAGGAATCTGCACGCCAAATCTTAATAGCCTAGCTCTTATAGTTTCCGAGATCTCAGCGTTCATCCGGACAGACGGACATGGCTAGATCGACTCGGCTAGTGATCCTGATTAAGAATATACAAGGAGAGTTCCAAAGTAAACAGGACTTTTTGAATCTAGCGCCCTCTAGTGGCGCCATCTATATGTCAACTGGTGCGTTAGAATCTGCTATCGTTTATCGACTTCCAGTAAAAATGACATTTCATCTATTGGAAGTGAGGTTATTGCGTTTTAAGTGTCAGTATGTTTTTGTCATCGGTGCGAAAATGAGCTTTGAACAAAGAGCCAACATTAAATTTTGTTTTAAAATTGGTAAATCTTTTACCGAAACGTTTCAATTGATGAAACAAGTTTATGGCGATGATTGCTTATCCCGGAGCAGAGTGCACGAGTGGTTTCAACGTTTTCAAAGTGGTCCTGAGGACATAAATGACGATGAACATGTGGACCAACCAATATCCGTGATCACCGAAAATTTCATCGAAACTGTGCGTGAATTCATAAAAAATCAGCCGAACATCTCCAAAACATCGATTTATCGCATTTTGACCGAACATTTGGGCTTACAAAAGGTGTGTGCACGGTTTGTTCCGCACAAATTGACTGACGTCCAAAAATTGCTCAGAATTCAACATTCGAAGGACATCATTAAAGAGGCAAAAAAAGACCCGAACTTCCTTTACAAGATTGTGACTGGTGACGAAACGTGGTGTTTTCAATATGATCCCGAAACGAAACGCCAGAGTGCTGAATGGAAGGCGCCGGACGATCCGAAACACAAAAAATCGCGCCTGGAGAAGTAAAAAGTGAAGACAATGCTGATTTGTTTTTATGATTTCAAGGGTATTGTCCACAAAGAATTTGTTCCACCCGGCCAAAACGTTAATGCGGTATTCTACCTTGGAGTTTTGAAGCGTTTGGTGCGCCGTATTCGACGAGTTCGGCCCGAATATCGCGAAGATGGAAGTTGGCGTTTATTGCACGATAATGCGCCGTCTCATCGATCGACGCTTGTGTCCGACTATTTGACCAAAAATCACATTTTAACCATCAACCACTCCCCGTATTCACCTGATATGGCACCGTGCGACTTCTACCTTTTCGGAACAATGCATTTGCCAATGAAGGGAAAGCGTTATGCAGACGTAGAGGCCATTCAAATGGCTTGCACCGGCATACTGGCGGCCATACCGGGCAACGAGCTAAAACACTCGTTCGACATGCTTTTGGACCGTGAAAAACGCTGTATTAAAGCAGAAGGAGACTATTTTGAATAAAATAAATTGATTTCGCCGAAAAAACTATTTGTTCTGTCTTTTTTTTAAAAGTTCTGTTTACTTTGGAACTCACCTTGTACATACTTTATGGGGTCGGAAACGCTTCCTTCTGCCTGTTACAAACTTTCCGACGAATCTAGATAAGATTGCTTGAAATTTTAGAACAGTGCATTGATTGGTTAGAGCGCCGTGAGCTGCTCCCATGATTTTGTTTCGTAATATTGTTAACGCGATAAAATACTGCTGACTCTGAATTTTATAAAGGCTCATTGCAGTTTCTGCAGCCTCCCTCCAACCTACGTATTGTGTTGGTTCCTGGTTGTCGGGCTTGTATGGAGCCGCGGCCATAAATACTTCTAGATGTGCTATCGCTATAAAACTTTCACCAAAAATCTAAAAAAATATTATAAATATATAGTAAAAAAGTGACCAGATCGTACAACTATATCCTGTAGCTTCCTTGGGAACGATTTCTTCAGTAATTGCGCTTACTGGAGAAAGCAGTCATAAATTCAGTAAATTCATAAATTCAGGCTGATATTTTTACTGTAAGTATTTAACAACCTAGATCTATAATACCTACATGTATGGGTATGATTACCTATTTACCCACGCACTCCCTCTCAGATAACAGACAAAAAGCTTAAGATATACACAATTTTTTTTTTTATGTGGAAAACAAACAACAAAACAAAATCATATTCTTTTTAAGTTGTTTCATTAAGTAATGAAATAGTTGACTCTAGTAGAGTTGATTTTTGGTTATAAGTAATTTTTCTTTTTCCAGTTATATATGGATCAGAGCTTAAAAGCAATCTGTTAAACAAATCTGTATTCCACGACTAATATTAGTTGCTTTTGGTGGCAAGGAGTATTTTATTATTATAGTTTCCTTGCACTCCAGCCAATCAGAATTTTTGTTAAGAAATCTCTCTTTATTCCGATTAGCAATCTGCCAAAACGATGCCAGCTTTTTACAAATATAGCTTATTTGTGTTTGGAATTCGTCCAATTTCGGCTCATATCCCTTATTTCATATGTCCTTAATTAGGGCATCCAGTACATTTTTAAATCTATCCGCAAGTGTGCCAGATTCCTCAATCCAAATGTTAAAAACATAATTTCGAGTATACTCGCTTTGAATTTGGGTACCTGAGAAAATAATTAAAAAATCAAACAAAAAAGTAATCTAAAAACATAAAACACATAACAAATAACGCAAAAAAACAACAAACTACAACGGCAACAACAACATAACAGACACAGAACAAAAAAGTGCGTCCCTCCTAGATAGAACTGCTGAAAAAAATAAAAAAAAAGTAAACTTTTTTATAATTTAAAAATATTAATAAATAATATAATGTGTACTTTATTGGGGGGCAACGGGGGAAAAACACTTAAAACTTTACCTAAACTTTGTAATGGACAACAAATACAAACTAAAAAAGACGCACTTCTTTAAAAATAGATATAGACAAGACACAGCACAAAATATTTATATATTTATCTGTATAAATAAAGTATATACCACTATGAACAATATTCATTTGAGTTCTATTGATTTTACGGGTGTTTTATAATTAATTTGCCTTTTTTAAACTTGGGCTGTTGCACTTGACTGCTGGCAAATTGCAAATACGTAAACACGTGCTCGCTCTTTTCGTTCTTTTTTTAGAGAGTCGTTAAGTTTGGACAATCAGCTGATCGAAAAAGTGGGTTTCGTTGGAATAGCTCAAAATCAATTTTTTGATTTATGGCCTATGGCAGCGACCACTGTGCACCTGCAGAAAAATTAGCTGAACCTCCAGTTGCCATTGTTAAATTTAATTCACCGAAACTATCAATTAAATTTTCCAGATTGTTCAAAATTTTTTTGTCTTAAATTTATTATTTTTTGGAGACCTTATTTAAAATACAATTTTAATTATTCTCACGATACTCTCCGATGGGGTCTACCTTCAATTTGTGCGAAGATATTCCTTCTTGTTAATAGTTTGAAATTTTTTCCAGTGTTGCCGAGAGAATGCCCTACAGCCCTTCCTTCCTTCTTAGGGTTGTTTGTTGATTGGTTGGTTTCGAATTTGTCTCGTTTTAATAGTGTTGTCTTGATGTTTATGAGTTTGATCTTCAGTCCACCATTTAATCAACTTATTGTTTATTTTAAATGGATTATTTCCTTAACTGTATTCTATTTAAAATTTTTTAATTGTTTTAATTTTTCCACTAAAATTCCGTGCGCGAATTCCGATTTTAAAATTAATTTTTATATTTCATTAAAATGTTATTTTTAGAACTTTTGATGACGCGGCCCCACGGTGGGCGCCAATTAATTTTATTTGTTGTTGTTGACTTAAAAAAAAATATAATTCTTAGTTTTTAAATTTTATTTTATTGGTGATTGACCTTAATTCTATTTATTAGGTATGACCGATCGCGGCTTCAATCCGCCCAAAAATGTGGCTCCAGTAGTTTTGATACTAGAATAAAAATTTTAACTGAAATGTATTGTTCTCATCAATACCTATCGATTAATCCAAAAAAAGTTTGCCACGCCCACTTTAACGCCCACAAACCGCCCACATACTCGAAAAAGCGTAAACATGACCGGGGATATCTCGGAAACTATAAAAGAAAGAGAACTGGGATCTTAGATTTAGATTTCGTAGCCTTGAACGCAGCGCAAATTTGTTACGCGAATATGCCACGCCCTCAAGCCGCCCAAACCTGTGGCGCCCCCAATTTTTATGCTAGATAAAAAATAAAAATGAAATGTATTAGTCTTGTCAATACCTATCGATTGATCAAAAAAAAAGTTTGGCACGCACCCTCTAACGCCCATAACGCTTAAATCTGTCTACCGCCGGTAGGTGGCGCATTTCAATCTCGCTTTGCTGCTTGCATATCTCCATTTCCCTTTGGTCCCTTTAGCTGAGTAACGGGTATCTGACAGTCGAGGTACTCGACTAAAGCGTTCTTCCTTGTTTTTTTTTAATATTTAATTTCTTTTTTTAGGCGTACAATCTTAACAGTATGATTAATAGAACCCAATTTCAATGGATCCCAAACAACCTTTGGGATTTGACTAATATCTCCTACATACGATGATGATAATACTTCCTCACTTTCAGATTGAATATTATAATGAGCAATCAAAATCTTATCATCATTTCTAGCAGTACAATCTGGCGCAATACTTAGAACTCCTTGCGTTGGCAAATCAATTAACTGAATTTGTGCATTAGTACACTGTACTCTTATCTTGGAATTAAAGTTGAAGTATCTATTACTGTTTTGTATATACAGTTTTAAACTCTATTTTGCTTAAGTGGTTGTACTTAACAAGTATTGTCATTCGCAGAATTCCAAGGCCAACTTCCCTGGCAAATTCTCCTATTTTGCTGGCATTTTTGACACTGACTTAAAGATGATTCGGACATTACGTAATAAGAAACAATTTCAAAATTATAAATTAAATATTCCGAGGCTATATGAACCATTATCATTCTGTCTTCATTCTGTATTGGTAAAGGAATAATTCTAAACAGCTTAGATGGATGTCTACTAAACAGGAATTTTAGCATTTATATTGAATTTTTTCGATTAATAATCCCCTAGCAATGGCATATAGACTTTCTTATGCTCAGTACCTGTCCTTTTCCCTGGAAGAACTAATTTTAAGAAAAGACTGCCTTGACTTTTTGATATCTCAATTTGTAGTTGATTTGGTTTAAGGATGTTAGTGTTTAATCTACCATGAATAATGCCAATTGACAGACTTATGATCGCTGCCTGTTAAGTTGTTAAGTTACCATAAAGAAATTAATCGACTCTTTATAAATATAATTAATTTAACTTCTGTCCTATTTTAAATTCTTATATGCATATTCTTAAAGTTATCGTTAATGTCCTCGGTCGTTTTTTTTAACAAATTTGAAGTGGAATCTACCACCGAAGTTTGTTTCTGATCTAATTTATTTAAATTGTGCTGATTTTCTAATAGAATTCTCATATTTTCTTCTAGTTGCTTCCTATCATCCTCATCCATTATTCCATTTGATATGTGATACAATAAAGCCATGAATTCGAAAGGAGCACGTTTGCTTCTTGATCTTTTTGCATAATAAATATATAATTATTTTCTTATAATTATTGCTCTTATAGTTTCCGAGATCTCAGCTTATATCCAGACAGACGTTTGGAGAATTGGAGAATTCCGCAGCGCAAACCGCCCAAACCTGTGGCGCCCACAATTTTCATGCTAGAAAAAAATTTTAAATTAAATGTATAGTCTTTTCAATACCAATCGATTGACCCAAAAAAAGTTTGCCTCGCCCACTCTAACGCGCATAACGGTTAAATCTGTCTGCCGCCCACATGCATTTCAGTCTCGTTTTGCTGCTTGCATGTCTCCTCTTCCCTTTTGTCCCTTTAGCTGAGTAACGGGTATCTGATAGTCGGAGGTACTCGACTACAGTGTTCTTCCTTAATTTAAATTCGATATATTTATTTATTTGCTTGTAACTTATTATTAGACACCTTGCAATGGTCCAGCGAAAGTAATGGGTTCCAATCGTTGCCTTGTAGCAGATTTTTTTATGGCATATATAACTATGTTTATTGTTATTATTAATCCGATTCCTAAAAAAGCATGTCCGGAAATATGATGAAAATGCCAATTTTTTCAATTCAATATGATTATACCCGTTACTCGTAGAGTAAAAGGGTTACTAGATTCGTCGAAAAGTATGTAACAGGCAGAAGGAAGCGTTTCCGACCCCATAAAGTATATATATTCTTGATCAGGATCACTAGCCGAGTCGATCTAGCCATGTCCGTCTGTTCGTCTGTCCGTCCGGATGAACGCTGAGATCTTGGAAACTATAAAAGCTACGCTATTGAGATTTGGCGTGCAGATTCCTGAGCTTTTAGCAGAGTGCCACGCCCACTCTAACGCCCACTCTAACGCCCACAAACCGCCCAAAGCTGTGGCTTCTACAGTTTTGATGCTAGACTAAAAATTTTAACTGAAATTTATTAGTCTCGTCAATACCTATCGATTGATCCAAAACGCCCACAAATCGCCTAAGCCTGTGGCGACCACAATTTTCATGCAATAAACAAATCAAACAAAAACACCTCTTAACGAGGTAAAAAGTAGTGGCGAACGCGCCTTAAACAAAAATTTCTGATATCAACAATTGTGACGAAAAATGATATTACATTCGATAAAATAAATAAACTATATTAAATTTATGATTTCGGCCCGCAACAGTTAATATTTATTTACCTAGTCGTAAATTTTCTGTTTTAGCGTGCCGAATACATAAATTTAATAAAGTTTATTTATTTTATCGAATGTAATATCATTTTTCGTCACAATTGTTGATATCAGAAATTTTTTTGTTATATATCAAAAGTTGAGGAATCTCAAGGGCTATATGATTTAAAATTTTAAAAGAAATCGTTTGACTCAATTTTAAGAAAATAGTCAAAATGTGGTTTTAAAAAATAACTTTTTGTCATAACTCTAAATCTATTATATTCAGACAATTTTACTATATAAAATGCAGTTAGCAAATTAAATTATCTTTTCAGAGATATATAGCACGTTTCTGTAGCATTAGTTGTTTAGATACTATAAGCATTTTAAATCTGGCTTTTTTTTTTATTTCCCGCTAAACTAGCGGGTTTTTTCAAAAGTCGTAGAACAAACGTTTTCTATTTCAAGCTGCTTTATACACCCATAGGGTTTCCAAAACCCTAAAACTAAGATGGGATGCATACAAACCCACAAACAAAGGGACAAACATTTTCATTTTGGGAAGAAGAAGAAAATCTTGTTTTTTGAATTACTTTTGAACGGAACATCAGACTTCAACAAATGAGATGTCATTCAACGCGTATTCTCAGTAAAAATAAAACTAGCTAAACAGCCGGGGCTTTTATCCCCACCGTATCCAGCAGCTCAAATTTTCTAAATTTTTACTTTTACACTTTCACCGCTTTTTCTCCCAAACAAATCTATATTTCGAAAGTCTTGGTATGTAATCTTCTTAGTTTTTGCAATACCTTTCGATCGGTGTATCACTCGTTGCGATCGGACCATAATTGCAGATTTTCAATTCTGCGGCTATACAAGGGTGGTCAAAAGTATTTTCACAAAAAAAAAGTTAAATATATTCATAATTTGAACTTACATCTTGTTAACTTTGGCATCAATGGAAAGGTAATTTAAATGCCGTTTGAATGATACAATACATTTCTTAACACATTCAGTACTTATTGAAAAGGACGAATTTATGTGAAAATGTCCTTTTTGAACTTTTTTCCTCGACTTGAAAACTTAAATTTTTTGATGCAAAAAGTTTCTTCAAACAAAAATAATAGTAACTGCAAAAAGAATTTTTCAAAAATCATTTTGCTTATATTTTTTATGATTTTTTGAAAATGCTTAGAAACATGCATTTTAGCCATATTTTTCTCTTTTTCATACAAATTTTTTCCGACAGTGTCACCTTTAACAAATCATAAAAAATATAAGCAAAATGATTTTTGAAAAATTCTTTTTGCAGTTACTATTATTTTTGTTTGAAGAAACTTTTTGCATCAAAAAATTTAAGTTTTCAAGTCGAGGAAAAAAGTTCAAAAAGGACATTTTCACATAAATTCGTCCTTTTCAATAAGTACTGAATGTGTTAAGAAATGTATTGTATCATTCAAACGGCATTTAAATTACCTTTCCATTGATGCCAAAGTTAACAAGATGTAAGTTCAAATTATGAATATATTTAACTTTTTTTTTGTGAAAATACTTTTGACCACCCTTGTATATAGTAGTTGTCTTCGCACGCTCTCTTGCACGCTTCGCCACTACGTGTACTGCCGTCCACAGTGATTTTAGCTGAAATGTAATAGTCTCGTCAATACCTATTAATTGACGCAAAAAAAAAATTGCCACCCCCACTCTAACGCCCATAACGCATAATTCTGTCTACCGCCCGCATAACCATATATTGAGATCGCGGGTAAGTGGCGCATTTCAATCTCGCTTTGCTGCTTGCATATCTCTATTTCCCTTTTTTCCCTATATCTTTTCAGAGATATATAGCACGTTTCTGTAGCATTAGTTGTTTAGATACTATAAGCATTTTAAATCTGGCTTTTTTTTGATTTCCCGCTAAGCTAGCGGGTTTTTCCAAAAGTCGTAGAACAAACGTTTTCTATTTCAAGCTGCCATATACACCCATAGGGTTTCCAAAGCCCTAAAACTAAGATGGGATGCATACAAACCCACAAACAAAGGGACAAACATTTTCATTTTGGGAAGAAGAAGAAAATTTTGTTTTTTGAATTACTTTTGAACGGAACATCAGATTTCAACAAATGAGATGTCATTCAACGCGTATTCTCAATAAAAATAAAACTAGCTAAAAAGCCGGGGGCTTTTATCCCCACCGTATCCAGCAGCTCCAATTTTCTAAATTTTTACTTTTACACTTTCACCGCTTTTTCTCCCAAACAAATCTATATTTCGAAAGTCTTGGTATGCAATCGGACCATAATTGCAGATTTTCAATTCTGCGGCTATATATAGTAGTTGTCTTCGCACGCTCTCTTGCGCGCTTCGCCACTACGTGTACTGCCGTCCACAGTGATTTTAGCTGAAATGTAATAGTCTCGTCAATACCTATTAATTGACGCAAAAAAAAATTGCCACGCCCATAACGCATAAATCTGTCTACCGCCCGCATAACCATATATTGAGATCGCGGGTAGGTGGCGCATTTCAATCTCGCTTTGCTGCTTGCATATCTCTATTTCCCTTTTGTCCCTATAGCTTAGTAACGGGTATCTGATAGTCGAGGTACTCGACTATAGCGTTCTTCCTTGTTTTTACTGAAGTGTATTAGTCTCGTGAATACCTATCGATTGACCCAAAAAAAATTTTGCCAAGGCCACTCTAACGCCCATAACGCTTAAAGAACGCGAGATTGAAATGCGCCACCTACCAGTGATCTCAATATATGGTAGAAAGATTTAAGTGTTATGGACGTTAGAGTTGGCGTGTCCATTTTGGGTCCATCAATAGGTATTGACGAGAAAAATACATTTCAGTTAAAATTTGTATTCTAGGATCAAAACTGTAGGAGCCGCAATTTTGAACGGGTTGTGGGCGTTCGAGTGCGCGTGGCACCCTGCTGAAACAAACTTGCGCTATCGAATGTAATATCATTTTTCGTCACAATTGTTGATATCAGAAATATTTGGTAAAGGCGCGTTCGCCACTACTTTTTACCTCGTTAAGAGGTGTTTTTGTTTGATATCAGAAGTTTTTTTTTGCTCAAGAGTTTAAGTACCCCAATATCATGACTAGGAGTCGTCCCCATCTGCTTGGCTATTGAAAAACCAAACACACAGATTCGACCCCTAATCTTAGCTGAACGCCACCTTGAATTAGGCACAACAAGTTTTATCGCTTCAATTACCTATTTTATTATCACAAGTTTGGAATCTCAAGGGCTGTATAGTTTCCCGCCGAACTAGCGGGTTTTTCCAAAGTGGTAGAACAAATAGATCAAGTTTTCTATTTCGATTAGCTTCATGCAAGTAAAGGACCCTTAAACCATAACAGATTTTCCGTTTGAAAAAATCGAATAAGAACTTTTTTCATCAAATTGGTTTTTTTCTTGTTTCCTCGAATAAGTATGAAATATTACGTATACGGAGCTGAAACGAGTTGCACTTTTTATCGCTTAATATCTGCCAAACGTTAATTTTTAGGGCAAAAAGTGTTATATATCAAAAGTTGAGGAATCTCAAGGGCTATATGATTTAAAATTTTAAAAGAAATCGTTTGACTCAATTTTGAGAAAATAGTCAAAAAGTGGTTTTAAAAAACAACTTTTTGTCATAACTCTAAATCTATTATATTCTGACAATTTTACTATATAAAATGTAGTTAGCAAATTAAATTATCTTTTCAGAGATATATAACATGTTTCTGTAGCATTAGTTGTTTAGATACTATAAGCATTTTAAATCTGGCTTTTTTTTTATTTCCCGCTAAACTAGCGGGTTTTTCCAAAAGTCATAGAACAAACGTTTTCTATTTCAAGCTGCTTTATACACCCATAGGGTTTCCAAAACCCTAAAACTAAGATGGGATGCATACAAACTCACAAACAAAGGGACAAACATTTTCATTTTGGGAAGAAGAAGAAAATCTTGTTTTTTGAATTACTTTTGAACGGAACATCAGATTTCAACAAATGAGATGTCATTCAACGCGTATTCTCAGTAAAAATAAAACTAGCTAAACAGCCGGGGGCTTTTATCCCCACCGTATCCAGCAGCTCCAATTTTCTAAATTCTTACTTTTACACTTTCACCGCTTTTTCTCCCAAACAAATCTATATTTCGAAAGTCTTGGTATGCAGTCTTGGTATCTTCTTAGTTTTTGCAATACCTTTCGATTGGTGTATCACTCGTTGCGATCGGACCATAATTGCAGAATTTCAATTCTGCGGCTATATATAGTAGTTGTCTTCGCACGCTCTCTTGCGCGCTTCGCCACTACGTGTACTGCCGTCCACAGTGATTTTAGCTGAAATGTAATAGTCTCGTCAATACCTATTAATTGACGCAAAAAAAAATTGCCACGCCCACTCTAACGCCCATAACGCATAAATCTGTCTACCGCCCGCATAACCATATATTGAGATCGCGGGTAGGTGGCGCATTTCAATCTCGCTTTGCTGCTTGCATATCTCTATTTCCCTTTTGTCCCTATAGCTTAGTAACGGGTATCTGATAGTCGAGGTACTCGACTATAGCGTTCTTCCTTGTTTTTACTGAAGTGTATTAGTCTCGTGAATACCTATCGATTGACCCAAAAAAAATTTTGCCAAGGCCACTCTAACGCCCATAACGCTTAAAGAACGCGAGATTGAAATGCGCCACCTACCAGTGATCTCAATATATGGTAGAAAGATTTAAGTGTTATGGGCGTTAGAGTTGGCGTGTCCATTTTGGGTCCATCAATAGGTGTTGACGAGAAAAATACATTTCAGTTAAAATTTGTATTCTAGGATCAAAACTGTAGGAGCCGCAATTTTGAACGGGTTGTGGGCGTTCGAGTGCGCGTGGCAAGCTCAGGAATCTGCATGCCAAGTCCCAATAGCCTAGCTCTTATAGTTTCCGAGATCTCAGCGTTCATACGGACAGACAGACAGACGGACATGGATAGATCGACTCGGCTAGTGATCCTAATCAAGAATATATATACTTGATGGGGTCGGAAACGCTTCCTTCTGCCTATTACATACTTTCCGACGAATCTAGTTTACCCTTTTACTCTGCGAGTAACGGGTATATTTATCAAAATACCTTGCTTAGTTCAGGAGTTTTTAATTTATGCCAAAAAAGAGGTCAAAGTCCGCATAGTGCCCTTTTATAACTTCATTAGATTTCAAAATGGCTAGGCCTGTTCGACCAACAGGCTTCTCTGCTAGTCTATGTTGGTACCGTTCGATATCGTGGGTCTGCATGCATTTTTTGTGGTGCACGCTGTCACTGTTTTTTGTTCTTGGTCCCAATGTACGCAGCTAGTCTTATATGTATCTGGTTTGCCACAGTTTTTGCAAAAAACTCTGCGATCATCTACGCACCCCTGGTAACGATGACTTTTATTGCCACAATTCTAACAGTTAACCTCTTGCCGCGAAATTTCATAATCTCCTTCCAGATCGTCAACCTGCAAGCTTGGATCAGATTTCACTAATTCGGAAAACAGACGGCGGTTGCGCTGGGCAAGAGAATTTGTGTGGTTTCGCTAAGGCATGCATAAATATTTCGTGTGTACGGAAAGCACTTTGAATTAGTTCATAATAAATTTCATGTTGTATATTCGGGAGGAGACTCGCTCTCAGAGTTTGCAACAGTGCCGATTCGTTCATTGGATCTGAAAGTTTATCCGCCAGCGCTGCAATTATTGCATACAAAAAGTAAAAGGTCCGTTGGGGTGTTGCTTTCGCTGTTAAATTAAATTATTATCCTATTATTAAATAGGACTAATAGGAAGAGAAATAGGATAAACAGGAATATTGCGATCCTTGTATTGACATTTTAATGCTTGGCTTAGATCTCGTCAAAAAGTCCAAAGCGAGCTTTTATGAAAACGCCAATTCTATTTTTATGAGCCTAAGTCCAATGTTTACGGGCCTGACTTGTTCCTCGCGATCTTAATTTCCTCCTGATAGTAAATATTTGGTGGACCTTAAATCTCTTCCATACCCGTCCTGTTTGGTGGCTGGTTAAGAATCAAGAGATCAGCACGGATTCCAGAATGTTTGTTTGTGCCAATTTAAAAGGTGGAAATAAATATAGAGTACCAAAGAAGTAAGAAGGAATTTAAAATATAAATATATTTGTCAGTTCAATTTCGTCAATACCTACCGGCACGCCGAAAACTGTTAAAATCGGACCATCAGTAACTCAGAAATAATAATTTTACGCCCTTATCTAGCAAGAACATTGTCAGTACCGTCACAGCCAGATAAAGTGTAAGATGTAAAAAATGGTATAGTAGATAACCTCTAAAAGTTATATTTATTTTGAAGTTGGTTAGCTGAGTACAGACTTTTTACTTAATCGTGGAGAAGAGTATATAACAGGTAGAAGGTTAAATATTCTTAATCAGGAGATCTAAAGTTATGGGCAATTGAACCCTTAAACGCTATGTGGCGCCAGTTTGGTAAATTAAAATTGGTCGCTCTGGTGACCACATTTTTAAAGCTAGAGAAATCAAATTTGACATGTAAATTCTACTAGTGCCTATCAAGCCAATTTTTGCTTTAAACGAGAGCTAGGTCCAATCTAAAGTCCATTAATCACAAAAGGTTGTGAAGTCCAAGACTTTTTATACCCGTTACTCGTAGAGAAAAAGGGTTTACTAGATTCGTCGGAAAGTATGTAACAGGCAGAAGAAAGCGTTTCCGACCCCATAAAGTATGTATATTCTTAATCAGGATCACTAGCCCAGTCGATCTAGCCATATCCGTCTGTCCGTTCGTCAGGATGAACGATGAGGTCTCGGAAACTATAAGAGCTAGGCTTTTGAGATTTGGCATGCAGATTCCTGAGCTTCTTACGCAGCGTAAGTTTGTTTCAGCAGCGTGCCACGCCCACTCTAAAGCCCACAAACCGCCTAAACCTGTGGCTCCTACAGTTTTGATGTAAGAATAAAAATTTTAACTGAAATGTATTGTTCCCATCAATACCTATTGATTGACTTAAAAAAAGTTTGCCACGCCCACTTTAACGCCCACAAAGTTCCAAAAATCGTAAATATGAACGTGGATATCTCGGAAACTATCTAAGATAGAAAATTGGGATCTCAGATTTAGATTCCGTGGCCTTGTACGCAGCGCAAGTTTGTTACTCGAATATGCCACGCCCACTATACCGCCCAAGCCTGTGGCGCCCACAATTTTCATGCTAGATACAACATTTTTTTGGGATCTCAGACTTAGATTCCGTGGGCTTGTACGCTGCGCAAGTTTGTTACTCGAATATGCCACGCCTACTATACCGCCCACAAACCGCCCAAGCCTGTGGCGCCCACAATTTTCATGCTAGATACAAAATTTTAACTGAAATGTATTGGTCTCGTCAATACCTATCGATTGATCCAAAAAAAAATTTGACACCAAATGTCCAATCTAAAGTCCATTAATCACAAAAGGTTGTGAAGTCCAAGACTTTTTATACACAGAGAAAATAAAATACCATAACTGGTTATCAATCGAGTATTTTTGCATATCAATTTTGATCCCTTATGTTGCCATATCATATTCATATTTTCGAATATATGAAATTGATATTTTCGAACATGTCAATTTGGTATTTTTCATACCAGATTGATATGCGCACATATCAAAGCTGTGACCAAATTGTGGTCTTTTTTAATATCCAACTGATATGCTTTAATATCCAACTGATATGCTTTCATATCAAACTGATATGCTTTCATATCAAACTGATATACTTTCATATCAGATTGATATGTTTGTAATATTAATATTAATCAGTTTTGTTTTTACTTTTTTTGCATTTTATAAACAAATAAATATTGAAATCCCATAAGATCGCTGTGAATATTTATTTTTTATATATTTCGGATCAATTATAAAAATAAATCCAGGACTTAGCAATAAATGACCGATAACGCTGTACTCGGATGCCTCCTGTAGCTTTGCAGCAGCGCCAGGAAGACCTTCTTCTGTCCTCGATAGAAGTTTCCCAGCGAAGTGGTGGACGCCAACTTGCCCAGTTCGGCATCTTGGCCAGCCATTTGACTTTGAGTAGTGCAGTCTGTGTTGTTAGCCACCGAAAAGCACGTTACAGTGTCCAAGAAATAAATATATTAGAATTAGACAAACATCAAGAAAGTACAATTGAAAATGAGATACTTACCATTTGCAAAAAAAATAAATAACATGTAAATGTTTCACTTTGTACATTTTCACTTTTCGTCAAATATTAGAGTGACCGCGGATATTCTGTCAAAAAATATCTTTAGTACCATACTAAATACCATAAATACACAAAAAATACGAAAGCACAGTCATACTTTTTTTTCGAAGACTTTTCGATGTTACGTTTGATATGAAAAACATATCAAATTAATACGAATTTGTATTAATATAATGCAAAATCATATCAATTTGAAATGTTGATATGAATCCGTATCATGTTGATATGAATTCGTATCAATTTGATATGTAAAAGGTGATATATGAAAATTGAGGAGACAATATTAAACGGGTATTGTTCCGTTTTTTTCTCTGTGTACCCGTTACTCGTAGAGAAAAAGGGTTAACTAGATTCGTCGGAACGTATGTAACAGGCAGAAGGAAGCGTTTCCGACCCCATAAAGTATATATATTCTTGATCAGGATCACTAGCCGAGTCGATCTATCCATGTCCGTCTGTCCGCCTGTCCGGATGAACGCTGAGATCTTGGAAACTATGAGAGCTAGGCTATTAAGATTTGGCGTGCTGATTCCTGAGCTTCTTACGCAGCGTAAGTTTGTTTCAGCAGCGTGCCACGCCCACCCTAACTCCCACAAGCCGCCCAAGACTGTGGCTCATACAGTTTTGATGCTAGAATAAAAATTCTGACTGAAATGTATTGCTCTCATCAATACCTATCGATTGATAAAAAAAAATTGCCACGCCCACTTTAACTCCCACAAACTTCAAAAAATCATAAATATGAACGCGGATATCTCGAAAACTATCACAGATAGAGAATTGGGACTTCAGATTTAGATTTCGTGGCCTTGTACGCAGCGTAAGTTTGTCACGCGAATATGCCACGCCCACTCTAACGCCCACAAACCGCCCAAACCTGTGGCGCCAACAATTTGCATGCAAGGTAAAAAATGTTAACTGAAATGTATTAGCCTCGTCAATACCTATCGATTGATCAAAAAAAAAGTTTGCGACGCCCACTCTAACGCCCACAAACCGACCAAACCTGTGGCGCCCACAATTTTCATGCTAGAAAAAAATTTTAATTGAAATGTATAAGTCTCATCAATACCTATCGATTGACTCAAAAAAGCTTGCCACGCCCACTCTAACGCCCATAACGCTTAAATCTGTCTACCGCCCACATAACTATATATTGAGATCAGGGTTAGGTGGCGCATTTCAGTCTCGCTTTGCTGCTTGCATATCTCCATTTTCCTTTTGTCCCTTTAGCTTAGTAACGGGTATCTTACTTGTTTATAGATGATTTTATTATACCCGTTACTCGTAGAGTAAAAGGGTATGCTAGATTCATCGGAAAGTATGTAACACGCACAAGGAAGCGTTTCCGACCCCATAAAGTATATATATTCTTGATCAGGATCACTAACCGCGTCGATCTAGTCATGTCCGTCTGTCCTTCTGTCTGTCCGTCCGGATGAACGCTGAGATCTCGAAAACTATAAGAGCTAGGCTATTGAGCTTCTTACGCAGCGCTTTGCTTCAGCAGCGTGCCACGCCCACTCTAAAGCCCACAAACCGCCTAAAACTGTGGCTCCTACAGTTTTGATGTTAGCATACAAATTTTAACTGAAATGTATTGTTCTCATCAATACCTATCGATTGACTCAAAAAAAGTTTGCCATGCCCAATTTAACTTCCACAAACCGCCCACAAAGTTCAAAAAATCGTAAATATGAACGTGGATATCTTGGAAACTATCTAAGATAGAAAATTGGGATCTCAGATTTAGATTCCGTGGCCTTGTACGCAGCGCAAGTTTGTTACTCGAATATGCCAAGCCCACTATACCGCCCACAAACCGCCCAGGCCTGTGGCGCCCACAATTTTCATGCTAGATACAAAATTTTAACTGAAATGTATTGGTCTCGTCAATACCTATCGATTGATCCAAAAAAATTTGACACCCCCTCTCTTACGCCCACAACGCTTAAATCTGTCAACCGCCGGTAGGTGGCGCATTTTACTCTCGCTTTGCTGCTTGAATATCTCCATTTCCCTTTGATCCCTTTAGCTGAGTAACGGGTATCTGATAGTCGAGGTACTCGACTATAGCGTTCTTCCTTGTTGGTTTTTTTTTTATTTTTGTTTTTGTGTTGTAATTTATTGTTGTTTTGTAAGCTTCAGGTTTCGTGCTATTTAGCTTTTATGCTTTATAGCTTAATGCTTTTTTTTTCATCGTAGGCACTTCTCATTTATGAATCCAAATAATTTGATTTTATGGAACATTTTTTATTTCACTTATGTTTTATTATTTATAATCACCAGTGTTATTTTTTTTGGCACTTTTTGTATTTATTATGCACTTTTCACAAAATGTTATTTTTATATCCGCTGTTTTGGCCACGGACACGCCTTACCAACTTATTGGTTTGAATATACATACATATATAAATCACTATATTTCTTTATATATTTATCCGATGTTATGGCCTCGGAAACGCCTTACCGACCTAGCGGCCTTTAGTTGTTAGATAACAGAATCTTTAGATGCTTAAAAACAAGAAAGACTCTTTGCTTGTCTTTTTGCATTTATTTTGTTCAACACTTTTGTCTGTTACCAGTGGTAGGGGAAAACAATCGTGTGAACCTATTGCTACCCTTAGCGTCAAGTGTCTAGCACTTAGCAGAATATTTAAGGTGCAGAAAATGTCTGAGTCTCTAACCACTGGTAGGGGAAGGCAACAGAGAGGTCCAACCAATCGTTGCGCAAGGAATCAAAAAGGCTCAAAGGACCAAAATGAAAGGGTTATCCTGTAATAAGGAAAGAACAACCTTCACGTTTGACATCTGTATAAAATTGACTTCTATTTTTCTAAGTCTTTGCTTATCAGGACTAAGTTCACAATAAGTTCTTAGTTTTACGTCTTCTTTATTTGCACTCTCGCTGCTCGCAGGCAACTTCTATTCAACCCCCGTTTTCGGGTTCTCTCAAGAGATCATCTGCTCTCTCGAGGATCGGATAGTGTGACCAGAGCAGATTAATATATTCGGCCCTGTTCATATAACATTGAGTAAAACAATATAATACTTAGAACTAGTGTATTGCATATATATTAGCAAGCCTGTTACAATATATAATAGCAAGTTACAACTCCGCCGTCCGGACATTGAGATATCCTACTATCTCTGATATTTTATAATTTACTTTTTACAATTTGAATAAGTTTTCTCGCTACACCCGCTGTACTATCAAAGTTTTTAACCATGACATAATCGCCTTCTCTAAATTCGGGTGCATTCTTTCTTCTCGCATTGTAGTATGCTTCATATTTCCTCTGCGAATGTCCTTGTGTTTCTTCAGCTTCTTTCCTAATATCTGCTTACGTTTTCCTAACCTCTATTTCATAAATACTCTACTTTAATCTTTCCCTTAACTCATCACAAACTTCCCTCCTCTGATTTATGCCAAACAGCATCTCACAAGTCCGCTGCTTAATACTATTGTAAATCGTATTATCCATAGAATACTCTACTTTTTCAATAACATTATCCCAATGTAAACCATTCTCTGGTTCCGCTAACTTCGCTATCATAGTTCCTCAGCTTCTATTGATTCGCTCAACTTGACCGTTGGCCTGTGGCGATCCCGTTGCAATTTTAATATGCTTTATATTATTTTCCTCCTTGAATTTGGCAAAATCGGTCGAAGTAAAGCAGCTTCCGCGATCTGAAATAACACATTTGGGCCTGCTATAAGCTCAAAAGTAATCTGTCAATGTATTTACTGCCTCTTTCGTATTCGTTGTTTTGATCATATACAGCCTAACAAATTTTGTGAACGCATCTTCCACAGCTAATATGTGCTTCCTCGATCTACTATTATCCATAGGACCAAAATGATCTATGTGAATGATTTCGAAAGACTTATTGCCCTTTGATATACTGTGCAAGTATCCATCACGTTTGCCCACCTTTGGAGAATATGCTATACACTTTAAACAATTTTAAACATGATCAGAAACTATTCTCTTCATGTTTGGAAACCAGTAGCTTTTGTTAGTTGCTTCTATCATTATGTCCCTCCCTCCCTATGTACCACCCCAAACCCTAAAGCACTTTTAGGATCTAATTTCGTAAATACTGATTTTCCCACTAATTTTTCTAACAGGTCATCAATTAAGGGAACCGGATAATTATCCTTGGCCTTGATCTTAATTAAGCGTTTAAAATCTATGCACTGTCTAAGATCTCCAGATTTCTTGTTTACTAATACAATCGGAGAGGCATACTCCGATCTACTAGCTTGAATAATGCCATCCTTAATATATTCATCAACATTTTCTGCAAAGCTTCCTTTTCACTGTACAAAAGTCTTCTAGGTACACAATTAAATGGCTTAGAATTTTCCAACACGATGTTCATTTCACACTTAATATTTGGATTTTCAGGTCGCTTTACCTGGACATAACGTTTTTCCACTAATTCAATTAACTTCTTTTGATCCATATAGCTAACTTGTTCACCTTGTTGTTATAGACACTTTCCTTTTCCGAATCTTCTAATTTCCATCATCTGTTGTTCAAAACTATCAAAAATTGTTTCCTTTTCTACTTTAAAAGTTTTACTTTTTAAAGTTTCTTCTAAAATTTCACATTCTAATTTTTCACTACTTAACATTATATCCTCTAACATCTCATTTCCTAACTTTTAATTTCCTAATATTTCACTACCTAACATTTCATCCTCTAACATCTCATTTCAATAGTTTTCATTTCCTAATATTTCACTACCTAACATTTCATCGTCTAACATCTTAATGCCTAACTTTTCATTTCGTTCACATTCCAATTCTTTTCTTAAATTGCAAGGCACCTTATAAATTGAACCAATTTTTCAATAATCTTGGGTCTCAGTACTCCCTACAGATATTATTTATAAAGTTTCTAGATTCATTTCCAAGTCGCAGGCGTTCATAAAATCTCTACCCAGCACAATATTACAACCCATAGATCCATCAGCCGCAACAATTAAATTTAAAAAAAACAAGGGAGAACGCTATAGTCGAGTACCTCGACTATCAGATACCCGTTACTCAGCTTAAGCGACCAAAGGGAAATGGAGATATGCAAGCAGCAAAGCGAGATTTAAATGCGCCACCTACCGGCGGAAGACAGATTTAAGCGTTGTGTGCGTTAGGGTAGGCGTGACAAATTCATTGTTCAATAGAATAAGTTAGCCGCGCACTTTGCTCTCTCTGAGCGCCGGCAGTGCTTTTCTCTTTGCCGCTAAGTTCGGCCGGCAACTATTTACATACACACACATACACGCGTAAAAACATTTCGCACTGTCTGGCTCTGACGTCATAGGTTTTTTTTCTTGGGAGGTTTGTGGGCGTTAGAGTGGGCGTAGAAAAATTTTTTTTGGGTCAATCGATAGGTATGGACAAGACTAATACATTTCAGTTAAAATTTTCTATCTAACATCAAAACTGTAGGAGCCACAGTTTTGGGCGGTTTGTGGGCGTTAGAGTGGGCGTGGCACTCTACTGAAACAAACTTGCGCTGCGTAAGAAGCTCAGGAATCTGCTCGCCAAATCTCAATAGCCTAGCTCTCATAGTTTCCGAGATCTCAGCGTTCATCCGGACAGACGGACAGACGGACAGACGGACAGACGGACAGACGGACAGACGGACAGACGGACATGGCTAGATCGACTCGGCTAGTGATCCTGATCAAGAATATATATACTTTATGGGGTCGGAAACGCTTCCTTCTGCCTGTTACATACTTTCCGACGAATCTAGTATACCCTTTTACTCTACGAGTAACGGGTATAAAAATATATGTCTTTTTTCATTATAAAACATTATATTTTTCCTTCGCTTTTCAATAAGCTTTTGTTTATTTCAAAATAGTTCTCATTTTTTGCTTCTAATTTAATATTTCTCGGCACAACCGAATGTTTGATTGGCGATACTGGGCTTCCTGAATCTTTTAGGCATTCTGTAATAATTTGCTGGTTAGGGTTTTCACCACAAAAAATTTTAAAAAATCTTACATAAATATTGACATCCTGCCTCTTAATATGAGGACATCCGTTGATAAAATGATCGGCAGCTCCACATCCATAGCACGTCCCTGGTGTTCTCTTCGGTTTGGCGCACTCTTTAGCCCAATGCCCCTTTCCGTTGCAGTTGTAGCAACGCTTATCCTTGCTCGCCGGTTCTGTTTTTGAAGACTGCATCTTGTTGCTCCCAGCAGCCCTTGTTGACAGCATCCTAAGCATCCTTCCAGGATTCTCAAAGCACTGTAACTTAGACTGCGTGAGTTACCGCCTCAGCAGATTCCATCGGCGGTCCCCCACCTAAGCCCCTACGTTTGGCAAGCAGCTAGCAACAAAGTCGCCAACCAAACAAACACCACCAAACACCACCAAACGACCACTGCTGAGTCCAAACCCCAGATAGGCATCCGGTCCAATTACAGATCCATTCCGCTAGGTCAGCACATTGTACGTAAACAATAAGGTTTGAACGAAGAATTATAAAATAAAGACATTCATTTTGGGTTTAACTTGAAACCAGCAAACACCTAACTTTTAATTTGGTCGGGATCTTGACGGAGACAATCATCAAAGGAACCTACTTATTGATAACTGGCGCAGACGGTAGCTTTCGTCAAAGAACGGATTTAACCAAGGACACAGGAAGGATCCGAGACGGCGAAAGGAAGCAGAAGGAAGGACAGATGTTCTGGATAACGTTTAGCATTATTATGTAAGAGAGTGAGTAGAGTGAAGTGGGTGCAATGGAGTGTAAAAGAAATATATAAAGCTGAAATGAAGAAGAATATAGTAATAAAAAAAAATAAAACTAAACACAATGAGCATACGGAAATAAATAGATGAAAGAAATAATAAAAATATGCAACAAGTTATGAAAAATGGAAATAAAGGCAGTAGTTCCAAACGCAGACAAAAATGTAAAGGGGAGTGTAGGACAAGTGCAAAGACCGAAGCTGCACAACAGCAGAGAGAAAAATAAAATAAATAAGTGACCAAGATACAAGTGGAAATGTTTAATAACCAAAGAGTTAGACTAGAATTTTAATTAAATTAAATAGTGTTTGTCTTCGCGAATTAAATGGAAGGTTCGAGTGTAACACGAACGGTTCGAGGTTGCGTCGAATGGTTCGATCGAACGGGTCGATCGAACGGTCGGTCGTCGACAAGTGGCGACAGGCGGTCGTGGTTGTCGATGGTTCGATGCGAACCGAACAGCTCGGTCGAACGTTCGATCGCCAACGAAGGGCGGATGAAACATGTTGCAGACAGTTCGTGCTACGACAGCGGTGATAGTCGTTCTTGAGTGATGACAGCCGGGAGAGTGCAGACAGGTTGGGTCGAGTTGGCAACGGCTGGCGGAAAATTCAAGCCAAGACAGAAGAGGGTCGAGCGGTTCGATCGGTGCAGGCACAGTGGGATGTAGACTAGCAGACTAGAGTTCGGGAGCAAGCTTATAAATAGAAAACAATAATAAATAAATAAATGTTCTCCTTTAACATGTATTAGGCGGCGCACTGTGTTACACAAGGCGGCCGCTTAGCATGAGAAAGGGGGCAAAGTAATGCCGATTTATAATAAATACTATCGGATGGGGCTTTCATTTGTATTAAGCGGCAAACTGCGGAAGCAGAGCGGCCGCTTAGCAAGGGAAGTACCAGTTCGATGGAACAACTAAAATAAAAGTTTATATAGACCCATTAACATGTATTGGGCGGCGCACTGTAATGCACAAGGCGGCCGCTTAGCATGGGGATGAGGTGTTGTACTAGTAAACAAGAACAATATAAGAGACTATCCACATGTATTAGGCGATACACTGTAGAGAACGGGGTACTCGCGTAGCATGGGGATGGCCAAAACAAATACCCTAAAGGCAATGTCTGTCCGCATTTGGTCGTGAGGTTGTATCGCACAGCCGATCGGCTAGCTTCAGCATGTCGGGTAACTTGAAAAAAAATAATAATAAAATAATAGTAATAAAATAATAATAATAATAATAAAGTGAATAAATATACAGCAATCGTAGTTATTTCAATGAGTTTAGACGACAGGAAGACAGGGAAACGATAACAATAATAAGAAATAAATAATAAAATTTTGAGACCCATTGTTGATATTTATTTGTTTAAAAATCGATTAAGAGAAAAGTACTCATTTTAAATTAATTCCAGAACTCCATTACACCACACGGAAGCTCGTTGAACCACGACACACTACCAACAAACAGATGATAACCTATATAACTAAAACGATAAAATAAGTACACAATTACACACACATACAATTTAAGAGCACTAGTAATTAAGAAACAAACACAGACATAAGCGAGAAGCAAAAACAAGTTAGAAGTAGACGCAAAAGCACAAGCAATCGAATCCATAAACCAATGACAGAAGAAGGAAGGCCTACAACAATGGCAACAACAAACGTGTTAGAAGCTATCAAGGTAATAGACCTGGTAGAAATAATTCCGAAGTATGAAGGAGAGGCAGGAAAGTTAGACGGTTTTATAGGAGCAGTGGAACAGGTACTGAGCCTCATAAAAGGGGAGGAAAGATCGAATATAGGAATAATCGCTCTTAGAGCGGTAAGGAGTAAGATCATAGGACAAGCAGATAAAGTCCTTGACTTAGATGAGTTGGAATTAAATTGGGATCAAATAAAGAAAATATTAATTACTCATTTCAAAGATAAGAGATCCGAGCAGGATTTGATTATGGAGTTGACTCATATTAAGGAAAAGAAATTAGAGTTGGAAACCCTATACACGAAAGTAATGACCCTGAAGAAGGCCCTAGTGAGCCTAGTTAAATCCAATGAGCAGGGCATCTTGTTGAGGAGCGAGAAGGTTAAATGGTACGAAGAAATGGCGTTAAACGCTTTCGTTTCAGCCTTGAAGGGCCCAATAGGGGTAACTATCAGAAACATGGAGGCGCCCAATAAAGCCAAGGCATACGAAATTGCTTGTAGAGAGAAAAATTTGGGTACCTTACAAGAAGCACAGGAAGAGGCAAAGGGCCAGGGACCGACCGAAACCCAGACCAAAGAGGGTAAAGTAATTCCGAAACAGGAGCTGGACAAACAAGACAATCCAGGGCCAGAGTCGCAAACTGGCATGTGGTCTCAATACCGGTGGGCAGCTAATGCCCAACCGCAGTTCCCAATGCCGTTTCCGGTACCAAATATGGATGGATGGCCAGGATTTGGATTTCCGTATCCAATGATGGGGAACCCATTCAGGACAGACAGTAGTAGTCAAGGAGAAACTTCCAACTATCAAAGACCATACCGAAATTATCAAAACAGGAATAATAAGTGGAATTATGGACAGAATAGTCGAGGCAGACAGTGGTATGGAAACAATAATTATAACAACAACAAGCCTAGAGAGGGCCAGCTAGCCATCCAAGCGGCTGGCGACGCAGTAGGCAGTGGCCAGACTAGAATGACTAGGAATTCGAACTTTTCCGGGCAGTCATATAATTCGAACAATTCAAGGCAGTCGAATAACACGATCGATTCAAGACGGTCATATAATTCGACTCAGAGCAGCAACGCAGAGAGGGGCGGAAATCGACCGTCGACAAGCGGTCAGTTACATAATATTCAGGAGGATGATGCAAATTTTTCGCAATCAGCCTCGAACAACCAACAGGATATTTAGGAGCTAGAAGGGGCCACTCCACCCTACCATATGTAAAGATCAAAATCACTCCACAAAAAACAATAAAGTTACTAATTGATACAGGATCTAATTACTCCTTCATTCGTCCCGAATTAGCTTAATCGCAGTACGTGAAGGAGCTGAAAGACCCCATAGCCATTAAAACAATTACACAGTCCCACACTATTCTGCAAGAAGCACACGTACCAATGTTCAGAGAATTCGGAGGAGTAGGAAAAATGAGGTTATTACTTTTCAAATTCCACCAATTTTTTGAAGGTTTAATAGGTATAGATTTGCTACAACAAATGAAAGCCGTGATCGATATTGAGAAAGGTCAGTTCCGTACGGTAGACACAGAATTGCAGATACATTTCGCTAAGTATAGGCCCAGCGAGGTCCACTCAATAGAAGCAGGGACAAAGACAGTCATTCCTATTCCGGTACAGGTACCCGATGGAGATTTTTTGTTAAACAAAACAATAGTAAAGGAGGATTTGATAATTTCAGAAGGAATTTATAGGGCAGTGGCTGGAAGGAGCCTGGTTGAAATAACAAACTATGCAGAGGAAGACCAGGAATTATTTTTAGAGGAGCCGTTGGAAGGTGCTGAATTCGAAACTGACAAACATTTCGAGCTCAACAATATAGAGGTGACAGACAATGAAAATAGGAGGATACCATTCGATAAGATCAGAACGGAACACTTGAATAGAGAGGAGCTTGAAGAGCTCCAACGAATTTATAAGAAATATCCGAAAGTATTCCATAAAGAAGGAGACCATTTGTCATTCACTAATGCGGTCAAGCACCAAATTAGAACGAACGACGACATACCGGTGTACGCAAGGCCGTACAGGTATGCATTCCAAGAAAGACAGGAGGTGAGAAGACAACTAGAAAAGCTGTTAGAGCAGAAAATCATTAGACATAGCCATTCTCCTTGGAGTGCGCCGGTGTGGCTAGTGCCCAAGAAAAAGGATGCCTCCGGAGAGAGGAAATGGAGAATGGTGGTGGACTATAGAAAACTCAATGAGAAGGTAATTAAAGACAGATACCCTATGCCATTAATCAATGACGTATTAGATAGCTTGGGTAGGGCTAAATATTTCTCAACGTTAGATCTGGCGAGTGGATACCACCAGATCGAGGTGAAGGAAGAAGACATCCCAAAAACTGCCTTCTCGGCAGAAGGGGGTCACTTCGAATATGTCCGAATGCCGTTCGGGCTAAATAACGCCCCAGCAACATTTCAAAGGTTAATGAATAATATTTTCGGAGAGTTACTTGGGAAGTGTTGTCTGATATATATGGATGACATTATGGTGTACTCGACATCCCTGCAAGAACACGTAACGGATTTAGAAAAAGTCTTCAAGAAGCTTGCGGAGGCAAACTTCAAGTTGCAATTAGATAAGACAGAATTTTTAAGAAAGGAAGTGGAATACTTAGGACACGTAGTAACCCAGCAAGGAATCAGACCGAACCCAGGAAAGATCGAAGCGATAAAAAGATTCGAGATTCCCAAGACTAGGAAGCAGATATAGTCGTTCCTAGGTCTGTTAGGATACTATAGGAAGTTCATAAGGGATTTCGCGGCTATAACAAAGCCATTGACAAGACAGTTGAAAGGAAAAAGGGCTGTGCAGATAGACCAGGAATATAGAGATGCATTTGAGCTATGCAAGACCTTACTGTGCAATGACCCAATCTTACAGTTTCCTGACTTTGCTAAACCTTTCATACTCACCACAGATGCAAGTAATTATGCTATTGGCGCCGTCCTATCCCAAGGAAATTTGGGAACGGACAGACCAATAGCATACGCTAGTAGAACCCTGTCAGAATCAGAAGTAAATTATGCCACAATAGAAAAAGAAATGCTCGCCATTATTTAGGCGATTAAGCATTTTAGGCATTATGTATTTGGCACAAAGTTCAAGATAGTCACAGACCATAGACCATTAACATGGTTAATGAGTGTCAAGGAACCCGATTCCAAGCTGGTGAGATGGAGACTCCAAATGTTGGAGTACGACTATGAAATTGTATACAAGAAGGGTTCGCTGAATGTGGTGGCTGACGCACTGAGCAGAATTCAGCCGGAACTCAATGTGTTGGAAGATGCCTCAGAGATGGCAACCAATGGAGAGACAATCCACTCTGCGGGGGAAGATCTCCAGTTGGGATTTCCAATATCAGAGAAACCACTAAACGAGTATAACATTCAGGTGGTCATACAGGAAGGTAGAGTAGGGAGAATAGATAAACAAATTCCATTCAGGAATAAATTAAGAATAACTTGGACGGAAAACTGTTTTGATGAGGAAACAATTGGTCGTAGGTTAAAAGAAATCCTAAAACCCAAAAGAACGGTGGCGCTATTGATCCCAGAATATCTGGTGATTGTGATCCAAAACGTTTATTGCAAATACTTTGCTTACAGTAAGTTGTATAGGGCAATAAGATGTACAGTCTTATTGCCGGATATAACGGAGAAAAACGAGCAAGAACAGGTTATTAAAGAATATCATGAGAAAAGCAACCATAGGGGGATAGAAGAGACGTTAGCTCACCTCAAAAGGAAGGTGTTTTTCGTACACATGAGACAGGCAATTGCACAAACGATAAATAATTGTGACAGTTGCCAGACTCAGAAGTACGATAGGAGACCAAACAAGATAATATACAGTCTGACAGAAACACCAGAGAGGCCTATGGAAATAGTGCACATTGACTTGTATTTTGTAAACAAGAAAAGTGTACTAACCATAATTGACAAGTTCTCGAGATACGCTTGGGGATTAACAATTCCAGCAAAAGAAAGCGTTAATATCGTTAAGTCAGTAAAGAGCTTCATGGCCTTATTCGGAGTGCCTAAGAAGATAGTCTGTGACCAAGGAGTGGAATTCACTTCCAACTTGTTCAAGGATTTTTGTAGACAATACGAATTAGAGCTACACACTACATCCTTTCAGCAATCGTCAAGCAATTCTACGGTCGAAAGACTGCACTCGACGATTACAGAAATATATAGGCTAATAAATGAGACAAGGAAGAAAAACAAACTCGAAAGCAAACATGAGGAAGTCCTGGATGAGGCATTTATAACTTATAATAATGCCATTCATTCAGCGACGAAACTAACACCGCAGGAGCTGTTTACGGGGAGAACGCATAACTTCCTGAATACCGTGTCCTTTAACAACGAACACGAGTACTTACAGAAGATTAATGCGTTTCAAGCCGAGCTTTATCCAAAAATTAAGGAAAGGGTTCAGCAAGAAAAGAACAAAAGAATAGAGGCGGCGAATGTAGACAGACAAAACCCGGTCACAGTACAACCAGGAGACATAATATTTAGAAAGGAAAACAGGAGGGATAAATTAACTCCTCGTTTTTCGAAGCACAAGGTGATGGGAGACAACGGCCTCACACTAACTTCTACTAAACCACAAAAAATCCATAAAGAAAAAATCAGGAGACTAACAAAACCAAACGAACAAAAATTACAGGTGGGCCAGGATCACGGCAGCGGAAAGGAAACTTGAGATCCGACCATTGCTAGGGGAAGAACCACTAGCACAAATAAATCTAGGCGAAGCAAGGATAATACAAACACATAAAACATTGGTACACGTGGTAAAATTACAAGAATATCAAGAGGCAATAGAACAGAACGAACACTTACGGAGGTAATTGAAGACTCGGAAACCAGAGACCTTGCTAGGGTTTTGCAAGACAAATTACAGATGATCAAGAACAGATTAGAGGCAATATGCCCAAGGAAGAGGAAAGCAAGAGGACTAATCAATGGATTAGGATCTGTCGTTAAATCCATAACAGGAAACTTAGACGCGGAAGACGCAGAGAGGTTAGAAGAGGAGATAAGGAAGATGCAGGAAGAGGAAAGAAGATTGAAGGAGAATTTGAGTTCACAAGAGAGGACAGGAGCTAAATTCATGATAAGGTTTAAGAACTTGACGAAATATATTAACGACGAGCAAAGACGAGTAACGACATTTATTAACAATTACAAAAACGGAATAAGCAAAACATTTTTAGAGGAAGATAAGAGAATTTACAAGTTAGAATACATCGACAGAATTTCAGTAACAATAGACATGCTCGGATTAAATATAAATGATGTAGCCGAAAGTTTTTTATTGGCAAAAATTGGATTCATTTCAAAATTCATATTCGACAAGCAGGAAACAGCCAAATGCGTACAAGAATTAGAAGAACAGGGCATACGCATAATATCGGAAGAGCACATGTACGAATTTCTAGAATTCAAAGCGATTATGAATAAGACAGATTTAATATTTGCGATAGAATTACCCATTTTTAAGAAAGAAACGTATTCTTTACAGAGGATTATATCCCTACCTATGAATAAGACAGAATTTGTAATAACGCCAGAATACGTGGTAATGAATAACGAAGAAATGTACTACTACAAAAACAAATGTCAAAAAATTTGAAATTTGTATACGTGTAAGAACAACAAAATTGTAAATCAGATAAATGAAAATTGTTTAAAAAACCTGATCAGCGGAAAGGAAGCGGACTGCGAAACAAGGGATGCTGGGCTCAGAACCAGGATCTTTGAGCCAGAAGAAGGATATATTGCGATTTTCAATGGAGAAAATGTTAAGCTGCAAACGGACTGCGGGGAAGAGAGAACGGTAAATGGATCGGCATTAATCGCATTTGAGGAATGCAGAACCATGGTGAACAACGTCCAGTACGAGGCGGTAGAGAGACTTGGCACAACAAAGCTAAAATTGGAGATACCTCAAATCGAAGCCATTAAGAAAAATAGAACAACCCAAGAATTGGGAATACACGAGCTAGAGTTAGAAGATATCGAAACGAAGCTACAAATCAACAGAATACAAGCTGGAACAACAATACACACAACAGCGACGTATACAATGCTAACCGTGTTACTGATAGTGGTGTTAGCCGTGGCCGCCTGTTCAAAAAGGACGACCACCTTCACACCAGAGGCTCCACCGGTCACCTTCACGCCAACCATTGCTCCACCGGTCACCTTCACGCCAACCATTGCTCCACCTGTCACCTTCACACCAACCATCGCTCCACTATGGTCGGTAGTTCAGTCTGAGGGGGGAGGAGTTACCGCCTCAGCACATTCCATCGGCGGTCCCCCACCTAAGCCCCTACGTTTGGCAAGCAGCTAGCAACAAAGTCGCCAACCAAACAAACACCACCAAACGCCACCAAACGACCACTGCTGAGTCCAAGCCCCAGATAGGCATCCGGTCCAATTACAGATCCATTCCGCTAGGTCAGCACATTGTACGTAAACAATAAGGTTTGAACGAAGAATTATAAAATAAAGACATTCATTCTGGGTTTAACTTGAAACCAGCAAACACCTAACTTTTAATTTGGTCGGGATCTTGACGGAGACAATCATCTAAGGAACCTACTTATTGATAACTCGTGCGTAAATTAATCGTCGGAATGCCAACGAGTAGTCCATCCAGTAGCTCGTCCTCCTTCATGATGACATCTCGGGCCAGCCTGCTCTTCTCTTCAAAGTACATCGCGAATTTTTCATTCGGCTGCCACAGACGCGCTTCAAATTTACGCCTCATGTCTGCCTTGAACGCGTTTCCACCAAAAGCAAGTTGTAATTGCTCCAACAACTCACTCGTTGGTTTAACAAAACGAGAAGGATCAGCATGCATCCACTCCATAGCGCTGCCTTTTAGTTTGCTGATCAGCAACACTCTTCGCTGGGTGTCCGATAGGTCATACAACGTGGATATGTTGTCCCATTGAGAGATCCAGGATCGTACAGGAATCTTCTCGGCTAATTTCTTCTCAAAATTTCCTTGGCTAGATTAAATTCAGCTGACGAAAACTCAGCCCTTTCAATGTGGCGCTGTGTCACGATTTCGTCAGAAGATCGATGTCCAACTCTGCCACTGTTGCCACCGAAATCTGCGCCGCCAAGTTGTTGTAAGTTCTCGAAATTTGCTTGTACCATGTTCGTAGATCCGCTGCTTCGCTCGCCAACTCGCTCTCGCATGATCTCGGAATTCTCCGAACTGTTGGTTACCATGCCATCTCGTTCTTGCACGCTATCGGAATTCTCCGATCTGTTGCTTGCCTTGCCATCTCGTTCTTGCGCGTTCTCGGAATTCTCCGAGCACTTGCTTGCGCCGCCGTCCGACTTCGTAAAATTCTGCGAACCGTTGCTGGCTGAACTAACGCTGTCGACTTGCTTGTGCAGAAATTCTAGAAATTTCTGGGCCATCTCGATTTCCAAGGGCAACTTGTCCAAGGTTTCTAAATTACAAATCGGCTCCTTCGGACCTTGTGACTCGAGATTTCCGTCCTCCAAGTCTGTAGTCACCGAGTCCACAATTTCTCCGACTTCCTGATCGACTTGCTCTCGATTTTCCGGTGGAGCACTGCTAGCACGCGATAAAACTTCGGCCTTGGATCATGTCGTCGGCAAATTAAGGAGATCCAGCCACCGTTTTCATTGTGTCACAGACACGTAACTAATTAGCATATCCATTTTACTGTTTTTTAAAGTTATGAGTGTAAGTTATTATAGTTTTTTTTCCGTTAACCCACTTCTGAGGTTGTATCAGGATTAAGTTCATAATAAGTTTTTAGTTTTACGTCTTCTTTATTTGCACTCTCGGTTAGAACTAACTCGCTGTTCGCAGGCAACTTCAATTCAACTCCCGTTTCAGGTTCTCTCAAGAGAGCATCTGTCCTCTCGAGGATCGGATAGTGTGACCAGAGCAGATTAATATACTTTGCCCTGTACTTATAACATTGAGTATGTCGAGGAATCACTAGAACCTGTCGAGGAATCACTAGAGCCTTCCTCTGCTTCAGGCTGCTCTTCGTGCTGCGCCAAACGGAAACGTTTTCTGGCGCGTGGCATCTTTTCAGTTTGGCTCTTCAAATACGAATGCTTTCCCTTACAGCTTGCGTCCCCTTTTCCTTTTTCGCCAGCGTCACTCACTACTTTCTTCTACTCTCGTTCTCGCATTCTAATACACACACTACTGAGAACTTCTCGTTATACCTTTTTGATGCGGACACCTGCATCCTTCTATCTCGCTCACACCAGTGCACAGACTAACGTTGACAACAGAAACTATTGCCTCTATTTGAACAGCCAAAAAAACAGCACAGAAGTACACACATGAAAACGAATGGGAAGCGAAAGACAAATCAAAGCTAACAGTTGTTATAACTTTATTTGGCCAATTAATCTACGACAAGTATAACAATATAATACTTAGAACTAGTGCTTGTTACAATATATATCAGCCTGTTACAGTAACTAACATAAAATTCTTATAATATGCCAGTTAACTAAGTAGCTAACCGGACGGAGGCCATGACCGAATGTCCGAAGCCCAGCGGCGGCCAAAACCGCTGACGCGGCATTTGGCCGGATGCTCGTGAATAGCCGGCAAACACAGCATATTTGCGTGGCCGCTATGAATTTCATTTTTGTCAACTTTAAGTTTAGTTCGCTTCAAGCTCTATACAAATAAAGAACACAAGTTCTATAGCGTTGCAAAACTCCGGCAACCGCCGTTAAATATCTCTTATTACTTTGCACTGACTGAGTCTCTAGGCCAGCAGGCGAAGGGGGCAGTTACCTCCCAACGTAAGTCATCCTAATCAGCAATTGTGAAGGTATAGCCATCCGGCTCTGACTGCAGCGAGGGATCCCCGAACTCCACATACGAGAACTAAGTTAAGGCCCCCTCCTCCCCCGCACTACCGAGCGGGCTTCAGCAGGTGCGACCAGCGGCAAACATATTCCTCCCGCGTTTACGGAAGGCAATTACAAGCAGCAGCTTCCAGCGGCCTATCCTCACGCGTGGGTGCTAACGCATCCCCCCGCACCTACGGGAGGCAACCACAAGCTGCTGGCCGCCACTCAACTATAACGGGCGCTCCCAGAAGCGACCTCTTCCCCCGCGTCTACAAGCGGGCATCTCCGAGAAGACCAGCGTTTCACCAGTGCGGCTGAAGAGGACCACCCTTGGCCACACACACGTATCACATATTGTTTCCACCCTTGACAGTGCGATCGTCGAGGACCACCTCAGGCCGCGCCCTTCAACAAGATTAATTTGCCTATCTATGGTCTACGCAAAGACCACACTTGTTTGCTTGAGCGGGAGCCTTGTCAACGGTCTCCCGCTAAGACACCCTTTGTGCAGTGTGAGAACTATATTAATGGTCAGGCTCAAGTGCCCAGTACTTAAGATTACAATTGTTCGACACTGCATCCTTGTAAGTTTTAAGTTACAGATCGTTATTTAAGGCTCTAGATAGATTTGTATATTGACATGGACAGAGCTCATAAAACCTTAAATTTGTGACAATTAGTGTTCTTCTTGAAGTTTCAGATTCGATTTGTGGTATGGCAGATGAACCAGTGGCAGGGTTCGGCTGGTAGACGCTTTGGAGATGTGAGGCAAAAGTTTCGGCTCTTACTTCATCGCTGCGGACCCAGCTGCCTGATGAATTTCTTATCGGAGTGACTGTTTCGATTGGAGAGCTCAGATTTGAGTAAGCCCTCCACAGAAGATGTTTTGTACTGGTTGGCGAACGTTTTTTAATGTACCGCCGCTGTGCAATTTCTGCTTCTTGCTTTGCAGCTCGGTTTATTGTGCGATTGGTGTCCGATAGGTCATACAACGTGGATATGTTGTCCCATTGGGAGATCCAGGATCGTACAGGAATCTTCTCGGCTAATTTCTTCTCAAAATTTCCTTGGCTAGATTAAATTCAGCTGACGAAAACTCAGCCCTTTCAATGTGGCGCTGTGTCACGATTTCGTCAGAAGATCGATGTCCAACTCTGCCACTGTTGCCACCGAAATCTGCGCCGCCAAGTTGTTGTAAGTTCTCGAAATTTGCTTGTACCATGTTCGTAGATCCGCTGCTTCGCTCGCCAACTCGCTCTCGCATGATCTCGGAATTCTCCGAACTGTTGGTTACCTTGCCATCTCGTTATTGCACGCTCTCGGAATTCTCCGATCTGTTGCTTGCCTTGCCATCTCGTTCTTGCGCGTTCTCGGAATTCTCCGAGCACTTGCTTGCGCCGCCGTCCGACTTCGTAAAATTCTGCGAACCGTTGCTGGCTGAACTAACGCTGTCGACTTGCTTGTGCAGAAATTCTAGAAATTTCTGGGCCATCTCGATTTCCAAGGGCAACTTGTCCAAGGTTTCTAAATTACAAATCGGCTCCTTCGGACCTTGTGACTCGAGATTTCCGTCCTCCAAGTCTGTAGTCACCGAGTCCACAATTTCTCCGACTTCCTGATCGACTTGCTCTCGATTTTCCGGTGGAGCACTGCTAGCACGCGATAAAACTTCGGCCTTGGATCATGTCGTCGGCAAATTAAGGAGATCCAGCCACCGTTTTCATTGTGTCACAGACACGTAACTAATTAGCATATCCATTTTACTGTTTTTTAAAGTTATGAGTGTAAGTTATTATAGTTTTTTTTCCGTTAACCCACTTCTGAGGTTGTATCAGGATTAAGTTCATAATAAGTTTTTAGTTTTACGTCTTCTTTATTTGCACTCTCGGTTAGAACTAACTCGCTGTTCGCAGGCAACTTCAATTCAACTCCCGTTTTCAGGTTCTCTCAAGAGAGCATCTGTCCTCTCGAGGATCGGATAGTGTGACCAGAGCAGATTAATATACTTTGCCCTGTACTTATAACATTGAGTATGTCGAGGAATCACTAGAACCTGTCGAGGAATCACTAGAGCCTTCCTCTGCTTCAGGCTGCTCTTCGTGCTGCGCCAAACGGAAACGTTTTCTGGCGCGTGGCATCTTTTCAGTTTGGCTCTTCAAATACGAATGCTTTCCCTTACAGCTTGCGTCCCCTTTTCCTTTTTCGCCAGCGTCACTCACTACTTTCTTCTACTCTCGTTCTCGCATTCCAATACACACACTACTGAGAACTTCTCGTTATACCTTTTTGATGCGGACACCTGCATCCTTCTATCTCGCTCACACCAGTGCACAGACTAACGTTGACAACAGAAACTATTGCCTCCATTTGAACAGCCAAAGGAACAGCACAGAAGTACACACATGAAAACGAATGGGAAGCGAAAGACAAATCAAAGCTAACAGTTGTTATAACTTTAATTGGCCAACTAATCTACGACACGGCCATCCTGACTTTCACACGTCCTCGTGTGTTTCCAACTTTTAAACATTACAAAATATTATCTCCCAATAATAAATATAACTAGATATGTACCTTGAAGTTAAAGCAAAACAACTATATTTTCATTAATCAGAAGCCTTATAAACTATTAATCTGTGAATAACAAATCAAACCTAGCATTTTTGCTTTCTTAACATTTTTCCTTAATAACATTATTCTTTTAAATTCAAAAGTTATACAGAATTCTTAATTCTTAACTAGCAGATCGAACTTACACCTCCTCATACGTTAACAAAGGACAATACTTTTATTATTTTAAGCCTTGAGATCCGGACTACCATCAATTCAAACAATATTCATTTTCCATTTTCATTTGCTTCTCCAATAAGCAATCACATTAACAGTTTTCATTTTACTTAACAATTTAAGTCTTGTCTCAACCAACCGGCCAACATAGCACACAGCTGTCTCGAATATAAACAGATCAATTGACCAACCGGCCAACACATAGCACACAGCTGTCTCGACTATAAACAGATCAATTGACCAACCGGCCAACACATAGCACACAGCTGTCTCGACTGTAAACAGATCAATTGACCAACCGGCCAACACATAGCACACGGTTATCATTTACATTTTCTTATTTCATAAATCATCGCAGCCATCACCGGCTCGATCAACATCATCTTCATCCATGACCGCCTCGTCATGCTCTCTGGTAATCCCCTTCTCAGGCATTTTTCGTAAAAATTCGTGAGAATATTTGTAAGTTCGATTGCCCTTTAACGCTTTTAATTTATATCGATCGCCTGGTAATAGCTCAACAACTAAAAATGGGCCTTTAAACTTGGGGTCTAGTTTTGTCTGGTGTCGCTCCTCATTCTTGAGTAAGTCATGATCCCCAACTTTATGCTTAACAATAGTGGCTTTATTCCGATCGAATCTTAATTTGGCATATTTGGAATTTTGTTCCATATTGTGCTTAGCTACATTTCTGATTAGATTTACATCAACTACACTCTCGTTTTCAGCAACGGGTATAAGACCAAATGGTCCAGCTTCTTTTTATTCCACGCTCAATTTGTAAGGTCGTCTTTGAACTGTCTTGTTTGGATCAATCAGTCGAATCTCTAGCTGCCCCGTAGTTACCCGACTTTGTGGAATACCGCTTATAAACGAACCAGAGTAATTTTGAAGCATTGATGTTAGCCTATCCTTATCTAAACTACTTAGATCGGTATCAACATTGGCCAAATCGGGAACACAGTCTGAAGTCAGGACAGGCAATACAGTTTTTTCATTAAACATTGAAAGTGAATTAGATGTAATTGTTACACCGATTCCCTGGCTCAAAATTTCTGTCCCAATCAAAGCATCATACTTGATATAACTATCTTGAACTGCATGAAAAAGAACTTCGAAGGAATGATCACAGATCAAAACCTTAGCCAATATCTGGAGGGTGCTATAAACCGTATTACTACCAATACCTCTTAAAATTACTACGTTATTTATTCTAGATCCACACAGCTTTAGCGAGACGGCTTCCTTGATGAGCGAGCACTCGGCTTCTGAGTCAAAACAAAATTGGAACGACTCACCAAATTGTTGAAAAGTTCCAAGGGGCTCAAGTACGGTACACAGGTTGACATCTTTAACATAATCCCTCTTGACCGTCATTGAGCGCTCCTGACGATCCGGGCACACAGTAGCCACATGCCCTTCCTTTCCACACTTAAAGCAGATTAGAGTCGAGCGATCTCTTCCTCCGTTATGTCCAGAACGTTGATTAGCTAGTTGACTATGTCGCGGGGGCACACCAGACGAGCGGCACTCCGCCTTCTTGTGACCCTCTTTTCCGCAGTTGTGACATCTGATATTGAAGAATGGTCTTGTTTTCTTATTAGTCGGGGCCGACAAGACGTCGCCAGTACCGCGGCTCGGTTCAGCATCAAAAGAAAAGGCTTTCAACTCCTGTTGCAACTCGTTCCGAGAATTGACTTCTGTAGTAAAAGCCAAGCGTCGCAATCGCTTTTCCAATCCAGCCACGTGTGCCAAAGCAACAGAAACGGCAATTTGCTCTACCGTCAGGTACTTCCACCTGGACATTAGGGATGTTACAACTCTGCTTCCATACAGCGACATAGATTCTCCCTCTGTTGGGCGACCATTCAGCAGATTCAACACAGTTGCAGCCAAGGTCTCCGTCCCGGCGAAATACTGCAAAAACAGTTCTCTGAACTGCGTCCATGTGATTCCAGGGTAGACCGTTTGTGCAAGCCAACAAGACGCGCTTCCTTGCAAGGACCGACTGAGAGCCATCACGAGAGCGCTGCCTTCTAGACTGTTTTCGGAAAGAATGTAATCCACCGTTGCACTCCATGATACTGCATCCGCGCTTGCACGATCAGGATTAAAGTTCGGAAATACAACGGTAACTGCGTCATTCGGGGCGCGCTGTACTGCTTTTATAAGTTCCAAGAAAGTACGATTTTGTGATTCCAAAAGCAGCTTCAGATTATTTTCGCTTTCGGTTTGAGGCCTGGGCAATCCCACTTCTGATGTCGAGGAATCACTAGAACCTGTCGAGGAATCACTAGAGCCATCCTCTGCTTCAGGCTGCTCTTCGTGCTGCGCCAAACGGAAACGTTTTCTGGCGCGTGGCATCTTTTCAGTTTGGCTCTTGAAATACGAATGCTTTCCCTTACAGCGTGCGCTCCTTTTCCTTTTTCGCCAGCATCACTCGCTACTTTCTTCTACTCTCGTTCTCGCATTCCAATACACACACTACTGAGAACTTCTCGTTATACCTTTTTGATGCGGACACCTGCATCCTTCTATCTCGCTCACACCAGTGCACAGACTAACGTTGACAACAGAAACTATTGCCTCCATTTGAACAGCCAAAGGAACAGCACAGAAGTACACACATGAAAACGAATGGGAAGCGAAAGACAAATCAAAGCTAACAGTTGTTATAACTTTAATTGGCCAACCAATCTACGACACGGCCATCCTGACTTTCACACGTCCTCGTGTGTTTCCAACTTTTAAACATTACAAAATATTATCTCCCAATAATAAATATAACTAGATATGTACCTTGAAGTTAAAGCAAAACAACTATATTTTCATTAATCAGAAGCCTTATAAACTATTAATCTGTGAATAACAAATCAAACCTAGCATTTTTGCTTTCTTAACATTTTTCCTTAATAACATTATTCTTTTAAATTCAAAAGTTATACAGAATTCTTAATTCTTAACTAGCAGATCGAACTTACACCTCCTCATACGTTAACAAAGGACAATACTTTTATTATTTTAAGCCTTGAGATCCGGACTACCATCAATTCAAACAATATTCATTTTCCATTTTCATTTGCTTCTCCAATAAGCAATCACATTAACAGTTTTCATTTTACTTAACAATTTAAGTCTTGTCTCAACCAACCGGCCAACATAGCACACAGCTGTCTCGAATATAAACAGATCAATTGACCAACCGGCCAACACATAGCACACAGCTGTCTCGACTATAAACAGATCAATTGACCAACCGGCCAACACATAGCACACAGCTGTCTCGACTGTAAACAGATCAATTGACCAACCGGCCAACACATAGCACACGGTTATCATTTACATTTTCTTATTTCATAAATCATCGCAGCCATCACCGGCTCGATCAACATCATCTTCATCCATGACCGCCTCGTCATGCTCTCTGGTAATCCCCTTCTCAGGCATTTTTCGTAAAAATTCGTGAGAATATTTGTAAGTTCGATTGCCCTTTAACGCTTTTAATTTATATCGATCGCCTGGTAATAGCTCAACAACTAAAAATGGGCCTTTAAACTTGGGGTCTAGTTTTGTCTGGTGTCGCTCCTCATTCTTGAGTAAGTCATGATCCCCAACTTTATGCTTAACAATAGTGGCTTTATTCCGATCGAATCTTAATTTGGCATATTTGGAATTTTGTTCCATATTGTGCTTAGCTACATTTCTGATTAGATTTACATCAACTACACTCTCGTTTTCAGCAACGGGTATAAGACCAAATGGTCCAGCTTCTTTTTATTCCACGCTCAATTTGTAAGGTCGTCTTTGAACTGTCTTGTTTGGATCAATCAGTCGAATCTCTAGCTGCCCCGTAGTTACCCGACTTTGTGGAATACCGCTTATAAACGAACCAGAGTAATTTTGAAGCATTGATGTTAGCCTATCCTTATCTAAACTACTTAGATCGGTATCAACATTGGCCAAATCGGGAACACAGTCTGAAGTCAGGACAGGCAATACAGTTTTTTCATTAAACATTGAAAGTGAATTAGATGTAATTGTTACACCGATTCCCTGGCTCAAAATTTCTGTCCCAATCAAAGCATCATACTTGATATAACTATCTTGAACTGCATGAAAAAGAACTTCGAAGGAATGATCACAGATCAAAACCTTAGCCAATATCTGGAGGGTGCTATAAACCGTATTACTACCAATACCTCTTAAAATTACTACGTTATTTATTCTAGATCCACACAGCTTTAGCGAGACGGCTTCCTTGATGAGCGAGCACTCGGCTTCTGAGTCAAAACAAAATTGGAACGACTCACCAAATTGTTGAAAAGTTCCAAGGGGCTCAAGTACGGTACACAGGTTGACATCTTTAACATAATCCCTCTTGACCGTCATTGAGCGCTCCTGACGATCCGGGCACACAGTAGCCACATGCCCTTCCTTTCCACACTTAAAGCAGATTAGAGTCGAGCGATCTCTTCCTCCGTTATGTCCAGAACGTTGATTAGCTAGTTGACTATGTCGCGGGGGCACACCAGACGAGCGGCACTCCGCCTTCTTGTGACCCTCTTTTCCGCAGTTGTGACATCTGATATTGAAGAATGGTCTTGTTTTCTTATTAGTCGGGGCCGACAAGACGTCGCCAGTACCGCGGCTCGGTTCAGCATCAAAAGAAAAGGCTTTCAACTCCTGTTGCAACTCGTTCCGAGAATTGACTTCTGTAGTAAAAGCCAAGCGTCGCAATCGCTTTTCCAATCCAGCCACGTGTGCCAAAGCAACAGAAACGGCAATTTGCTCTACCGTCAGGTACTTCCACCTGGACATTAGGGATGTTACAACTCTGCTTCCATACAGCGACATAGATTCTCCCTCTGTTGGGCGACCATTCAGCAGATTCAACACAGTTGCAGCCAAGGTCTCCGTCCCGGCGAAATACTGCAAAAACAGTTCTCTGAACTGCGTCCATGTGATTCCAGGGTAGACCGTTTGTGCAAGCCAACAAGACGCGCTTCCTTGCAAGGACCGACTGAGAGCCATCACGAGAGCGCTGCCTTCTAGACTGTTTTCGGAAAGAATGTAATCCACCGTTGCACTCCATGATACTGCATCCGCGCTTGCACGATCAGGATTAAAGTTCGGAAATACAACGGTAACTGCGTCATTCGGGGCGCGCTGTACTGCTTTTATAAGTTCCAAGAAAGTACGATTTTGTGATTCCAAAAGCAGCTTCAGATTATTTTCGCTTTCGGTTTGAGGCCTAGGCAATCCCACTTCTGATGTCGAGGAATCACTAGAACCTGTCGAGGAATCACTAGAGCCATCCTCTGCTTCAGGCTGCTCTTCGTGCTGCGCCAAACGGAAACGTTTTCTGGCGCGTGGCATCTTTTCAGTTTGGCTCTTGAAATACGAATGCTTTCCCTTACAGCGTGCGCTCCTTTTCCTTTTTCGCCAGCATCACTCGCTACTTTCTTCTACTCTCGTTCTCGCATTCCAATACACACACTACTGAGAACTTCTCGTTATACCTTTTTGATGCGGACACCTGCATCCTTCTATCTCGCTCACACCAGTGCACAGACTAACGTTGACAACAGAAACTATTGCCTCCATTTGAACAGCCAAAGGAACAGCACAGAAGTACACACATGAAAACGAATGGGAAACGAAAGACAAATCAAAGCTAACAGTTGTTATAACTTTAATTGGCCAACTAATCTACGACAAGTATAACAATATAATACTTAGAACAGTGCCTGTTACAATATATAACAGCCTGTTACAGTAACTAACATAAAATTCTTATAATATGCCAGTTAACTAAGTAGCTAACCGGACGGAGGCGATGACCGAATGTCCGAAGCCCAGCGGCGGCCAAAACCGCTGACGCGGCATTTGGCCGGATGCTCGTGAATAGCCGGCAAACACAGCATATTTGCGTGGCCGCTATGAATTTCATTTTTGTCAACTTTAAGTTTAGTTCGCTTCAAGCTCTATACAAATAAAGAACACAAGTTCTATAGCATTGCAAAACTCCGGCAACCGCCGTTAAATATCTCTTATTATTTTGCACTGACTGAGTCTCTAGGCCAGCAGGCGAAGGGGGCAGTTACCTCCCAACGTAAGTCAACCTAATCAGCAATTGTGAAGGTATAGCCATCCGGCTCTGACTGCAGCGAGGGATCCCCGAACTCCACATACGAGAACTAAGTTAAGGCCCCCTCCTCCCCCGCACTACCGAGCGGGCTTCAGCAGGTGCGACCAGCGGCAAACATATTCCTCCCGCGTTTACGGGAGGCAATTACAAGCAGCAGCTTCCAGCGGCCTACCCTCACGCGTGGGTGCTAACGCATCCCCCCGCACCTACGGGAGGCAACCACAAGCTGCTGGCCGCCACTCAACTATAACGGGCGCTCCCAGAAGCGACCTCTTCCCCCGCGTCTACAAGCGGGCATCTCCGAGAAGACCAGCGTTTCACCAGTGTGGCTGAAGAGGACCACCCTTGGCCACACACACGTATCACATATTGTTTCCACCCTTGACAGTGCGATCGTCGAGGACCACCTCAGGCCGCGCCCTTCAACAAGATTAATTTGCCTATCTATGGTCTACGCAAAGACCACACTTGTTTGCTTGAGTGTCAACGGTCTCCCGCTAAGACACCCTTTGTGCAGTGTGAGAACTATATTAATGGTCAGGCTCAAGTGCCCTTAAGATTACAATTGTTCGACACTGCACCCTTGTAAGTTTTAAGTTACAGATCGTTATTTAAGGCTCTAGATAGAATTGTATATTGACATGGACAGAGCTCATAAAACCTTAAATTTGTGACAATTAGTGTTCTTCTTGAAGTTTCAGATTCGATTTGTGGTATGGCAGATGAACCAGTGGCAGGGTTCGGCTGGTAGACGCTTTGGAGATGTGAGGCAAAAGTTTGGGCTCTTACTTCATCGCTGCGGTCCCAGCTGCCTGATGAATTTCTTATCGGAGTGACTGTTTCGATTGGAGAGCTCAGATTTGAGTAAGCCTTCCACAGAAGATGTTTTGTACTGGTTGGCGAAAGTTTTTTAATGTACCGCCGCTGTGCAATTTCTGCTTCTTGCTTTACAGCTCGGTTTATTGTGCGATTGGCTTCCTTAAGACGTTGTTAAGATGACGGCGATTTGATTGTTTGCCAGGCACGTCGCAGGCGCCTCTTTTCTAGGATAAGCCGTTCAATTTGCAGATTAGTTTTAAGGTGGTCTTCCTTGTGTTGTTGAGATAGTGGCTGCCTCCACTAGTTCATCTTTAACAGCATCGATAGAGCAGTCGATGTCCGTCCGCTTCGATGTTGAACTGAGGGGTTAATTTGATGTTTGAACTTACATACTTTTTATATTTTAACCAGTTGGTTCTGTTCGACGTCAGCCTGTGGTAGTAGTTTTTGGGCTTTGAAGAAGAGTTATTAGCAATGGCGAATGGTCTGATGAGAAGCGCTTTGGTGCGTATTATATTGCGTGGAATGTTTTTTGTCACCGCAAAGTCTATTAAGTCTGGAACTTTCCTGTGGTCTGTTGGCCAGTATGTGGGGCTGCCAGGGAAAGCATAGTCTAATTTGTTGTTCGGTTTTATGATTGCATTATATAATTGCCTTTCCTTGGGAGTTACGAGGCGTGAGCCCCAGTGCGTGTGTTTGGCATATAGTCCCCTGCAGCTATTAAGCGATATCCAAGTAAGTTGTAAAAGTCCATGAATTCTCCTTCAGAAATTGTAAAGCGAGGCGGGCAGTAGACAGCGGCTATGGAGAGGTTTCCGTTACCTGACTGCACTTTGGTAGACGTGACCTGCAAGTAGTTAGTTGCAAACCTTTGGTGAAAAAGGTGCTTGATGCGTTCCCTGATTAAGATGCCGGTTCCGCCGTGGGTTTCACCATCGGTAGAAAGGGTAGCCTCTTATTTGGAAGTTGTATTTGCTTGTGAGGTGCGCCTCCACCAGTAGTATAATGTCGACTGGTTTTAATTCAGGAACTGTGTTACTTCAAGTTTGTGCCGTGAAACGCCATTGGCGTTCCACACTGTTATTCGTAGATTTGCCATCGATTTTTTTGGACTGCTTAGCTGGAAGCAGCTGTAACACCATGTTCTGGTCTTGAACCAGTGCTTGCATGGACGTTTTCATGAATTCCATTATACTTTGTTGCATGGTGACCATCATAGCTTCCATGCAACTTTGTTGCATGGTGACCATCATAGCTTTGTGACTTTACTTGGATCTGCTGAACGTTTCCTAGATTAGACTAGAGATGGTTTTCCGTCCCTGATGGAAGGGCATCGGCTTATGAGAAGCCCTTCTGACCTTGACCAAATGAGGATCTTGCAGCCGTGCCGAAAAATACTTCCGGCGTCGTACGCAAGTAAGTGTACGTATTTTGGGTATTCTGAAGGGGCGTTGCTGTCACTCGTCGCATGCGGTCCTTCATCTCCTTGTAGATCGGACTGCCCCTGTAGTTTGCCGTGTGGTTTTCTTGGCAGTTTACGCAGTTCTTCTTTTTGTGGTCTTCCTTGTTGACAGGTCAGTTTGCCGAATTGTGGAAGTCTCAGACTACACCTACTGTTCGAAGTGAACTGTATGCCCTGATGCGTCCACACTCCTGGCAATTTGTGCGTTGCACTGGGTCGTTCCTTCTCTGTGGCTTTTCCACCTTAATTCTTCGGTGCAATAAGCATTAAAGGTTATAAAAGGAGTGCCCTTCATTTTTCTTAAGGACTCTGCTGTCTGGCTCCAGCTCGACCTTGAAGAGTGGTGATGATGATGAGTTGATGATGTTACTGACGTTCTTTGCAGAAAACCCGTTTTCTTCCTTGGGGATACGTCGGGCTCGATTCCTTTTAGTACCACTTGCAAGCCCTTGCTGCTTTTTGGTTAGTACGTGTAGGAGATTTTCCTAGCTTTCTCCAGGTATTTGGATACAGCTCGGAAATGTTCTTCAGATTTTGTCTGAAGCTTGTTTTCCGTCCCCGGTCGGCGCAACAATTTTGTTGATCAGGGCATTCGAGATTTTGTCCCTAATGTAAATTGATGGTTGGGTCTCTTGATCCTGTTCTAGTTAATTTTCTGTTAGAAGCGCAAATCTATTACTGTTGGATCTCCCGGGTAATAAATTGTCTATTTGGACACGGTTTATTTTTGACTTGTTACCTACTGCGGTGTTCTGCGGGCTAAGCTTACGCTGGATATGGATGTAGCGATCTATTCCGGTCTGTGTGGCCGGACCCGCTTGCTGAAATTTGTTTTGGTTTTTATTTGTTGACGTGGTTTTTGTTGCAATTGTATTTTGCGCTGCGGTCAACGTCATCGCAGTCGATTCCAAAATAATAGTCGTAGCTATTATTGGTTGTTGGTTTTGTTGCCGCAGCTGTTGTTGTTGCTGATACATTTAGTGCGATTGCAGAAGTTTTACCGCTACAAGTTGATGGTGCGCCAGGGGTCGAAACTGATGGTGGGGGGTTTTGCACTGAGAACTCCTTGTTGTCGTAGTAGGAGTAACAGTAAGTACGCATGGTGAGCGAGACCGTGCTCTTTGGCTATCGACCGTCAGTAGGGTCGTTTGTTCCACTTCCACGCGTTGAGACATAAGAGAATTACCCGTCACTTCGGCTCACGGAGCTTAGTCGCTCTTTATTTTGCTCGTTGCTCATTGAGTTTTTTTAGCGTGGCACTTATTTGTTATAATACAATAATTATGCACATGTTTAAGTCATTACACAGATTTTGTGAGTCTTTTTATACCCTTGCAGAGGGTATTATGATTTCAGTCAGAAGTTTGCAAAGCAGTGAAGGAGACGTTTCCGACCACATATAGTATATATATTCTTGATCAGCATCACTAGAGGAGTCGATCTAGCCATTTCCGTCTGTCCGTCCGTTTCTACGCAAACTAGTCTCTCAGTCTTCTTTCTTTAAGTTTTATTTCTTTTGCAGGTAGTATATAAGTCGGAACCAGCCGGATCGGACAACTATATCTTATAGCTCCCATATGAATATTAAAAAAAAAACAAGGAAGAACGCTATAGTAGAGTACCTCGACTATCAGATACCCGTTACAACAATTATTTTTAAAACATTTTTGCTTTGTTGATTTTGATCGTATTTTCTTTTACTTTGGGATATAGAATATTATAACTTTTCAGCATTACGAATTTAATTTTACACAAATATCATTGAAGCTAGCAACAATCCTTCAAAATTTAACATGGTGTTACTAACATTGATTATTTCTTATAACTGCAAGGGAATTCAAACTTCGGCTTGTCGAAGTTAACTTCCTTTCTTTTTTTCTTTGTGTTTTTGCAGCTTTTCGCTTATTTAAAAATCACCAGTTTAGTTTTTGTTTGCATTTAATTCATCAACTTTCTTGCACTTTTCCCGGAGCTCGCACGAGACACGTCGTTTTTTGGCCGTGCCAGTTTTGAAAATTTGTCTATTACAGTTAAAACCTATGGATTATTATATGGATATATTATATGTCCGGGGTACTCTGGGATTGGTGTTTAAGAAATTTCTGGGTTAGGGGGGTGCCTATCGTATTTTTCTTCCTTACATACCCTTCATTGCCTTACTAATGTTTATATTCTTTGATAAATTTTTCGGAAGTAGTATTTTTTAGCTAGTTGGTTTTTATTTTCTTCTCGTTTCTATGTGCTCTGCTATGAATTTCTAATATTATTTCTTTAAGATCCGACTCGTTTGGGACCTAAATGTGGATAAATTTTATGTATCCCCCCATTATTTCTTCAGTCGTGAAAACTCCGCTTAAAACAGATAAGGTTGTCTTTTTTAAAGCCTGATCAATTAACAGTGTGTCTATAAAAGGTGGGGATTAGAATAGTACATTTATGGTCAGGTGGATTTTCTTTATGACTGGATGTGGATTTTCAGAGCTCTCAGCGCTGTGTTGTGTTGCTGTCAGTGAGGTAATGTCATTACCCTGTCAGCTAGCGATCGCTTCTACCTTTGCGGGGCTTGTCTCGATTCCCTTGTCCTAAATTAAAAATCCTAAAGCCTAGTACTCACATCGACGAAAACCGCGAGCTAGCCATAGGAGTGAGCGAGAGGCAAACAGGCGGCTAAAGCTTTTCGTCGGGTCTGTTTTTCAGCGCGGTACTCAGATGAGCTAAGGAAATACCAGAAAAAATACCAGATTTCGCGAGTGAATTTTCGATGAACGCCGTTAGCCGCGGCCCAAAGAATAAGAAATTTAATCTTTGGCGGTGTTCGTGCAGAAGCGGTGGGGAATTTAAAAATTAAAAATGGAAGAAAAACACCCAAAACGGCTAAAGAAGGTCAGTGCAGATGAAAAAGGACGCCTAGTCCAAGCTGTTGCCCATTGTTGTGGGACTTGACCGACAGGAAGCAATACCACAACGGGGCAAAGCCGCTGAATAGTTGAAGCGCTGGAGGAGATCCACTAGAGAATCCCAATGGGAAGGCACATGGAACATCGCTCGATCTCCGACAAGCTCTCCATTGAGGACTCCTCCCTTCACCAGCTACTTGGCAGCTGGTGATGGAGCGGAGATAAAGGATGCGCCTGCTTCTATAGGGAGGAGGAAATAAGGTCGCCCGCAAAGGGACAGATGGAGGAGCCATTACCAGCCATTATTGGGCAGCTCGGAGCTGGACTACATATGGCGCGGGAAAGATGGCGAAGCTTCCGTGGGACGAGAAGGAAGCCTTAAGCTTCAAATTTACATAAATAAAAACATTCGTTGAAAATTTCATTTATTTTTATTTTAATTTCTTTGTGCACCAGCAGTCTCTTCTTTTTTAAATTGCTCCAATTGATTTCCGTTTGTCAACAAACCCAGCTGCTTGACAGTAAGACCATGCCACATGCATTGCGGGTGAACTTTGAAAACTTCGGTCACACTAAAAAGAATAAGATTTTTCGACTAGTGAAACTCTTAGCCGATCTGAGTACTAGGCTTAAGAACTCAACTTTATTTTTAAATTTAAATGCATTTTTTTTTAAATTTTTGGAATGCGATTCTTAATCCGGGCTAAAGACGATTATGTCGTCGATATAAAAGAAGCAAATTTTCCTTTATGTTCCATAGGATTTCTACTAGGGTTCGCTTAAATATACATGATGCATTTTTCAGTCCGAACGGAAGTCTTGTGATCTCAAATTTTCCGTTGCTCACAGAAAAGGATGTTTTTTTGTATATATCGCTTTCCTTCAAGGGAATTTGGAAGCCGCTCTTGAGACTTAACACAGAAAACCTTTTAATTTTTCCTAGTTGTGCAGACAGATTCCCTGTACAAGACATTAATTAAGTTCTTATTATATATGGACGCATTACAATTGAAGTTGTGGAAAAATTAAACACTTGTGAACAAATTACACAACCCAGTCGTAAAAGACTGCATTCCAGCACCCGTTCTTTCATTATGAAATGGCACCAAAAACCTGTGCCGAAATTGATGAGTCTGTCCATTCCTTTTACAACTAAACACATTCTGAACGCACTCTTTTTTTAATGTACCTGTGAGCTTTACCCAGGAATGCACCCAGATGCAACAAACTAAACACATGTAGCCAGGAATGAACATAGATGTTTTCAAAAATCAAATATCTGTAAGTTTTCCCAAGGAATACATAAACCTGGATTTCAATTTCATATTTTTTTTATTTCAATATTCAAGAACGCAATTAATTTTTGATCGGAATCACTCCCCTTCTGTACGGGGCTTTGTTGCTTCCTTCTTATTTATGTACATTTATGATTAACGCAGTTCAGTCCTTGTTGTGCCCATCCATTTTTTGCGTTTCTGAAAGATTTAAAGCAAATTGAATATTGTATATTTATAAACGTGTGTATATAGATTACAAATATACAATATATTTATTTTGGCGCAATTACACTGTTGTATGTACAATACACATACAAATAATTATAATTTTATTCAATTAATTAGTTTTTAGTTTGAATGTTCAATGTACATATGCATTATGTTATTTTATTGTGTTCATATTGAACTAATTTATCTACACTTTACTTACCTGTAAAAATATTGATGTAAAATTGGTGGCAGAAAGAAAAAACTTTTTCAAAACACGAGGCACGAACTTCACTTTTTATACCCGTTACTCGTAGAGTAAAAGGGTATACTAGATTCGTCGGAAAGTATGTAACAGGCAGAAGGAAGCGTTTCCGACCCCATAAAGTATATTGTATATTCTTGATCAGGATCACCAGCCGAGTCGATCTAGCCATGTCCGTCTGTCCGTCTGTCCGTCTGTCCGTATGAGCGCTGAGATCTCGGAAACTATAAGAGCTACAATACTAGGATTAGGCATGCAGATTCCTGAGATTCCTGCGCAGCGCAAGTTTGTTTCAGCAGAGTGCCACGCCCACTCTAACGCCCACAAACCGCCCAAAACTGTGCCTCCTACAGTTTTGATGCTAGAATAAAAATTTTAGCTGAAATGCATATCAATACCCATCGATTGACCCAAAAAAAGTTTGCCACGCCCACTTTAACGTCCACAAGCTGCAAACAAACTTCAAAAAATCGTAAGTATGTACGTGGATATCTCGGAAACTATAAAAGATAGAGAATCGGGAACTCAGATTTAGATTCCGTAGCTTTGTACGCAGCGCAATTTTGTTACGCGATTATGCCACACCCACTATAACGCCCACAAACCGCCCAAATCTGTGGCGCCCACAATTTGTATGCTAGATACAAAATTTTAACTGAAATGTATTGGTCTCGTCAATACCTATCGATTGATTTAAAAAAAACTTTGCCGCGCCCAGTCTAACGCCCACAACGCTTAAATTTGTCTACCGCCGGTAGGTGGCGCATTTGCTGCTTGCATATCTCCATCTCCAGCATATCTCTGAAATCCCGTTTCTCTATCTTTGATATTTTCCAAAATATCCGCGTTCATATTTACGATTTTTTGAAGTTTGTGGACGGTTTGTGGGCGTTAAAGTGGGCGTGGCAAAATTTTAGGTCAATCGGTAGGTATTGATGAGAACAATACATTTCAGTTTAAATTTTTGCTCTAGCATCAAAACTGTAGCAGCCACAGTTTTGGGCGGTTTGTGGGCGTTAGAGTGGGCGTGGCACTCTTTTGAAACAAACTTGCGCTGCGCAGGAATCTCAGGAATCTGCATGCCTAATCCCAGTATTGTAGCTCTTAAAGTTTCCGAGATCTCAGCGTTCATACGGACAGACGGACAGACGGACAGACGGACATGGCTAGATCGACTCGGCTAGTGATCCTGATCAAGAATATATATACTTTATGGGGTCGGAAACGCTTCCTTCTGCCTGTTTCATACTTTCCGACGAATCTAGTATACCCTTTTACTCTACGAGTAACGGGTATAAAAACTGACTTGTGTTTCCGTCAATTTTTTTAATATCCTCGAGATACACTGTCGTCCCATGAATGTGAACCTGATTAGGAATTCAAAACAAAATCCTTACTAGCTTATGTATCTTAGATGTGTTGGCCAGGGCGGGTCGATTTGGGAGCCTCAAAATCCTATAGGGGGAACGTAATCTTTAAAGGATCTTAAGCAATATTGCCGAACACACTTATGGTCTAAAATGGCTTTTGAACACTCCAAAAGCGAATGAAAATGTCCTTTTTATTGGGCAAAAAACACCGATTTATTACGTATCTCAAAACACCCTATTTTTTATTTATAAATCTTTAGTGATCCATTTTTAAATCCAGCTTACTTTTCATACGAGGAATCTTTCTTCTACTTTGCAGAAAATATATTACTAGCTATGCTATTTGATAATGAAAAATGTATATGTGATTAGGCCACTAACAAAATATTATATTAGGATAAAATCATTATGATCCAAACCAAGTACAGTTACCAGTACCATTAAAAATCGGGAGAGTGTCCTGACAGTTATCGATGAGAGTAGAAAGATTCCTCGTATGGAAAGTAAACAGGATTTAAAAATGACATACAAAAGATTTTTGAACTAACAAACTTGGCAAAAAAAAAACAACAAGAAAGGAAGTTAGCTTCGGCAAGCCGAAGCTTATATACCCTTGCAGCTATAATTATTAAATTTAAAAACACAAAAAAAGATATTCCCAATAGTATAAGATAATATGTCAAAAAACACCGAAGCTATAATTTGTTTCATATTATTTTCCTACCAATTTTCCGATCGTTCCTATGGCAGCTATATGATATAGTCGTCCGATTTTGATAAAATTAAATTCGAAACTCAGAACTAATTAAAAAATGTTATTTCCAAGCGTAGGAGGTTATATGTTAAAAAACACCGAAGCTATAATTTGTTTCATATTATTTTCCTACCAATTTTGCGATCGTTCCTATGGCAGCTATATGACATAGTCGTCCGATTTTGATAAAATTTAATTCGAAATTCAGAACTAATTAAAAAATGTTATTTCCAAGCGTTGGAGGTTATATGTTGAAAAACACAGAAGCATTAATATTTTTCATATTATTTTTCCACAAATTTTCCGATCGTTCCTATGGCAGCTATATGATATAGTCGTCCGATTTCGATAAAATTTAATTCAAAATTCAAAATTATTTAAAAATTGTTATTTCCAAGCTTAGGAGTTTATATGCTAAAAAACACCAAAGATATAATTTTTTTTCATTTTTTTGTCCGATTATTCCTATGGGAGCTATAAGATATAGTTGTCCGATCCGGCTGGTTCCGACTTATATACTACCTGCAAAAGATATAAGACTTTTGGGAAAGTTTCAGCCGGATAGCTTTAAAACTGAGAGACTAGTTTGCGTAGAAACGGACGGACAGACGGACAGACGGACAGACGGACAGACGGACAGACGGACAGACGGACAGACGGACAGACGGACAGACGGACATGGCTAGATCGACTCGTCTAGTCATGCTGATCAAGAATATATATACTTTATGGGGTCGGAAACGTCTCCTTCACTGCGTTGCAAACTTCTGACTGAAATCAATATACCCTCTGCAAGGGTATAAAAAGGGAGTTTTGAATTCAGTAACATATCTGTGTTGACTACTATAATAACAAAACCAGTATTTTTTATTCGCGTTATGGGGGTTAAACGCCATTTGATATCATATGTTGGCTTGGCAATATTGCTTAGAATCCTTTTAACATTATGTTCCCCCTATACTATTTGTCATTTTTTTCGGCCCCATACAAATCGACCCGTCCTTGTGTTGGCACTTGTGTCTCTGTCACAGAATCATTAACTGGAAAGAGTTATACACGTGTCACCATCATAAAAGGGACGCACCTAAGAGCCATCATGATCATACACCTATTTTAATAAAAATTCGACTTGTTGTGACTTATCATTTCCTGGCCAGATCCAAGAAACATATTTTGTAGCAAATTATTATTGTGAACATGTTTTATTATATATTTATATTGTTAAATATATTGTGCTGCTTATGGTATATCTTGGAAGTCAATGAAAGAGAGTTTGGAGAATAGAATAAAGGTCTTAAGTGCAGGCGTGCCGTGAGCGACCGAACAACGGTACATCAACGCTTTTTGATCCCTAGTGCGGTGCCGTGCGCGGAGGGCGAAAGATTGAACGGTAAAACAGCGTACTTTGGACCGTGGTGTGGTGCCGTGGGCAGTGGAGACCAGGAGAGGCCAAGGATTAACGGTATTAGGAGACCTATATAAGCGGGCCCAGCGCTGGAAGTGAAAATCGTCAAGCAAAGTCAAAGTCTAGGAGATACAGCTGTGAAAGTCAGCATAAGTCTCCGAATTGAGACACAGGTAGCTGAGGTCCTTAAAGGCAAATACACGGCTAAGTTCAGTGGAGAATCGGTCGACTTTTGGAAGGACTGCTCTAGGTACGTCGGACGGAATTGAGCTGGCGTAGCACCGACGTATCCAGACGTGGAGATATTTGATTGTGGCGCCCGACGTATTTTTGGAAAGCGCAGTCGTTGACTACCTAACGGAATCGGAGGCGATCCATCTCAACGAGAAACCGTCGACTCGGGAGGAGTGTAGAGGAAACTCAATCGACTGTGAGGAGGACTGCTCTAGCTATGTCGGTCGTTTTCCCGAATATTTAATGAGGAATTGGGCAGACGTGGCACAGGCAAATCCTACTGATTCTGACGTTTGATTGATTAGCTGTGGAGCCCGACGGATGTCTGGAAATCGCAGCCATTGGACGGTTTCCCGAATAATTAAGCAGGAATTGTCCAGACGTAGCACCGGAATCCTGAGAGCGCATTACCCAGTTACGCACCGCAAGGACATCGCAGAGCAAGTACAACGCAGAGCATGGACATCGACGAGCCAGGACTTAACCGAGCGGGGATAACAGATCCTCCGAGCAGAGCAGGACGTCAACAGCAGCACGCCGCACGCAAGATCGGATAGGGAGGCACCTAGAATCCGCTCACGCTTCCGTTACGACTGCATCAGTCTTGAGGGAAGGCTAGGGTGAAACGTTCGTCTTTCACTAGGCGTTCGATATAGGAACTGTTGGCGTAAACCGGACGGTTGCTCGGAGCGTCAAAAGGAACTGAGTGAGCGTCTGGCGGGACCGGCTGGGACAGAGCAAGGGACAGGAGGTTGTCTTGAAAGCTCAGCGTCTGTTCACCCTAGTCTGAGAACGATGACGCTTCCCTAAGCCACCGAAAGAGGAGGACTGCGAGAAGCATCAGTACAAGAAGCACCAGCACAAGACAATTAAACTTTGTAGCCTAGAGCCGTGAATAAACGCCTCATAACCTGAATTCAGAATTGTCATTACTGTTAACCCGGGCGGTCACGACTACCACAAATTTAATGGCACTAATCTACTGAGCTAGCCTCACGAATTCCGTAGCGAGCAAACATAGAAAAACAGTTCGTTACACTTGACGCCCAAAACGTGATTGTCCCGACATTTTTTTTTTTGTTTATACTTTGGCTGTTTATTTTGAATCTTCTCTTACGAGACTAACAAAATGTGTTAAAACCTTAAAGTACTACATTATTTTAACAGTTTGTTAAACTGTATTTATGTTAGACTGTCCTAATAATTGTCGCTGGATGGGACGGTCGTTACGACGAAGGCGGGAACGGCTACAAACCAACGTTAATGCTCTAGCGAGGTGGCTTGGATGGGTTGACAGCTTTGTATAGTAATTTTCCATGTGTTGCCCTTTTACGTCTCGAACGGGGAGTATATTCAAGTCTCTCTGAGACTCCACTCCGAACGTACCACGGTGCCCCGGTGATAGTTCTCAGGATCTTTGCTTGTGCCCTCTGCACGATTTCTACGTTGCTGTTCCTGATTGGTTTCATAACGGAGTTGTAGAGAAGGACCTTGTAGTCCAGACTAAGCGGGAGCGGGAGTTTATAAGTCAATGCAGACTGTTTGCCATCATCCTTAGTTTATATCATTTAGCTTCAATATGCATGCGCCAGGTAAGCCGTCTGTCGAGATGTACGCCAAGATATGTTACTTCATCTGACTGAAAGAGCACGGTGTTGCTTAGTGTAAGGTTTGGGCAATTTCGTCTATTTAAGGTAAAGGTTACTTGTTTACATTTTTGCGCATTTACTTTTATACGCCAGTCTGAAAGCCATTTCTGTATTACATATAGATGGTCCACAAGTTGCGCTGATGCTTGTTGTGGACATTTAGATCGTCTGAGGATCGCGGTGTCGTCGGCGAACGTAGACATAGTCAGTTGTCTGCTCGTAGGAATATCAGAAGTGTAGAGTAGGTATAAAGTTGGCCCGAGAACGCTGCCTTGAGGAACTCCAGCTTCGATGTTGTGTTCAGCTGACATGGAAGTATTGCATCTCACAACAAATATCCTGTTGTAAAGATATGACTTCAAGAGTTTATGCGTGTTATTAGGGAGCATTATTTTGATTGTATGCATTAGGCCGTTAAGCCATACTCTGTCTAATGCTTGAGATACGTCCAAAAATACCGCAGTGCAGTATTCCCTATTTTCAAATGCACTTCGAATTTCTGATGTTATGCGGTTCACCTGTTCGATAGTTCCATGTTTTTCGCGAAAGCCAATGTGCTGGGATACTATTATGTCTTCTGAAGTATGGTATGATACGGGTTAGAAGGCATTTCCAAAGAATTTGGATAAACACGAAAGTAAACTTATCGATCTGTATGAGGAGGTGAGCGTGTGATTTTTTCCTGGTTTTGGTTTCATTATGATGATTGACTTTTTCCAACTCTTTGGAAAGCAGCCCAGCCTTGTCATCGCGTTGAACAGCTGGCATATGGTACCAACAGCGCATAGTGGGAGTTCTATAAGCATTTTTGGAGTTATTAGATCGCAGACTGGAGATTTTCTCGGTTGTAGCTGCTCTTTTATAATTTTTATGACTTTGCATGGTCGAAATACAATTGCTTCGGCAATAGGGAAAGTCGTCTTCAGTTTGCGATCTTATATTACACACGTTTGTTGCTGGATTGGGCAGCGAATGTGTCGGCTCTGTCTTTGTCGCTGTAGGGGTCCTTATTGGCGTAACCGTTACTGTTGGAGAGCTCAGTGTTGAGTGGGCTTTCCATAATGGTAATTTTGAGCTAGATGGAGATAGTTGTTCTATATAGCGTTGTTGGTGCCTTGGTGAGTCGGCGTGAAGCTTCATTTAACTGCTGCTTTGCAGATGGCGATCGAAGTAATTGCAATTCGCGCCGGGAACGACGCTTTGCCAGAACTAGCTGCTCTATTTCTGCAATCGAGTGCTTTGTGTTAGGTGTTATGTTTTACCTTCGTGGTGTTGCGATTCGAGCCGCTGAAGCCAAAACTGACTCTAGCATGCTTACGGTTCTGTTGATGTCGTCTTCGCCGGTTAGCTGTGGTGTAAGTTCAATGTGAGAACTTACGTATTTTTTGATACGGGGTTGACAATACTAACTGCGAATTCGATCAAGTCCGGCAGTTTTCTGGGGTGTAGGTGAACCAGGGGAAACGCAGTCAAGTTTATTGCAAGGTTTTATAATTGCGTAATACAGTTGTCTACCTTTCTACTCAGCTAAAGGGACCAAAGGGATATGGAGATACGCAAGCAGCAAAGCGATATTAAAATGAGCCGCCTACCCGTGATCCCAATATATGGTTATGTGGGCGGCAGACATATTTATGCGTTATGGGCGCTAGACGTGGCGTGGCAAACTTTTTTTTGGATCAATCGATAGGTATTGACGAGGCTAATACATTTCAGTTAAGATTTTTTACCTAGCATGGAAATTGTTGGCGCCACAGGTTTGGGCGGTTTGTGGGCGTTATAGTGGGCGTGGCATATTCGCGTAACAAACTTACGCTGCGTACAAGGCCACGGAATCTAAATCTGAAATCCCAATTCTCTATCCTTTATAGTTTCCGAGATATCCGTGTTCATATGCTGAAACAAACTTGCGCTGCGCCCAGCCCAGCTCTTATAGTTTCCGAGATCTCAGCGTTCATCCGGACGGAGGGGCAGACGGACAGACGGACAGTCGGACATGGCTAGATCGAATCGGCTAGTGATCCTGGTCAAGAATATATATACTTTATGGGGTTGAAAACGCTTCTCTCTGCCTGTCTCATACTATCCGACGAATCTACCTTTTACTCTACGAGTAACGGGAATTATAACAAAATGGGGAGAAGTTGGATGTACCGCCTCAAGAAGTATGACTTTCACTATGTCGCACAAAGGCTGGGCATTTCCCAGACGGGTAGATTAGATGGCGATCGGAATGCACTGATTGAGTACTACTCACAAATTGGAAACGGCCCAAATCGAACTCAAATCTGGGATGTACTAGAGGCAAACTACCCCGAGAAACCAGATCCCTTCTTCAAGGTGACAACCCCAGAAGGGGAATTTCTAATATCGGGTCTTAGCTTCGATAAGCTGGAATGACATCGGAGGGAAGCAAGTCGGGAAAGCAAGGTTTACCGAGGAAAACAGTGCCCAGAAGAAGGGTCCACAGGAAAACAAAGTTCTAACCAGCCCGACTACGCCAAAATGGCGAAGCAGGTTCGAGATTGGTCCTTCTAATTCGACGGCTTGGAGAAACCACCCGAATTCCTGGAGCAGGGGGAATGGTCCGCGAACACGTTCGGACTGGACCTGGATTTGATTTCACGATCAATGTCGAAACTGCTACAGGGTAAGGCGTTAAATTGCTTTATATCGAACAATAAATAGTAGAGAATTTGGAGCGAGTTCATAGAAAACTTTCAAACGTACTTCCTACCAAAGGGTTACTTCGCTATGCTCGCAGACCAGGTCAAACAGAGGATGTAGAGAGCCTTCGAAAGAGTACATGATAGAGATGCAGACACAGCGTCTGGCCGGATGCCCATGCATAGCCTGCAAACACAGCATATTTTCGTGGCCGCTATGAAGTTCAATTTTTGTTAGCTTTAAGTCAGTACGATTCTGAGCTTAGCTTAATAAAGAACTCATCAATTTCAATACTCCGGCTCCGCCGTAATCATTTCATTTTATTATCATAAATTGTTTACCTAGCCTTAAGGGCAAGTAATAACGGAGGAAGTTCCTCCCATCATAAACCTCTTCAATAGAAGGAAGTACCGTGGCAACCGCCCGGTGAAGCTGCTACTACCGAAGACCGCGGCGCGGGATTACTAAACTAACATAATGGGCGCTCAACGTAAAATACCCATTGCGATAAAATTAGGGATCCTTGTAAGAGAACAAATCCGTACAAACATTCCCTACATCTGCATACGTTTTGTGAAAATGCATATACACTGCCAGAAAACCTTCTGCAGCTCCATATTAATATTTCATATTAATATCATAGTTAATTAACACTCATTAATTTATTGACAGTTTAATATAAATATATATTACATTTTATATAATAATTATATGTTATTAAAATATATAATTAATAGTGACAATTCGTTATTACGAGATATTTATTATTGTGTATTGTTTGCATATTATTTTCTCTTGTGTGAATAAATAAATAAATATTTTCGTGCAACTATACAGAAAATTACAAAGTTAAATATCTTAGCCGAGGCTGAAGCATAAATTACTAGTGCAAGATTCAAATACTGATTGATCATAATTAATAAAAACACCTTCTCATTGCCTTGTTTAATTGTGTGCATTTAATTCAGCTTTTTTATGTCTTTTCGCTTATACTCGAATTCTTGACATTAGCTTCGCAGTCTTGGTTATTTTATTGTCTTCCCACTCCACTTTTGCGAACTCGATACTGCCGCACATGCATTTGTGTGAAAATTTGTTGTTTTTTATTTTCTTTGTTTGCCATAGCTCAGTCCCCGCGCACCCCCCACCTTGTCACTGCTTTGCAAGGCAAAAACTCAGTTCGACGAGCTCTCTTCTATCGTTGCTAAGGCGGCGGCTCAGCCCCCGGGACCCCCTTGCTAACCCAATTGCCACCATGGGCATACACCTTGAGAATGCATTAATTCTTTACGGTGATTTTATATTCACAGCTCCACATGAGCAATCCCTTCCATCAGTGTAGGAATAAAAAACCGGCCAGATTTCCTACACCAAAAAGTGCAATCGCTAGCATACCCACAGCTGCAAACATAGCATTTAGCATGGAACAAATGACGGCCACCATATAGGCGGCCGTTAACCATGACGTTAAGAAGCAGCCCTTAAAAGTCAGCGTAGGGAAAATGAACTGCGTCTAGCTATACAGCAGCTGACCTCCCAAGTTATTGCGGTACAAATCGGTCCCGCCCAAACAGAAGCTCCTCAGGTTAAGGTCCATGAGCCTATAGAAATTAAAGACAATGTCAAATGTGGAGCACAAGACGCAAAAGTCCCGGGCCTAACACATAGATGGCGCTAGTTTTGTTGCGGTCACCATTTTTACAGTTAATACTAACCTTCAAAAGATAACTGTTAAAATTTCATGATATTCTATTCATTAGTTTGTGAGTTATTGTGCTAAGAGTGACGCTACTTTTGCTTTTTTCAAAACAATGGATCAAAAACCATTTCGTGTTTTAATTTTACACTGCTTCTTGATGGAAAAAAAACCGTTCAAGCGAAGGAATGGCTTGAAAAGTGTTATGGGGACTCCGCTCCATCAGAAACAACAATAAAACGTTGGTTTGCTGACTTCAAACGTGGTCGTAGAGACACCGATGATGCAGAACGCAGTGGACGTCCAAATGAGGCGGTAACACCAGAAAACATCAAGAAAATCCACAAAATCGTTTTGAATGATCGAAAAGTGAAGTTGCGTGAATTAGCTGACATCGTAAAGATATCAAAAGAACGTGTTGGCTTTATATTGCATGAACATTTGACTATGAGAAAGCTCTGTTCAAAATGGGTGCCGCGTTTGCTCACTGTTGACCAAAAACAAAAACGTGTTAATGATTCCGAGCCGTGTTTGGCCATGTTTAAACGTAACAAATTGGAGTTTTTGCGTAGATATGTGACAATGGATGAAACATGGATCCATCACTTCACTCCGGAATCAAAACGATCGTCATCTGAGTGGACAGCAACTGGTAAACCTCGTCCAAAGCGCCCGAGAGCACAACAATCTGAATTGAAAACGCTTCCTTCTGCCTGTCTCATACTTTCCCACGAATCTACCTTTTACTCTACGAGTAACGGGAATTATAACAAAATGGGGAGAAGTTGGATGTACCGCCTCAAGAAGTATGACTTTCACTATGTCGCACAAAGGCTGGGCATTTCCCAGACGGGTAGATTAGATGGCGATCGGAATGCACTGATTGAGTACTACTCACAAATTGGAAACGGCCCAGATCGAACTCAAATCTGGGGTGTACTAGAGGCAAACTACCCCGAGAAACCAGATCCCTTCTTCAAGGTGACAACCCCAGAAGGGGAATTTCTAATATCGGGTCTTAGCTTCGATAAGCTGGAATGACATCGGAGGGAAGCAAGTCGGGAAAGCAAGGTTTACCGAGGAAAACAGTGCCCAGAAGAAGGGTCCACAGGAAAACAAAGTTCTAACCAGCCCGACTACGCCAAAATGGCGAAGCAGGTTCGAGATTGGTCCTTCTGATTCGACGGCTTGGAGAAACCACCCGAATTCCTGGAGCAGGACCAAAAACAAAAACGTGTTAGTGATTCCGAGCCGTGTTTGGCCATGTTTAAACGTAACAAATTGGAGTTTTTGCGTAGATATGTGACAATGGATGAAACATGGATCCATCACTTCACTCCGGAATCAAAACGATCGTCATCTGAGTGGACAGCAACTGGTGAACCTCGTCCAAAGCGCCCGAGAGCACAACAATCTGCTGGAAAGGTTATGGCCTCGGTATTTTGGGATGTGCGTGGTGTAATATTCACCGACTATCTTGAGAAAGGACATACCATCAACAGTGAATATTATATAGCGTTATTGGAGCGTTTGAAGGCCGAAATTGCAAAGAAACGACCGCATATGGCGAAAAAAAAAATTTTGTTTCATCAAGACAACGCACCGTGTCACAAGTCAATCAAAACAATCACAAAACTACATGAATTGAACTTCGAATTGCTCCCACATCCACCGTATTCGCCAGATTTGGCTCCCAGCGACTACTGGCTGTTCGCAGACCTAAAAAAATGCTCGCCGGTAAGAAATTTTCCACGAATGAAGAGGTTATCGCTGAAACTGAGGCCTATTTTGAGGCAAAAGATAAATCGTTCTACAAAAGTGGTATTGAAATGTTAGAGCGGTGCTGGAATGATTGCGTTGCTCTTGATGGAGATTACGTTGATGAATAAAGCTAATTTTGAACCAAAAAAAACGTGTTTTCTTTGTTAGGCCCGGGACTTTTCAGCCCATGTGTTATTCAAAAATTATGTAAATAGCTCGCGCCATTATCAGGCGGTTACTATGATTAGGAGCAAAATAAGAGGCCCTGCCGATGCCGTGCTGTCCTCGTTTGGCACTGTGTTGAATTTCGATGCGATCATAAATCGACTCGATTTCACATTCAGTGACAAGCGTCAGATTCATGTCATCGAGCAGGAGATCGGCACCCTCAGACAGGGAAGCCTCACACATTTGCAATACTATGACGAGGTTGAGAAAAAGCTCACTTTGCTCACCAATAAAGCCACTATGTCGTACGAAGCGCCGGTGGCAAAGGTTTTATGTGACAAATTCCGGGATGATGCACTCCGGGAATTTATTTCGGAACTCAGGAGCAGTCTCACCGATGTTCTCTTCTCGGCAAAGCCGGATGACATGCCAACGGCGCTGGCACTGGCTCAAGAAGTGGAATCAAACCACGAGAGAAACTCATTCGCATCGTCGTTTGCAATGAGCCAAGAAAATAGGGATAAGAGGCTAACCCCAAGGGCGCAAGAACGCCAACATGCATTCCATCAAGTAAACCCCCAAGTAGGTGGTGGCAAAAATCCACACTTCACTAAAAAGCACAAGGCACAGGCCCCGGCACACTAGAATAGGATGCCGGCTGCGTCCGATCGATCAAGCCCACCAAAAAGGCAGAGGGTAAATCACATTGCGCAAAGCGCTGACACAACTGGTAATACATACAGCACCGCGGCTTCTAGCGCGGCACAAGAAATTGATGACGACGCCATTTGCTACCCGTCATCAGACGAAGAGTAGCGGGGATCGACATGAGACTTCTCATCGATACAAGCGCGGCCAAAAATGTCATCATACCATACGACCAGACCATACGAAGGATTGAAAGGCGTCCGCCCGGTAGAAGTTCCGTTTAAAATTCATTCCATTCATGGCGTCACCACTATCACGAAGAAATGCTTCGTGTCGATTTTTAATTTGAAGGCCACGTTCTACATTTTACCTGACTTGTCCTCCTTTGATGCAACCATCGATCTCGACCTGTTAAAACAGGCGGGGGCATCACTTTGTCTAGCTTCATCTCAAATGAGGCACCGAAGAAGAGAAAATTAATTTTCACTCATTTCACTGAAGTGAAAGTGCTCAGATGCGAAACCTTTAGTCAGAAAAGCATTTTTGAAAATGCTCAGCGACAGGAAAAAAGCCTTCGCAGACCCAAATGAGGCCCCACCTTATAACACGTCGGTGGTAGCCACCATCAGAACTGTTGATGAGGAGCCCATTTACTCGTATGCCAAACTTTACCCATAACCAATGGGAGCAGCCGATTTCGTCAATAAAAAATGGCATAATCATGGCATTCGAAATCCTCCTACAATAACCCAAGAGCCCAAAGTGGAAAATGCGTTTGGTGTTGGACTTTCGCAAGCGATCGATACCCCATGCCGAACATCTCGATGATATTAGGAAACTTAGGCCCTTGCCTAAGGCCAAGTATTTTAAAACGCTGGACTTGAAGTCTGGTTATCATCAGATCACACTATCAAAACGCAACCGTGAAAAAACGTTCTTTTCCGTTAACGGGGGAAAGTACGAGTTTCGCAGATTGCCATTTGGATTAAAAAATATAGCCAGCATTTTCCAAAGAACAATTGACGATATACTGCGACAGCAGATCGGCAAATTTTGCTATGTCTATGTTGATGATGTTATCGTCTTCTCGGAGGACGAAAACTCCCACATCCGGCACTTAGTTTTTGAAAGCCTGCACGATGCCAATATGAGGGTATCAGCGCAAGAATCACGTTTTTTTAAGAAAAGCGTTAGCTTTTTAGGCATCATAGTCACCAACAACGGCGCTACTACAGACCCAGAAAAAATCAAAGCCATTCAAGAATTCCTGGAGCCTAAAAACATATTCGAGGTCAGATCATTCCTGGGCTTGGCAAGCTATTATAGATACTTTCTTAAAGATTTTGCGTCAATAGCTAGGCCCATTTCGGACATTCTTAAAGGGGAACATGGAAGTGTCAGTAGACACAGATTCAAAAATATCCAGACACAGTTCAGCGAGCCGCAACGGCTGGCTTTCCAAAAGCTGCGTAACGTTCTGGCTTCCGAGGATGTCATCCTCAGATACCCCGACTACAAAAAGGCATTTGATCTAACGAAAGCCTCAGCGCACGGCATTGGCGCGGTGCTATCCCAAGAGGGGCGACCCATAACTGTGATCTCCAGAACCTTAAAGGACAGAGAAGTTAACTACGCTACCAACGAAAGGGAGCTGTTAGCCATAGTTTGGGCACTGGCCAAATTGAGCCATTATTTATATGCAGTTAAAGATATAAATATCTTTACTGATCACCAACCGTTCACCGTCGCAGTGTCGGAATCCAATCCGAATGCGAAAATCAAAAAGTTGGAAAGCTCCCAAGCCCGGCAAAGACAACCACGTTGCGGATGCCCTCTCAAGACAACCTCTTAACGTTGTGGAAGAGGAAAATTCACACGATTCAAACTACGGGATAAACCAGATAACTCTGGATCAAGCACGCTTTCCGTTAAAACGCAGCTTTGTACTCTTCAGAAACAAGAGGCGGCATAACATTGACTTCACATGCAAGGCGTAAACGCCATTCATTGAGATTTGCTTCGGCAATTCCCTGCCACCAAATTTTGGCATTGCATAAACCGTGTAACGGATATTTTTGCAGTCTCTTAAAAGCGAGAAGTTGTTGTCGAGCACAACAGGGCTCACACATCGGCCCAAGAAAATGTGAAGCAGGTACTCTCAGAGTACTACTTCCCGAAAATGGCCAAGCTAGCGAGTGAAATCGTCGCTAGTGCTAAATATGACAGGCATCCCAAAAAACATGAGTTCGGTGAAACACCAGTCATGTTGAAGAAATGCTACATATAGACATTTTCCCCTATAGACAAAAAATATTTCCTTACGTGCATTGGCCAATTCTCGAAATTTGCCATGGTCCAGCCAATTCCCTCTAGAACCACAGAGGATTTTAAACCAGAACTACTGCAACTCGTGAATGTTTTCCCTAGAGCCAAGGACATATATTGGAACAACGAACCATCGTTGAGCTCGCACACCATTTTGACCTTGCTGAAAAACCATTTCGGCGTTAGCATTCCGAATGCATCTCAAACGGACTAGTGGAACGTTTCCACAGCACTCTGGTAGAGCTTGCTAGATGTCTTAAAATTGATAAAGGCATTAATGACACCGTTGAGCTCATTTTGCTGGCCACTGCCAGGTATAGAAAATCTATCCATTCGGTCATCGACAAGAGGCCAGCCGACGTGGTTCAAACACATTCGAATGACCCAGAATACGAGGTACAGGATAGGATAAAACACGCCCAAGATAAGCTCCGAAACAGGGAAAATGTTTTTCGACAAAACAGGGTTTTAAAGTTGGCGACAAAGTCCTAGTGAAGTCCAAAAGGCGACTAGGCAACAAACTCTCACCATTGTGTGAAGGGAAAACTGTGGGAGCGGACATGGGGACCACAGTCCTCATTAAGGGGAGGGTGGTCCACAAGGACAACCTTAGGTAGGCCAAGCATAACCATGTAATCGCTCGCCTGGTAATTTTTCCTTTTTTATTACTTTTATCCCTAGCCACTTGGCATGAGTTTTTTTATTACTATTATTTTTAATCGTGCTTAATTTTTCATGCCTTGGTGGTGGGCTACCCCGTTTTGAACTTACATTACAGTATATCCGAATTACAGATTTACATCCAAACCCCTGCTATTCCTTTTGACCATTACACCGGCACACGTCACGGACTACTCAAAAGTGTACCCATCGTTGATGGTCGAATTTTGGTATGGGAGGAATTCGAATTTATAAAACACTCAGCGAATCTCTCAGAATATAGGCGCGTAGTAGAAAAGACTGATGGAATGACCAACATGTTCTCCCAATCGCACATGCAAAAACTCTTGAGCGTTGATGTCGCTCACCTGCGCGACCTGCTCGACTCATTGAGCATCCATCATAAAGTAGCCAGGAGCTTAGACTTCCTAGGGACGGCGTTGAAGGTAGTGGCGGGAAGCTTTTTAAAAAATTAAATTTAATGAATTCCAACTAATCAATGCAAGCAATATACAAGTAAATATCAATAACAAAGTACAGGACCAAATCAATAGAATTTCCACAACTGTCAATCAACTACTGAGGTCGGCATAAGAATCCCAAATTGATACGGGACACCTATTCGAGAAATAGGATGATTGCAATAGAGCTGCAAAATTTAATGCTCGCAGTAGCTCTTGCTAAAATTAATATCGTTAGCCCTAGCATACTAGATCATGCAGACCTGGAAAGTGTGTGGATGGAAGAGCCCACCGAGACCGCGATTAAAGAAGTATTGTCCGTAGCGTCCGTTAAAATCCTACAAACCGTTAACATTTTACACTTTATTATTAAATTTCCTAAAACTAAGTCAGCCTGCAATAAGATTATTATTTTACCCGTGTCGCATCCCGACTGGATGATAACGTAATAGCGAAATGCAATGGGGAGATCCACACATTAAAAAATTGCTCCATAACACCAGGGGCTACGTTTTGCCAGCTGACGCTAAGATCGTGCGCCCAGGAGCTCTACGCTGGAGGCACTGCACGTTGCGAGATCCAGCAAAGTGACCTGCATCCCGTTACTTACGTTGACAATGGGATTGTCATTGTAAACGATCGCTCGGCTCGCGTGAGTGTGGACAATGGCACTTATGTCCATATACGGGGTACTTACCTCATCAACATTACCGAGAGTGCCACGGTCAACGAAACCCAATTTGTCAACCATGACACAGCGGGGGGTAGTTAACAAAGTTAACCGTGCGACGGCGATGACCGATCGTCCGAGAGTTCGTTCCGGCCAAACTGCTGACACAGCGTCTGGCCGGATGCATATTTGCATAGCCGCTATGAAGTTCAATTTTTGTTAGCTTTAAGTCAGTACGATTCTGAGCTTTGCTTAATAAAAAACTCATCAATTTCAATACTCCGGCTCCGCCGTAATCATTCCATTTTATTATCATAAATTGTTTACCTAGCCTTAAGGGCAAGTAATAACGGAGGAAGTTCCTCCCATCATAAAGCTCTTCAATAGAAGGAAGTACCGTGACAACCCCCCGGTAAAGTTGCTACTACCGAAGCCAGTAGTGACCACAGACCGCGGCGCGGGATTACTAAACTAACAAAATTTGCATAATGAAAGGGGCTCCTCGATAAGCGGTCGATTGGCACTGGGGGATAGTGCCGATCGATGGGCACGTACGTGCGTCCATGGATGGATCGCAAGGACTCAAAGGCTAGAAGGATACGGATACAGGATAAAGACCGAAGAGGAGATACAAGAATTCCTAATTCTATGGGGGAAACGTCTGAGGGTGGAAATGAACAAAGAGAAAGAGCGAGGCTATAAAAATATAACCAGGCATTCCGGTAGATCGCCGCACCTTGGAGACAAGGAGAGGCCGAGGATATACGGCGAACAACGTTAAGCAAAGTCGAAGTCAAGAAGATACAGCCCTGAAAGTCAGCAAGGACACAGGTAGCTCAAGTCCTTAAACGGCTAAGTTCAGTGGAGACTCGGTCGATTGTTGCGAGGACCGCTCTAGCTAAGTCGGACGGATGTCCGAAAAGTTAGGCAGGAACTGGACAGGCGTATCCTGTCGTTCCTGACGTGGAGTTAATTAAGTGTGGCGCCCGACATATTTTTGGAAAGCGCAGTCGTTGACTACCTACCGGTATCGCAGGCGATCTATCTCAACGAAAAAACCGTCTGCTCGGGAGGAGTGTAGAGGAAACTCAATCGACTGAATCCTGACGGAATCCTGAGAATCCTGTTCACCCTGGTCTAAGATCGTTGACGCTTCCCTAAGCCCAAACAGCCAAACTCTTTGTCATCTCGTACAAGTGGCGGCAGAAGTATCCGGAGCATCATTAGCACAAGACAATAAAGCTTTGTAGCGGTTCACGTTTAATATAAATTTTATCTGAAGAACGCGCAAAACTACTGAGCTAGCCGCACGGATTTCGTAGAGAGAAAACAGTTTGCTAAAATCTTTGCACAATAAAGCAAAGGGTGTGAGTAAAAAGCTATACATTTAAGTTAAAATTTTTATTCTAGCATCAAAACTGTATGAGCCACAATTTTGGGCGGTTTGTGGGCGTTAGAGTGGACGTGGCACCCTGCTGAAACAAACTTGCGCTGCACAAGAGGCTCAGGAACCTGCATGCCAAATCGCAATAGCCTAGCTCTTATAGTTTGCTAGATTTCGTCAAAAGTCCTCGATTTTCCACGAGGGGGGAGGGGGGTTCGAGGTAAATAGGACATAGTAAAAATTTAATTTTAACCATTATGTTATTTATTCCACTTTTAAATATAAATAAAAAAAAAATTTCAATTAAAAAGTCCACGTGGACAAAAATAGGGGGGGTTGGGGAGGCGGGTTTGTTAAAAATCCACGATTGTCCACGAGGGGGGGAGGGGGGTCAAAAAGTGCTTAAAATTTGTCCACGTGGTTTATGGACGGCCCCTAACCCTTTTACTCTACGAGTAACTGGTATAATCATATTGAATTTAACAAGAAAGGAAGTTAGCTTCGGCAAGCCGAAGCTTATATACCCTTGCAGCTATAATTATTAAATTTAAAAACACAAAAATTGATATTCCCAATAGTATAAGATAACATGTCAAAAAATACCGAAGCTATAGTTTGTTTCATATTATTTTCCTACCAATTTTCCGATCGTTCCTATGGCAGCTATATGATATAGTCGTCCGATTTTGATAAAATTAAATTCAAAATTCAGAACTAATTAAAAAGTGTTATTTCCAAGCGTAGGAGGTTATATGTTAAAAAACACCGAAGCTATAGTTTGTTTCATATTATTTTCCTACCAATTTTCCGATCGTTCCTATGGCAGCTATATGATATAGTCGTCCGATTTTGATAAAATTAAATTCGAAATTCAAAACTAATTAAAAAATGTTATTTCCAAGCGTTGGAGGTTATATGTTGTTTTCAACATATAAAGAAAGACGGACAGACGGACATGGCTAGATCGACTCGTCTAGTCATGCTGTTCAAGAATATATATACTTTATGGGGTCGGAAACGTCTCCTTCACTGCGTTGCAAACTTCTGACTGAAATCAATATACCCTCTGCAAGGGTATAAAAATTTGAATTTTCATCATATTTCCGGACCTGCTTTTTATACCCTTGCAGAGGGTATATTGATTTCAGTCAGAAGTTTGCAACGCAGTGAAGGAGACGTTTCCGACCCCATAAAGTATATATATTCTTGATCAGCATGACTAGACGAGTCGATCTAGCCATTTCCGTCTGTCCGTCTGTCCGTCCGTTTCTACGCAAACTAGTCTCTCAATTTTAAAGCTATCGGGCTGAAACTTTCCCAAAAGTCTTATATCTTTTGCAGGTAGTATATAAGTCGGAACCAGCCGGATCGGACAACTATATCTTATAGCTCCCATAGGAATAATCGGACAAATAAATGAAAAAAAATTATAACTTTGGTGTTTTTTAGCATATAACCTCCTAAGCTTGGAAATAACAATTTTTAAATAATTTTGAATTTTGAATTAAATTTTATCGAAATCGGACGACTATATCATATAGCTGCCATTGGAACGATCGGAAAATTTGTGGAAAAATAATATGAAAAAAATTATAGCTTCGGTGTTTTTCAACATATAACCTCTAACGCTTGGAAATAACATTTTTTATTTAGTTCTGAATTTCGAATTAAATTTTATCAAAATCGGAGGACTATTTCATATAGCTGCCATAGGAACGATCGGAAAATTGTTAGGAAAATAATATGAAACAAATTATAGCTTCGGTGTTTTTTGACATATTATCTTATACTATTGGGAATATCATTTTTTGTGTTTTTAAATTTAATAATTATAGCTGCAAGGGTATATAAGCTTCGGCTTGCCGAAGCTAACTTCCTTTCTTGTTTAGGAATCGGATTAATAATAACAATAATCATAGTAATATATGCCATAAGATAATGTGCTACAAGGCAACGATTGCAATCCATTACTTTCGCTGGACCATTGCAAGGTGTCTAATAACACCAGTTTACAAAAAAAAATTGATGAAATACGCCTTTCAGGAAACCTTTGTTTTCCGGTAAGATACATCTCCCTGATTAAGAAAAGGGCACCTACAATTTTTTCTATGGTACCAATTTTTTTTTTCGCAGTTTTTTATTTTCTAACTCGAGTTGTGATAAACCGAATTCGGTCATCGAAGACTTTTTACAGGTAATAGAATGCTCTTTAACTTTCTTATACACATCATTGAGTTCCATTCATCAGTTTATTAGCTACAATTCGTCAAAGTTGAAAAAGTTGGAAAAAATGCAAAAACGCTGGCATAAATGGCTTCTTTAAAAATACACGCGAAAAAACGGAAATTAGTTTTATGTTATTTTCTTGAAGGCTGAACCTTAACGGAGAATATGCGCCATCGATCACGACAATCCGTTGGTAAATCGATTTTTTACAGATTTTTAAAGGTTTATACCCAAGTTCAGTATTCGGGTGCAGCGGCCGTTAAACATTATTTTAAATTTTCAGTGTTGGGGAACGTAAGAATTTGGCGCAAGTTGTAATGCATAACGTCAATTCCCGTGCTATTTCCTTGCTAAAAATATATAAAAATGATTTCCTCGTAACTGCAATCGCATACTTTTTAGCTTGCCCACCACTAATAGCAAATAAACTGACGTTATGCATTACAACTTGCACCAAATTCTTACGTTCCCCACACAACCATGTCCAAAGTATTTTTTAAGCATGTAATTTATTTAGGAATAAATTACTTATCAATGCAACTTATAACTCCGCGGTTCTTCTTCCTACCTCCGGGAACAGAGCTCGTAATACTACACTATCTCAACTAGCAGCTAACCTACGTTAGCTCAACCTCAGCGCAGTTCCCGTATCGCCTGAACTCCGGCATCGCAGTAACCATTGTTACCGTTGTCGCAACGCCATCATCGTCTTGCCATCAAAGCGTACCCGTGCCTGCGACATGTTCTCACTACCCCCTTGACCCTTCGGTTAGGCACAAACAGCATTATCTTTAACAAAACATGCGCAATAACACTTCACCCTAGTACAACAAAAATCATCAAACTTCTCCACTAAACACTACTTATAAGTTCACAAGACACAACAAGAAACTCAAGTTATTTTAATCCGCCTTAAACTAAGACACGCCATCCTTACTAATGCCAAATATGTGCACTCAGAAAAAAATTTTTAATTTTAGTCTATTAACCTTAATTTAAGGAAAAATTGACTAATAACAACAATTGGCTATACAGGGTCTTAAAAATGCCATATACAAGGTGAGTTCCAAAGTAAACAGGACTTTTTGAATCTAGCGCCCTCAAGTGGAGCCATCTATATGTCAACTGGTGCGTTAGAATCTGCTATCGTTTATCGACTTCCAGTAAAAATGACATTTCATCTATTGGAAGTGAGGTTATTGCGTGTTAAGTGTCAGTATGTTTTTGTCATCGGTGCGAAAATGAGCTTCGAACAAAGAGCCAACATTAAATTTTGTTTTAAAATTGGTAAAACTTTTACCGAAACGTTTCAATTGATGAAACAAGTTTATGGCGATGATTGCTTATCCCGTAGCAGAGTGCACGAGTGGTTTCAACGTTTTCAAAGTGGTCGTGAGGACATAAATGACGATGAACATGTGGGCCAACCAATATCCGTGATCACCGAATATTCCATCGAAACTGTGCGTGAATTCATAAAAAATCAGTCGAAATCATCATTGAAATTCATGGAAATAGAATTGAACATCTCCAAAACATCGATTTATCGCACTTTGACCGAACATTTGGGCTTACAAAAGGTGTGTGCACGGTTTGTTCCGCACAAATTGACTGACGTCCAAAAATTGCTCAGAATTCAACATTCGAAGGACATCATTAAAGAGGCAAAAAAAGATCCGAACTTCCTTTACAAGATTGTGACTGGTGACGAAACGTGGTGTTTTCAATATGATCCCGAAACGAAACGCCAAAAAATCGCGCCGTCAAAAGTGAAGACAATGCTTATTTGTTTTTATGATTCCAAGGGTATTGTCCACAAAGAATTTGTTCCACCCGGCCAAAACGTTAATGCGGTATTCTACCTTGGAGTTTTGAAGCGTTTGGTGCGCCGTATTCGTTGGCGTTTGTTGCACGATATTGCGCCGTCTCATCGATCGACGCTTGTGTCCGACTATTTGACCAAAAATCACAATTTTACCATCAACACCTCCCCGTATTCACCTGATATGGCACCGTGCGACTTCTACTTTTTCGGAAAAATGCAAAAATGAGACTATTTTAAATAAAATAAATTGATTTTGCCGAAAAAACTGTTTGTTCTGTCTTTTTTTAAAAGTCCTGTTTACTTTGGAACTCACCTTGTATATTATCGGACTTTATTGGCCACATATTTGTCCATTATTCCTTTTATTAAGTACAGTGAACTAAAATAAAGAACATTTGTTCTGTGTGTGGACAGACCGATCCCCAACATTCATCCCTCTCCCAACATAGATTTTCAACCCTTCTCTCACACCACCTAATAATTAATATGTCAAACTTAACTAACGAAAATATATATAAATTCATGGCCTTCCAAAAAAACGGACTTAATACATACAATTTAAAATCGCAATCACTGTTAACTAATAAAATAACATCGAGACCCTAGACGAGCGGAAGGCCCTAGTCGCTAATGCTCATAGTCATTAAGTAACTTAAAGTTTGGACCCTAATTTAGCATTAAATAAATAAATAAATATCAAGAAAGGAATCTACCTTCGGCAGGCCGAAGTTTATATTCCCTTGCAGGGCGTTTCTATGGAGGAAATGTATATACAGTGCATTCGGATTAAAAACAGAAATATAAAGATAATATTTCATTTCAATTTACTAGCGTATATGTTTTTCGAAATCAAAATATAACGATTTTTGTATAATTATACTCGTTGCTCGTAGAGTAAAAGGGTATACTAGATTCGTCGGAAAGTATGTAACAGGCACAAGGAAGCGTTTCCGACCCCATAAAGTATATATATTCTTGATCAGGATCACTAGCCGAGTCGATCTAGCCATGTCCGACTGTCGGTCTGTCTGTCCGTCCGGATGAACGCTGAGATCTTGGAAACTATAAGAGTTAGGCTATTGAGATTTGGCATGCTGATTCCTGAGCTTCTTACGCAGCGCAAGTTTGTTTCAGCCACGCCCACTCTAACTCCCACAAACCGCCCAAAACTGTGGCTCCTACAGTTTGGATGCTGTAATAAAAATTCTAACTGAAATGTATACCTATACAATACAATACCTATCGATTGGCCTAAAAAAAGTTTGCCAAGCCCACTTTAACGCCCATAAGCCGCCCGAACGCTAGGTAAAAATTTTAACTGAAATGTATTAGTCTCGTCAGTACCTATCGATTGTTCCCAAGAAAAGTTTGCCACGCCCACTCTAACGTCCATAACGCCTAAATCTGTCTGCTGCCCACATTACCATACATTGCATTACAATCTCGCTGCTTGCGTATCTCCATCTCCCTTTGGTCCCTTTAGCTGAGTAACGGGTATCTGATAGTCAAGGTACTCGACTACAGCATTCTTCCTTGTTAAATTTGGGTTTCAGCAGTTTCAGCTTGTTCGACTTCGGCATTTAGCTTTGATTTATGCATCTTTAAGGCTGTAATACACCCCAAGCTCCTTTAGCGAACGGCGAACTTTTTTATATAAATGTTATATTTTTTGTCAACTGAAATGGCACTGTTTTTTCTTACTTGCAGTTCTGTACGGATTTCAATTTTTGTTAAGTGGTAGTAAAAAATTGTCATACATTTCTTAAATAAAATTAAATGATAATATCTGTGGTATACCCAAAGGCAATTTGTCCCTCCCTTACTTGTCTATGCAAAGTTATGAGTGCTGGATACACACTTTATTTCCTCCTTCTCTACTACAGGTATTGCCCGAGTTTTGAATCACAGAGATGAGCTAGGCGAAAAGGTTGTGATCACTAATGGCGACGAGACTAAGCACGGCGGATTCATAAATTTCAACATGGAAGTTCGCGAGTCGGATGCAGTAATATTCCTTATATTCCCATTCATCAATATCTTGAATAATCGTTCTTACAGATCTTTTTTGCTAAGACATTGGACATATTCAGCGGGCCGGAGTATCGGGGACATCTGGTTCTACGCCACCACTTGCAAGAAGACAAGCACAGTAACCTCGTAAGTCTTTTCGTGGCGGTTCTTTTAATTCTGTCTTCATCCGTAATTATCTTTAATAGATTGCGCACAACGTATCAAAGTGCGCCGGGCAGCTGGATAGCATGCCGGTAGATGTCTTTACCTGTCGCTTAGCGGCCAAAGAAGCGCTAGGTCGTCAATTACAAAAGATGTACAAAGTAGAGGCCTTGTTCGATGCTAGAGTCGGGCAGTATACTTGTCGACTAGAGCTGGTTGTAAGCTTCAATGATCTGCTCGCCATTATCAAGACAAACGATGTCTACATGGAGCTGGAGGTAGGCACCCTATTCGTTGTCCGAGGAGCACTATATTAATACTATTTTCCTATTCCCTTTTATTTAAACAAGGCGAAAATGGCCAACGGTATTTCTGATAAAATGTCATTGAAATTAGTACCTGGTATCAAGGTTTTACCCGAATCAGTGCGAGTAAAGGATTTAAAGCAACAGGAGATTCAAATTAGTGGGCTGGACAAGGCGCTGCATAAGATTCAGGTGAGTCCCATATTTGTATTATAACAAGAGAGAATGCTATAGTCAATTGTCTCGACTATCAGATACCCGTTACCAAGCTTTTAAAGCTATTATAACTTAGTAGGAATAAACCAATAAGAGCAAAAATGAACGAAAAGCATAGAAATACAGCTCTCAGAGTTTTCATTACCGGCCCTAACGGCCAAATTTCGGACATTATTTTCTCAATGAATCCTCTTTATTTACCAATGCAATGGTAATAGTTCAAGAACTAGAAAGTAACAACATGAGGTCTCATTTTAATAGTTTCTCAACTTCTCAGATAAAATAAAACGAGCAAGACTCGGGTGGAAATGGACAAACACATTTAAACCACAAACCAAGACAAGAAAATAATAACTATAGCAACCAGAGAAACAATAATAATTTAAGGTTTAACCAAGACAATAATCAGAACAAAAATACTTATAGTAATTATAATGCAGTAATTACGAGTATATGCAGTCAGCACATTTTGCAGTGTCAGCTGAGCTACCATACTGCTACCATAATCAAAATTCCCTGACCTACTCTAGAATATATCTTATTTAACTAATCATTACATTGAACTTCCGTGTTCCAAGTAGTATACAAGCATGTATCAAATTAAGAATAAATCAGTTATCAACGCAACTTATAGCTTCGCGGTTCAGCTTAGTCCAGCTTCACAGGATTCAAAGCTTTATCCAGCTTCACAGAATACTCAAGCAAAATAAGAGTGAGGTGGTCGACACCTGGAGGTTAAATGGGAGACGGCCTGTGATGATCTCAATAATACGCCTGGAGCAGAGGCAGCCGCCAAAGAAGAAGATTGTCAATTCCAGACCCTATATGAAAACAAGGAAGAATGCTAAAGTCGAGTGCCTCGACTATCAGATACCCGTTACTCAGCAAAAGGGACCAAAGGGAAATGGAGATAAGCTAGCAGCAAAGCAAGACTGAAATGCGCCACCTACCGGCGGTAGACAGATTTAAGCGTTATGGGCGTTAGGGTGGGCGTAGCAAATTTTTTGTCAATCGATAGGTATTGACGAGACCAATACAGTTCAGTTAAAATGTTGTATCTAGCATGAAAATTGTGGGCGCCACAGGTTTGGGCGGTTTGTGGGCGTTAGAGTGGGCGTGGCATATTCGCGTAACAAAATTGCGCTGCGTACAAAGCTACGGAATCTAAATCTGAGATTCCGATTCTCTATCTTTGATAGTTTCCGAGATATCCACGTTCATATTTACGATTTTAGAAGTTTGGGGGCGGTTTGTGTGCGATAAAGTAAGCGTGGCAAACTTTTTTTTGGGTCAGTCGATAGGTATTGATGAGAACAATACATTTCAGTTAAAATTTAGCATCAAAACTGTAGGAGCCACAGTTTTGGGCGGTTTGTGGGCGTTAGAGTGGGCGTGGCACTCTACTGAAACAAACTTGCGCTGCGTAAGAAGCTCAGGAATCAGCACGCCAAATCTTAATAGCCTAGCTCTCATAGTTTCCAAGATCTCAGCGTTCATCCGGACAGACGGACAGACGGACATGGCTAGATCGACTCGGCTAGTGATCCTGATCAATAATATATATACTTTATGGGGCCGGAAACGCTTCATTCTGCCTGTTACATACTTTCCGACGAATCTAGTATACCCTTTTACTCTACGAGTAACGGGTATAAATATAATATGACCTTGCTTGGAGAAAACGACTCCCCAATGATTCCAAATCTATCTTTACTGCCAATCAGTATTCCCGAATTTGATGGCGAATAGGTTGGCCCCGGTTTCACGACTTATTTGTGGAATTAGTGCATAATGAACTATACTCAGCCAGCCAGAAGCTGCATATTCTACATGCCTCACTCCGCGGTGACGCAAGGATCATTTTGACAGATACAGCTTTCTCAAAAGGCAGATAGGGGCTGTCCATATATTAGGTAATCACCCATTACATGGGGAGGGGGGTCTTGCACAATGATTACGTAATCATTTTATAAGTTTTTTTTTTATTTCAAGAATTTATTCAAAAATGTATTCCCTCCAATTATTCCGGTAATAAGTATAGAATGCAACCCTATAATTAAGTCGATATACATATTCTACCATTCGTATATCGAAAAACAGCTGTTTGTTGTGAGCGTATGTTAGTCACCGGAATCTATTTAAAAAGTTTGCCTGTGACAATTGTGCTCTGGCATCTGAATTAAATGCTCTCTTTCAGACATTTTTAAAATCTTACAAACTGCGCTATCCAGACAGAAGACCGTCAGATTGTCAAAAAGAAGCAACTGCAATATGGAAAACAGCAAGAAAAGAACAAAAAAGAGTTTCAAAAATATATAAGTGATTTAATAAAAAGCTATGAAAAGCAATCAATCAGCGATTAATTTTAATGAGAATTCCATCGATCTTAGGTCTGAGCATGGTAAGTAAATAATAAAAAGAAATTGAAAATTAAACAGGAATCCTTAAGCGCAAGCATCAAATTTTAGAAGCTCAACATACATATAGGCAGACTAAAAAAACAAAACTGGGTACCCTATTTAAAAAAAATCCAGATGCTCGAAGTCTCCGGAACCAAAGATCTACAACCGGAAGACCCGCGATTGAAGACGATCAACCGCTTCTCCATAAAACTATTTTGAAGGATAGTCATGTTTCTAAGTGCAGCTGATGAAAGGAGGTGCACCACCCTCATCAGAAGTGTAAAACCTTGTCTGATCTCCATGAAGAGCTCAAAAAGGAAGGGTTTAATTTGTCCAGAAGCTCAACCTATCTCAGACTATTGCCTAGAAGATCATCCTCGATTGAAGAAAGACGCAATGTAAAAACGGTACCGGTAAAGCTTTGTCGAGCCCAGACAGATTATCACAAGCAGCATGTATATGGGCATTTCGCTACAGCATCCATTAAATATCTGGAAAGCATTGCCTCTGTTCTCGGCCCTGTTCAAGATTTTTCTTTTTATCACAAGATGACATGGCTAGAGTGTCAATCAGGTTGACTGCTTCAAATAAGCAACCACGTTTGCTCATGCATCTTGAGTACAAGATCAAGCTTCCAGATCACGATTGGGTAGTTGCCCCAAGGCATAGGCTAAACCCATCAGTTTGTGCTGGGGTAATTATAAGTCCTGAAAAAACGGGAGACCCGAAAGCTGTAGTTTATTCTGGCCCCACATTTATAAGCATTACCGCAGAAACTCATGCCAAAGATTGTGACAGTATTCTTAATCTGGAGTCCTTTCAAGAAATAGCAAAAACCCATGATAAAGGACGAGTCAAGCCTGTGGTTGTAATAATTTCCGATGGTGGCCCCGATGAAAATCCCAGGTATGGGAAAGTTATTTCTTACGCGGTTCAACATTTTAAGGTATACAATTTGGATGCAATTTTTGTTGCTACAAATGCTTTAGGTAAAATGTTTTTCTAAGTGTAAACTGAAAAGTTTTACAAATTAAGTTTTTATTTCAGGAAGAAGTGCGTTTAACCGAGTCGAAAGGAGAATGGTCTCATTAAGCCGGGAGTTGTCTGGGTTGATTTTGCCGCACGATAAATATGGAAGCCATTTGGACAACCAAGGCAGAACAACAGACTTCGACTTGGAGGAACAACATTTTGAATTCGACGGAAGAACATTGGCCGAAGTCTGGGGAAAAATGGTCATCCATGACTTTCCTGTGACTGGCGAATATGTTCTGCCTAATGAAAAAGGGGCAGAACTGGATGACATTGAACAGTACTGGTATAAAGAACATGTTCGCAAAAGCCAATATTTTCTGCAAATCGTTAAGTGCTAATCCGCAGAATGTTGTGGAGAATTTAGAAGTGGATTACTTCAAATTCTACCATATAGATTTTTTACCCCTCCGGTACGTGTTATTCAGGGCGTCTCAGAAATAATTGTTTCCGAGAGCAATGAGAAGGGACATTTTCTGGACCTAATGCAACGAAGAGCTCTCGTGATATCAATAAATGAACACAACAAATATCTGCAGGTAAGCATTTACAAAATGTTATTTATTCAATTGATATAGCATCACAATCTCCGCTTTCCTTGTAGGTTCCCTACGACTTGTATTGTTTGTCGGTACACAACCAACTTAAAAAGCGTATGTGTAAAACGTGTTGTTTGTATTTTGCACCCGAAAGATCAGCATATCTGCATGCCAAAACCAACAAAAATGCATCTGCAAACTTGGATTGCAAAGCAGATAAAAACTTTTTTTCGAGTGGCTGGGCGGCGAAAAAGAAAATATTTAGTGGTTCAATCACATGAAGGATGCGAAGACCTGGAATGACTTGACGAAGAGTGTGTTGGAGATAATTTCAGCGTAGACGTACAGAATTTGTCATCCGTGTTCAGGCATATAAATGACGTATATGCAAATACCCTGGATACCGAACCCAACATAAAACCTGTATATCCCGAGATACCCATTATTCCAATTGTCAATAACATAAGTCCAGAGCCTATTATCGCAGTTATTCAAATCAATCCGACATAAACATTTAACCCCTCAGACAAAAATCTTTGCCACGCCTTCGATCGGCGGCACCAGAATTATAAGCACTTCTCACGCCTTTATCGACGACGGCAGACATAAACAATATTCAAACATTTAAACAAAGGGTCCAGCCTGAGAATCCTTTCGTCAGCATAAAAGCTTTGGCCAATCCAAATTAATTAAGCAAAAGATGCAGCCTAGAAACCGTTTCATCGAGCCACTGATTTGACCAATCAAAATTCTTTAATCAAAGTCCACTTTCGCTGCTCGCGTCGCTGTCACCGCTAAAAGCCATAGTTATAAGAATAGTGCATTTTGTAAAATAAGTTTAAGATTGGCGATCTAACTAAAAAACTTTACCAATAAAAGCTCCGCTGTATATTAAAATATATATATATTTTTATTTATATATTTTTAATATATCCCGAAGCAAAAAACATAATTGGCGCAGCCGGTAGGATACAAGTAATATCCTCGCGAGTGACTACCTAAAAAGGACTTAAAAAATCACTTCGCGAAAATAAAAACATTATTTGTATCCCCACAACGAACTTACCAACATTAGTTAAATCACGAATGAGGATTCTAGTGTCTAATCCAGCGATAATAAATCTAATTAATTTCGCATTTTAAGAAGAAGACTACAATTTTTTCAACTTATACCATTCAAAATGGAATTGCCATCAACATCAGCAGCAGCAGCCGTAGCCGCAGCAGCAAAAGCATCACATACCCTCTCAGATGTATCCATGAATCATTTGCTTCTGCAACTAAAACAGATAAATAAATTCAATGGAGTCCCACTCTCTTTATAAAAGAAGTCAATGAATTAGTTTACCATTACAACATCAGAAGGCCAAAATCAAATTATCCAAGCAGCCATCAGTTGGACAAGCCAGATCACTCTTGATGAGAAATATACCACAGGACTGGATGGAATTGAGAACCCTACTTATCAGCGACCACAACAGCGCAACACCTCCACATCGAATGATAGCAGAATTACGTGAGACTAAATATAACAAGGGGGAACGCTATAGTCGAGTACCTCGACTGTCAGATACCCGTTACTCAGCTTAAGGGACCAAAGGGAAATGGAGATATGCAAGCAGCAAAGCGAGATTTAAATGCGCCACCTACCGGAGGTAGACATATTTAAGCGTTATGGGCGTTAGAGTGGGCCTGTCAAATTTTGTTTTGGATCAATCGATAGGTATTGACGAGACCAATACATTTCAGTTAAAATTTTGTATCTAGCATACAAATTGTGGGCGCCACAGATTTGGGCGGTTTGTGGGCGTTATAGTGGGCGTGGCATAATCGCGTAACAAAATTGCGCTGCGTACAAAGCTACGGAATCTTAATCTGAGATCCCAATTCTCTATCTTTTATAGTTTCCGAGATATCCACGTACATACTTACGATTTTTTTTTAAGTTTGTGGGCAGTTTGTAGGCGTTAAAGTGGGCGTGGCAAACTTGGGTCAATCGATAGGTATTGATGAGAACAATGCATTTCATTTCAAATTTTTATTCTAGCATCAAAACTGTAGGAGCCACAGTTTTGGGTTTGTGGGTTTGTGGGCGTTAGAGTGGGTGTGGCACTCTGCTGAAACAAACTTGCGCTGCGGAGGAATCTCAGGAATCTGCATGCCTAATCCCAGTATTGTAGCTCTTATAGTTTCCGAGATCTCAGCGCTCATACGGACAGACGGACATGGCTAGATCGACTCGGCTGGTGATCCTGATCAAGAATATATATACTTTATGGGGTCGGAAACGCTTCCTTCTGCCTGTTACATACTTTCCGACGAATCTAGTATACCCTTTTACTCTACGAGTAACGGGTATACAAATAATTTACGTAAATTTGTTGAAGAATTATAAGAACAGACAAGTAGAATTTGTTGTAAACTGAGCCTAGACAATAATCCATCAAACACAGTTCTAGTTTCGAGGACATTGAGTGATACATTAGCTGAAGTGATTCGTGAAAAATTACCAGTCAAAACTTTAATTACGTGAGTAAATTTGATATTTCGTGTCCTCTTAAATTAAAACAAGCTGCCCAAGCTGTAGGAATGTTTGAAGATAAATCCATAAATAATCATTCGTATATGTTCCAAAACTCTCAGGAAGATGATGAATTTTAAGATTTTAAAACATCAAAATCATACTCAAATACAAAACCCAACTATCATTCAGATAATAACCAAGGGGGTAGATTCCAAAATAACAATTATCAAAACAAATATAACAACAACCAGCAGAGACAGAATAGATTCGACTCTAATGGAAATTGGGGTAACAACAATAATTCTGCTAATAATAATTCAGGAAATAATTATTATCCTAAAACTTTTCAAAACAATCAAGGACAGGGTAACCAAAGTACTCAGAGTACCAATGTTCCCCAAAAACGTCCCCGAGTTTCAGATTCAGATCAACAACGTAAGTCTTAGCCAATAGACAACAGCCTCGGACGAAACACCACAGCCATACAAATTAAAATTAATAATAAACTATGCCTCTGTCTTATCGATACAGAATCAAGCATAAATTAAACTATCGAAAACTTCTTTAAGTACCCAATTGAAAATTATTCTACTAAAATTAAAACTATAGATGAATCTGTAACTTTTAATATATATATTCAGTTTAGTATTTCAAAATTTTTTTCATCCAAGCAAAACATTTTTTATAAAAAACTTTTCAAAACATTATGACATTCTTTTAGGAAGACAAATTTTGAAAGAATCGTCAGCAAAAATTGATTTTATGAAAAACACTATTGAATTACATAATTATGAATTCCCTATGATAAATATAACGGAAAAACGTAATCAAACTTCTTTAAGTGTAGTAGATGATGAGGAATATTATTATGCCTTACAAACGGACTTATTTGACAATAATATTAAAGACGATCACTTAAATAATGAAGAAAACCCTGAACTTCATTTTTTAATGTCAAAATATTTTAATATTCAGTACCATGAAGGTGAAAATTTGACTTTCACGAACGAAATCAAACACGTTATAAAAACAAAACATGAAGAAACAATTTATAGGAGACTATATAGTTATCCTTACATTTACGATATTGAAGTAGAAAAATAAATTGAAGAAATGATAAGACAAGGTATTATCAGAAAATCCGAATCTCCTTATTGCAGTCCAATTGTTATGGTACCCAAAAAAAGGGATGCATCGGGCATACCCAAATTTCGTATGGCTATTGATTACAGAGGACTGAATGAAATAACTATCAATGATAAATTCCCCATTCCGACAAGTTAGGGAAATGTCAATACTTGACAACATTAGATCTTGCTAAAGGGTTCCATCAAATTGAAATGGACTCACCATCTATTCAAAATACTGCATTCTCCATTAAGAAGGGTCACTATGAATATACTAGAATGCCCTTCGGCCTTAAAAATGCACCCGCTACATTTCAGCGTTGTATGAATAATATATTATACGACATAATAGGTACTCATTGTCTAGTATATTTAGACGACATTGTTATATTTGCAACCTCTTTGCAAGAGCATATTCAATCTTTAAAAAAAGTATTCGAACTTCTTCGCAGATCAAATCTCAAACTACAATTGGATAAATGTGAGTTTATGAAACGAGAAACTGAATTTTTAGGTCACATAATTTCAACTGAAGGAATCTGAGCAAATCCAAATAAAATTCAAGCTATTCAAGATTTTAAAATTCCAAACTCTTCAAATCAAATTAAATCGTTTTAGGCCTTTGTGGATTTTATCGTAAATTTATAAAAGATCTCGCAAAAATTGCAAATCCAATGAATCTCTGCTTAAGGAAAGGAGCAAAAAAAAATAAATATAAACGATCCTAGTTACAATGAAGCGTTTGAAAAACTAAAAACGATCCAATTCTCATATATCCAGATTTTGAAAGAAGTTCGATCTAACTACAGATGCAACCCATTTGTAGAACTTTAAATGAACATGAGTAAACTTATGCAGCTATTGAAAAAGAATTATAAGCTATTGTATGGGCGACTAAGTATTTCCGCCCCTATCTCTTTGGAAGAAGTTTAAAAATATGAAAATACAAAATATAATATAAAGGAACCTAATATGAAATAACAACGTTGAAAAATAAAGCTTAGAGAGTTTGATTATGAAATAAAGTACATTAAAGGAAAAGAGAATTGATATGTATCATAATCACGAAATCTTGGCCATTTGCCGTTTACTTTATCGATATTCTCTGTTATCATGTACACTCTAACATACCAAAAATACCATAGCTATACAGAGCCGAATAAAGTCAGTTGGACATAAAATCTCAACCCGATCTGTCGTCTCCTTTTAATCGGAACACAACATTATCTGGCGACGAGGAAAAAAGTGCCGCAAAATTTCATTTTGTGTAATTCGTGTCGGTAGACTAAAGACATACAGTGGCTGACAGCCAAGTTAATTTTAAAACATTATTGGCTCAACAGCAAGAATTTGCGCAGAAGTTGATGCAACAACAACATAAATGGATTGAATCCATTCTTTCACAAAACAGTGGTGTAAACTTAGCCAGATCGGGAGAATTATCCGTGTGCCCGCCGTTTCCAAACTTTAACAGAGAAAATAAAAATTGGGAAACGTACCTTCAACAATTAACACAGCACTTCTCCGCTTACTCGGTGCAAGCAGCAGATAGGAAAAAAGCGTACTTTCTATCGTGGGCAGGCACTCACATATTTGAGCTTGTAAAAAATCTGTTTGGTAGCGAAAACTTGGACCAGCAGACATATGAACAAATAACAGAAAAACTAACAGAACATTTCAAGCAGAAGCGTCATATTGTTGCTGCACGGTACGAATTCTTCAAACGTCAGATGCGGGACTCACAGACACATAAGGAACGGGTCGCCGATCTACGTGGCATTGCTAGAGAGTGTCAATTTGTTTGCCAATCCGATGGGTGTTCATTTAATTACGTTAATGAAATGATCCGCGATCAAATAATTGTGCACACTCCCTTCGACGCAATTCGCACAGTTGCTTTGCAGAAGTTGCAGCCGTCGCTCGAAGACGTTCTCTCAATTGTCGAAACTTACGAGGCAACAACAAAGACAGTGGCAGTAATCAAAGAGAGTGAGAAGAGAGCTCTTGATACAAACGCAGTATACACACAAAAAGCAAATCATCAAAAATGGAATTTTTCTGATAGTAAAGGCGGCAAGACTGCTTTAAAATCGTGTTCTGGCAGCGGTCACTCTCTTTCTCGCGAAAATTTCCAGTTTCGGGAGGAAATTTGCCAAAAATGTGCCAGAAAGGGGCACATAGCTGTCGTTTGCTTATCCAAGCAGTGCAAAGACAAAAAGACACCGATCAACAAAAAACCCGAAACAAAAACGCAGAGTCAATTCAAACAATTTTCAACGTTTCCAGCTTGGTCAAGTTTGAAGGAAACAAAACTGTGATTGAAGTGGAGCTCTTCAGTACAATCGTATCCGTCCAAATGGATTCTGGTGCAACGGTGTCAGTATTGAATGTCAATACATACAAAAAGCTAAACAGCACGAGTCTGCAGAAGTGCGATCGAAGAACTCCAACAATCTGTTCGGCTTGGATTTGTTTAAAACATTCAATTTTGAAATTCATCAAATCGCAAACGTCACTGAAAATCAGGGGACTCAAATGACAGATCTTTGCCAGAGGTATAGGAGGTATTTGAGCCGGCTATTGGGACGATAAAAAACTTTAAGGCAAGCATTTACCTTAATCCAAATTCCGTACCAAAGTTCTACAAAAGCAGGCAAATTCCGTTTGCCCAATTGGAAAAGTTCAAGGAGGAAGCGCAGCGTCTCATAGAAGCAGGTATTTAGAAACCCATAAAATTTAGCAAACGGGCATCGCCAATAGTACTAGAACCGAAGCCAGGTGGAGCACTACGAATCTGAGGCGATTTCGAGCAAGGCGTCAATTTCCAATTGGACATCGAGCAATATCCATTGCCGAAACGTAAGTATTTGTTACACAAAGTTCGTCACGGCACGCATTTCTCCAAAATTGACCTCAAAGACGCTTATTCCAAATGGAGTTAGATGATGCAGCGAAAGAAATTATGGTTGTCAACACGCCGTTGGGTCTCTTTCAGTACCAACGTTTGCCGTTTGGAATAGCTAGCGCACCAGCTATATTCCAGCGTCACCTTAAGCAACTTCTAAGTGAAATAGAAGGTTGTGGAAATTATCTCGACGACATTATTATTTCGGCTCCTACAGTGGACAACACCTAGCCAGACTTGAACAAATTTTATGCATTTTACAGGCAAATGGCATAAAATGTAAGAAAGAGAAATTTTTCTTTCTAAGGGATGAAATTGAGTACCTTGGGAAAAGGGTCAGTGTTAAGGGCATCCTTCCGGATTCGTCAGGACTATAAGCCGTTAAGGAACTAAAGCCGCCCTCTAAACTACAACAGCTAGATGCGTTCATGGGAAAAGATAACTATTACTGCAATTTCATTCCAAATTACTCCCAGTTAGCTTCACCCCTAAATCAATTGCGTAGAAAGAACATACCCTTCAAGTTTGGACCAGAGCAACAGACAACAGAGCAACAAGCTTTCTCAGCTTTGAAGAAGCATATCCTCGACGCTACTGAGTTAGCACATTTCAACCACAGATGCATCCTCTTTCGGCATTGGTGTTGTATTGTCACACATACATCCAGATGGCAAGGAAAAGCCAATAGCCTTCGCATCGAAAACCCTTGACGTTCACCAAGTCCGATACAGCCAAATTGAGAAGGAAGCCCTTTCAATCATATTTGGGGTAAAGAAGTTTCATCAGTATTTATATGGCAGGAAATTTATTCTCATAACTGATCACAAGCCGTTGGTCACAATCTTTAATCCTAGCAAGCATTTGTCAAAAATGACTTCAATCAGACTTCAGCGTTGGGCTATAATATTGATGGCTTACAATTTTGATATTAAATATCGCTCAACCACAGCTCATTGAAACGCAGACGGACTCTCACGTCTTCCTATATGCTCAGATCCCCATTTCGATAAGGAAGAGGAATGCTATAAAATCGTCGATATATCCTGTCCAATAAATGTCGATATCATCAACGAAAGTCTGAAAAGCGATACAATTTTGCAGAGAGTATATCACTTCGTATCAACTGGTTGGCCAGAACAACAGGATGATCCCGAAATACAACCTTACTTCAGCCGCAGATTTGCCTTGACGATCAACAACAAGCTGCTATGTCTCCATTCTGATATCAACAGAAATATTATTCCTCGCAAGCTTCGAAGTAAGTTTCTTATACTTCTTCACGACGGTCACTGGGGAATAGTTCGCATGAAACAACTAGCACGTCAGCACGTTTGGTGGTCAGGTATCGACGACGACAAAGCACAACTAACTAAGAGTTGCGGCGTTTGCAAGGAAGGCAACCCAGCCCCGGTAAGAGTTTCAAAGCTGGCCAAAAGCTACAAGTGCCTGAGAAAGGATACACATAGACTTTGCGGGTCCTATATTTTATTCAATGTGGTTAATATGCGTCGGTGCTTATTCTCAGTTTCCGTTCATAACCCAAATGTCGTCCACTACAACTGCAAACACTATATCAGCGCTCACAGCTATATTTGGAATTGAGGGTTACCCCAAAACCATTGTCAGTGATAATTGCAGAAACTTTAAAGGAATTTTGAATTCAACATGGAATTAACCACCTAACAACAGCTCCTTTTCACCCAGCATCAAATGGACTTGCTGAGCGCTTCGTTCAAACTTTTATAACTTCTGTCAGCAAAAACATAAAGGACGGTTATTCAGTAAAAACAGCCGTTACGAAATACCTTAGTTCGTATCGTTTCACCCCGAACTCAGAAGGAAAAAGTCCTGCAGAACTTCTACATGGTCGCCCTGTGCGTACGATCTTAAGTCAACTTTTTGAAAAACAGACTAAAAGCCAGCATATCGAACCAAACAAGTATTCGCCGAACCAAAAAGTATTTGCCAAAAATTACGCCAGGGGAGAAAAGTGGATAAAAGCTGTCATCGATCGGTCCATAGGCCATATGGTATTTATTCTTCGAACATCCACAGGTATTATTAAGCGCCACATAAATCAGATCAAGCCGAGATCTGATCACGATGACCTCAGTAGCAACTCCAAAGATGACAACACTCCGCTTTTGTCGATGCCCGACACTTCCAATCCACCCACTACTCCGCCAAGCCCAAGACATGAAGAACAGCGGACATCTAGCCCACCACAGCCTCTCCAATCCACCCAAGCTTTCAATGAAGTACCAACACCAATCCAGCTAGATGAGCTCCAACCGTCACAGCCACGTCGATCTGGTATCCCCATCCGCAGCAGTACTCGTTTGCGCCAAGATGTCAACTGTTTCCAACCCCCAGATTTCAGGAAGCGTAAAAATGTAAATTTAAGGGGAGAAATGTGATATGTATCATATTCACGAAATCTTGGCCATTTGCCGTTTAATTTATCGATATTCTCTGTTATCATGTACACTCTAACATACCAAAAATACCACAGCTATACAGAGCCGAATTAAGTCAGTTGGACATAAAATCTCAACCCGATCTGTCGTCTCCTTATAATCGGAACACAACAAGAATCACGTAGCAGATGCTTTATCCAGGATTACAAAAGGGAATCAAAAGATAACAAAATTGAAGAAGTATTTCAAAATGAAGACAATGTAGATACTACTGCTGCAACGGTGCATAGTGCACAATAAGACAATGGTGTTTGCATACAAATTACCGAACGACCAGTTAATGTTTTTAATCACAAACTTAGATTTGAAAAGGAAAATCAAGACGCTAAACTATTACAAAATTTATTTACAGTGAAATGACTGAAACTTTGGCGAAAGACATAATTATAATTATAATTATATATTATAAAATTTATATGTGGACACAATTTTGTTATGTACATTAATAATGACAAAGACTTTGCTATTTTTCAACGAGCCTATATGAAATTAATTAAACCAAATACTGGTACGAAATTACTGAAAACTTCAGTAGTACTTCCCAACTTGCCCACATATGCAGACTTTCATGAAAAAATATTAGAAATACATGAGAAAACAATACACCAAGGTATTAAAAAGACTTATGACACTTTTAAAACGAAATACTACTTCCCAGACGCACAAAATTGTGCAGACAATTTCTGCGCAGAGCACAGAAAAGTTGCTCTTCCGTTTGAAAAAACTCCAGTAACCAAAAATATTCGCGATAAATTTTTAACATGCACCGATATTCATTCAAACAAAAACCACAGATTGAATTGAAAGTAAAAAAGCTTTTCTTAAAATTTTTAATATGATAGGTAAACGGAAAACAAATAAAATGGATCAAGATCCTGGCATGGTAAAGTATATTATAGTATACTATAGTCATTACAAAATTGGTTACAAAAGGAAAATATTAACATTGAAATTACAACTAGCAAGAATGGTATAGCCGATATAGAAAGGGTACATAAAACAATCAATAAAAAACTTAGAATTATTAATACACTTACAGTCGCTGAGGATACATTAATGAACATAGAAAAGGCAACATACGTTTATAATCACGACATAACCCATGATGCCACAGGTAAAAGTCCTGCTGTAATATTTCTTTATGGAATTAAGCCAAGCAAAAATATGCAAAAACAAAAAGAACATAAGATAGATAAAATTAATAAAGACCGCGAGGAACATGAAGTAGATCTGGAATACACTAAAGTTGAAAAAGAAATGAAACGTAAAGCTAAATTAGTAAACCCATTCAAAAAGACAGGAGCGTTAGAACAAAAAGACGAAAAGCACTGACAAGAAACTAATATGGGTCATAAAGTAGTAAAACTATAAGAAACTGACAGTACTAATTCTGATAATGAAATTGATCATGATAGTGACATGGACAAAAATACCATTGACAACAGATCAACAATTTAGCTTTATTTTAAACAACGGTGATTTAATTCTGAACACAGAGACTATAAAAATACTTCTAAAGTATGAACATCATGTGATTAAAATAAATCAAACTAAAATATTTGAAACATATCAGGAAATTATAAAATACGAAAACCAATTTAAAAACGTACCAGACATTGCCTTAACATTGAAACAATTAAAACATGAAATCAAGGAAATCTATTTAAAACATTAACTGAAGATGATAAAAAAGAGTTGGAAGATAAGCTACAAAACTTACAAGAAATGATAATTGAAAACAAAGAATTTAATGAAATAATTCATATAATAAATAAACAATCAAAAGATATAAACAAACTCGTAAAAAATAAAGAAGAAGAAGAAGCTCTGCACATTTTTAGATATTCCTTAAATATATTCCTAGAACACATTGAAGATTTACAAATGAGTTTACAATTAACAAGAGTTTGAAAATTTAATCCTAAAATATTAAAACATGAAGAGTTAGAGAACATAAACGAAAAAAAATTACTATTACTGATTCTGTGCGAGCTCCCACGGCTCTCTTTCAGATGAGTCTCCTAGCCTTGGCGCGCTCGCACTCCGGGGTTGGTGGTTGTCTCCGCGCGTTGTTGCTCGGGTCACTCTTCCGGTGCTGGGTTGGAATAGGACCTTCTTCTTGGCCCCCTTCATTTATATGATTGGACCTTCTTTTAAGGCCTCCGCTTTCTTTTTATAAATTGTCATTTGTGCTGATTAATACCCGCACTAAAATTGTCTTCACTCTATTTCGATTGGTATAAAAGCTTCTCTCTGCTTCTCAAGTTTCTCTTCGGTCAAGAACCGTCCGATATTTAAGCCCCAAAAATAAAACAAAGTAAATATCCCTAACTAGGGGTGTTAGCCGCTTTTACACAACGCGGTTCCGCTAAGCTAACATGCCCTTACTTTCCCTTTTTCTAGACAGCTCAAATGTTCCAAACGGAACGGAACTAGATAAGGAATCTGTCCAAAAACCCCCTCCCGCCAGTCGTCGGAAAACTAGTTGTTTGTCCGATCATTCTCGGGCTCCACAACCGTCTCATATTTCTCTGGACTCGAACCAAGCAAACGACCTGACCAACTAGCCTAATACGTTGTGGGGCGTCGGCCAGAGAAACTAAAAATCGTCCACCGCCAAAATATGGTCAAGGGAAACCGCAAAGACTCGAACCAAGCAAACGACCGGACAAATGCCTAGTACGTTGTAGGGCGTCGGCTTTGCGTTTCCTGTCAGTTCCCCCACCCCCATTCTGTCCTGGATCGACAAATGAACAGTAGACCCGCACCGCAACTCCTAAATGCGTTACCGTAATGCTTGCGCTCCTGCTCTTTCTGGACTCGAACCAATTCAAACGAGCTGGCAAATGCCTAGTACGTCGTGTGGCGTCGGCCAGAAAGCACCTATATATATAAATAGTCGGTCGGCACTTAGTTGTAGGTATAGTATTATAAAAAGGATAACATAGTTCTTGGTTTAAGGAAATTCCGGTAAATTTGTCCATGAACAAAAGAGGGAATTCTACGATTGTAAAAGACAAAAATTAAATTATCTTAAAGTCAAGCCTCTATTTTAGGACAAAGTTGGGGACTTTACAGTTACTAGCTCGACAAATAAGTAGGTACGCGTATATTTAAAATTATTTAGTCTACCTGCTCTATAAAACAGTCAAATTACCTATGGCAAAAAAAGATGAAAGCTTTGCCATACTTAGGTGCATCCACTCCGATACCGCAGGCATCGAGATGGTTTACCCTAATAATATTCCTTAAGGAATATGAAAAATCCTAGCGTTGGGTGCCAATTCTGTTACGTGGGCCGAGGGAGAGGCGTCCGACATTCTGGCACCATTTGCCGGCATAAGCTACGTCGTATTCGGGTCGTGGGATCTTGGTAAGCCTCTCTCCTCTGCAACATAACGAGAATAAATATTAAAAGTGCCTGGAAAATAATATTAGTTCATAAAGTTCGTCAGTCCACACTGCCCCACAAGCTTAGCTGTCGCTTGATCGCAATACGATCGGGCTGTGTTTTTGCCATATTCCCTCCCCTTCAAACATTCGTGTGCCAATGGATCGTCGCGGGCCGCGCAATACGATCCCCTATTGTCAAGGTTGTCCGTCAAAAGTTATGTCATTGTTCTTGACCTACTCCACTTCTCGCGTCAGCACACCCCCTTAATAAAGCTTTAGCACACCATGATTTCGAATTCTTCTTCACATTACAAATTTATTGAATAATATTTAGGTCGGCGTCTGCCGGTGTTGAGTAACATAATATTGGCTAATTCATATGGGGATTAAATTAATTGACAATTATTTAATTAGCGGAGAAAATCGATTTTACCACCTGTGAAGGTGCACACATCAGCAAAATGCTGACTATTCACGACTACAAACGTCGCTCAGAGGGCTCTTCCAATTGTCATACAATTACAAGGCTGATACTCGCCGCTGAAAAATTAACTTTATATTATTATATATAATTACTTTATTTATTATATTACTGATTCTGTGCGAGCTCCCACGGCTCTCTTTCAGATGAGTCTCCTAGCCTTGGCGCGCTCGCACTCCGGGGTTGGTGGTTGTCTCCGCGCGTTGTTGCTCGGGTCACTCTTCCGGTGCTGGGTTGGAATAGGACCTTCTTCTTGGCCCCCTTCATTTATATGATTGGACCTTCTTTTAAGGCCTCCGCTTTCTTTTTATAAATTGTCATTTGTGCTGATTAATACCCGCACTAAAATTGTCTTCACTCTATTTCGATTGGTATAAAAGCTTCTCTCTGCTTCTCAAGTTTCTCTTCGGTCAAGAACCGTCCGATATTTAAGCCCCAAAAATAAAACAAAGTAAATATCCCTAACTAGGGGTGTTAGCCGCTTTTACACAACGCGGTTCCGCTAAGCTAACATGCCCTTACTTTCCCTTTTTCTAGACAGCTCAAATGTTCCAAACGGAACGGAACTAGATAAGGAATCTGTCCAAAAACCCCCTCCCGCCAGTCGTCGGAAAACTAGTTGTTTGTCCGATCATTCTCGGGCTCCACAACCGTCTCATATTTCTCTGGACTCGAACCAAGCAAACGACCTGACCAACTAGCCTAATACGTTGTGGGGCGTCGGCCAGAGAAACTAAAAATCGTCCACCGCCAAAATATGGTCAAGGGAAACCGCAAAGACTCGAACCAAGCAAACGACCGGACAAATGCCTAGTACGTTGTAGGGCGTCGGCTTTGCGTTTCCTGTCAGTTCCCCCACCCCCATTCTGTCCTGGATCGACAAATGAACAGTAGACCCGCACCGCAACTCCTAAATGCGTTACCGTAATGCTTGCGCTCCTGCTCTTTCTGGACTCGAACCAATTCAAACGAGCTGGCAAATGCCTAGTACGTCGTGTGGCGTCGGCCAGAAAGCACCTATATATATAAATAGTCGGTCGGCACTTAGTTGTAGGTATAGTATTATAAAAAGGATAACATAGTTCTTGGTTTAAGGAAATTCCGGTAAATTTGTCCATGAACAAAAGAGGGAATTCTACGATTGTAAAAGACAAAAATTAAATTATCTTAAAGTCAAGCCTCTATTTTAGGACAAAGTTGGGGACTTTACAGTTACTAGCTCGACAAATAAGTAGGTACGCGTATATTTAAAATTATTTAGTCTACCTGCTCTATAAAACAGTCAAATTACCTATGGCAAAAAAAGATGAAAGCTTTGCCATACTTAGGTGCATCCACTCCGATACCGCAGGCATCGAGATGGTTTACCCTAATAATATTCCTTAAGGAATATGAAAAATCCTAGCGTTGGGTGCCAATTCTGTTACGTGGGCCGAGGGAGAGGCGTCCGACATTCTGGCACCATTTGCCGGCATAAGCTACGTCGTATTCGGGTCGTGGGATCTTGGTAAGCCTCTCTCCTCTGCAACATAACGAGAATAAATATTAAAAGTGCCTGGAAAATAATATTAGTTCATAAAGTTCGTCAGTCCACACTGCCCCACAAGCTTAGCTGTCGCTTGATCGCAATACGATCGGGCTGTGTTTTTGCCATATTCCCTCCCCTTCAAACATTCGTGTGCCAATGGATCGTCGCGGGCCGCGCAATACGATCCCCTATTGTCAAGGTTGTCCGTCAAAAGTTATGTCATTGTTCTTGACCTACTCCACTTCTCGCGTCAGCACACCCCCTTAATAAAGCTTTAGCACACCATGATTTCGAATTCTTCTTCACATTACAAATTTATTGAATAATATTTAGGTCGGCGTCTGCCGGTGTTGAGTAACATAATATTGGCTAATTCATATGGGGATTAAATTAATTGACAATTATTTAATTAGCGGAGAGAATCGATTTTACCACCTGTGAAGGTGCACACATCAGCAAAATGCTGACTATTCACGACTACAAACGTCGCTCAGAGGGCTCTTCCAATTGTCATACAATTACAAGGCTGATACTCGCCGCTGAAAAATTAACTTTATATTATTATATATAAAAAATGGTAAAATGTATAAAAAGAGGAAAGTATATCTAAATGATTATATATATGAAATAATTATTGTATATGGATATTATTATATGAACTCCTAATAGATTAATTCTTTGTCTTAACTAGGAAGGTATTAACATTGCCCAAAAACAAATTCTTACCTAGACGGGAAAGGACAATGACCGTTGGTACGGTGGAGATAATGATTGCCTTTTCGGTCTTATTACAGTGGGCCAGTGGTGAAAAATCTAGACGGAAGGGCTCAATATATAAGTAATCTAATTCACTCACTGTTATTGGCAGTTTAGCTTTGGATAACAAGTATAGAATTCTTACGTTAAACTGTGGATCGTTGTTTATAGTCTTTGATAAAGCTTCTGAAGTGATCATGGTGCACGGATATATATATATATTAATTATAAGAAAGGAACCGTGTTCCGACGAACTTACCCTCCTTTTAATCCTGGGCGATGAGATCTCGACGCTCCGGATCCTGGGCTTTGGGAGATTTTAGAATTGGTTTATACATATATATACGTGCAAGGCTTGATGGTGGCTTACAAAAACAAAACACAAAAATTACGTTACACAAAAAAAAATAACACTATCGCTGTATAGATATGTATGTATGCATCGTATGAGAGTTCCACTGCGGCGCACGTCAGTTCCAATGCTCGAGCTGGGGCTGGTCGGTGCAGCTCCAATTTCTTGTTCAGCGTATGTAATTGGGGGTTCTGTTTACACTTGCATTCAGAAATGCATGTACTCGCAAATTGTTTGTGATTGTTTTTGGCGATTCACTTTTTGTTTATAATATTGGAGTGCAACTTATTTATTATTATTTTATTGTTTCTATTGTCGTTTTGCTGCTTCACTTCACTGTATCTACTCGGCTTATGCTCCGATGTGGGTCACCACTTTCTCCAGGGCATGATGTTGGTCGCAGCGTCTCTGAACACAGCGCTTGTAGATCTTTACAACCCTAAGGATCACTATAACCAGGAGTAGTCCAACGATGATCTTCATGGTCTTATTGACATCTTGAATATCATCTTGGTGGTCAACGATCTCTACTGTGTTAATCACATTGGCGGTGCTGCCAGCCACTTTGGACGTTTTGCTACCCATCTTGGGGTCCTTAGGCCATTCACTTGGTTTCCTAGTTCTTTTCGTCCCTCGGGATTTTGCAGGTTGACTTCCTCCAGATTGTGGTCGATCGCAGGACCGGCTATCGAGACTTTCTCCTGGGTGAAGTTGATACTAGGGAAACGTCAAGACATCCTTCTGGACACCAGCCTTCTTCCAGTCGTGGTCTGTGTTGATGGGAGTTGTACTTCTAGACATCTGTCAGGGGGAGATCAGAACAATTTCTGTCTACTTCTCTAATTGGCTGGGGTCTTTTATACCGGACTAGAGCTTTCGCTAGCCCCCCATATTGGATGAATTAACTAGGTGTTCCCACCTAGGGGTACTGTTTCTCTATTTCCCCTATTTAAGGAGTCAACGGCCGGCTGGTGCACTTTGTCACCTTACTGGAGTACGGTTACGAGCAGGTCGATCGTGGTCGTTGTTCTGGCCACGCGACACCCATGAGTTGTCGAATTGTTTTTGCTATTTTGCCCTTATCAATCGGAGTGTGGTTAGTCATTAGGGGCCCCTACCCTCAACTTATGGTAGTTGTTTTGCCGGGGTTAATCTTGTATGGGGGAGGGCGTACGTAACACTACATTTTAATTGTTATATGCTTCCACTTGTTCTTTATATCTTCTGATTTTGAAAAGCCTACCTAACGCACAAGCACATAATCATCTTTTTGTTTCAGAATATTTTCAACAAGATAGGTATTAGGGAATTTTGTTTTTTTAATTTCTTGTTTATAGAAACCACCTTGAACTGGGTCACCCTTCAAGTCCTCAAGTAAATATATGGTGGGGGATGTATTTTTTTCTTTCCGAATTCGAAAAATTTCCGTTGTCCAGTTTGGGGTATAGCCTTTTTCAAAGACGTGTTTATATTTACTTATTCGTACATGATCCCCCTCTTTAAAGTCCTCATTTGTAAATATTTTTAGATGATTGTATGATCTCATCAAAATCTGTTTTTCATTTTTAGCATTAACTTCAATGGGCTTCATTTTAATCGTTCTATGCTTCCTGTTATTATAATTATAAATAAACTCTTTGTTTATTTGAAGCCAAGAATATTTTTCATTAAAACTAAACTCACGCCACATAAGTTCTTTTAATGTTCTATTAAAACGTTCCACAACAGATGCTTTAAGAGTACTAAATGTTGAGTAATGATTAATTTCATATCTTTTCATCAATTCTCTAAATTGTTTATTATAGAATTCATTACCATCATCCGTTTGTAAATTCTTTGGTACTCCACGACCAGATCTTATTATTTTTTCCATTGCTTTTGTAACTTCTTCTGAATTTTTTGATTTTATTGCTTCACCCCATCCATATTTAGAAAATGTATCTATTACTGTTAACAAATACCTATAGCATTTATTTGATGATGCATATGCCCCCATTTCAACCTGCCATAAATCATAAATACCCTTTACTATAACTCTACGTCTTGGGAAATTCTTGAAAGATGGGCGATGTAACTCATTTACAATATCTTGTTTGCTCATAGCTTTATTTTATTTGGTATAAATGGTTTCTTCTCTAAAGATTCAGTTTCACTTTTTAAAACTGAGTTTGGTGCAATTATATATTTTAAAATGTTACTTTCTATTTCACTACTTATTAATTTCCACTATCTTATTAATAGTTTTCATGAGAAATTCCAATTTTTAAGAAATTTCTCTCACTTTTCCCTCAATATTATTATGATTCGAGATCTTAATCTAAAGATTTCTTGTTTCTGCGGTTGCTTAGAAATTTCATTAGATGTATTCTGTACTAGTTTATTTATTTCATCATCAATATAAAATTTTGTTGCTATATCATTTTCATGAATGGGGGGTAGGGAATTTTAAATCGTTTCCTCTGAACATTTAAATGTCCATCATAATCATTAAGTATACTTTGGAATTTTTCTACACCTTTTGTTATATCTCTTGAGTACTCTTTCTCATTTAAAAAACAACCAAACTTATCAAGTGACATTTTAATTATAAAATAAATAATGAAAGAATGGTATATTTATGTATGATCCACATTAATTGTTAAAACTTCTTCTTCGTTTTCACGACGTGAAAACGTACTTTTTCGAAGTATTGTTCCATCTATTTGTATCTGATCAGCACGAATGATTGGTGGAGGGTTTTTTAAATGTTTGTTTATGAATTTGTTAAGATTTTCCAACTTATCAAGAAGCTCTTTTAATGAATTATGTATATACTCCATTTGAGTTATCATTTTTATTACTTTACTTTCCAGCTCTGATACTCTTTTATTTCGTAGTTGAAATGACTTAGTTATAGTTTCCATTCATCAATTTTATCATCTGCATAAAATTTAATATCCAAATCATTTCCATTTATTGGCTTTGAAGAGTTTTTAATTCTTTTTTTCTGAACATTTATGTGACCATCAGTGTCTAGATATATACCTGTAAGACTCTCAATTTCCCTTTTGAAAAGCGAGGAAAAATCTCTATCATTTGAAAAGTGACCAATCTTGTCAATAGACATTTTACTATTGAACAAAATGAGAAAATGTTTTCTATTTTATTAATATATTTGCATCCCGCAATTCTTCTATTATTGAAAGAATTTCATTAGTATGGTTATTATTACTAGCAGCTCTTGATGCCATAAAGAGTTGCAATCTTTCAACAAGTTCATTAACATTATCCCAATATATATAGTTTGGTGGTATTTTTTGTAGTCTCATATACCCAGAACCAGTATATTATTCATTTACTGAAGATGATATTAATGGTTTAATAACTGAAGAATATTTTTTAGAACGATTTCCTTTTACTTGACCATCTTCTTTCTTTTGTGAGAACTTGTTTCAATTAAAATGTTTTTATATGGTTCTAAATCATTCTTAGTATAATCCTTAGGAATATTATGAAAAATTAAAGAGTATAGACCTGGTGATAGAGTCCATAAATTTCCACTTCCTAATTCCATTACATTTTTTTTAACTTTAAGTGTACTATTGAAGCAGGATTGCTACGTAGTAGTATGTATGTAAATTAAATTCGTCGTTAGTAGATGATTTAAAAAAATGTATTTTTTTATTTTTAAAACTCTGGTGATAAACCTTTATTCTTAAAACTCAATTAATACAAGACACTTTTTATAAACTGTGAACCGATCGCGGTCTCGGATAAAATAGGACTGACTCTTAATTCTAAAAAATTCTACAATGAACCTCGGCCAGAAGCTTTCCTTTTCTTAAGCTTCCAGAACTTTAATTTTTGTTTAAAATAAAAGCTTATGCTGAAACTGTCGCATCTCGTTGTGAAATGAAATTATGCTGACCGATGCAACTTGATTGAAAATCGGAACGCAATATGTTCTGAACTTAGAACGGAATACTGTTGGCTTTAAACGGAAAGTTTGGGCTTCGAACGGAAGCTTGTGTTTACTTTACGATTGGTTTATTTATCTTAGCAGGACGGTCAAGCGCGGCCCTCGAAGTAGATGGCAAAGGCAAAATCTTAAACAAAGGCAAAGGCAATGTCGCTGAAGGCAAGGGTAACATAGCTGAGATTGAATTCAAAAATTTGTTTATAAATTCCACAAGTGGAACCGTTTCACGGGTTGGACGGGTTTCACCCCCTTCTAAAATGGATCGTCCCGATTCAATATGAAATTCATTTAATTGATCTCTTAATTCTGTTAAAAAGTTTTCTTTGTTAATAGGCTTTTCTGGTTCTGGCCGTTGTTTTTTGGTTACAAATAATATGGCATTTTTGTATTTTATTATAAGTACAAAAATCAAATATATAATGATTAAAATCAATAATATAAAGGTAAGTGATATTTTAGTATTATTAATTTTAATGAAAGGATTTAAAATGTTTATATTATCTAAAGAAAGTTCTGAGTTATTTGATAATATGTAATCGGATATTTCATAATTTTTGAAGTGGTTTGTAGTTAAGTAGTTAAGAATTAAATTAAAATTAAAGTGCAATAATTATAAAAAAGTTCGTTCTTAAAGTTAGACATTTCATAAAACATATTTGCGCATTTTGCGACTTGATTGCTTAATACCAGTTTCCCATCGATTTGGGAAATCGCTCTAGCGTAATATATTTCGCATCTGTTTTTTGTTATTGGGTACTTTATATAAATTATTACAAGTTCTTTATGCAGTGCGATTTTAAAAACAGAGATGTCCATTAAGTCAGCGATAATTACTGGTTTTTGTTCATGTTTTAATATTTCCATGATGTCATCATTGTTTAATATTTTGGTATTAAAAACGTCAATTTTTGCTAGTGTGATTGTGTCAATTAAATTTTGCAGATCAAATGTTAATAATCGTAAGCGATATTTTCGCAGTGGTAAACCTTGATCAATAAAAACATTTTTAAAATCATCAGAAAAAGATTCTAATTTTTTAAACAGTTTGGAATTGATAATAAATTGCTTATTATTATTTTCAATTAATTCATCGATTTTATTCTGTATTTTAATAAAATCATCATGATCCGGAGTTCCAGCTAACCATTTCCACACAGTGCCTATCTCATTTATCCCCCTTTTTTATCTAGTTGATATTAATTGTGATAAAATTAATTCGATTACTTCTATGTCATATTTAATTTTCCATTGTGACCTTTTATTAGTATCTCTTTTTATATTATCTGATTCCAATTTTATTATTTTATAAAAACTTAAGTTAGTTACGTGGAATAATTCTGCGTATGAATCGTACGTCAATACGTCTTTATTGTCCTTGAAAAAAAGATACTCGTGACTTGTATAGTCACATTTTCTGGAAAAGGAAAAAAAAGTAACATATAAATTTTTAGAATTTTATATTATCTTTGTGAATAATTCTATTTCTATTGTTGATTATTATTTTGTTAGGTAAATTTTCTTTAACTACTTGTTTTTTATATCTAGTTTTAAGTTTATTTCTTTACCTTTTTCTTTTCTGTTTTCATTATGTGTTTTCTCTTGTGTATTTTTTAAAATTTGAGGAATGTTATCGTGCTCTTTTTTATTATATAGTACGTCAAAAGGTTTTTGGTTCGTTGTAGAATGAATGCTCTGATTATATTATTGAGCGGCTCTTATTACTATTTCGGAATAGTCGGTTAAATTAAATTCTTCTTTAATGCATCGAGCTAATTCTGTTAGTGTAGAATGTGCCCTTTCAACTTGTCCGTTTGAGGTATTGTGCCTCGGGTCTGCGTAATGTAAAGTTAAACCGCACCTTTGTGCAAAAGATTTAAATTGGGCCGAGGTAAGGCATGGTTCATTTTCGGTCATTATTACTTTGGCTTGTGGAAATTGTTGAAGAAGTTCCATTACTTTGTTTTCGATATTTAACTTATTTTGGATTTCTTTTATTACTAAAAATTTTGAGTAAGCGTCAATACAAGTTATGAAAGTAAGACTTTGCGCGTAATATATGTCGATGTGTAAATTTTCGCCTTCTTTACTCGGGATTGGGGCTTCTCCAATTGGAATTTTAGTTGGGTGTCTGTTATATTTGTTTTCATTGCAAATTGTACAATTTTTTATATATTCTTTTAATTTTGTAAGTATGTTTGGCCAATAATACAATCTACTGATTTGTTTATAATTTTCGTCAAGTCCCCTGTGTGCTCTGCAATGTGTTTCTTCGATTATAAGTGCTCTGTCCTCAGGAGTTTCTACATCTTGGACAAATATTTTTGTATACAAAAATTTATTCACAAAATTATCTTTAAGTGGTTTTTGATTTCTATAAAAGTCCTCTAAAGTACAATGAATACCTACCGTTAAATTAGGAGGAATATATTCGCTTAAGATTGATATCAAATTTTCGGGAGTGTCAAATTCTATTATATGTCTGGTATTTTCGAATATATAATTCGACTCATGTATTGTATACCTCCCCGTTGCTAATAGCAATTGTTGCTTAAACTGGTTTAAGGGTTTTCGGGTTTCTTGTATAACATTCTCAAAACTACTCTCTGCTGAATGCTGAGTGTTTTGATCTGAGACCGATTCGTTACTGTCAGTTAAGTTGTTGATCTGAATTCTTGATAAGGCGTCTGCAACTACATTAGTTGTACCTGGCTTATAAATTAGGAGTGAAACTTTCTATGAAGGAGTACCAGCGTTTCATTTCAATATTAGGGTTTTTATCAGAGATTGCGAAAGATAATGGTTGATGATCGGTTTGGATTTCAATTCCAATCACTCCGTATAAGTAGTTTCTTAGATTTTTAAGAGCCCATACTATGGCTAAAAGTTCCTTCTTATTAGTTGCATAAACTTCTTCCGTTTTAGTCAAGGTTTTCGAAATAAAAGTAATTGGTTTACCTTCTTGAGATAATACTGCACCAATTGCGACGTCCGAAGCGTCGGTGGTCAGGGTACATTTTTTATTATAATCCGGTTGAACTAATTCTACTTGAGCAATGAGATTTTCTTTCAGCTCGTTAAAAGCTTTAATAGCTGGGTCATCCAGCTGAATTAGCATTCTTGTTGACATTCTTTTTGAAATTTTGCCATTATGACCTCCAAGATATTTTGTTAGAGGTTTGGCTATAGAGGCGTACTTTAAAACAAATTTTCTATAATAGCCCGTAAGGCCTAAGAAACTTCTTAGTTCCCGAATATTTTTTGGAAGCTGATATTTAATTATGGTGTCAATTTTTTCTGGGTCTGTCTTGATGACGTTATAAGATACGATGTATCCTAGAAAACTGGTTTCGCGTTTAAAAAACTTTGATTTTTCTAAAGAGATTTTCATGTTTGCCTTTAATAATATATTTATAATTTTGTTTAAGTCTTTATAATGTTGTTCAATCGAGTTTGAGAATATTATAATGTCGTCCATGTAGACATGACATGTTTTCCCTATTTGTTCTCTTAGGATGTCGTCCATTGCTCTCTGAAAAATTCTTGGTGCATTTGTTAGTCCGAATGGCATTCTTAAAAATTCGTATTTTCCATTATTTATTGAAAAGGATGTTTTTATACCCTTGCAGAGGGTATAATGATTTCAGTCAGAAGTTTGCAACGCAGTGAAGGAGACGTTTCCGACCCCATAAAGTATATATATTCTTGATCAGCATCACTGGACGAGTCGATCTAACCATGTCCGTCTGTCCGTCTGTCCGTCCGTTTCTACGCAAACTAGTCTCTCAGTTTTAAAGCTATCGGGCTGAAACTTTCCCAAAAGTCTTATATCTTTTGCAGGTAGTATATAAGTAGGAACCAGCCGGATCGGACCACTATATCTTATAGCTCCCATAGGAATAAACGGAAAAAAAAATGTTAAAAAATTATATCTTTGGTGTTTTTTAACTTATTACCTCCTTTCCTTGGAAGTAACATTTTTTAATTAGTCTTGAATTTCGAATTAAATTTTATCAAAATCGGAAGACTATATCATATAGCTGCCATAGGAACGATCGTAAAATTGGTGGGAAAATAATATGAAACAAATTATAGCTTCGGTGTTCCTTAACATATAACCTCCTACGCTTGGAAATAACATTTTTTAATTAGTTCTGAATTTCGAATTTAATTTTATCAAAATCGGACGACTATATCATATAGCTGCCATAGGAACGATCGTAAAATTGGTGGGAAAATAATATGAAACAAATTATAGCTTCGGTGTTTTTTGACATATTATCTTATACCATTGGGAATATTCTTTATGTATTTTTCTGAATTTTTCTGAATTTTAAATTGTATTTAATAATTATAACTGCAAGGGTATTCAAACTTCGCCCTGCCGAAGTTAACTTCCTTTCTTGTTTCTACATCAGATTCTTTCATTAATATCTGATGAAAACCTGATTCTAAATCTATTGTTGAAAAATATATTGCTTTTCCCAAATTAGATAGAATTACTGATGGGTACCTGTCAGGTATGGTACTTTCATTTAATTTTTTATAGTCAATGACGAGTCTTAATTTACGGCTTCCGTCTTGATTTTTTCCTTTCTTTGGTACTACCAGAACTGGTGAATTATAAGGGCTTCGACTAGGCCTTATAATTTCCTCTGCTAACATTCTACTGATTTCGCTGTTCACGAAGTCGGTGACAGAAAAAGCGTACGGATATTGTTTCCCGTATATTGGCCTGTCGTGAATAAGATTTATTTCCCCCTTTATGTATGTTCTAAAAGGAATTTGCATATTTATCTTTGAATGCTCTTTTTCAATATAGAGAACTATTTTTTCCTTTAGTCCGTCTAATTGATCAGTACCTATATTGTTTATCTGTTGTTTGTCGGGTAACTCAACGACGGCGGGCTTGAAATTTTTATATTTCAAACGATTTTTATTTATTTGATTTTTGACGGTAATTACTTCGTCGGCACTCTCAGGATTTTGAATTCCCAAGATATTTGTATTTTTATTGACGGTATTTACTTCGTCGGCACTCTCAGGATTTGGAATTCCCAAGATATTTTTATTTTTATTGACGGTATTTACTTCGTCGGCACTCTCAGGATTTTGAATTCCCAAGATATTTATATTTTTATTGACGGTATTTACTTCGTCGGCACTCTCAGGGTTTTGAATTCCCAAGCTTTTTTCACTATTTTCCACAAATAATGAATCTGTGTTTTCGCTATTTTTTTCATCAAAATATTTTTTTATAATAAATCTTTTAATGGAAGAATATTATTTTCTTCAATTAAACTTATTTCATTTTTTTCCTCATTATCATAATATTTTAAATTTTCTGTTTTGCCTTTATATTCCAAGACTCCCTTTTCTATATTTATTATAGCTCCAATTTTTCTTAATAAATTAAATCCAATTAGCAGATCAGATTCTAATCCTTCGATTTCATAAAATAATTGTCTTGTTTCAAATATATTTATAAAATGGTAATACCTAATAATTGAATACCCATGAACTGCAGTTACCTTTATGTATATTGATAACTCATTTTTATTTTCGAAAATTCCCTTTTTTATATTACAAGTATCTATTAAAATCTTTAACTGCTTCCTGTAGGGGTCTGGTCTAAAAAATGATCTTCGTTGATATTGTTTAATCTGGTTACTTTATTAGCTGGCTGATTTACTGGTTCCCTTTTCTGAGCTTGAGTTTGCTCTTTATTTTGATTAGCGCGATAGTAATTTGATCGATTATTATTTTGATAATAATTATTATTGTATCTACCTCGATTATTATTCGGCTGTCGATTGTAACTAGGTTTATTTTGGAGTTGAATCGATGGATCAACATCCATTGGCTCGACGGCTTGTTGCTTTTGATTGTTATTATGATTATCGTTTTGCCAAAAATTTCCCTTTTGTGGCCAATTATAATTCTGGTTATTACTCCAATAATTTCCCATTTTATAAGTATTATTTTTCTGTCTTTTTTGATCAAATCGTAAGTTGTTTCCCTGATATTTATTTTCATTTTTAAATCCATTAAACCTGTTTGCAAATTGAGCACGGAAATTGTTTGATTCTAGTTCTTGGATTCTAGTTCTGGATTCAGTAGAAATTATTGGAAATAGAATGCCCTTCCTTCCTTCTTTAATTTTTCCTGTTTCAGCGAGTTGTGATTTTGTTGTTGTTGTTGTAAGAGCTGGTTTGTTTAACTGTTTTTGTTTAGTGCGTTTCTGGTTTTGCTTTATTTTGTGTTCTTGTATTTTTTTATTTAAGATTTTGGTCCACCTTTTTTTAAAGTTCACCTTTAAATGGATTATTTCATTTTTTAATTTCCATTTAATTATTGTCAACAACCACTGTCACTTTGTTGTGATGTTTGGTGGATTTTTTAATTTCTCCACTAGAAATGTTGAGTTCGTGGCCGCGCGAGCTCCGTTTATATTTAACTTATTTTTCATTAAATAATTTTTGGAACTTTTTATTTAACGCGGCCCCACGTTGGGCGCCAATTAAATTAGTCGTTAGTAGATGATTTAAAAAAATTTATTTTTTTATTTTTAAAACTCGGGTGATAAACCTTTATTCTTAAAACTCAATTAATACAAGACTCTTTTTATAAACTGTGAACCGATCGCGGTCTCGGATAAAATAGGACTGACTCTTAATTCTAAAAAATTCTACAATGAACCTCGGCCAGAAGCTTTCCTTTTCTTAAGCTTCCAGAACTTTAATTGTTGTTTAAAATAAAAGCTTATGCTGAAACTGTCGCATCTCGTTGTGAAATGAAATTATGCTGACCGATGCAATTTGATTGAAAATTGGAACGCAATATGTTCTGAACCTAGAACGCAATACTGTGGGCGTTGAACGGAAAGTTTGGGCTTCGAACGGAAGCTTGTGTTTACTTTACGATTGGTTTATTTATCTTAGCAGGACGGTCAAACGCGGCCCTCGAAGTAGATGGCAAAGGCAAAATCTTAAACAAATGCAAAGGCAATGTCGCTGAAGGCAAGGGTAACATAGCTGAGATTGAATTAAAAAATTTGTTTATAAATTCCACAAGTGGAACCGTTTCACGGGTTGGATAACTTGTATGTGTTGTTGAGTTCCTTCTAGATCATTCTTGTACGTTCTAAGAATAAGTTGTTGTTGTTCTACGATGTCGCTCACTGTTCTCTATCTCTCTCATCGCTCTCACGCTCTCCCAATGAGTCGGGGGTTGATGCGGATCGTGAGCTGAGAGCGAGAGCAGTTGAACGCCGACTGTGATCCTGATTAGAAGAAGTTGTAAAATAAAAGTCGAGACTGGAAGTACATATATGTAACAGAAAGTAGACATGCAGATCTACTAAAGGCACACTGGTTAACAACAGCAGAGTAACAACAGCAGAGTTACAGCAGCAGAGTAACAACAGCAGAGTAACAGCAGCAGAAGTCGTACAGCAGAGTAACAGCAAAAGGAGCAGAAGAAGTGGAAGGAGAGAATTGAAGCAGCCGAACGTGTGTGGAAAATCAGCAGCATTTATCCAGCAGTTAATTAAAATCCAAATGTTCTTGTCATTACCTGTGCACCGCGAAATAATATTAATAAACCGTATCCAATAATATCTCACATTTGGGGGCTCAACCAGTCGCGAGTTGCCAGTGAAAAGTAAGAAAATGCGCAAGCCGCATGTCTCAGAAACAGTTAGCCGATAAAGCGAGACAAAAATACAGTTTGGTGCCGCATACCTCAAAAGCCGCCAGCAAAGGAAACGAGACAACATTCCAGAGGAAAGAAGATCAGAAAAAGAAAACCGTATTATTAGCAGGCTACCGGTAAAGGTATTGCGCAACAGAATTATTATGCCAAATGAAAAGGAACCACTAGATGAGAAAGATCAGGGACAAGTGGAAACAATCGCCGAAACGACACAAACGTCCTAGAAGAAAACACACAGACGCTCCAAGATCTGGTTAAGCTTCTCACGTTAAAAATTAGCGCCGATGAAATTGACAAAAAAAATGATGCAAAGCTGGTAGTGGAAAATTTTGCCAAAATAATTCCTGAGTTCAGTGGAGAAAATATTTCAGTGCAGCAGTGGTTTAATAACTTCGAATTAAACGCTGAAGCATATGGGCTTAACGACAAACAGAAATACGTACAAGCTCGTGCCAAAATGACACGTACAGCCGCTCTTTTTCTGGAGTCTACAGAAGTGTACGAGTACAGCCAGCTGCGTCACCAACTTATAACGGAATTCGAGTGCGATCGTTTATGCAGTGCACAAATTCACAATCAGCTGTCTGTGCGAGTGAAAGCAAACAATGAAAGCTTTCAAGAATACATGCTACAGATGAAACGCATCGCTGCTCGTAAGACATTGGACACAGAGTCGGTAATTCGGTACATTGTCGACGGATTGGGGCTTAAAACGGATTACAAGTACACCCTGTATGGATGCAGTTCTTACAAGCAGCTAAGAGAGAAATACGAAATCTACGAACGAACGCGTCAGATCGATGAGAATCTGATGGTGAAGAAGAAAGAGTCACAGCCGCTTGCAGGGAAGCCCGAGCACAACAGCTATGTGAGGAAACAGCACTGCTACAATTGTGGATCCCAAGAACATCTACGCAGGGATTGCCGAGCTGCATTAAAGTGCTTCCGCTGCAATCAGAGTGGTCACATGTCGAAAGATTGCCCTGGTACGGCTGCCGTAAACGTAGCATACGAGGAGAAACGCCTTAAGTCTCTCAAAATCAACGATGTGCAAGTCAATAGGCTCATAGACACAAGCGCAGATGTTACCCTATTAAAAATGTCCGTGTTTGAGAAAATGGGTAGCGTCTTCTTGCAGCCAAGCTGTGTAACTTTAAGAGGACTTGAAAACAACAACATCACACGCTCCGCTGGTCAGTTTATGGCAGAAGTGGAGATCGACGGAATGTGTCTGGCACACAAGCTTCTTGTGGTGGCCAATCATGCCATCGGATGCGATTTGCTGCTGGGATATGACTTTATATCCAAATTCACAATGAGGTCGACGCCGGAAGGATATAAGTTTTCTCCTCTGAATGAGGAGGAAACTGTGAACACAAATCAGTTAAGTATCTACAATGTGGTTGAAACAAATACTGATATAGTTGTCCCCTCACAGTACAGAGATACCGTCCAATCGATGATTGAAGAATTGCTTCCCCGTTCCAATCGTTGAAGATGTGCTTGAAAAACTGGAAAATGCTCAAATTTTCACCATAATGGACTTGGAAAATGGTTTCTTCATAACGAAGGAGGGCCTCTTTGAATTCAATCGAGCGCCTTTCGGTTTTTGCAATTCGCCCGCAGTCTTCATCCGCTTCATAGGTCATGTGTTTCAAAACCTCATAAATGAAAACATTCTGGATCTGTACATGGACGACATTGTTATACACGCCCAAAACTGCCAACGAATGCCTGGGAAAGCTAAAGAAGGTTTTAGATGCAGCAGCTGCATACGGGCTGAAGATGAAGTGGAAGAAATGCCGATTCCTGCAGTCCTCAATAACATTTTTGGGACATCAAGTTGGAGGAGGAGAAATTACGCCTGGACCGGAGAAAACCAAAGCCATCAGAAAGTTTCCAATGCCGCAAAACATCAAGGCGGTGCAGTCGTTTTTGGGATTAACTGGGTTTTTTCGTAAGTTTATAAAAAACTATTCACTGATCGCAAAACCATTAACGAATTTGCTGCGAAAAGACGTTAAATTTAAAATGGGTCTGGACGAGCAGCATTCGGTCGCCATATTAAAGGAAGCATTGGTGAGTGAGCCGGTGCTAAGACTCTACCGCAGGGATGCAAAAACCGAGATACACACCGACGCGTCGAAGGATGGGTTCGCAGCTACGCTGTTACAGTGGCATGAAGGACAATTGCATCCGGTCTTATTCTGGAGCAAGAAAACCTCGGAGTCTGAAGCACGACAGCATAGCTATATACAAGAAGCCAAAGCTATTTTTCTCGCATGCAAAAAATTCCGTCAGTACATACTCGGTACCAACTTCAAGCTTGTAACTGATTGCGCCGCTTTTAAACAAACTTTAAGCAAGAAGGACGTTCCGCGAGAGGTAGCCCAATGGGTACTGTACCTGCAGGACTACAGTTTTGAGGTGGAGCACAGACCAGGAGAGCGGCTGAAGCACGTGGATTGCCTGAGTCGATACCCAATTGATGTCATGATAGTATCGTCGGAGCTCACAGCAAGAATCAAGAAAGCCCAGCAGGAGGATACGATGATCAAAGCAGTCTCCGAAATCCTGAAAAGTAAACCATACGACAATTTTAAAATAAAGGCTGGTCTGGTGTTCAAGGTTGTGCAAAGAATGGATCTGTTAGCAATACCGAAATCACTGGAGAGAGAGATAATAACAGAGGCACACAACGCAGGCCACTTTGCCGTACAAAAAAAAAATGCATGCCATACAGCAGAGTTATTGGATCCCACATCTAGAAGAGAAAGTACTGAAGATCCGATAGCGATATACTTCAACTAATAGAAAAGGAGATGGTTGATAACTTTGATGACGAAAGAAAGAAGATGCGACAAGAAGCAAAAGATAATATTCAGCAGGCCCAGAAAAAATATAAGAAACAATTTGATAATAAGCGAAAATGCGAGTACGGATACAAAGTTGGAGATCTCGTCGCCATCCGTAGAACGCAATTCGCAGCTGAGAGAAAGATGGCTAGCGAATTCTTAGGTCCATACGAAATAACAGAAGTTAAACAAGGTGAACGCTATAATGTACGAAAAAAAGCCAATTGTTCTTGTCATTACCTGTGCACCGCGAAATAATATTAATATACCGTATCCAATAATATCTCACATATATATATTTGTGTTGGTGTTTAGCTTTGGGGAAATACATTATACTCCTACACTATTACCCAACATTAAAATATTATTTTCTTCTCTTGGTCCATAACTATTGTCTAAAATCTTTTCTTGCTTTAACTGATTAATGTTGAGATTGTACTTTACCCCGGTTTCTTCATATACACTTTCATTTAAATCATCTGTGTGAGACTGTTGTGAAATATCGGATTCATCTATAAGAGACTGTTGTGAAACATCAGATTCATCTATAAGAAAAAGCATCAACATAAGCATCACTCTCACTATCACTTTCGATTACTCTCTCTTGTACCCTTTTTTCTTTTTTACTTTTAGGTACTTTTATTTTCTCTTTCTTGAACTTAGTCTTAATATCATGTGTATCATTAATATATTCTTTTTTATTCAATTTTTTATTTTCAGTGAGTAATTCATGTAAAGGTTCTGTAATAGGTTTAAAAGTTTCCTCCAAATTTGATACGTTCTCATTTTTTATTTGTTTCAATTCATCAAATTTTCTTTTTAATGAGTTTCTACTTTTCGTCAACTGTTCTAAAAGTTTACGCTTCATTGTTGTCGTTTTCTCTGATACTCATGTGCTTCTTGGAAAAATGTAGTATAATTTAAATATTTATAACAAAGGGTTTGAGTTTGAGTTTTATAAAACTTTATTTTTATTTTTATTTATCAAAATAGATACATTAATAATATTAAAAATGAAAACATTTTAAGCTTTATTTAATTCTAAATAGAGATTGTTATCATTCTTTTTAATAATACAAAAAAGATTATCTTTTATATATTCAATTGTTGAATCCTCTGAGTATCGTTCCGGCAAGTACAGCATATACTCTTCAAGTTCAAGAGTGAGGGCCATCCCAAAGCTGGTTTTCTTACGTTGAGCACGTCGAATAGGGTAGCACACCTCCGATTCCATCTTCGTCTTTGTTAAAAGAGGTTTTGGTGCGTTACCATTAAAATCTTTGAGTACTTTCATCATTCCCGGATTGACCATTTGTAGTTGTTTCTTCTTGTAGTTGTTTCTTCTTGTAGTTGTTTCTTCTTGTAATTGCTGTTGTAGTTGTTTCTTCTTGTAGTTGTTGTTTTTGCTGTTGTTTTCAGCTTTTTTTAGCAGTTGTAGCTGTTTTTGTTGTTGTAGTTTTCAGCTGTTTTTAGCAGTTGTAGCTGTTTTTGATGTTGTTGCTTTCAGCTGTTTTTAGCAGTTGTAGCTGTTTTAATTGTTGTTGTTGTCTTACTGTTTTAACTGTTTTTGATGTTGTTGTTGTTTTTGATGTTTGCAAGATTTTTTAGGTTGAAACTTTAGGCTGAGAACGTTTTAGCTTGAAACTTTTAGGTTGAGACTGTTTGCAGGTGGTTTTTAAATGTGAGTTAGAATAACTTTTGATCGAGTTTTTATACCTTAAGGTAAACTAACCCTACCTTTTCTATCTCATTCTTGATTTAGAATCGACCAATTATAGCAGCGAAAAGCATGTAAATAGGGCGGGTTTCGAGAATCATAGAGAAATTACTTGACCATAAAGAAAAAGTTAGGATGGAATAGAGAGTAAGAATTGGAGGGAAGGTGTCCACAGTTGGTACTATTAAAGGCTTGTTTTCTCTTGTAGTTATAGTTAATATTATTCCCTAAGTATTTCACAATTTTTTTTGGGGGTTGTAAATTTCCAAAACTATCAAAGTAATGTATACTTTTTTTATTTTTGTTATAAGCTACCCAATGTGTACCATTTGATGAACTATCATCTAGGTTTATAATTCCTGACTCTTCTCTCCAAGGAGATTTTGGTAGTGAGTCTCTCATAAACACACCTCGGATATGTGGAATGTACTTTTGAGAAAAATTCAAAATTTCGAAATTTAAAAGATGTTTTTTAGGTAGCTTAGTAATTAGTTGCTTGGATTTCCTCTAAATGGATCAAGATATAATCCATTACCTTTTCTATAAGGTTTAAGAAACATACCTTCACCCACCTTAATACTTTCCATTTTTTTTATTATGTCGCTTACTCTCTTCTAATTTTTTGTTCCCATATATTTGCATTATTGATAGTTTTAGCAATGGCTGCACTACCAGAGGCGAGACTACCTAATGCACTTAGTGCAGTCAAAATGGGTTCAAGAGGTAAAAAACCACCAATTTTCGGTACATTAATAATACGAGGAATCTTAATATTTTTTTTATTTCTATCAATGGATTTATTGACTGCTTTACGCGCAACCTTAATCGCACTCATTAGACCTTATGGCTTCCGAGTTTTCAATGCCCGTATTACTGTTTGGATAACATTTGAAAAACTCTTTACCTTTGATTTCCTTTTCTTACACTTTCTCTTTGTTCCCTTTTTCATACCATTCCGAACTTCTTTTTGTTTTCATAATATTTGTAACTAAGTATGCTGCTGTTTTTTCTGCAATACTACTATCTTTTGAACCAACACGTTCCCACGCTTTATTTATTAATACTGCGTCAGCTTTATGTCAATCAGCTAGATCCTTATATTGTGAATAAGCAATATCATGTACTCGACAAGCTTCTTCCAACTGATTTATCCCACGATCACCGCGCTCCAACCTTTGTTTTAGCTTTGTTTCAGGTCTACAAAAATTATGTGCTTCAAATGGAAGTGTGTTAATTATTTTGTTGATAATACCACTACCTCGTTTCACTCGTTTGAACTCTGACTGCAACAATTATAAAAACTTTTACCCATTTTATATAATGTTTAATCAAGGAGCATTTCTCATCGAATGAACTACATTACACATGTGAATATGCGTTTAATACGTCAAAAATAAGAAATCTGTGTTAGAAATATCGAGGGTGGTGATCCCTCACGAACAAATTCAGTTCCTCGACATAGTTCTTTATTACCCAATACAATAAGAGCATTGGTTGTCGGTCCCTCAAACTGTGGAAAAACAAATTTTATGCTCAGTCTTATTGAAAGTCCAAACGGGCTTAAATTTGAGAATATATATGTATTCTCTAAGAGTTTATATCAACCAAAGTTTGAGTATTTAGAGAAACTAATTAAACCGATAAAGGGAATGGGATATTATACGTTCTCACAAAATGATGAAGTTTTACCACCCGCTAAGGCTAAAGAAAACTCTATTATGATTTTTGATGATGTTGCTTGTGAAAAACAAAACAACATTCGTTCATATTTCTGTATGGGACGTCATAAAAATATAGATTCTTTTTACCTATGTCAAACATATACTCATATTCCAAATCATCTAATACGTGATAAAGCGAATATGATTATAATGTTTAATCAAGATGATTTAAATATGCATCATATATATCAAAAAAAGACTCTCCAACTCTCCCGTGTGCAGTCGCTTTATTGAACGCTCTATAAAATAAACGATATTCCACGGAAAATAACATTTATAAAATTGAAGAAAGTCTATAACCGCCTAATATACCACCAGCTCTATACGCGAACAACACAACATAGTGCTAATAAACAAAGATGACTCTATAAACCAGAAAATAAATTCTTGCTGAACAACAAGTGCGGTTGTGCGTGCACCTTCAGTGAGAGACAATCGGTGCGGCAGCATGTTCGGAGTGCAAGAGAGAAAAAGGTTGCCCCATCAGCTACGCTATCGACGATAAGGCAGCTACTCACTATTGTCGATAAGGCAGTTTGTCGGTAAAGCAGTGAGTGGTTGCAAGCTAAGCTACAACTTAAACAAAGATTAAATCCGAAAGATACAATACAAACACAACCGACAAATACACCTAACTTTAATCAAATCAAATTATACACTTAAAAAAGTCATGGGTTCTTCTGCTCCACCCACTAAACGTACCCGCAACAATGCTGGAACTGTCAGCGAACGCATCTCGGATGTAAATTCGCCTCAGCTTCGAGGAACAAACCGAGAAAATTGAGTCGGCCGTTCGGGAAGCTGAACAGCGAATGCTCAGAAGCCTTTTGGATCGCTTGGAAATAATCGCCGGGGAAGTAAAGCAAATGGATGCTCGTGTCCTGACGTTGGAGCGCGAGGTTGCCGATCTTTGCTCCATGAGGGACCGAATGGGTGAGCGGGTTGAGACGCTGAACCGGGAGGAAGAAAATCTACAAGCAGCAGGTGAGAGGTTGGGTGCACTGGAGGCCAGGCTGGCAACGCAATGCAGGGAGACTAGCTCGTGTGATCTGAGGGTTCATGGAGTTCCCTATGTCGAAGGTGAAGATCTCAGAGCTCTCTATCACAAGCTATGCTTTAATCTCCAGCTGACTCCACCACCAAAAGTCTGCGATATCTTCCGAGCAAGGAAATCACAACAAGCACATGTGGATCCAGTGATAATAATTATTGGGTGGGCAAGAAAGTCATGTCGTTTTTTTTAGTAATCGTTTTTAATCTAATTTATTTACGACTAATCGAGCACCAGGGTCACACTTTTTAGTATCGTTTTAAAGCTTATTGTCTTAGGTACTATCGACGAAAATTTGGTAATTATTCGATAACATTTGTGGAAGCTATAGCAAATTAAACATGGAGGACCAAAGTGATCATTTTCGGCATATTTTGCTTTTTTACTTCCGAAAAGGAAAAAAAGCGGTCGAAGCTCGCGAAAAATTGTGCGAAGTGTATGGTAAAGATGCCATGAGTGATCGCCAATGTCAGCGCTGGTTTGCCAAATTCAGGCTTGGAGATTTTGGAGTTAAAGACGCCCCACGTTCTGGTCGACCATCGGCCGTTTTTGACGAACAAATTCAGGCTTTGCTGGATGAAAACCGGCGCTATTCAACGCGGGAGATGTCAGAGAAGCTCAGTGTTTCGCATACAACGGTTGAAAACCATTTGAAGAAACTTGGCTACGTAAGCAAGCTCGATGTTTGGGTTCCGCATAACTTAAAGGAAATTCACCTAACTAAGCGTATCAACATCTGCTATTCTCTGCTGCAACGGATTAAAAACGATCCTTTTTTGAAGCGGATCATTACTGGCGACGAAAAGTGGGTTGTTTACAATAATGTCCAACGAAAAAGATCATGGAGCAAGAAAGATGAGCCAGCCCAAGCCACATCAAAGGCCGATATCCATCAGAGGAAAGTTATGCTGTCTGTTTGGTGGAATTGGAAGGGTGTAGTGCACTTTGAGCTGCTGGGACGGAATGAAACCATCAATTCAGATGTGTACTGTCGCCAGCTATCCAATTTGGCGGAAAAAATTAAAGAAAAGGAGCCGGCACTAGCTAATCGCAAGGGTATAGTCTTTCACCATGACAACGCTAGGCCCCACACATCTTTGGTCACTCGGCAAAAATTAACGGAGCTGAATTGGGAAGTGCTACCACATCTGAGAAACATTAAATTGTGCGAATTATTGTACAACAAAGGTTAATAACCCATATATTTCTTATAGAGGGTGGAGTCAGAAAATTAATTATATACAAATATATATAATATATATTAATTATGAATTTAATGAAATATGCTTACAATAATAAAATAAATAAAAAAGTATTTAATAATCCTACAAAATTTGTTTCTGACTGTAATTAAAACTACAAGTACTGTAGTATGCACTTATATTGAATATCTACTGTACCAAGAGTACTTGAAGCAAACACACTGTAACACTTTGTTGCAGTGTTTACATAAATAAAGGCCCGGTCAAAAACCTAAGTGGCCTAAACATGAGTCGATCGGCGGCGTATACAGAAAGTGCAATTGTCAGCATTCTGATGCACGCCGGCCGCTCAGCCAAACTCAAGTTCATGCATATACCTCCGCGTTCCAGAATAAGTGAGCATAGCCGTCTCTCCGCTGCCGCTGTTGGCATCGCCGCTACGAGACTTAGACCTCCTTAGCTCCTAAGTAAATTAAGTTTGACAAGAAACTCTTTTGAGCTCAGAGCGGCAACAACGGCTGCTCTGCTCCTAATGCAACCAAATAAGATCTTTAAATAAACGATATAAAATCCAAACCAAACCAGACTTATACTTTTGGGACTAAAAAAAACCTACACGAAGTAAACTATTACATGGCGACCGTGACGATGGTCCTGGAGGACCTAGGAAGGAAAAGCTGCAGGACAGGAAATTGAAGACGATTTCATTTCACCGTGACGCTGGTCCTGGAGGACCTAAAAAGGAACCACTGCAGGACAGGAAATTGATGACGATTTCATTAGCAGCAGACAAAAAAAAATAATATCGCAGTGAGTAGAGTGTGATGTGTGCTAAACGCAGTGGTGTGGTAAAAAGACTAAAAGCCAGAAGGGCTGAATTACTGAAGCTACTAAATAGCGGAAGTATATTAAATTGGAACGATTCGGTCAAATTACATGCCGAACTCGAAAATATAAAAACTTGAATAAATGAAAGAAAAAATCAAGCCACAGCCACACACACACCTACCCTGCAATTAAAAGTCTCGCTAAAACTAATGTAAAATTACCTCCACCACAGAAGAAGAAAATACCAAAATTTACAAAGAAGTGCCCAAACGACTGCGAGGGACCACTGTGCTCGCCTCATTGCGAGTACACCTGTGCAGCCAGCATCGGTGCCCCAACAAAGAAGACCGTCGAGGAAGTCCAGCCTGTGCAGCCAGCACCGGCCACGTTTTGCCAACCAAGCAAGACCAAGGAGAAGTGAGCCGACAGCGCTTCATAGAGCGCATATTTTTTTTACCATGCACTGCGTTGCATAATTTTTTTCATTGCACTGCGATGCATATTTTTTTTATATTATATAAAAAACTAATGTAAAATTGAGCGCAATTAAAGTTGCCCAATTAGCGTGTGGCCTGAAAACCATAAAAAAAACTAGGCAGGCTTTCCCATTGTTAAAAATAAATTTTTATCAAATTATACAAACAAAAATTCACGGCCCAATAAGGCAAATTTTTAACTACATGAGCCAAACTAAATGGCAAATAAATTATAAATTAAACTACACACCTATAGCTATATCAGCTCACAGAAAAACACCCAAAATGGGTTTAGTAGACGTAAAAGAAGTGGACTCCACAGCAAACGTCATAAATAAAATCGAGTCCAAAAATATTAATACAGATTTAACGAACATTTTATTTTCAATCATTGTCTTTATTATGAGCACATTTATTTTGTACAAGGCATATATGTTTTATAATAAATGTATATCAAAGAGAGCCATAAATAAAGGCCAGGCTAATGATCTGGACAAAATATAAATACATAAAGCGCCAACAATAATTATAAAAAGATGTTCAAAATAAAATTAAAACAAAAGAGCAAACCATTTAATATAAATATGTATGTCCATATATTGATATATTGAATATAGATATTATTTTATCCAACAATCTTATCGAAAGTACAATGAAATTAAATAAATAAATAAAAAAAAATAATAACAAATATAAAATATGAATACTACAGAGTGTATTAGAATTACTCTTGATAGGGAACCCAACTTTGAGAATAGGGTATTAGCCATACTTAGAATCAGAGCAGAGCCTCTATTAATTTCAGACTTTGAAGACGAATATATGAATAGGTACGACTTAGATTTTTCCCCGCTTATTCATTGCAGCGGTACTCAAAAAGCAATAGTACTGTCTACAGTAAGAAACTGTAAAGTATTTTCGGAAGTAGACATACACCCAGTACTAAGACATATAAGTGTGCTAAAAATTACGCACAACTAAAACAAAAAAAAGTCCTTAGTATGGAATGGGAGCAATTAACACTCCACATACGAGAATTGAAGGACACATTTGAAAAGTCTTACAAATGACTTACATCAAGACACAGACCTAACGGAAAACGAAGATTCCGATTCGAGCAAAGGAATCGAAATAAAAGAAAAAGATCTACATGATCTAACAATTCCTGCAGTTATAACAGTAACAGAAGCAGAAGAAGAAGAAGATATAGAATCAGATGTTAGCGTGCCAGACACAAAAGAAAACATAATGGCAGATCCAGCAGCCCAAAGGTCATATATTAAAGAAATATCGAATGCCATCCCGGAGTTTAACGGGCAAAGAGTACACCTTCAGAGATTCGTAAGAGCTTTGAAGTTGGTTAAACTTACGAAAGGTACATTCGAGGTTTTGGCTGTAGAAGTCATCAAATCCAAAAAATTTGATCGACATTATACAGAGTCCAAAACGAAACCACAATAGAAGATATAATTTAAAAACTGCAAGATACTATAGTCGGAGAAACATCCCACGTAGTTAAAGCCAAAATGGCAAAAATAAGCCAAAAAGGTAAAACTGCAGACAAATTCACCACAGAAATTGACAACCTACGAAAGCTCCTAGAATCTTCGTATATTGATGAAGGCCTATCGGCCGAACATGCTGACAAATTCAGCACTAAGGAAGCCATCACCACAATGGTCAACAATTGTGAGCCTCAAAACAATATTGGAAGCAGGCAATTTTGTAAACATAACGAAGCCGTCGCCAAGTACATACAAAGTAGTACTGAGATGACAGGCAATGCCAATTCCATATTGTACACCCAACGTGGAAATAATTATCGCGGTAATAATTATAAAAACAATTATCGCGGTAGAGGTAATAATCGAGGTAATTATAACAATACCAGATATTATCAGAATAACGGACATAATCAAAACAATGGTTATAACAGAAATAAGAATAACCAAAATAACAATTATTACAGAAACAACAACCGTAGTGGAAACACCAGCGGCGGAAACAGCCGTGGGGGAAACAACAACAACCACAGTAACAACGTTAGGGTAGCACAAACAAATTCGGGAAACTCCCAACCACCTTTAGACACACGACAGTAAACAACATCAAAATTCACACTCTAAATCTCAGTCAAAATAAATTTGTCACTTTCACGAACGTAGCAACAGGAAAAGAATTAGTTCTCCTACTAGACACAGGTGCGGAAACATCCATATTGAAGGAAAATTCCGATAATTTTCAAAACATTCAAGATAATCACATCATAAAAATACAGGGGATAAGTCAGGAAGTTACCAAATCAAAAGGCTTAACTTCTATTGAAATTCAAACTTCTAAGTACATAATTCCACATGATTTCCATACCGTAAATATGCAATTCGCTATTCCATGTGATGGAATACTAGGAATCGATTTTATCAAAAGATACAACTGTCAATTAAACTTCAAGCCGTCTGAAGACTGGCTTATATTAAGACCAAATAACCAAAAATATCCAATTTATGTTCCAGCAAGATGCCAGCAAGATCCCAAGTCGTCCGAAAAATCGAAATAAATTCAGAAGAAGACAGTGTATTAATTCCGAATCAAGAAATTCAGCATGGTATCTATATCGCAAATACCATAGCAACAGTCCAAAATGCATATATAAGATTACTAAATACTACAAACACAGATAAGGTAGTCTATATCTAAAACATTCATCATGAACCACTTTCAAACTACGAAATAGTAAAAACAGACTTAGAAGACAGACAAAAAATTGTATTATCCCAACTTGCAAAAAACTTCCCGCCTCAATTCAATGAACAACGTACAGCATTATGCACCCAGTATAGTGATGTATTCGGACTAGAAACCGAATCGATCACTACCAAAAATTTTTATAAACAAACGCTGAGATTAATTGATGATGAACCCGTATATGTAAAAAATTATAGAAATCCTCATAGTCAACAAGACGAAATTCAAAAACAAGTACAAAAACTCATCAATGATGAAATAGTGGAACCCTCTGTATCACCTTATAATAGCCCACTTCTGTTAGTACCAAAAAAGTCACTTCCAAATACGGAAAATAAAAATTGGCGATTAGTAATTGACTATCGTCAAATTAATAAAAAACTCTTGTCTGATAAATTTCCACTCCCTAGAATCGATGATATTTTAGATCAACTAGGTAGAGCAAAATATTTCTCATGTCTTGACTTAATGTCAGGTTTTCATCAAATTGAACTGGAAAAAAGTTCACGGGATATAACATCTTTTTCAACAAACAATGGTTCGTATCGCATCACGCGATTCCCATTCGGTTTAAAAATAGCGCCAAACTCTTTTCAGAGAATGATTACTATAGCTTTCTCTGGATTAGAACCTTCGCAAGCATTTCTTTATATGGATGACTTAATAGTCATAGGTTGTTCCGAAAAACATATGCTCAAGAACTTAACTGATGTTTTCGAGAAATGTAGAAAACACAACCTGAAGTTACATCCTGAAAAATGTTCATTTTTCATGCATGAAGTACCTTTCTTAGGACATAAATGCACAGATAAAGGAATCTTGCCCGACGACCAAAAATACGACGTAATTCAAAATTATCCAGTCCCACATGATGCAGACAGCGCTAGAAGATTCATTGCATTTTGCAATTATTACAGACGTTTTATAAAGAATTTTGCTGAATACTTCCGTCACATAACAAGATTATGTAAGAAAGATGTAAAATTCGAATGGACAACACAATGTCAAAACGCCTTCGAACATCTTAAATCAGCATTAATAAATCCCACTCTGTTGCAATACCCAGATTTTAGGAAAGAATTTTGCATAATCACAGATGCTAGCAAATACGCTTGTGGAGCAGTCCTAACTCAAAACAAAAATGGACTACAGCTTCCAGTGGCATACGCATCAAGATCCTTTACGAAAGGTGAAAGCAACAAGAGCACTACAGAACAAGAATTAGCATCCATTCACTGGGCAATAACACACTCCAGACCATATATTTATGGTAGACACTTCACTGTCAAAACAGACCATAGAGCACTTACCTACTTATTTTCAATGGTAAATCCCAGTTCCAAAATAACACGAATGAGACTTGAATTGGAGGAATATAATTTTACGGTAGAGTATCTAAAGGGTAAAGATAACTATGTAGCCGATGCACTCTCTAGAATAACCATCACACTCTAAAAAAGTATACAAACAACCAATACAATTCTGAAAGTCACTACCAGAAACCAAAGTAGACAAAAATCCTGCGCAGGAAAAGAACAAATAGAATTGCATAAGCAATCTATAGAAAAAGCTTCAAAGCCCAACGTATATGAAGTCATTAATAATGATGAAGTACGTAAAGTAATGACCTTGCATGTAAATAATAAAATGTGTTTATTTAAGCATGGAAAGAAAATGACAGCAAGATATGATGTTAGCGATTTGTATACTAATGGAACCATTGACTTAGGTCAATTCTTTCAAAGGCTTGAAAAGCAGGCCGGTATTCACAAAGTCAGCCAACTCAAAGTGGCACCGTGGGAAAATATCTTTGAACATGTTTCAATTGATAATTTTAAAATTATGGGCAATAATATATTAAAATCATTGAGAGTAGCGCTACTCAACCCGGTGACCGTAATAAAAAATAATAAAGAAAAAGAAGCTATATTGTCTACATTTTATGATGATCCAATACAAGGATGTCATACAGGCATTACAAAAACCTTGACCAAGGTCCAGAGACACTATTACTGGAAAAATATGTCCAAAGACATAAAAGAGTACATAAAGAAATGTCCTTAATGCCAAAAGTCGAAAACGACTAAACATACTAAGACCCCACTAACTATAACCGAAACTCCACAAAGAGCTTTTGATATAGTAATTGTAGATACTATAGGTCCACTTCCAAAATCTAATAATGGAAACGAATACGCAGTAACACTCATCTGCTATTTAACTAAATATCTAGTAGCTATACCTATACCAAATTAAAGTGCAAATACAGTAGCAAAAGCTATATTTAAAGATTTTATTCTAAAGTACGGTCCAATGAAGACGTTCATTACGGACATGGGAACAGAATATAAAAATTCAATTATTAAAGATCTATGTAAATACTTACATATTAAAAACATAACTTCAACTGCACACCACCACCAGACTGTAGGTACCGTGGAGCGAAGCCACAGAACACTCAATGAGTTCATTCGTTCATACATCTCAGTTGACAAAACAGATTGGGATGTATGGCTACGATACTTCGTCTATTGTTTTAATACAACCCCATCTATGGCACATGACTATTGTCCATATGAGCTAGTTCTTGGTAAAATTTCAAACCTACCAAAACATTTTAATAGCATAGATAAAATAAAACCCCTTTATAATATAGAAGATTATGCTAAGGAATCCAAATTTAGATTAGAACAGGCAATTAAGAGAGCTAGACTAATGCTAGAATCTCATAAGTTAAAACAGAAAATTAGTTATGACAAAACTAGTTTAGATTTCGATTTCAAAATAGGAGATCAGGTTTTATTGAAAAATGAAACAGGACATAAGTTAGATTTGAAATATACAGGTCCTTATAACGATACGATTCTTTTATGCTCTCCCGTGTGCAGTCGCTTTATTGAACGCTCTATAAAATACACGATATTCCACGGAAAATAACATTTATTAAATTGAAGAAAGTCTATAACCGCCTAATATACCACCAGCTCTATCCGCGAACAACACAACATAGTGCTAATAAACAAAGTTGACTCTATAAACCAGAAAATAAATTCTTGCTGACAATCGGTGCGGCAGCATCTTCGGAGTGCAAGAGAGAAAAAGGTTGCCACATCAGCTTACGCTATCGCCGATAAGGCAGCTATTCACTATTGTCGATAAGGCAGTTTGTCGGTAAAGCAGTGAGTGGTTGCAAGCTAAGCTACAACTTAAACTTAACGATTAAATCCGAAAGATACAATACAAACACAACCGACAAATACACCCAACTTTAATCAAATCAAACAATAAATACACTTAATAAAGTCATGGGCTCTTCTGCTCCACCCACTAAACGTACCCGCAACAATGCTGGAACTGCCAGCGAACGCATCTCGGATGTAAATTCGCCTCAGCTTCTGGAGCTCCTAAAGACTCGCTTCGAGGAACAAACCGAGAAAATTGAGTCGGCCGTTCCGGAAGCTGAACAACGAATGCTCAGAAGCCTTATGGATCGCTTGGACATAATCGCCGGGGAAGTAAAGCAAATGGATGCTCGTGTCCTGACGTTGGAGCGCGAGGTTCCGATCTTCGCTCCATGAGGGACCGAATGGGTGAGCGGGTTGAGACGCTGAACCGGGAGGTAGAAAATCTACAAGCAGCAGGTGAGAGGGTGGGTGCACTGGAGGCCAGGCTGGCAACGCAATGCAGGGAGACTAGCTCGTGTGATCTGAGGGTTCATGGAGTTCCCTATGTCGAACGGGCAAGATCTCAGAGCTCTCTATCACAAGCTATGCTTTAATCTCCAGCTGACTCCACCACCAAAAGTCTGCGATATCTTCCGAGCAAGGAAATCACAACAAACACATGTGAATCCAGTGATAATAATTAAAATGCTAAACCCACGCGAAAAGATCAAGCTGCTTGGTCAAGTCGGAATGTACAGGCGCGAGCACAAGAAACAACTCAGCTTGCAGTTTCTGGGTTTCAATTCAGAAGCGTTAATTTATATTAATGAGCAATTGTTAAAAGAGCATTATCTCATATTTAAAGAGGCTATGCGTATGAAAAAACATAAAATCCTTACGGCTGTCTTTACACGACGCGGCCTTGTGCACGTGCGCTGCACTCGTAGAGAGGGTGTATGTTGCATCAACAGTATGGAGGAACTTTCGTCCATTAATCATTCGCCCGATCTACTTTCTACATCTCTCACTAACGCTTCGGCTGGACCTGAAGCTGATAGCTTTCGTTCTTAAGCGTATAAATCGTATCCTCTTAATTAAGATAGGTTTAAAACTAGCTTACTTTAAGAAATGTGTAAGATACGCATGGAATATTGAGATTGCGCCCCTAATAATCATTAATAACAACAATGCAGGATGAGGAAGTTTGATCCATAGCTAGTGCCATGATAAAAACTATAAGTAGTTATAAAAATGGTCTCAAAATAGTTCACTTAAATGCACAAAGTTTGCTAAAGAAGATGGATGAGTTTAGATTCCTTTTCAGTCAGTCTAATGTAGATGTGATATGTGTGTCTGAGACGTGGTTTGTAAATGATCTATGTGATTCGTCTATTGTTTGTGAAGGCTTCAATGCTTATCGGTCCGATCGTACTGGTCATGCAGGAGGTGTGGCTATATACGTGAATGTGAAGCTGAAATGTAAAGTGGTACTTTAACAACCAAGTGACAGTACTATTGAATACATTCTATTAGAACTTTCCAATAATTCCCATGGAAGAACCCTTCTAGGTTGCATTTATAGACCGAATCGGACAATTGACTACGGGTCATTACTTAATGTTGTTTCAGACATTTTGTTGGAATACACTGACATCATATTGGCAGGAGATTTTAACAGCAACCTATTGTCAGAAAGCCATCTCGTAGATAACTTTAAGTCCCTAGGTTTGTTTTCCGTAATCGAAACGATCCCCACGCACTATAGCAGCCACTGTGATACATTACTTGACTTATTTCTTATCAATGACCCTAGCAAAATCATACATTATGACCAGGTTTCTGTACCAGCCTTCTCCAGACATGACTTAATATTTTTAACATACGACTTGACCTTTGACAGCAAAATCAATTCTTTTACTTATAGAGACTATAAAAATATAAACTATAATGAATTAAAAACGGAATTTTTGTGTTGCGACTGGTCACGTATTTACCACCTTCGTCATGTAGATTGTCAATTAGAGGTTTTAACCAACAATGTCCAGTATTTGTTCAACAAGTTTGTGCCCCTAAGGACCAAGGTGATTAAGCCAATGCAAAATCCATGGTTCAGTATTGAATTCAAAAACCTAACCCGTCAGCGAGATGTAGCTTACCTCCGGTGGAAGCAATACAAAACTGATGAATTTCGAAAACAATACAAAGAGGCTAGGGTAAAAGTAAACAAAAAGATAAAATCAGCAAAGAAAGAGCATTATAACATACAATTTAATAACTGTGTTAACTAAAAAAACAGATGGAACAAACTAAAACGGTTAGGTATTGGAAAATGTAAGCAACAGACAGAGTCTGAGGTAGATGTCGAATTAATAAACAAAAAGTTTTTGGAAATGGATGTACCTGAAGCAACATGCAATCCGTAGCGGAATACTCAACCCCTCTGTGATAATAGTTTTAGTTTTATATGTATAAGCCAAGGTGATGTCCTAGCTAATATTCTGCATGTCAAGTCCGATGCTGTTGGTCTCGATAATATGAGTCCAAAATTTGTTAAGCTTTTGCTCCCCTTAATGTTGCCCCATGTTACATATATTTTTAACACGGCTATTACAACGTCTTCATTTCCGACAATATGGAAAAACGCCAAAAATTTTTGCAATTCCTAAGCTAAACAATGACTATAGACCTATTTCAATATTACCTTTTCTATCAAAAGTCTTTGAAAACCTTATGTCCTCACAAATTCAACTATACTTAGCAAATAATTCTCTACTTGATGAAAAACAATCTGGATTCCGTAAGAAAAGGAGTTGTATTAGAGCAATCACTAATATTGTTGAGGATATAAGACAAAAACTGGACAGTAACTGCGTAACGTTTTTGACGCTCCTTGACCACAGTAAGGCTTTTGATTCTGTGAATCATAACATTCTCTGTACCAAGCTTAGGAATATGTTTAATTTCTCAACTAAGGCGACGAAGCTTATTAGGTCGTACTTAACGAATAGGTATCAAGCAGTCATCTCTGGGACGCAAGTTTCTTCTCTCCGGAAATTATCCAGGGGAGTGCCATAGGGATCTGTGCTAGGCCCTTTATTGTTTTCTATATATGTCAATGATCTCCCTAATATCCTGTCTGAGTGTGAACTACATTTATATGCTGATGATGTCCAAATATATGTTAGTAGACCCGTAACTGAAATACATGCCTGTGTCCGTATAAGTAATAAAATGTTGTGGCTAATTGAAAAATGGGCAAATGAAAATGGCTTGGGTATAAATCCTAAAAAATCAAAGTGCTTGGTAATTGGTAAAAAGCAACTTTCAACACTTTCACTCCAAAAATTATATATAAAACATACGACGATAAGCTATGAAGTGAATTCAGTTAATCTAGGGATAACATTTAACAATACTTTATCATGGAGCAACCATATAGTCAAAGCGACAGGGCTTACATATGCTCTGTTGAGAAAATTTTCATTCTCTAAATCGTTCCTAACTGAGGAAGTTAGACTATTAATCGCCAAAGTAATTCTCCTGCCCACAATCTTTTACGGCACAGAAATTATTGGAAATTGTGATGCGCGGGATTTGGGCACATTAACTGTAGCTTTTAATTCAATTGTCCGTTATGTGTTTAACTTAAGACGCTTTGACCATGTATCAGAACTGACATATAAAATACTTGACCTTAACTTGACCTCCTGGATCGATCTCAGAATTTTAATCTTCTTTCACAAAATAGTGACGAGTGGAGAACCAAAATATCTTTTCAATAAACTTACCCCAGCCACATCTGTAAGAACCAAAAATTACATATGCCCTCGAATACAAACACTGTGTTCGAGAAGGCAATTTTTCATAAATGGTATCCGGTTATGGAACAATCTACCGCACCAATACAAAATAATTAGGAGTGCAACTCAATTTTACAATAAAGTTAAAGATCTTTTAAAATACCAGTACACATAAGTATAAAAATTAAATGAAATGAAATATAAAAAAAATATATATATATTTTACAAACAATAATAATAGTAACTAAGAAAATTTGATGTTAGTCATTAATGTTAATTAATTTCTCTGTTTTAATAATTTAAAAATAATAATAATATAAAATATCAACTCAATGTGACTAGCGCGATAATTATAAGTGTGCACTTGTAGCGCTGGGATATAAATAAATAAATAAATAAATATCGTGATCATGTAAATACTGATATGTCCTATGATTAATTTATGAAAATTTGTCAAAAGTGTTGGAGTGATAAATACGGATTCCTCATAATAAGTTAAGATAACGATATGGAAAAAGGAAGATACAATAAGGGTTTTAATGAATTTATAATTATTTGAGAATATAAGTTTCATTCTGTAAGCTATATTTTCACAGTACATTATTAGATTCAAAAATGAGTAGATCATTCACTCTTACATTAAATGGCAATGAACCCATGACAAACATTTCTTATTTCCCACCCATTGAACTGACAAATGGTGAATATGAGTGTGCACTTATTGACTTTCACATGTACAACTCTATACCCAATGTTGATATAAATAATAATCTATTTCATATTGGTGATAAATTAATTCTACTTCCAATAGGATCATATGAACTCAATGACATTTATGATTTTCTAAAAAATAAACTAAAAGATTATGATCTTGAGAAAACATTTCAAATGGAGAGTAATAATAACACACTTCAAGTTCATATTACAATTACCAAGGAACCTATTTATTTTAATAGAAACAACTCCATTGGACAATTGCTTGGTTTCAACAAAAAAATAATTTACCCCGACTTGAAAAAAAAATATATATCTGATCAACCTGTCAACATTTTAAAAATAAACACAATACGCTTAGTATGTAATATTGTAAGCGGATCATATATTGATAGTAGACAAGATCATTCATTATACAAATTTGGAATTAATGTTCCACCAGGCTATAAAATGAATATCACACCACACAATCTCATTTACTTACCAGTCAACACTAGAGAAATAAGTACACTCTCTATACACATAACTGATCAGAACGGTGAACTAATAAATTTACGCGGTGAAAACTATACAATTCGCTTACATTTAAGATTAATACAATGATTATATACAATAAAAGAGGTGATACTTACCATCATTAGCACACTTTAAAACATAAAGTTATAGGAAGAGGATCGAAACCAAAAAGACACACACTTATGTACATTGAAAAACAAGTTAATTCTTAAATCACTGGGCTTCAAAGTGCGAGTTTAACTAATGTTATGGGGTTGAATGAAATATTGGCAGTTCGAGAAAAACCTTTATCTGATAATAGTATGTCAAAGAAAGAATATCACAGCAATTAACCCATTTACAGTCATTTAAACTAAATGATGAGATAAGAATTACAATCCAAAATCAAGATTTATATGTACTCCCCCATGAGAGTCTTCTAAATTTTCAAGGAGATATTACCCTAATTAAGGAAGGGGGAGCGGTAGAAACTCAAAATGTAATTGCGAGAATGAGAAATAATTGTATGGGATACTTTTTAGATGAAATACGCTATGAAATAAATGGTGTTGAGATAGATAGAACAAGATTTGGTGGTATTACTTCTACAATAAAAAACTTTGTTTCTTTAAATCAGTTTGAAAGCAAGAGACTTTACAATTCTGGATGGAGTGGAGGACCCGATTTCAATTTAACCCCCCATTTCAACTTTTCAATACCCCTTAAAAATCTACTTGGATTTGCTGAAGATTTCAAAAAAGTATTATTAAATTGTAAACATGAACTAGTACTATTAATATCAAAAAATTTTAATAATGTACTTGAGCAAGATAAATGTGAGAGTGCACAATTAGTCGGAAAATATCATCTCAATATGACTAATATTACATGGAAAATTCCTCATATAACACCCAGCGATTCAACGAAAATTAAAATATATGATATTATAAAAAGTGGAACCAATCTACCGATTGCATTCCGTAGATGGGATACATACATTAATCCTAAACTAAGTAATGGAACAAATCATGTTTGGAATGTTAAATTAGCTGCTAACCGAGAACGTCTACGATTTGCTTTAATTGGATTTAAAGATAACCACCATCTGATTATTACTTAATTATGCTAATTAGGTCATTAAAACACCTGTGTTCAACCATGCGTGACTAATTAGGGTCACCCCCACCCCCTTTTTTTGACATGATTTATTACCTAGAGAGCCAGGACGCGTATTATCCTACTACTCAGCTTCCGATTTGCTCTAACGAAATTCGTGCCACAGTCGCTATAACTATGAACACGTTTCCCAATTCGACCGATGAATCGGTTGTTGATATGTTAAACAGTCCCTCTGAGGTAAAAGCCTTCTGTGGCCGAATTCTTGCCAGTGGTAAATTACCTATCTGTTGGCATGTGATGATAGGGTTAAATTTATAGCAATCAATACATATACGTTACGTCCGTTGAGGATTCAACATTTCTTTGTGATATGATTTAGCGTAAGGGCAGCACTCCCGTGTAAGATACTGGCATAGCTTTAACGAATGACCAAACTTGTAAACGGATGCTGATAAGGAAGAATGTATGGATGCGTCCTCCAAGTCGAATGATTTTTTGAGTGTGATAGCGAGCTTTGCATAGGTAACATTTTCCCTTTCGATAGTAGTTTCCATTCGCATGCAAATCACTCCTTTTGGCAAATACGAAGGGCACACAACAACTCTGCAGATAGTTCGCTCACCGCGAGAGAAGTGACAATTTGATATCTGGCGATAACCGTTCTAATATAAATGATCCGATATCTTTCGCTACAGAAATAGCGTTGCAGTGCACCTTCTTCCGTCCGCTGGTGACTCGTGTATCGTTTCCAGGATTTAGCGTTGCAGATAGCCATTTACAATCTTCGTATTTCAGCCACTGCGGTCCATTCCACCTTAATTGGTACGATTATATCTTTGTGACACTTGTCTCTCGACTTAGAAGATCGGCATGATTATCCTCAGATGATATATGTCGCCACTGTTTTTCATCGCTTAAAAATTGTACTTTTGCGGTTGGCAACGTACACTTACCATCTCGCAGTACCTCCTTAAATCCAGCTCAGGACTCTCAAAGCACCTTGACGCGACGTCTAACTAAGAACGGGGGAGCGGTAGAAACTCAAAATGTTATTGGAAGGATGAGAAATAATTGTGTGGCATACTTTTTAGATGAAATACGCTATGAAATAAATGGTGTTGAGATAGATAGAACAAGATTTAGTGGTATTACTTCTACAATGAAAAACTTTTTTTCTTTAAATCAATTTGAAAGCAAGAGACTTTACAATTCTGGATGGAGTGGAGGATCCGATTTCAATTTAAGCCCCACTTCAACTTTTGAATACCCCTTAAAAATCTACTTGGATTTGCTGAAGATTTCAAAAAAGTATTATTAAATGTAAGCATGAACTAGTACTATTAATATCAACAAGAAAGGAAGTTAGCTTCGGCAAGCCGAAGCTTATATACCCTTGCAGCTATATTTATTAAATTTAAAAACAAAAAATTATATTCCCAATAGTATAAGATAATATGTCAAAAAACACCGAAGCTATAATTTGTTTCATATTATTTTCCTACCAATTTTCCGATCGTTCCTATGGCAGCTATATGATATAGTCGTCCAATTTTGATAAAATTAAATTCGAAATTCAGAACTAATTAAAAAATATTATTTCCAAGCGTTGGAGGTTATATGTTAAAAAACACCGAAGTTATAATTTGTTTCATATTATTTTCCCACCGATTTTACTATCGTTCCTATGGCAGCTATATGATATAGTCGTCCGATTTTGATAAAATTTAATTCGAAATTCAGAACTAATTAAAAAATGTTATTTCCAAGCGTAGGAGGCTATATGTTAAGAAACACCGAAGCTATAATTTGTTTCATATTATTTTCCCACCAATTTTACGATCGTTCCTATAGCTGCTAAATGATGTAGTCGTCCGATTTTGATAAAACTTAATTCGAAATTCGAAACTAATTAAAAAAAATGTCATTTCCAAGCTGAAGAGGTTCTATGTTAAAAAAAAACACCGAAGCTATAATTTGTTTCATATTATTTTCCCACCAATTTTCCGATCGTCCCTATGGCAGCTATATGATATAGTCTTCCGATTATGATAAATTTAAATTCAAAATTCAGAACTAATTAAAAATTTTATTTCCAATTTTACGATCGTTCCTTTGGCAGCTATATGATATAGTCGTTCGATTTTGATAAAATTAAATTCGAAATTCAGAGTGAATTAAAAAATGTTATTTCCAAGCGTAGGAGGTTATATGTTAAAAAACACCGAAGTTATAATTTAATTCATATTATTTCCCCACCGATTTTACGATCGTTCCTATGGCAGCTATATGATATAGTCGTCCGATTTTGATAAAATTAAATTCGAAATTCAGAACTAATTAAAAAATGTTATTTCCAAGCGTAGGAGGTTATATGTTAAGGAACACCGAAGCTATAATTTGTTTCATATTATTTTCCCACCAATTTTACGATCGTTCCTATGGCAGCTATATGATATAGTCTTCCGATTTTGATAAAATTTAATTCGAAATTCAAAACTAATTAAAAAATGTTATTTCCAAGGAAAGGAGGTAATAAGTTAAAAAACACCAAAGATATAATTTTTTAACATTTTTTTTCCGATTATTCCTATGGGAGCTCTAAGATATAGTTGTCTGATCCGGCTGGTTCCGACTTATATACTACCTGCAAAAGATATAAGACTTTTGGGAAAGTTTCAGCCCGATAGCTTTAAAACAGAGAGACTAGTTTGCGTAGAAACGGACGGACAGACGGACATGGCTAGATCGACTCGTCTAGTGATGCTGATCAAGAATAGATATACTTTATGGGGTCGGAAACGTCTCCTTCACTGCGTTGCAAACTTCTGACTAAAATCATTATACCCTCTGCAAGGGTATAAAAAAACACCGAAGCTATAATTTGTTTCATATTATTTTCCCACCAATTTTCCGATCGTCCCTATGGCAGCTATATAATATAGTCGTCCGATTATGATAAAACTAAATTCAAAATTCAGAACTAATTAAATATTTTATTTCCAATTTTACGATTGTTCCTTAGGCAGCTATATGATATAGTCGTCCGATTTTGATAAAACTAAATTCGAAATTCAGAATGAATTAAAAAATGTTATTTCCAAGCGTAGGAGGTTATATGTTAAAAAACACCGAAGTTATAATTTGTTTCATATTATTTACCCACCGATTTTACGATCGTTCCTATGGCAGCTATATGATATAGTCGTCCGATTTCGGTAAAATTTAATTCGAAATTCAGAACTAATTAAAAAATGTTATTTCCAAGCGTAGGAGGTTATATGTTAAGGAACACCGAAGCTATAATTTGTTTCATATTATTTTCCCACCAATTTTACGATCGTTCCTATGGCAGCTATATGATATAGTCGTCCAATTTTGATAAAATTAAATTCGAAATTCAGAACTAATTAAAAAATGTTATTTCCAAGCGTAGGAGGTTATTTGTTAAGGAACACCGAAGCTATAATTTGTTTCATATTATTTTCCCACCAATTTTGCGATCGTTCCTATGGCAGCTATATGACATAGTCTTCCGATTTTGATAAAATTTTATTCGAAATTCAAAACTAATTAAAAAATGTTATTTCCAAGGAAAGGAGGTAATAAGTTAAAAAACACCAAAGATATAATTTTTTAACATTTTTTTTCCGATTCCTATGGGAGCTATAAGATATAGTTGTCCGATCCGGCTGGTTCCGACTTATATACTACCTGCAAAAGATAGAAGACTTTTGGGAAAGTTTCAGCCCGATAGCTTTAAAACTGAGAGACTAGTTTGCGTAGAAACGGACGGACAGACGGACAGACGGACATGGCTAGATCGAGTCGTCCAGTGATGCTGATCAAGAATATATATACTTTATGGGGTCGGAAACGTCTCCTTCACTGCGTTGCAAACTTCTGACTGAAATCATTATACCCTCTGCAAGGGTATAAAAAACACCGAAGCTATAATTTGTTTCATATTATTTTCCCACCAATTTTCCGATCGTCCCTATGGCAGCTATATGATATAGTCGTCCGATTATGATAAAATTAAATTCAAATTTCAGAACTAATTAAAAATTATATTTCCAATTTTACGATCGTTCCTTTGGCAGCTATATGATATAGTCGTCCGATTTTGATAAAATTTAATTCGAAATTCAGAACTAATTTAAAAATGTTATTTCCAAGCGTAGGAGGTTATATGTTAAGGAACACCGAAGCTATAATTTGTTTCATATTATTTTGCCACCAATTTTACTATCGTTCCTATGGCAGCTATATGATATAGTCGTCCGATTTTGATAAAATTAAATTCGAAATTCAGAACTAACTAAAAAATGTTATTTCCAAGCGTAGGAGGTTATATGTTAAGGAACACCGAAGCTATAATTTGTTTCATATTATTTTCCCACCAATTTTACGATCGTTCCTATGGCAGCTATATGATATTGTCGTCCGATTTTGATAAAATTAAATTCGAAATTCAGAACTAATTAAAAAATGTTATTTCCAAGCGTAGGAGGTTATATGTTAAGGAACACCGAAGCTATAATTTGTTTCATATTATTTTCCCACCAATTTTACGATCGTTCCTATGGCAGCTATATGACATAGTCTTCCGATTTTGATAAAATTTTATTCGAAATTCAAAACTAATTAAAAAATGTTATTTCCAAGGAAAGGAGGTAATAAGTTAAAAAACACCAAAGATATAATTTTTTAACATTTTTTTTCCGATTCCTAGGGGAGCTATAATATATAGTTGTCCGATCCGGCTTGTTCCGACTAATATACTACCTGCAAAAGATATAAGACTTTTGGGAAAGTTTCAGCCCGATAGCTTTAAAACTGAGAGACTAGTTTGCGTAGAAACGGACGGACAGACGGCCATGGCTAGATCGACTCGTCTAGTGATGCTGATCAAGAATATATATACTTCATGGGGTCCGTCTCCTTCACTGCGTTGCAAACTTCTGACTGAAATCATTATACACTCTGCAAGGGTATAAAAAAACACCGAAGCTATAATTTGTTTCATATTATTTTCCGACCAATTATCCGATCGTCCCTATGGCAGCTATATGATATAGTCGTCCGATTATGATAAAATTAAATTCAAATTTCAGAACTAATTAAAAATTTTATTTCCAATTTTACGATCGTTCCTTTGGCAGCTATATGATATAGTCGTCCGATTTTGATAAAATTTAATTTGAAACTCAGAACTAATTAAAAAATGTTATTTCCAAGCGTAGGAGGTTATATGTTAAGGAACACCGAAGCTATAATTTGTTTCATATTATTTTGCCACCAATTTTACGATCATTCCTATGGCAGCTATATGATATAGTCGTCCGATTTTGATAAAATTAAATTCGAAATTCAGAACTAACTAAAAAATGTTATTTCCAAGCGTAGGAGGTTATATGTTAAGGAACACCGAAGCTATAATTTGTTTCATATTATTTTCCCACCAATTTTACGATCGTTCCTATGGCAGCTATATGATATAGTCTTCCGATTTTGATAAAATTTAATTCGAAATTCAAAACTAATTAAAAAATGTTATTTCCAAGGAAAGCAGGTAATAAGTTAAAAAACACCAAAGATATAATTTTTTAACATTTTTTTTCCGATTATTCCTATGGGAGCTATAAGATATAGTTGTCCGATCCGGCTGGTTCCGACTTATATACTACCTGCAAAAGATATAAGACTTTTGGGAAAGTTTCAGCCCGATAGCTTTAAAACTGAGAGACTAGTTTGCGTAGAAACGGACGGACAGACGGACAAGGCTAGATCAACTCGTCTAGTGGTGCTAATCAAGAATAGATTACTTTATGGGGTCGGAAACGTCTCCTTCACTGCGTTGCAAACTTCTGACTAAAATCATTATACCCTCTGCAAGGGTATAAAAAAACACCGAAGCTATAATTTGTTTCATATTATTTTCCCACCAATTTTCCGATCGTCCCTATGGCAGCTATATAATATAGTCGTCCGATTATGATAAAATTAAATTCAAAATTCAGAACTAATTAAAAATTTTATTTCCAATTTTACGATTGTTCCTTTGGCAGCTATATGATATAGTCGTCCGACTTTGATAAAATTAAATTCGAAATTCAGAATGAATTAAAAAATGTTATTTCCAAGCGTAGTAGGTTATATGTTAAAAAACACCGAAGTTATAATTTGTTTCATATTATTTTCCCACCGATTTTACGATTGTTCCTATGGCAGCTATATGATATAGTCGTCCGATTTTGATAAAATTAAATTCGAAACTCAGAACTAATTAAAAAATGTTTTTTTCAAGCGTAGGAGGTTATATGTTAAGGAACACCGAAGCTATAATTTGTTTCATATTATTTTCCCACCAATTTTACGATCGTTCCTATGGTAGCTATATGATATAGTCGTCCGATTTGATAAAATTTATTTCGAAATTCAAAACTAATTAAAAAATGTTATTTCCAAGGAAAGGAGGTAATAAGTTAAAAAACACCAAAGATATAATTTTTTAACATTTTTTTTCCGATTATTCCTATGGGAGCTATAAGATATAGTTGTCCGATCCGGCTGGTTCCGACTTATATACTACCTGCAAAAGATATAAGACTTTTGGGAAAGTTTCAGCCCGATAGCTTTAAAACTGAGAGACTTGTTTGCGTAGAAACGGACGGACAGACGGACAGACGGACATGGCTAGATCGAGTCGTCCAGTGATGCTGATCAAGAATATATATACTTTATGGGGTCGGAAACGTCTCTTTCACTGCGTTGCAAACTTCTGACTGAAATCATTATACCCTCTGCAAGGGTATAAAAAAACACCGAAGCTATAATTTGTTTCATATTATTTTCCCACCAATTTTCCGATCGTCCCTATGGCAGCTATATAATATAGTCGTCCGATTATGATAAAATTAAATTCAAAATTCAGAACTAATTAAAAATTTTATTTCCAATTTTACGATCGTTCCTTTGGCTGCTATATGATATAGTCTTCCGATTTTGATAAAATTTAATTCGAAATTCAAAACTAATTAAAAAATGTTATTTCCAAGGAAAGGAGGTAATAAGTTAAAAAACACCAAAGATATAATTTTTTAACATTTTTTTTCCGATTATTCCTATGGGAGCTATAAGATATAGTTGTCCGATCCAGCTGGTTCTGACTTATATACTACCTGCAAAAGATATAAGACTTTTGGGAAAGTTTCAGCCCGATAGCTTTAAAACTGAGAGACTAGTTTGCGTAGAAACGGACGGACAGACGGACAGACGGACATGGCTAGATCGACTCGTCTAGTGATGCTGATCAAGAATATATATACTTTATGGGGTCGGAAACGTCTCCTTCACTGCGTTGCAAACTTCTGACTGAAATCATTATACCCTCTGCAAGGGTATAAAAAACACCGAAGCTATAATTTGTTTCATATTATTTTCCCACCAATTTTACGATCGTTCCTATAGCAGCTATATGATGTAGTCGTCCGATTTTGATAAAATTTTATTCGAAATTCAAAACTAATTAAAAAATGTTATTTCCAAGGAAAGGAGGTAATAAGTTAAAAAACACCAAAGATATAATTTTTTAACATTTTTTTTCCGATTCCTATGGGAGCTATAAGATATAGTTGTCCGATCCGGCTGGTTCCGACTTATATACTACCTGCAAAAGATAGAAGACTTTTGGGAAAGTTTCAGCCCGATAGCTTTAAAACTGAGAGACTAGTTTGCGTAGAAACGGACGGACAGACGGACAGACGGACATGGCTAGATCGAGTCGTCCAGTGATGCTGATCAAGAATATATATACTTTATGGGGTCGGAAACGTCTCCTTCACTGCGTTGCAAACTTCTGACTGAAATCATTATACCCTCTGCAAGGGTATAAAAAACACCGAAGCTATAATTTGTTTCATATTATTTTCCCACCAATTTTCCGATCGTCCCTATGGCAGCTATATGATATAGTCGTCCGATTATGATAAAATTAAATTCAAATTTCAGAACTAATTAAAAATTTTATTTCCAATTTTACGATCGTTCCTTTGGCAGCTATATGATATAGTCGTCCGATTTTGATAAAATTTAATTCGAAATTCAGAACTAATTTAAAAATGTTATTTCCAAGCGTAGGAGGTTATATGTTAAGGAACACCGAAGCTATAATTTGTTTCATATTATTTTGCCACCAATTTTACGATCGTTCCTATGGCAGCTATATGATATAGTCGTCCGATTTTGATAAAATTAAATTCGAAATTCAGAACTAATTAAAAAATGTTATTTCCAAGCGTAGGAGGTTATATGTTAAAAAACACCGAAGTTATAATTTGTTTCATATTATTTACCCACCGATTTTACGATCGTTCCTATGGCAGCTATATGATATAGTCGTCCGATTTTGGTAAAATTTAATTCGAAATTCAGAACTAATTAAAAAGTGTTATTTCCAAGCGTAGGAGGTTATATGTTAAGGAACACTGAAGCTATAATTTGTTTCATATTATTTTCCCACCAATTTTACGATCGTTCCTATGGCAGCTATATGAAATAGTCGTCCGATTTTGATAAAATTAAATTCGAAATTCAGAACTTATTAAAAAATGTTATTTCCAAGCGTAGGAGGTTATATGTTAAGGAACACCGAAGCTATAATTTGTTTCATATTATTTTCCCACCAATTTTACGATCGTTCCTATGGCAGCTATATGATATAGTCTTCCGATTTTGATAAAATTTAATTCGAAATTTAAAACTAATTAAAAAATGATATTTCCAAGGAAAGGAGGTAATAACTTAAAAAACACCAAAGATATAATTTTTTAACATTTTTTTTCCGATTATTCCTATGGGAGCTATAAGATATAGTTGTCCAATCCGGCTGGTTCCGACTTATATACTACCTGCAAAAGATATAAGACTTTTGGGTAAGTTTCAGCCCGATAGCTTTAAAACTGAGAGACTAGTTTGCGTAGAAACGGACGGACAGACGGACATGGCTAGATCGACTCGTCTAGTGATGCTGATCAAGAATATATATACTTTATGGGGTCGGAAACGTCTCCTTCACTGCGTTGCAAACTTCTGACAAAAATCATTATACGCTCTGCAAGGGTATAAAAAACACCGAAGCTATAATTTGTTTCCTATTATTTTCCCACCAATTTTCCGATCGTCCCTATGGCAGCTATATGATATAGTCGTCCGATTATGATAAAATTAAATTCAAAATTCAGAACTAATTAAAAATGTTATTTCCAATTTTACGATCGTTCCCTTGGCTGCTATATGATATAGTCTTCCGATTTTGATAAAATTTAATTCGAAATTCAAAACTAATTAAAAAATGTTATTTCCAAGGAAAGGAGGTAATAAGTTAAAAAACACCAAAGATATAATTTTTTAACATTTTTTTTCCGATTATTCCTATGGGAGCTATAAGATATAGTTGTCCGATCCGGCTGGTTCCGACTTATATACTACCTGCAAAAGATATAAGACTTTTGGGAAAGTTTCAGCCCGATAGCTTTAAAACTGAGAGACTAGTTTGCGTAGAAACGGACGGACAGACGGACATGGCTAGATCGACTCGTCTAGTGATGCTGATCAAGAATAGATATACTTTATGGGGTCGGAAACGTCTCCTTCCCTGCGTTGCAAACTTCTGACTAAAATCATTATACCCTCTGCAAGGGTATAAAAAAACACCGAAGCTATAATTTGTTTCATATTATTTTCCCACCAATTTTCCGATCGTCCCTATGGCAGCTATATGAAATAGTCGTCCGATTTTGATAAAATTAAATTCGAAATTCAGAACTAATTAAAAAATGTTATTTCCAAGCGTAGGAGGTTATATGTTAAGGAACACCGAAGCTATAATTTGTTTCATATTAGTTTCCCACCAATTTTACGATCGTTCCTATGGCAGCTATATGATATAGTCTTCCGATTTTGATAAAATTTAATTCAAAATTCAAAACTAATTAAAAAATGTTATTTCCAAGGAAAGGAGGTAATAAGTTAAAAAACACCAAAGATATAATTTTTTAACATTTTTTTTCCGATTATTCCTATGGGAGCTATAAGATATAGTTGTCCGATCCGGCTGGTTCCGACTTATATACTACCTGCAAAAGATATAAGACTTTTGGGTAAGTTTCAGCCCGATAGCCTTAAAACTGAGAGACTAGTTTGCGTAGAAACGGACGGACAGACGGACACGGCTAGATCGACTCGTCTAGTGATGCTGATCAAGAATATATATACTTTATGGGGTCGGAAACGTCTCCTTCACTGCGTTGCAAACTTCTGACAAAATCATTATACCCTCTGCAAGGGTATAAAAAAACACCGAAGCTATAATTTGTTTCCTATTATTTTCCCACCAATTTTCCGATCGTCCCTATGGCAGCTATATGATATAGTCGTCCGATTATGATAAAATTTAATTCAAAATTCAGAACTAATTAAAAATTTTATTTCCAATTTTACGATCGTTCCTTTGGCAGCAATATGATATAGTCGTTCGATTTTGATAAAATTAAATTCGAAATTCAGAATGAATTAAGAAATGTTATTTCCAAGCGTAGGAGGTTATACGTTAAGGAACACCGAAGCTATAATTTGTTTCATATTATTTTCCCACCAATTTTCCGACCGTCCCTATGGCAGCTATATGATATAGTCGTCCGATTATGATAAAATTAAATTCAAAATTCAGAACTAATTAAAAATTTTGTTTCCAATTTTACGATCGTTCCTATGGCAGCTATATGATATAGTCGTCCGATTATGGTAAAATTTAATTCGAAATTCAGAACTTATTAAAAAATGTTATTTCCAAGCGTAGGAGGTTATACGTTAAGGAACACCGAAGCTATAATTTGTTTCATATTATTTTCCCACCAATTTTCCGATCGTCCCTATGGCAGCTGTATGATATAGTCGTCCGATTATGATAAAATTAAATTCAAAATTCAGAACTAATTAAAAATTTTATTTCCAATTTTACGATCGTTCCTTTGGCAGCTATATGATATAGTCGTCCGATTTTGATAAAATTAAATTCGAAATTTAGAACTAATTAAAAAATGTTATTTCCAAGCGTAGGAGGTTATATGTTAAGGAACACCGAAGCTATAATTTGTTTCATATTATTTTCCCACCAATTTTCCGATCGTTCCTATGGCAGCTATATGATATAGTCTTCCGATTTTGATAAAATTTAATTCGAAATTCAAAACTAATTAAAAAATGTTATTTCCAAGGAAAGGAGGTAATAAGTTAAAAAACACCAAAGATATAATTTTTTAACATTTTTTTTCGATTATTCCTATGGGAGCTATAAGATATAGTTGTCCGAGCCGGCTGGTTCCGACTTATATACTACCTGCAAAAGATGTAAGACTTTTGGGTAAGTTTCAGCCCGATAGCTTTAAAACTGAGAGACTAGTTTGCGTAGAAACGGACGGACAGACGAACAGACGGACAGACGGACATGGCTGGATCGACTCGTCTAGTGATGCTGATCAAGAATATATATACTTTATGGGGTCGGAAACGTCTCCTTCACTGCGTTGCAAACTTCTGACTAAAATCATTATACCCTCTGCAAGGGTATAAAAAACACCGAAGCTATAATTTGTTTCCTATTATTTTCCCACCAATTTTCCGATCGTCCCTATGGCAGCTATATGATATAGTCGTCCGATTTTGATAAAATTAAAGTCGAAATTCAGAATGAATTAAAAAATGTTATTTCCAAGCGTAGGAGGTTATATGTTAAAAAACAACGAAGTTATAATTTGTTTCATATTATTTTCCCACCGATTTTACGATCGTTCCTATGGCAGCTATATGATATAGTCGTCCGATTTTGATAAAATTTAATTCGAAATTCAAAACTAATTAAAAAATGTTATTTCCAAGGAAAGGAGGTAATAACTTAAAAAACACCAAAGATATAATTTTTTAACATTTCTTTTTCCGATTATTCCTATGGGAGCTATAAGATATAGTTGTCCGATCCGGCTGGTTCCGACTTATATACTACCTGCAAAAGATATAAGACTTTTGGGAAAATTTCAGCCCGATAGCTTTAAAACTGAGAGACTAGTTTGCGTAGAAACGGACGGACAGACGGACAGACAGACAGACGGACATGGCTAGATCGACTCGTCCAGTGATGCTGATCAAGAATATATATATTCTTTATGGGGTCGGAAACGTCTCCTTCACTGCGTTGCAAACTTCTGACTGAAATCATTATACCCTCTGCAAGGGTATACAAAATTTTAATGATGTACTTGAGCAAGATAAATTTGAGAATGCTCAATTAGTCGGAAAATATGATCTCAATATGACTAATATTACATTGAAAATTCCTCATATAACACCCAGCGATTCAACGAAAATTAAAATGTATGATATTATAAAAAGTGGAACCAATCTACCGATTTCATTCCTTAGTTGGGATACATACATTAATCCTAAACTAAGTAATGGAACAGATCATGTTTGGAATGTTAAATTAGCTGCTAACCGAGAACGTCCACGATTTGCTTTAATTGGATTTAAAGATAACCACCATCTGATTATTACTTAATTATGCTAGTTAGGTCATTAAAACACCTGTGTTCAACCATGCGTGACTAATTAGGGTCACCCCCACCCCCTTTTCTTGACATGATTTATTACCTAGAGAGCCAGGACGCGTATTGTCCTACTACTCAGCTTCCGATTTGCTCTAACGAAATTCGTGCCACAGTCGCTATTACTATGAACACGTTTCCCAATTCGACCGATGAATCGGTTGTTGATATGTTAAACAGTCCCTCTGAGGTAAAAGCCGAATTGTTGCCAGTGGTAAATTACCTATCTGTTGGCCTGTGATGATAGGGTTAAATTTATAGCAATCAATACATATACGTTACGTCCGTTGAGGATTCAACATTTCTTTGTGATATGATTTAGCGTAAGGGCAGCACTCCCGCGTAAGATACTGGCATAGCTTTAACGAATGACCAAACTTGTGAACGGATGCTGATAAGGAAGAATGTATGGATGCGTCCTCCAAGTCGAATGATTTTTTGAGTGTGATAGCGAGCTTTGCTTAGGTAACATTTTCCCTTCCGATAGTAGTTTCCATTCGCATGCAAATCACTCCTTTTGGCAAATACGAAGGGCACACAACAACTCTGCAGATAGTTCGCTCACCGCGAGAGAAGTGACAATTTGATATCTGGCGATAACCTTTCTAATATAAATGATCCGATATCTTTCGCTACAGAAATAGCGTTGCAGTGCACCTTCTTCCGTCCGCTGGTGACTCGTGTATCGTTTCCAGGATTTAGCGTTGCAGATAGCCATTTACAATCTTCGTATTTCAGCCACTGCGGTCCATTCCACCTTAATTGGTACGATTATATCTTTGTGACACTTGTCTCTCGACTTAGAAGATCGGCATGATTATCCTCAGATGATATATGTCGCCACTGTTTTTCATCGCTTAAAAATTGTACTTTTGCGGTTGGCAACGTACACTTACCATCGAAGCACCTTGACGCGCCGTCTAACTAAGGACGGGGAGCGGTAGAAACTCAAAATGTTATTGGAAGGATGAGAAATAATTGTATGGCATACTTTTTAGATGAAATACGCTATGAAATAAATGGTGTTGAGATAGATAGAACAAGATTTAGTGGTATTACTTCTACAATGAAAATCTTTTTTTCTTTAAATCAATTTGAAAGCAAGAGACTTTACAATTCTGGATGGAGTGGAGGATCCGATTTCAATTTAAGCCCCACTTCAACTTTTGAATACCCCTTAAAAATCTACTTGGATTTGCTGAAGATTTCAAAAAAGTATTATTAAATGTAAGCATGAACTAGTACTATTAATCCACGTCCACGATTTGCTTTAATTGGATTTAAAGATAACCACCATCTGATTATTAATTAATTATGCTAGTTAGGTCATTAAAACACCTGTGTTCAACCATGCGTGACTAATTAGGGTCACCCCCACCCCCTTTTCTTGACATGATTTATTACCTAGAGAGCCAGGACGCGTATTGTCCTACTACTCAGCTTCCGATTTGCTCTAACGAAATTCGTGCCACAGTCGCTATTACTATGAACACGTTTCCCAATTCGACCGATGAATCGGTTGTTGATATGTTAAACAGTCCCTCTGAGGTAAAAGCCGAATTGTTGCCAGTGGTAAATTACCTATCTGTTGGCCTGTGATGATAGGGTTAAATTTATAGCAATCAATACATATACGTTACGTCCGTTGAGGATTCAACATTTCTTTGTGATATGATTTAGCGTAAGGGCAGCACTCCCGCGTAAGATACTGGCATAGCTTTAACGAATGACCAAACTTGTGAACGGATGCTGATAAGGAAGAATGTATGGATGCGTCCTCCAAGTCGAATGATTTTTTGAGTGTGATAGCGAGCTTTGCTTAGGTAACATTTTCCCTTCCGATAGTAGTTTCCATTCGCATGCAAATCACTCCTTTTGGCAAATACGAAGGGCACACAACAACTCTGCAGATAGTTCGCTCACCGCGAGAGAAGTGACAATTTGATATCTGGCGATAACCTTTCTAATATAAATGATCCGATATCTTTCGCTACAGAAATAGCGTTGCAGTGCACCTTCTTCCGTCCGCTGGTGACTCGTGTATCGTTTCCAGGATTTAGCGTTGCAGATAGCCATTTACAATCTTCGTATTTCAGCCACTGCGGTCCATTCCACCTTAATTGGTACGATTATATCTTTTTGACACTTGTCTCTCGACTTAGAAGATCGGCATGATTATCCTCAGATGATATATGTCGCCACTGTTTTTCATCGCTTAAAAATTGTACTTTTGCGGTTGGCAACGTACACTTACCATCGAAGCACCTTGACGCGCCGTCTAACTAAGGACGGGGAGCGGTAGAAACTCAAAATGTTATTGGAAGGATGAGAAATAATTGTATGGCATACTTTTTAGATGAAATACGCTATGAAATAAATGGTGTTGAGATAGATAGAACAAGATTTAGTGGTATTACTTCTACAATGAAAATCTTTTTTTCTTTAAATCAATTTGAAAGCAAGAGACTTTACAATTCTGGATGGAGTGGAGGATCCGATTTCAATTTAAGCCCCACTTCAACTTTTGAATACCCCTTAAAAATCTACTTGGATTTGCTGAAGATTTCAAAAAAGTATTATTAAATGTAAGCATGAACTAGTACTATTAATATCAACAAGAAAGGAAGTTAGCTTCGGCAAGCCGAAGCTTATATACCCTTGCAGCTATATTTATTAAATTTAAAAACACAAAAAATTATATTCCCAATAGTATAAGATAATATGTCAAAAAACACCGAAGCTATAATTTGTTTCATATTATTTTCCTACCAATTTTCCGATCGTTCCTATGGCAGCTATATTATATAGTCGTCCAATTTTGATAAAACTTAATTCGAAATTCAGAACTAATTCAAATAAGTTATTTCCAAGCGTTGGAGGTTGTATGTTAAAAAACACCGAAGTTATAATATGTTTCATATTATTTTCCCACCGATTTTACGATCGTTCCTATGGCAGCTATATGATATAGTCTTCCGATTTTGATAAAATTTAATTCGAAATTCAGAACTAATTAAAAAATGTTATTTCCAAGCGTAGGAGGCTATATGTTAAGGAACACCGAAGCTATAATTTGTTTCATATTATTTTCCCACCAATTTTACGATCGTTCCTATAGCAGCTATATGATGTAGTCGTCCGATTTTGATAAAACTTAATTCGAAATTCAAAACTAATTTAAAAAAATGTCATTTCCAAGCTTAAGAGGTTTTATGTTAAAAAAAGCACCGAAGCTATAATTTGTTTCATATTATTTTCCCACCAATTTTCCGACCGTCCCTATGGCAGCTATATGATATAGTCGTCCGATTATGATAAAATTAAATTCAAAATTCAGAACTAATTAAAAATTTTATTTCCAATTTTACGATCGTTCCTTTGGCAGCTATATGATATAGTCGTTCGATTTTGATAAAATTAAATTCGAAATTCAGAATGAATTAAGAAATGTTATTTCCAAGCGTAGGAGGTTATACGTTAAGGAACACCGAAGCTATAATTTGTTTCATATTATTTTCCCACCAATTTTCCGACCGTCCCTATGGCAGCTATATGATATAGTCGTCCTATTATGATAAAATTAAATTCAAAATTCAGAACTAATTAAAAATTTTGTTTCCAATTTTACGATCGTTCCTATGGCAGCTATATGATATAGTCGTCCGATTATGGTAAAATTTAATTCGAAATTCAGAACTTATTAAAAAATGTTATTTCCAAGCGTAGGAAGTTATACGTTAAGGAACACCGAAGCTATAATTTGTTTCATATTATTTTCCCACCAATTTTCCGACCGTCCCTATGGCAGCTATATGATATAGTCGTCCGATTATGATAAAATTAAATTCAAAATTCAGAACTAATTAAAAATTTTATTTCCAATTTTACGATCGTTCCTTTGGCAGCTATATGATATAGTCGTTCGATTTTGATAAAATTAAATTCGAAATTCAGAATGAATTAAGAAATGTTATTTCCAAGCGTAGGAGGTTATACGTTAAGGAACACCGAAGCTATAATTTGTTTCATATTATTTTCCCACCAATTTTCCGACCGTCCCTATGGCAGCTATATGATATAGTCGTCCGATTATGATAAAATTAAATTCAAAATTCAGAACTAATTAAAAATTTTATTTCCAATTTTACGATCGTTCCTTTGGCAGCTATATGATATAGTCGTCCGATTTTGATAAAATTAAATTCGAAATTTAGAACTAATTAAAAAATGTTATTTCCAAGCGTTGGAGGTTATATGTTAAGGAACACCGAAGCTATAATTTGTTTCATATTATTTTCCCACCAATTTTCCGATCGTTCCTATGGCAGCTATATGATATAGTCTTCCGATTTTGATAAAATTTAATTCGAAATTCAAAACTAATTAAAAAATGTTATTTCCAAGGAAAGGAGGTAATAAGTTAAAAAACACCAAAGATATAATTTTTTAACATTTTTTTTCGATTATTCCTATGGGAGCTATAAGATATAGTTGTCCGAGCCGGCTGGTTCCGACTTATATACTACCTGCAAGAGATGTAAGACTTTTGGGTAAGTTTCAGCCCGATAGCTTTAAAACTGAGAGACTAGTTTGCGTAGAAACGGACGGACAGACGAACAGACGGACAGACGGACATGGCTGGATCGACTCGTCTAGTGATGCTGATCAAGAATATATATACTTTATGGGGTCGGAAACGTCTCCTTCACTGCGTTGCAAACTTCTGACTAAAATCATTATACCCTCTGCAAGGGTATAAAAAACACCGAAGCTATAATTTGTTTCCTATTATTTTCCCACCAATTTTCCGATCGTCCCTATGGCAGCTATATGATATAGTCGTCCGATTTTGATAAAATTAAAGTCGAAATTCAGAATGAATTAAAAAATGTTATTTCCAAGCGTAGGAGGTTATATGTTAAAAAACAACGAAGTTATAATTTGTTTCATATTATTTTCCCACCGATTTTACGATCGTTCCTATGGCAGCTATATGATATAGTCGTCCGATTTTGATAAAATTTAATTCGAAATTCAAAACTAATTAAAAAATGTTATTTCCAAGGAAAGGAGGTAATAAGTTAAAAAACACCAAAGATATAATTTTTTAACATTTTTTTTTCCGATTATTCCTATGGGAGCTATAAGATATAGTTGTCCGATCCGGCTGGTTCCGACTTATATACTACCTGCAAAAGATATAAGACTTTTGGGTAAGTTTCAGCCCGATAGCTTTAAAACTGAGAGACTAGTTTGCGTAGAAACGGACGGACAGACGGACAGACAGACAGACGGACATGGCTAGATCGACTCGTCCAGTGATGCTGATCAAGAATATATATATTCTTTATGGGGTCGGAAACGTCTCCTTCACTGCGTTGCAAACTTCTGACTGAAATCATTATACCCTCTGCAAGGGTATACAAAATTTTAATGATGTACTTGAGCAAGATAAATTTGAGAATGCTCAATTAGTCGGAAAATATGATCTCAATATGACTAATATTACATTGAAAATTCCTCATATAACACCCAGCGATTCAACGAGTGGAACCAATCTACCGATTTCATTCCTTAGTTGGGATACATACATTAATCCTAAACTAAGTAATGGAACAGATCATGTTTGGAATGTTTAATTAGCTGCTAACCGAGAACGTCCACGATTTGCTTTAATTGGATTTAAAGATAACCACCATCTGATTATTACTTAATTATGCTAGTTAGGTCATTAAAACACCTGTGTTCAACCATGCGTGACTAATTAGGGTCAGCCCCACCCCCTTTTTTTGACATGATTTATTACCTAGTGAGCCAGGACGCGTATTATCCTACTATTCAGCTTCCGATTTGCTCTAACGAAATTCGTGCCACAGTCGCTATAACTATGAACACGTTTCCCAATTCGACCGATGAATCGGTTGGTGATATGTTAAACAGTCCCTCTTAGTCAATCCCAGCTGAGGTAAAAGCCTTCTGTGGCCGAATTTTTGCCAGTGGTGAATTACCTATCTGTTGGCCTGTGATGATAGGGTTAAATTTATAGCAATCAACATTTCTGTCTGATATGATTTAGCGTAAATTTGTACTTTTGCGGTTGGCAACGTACACTTACCATCTCGCAGCACCTCCTTAAATCCAGCTCAGGACTCTCAAAGCACCTTGACGCGACGACCGAATTACTGACTAAGGATCCAAAGCGGATACGAATGGCAACCGCACTTGAAGGTAACCGCACATGTGTACTAACAAAATGAGCCTCCCACCACAAGTCTTCTCTATACAGAATTTTCGCTGCCTCATCCATCTGTTCAAACTCCCAGAATCTGTCTTTGAGCTTTTCTGAGATAATGAATCCAAGTCGCTGCCACGGGGACGCTGGCACGGGGACGCTTTGTTGGCTGGACGTTCACTTCGCGGCAATGGTAACGATCTCTGCGATGCCGGACCACATGCGATTCGGGAACTGCGCTGAGATTGAGCTAACGTAGGTTAGCTCCTAAATGAGATTACGAGTTCTATTCCCGGAGGTAGAAAGTAGATCCGGGGAGTTATAAATTGCGTTGATTATTGATTTATTCTTAAATGTACATGCTTATATACTACTTGAAAACACGGGAGTGAAGTGTAATGAAAAGTGAAGTAAGTTGTATTCTAGATTAGGTCAGTGGATTCTGATTATGTTAACAGTTTGCGTAATTGGCTCGGCTGACACTGCAGAGTATGTTGACCGCTTGCCGGATGAGTTAGTGAGTCGTCGATTTATGTCATATAATATCTTGACCAGCAATTCTCATTTGCATTCGGTGCAACTGGGCGCCTGGTACTGTTCCCAACTTGGCTACTGCTTGATGTGTTGGGTGCTGGTCATGTTAAGCAACCTTGGGTACTAACAGCCGGGATAGACCACACTTCTGAGCTACGTTTTCCGGTTCAAACGATCCTTCGTCCAGAAATTCTCGGAACTGTTGTGTAAAACCTTCTGCGGACTGGGTCATAACCAGCGGTTTTGGCAATAACACTTCATAACTAGGCACACATGTGCTCGAAATCGCGCCAATGGCATTTGAAGTAACTTGTTGAACCTGCTTACTTGCTTTCTTAATTGGACGAACCCGGTCCAAATGTATAAGCGTATGATGATGATACAAAATTACCATTCTTGCCAGATATTGCACATTTCACCTTTAATCAGGCGGCAAAAGAAGATTTCACATCTCGGCGCTTTTCAGATGAACCATCTGCTTCCTTTCGTTCTTTTATAGCCAATATTGTCTTCTTGCCACTGGAAGCAGTAAGTTTAGTACTGTATTGCCCATCGAGATGCGCAGAGAGCTCTTCGAATGTTGGTAACTCCTGCGAAAAACCCAGGGATTTTTCCCAGTCCAACCACAGTTCCGCAGGTAATTTCTTAGTCACCATGTAGACTTGGAACTTACTTTGATGGGAGAGGTTAAAGCCAGCTTTTTCCAATAATTTAATGCTGGAACGACAAGTTTTTAGAAGCCCCCTAAGCGAGACAGACTTTCCTTCAAGATCTATCTCAATATAACCGTTCCTAACCAATTCTTTATCCGAAAGCACCACCTTTCAATGATTGACCCGGAACTCCATGCGAATATTAGCCACAGGTTCTAATCTAGTCTCCATGTGCACTTCCGATTTGTTAGTTCCGACTTTGCGAAAGTTTTCTAGCAAAAATTTGCACTCTATTTAATTACGTTCTTTTTCTTATATAATGTAAAAGATCACAGAGGGTGCGTCTATATATATTCACTGTCGCCGCAGCTGACCAAAATTATGTACATAAACTAAAATTTAAAATTATGTACGTAGAATCAAATTAACTGTAATCTGGTTTGGTATTTCGAACCAGACTACAAAAAAAGGCAAAGAAGAATGTCTGTAATTAGAGCGCTACTAGTGTGTGACGTCAGTTACACTGTAAGTTTTCGGATAGACAATAAAAAAGGGATTAAAGTTTAAAATTAGGTGAACTAAAATAAAATTTTCACCAAAATTAAAATAATAAGGAGTTATGAAAAAAAGGAACACACAACGAATGGTCTGCCTCGATGTGGGATTGAATCCACACTTATATTATTATTAGTTTACATAACATATGTATAATGCGCAGGCGCTAAACTCCTGGGCTCCCCCACATAGGGCGATTTTTTATAATTAAACGCAATCTAAGTTTCAAAAAACAATTTCTTAATAATATACAAATTTCTAAAAATTGAAGCTGAACTAATAAGTATAAATTGTTTTTATTTTGTTGAAAAATATAAATTTTTTCGGAAACACGCCTTTTCTAAGTCTGACATTTTTCTAAAGTTCAAGGCGATTTTAGTTGCAGGTGTTGTAAAAATTTCGAAATGTAATTTTTTTAGTTATTGAATAGATAACAGAACCTTATGCTTACGGAAAAAATCGGTGTTTCCTGTATTAAGAAAAATGTCAAAAAAATCTGGAGCCATGGTAAATTTTTCTACGCTCAGTTAATTTTTTTTTTTTTTTAATGTTGTTCTCTAAGCACAGAACATTTTTTTTTTCTAAATATAAAGAAACAAATTTTTTGAGTGCATCTAGCCTTTTACTACAAAAATGACAAAAGCATATTCATTTTCTTAGGGAGGTTGTGAAAATAAAATTTTTTAGCAGCATGTCGCTTTGTGGAAATATTTTGAATTCAATCTCGCAAATCTTTTACCCGCTAGCTTGGCTGTAATTCAAATTTTATTTAAAGCTAACAACTTTTTCTGAGTTTTAAAATGATTGGTCTGATTTTAAAATCGTTTGTTCTTATTTTAAGAACAAAATGTTTTTTGTTAAGACTATTGCTCTTAAATTTAGACTTGGTTTTTCTCTTAGTGTATTTGTGCTTTGTGTAATTTTGTTTTCCCTTTCCACATGAATCATCCAACACAGGTTAAGCCATCGGAATCAAAATACTTTTCTGTAGAATTCATTGAGCATGGACATGGCTTAAGCAAATATCGTTTACGTTTCTTCGACGACTTTCCTATGGATGAGCACTTCTACGTTCTGGTAATATCACCGGAGACGGAACAGAACATTGAGGTAAGTTTTGTCAAATGTGATTTGAACTCATCATTCTAAGAGGGAAAAATTCAATTAAAAACAAGGAAAAACGCTATAGTCGAGTACCTCGACTATCAGATACTCGTTACTCAGCTAAAGGGACAAAATGGAAATGGAGATATGCAAGCAGCAAAGCGAGACAGAAATGTGCCACCTAACCCTGATCTCAATATATGGTTATGTGGGCGGTAGATAGATTTAAGCGTTATGGGCGTTAGAGTGGGCGTGGAAAGCTTTTTTGGGCCAATCGATAGGTATTGACAAAACTAACACATTTCAGTTAAAATTTTTTATCTAGCATACAAATTGTGGGCGCCACAGGTTTGGGCGGCTTGTGGGCGTTAGAGTGGGCGTGACATATTCGCGTAACAAACTTGCGCTGCGCTCAAGGCTACGAAATCTAAACCTGAAGTCCCAATTCTCTATCTTTGATAGTTTTCTAGATATCTGCGTTAATATTTATCATTTTTTGAAGTTTGTGGGCGGCTTGTGGGCGTTAAAGTGGGCGTTAAAGTGGGCGTGGCAATTTTTTTTTTTGATCAATCGATAGGTATTGATGATAACAATACATTTTAGTTAGAATTTTTATTCTAGCATCAAAACTGTATGAGCCTCAGCTTTGGGCGGCCTGTGGGCGTTAGGGTAGGCGTAGCACGCTGCTGAAAAAAATTTACGCTGCGTAAGAACCTCAGGAATCTGCATGCAAAACCTCAAAAACCTAGCTCATAGTTTCCGAGATCTCAGCGTTCATCCGGACGGACGGACAGACGGACAGACGGACATGGCTAGATCGACTGGGCTAGTGATCCTGATGAAGAATATATATACTTTATGGGGTCGGAAACGCTTCCTTCTGCCGGTTACATACTTTCCGACGAATCTAGTATACCCTTTTACTTTACGAGTAACTATAGGTATTGACGAGACCAATACATTCCAGTTAAAATTTTGTATCTAGCTTGGAAATGTGGGCGCCACAGGTTTGGTCGGTTTGTGGGCGTTAGAGTGGGCGTGGCAATTTTTTTTGGATCAATCGATATGTATTGACTAGACTAATACATTTCAGTTAAAAATTTTTGTCTAGCATGAAAATTGTGGGCGCCACAGGTTTGGGCGGGTTGTGGGCGTACAAGGCTACGGAATCTTAATCTGAGATCCCAGTTCTCCACCTGTGATAGTTTCAGAGATATCCGCGTTCATACTTACGATTTTTTGAAGCTTGTGGGCGGTTTGTGGGCGTTAAAGTGGGCGTGGGTCAATCGATAGGTATTGATGATAACAATACATTTCAGTTAAAAATTTTATTCTAACATCAAAACTGTAGGAGCCACGCGTGGCTCTCTGCTGAAATAAACTAGCGCTGCGCAGGAATCTCAGGAATCTGCATTCGTAATCCCAGTATTCCGAGATCTCAGCGTTCATACGGACAGACGGACAGACGGTCAGACGGTCAGACGGACATGGAAAGATCGACTCGGCTAGTGATCCTGATCAAGAATATATACACTTTATGGGGTCGGAAACTCTTCCTTCTGCCTGTTACATACTTTCCGACGAATCTAGTAAACCCTTTTGCTCTACGAGTAACGGGTATAAAAAGTCTTGGACTTCACAACCTTTTGTGATTAATGGACCTAGCTCTCGGTTAAAGCAAAAATTGGCTTGATAGGCACTTGTAGAATTTACATGTCAAATTTGATTTCTCAAGCTTTAAAAATGTGGTCACCACAAACAAACATTCTGGAATCCGTGCTGATCTCTTGATTCTTAACCAGCCACCAAACAGGACGGGTATGGAATAGATTTAAGGTCCACCAAATATTTACTATCAGGAGGAAATTAAGATCGCGAGGAACAAGTCAGGCCCGTAAACATTGGACTTAGGCTCATAAAAATAAAATTGGCGTTTTCATAAAATCTTGCTTTGGATTTTTTGACGAGATCTAAGACAAGCATTAAAAAGTCATTACAAGGATCGCAATACTCCTGTTTAACCTATTTCTCTTCCTATTAGTCCTATTTAATTTAACAGCGAAAGCAACACCCCAACGGACCTTTTACTTTTTGTATGCAATAATTGCAGCGCTGGCGGATAAACTTTCAGATCCAATGAACGAATCGGCAGTGTTGCAAACTCTGAGAGCGAGTCTCCTCCCGAATATACAACATGAAATTTATTATGAACTAATTCAAAGTGCTTTCCGTACACACGAAATATTTTTGCATGCCTTAGCGAAACCACACAAATTCTCTTGCCCAGCGCAATCCCCGTCTGTTTTCCGAATTAGTGAAATCTGATCCAAACTTGCAGGTTGACGATCTGGAAGGAGATTATGAAATCTCGCGGCAAGAGGTTAACTGTTAGAATTGTGGCAATAAAAGTCGACGTTACCAGGGGTGCGTAGATGATCGCAGAGTTTTTTGCAAAAACTGTGGCAAACCAGATACATATAAGACTAGCTGCGTACATTGGGACCAAGAACAAAAAACAGTCACATCGTGCACCGCAAAAAATGCATGCAGTCCCATGATATCGAACGTTACCAACATAGACTAGCAGATAAACCTGTTGGTTAAACTAGTATTAATATAGTCAATAAGTCTCCAAGCCTAGCCATTTTGAAATCTAATGAAGTTATAAAAGGGCACTATGCGGACTTTGACCTGTTTTTTGGCATAAATTAAAAACTCCTGAACTAAGCAAGGTATTTTGATCAATATACCCGTTACTCGCAGAGTAAAAGGGTATACTAGATTCGTCGGAAAGTATGTAATCTATCCATGTCCGTCTGTCCGTATGAACGCTGAGATTTCGGAAACTATAAGAGGTAGGCACTCGAACGCCCACAAGCCGCCCAAAACTGTGGCTCCTACAGTTTTGATGCTAGAATACAAATTTTAACTGAAATGTATTTTTCTCGTCAATACCTATTGATGGACCCAAAAAAAGTTTGCCGTGCCAACTCTAACGCCCATAACACTTAAATCTTTCTACCATATATTGAGATCACATCAATCGATAGGTATTAACGAGACTAATACACTTCAGTAAAAACAAGGAAGAACGTCGAGTACCTCGACTATCAGATTCCTTTTACTCAGCTAAAAGGACCAGAGAGAAATGGAGATATGCATGCAGCAAAGCGAAATTGAAATGCAAATTTTTTATCTAGCATGCCAATTGTGGGCGCCACAGGTTCTGGCGGTTTGTGGGCGTTAAAGTGGGCGTTGCATATTGGCGTAACAAACTTGCGCTGCGTTTAAGGCTACGAAATCTAAATATGAGATCCCAATTCTCTATCATTGATAGTTTCCGAGATATCCACGTTCATACTTACGATTTTTTGAAGTTTGTGGGCGGTTTGTGGGCGTTAAAGTAAGCGTGGCAAATTTTTTTTGGGTCAATCGATAGGTATTGATAAGAACAATACATTTCAGCTAAAATTTTTATTCCAGCATCAAAACTGTATGAGTCACAGTTTTAGGCGGTTTGTGGGCGTTCGACTTGCGCTGCGTAAGAAGCTTAGGAAGCTGCATTCCAAGTCAGCCGAGATCTCAGCGTTCATACGGACAATCAGACAGACGGACATGGATATATCGACTCGGCTAGTGATCCTGATCAAGAATATATATACTTTATGGGGTCGGAAACGCTTCCTTCTGCCTGTTACATACTTTATGACGAATCTAGTATACCCCTTTACTCTACGAGTAACGGGTATAAAAATAGTAGGAAAACCCCAAAAACGCCTGCAGAGGATGTCAGTGCAGATGAAAAAGGATGCCTATTCCAAGCTGTTGCCCATTATTGTAGGACTTAACCGACAGGAAGCAATACCACAACAGGACAAATCTGCAGAATAGTTTAAGTACTGGAGAAGATCCACTAGAGAATTCCAGTGGTATGGAACATGATGAGTGGAACTTCGCTCCCTATATGGTCATCCTGCCGGGCGTGTCCTCGCAAAGAATGTAAGATCTGGCCAAAAGAAATTGGTTGCGTTGTACTAAGGTAAGAACCACCAGTAATACGATCTCCGACGACCTCTCCATTAGGACTCCGGACACCACCACCACCAGCTACTTGGCAGCTTAAGCGGAGCTGGAGGACGCTCTGGCTTCTATAGAGAGGAGGAAAATAGGGCGCCCGCTAAGGAACAGATGGAGATGCCATAGCCAGCCGTTGCCAGGTTGCTGGGCGACTTCCTGCAGCATCAGCGGATCAGCCCCGTTCCCAATCCGGTTCCCACTTCCTCAAGGTCCAATATGCCCATTGGGACTCGGAGCCGGACTGCGGTGGCGCTACTACTAATTTACATAAATAAAAACATTCGTTGAATATTCCATTTATTTTTATTTAAATTCTTTGTGCACCAGCAGACTCTTCTATTAAATTGCTTCAATTGATTTTTGAATACATCAGTCACACACTTCGGTCTCCTGCCACCGAATAGCTGTTGAACACGGAACTTCCATCCCATAGTCATCGCTGCGGTAAAAAAAAACACTGGAAAGTGCGATTGCGCCTTGACAGAAGGAAGGTGAAATAGGTCACAGTGTGAGATATGGGACCTCAGGCAGGTTACCCAAAGCCGTGTACATAATCAGTCTGGATCTTAAGGCTTCGCACGCTAAAACGGCGTTTACTGTGATGGTCTTTGGACTCTTAATATCCCCGCAAACAATGTCCAGATTAATGGATAAAATCATACCAGCCAGATTAAGAAAGAATTTATTTATTTAGACGTTCTGGTCATCGTTTCAGAAACTTATAAACGGCATTTAGAAGTTCTGAGGTTGAAGGCTGCACATATATCGGTACCCGGTCTGCCATTAATGTCTCGAAAAGTGGATTTTGAGTAAAAGAGGCAAAATATCTCTGACATGGCACCATTATCGCAGATTGAAAGAAGATTGCAGCAATAGTGGAATAGTGGAAAAAATCGTTGAAGCAAGCTCGTCAAATTTTAGGGCTTACTGGGTGGGAACACAAGTTTATTCAAACAAAGAAAGAATCAAGATCTCAGGTCAGACATGGCTAAATCGAATCGTCCAGCGATCCTGGTCAAAATTTATGGGTAATGTCTCAGGTAGTGTGAACATTGTGTTGTGCTTATCGGGAATGTCTTAGATAGTGTGAACATTTAATAATAAAAAATTACTAACTGAGTCGCCTAAACGCAAAAAAGCCAGCTTAGCGGCAGTTAATACGGTCATGGTATCCACCCCAAATCCGAATTTGGTAGCTGCAGCAGTTTCTGTTGACACTTGGGTAAGTGAACCAATTGCGCCTATGAATACAGCTGATTCAGGTGGAGTCACTGTTTCTCAAAGTCTGGTGGTAAAAAAATCTTCAGTGCCGGCTACCGTGCCGACCGTACCTATAGGTACAGAAGGTACCGTTTCTGGGTCTCAGCCTAGTGAGGTTCAATCTGCTGCTGGGGGACGTTAGAAACTGTCATTTGTTCTACACAGGAAGCAATTATTTGTTTCTAGACTCACACCAGATACCACATCTGAGGATGTTTAGGAATTTATACGTGAAAAATTCCCATCCGAGAATATTTCAGTTGAACAATTTCGATTTTCATATGCTCCTCTTTTAAAATATTTGCTCCGCCTGATGTGTTTAAGGTACTTCTTTCTAAAAGCTTTTGGCTTAATGATGATTTAGTAATAAAAGAATTTTTTCCCAATAAACCGAGAACAAATAAAAGACCTTCAACTGCGCCAAAAAACTAAAAAGTTTATTTATGGCTTATCAAAATGTTAGGGGACTAAATATGAAGCTACCCAAGCTTTATGCTGACTCCTCTGCACTTACTGCAGATATTTTGGCTTTTACGGAAACTTGGCTGAAACCACAGATATCTGACTCTGAAGTTCTGTCAAACAACTTTAACGATCGCTCCTCACGTAGGGGAGGCGGTGTGCTGATTGCCGTTACCACTAGCCTAACATCCGAAAGAATTCACTCTGATATCCCTAACGAAATTGAATTTGTTAGTGTGAAAGTTTCCTTGCAATCCATATCTATTTTTGTAACATGTTCCTATATTCCACCTGGCTCTGATTTAATAATTTATGAGCACCATCTGTCTGCCATAAAATCTGTTCTATCCCTTCTTTCTAACAGAGACCTTTTAATTGTTTTGGGTGACTTTAATCTCCCTGATATCTCTTGGTCTTCTCCTACTGACTCACTTGTCGCTATACCTCTATCCGCCCATGATTTTGTAGATGGTCTTCTAGAATTATCGTTACAGCAAGTAAGCCTTATACGGAATTCATTAAATAGACAACTAGATCTCGTGTTTGTTTCAGACCCGTCTGAAGTCAGGGTATCTAGAATTGACGCTCTTGTTGTACCTGAAGACCGATATCATCCAACAATGGAATTGACAATCTGCCTCCCATGCGTTGATACCCTCTCTCCTTTAGTTCCTCAAACTAAAATGAGATGTTTTCGAAAATGTGACTATCAAAAACTTAACGATATGATTTCTCAATATAATTGGACAGACTTGTACAATTGTATGGATATTGAAAGTGCCACTGAACTCTTCTATATAGTGTTAAATACTTTTTTTAATGAATGCGTTCCTGATAGGCTTCCTTCAAAGCTAAACAGGCCTCCTTGGTTTACCAATGCGCTTCAAAGACTTAAAAACCTTAAAACAAACACCTATAAAAAGTATAAAAAATCGGGTAAGCCATCTGATTTTTCGAAATATGTGGTGGCTCGATCGGACTTTAATGTTCTCAATAGTCATTGCTATTCTATGTATTTAAGTCGATGTAAATTCGAATTTTCAAATGATCCGAAGCAGTTTTATAACTTTGTTAATGCCAAGCGTAAGTCGTCGGCATTGCCTTCATCTGTACGTTTTAACTCAATGGAGGCATCGACGGATTCTGAAATTGCTGATTTATTTGCCGAGTTTTTCCAAACTACTTATAGTTCGGCTGCTTGGTCGTACCCTAATCCCTTAAATAGGGCAAATTGTATTTTTACTCCTGCAATTACGGAAAGTTCTCTCTTAAGAGACTTATCAACAAGAACGCCAACTTATTCTCCCGGTCCAGATGGACTCCCCGGATATGTGCTTAAATTTTGTGCCTCAACCATATGTAAACCGATTCTTAAACTTTTTAATTTGTCTATTTCATGATCAGTTTTTCCTACTATCTGGAAGGACTCTGGACCCTTTTATCATTCCATTTCACAAAAAGGGTGCGAAGGCGGATGCCCATAATTATAGAGGTATTTCTTAATTGTAAGCAATTCCTAAGGCATTTGAACGTATTATTACTTCTCATTTGCAACATTTATGTTCCTCGCTAATATCACCGTATCAGCACGGTTTTTTTAAGCGAAGATCGACCACCACCAACCTTCTTGAATTGACATCTATTGTAATAAATGGATTTAAGAAAAAAATTCTGACTGACGTTATATATACAGATTTTAGTAAGGCCTTTGACTCTGTCAACCACTCTCTTCTCTTATTCAAATTAAATCAGCTAGGGTTTCCATGTAATCTATCAACTTGGATTTTAAGTTATTTGAATGGTACGACTCAGAGGGTTATGTTCATAAACGCTGCTTCAAAATTGATCTACGTGACAGCTGGAGTGCCTCAGGGCAGTCATTTGGGCCCTTTGCTGTTTACTTAGTTTATTAACGATCTTCTTCTTCTATCATAACACATTCTCGTGTACTAATTTATGCTGATGATGTTAAGCTTTGTTTATCATATAATGATATAGCGTTGGGATTAATCTTACAGTCACATATTGATTGATTTCAGGGATGGTATGAGTACAACCTTTTAAATTTGAACTGCCTTAAATGCAACGTTATGACTTTTTATAGGGGTACTTCTACTTTTGTTAGTTACTCTCTTCAAAATACGCCACTCGACCGTATATATTCTGTTAATGACTTAGGCATTCTTCTGGACCCAAAACTTAAATTTGACTGCCACATAATGTCCACTGCCAACAAATCCATGAGTGTTCTTGGGTTTATAATGCGTTGGTCAAAAGAATTTCATGACCCTTATACAATAAAATTATTATTTACCGCCTTGTCCGTCCTATTTTGGAATATTGTTCTTCGGTTTGGAGTCCTCAATATCAAGTGCATGTTGACCGTATTGAGTCGGTACAAAAAAAATTTCTTCTTTTTGCCCTTTGTAGTTTGAACTGGGATCAATACGTAAGGCTACCTTCATATCAGAGTAGATAACTATTGCTTAATTTTCCTACACTTGTATATTGTAGAACAATGCTTGGTACTATTTGTATGCAACATTTTATAAGAGGTGATATTGATTCTGTACAACTTGTAAACCTCCTAACTTTCAATGTTCCTGTTAGACTAACACGAAATTATTATCCCCTCAATTTGCCACAATGGAAATCAACTTTTTGTCTGCACGAGCCCTTTCGCGTTCTATGTAATAATTATAACAACCTTTATCATTTAATTTGCACTTCATATTCTATCCCGGTATTAAATACTAATATTTTAACTCATTTGCTTCATTCTTAGTTGCTTCTTTTATTTTCATATGTGTTCCGTCTCTATTTGTTTTTTATATCTTCCTCGCGAACTCGAATTTTTTGCCCAAATTGCCTAACAAGTACGTGTTTGTACTGCTCGTAGTGCATCAATGTCCATCATCATATATATTTATTTATTTATTTATTTATTTCGCCAACAGTTGGTACCTTAACTGGGTACTTGTCTATTACTAAACTAAATACTAAGGGACGAAAGGTAATTGTAAAGGGTTTTCTTAATTAATTCCCTAGGGGAGCATGGGTCCAGCCGCATGTGAGATGGAAGTTTGTTCCAGTAGAACAAGGCTCTACACAGAGGCTCATTAAAAGCATAGTTAGCTCTATATGCAAGAATAAAAAAAGGTTCAAATGACCTTAAAGACCTACCAGGTACGGAAAAGCCTATGCAACTCAGCAATGCAGGGCAGTCTATTTTGGAGGTTAGCAGGTCACAAATAAAAACTAGTGCGCTAGTTGTTCTACGATCTTGTAGGGAAGAAAGGTGCACAAGACGACATTTCGCAGAGTAAGAGGTAACCGGGTCATTAAAGTTTAGAGAAAGAAGGGCAAAAGATAGGAATTTTTTTTGAACACGCTCAATACGATTGATGTGTGTAGTACCAGTCGGACTCCATACATAGCGTATGCCTTTGGAATTATGTAGTTTATGTGATCCATGAAAGTAAATTTGGTATCAAACATAACTCCTAGGTCCAGTGATTCATTTCTTAAGGAAAGAACATGGGAACTAATGGAATAAGAGCTGAGGACATTAATTAATCGTTTGCTGTACCTAACGTAGAAACATTTTGACACGTTCAGAGGCAACTTATTACGAGAACACCAATTTCCCACTTTTACTAGGTCATTTTGAAGAAGTTCACTATCGGAGATTGAATTCACAGACCTAAATATTTTAAGATCGTCCGCAAACAACAGGAATTCAGAATTTGTTATGCAATAGCTTAAATCATTAATGAAGATGATGAATAGAAACGGACCCAATGCACTTCCCTGAGGAAGGCCAGAAGTAGCCACATACGGGTTTGAGAAAACACCATTGCACTCCACTCTATAAATCCGCCCATCTAAATAAGATTTAAACCAATTTAATATTGATGAATGAAATCCCAGTTTCTGCAATTTTGCCAGTAAAGCATTATGGGAGACTTTGTCAAATGCTTTGGCGAAGTCGGTGTAGACTACATCAACTTGATGATGACTGATAAACGAGTGGATGCAAAAAAGATTAAACGTTGCTAAGTTAGTGGTAGTTGACCTTCCAGGCATAAAACCATGTTGGTTAGGACTGATGATCCGACCAGCAAGAAAAGTTAGCTGCTTAGCTACAATTCGTTCAAACATTTTTGAGACATTACTTAGCTTTGCAATTGGCCTAAAATTTGAAACAATATTTTTGTAACCAGACTTGAATATAGGAGAAACTGTGGCAAGTTTCCATCTATGCGCAAATACCCCAGTAGAAAGAGACTTGTTGAAGATCATTTTTAGGGGCTCACAAAGAACACCTATACAGTTTTTCAAAATAAATGGAGAAAGGCCTTCACAGTCTAATTTTCCTGAGTCGTTAAAACTCTCATCCGCCATATGACAGTCCAAATCAGTAACATCTAAGCACCCAATATTTAGCATCGTTGCAATGGCACCGAGTGAATCATCGTCATTCCACAGCGAGCTCGGTTCAAAGTTAGATGCAAAGTACTTAGCAAATAGATTAGCGACCCCAATATCAGAAGAAGCTGAAAGACTTTCATATGACATATGGGAAGGAAAGTAGGAGGTTGTACGTTTAGAATTGACAAAGTGCCAGAATGATTTAGGATTGGTAATTAGTTTACCCTCTATATCAGCAATATATTGGCTGTATAAGAATTTATTGAGGAACTCAAACTCACGCTTATGTTGTTTGTACCGATCAAAGTCAGCAGCTTCACCGCTTTCTATATAGCGCTTATAGAATTTATTTCGGAGGTTTTTGTATTTTTTTAGTCCTTGTGTGTACCATGGTAGTCTATAAGAACTTTGAACTCTAGTTTTAGCGTATCTGCCTATAATAGTAGAGAGATAAGATATAAAAACTTCATAGGTTGTATTCACATCCGCATGCGAGAGGACTTCCGCCCATCTAATATTAGAAATATCACTACGGATAGAATCTAAACTGCTAGAATTAATATAGGTAAGAGGCAAGCGAGAATTATTTGGTGAGAAAATATAACAAGTAATTAAGATTAATAGGGGCTTGTGATGAGCATCACACGCGGCTAGAGGATTATCGCTGCAGCATAGAGTAAGGCATAAGTCAGGGTGTACAAAAATTAGATCTAGAAGCTTATTTAAGTTATTAAAAACATGGTTAATCTGGACTAATCCCATACTAAGAAGCTCATCGATGACTAAGATTTCGTGGGGAAGATGCAGACTACTGGGAACCATTGCTGAAGACTCAAGATCATGAGCCCACACGAGCGAAGATAGGTTGAAGTCGCCCAAAACACATATATATTGGCCATCTTCCAGCTCCTGGTATAGGTGGGCAATGTTGTCCACATGCGCTTTATATAAATCAAAACTACTGCTTGGGGGTATGTATGATACTGTCAGGAAAATTGTTTCCGTAGGACCAGCGAGAGATACACAGAGTTGGTCGAGCAGAGAATCCTTGTTCTGGAGACGAATAGCAATGCAACGCAGCTCACGCCGCACAGCAATTAAAACTCCGCCACCTCTGGAGCATCGTGTTTTAACGGAATCTCGATCCTTACGGAACACATGATAAAGATTTGTATCAAAGAATTCATTATCGAAGAAATCCATGTTGAGCCAGGTTTCAACAAAAATGATGACGTCATGATCACCATGAGACGTTGCCTGGAAAAGGGATTGAGCTTTCGTACGCATACCACCGATATTTTGAAAATAAATATTGAAATTTGTATTGTTAGCGCATATCCGGTCATCCATGGTCATGCTATCAATAACTGGTCCAGCATCATGGCCCGAATCCGTAAGAGGCCTCGCTGGGATTTTATCATAATTAATAAAATTATTTGTAAGAACCTTCAATAAAGTAGTGGTACGGATACGAATAGGCTGGTGATCGGCGCTCCAAATATTAGGTGGGCAGTCAATATTAGCATTCAAAATATAACTGCACGCAGGTGAATCCACTCCTGGTAATAATGAGCGAGAACGTACTACAGCAGCCTCAGTCCATTGTTGTTGTTGATGGCGAAAGCATCTCCAGAGAGCACCTTCAGAGAGAGCACTCTGAGAGGCTCGCCATCCAGCCAAATGTGTCGATAAAAGTTGTTGTAGAAAGTCGAACGTCAGAAAGGTAGAGACGGAGAGCGCATAATTATTAGGCGATGAAGAGTAAGAATCCAGCCGACTTTCTAGGTACTTCCGGAGAGAGACGCAAGATGATGAGAGCGCAACTCCGAGGAGCGCGCCGATATTAGAGCCAGGCGGACGGCGAAAGTCGCGCACAGCGGACAACAAAAGCTCCAGCTGATGTTGTTGATGGTGCAACGGGAGAGAGGCGCAAGATGATGAGAGCGCAACTCCGAGGAGCGCGCCGATATTAGAACCAGGTGGACTGCGAACGCCTCGCAAAGCAAACAACAAAAGCTCCGGCTGATGTTGTTGATGAAGCATCAGGAGAGCAACGGAAAATGATGTGAGCGCAACTCCGAGGAGCGCGCCGTTATTCAAGCCAGGCGGACGGCGAATGTCGCCCAAAGTGGTCAACAAAAGCTCCGGCTGATGTTGTCGATGGTGCGTTAGGAGAGAGTCAGAAGATGAAGAGAGCGCAGTGAGAAAGGCAAGCAGCTGACGATGTTGTTGCGAAAACGACTCCGACAAATGAGGAAAGGCTTGCAGACGATGTCCCGCAAAAGTATCGACGCCAGTGGCGTCGAACACTAGGGGTTTTTTGATGGCTGACTTGATGATGAAGTTTGTCCAGGCTCCGGCAAATTAGATAAAATTCCATCCCCTACCACAATGGCCCGTTCTCTATGAATAAATCTTTTGGCCTTAACTGAGTTCGGCCAGAAATCGTTTTTGAAGACTGTATCGTAAATCTGATCGGGGATACCAAGCTTGAAATTTACAAACTTTAAAGTTGTAACGTCAACATCTTTTTTTACAAGTTTTGCACAAGTGAGGGAACTAGCATCCACCTTAAGCTTGGTGGACACATATTTTAAAACAGCATTCGGCTCTGTATCAGTTGCAAACTTTCCGACATGCAAAAATTTCTTGGTCGGCAAAACATGAAGGTCTTCGGCATTAGGAGCCACTCCAACAACATGTTTATTGGGCTTGTTGTTGTTCCTTCTCCTCTTATTTCGAACTTGTATGAAATTTCCTCTTTCCATATCCAGAGCATGATTAGAAGGGTCAACGACCGCGAAAGCCGTAGCAGCAGCAGCCGCATATGACTGGGGTGCTGCAGCTACGTTGGTAGGCCTCGGTAGACGAGGTGTGGGATTCGCATTCTGATTCAATGCATCATCTTTAGGGGGGAACGCCTCCAAGAATTTATTTTGAAGGCCCTGATATAAGCGCTCCAGGGCTTTCAATTTATTATCGAATTCATCTATTTTAGAATGCGAATCATTCGCAACCACACAGCTATCACATTGGACACAGAATATTTGGATTTAATAAGAGTTTGAGCACATCATCCGGTAGGGCTACGCAAGAAGTATGATAGGCGTGACGGCACAAAGAAGAGCAGCGAACAGCATCCGAAGCGCGAAGCTGGGCCAATGTAACATCGGTTTTGCACTCGGGACAGCGGGGAAGTAGCATAGCGAGAATTTTAAGCACGTCTGGACGGAAAGAAAGCTAGATGACGACTGAGGATAGATTATAGATTATGTTGTGCTGCTTAATATATCGGCAGTGCCGATATTCAAGGACGTCCAACTGGTCTTGATGTTGACGGCTTTGGATTTGAAGACAAGACTGAACTTACTGTTATAGCCATATTGGACAGAAGCCATTCGGTATGCTTTGTCTTCAATCTGGTCATACTTCTGTTACGTTTTGCCAAGTTCTTATGTATGTAAAGGTGAAAGCTTCTCACTTTGGTGTTGTTTTCATCCTTTTTCTCCGTGCTTAAGTCGAATTCTTTCAGTTCATCATAAATCCAACTCAAAACGGCAGATGCGCTTCAATTGTTTTGTATATAGATATCATGCAATGTGCTGCTTAATATGTCGGCAAAATAGTATGGGGACTTTGTATGCGGACCCGTTTTAGACGAAATGTTAAGATCCCTTGAGCCGATAATGGAGCGAGCCTGGGGAAAACGCAGATTCGCACCTCTTAACAAGGCAAAAATCTAGTGACGATCGCACCTTCAGCAAACAAAAGTTTTGATATCAACTTTTGTGACGAAAATGTATTATACGATCTACTGGATAAATACAATTTCTTAATTTTTTTACATTCACATATAAGTGTTACTGCATAGTCATTACCATTTTCTGATTTTGGTAGTGTCCACTATCACTCTGTCGAAAGCATTGATTGGAATGTCTGTTACTGTGAGTAAAGTCATTGTATGTTTTGTCACTTTTGATTTTTGACATTTGACATTTTCGTATGTACTCCGTAATGTATCGAGACATACTTTTCCAAAAACAATTTCTTTTGACGTCTGCCACGGTTTTTGTCATACTGGTGTGACCTCCTTGTATAGGATCGTTGTGAAATGTAGACAAAATAGCTTATTTTTCGTTTTCAATTAGGGTCACCGGGTTGAGTAGCGCTACTCTCAATGAATTCAGTATTTTTATTGCCCATTTTTTTAATATTATATAATCCGCTCTAAGTTTTAATAACTTGAATATCTTTCAAGTAATTTAGATATGTTATTTTCTGTACTCGTTATTACATATTAACAACTATATCTTATTTTGGTCCAGTTGAAACTTTGGCCAGTGGTCTATAGACATTGAAAGCCATTTTGGTCCATTCCACCAAATACCTCTGGAGGCAATGTCTGCCGGGTTATCTTCCGACTTTACGTGACTCCATTCTGTATCCATAAGTTTTTATACCCGTTACTCGTAGAGTAAAAGGGTAACTAGATTCGTCGGAAAGTATGTAACAGGCAGAAGGACGCGTTTCCGACCACATAAAGTATATATATTCTTGTTCAGGATCACTAGCCGAGTCGATCTAGCCATGTCCGTCTGTCCGTCTGTCCGTATGAACGCTGAGATCTCGGAAACTATGAGAGCTAGGCTATTGAGATTTGGCGTGCAGATTCCTGAGCTTCTTATGCAGCGCAAATTGGTTTCAGTAGAGTGCCCCGCCCACTCTAACGCCCACAAAACGCCCAAAACTGTGGCTCCTACAGTTTTTATGCTAGAATAAAAATTTTAACTGAAATGTATTGCTCTCGTCAATACCTATCGATTGACCCAAAAAAAGTTTGCCACGCCCCCTTTAACGTCCACAAACCGCCCACAAAATTCAAAAAATCCTAAGTATGAACGTGTATATCTCGGAAACTATCAAAGATAGAGAATTGGGTTCTTAGATTAAGATTCCGTAGCCTTGTACGCAGCGCAAGTTTGTTATGCGAATATGCCACGCCCACTCTAACGCCCACAAACCGCCCAAACCTGTGGCGCCCCTGATAGTCGAGGTATTCGATTATAGCGTTCTTCCTTGTTATTGTTTGAAATTATTATATTTTCGTTATCTTCTAAACTTTCTACCAGTATATTTAGAATATAGCTTATGTCCTGTTTCATTTTTAAATAAAACTTTATCTCCTATAGATATATCTAGATATTCAATGTTTTGCCAAAAACTAACTCATATGGACAGTAATCATGTGCCATTGAGGGTGTTGTGTTGAAGCAGTATACGAAATATTTTAACCATACGTCCCAATCATTTTTATCAATCGATATGTATGACTTATGTATGTGACTTCTTTCTACTGTTCCAACTGTCTGGTGGTGGTGTGCTGTAGATGTTATATTTTTAATTTTTAAATATTTGCACAAGTCGTTTATGATTGAATTTTTATTTTCCATGTCCGAAATGAACGTCTTTATTGGACCGAACCTTATTATAAAAGATTCGAAAATAGCTTTTGCGACAGTGCTTGCAGTTGTATTGGCAATTGGAATGGCAAGTAAATATGTTGTTAGATCACATATAAGTGTGACTGCATATTAGTTACCATTATCTGATTTTGGTAGTGGACCAATTGTGTCTACTATCACTCTGTCGAAAGCATTTATTGGAAAGTCTGTGATTGTCATTGGAGTCTTCGAATGTGTTGTCACTTTAATTTTTGGCGTTTTTGACATTTTCTTATGTACTTAGTAATATATCGGGTCATACCTTTCCAATAATAATATCTTTTGACCTTGGCCAAGGTTTTAGTTATGCCAGTGTGACCTCCTTGTACTGGATCGTTGTGAAATGTAGACAGTATAGCTTTTTTTTCCTTATCTTTATGTATTACGGTCACCGGGTTGAAGAGCGCTACTCTCAATGATTTCAGTGTCTTATTGCCCATTTTTTAAAAATCATCTATTGAAACTTGATCAAAGATATTTTCTCACGGTGCCAATTTGAGTTGGCTGATTTTATGTATACCGGCTTGCATCTGAAGCCTTTGGAAAAACTGACCTAAGTCGAGAATTCCATTTGTATATAAATCGCTAACATCATATCTTGCAGTAATTTTCTTTCCATGTTTAAAGAAAAATAGCATACTTTATACATGCATGTCACTACTTTTCGTACTTCGTCATTGGTAAGGACTTCGAATACGTTGGGCTTTGAAGCTATTTCTATAGATTGCCTAGGCAAGTCTATATCTTTGTCTCCTACGCAGGATTTTTTTCTACTATAGTATCTTGTAGTGACTTGTACTTTTATTTATTTATTTATTTATTTATTTATTTATTTCGCCAACAGTTGGTACCTTAACTGGCTACTTGGCTATAAAAACTAGTGCGCTAGTTGTTCTACGATCTTGTAGGGAAGAAAGGTGCACAAGACGACATTTCGCAGAGTAAGAGGGAACCGGGTCATTAAAGTTTAGAGAAAGAAGGGCAAAAGATAGGAATTTTTTTTGAACACGCTCAATACGGTTGATGTGTGTAGTTCCAGTCGGACTCCAGACAAACGAAGCATATTCCAATCTGGACCTAATGAACGAAGAAAATAGGCTTAGTTTCGTGTACGGATCTTTAAATTGCGTGGAATTTCGTTTTACAAAACCATACATAGCGTATGCCTTTGGAATTATGTAATTTATGTGATCCATGAAAGTAAATTTGGTATCAAACATAACTCCTAGGTCCAGTGATTCATTTCTTAAGGAAAGAACATGGGAACTAATGGAATAAGAGCTGAGGACATTAATTTATCGTTTGCTGTACCTAACGTAGAAACATTTTGACACGTTCAGAGGCAACTTATTACGAGAACACCAATTTCCCACTTTTACTAGGTCATTTTGAAGAAGTTCACTATCGGAGATTGAATTCACAGACCTAAATATTTTAAGATCGTCCGCAAACAACAGGAATTCAGAATTTGTTATGCAATAGCTTAAATCATTAATGAAGATGATGAATAGAAACGGACCCAATGCACTTCCCTGAGGAAGGCCAGAAGTAGCCACATACGGGTTTGAGAAAACACCATTGCACTCTACTCTATAAATCCGCCCATCTAAATAAGATTTAAACCAATTTAATATTGATGAATGAAATCCCAATTTCTGCAATTTTGCCAATAAAGCATTATGGGAGACTTTGTCAAATGCTTTGGCGAAGTCGGTGTAGACTACATCAACTTGATGATGACTGATAAACGAGTGGATGCAAAAAAGATTAAACGTAGCTAAGTTAGTGGTAGTTGACCTTCCGGGCATAAAACCATGTTGGTAAGGACTGATGATCCGACCAGCAAGAAAAGTTAGCTGCTTAGCTACAATTCGTTCAAACATTTTTGAGACATTACTTAGCTTTGCAATTGGCCTATAATTTGAAACAATATTTTTGTAACCAGACTTGAATATAGGAGAAACTGTGGCAAGTTTCCATCTATTCGCAAATACCCCAGTGGAAAGAGACTTGTTGAAGATCATTTTTAGGGGCTCACAAAGAACACCTATACAGTTTTTCAAAATAAATGGAGAAAGGCCATCGCAGTCTAATTTTCCTGAGTCGTTAAAACTCTCAGCCGCCATATGACAGTCCAAATCAGTAACATCTAAGCACCCAATATTTAGCATCGTGGCAATGGCACCGAGTGAATCATCGTCATTCCACAGCGAGCTCGGTTCAAAGTTAGATGCAAAGTACTTAGCAAATAGATTAGCGACCCCAATATCAGAAGAAGCTGAAAGACTTTCATATGACATATGGGAAGGAAAGTAGGAGGTTGTACGTTTAGAATTGACAAAGTGCCAGAATGACTTAGGGTTGGTAATTAGTTTACACTCTATATCAGCAATATATTGGCTGTATAAGAATTTATTGAGGAACTCAAACTCACGCTTATGTTGTTTGTACCGATCAAAGTCGGCAGCTTCACCGCTTTCTATGTAGCGCTTATAGAATTTATTTCGGAGATTTTTGTATTTTTTTAGTCCTTGTGTGTACCATGGTAGTCTATAAGAACTTTGAACTCTTGTTTTAGCATATCTGCCTATAATAGTAGAGAGAAAAGATATAAAAACTTCATAGGTTGTATTCACATCCGCATGCGAGAGGACTTCCGCCCATCTGATATTAGAAATATCACTACGGATAGAATCTAAACTGCTAGAATTAATATAGGTAAGAGGCAAGCGAGAATTATTTGGTGAGAAAATATAACAAGTAATTAAGATTAATAGGGGCTTGTGATGAGCATCACACGCGGCTAGAGGATTATCGCTGCAGCATAGAGTAAGGCATAAATCAGGGTGTACAAAAATTAGATCTAGAAGCTTATTTAAGTTATTAAAAACATGGTTAATCTGGACTAATCCCATACTAAGAAGCTCATCGATGACTAAGATTTCGTGGGGAAGATGCAGATTACTGGGAACCATTGCTGAAGACTCAAGATCGTGAGCCCACACGAGCGAAGATAGGTTGAAGTCGCCCAAAACACATATATATTGGCCATCTTCCAGCTCCTGGTATAGGTGGGCAATGTTGTCAACATGCGCTTTATATAGATCAAAACTGCTGCTTGGGGGTATGTATGATACTGTCAGGAAAATTGTTTCCGTAGGACCAGCGAGAGATACACAGAGTTGGTCGAGCAAAGAATCCTCGTTCTGGAGACAAATAGCAATGCAACGCAGCTCACGCCGCACAGCAATTAAAACTCCGCCACCTCTGGAGCATCGTGTTTTAACGGAATCTCGATCCTTACGGAACACATGATAAAGATTTGTATCAAAGAATTCATTATCGAAGAAATCCATGTTGAGCCAGGTTTCAACAAAAATGATGACGTCATGATCACCATGAGACGTTGCCTGGAAAAGGGATTGAGCTTTCGTACGCATACCACCGATATTTTGAAAATAAATATTGAAATTTGTATTGTTAGCGCATATCCGGTCATCCATGGTCATGCTATCAATAACTGGTCCAGCATCATGGCCCGAATCCGTAAGAGGCCTCGCTGGGATTTTATCATAATTAATAAAATTATTTGTAAGAACCTTCAGTAAAGTAGTGGTACGGATACGAATGGGCTGGTGATCGGCGCTCCAAATATTAGGTGGGCAGTCAATATTAGCATTCAAGATATAACTGCCCGCAGGTGAATCCACTCCTGGTAATAATGAGCGAGAACGTACAACAGCAGCGGCAGTCCATTGTTGTTGTTGATGGCGAAAGCATCTCCAAAGAGCACCTTCAGAGAGAGCACTCTAAGAGGCTCGCCATCCAGCCAAATGTGTCGATAAAAGTTGTTGTAGAAAGTCGAACGTCAGAAAGGTAGAGACGGAGAGCGCATAACTATTAGGCGATGAAGAGTGAGAATCCACCCGACTTTCTAGGTACTTCCGAAGAGAGACGCAAGATGATGAGAGCGCAACTCCGAGGAGCGCGCCGATATTAGAGCCAGGCGGACGGCGAAAGTCGCGCACAGCGGACAACAAAAGCTCCAGCTGATGTTGTTGACGGTGCAACGGGAGAGAGGCGCAAGATGATGAGAGCGCAACTCCGAGGAGCGCGCCGATGTTAGAACCAGGTGGACTGCGAACGCCTCGCAAAGCAAACAACAAAAGCTCCGGCTGATGTTGTTGATGAAGCATCAGGAGAGCAACGGAAAATGATGTGAGCGCAACTCCGAGGAGCGTGCCGATATTCAAGCCAGGCGGACGGCGAATGTCGCACAAAGTGGACAACAAAAGCTCCGGCTGATGTTGTCGATGGTGCGTTAGGAGAGAGTCAGAAGATGAAGAGAGCGCAGTGAGAAACGCAAGCAGCTGCCGATGTTGTTGCGAAAACGACTCCGACTCCGCTTGCAGACGATGTCCCGCCAAAGTATCGACGCCAGTGGCGTCGAACACTAGGGGTTTTTTGACGCCTGACTTGATGAAGTTTGTCCAGGCTCCGGCAAATTAGATAAAATTCCATCCCCTACCACAGTGGCCCGTTCTCTATGAATAAATCTTTTGACCTTAACTGAGTTCGGCCAGAAATCGTTTTTGAAGACTATATCGTAAAGCTGATCGGGGATACCAAGCTTGAAATTTACAAACTTTAAAGTTGTAACGTCGACATCTTTTTTTACAAGTTTTGCACAAGTGAGAGAACTAGCATCCACCTTAAGCTTGGTGGACACATATTTTAAAACAGCATTCGGCTCTGTATCAGTTGCAAACTTTCCGACATGCAAAAATTTCTTGGTCGGCAAAACATGAAGGTCTTCGGCATTTGGAGCCACTCCAACAACATGTTTATTGGGCTTGTTGTTGTTCCTTCTCCTCTTATTCCGAACTTGTATGAAATTTCCTCTCTCCATATCCAGAGCATGATTAGAAGGGTCAACGACCGCGGAAGCCGTAGCAGCAGCAGCCGCATATGACAGGGGTGCTGCAGCTACGTTGGTAGGCCTCGGTAGACGAGGTTTGGGATTTACATTCTGATTCAATGCATCATCTTTAGGGGGGAATGCCTCCAAGAATTTATTTTGAAGGCCCTGATATAAGCGCTCCAGGGCTTTCAATTTATCATCGAATTCATCTATTTTAGAATGCGAATCATTCGCAACCACACAGCTATCACATTGCCATAGTATATTTGGATTTAATAAGAGTTTGAGCACATCATCCGGTAGGGCTACGCAAGAAGTATGATAGGCGCGACGGCACAAAGAAGAGCAGCGAACAGCCTCCGAAGCGCGAAGCTGGGCCAATGTAACATCGGTTTTGCACTCGGGACAGCGGGGAAGTAACATAGCGAGAATTTTTAGCACGTCTGGACGCAAAGAAAGCTAGATGATGATGATGACTTTGTTGTAGTTCTTTAATGGTTATTCTTAATAACGCATTAGCTACATAATTTTCTTTGCCCTTTAGATACTCTACTGTAAAATTATATTCCTCAAATTCAAGTCTTATTCGCGTTAATTTCGAACTCGGACTTACCATTGAAAATAGGTACGTAAGTTGTCTGTGATCTGCTTTGACGGTGAAGTGCCTGCCATAAATATATGGTCTGAAGTGTGTTATTGCCCAATGAAATGCTGAGAGTTCCTGTTCTGTTGTACTTTTGGTACTTTCACCTTTTGTGACCTTGTGACCATGTGGGACTGGATTGATTTTAATGACGTCGTATTTTTTGTCGTCGGGTAAGATTCCTTTATCAGTGCATTTATATCCCAATAAGGTGACTTCAAATTTCTTAAACACATCAGTTAAGTTTTTAGGCATATGTTTCTCGGAACAACCAATGACTATTAAATCATCCATATAAAGGAATGCTTGAGAAGTATCAAGTCTGGAAAATGCTACAGTCACATTCTCTGAAAACAATTTGGCGCTGTTTTTAAGCCGAATGGCAATCGCGTGAAGCTATACAAACCATTGTTCCTTGAAAAAGACGTTATATCCCTGAAACTTTTTTCGAGTTCGCTTTGATAAAAACCTGACATTAAGTCAAGGCATGAAAAATATTTTGCCCTACCTAGTTGATCTAAAATGTCATCAATTCTCGGTAGCGGAAATTTTTCAGATAACAGTTTCTTGTTTATCTGACTATAGTCAATTAATAATCGCCATTTCTCCTTGTCGGAGTCCGGAAAAGACTTTTTCGGAACTAATAATAATGGGCTGTTATAAGCAGATACAGATGGTTCCACAATTTCATCGTTAATTAACTTTTGTACCTGCTATTGAATTTCATCTTTTTGTCTTTGAGGACTTCTATAATGTTTATATATACCGGTTCATCATCCTTCAATCTCAGTATTTGTTTATACAAATTATTAGTAACATAGTTATCGAATCGGTTTCTAGTCCGAATACGTCGCTGTATTGGGTGCATAGGTTTAAAAACTGTGTCTTGAACTGTGGAGGGAAGTTTTTGAAAGTTGAGATAATACAGACTTTTCTCGGTCTGTTATATTCCAGTTTACTACATCGTAGTTGCAAAGTGGTTCATATTTTATGTTATTTATACTGACTACTTGATCGGTATCAGTTGTGTTAAGTAGTCTTAAGAACGTATTTTGAGATGTTGCTATGGTATTTGCTATGTATAAACCATGCTGAATTTTTATACCCGCTACTCGCAGAGTAAAAGGGTATATTAGATTCGTCGAAAAGTATGTAACAGGCAGAAGGAAGCGTTTCCGACCCCATGAAGTATATACAGGGGTGGTCAAAAGTATTTTCACAAAACAAAAGTTAAATATACTCATAATTTGAACTTACATCTTGTTAACTTTGGCATCAATGGAAAGGTAACTTAAATGCCGTTCGAATGATACAATACATTTCTGAACCCATTCAGAACTTATTGAAAAGGACGAATTTGTGTGAAAATCTACTTTTTGAACTTTTTTCCTCGACTTGAAAACTTACATTTTTTGATGCAAAAAGTTTCTTCAAACAAAAATAATAGTAACTACAAAAAGAATTTTTCAAAAATCATTTTGCTTATATTTTTTATGATTGTACATTGTATGTGTGACGCTACAAAAGCGGGAAGCGTGGGAAGAAAATACGACGAAGAACAAAAGCGACATCATTGAGCGAGTGGCTGAACTTTTGGTGGAGTGTTGCCAGAAAGCTTATTTCAAGTCGTGGGGTATCATTGAAATCAAGCAGTTCCAGAGACAGGGTGGTTAATCTATTTACAATTTGCTTTTGATACTACATTTAAGAAAACTTTGTTTAATCTTAATAATCTACAGGACAAAGTTGTAAAATGGAGAGAAGCGAGATCTTGGCATTGCGAGTTGAAGAGTTGAAAGCGGAATTGCAAGAGGGGTTGTTAACCTACTATGGTCTAAATAACGAGGGTGAGTCAGAAACGGAGGATGGTGGTGAAGATGGTCTATCAGTAACTTCCGCAGAAACCACTATAAATCGGCCAAACGCAGCAGGTTGGCATCAAGGACTAGGAAATGAAAGGCAGGGTAGATCATGGTTCACGTTGAAAGATGTCGAGTGCAGTGTTTCGCAGTTTTCTGGGTCGAGTTCCCCAGATATCAACCAATGGATAGGAGAGTTGGAAGATTGTGCAGCTACAGTTGAGTGGAACCCTTTACAGTTGTTTGTGTATGCAAAACAGTTGCTTAGTGGAGCAGCAAAGATGTTTGTGCGTAGCCAGAGGAATATCAAAGACTGGGCAAGTTTGAAATCGGCTTTGTTGGAGGAGTTTGGAATCAAGTTATCCTCAGCAGAAGTTCATCGCAGGTTGGGAAAACGACAGCAGCATAAGGGTGAATCCTTGCACGAGTTTCTTTGTGCACTTATGGAAATTGCAAAGCCCATTTGTTTGGAGAAAGAAAGTTTGATCGAGTATTTCGTTCAGGGTATCCCAGATGCTATATCAAATAAAGCAATGCTATACCAGGCCAGAAACCTCAAGGATCTAAAGCTACAAATAGACGCGTATCAAAAATCACGTGGATCATTCAAATCAGTAAACAAGTATGGTTCACAGGGTAGCAAGGCTGTGCACGACACAAAACAAGATGCGGTAACTGGAGCAGTAAGGAAATGTTTTCGTTGCGGAGATTCATCGCACATGAAGAAAGACTGTCCTGTGAAGGAGAAATGTTTCAAATGCGATCAACCAGGTCACCGAGCAGCACAGTGTAAAGCAGAAGTACAGGTCAAAACAGAGAGAGCAACCAATGTCGTTCAGGACGATAAAGTCGTTTCTTTTCTTCGAGCTTGAAACTGAAATCTGTGTTTTGCAGGAATTCATAATTTAAAGGACTTGTAAGCACAGGTGCTAAATTGTGTTTGATGCGTAGGCGTGTGTTCTTGAAGCTAGGCGTAGGAGTAGCCAGTCTGATTGGTCGTCAGAGAGTTTTGACAGGTATCGGTGAAAGTCAGGTGCTAACACTCGGAAGCTTCGTTACAAAGGTCGTTATCGATGGAATCGACATGTCGGTCGAGTTTCATGTCATACCTGATGATGATATGAAGTTTGACGCAATCTTAGGCACAACAATCTTAAACAGCATTGACATGATGGTAACCAAGTCTGGCACTATATTTTCGCCAAGAGTTCAAAGTGTTCCGCAAAGACCAACGACAGGATCAGATAACCAGGCAGGGCAAAGTACTTGTGTGCAGTTAATTAGCGAATTCGAAAGTATATGCATGATCAGCACGAAAGACTCTAAGACAGTTTCGGCAGTAGATTTGGAGCGTTTGAGTCAGGAGGCAGCTTCTGAAGTGGAGAAGTTGATTGATAATTACAAGCCAGAAAGAAATCTCACTTCCCCAGTCGAGATGAAGATCTTGTTGACAGACGAGTTGCCTGTTTTCCAACATCCGAGACGATTAGCTTATTGCGATCAGAAAATTGTCGATGACCAAGTTCATGAATGGCTAGAGGAAGGGATGATCAAGCCAAGCACATCCGAGTTTGCTTCGCCAGTGGTGCTTGTAGATAAGAAGAACGGGAAGAAGCGATTGTGTTGCGATTATAGAAAGTTAAATGAAAAGATTGTCCGAGATAACTTCCCAACAGCTCAAATGGACTGTGTGATCGAAAAGCTACAAGATGGACAAGTTTTTACAACTCTAGATTTGACTAATAGTTTCTTTCACGTGCCTGTTTCGCCAGAGTCCCTAAAGTATACATCGTTCGTAACTCAGAGTGGTCAGTATGAGTTCCTGATTGTACCCTTCGGTATAACAAACTCTCCAGCAGTGTTTACCAGGTTTATCATGGCAGTAATGCGTGATTCAATTAATAACGAGGATGCGGTTGTATACATGGACGATGTTATCATTTCGAGCAAGAGTATCGATGAGGGCGTGCAGAAGTTGAAGCGAGTTTTGAAAGTGGCACAAGGAAATGGCTTGCGCCTAAATTGGAGTAAATGTCAGGTGTTGAAGCGCAAAGTTAACTTCTTGGGCTATGTCGTTGAAAACGGTACCATCAAGCCAGGTAATGAGAAAACTCAAGCAGTTGCTGATTTTCCGATTCCGCGCGACAAGAAAAGAGTCCAAAGATTCTTAGTATTGACGTCGTACTTCCGTAAGTTTGTGGAAGATTACGCCGTAATTGCCAAACCGTTGTCCGACATGTTGCGCAAGGAGGTGAGGTTCGAGTTTCAAGACCAGCAATTAGCAGCATTTAAAAAGCTAAAAGAAGCGTTGATCAGTGGACCAGTTCTGAAGCTCTATAACCATTCGCTTGACACGGAAATTCTTACTGACGCATCCAAGTTCGGATTTGGAGCCGTTTTGCTTCAACGAGATCCCTGTGATAACTTGCGGCATCCAGTTTTCTACATGAGCGGTAAAACCAAGCCATGTGAGGAAAAGTATCATTCCTATGAACTGGAAGTACTTGCAGTTATTGGAGCCTTGGTAAAGTGGCGGGTGTACGTTCTGGGGAAGAAGTTTAAAATTATTACGGACTGTAACGCTTTTACCATGACCATGAAGAAGAAAGAGATTCCGCTCAGAGTGTCTAGATGGGCGATGTACCTACAAGATTTCGACTACCAAATAGAACACAGGTCAGGTTCGAAGATGAGACATGTCGATGGGTTGAGTAGGGTGTCATGTTATACGCTGACTGACAGTTTGTTTCATCGTTTGCGGTAAGCATAGCTATTAGATGATTGTACAAAGGTGCTCAAAAGTGTCGTTGAGACCAAAGGCTTTAAAGACTTCTACATAGTGAACGAAGTTCTGTTCAAAGATCCTAATAAAGAGTTGCTAGTAGTTCCTTCACTCATGGAAACCGAGATTATCCAGAACAGTCACAAGCAAGGACACTTCTCATCCAAGAAAACTCAGGTTCCTTATACCAATAGACAAAGGAGACAAGCCGCTCGTCACATACCATGTAGATCATGTTGGTCCGATGGAGTTAACCAAAAAACGATATAATCACATTTTCGTAATTGTAGATGCCTTTTCCAAGTACGTATGGTTGTATTCTACACGAAGCACAGGAGTTGAAGAAGTGGTGACCTGTTTGGAGCGCCAGGCTGTTTGTTTTGGAAATCCGTATAGAATAGTGTCACATCGTGGAGCTGCATTCACATCCCACCTGTTCAAGGAGTACTGCGATAGGGAGAAGATCCAACATTTGCTGATTGCAACAGGAGTACCAAGGGGAAACGGACAAGTAGAACGCATGCATAAAATAGTTGTTCCGATGCTCTCCAAACTAAGCCTTGAAAGCCCAGGGTGCAGGTATATGCATGTAGGTAAGGTACAGCAGATCATAAACAACACTGAGCCAAGGAGTACCAAAGTTTCGCCATTCAAACTGCTAACAGGGTTAGATATGCGTATCTCAGGAGATGTCCAGCTCAAGTCATTGATACAGGATTGTTTGATTTCGGAGTTACATGATGAACGCGACAAACTGAGGAAGGAAGCAAGGGAGAACATTCAGAGTATCCAAGCGGAAAACAAGAAAGCTTTTGATGCAAAAAGAAAGGTAGAAAAGAAGTTCCAGTTAAACGATTTGGTAGCCATTAAACGCACCCAGTATGGTACTGGTTTGAAATTGAAAGGAAAGTACCTAGGGCCGTATAAAGTAGTCAAAGTAGGAAACCATGGAAGATACGAAGTTGAAAGGGTGGGAGAAGGTGATGGGCCATTTAAGACATCAACCGTCGCAGAGTACATGAAGGCATTCGGGACGAATCCTGCGTCAGGATGGCCGATTGTGGGATGCGATCGTGGAGAGACAATGACAACTAGAAGCGGTCTCACCTACTGATCCAATATCTTTCCCTTTCTGTACTCGATATTCCTAAGTTATACTCGATAATTCTTAGTTGTACTCGATACCCAGTTGCAACGTGAGTTAAAAGTGGCAACGCACCGCCATACTCACTCGCTGCCAGAATCTCGCCAAGTACAGTTCTATAGCACACGTATATTTTGTAAAACCTAAGTTAACCCGTCGAATGTGAATAAAGCATATCATCATACTATTTAGAGTCAGCGTTATCTTTTCTTAAAAGAGGACCCTGCAATTTTTGGGGGCTCAGCCGAGATAAAGCCTACCATTCGACAGAACTTTCAACTTGGCAAAAACACGTGTGCGGTGTAAGCAGAGAGCTGGAGAAATTGAGCAAATCGGCTAGATATCTTTAACTCGTCATAAGCAATTTGGCTGGAGTGTGACAAAGAAGGCTGGCGCTGAAAGCAGACACGGTTGGTTGCTTTTGCAAGGGCAAGAACTTGGAGACCTAGCGGACGAAGTGCTGGAAGGATTAAGAGGCAGCGGATCGTGGCTGGAGATCTAGGAGAAGCAGCAGACACGGGCTGGAAGCAGTGGAGATTCAGCGAGCAAGACATTGGATCTGGTGTGGTCATCGGAGCATGCGTGCAGGATTGTGCAAGCGGAAGGCTGGTGCACAGATCTTGGCAGCAGTCGAAAGCATCCAGAAAGTTCCAGTTGAGTTTGGAAGTCTTCATTGTATGTGTGACGCTACAAAAGCGGGAAGCGTGAGAAGGAAATACGACGAAGAACAAAAGCGACATCATTGAGCGAGTGGCTGAACTTTTGGTGGAGTGTTGCCAGAAAGTTTATTTCAAGTCGTGGGGTAACATTGAAATCAAGCAGTTCCAGAGACAGGGTGGTTAATCTATTTACAATTTGTTTTTGATACTACATTTAAGAAAACATTGATTCGTCGCACATGAAGAAAGACTGTCCTGTGAAGGAGAAATGTTTCAAATGCGATCAACCAGGTCACCGAGCAGCACAGTGTAAAGCAGAAGTACAGGTCAAAACAGAGAGAGCAACCAATGTCGTTCAGGACGATAAAGTCGTTTCTTTTCTTCGAGCTTGAAACTGAAATCTGTGTTTTGCAGGAATTCATAATTTAAAGGACTTGTGAACACAGGTGCTGAATTGTGTTTGATGCGTAGGCGTGTGTTCTTGAAGCTAGGCGTAGGAGTAGCCAGTCTGATTGGTCGACAGAGAGTTTTGACAGGTATCGGTGAAAGTCAGGTGCTAACACTCGGAAGCTTCGTTACAAAGGTCGTTATCGATGGAATCGACATGTCGGTCGAGTTTCATGTCATACCTGATGATGATATGAAGTTTGACGCAATCTTAGGCACAACAATCTTAAACAGCATTGACATGATGGTAACCAAGTCAGGCACTATATTTTCGCCAAGAGTTCAAAGTGTTCCGCAAAGACCAACGACAGGATCAGACGATAACCAGGCAGGGCAAAGTACTTGTGTGCAGTTAATTAGCGAATTCGAAAGTATATGCATGATCAGCACGAAAGACTCTAAGACAGTTTCGTCAGTAGATTTGGAGCGTTTGAGTCAGGAGGTAGCTTCTGAAGTGGTGAAGTTGATTGATAATTACAAGCCAGAAAGAAATCTCACTTCCCCAGTCGAGATTTAGATCTTGTTGACAGACGAGTTGTCTGTTTTCCAACATCCGAGACGATTAGCTAATTGCGATCAGAAAACTGTCGATGACCAAGTTCAAGAATGGCTAGAGGAAGGGATGATCAAGCCAAGCACATCCGAGTTTGCTTCGCCAGCGGTGCTTGTAGATAAGAAGAACGGGAAGAAGCGATTGTGTTGCGATTATAGAAAGTTAAATGAAAAGATTGTCCGAGATAACTTCCCAACAGCTCAAATGGACTGTGTGATCGAAAAGCTACAAGGTGGACAAGTTTTTACAACTCTAGATTTGACTAATAGTTTCTTTCACGTGTTTGTTTCGCCAGAGTCCCAAAAGTATACTGTAGAGTAAAGACATCTTTTATGTGTTATTGTAATTCTTTATTTAAAATCCTGTCGCCATGTAGAGTAAAGACATATTTTATGTGTTATTGTAATTCTTTATTTAAAATCTTTATTCAAAATCTGGAGCAGCATTAGTGCCGCTTCCAACGTCAAGATGTTTCTGCTTTGACAATTCTCCTTAGGTTCTAAGTAAGCCTAAGTCTCGTAGCTGCGCTGCCTACAGTTAGACGGCAGAGAGACTGCTATGTATATCTAATATATATTAGTGTATTTAATTATGCTCCCTTTAGCTGGAGCGCGAGGGTATATGTATGTACTTGAGTTTGGCTGAGCGACCGGCGTGTGCAACAGAATGCTGACACTTGCACTTTCTGTGAGCGCGCCGATCGACTCATGTTTCGGCCACTTAGGTTTTTGACCGGGCCTTTGTTTATGTAACTACTGCAACAAAGTGTTACAGTGTTTTTGCTTTCAGTACTCTTGGTACAGTAGTTATTCAATATATGTGCATACTACATCTCCCTCCTTTTGAAAAATAACGTAATATTATGAAAATATTTTATTAGTATATTTTACTTAAAGGAATAATTATTTATTTTTTTTATTTTTTTCTTTTTTTAAATTTGTATTTTTTTTTTTGATACAAAGAGAATGGAATTGGGAATAATATTCGTATTTAAAGAAGAAGTATTTCTAAAGCATGGCCATGCTTAATGCAATTATGAAATAAACGGTTTTAATCTATCCTTATGAACTGTTTGTTTTTTGTTCTTATTATTCGTTATTATAATGTTATTTCTTTCTCCTATTTCCGTTACTTTATACGGACCGGTATATTGATAATCTAACTTATGACCTGTTTCATTTCTTAAAAGGACTTGATCACATACTGATATATCTATGTTGTTTATTTTCTGATCATATAGTATCTTATTATTTTCCTTATTTTTTTCTATCATTATTCTAGCTCTTTTGTATGCTACTTCTAATCTATATTTACTTTCCTTAGCATAGTCATCTATATTATATATAGGTTCTATATTTTTTATACTATTAAATTGTTTTGGTAAATTATTTGTTTTACCAAATACTAGCTCATATGGGCAATAATTATGTGCCATTGAAGGGGTCGTGTTGAAACAAAAACGAAATATTGAAGCCATACGTCCCAATCAGTTTTATCAACCGATATATATGAGCGTATGTATTCATTGAAAGTTCTATGACTTCGTTCTATTGTTCCTACTGTCTGGTGGTGGTGTGCCGTAGATGTTATATTTTCAATTTTTAAGTATTTGCACAAGTCATTTATAATGGAATTCTTATATTCTGTACCCATGTCCTTAATGAACGTCTTCATTGGACCGTACTTCAGAATAAATGATTCAAAAATTGCTTTAGCGACAGTGTTCGCGTTTTTATTTGGAACTGGTATGGCAACTAAATATTTAGTCAGGTCACATATTAGAGTGATTGCATACTCATTGCCGTTTTCTGATTTTGGTAATGGACCAATAGTGTCCACTATCACTCTGTCTAAAGCATTTATAGTCGTATCAGTTATTATCAATGGAGTCTTATTGTGCTTAGTTATTTTAGCTTTTTGGCATTTCTGACATTTTCGTATGTATTCAGTAATATCTCGAGTCATACCTTTCCAAAAATAATGTCTTTTGACCTTGGCCAAGGTTTTTGTAATGCCAGTATGACCTCCTTGTATTGGATCATCATGTAATTTAGACAGTATTGCATCTTTTTCGTTTTGGTTTTCTATAAGGGTCACCGGGTTGAGTAGCGCTACTCTTAAGGTATTCAATATCTTGTTGCCCATTTGTTTAAAATTATCTATTGATACATGTTCAAAGATATTTTCCCACGGTGCCATTTTGAGTTGGCTGATTTTGTTTATACCGGCTTGCATTTCAAGCCTTTGGAAAAATTGACCTAAGTCTAGGATTCCATTGGTATATAAATCGCTAACATCATATCTTGCAGTAATTTTCCTACCATGTTTAAATAAACATAGCATATCTTTTACATGCAAGGTCACTACTTTACGTACTTCGTCATTGTTTATGACTTCATATACGTTGGGCTTAGAAGCTTTCTCTATAGATTGCGTAGGCAATTCTATTTGTTTGTTTTCCGCGCGGAATTTCTGTCTATTTAGATATCTAGTAGTGACTTTCTGTATATTTCCAGTAATGTTTTGTAGATCTTTAATGGTTATTCTTCATAACGCATCAGCTACATAATTGTATTTTCCCTTTAGGTATTCAACTGTGAAATCATACTCTTCTAACTCTAGCCTCATACGTGTCAGTTTGGAACTCGGATTTATCATTGAAAATAGATATATTAATGGTCTGTGATCTGTTTTGATTGTAAAGTGATTTCCATAAATATATGGTCGAAAATGTAATATTCCCCAGTGAATTGCAGCTAATTCCTGCTCTGTTGTGCACTTATTACTTTCTCCCTTAGTGAAGGCTCTTGATGCTTATGCAATGGGAAGTTGGAGTCCGTTATGGTTTTGAGTTAAAACCGCTCCACACGCTTGTTTACTTGCATCAGTTATTATACAAAATTCTTTGCCGAAATCGGGATATTGTAGCAAAGTAGGTTCCATTAGTTTTGTTTTTAAATATTGGAATGCGTTTTGGCATTCATCTGTCCATTCAAAAGGAACATTCTTTTTACATAATCTTGTTATGTGCCGTGAATATTCGGCGAAATTTTTTTTGAAACGTCTATAATAATTGCAAAATGCTACAAATCGTCTAGCGCTGTCCGCATTGTGCGGCGCAGGGTAATTCATAATGACGTCATATTTCTTGTCGTCTGGAAGTATTCCTTTATCTGTGCATTTATGACCGAGAAAGGTCACTTTATGCATAAAAAATGAACATTTTTCTGGATGTAACTTTAGATTGTATTTCCTGCATTTCTCAAAAACGTCTGTTAAGTTTTTAAGCATATGTTTCTCGGAACAACCTATAACTATTAAGTCATCCATATAAATGAATGCTTGTGAAGGTTCTAATCCAGAGAATGCAATAGTCATCATTCTTTGAAATGAATTAGGCGCTATTTTTAATCCGAAAGGTAATCGCGTGAAGCGATACGAGCCATTGCTCGTTGAAAATGACGTTATATCCCTTGAACTTTTTTCGAGTTCAATTTGATGAAATCCTGACATTAAGTCAAGGCATGAAAAATATTTTGCTCGTCCCAGTTGATCCAAAATATCATCAATTCTTGGGAGTGGGAATTTATCGGACAGTAATTTTTTATTAATTTGACGATAGTCAATCACTAATCGCCATTTCTTTTATTCTGAACCTGGGGATAGTTTTTTAGGAACAAGTAACAATGGGCTATTATATACAGATACCGATGGTTCAACAATCCCGTCGGTGATCAATTTTCCGACTTGCTTCTGTATTTCATTCACCTGACTGTGTGGGCTTCTGTAATTTTTTATATACACTGGTTCATCATCCTTCAATCTCAGTTTTTGTTTATAAAAATTATTTGTGCTTATTGGTTCGGTTTCCAATCCGAATATATCATTATATTGGGTGCATAGTCTTGAAAGCTGTGATTTGAATTGTGGAGGAAAGTTTTTTGAAAGTTGAGATAATACAGACTTCTCTCTATTTTCGAGATTAGTTTTGACTTCATCGTAGTTCGAAAGTGATTCATAAGCTAAATGATTTGTACTGACTACTTGATGATCTTTATTTGTGGTATTGAGAAGTCTTATGAAAGCATTTTTAGATGTTGCTATGGTACTTGCTATATAAATACCATGCTTAATTTCTTGATTTGGAATCAATACACTGTCTTCTTTTGAATTTAGTTGAATTTTTCTAATAACTTGGGATCTTGCTGGCAGAAGTATTGATTTGTTGCCAGAACTGTATGTTATTGGAACATAAACTGAAAATTTTAAGTTATTAGGTCTGATTATAAGCCAATCTTCAGATGACTTGAAGTCTAATTGACAGTTGTATTTTCTTATAAAATCGATTCCTAAAATGCCATCACAAGGGATAGCGAAATGTAAATCCACGACATGAAAATCATGTTGAATTATGTACTTAGTGGTCTGTATCTCAATAAAAGTTAACCCCGTGGATTTGGTTACCTCTTGACTTATTCCTCTTATGTCTATAATATAATTATCTTGTATGTCATGAAAGACATCAGAATTTTCTTTAACTACTGAAATGTCTGCACCTGTGTCTACTAAAAAGACAAGTTCTTTTCCTGTAGCCACATGATTGAATGAAACAAAAATGTTCTGACTGAGATTAACTGTATGAACCTTTGCATTTTCTACTGTTGAATATCTAAATGGTTTTGTGAGTTTCCCGATGTACTATTGGTTACTCGGATATTATTATTGTTGTGGCCTCGACTCGAGTTGCCACGGCCTCTATAGTTTCCTCTATATTGGTTTCGTCCAGAGTTGTTTTGTGTACTATTGTTGTTGTAATTATTATAACGACTACGAAAGTTACCTCTGTAATTTCCTCGTCCGCGGTTTCCGACGCGCTGCGGGTAATTTTTGTAATATAGGACGGTGTTTGGCTGTCCGGTTGATTCTGTGCAACTGTTTACAAATTTTGATATGGCATCATTCATAGTATTGAAGGTACCAGCTTGCATGATAAGTTTAACCTTATCGATTGTACAATTTTTAGTCATTGCTTTGACTGCATGCTGAGTGGAATAACTTCTGGCTAACTCTAGGGGTAAGCCATCTGTTATTTACGCACCTTCTAAAGATTTCATCATCTGCTCAACCTCTTGTGTGTACTGGTTGGCAGTTTTATTGCGTTGCTGTAGGTTCATCAGTTTTGCTGACGACACTTCTACAGTTTCGCCTTTGACGTTGCTTTTTAATCTTGAAATGACTTCAGTTACTGTTGTTTCATTTCCGATTAAATTTCTGGCGACACCTTTTAGCTTTGTTTTTATTATGGAAACTGCTAATTGTTCGTGCTCGCCTTTTATTGATTCTATAATTTGTAATGCATCAATAAAGCTTGTAAAGTTTTCAGCTTTACCATCGAAAACTGGTATAAGCTTGGATGCTGTATTAATAAAATCAATATCAGATTGTGCCATTGTGATATTGTTTCCTATTTTATTTTCTATTATGCTTGAACTATCATCAGAATCTGTAGAATTATCCAGATCTGACATTTAGGATTTGTTTCTGTAAGGTCGTCCGATTCTATTTGGTCAATGTCAGTTTGTTTTGTTGATTCCGGTTCATCACCAGTTTCAACTGCTAGGGAAGTGTTAATTATAGTCGGTACTGATATGTCCAACTTAAACTTTTGTTTAATTGATATTAAATTAGATCGTAGTCTGATCAAGAATTTTGATACTTGGGACCAATGATCTTGATTTAATTTTTCCCTCTGGCCATATATTAGTATTCGTGCTTCATTAAAGCATTTTACTAGAATTTCCACATGTTTTTTAATAGTATTGTTTTGAATTGGTCTGTTTTGAGTAAGTGACTTATATGATTTATCAAAGTCAACTTTTATGTTATTTATCTGCTTATATAATTCATTCCATTCCATTATATTGTGGAGATGAATTATTTCTTAAAGACCATCATTACTATTGTTCTACCTAGTATTGGGTGTTCGTCTACTACTGATCTAACTTGTACCCTTGGAATGGTGGATAGGACAATTCCCTTTTGGGTGCTTGTGCAATGAATTAGTGGAGAGGCATCTAAATTAAATGTTTCAATATATACATTTTCTAATTCATAAATGCTTACTGAAGTTGGTGCAACTAATTGCAGAATTCTTCCTTTAAAATGAATGTCCCTATCATATGTGTCTCTAATTGCTTTTAGAGTAGCCATTTTTGATTAATTAATTTTTATTTATTTATTTTTATATTATTCCATTTTCTTTAATTTTAATATTTTGATTACAGCAATATTTTTATATTAATGTTGTTTGTGCCAAAAATTTTTAAATTTTGTCCAGATCATTTGCCTGGCTCATATATTTTTTCTTAAGACATTTATTATGCAATTTATAAAGTTTATAGAAACAATTTTCGCACATTATAACAACAATTATTATTAACAATGTATGAATTAATTCTAAGTCAATGGTGTTTGACTCTACCTTATTAATAACATTTGCAGTGGAATCCACTGTTTTTGTATCTATTAAACCCATCTTTGGGGTTGTTATTCTTAATATATATCTTGGTCTGTCAAATACTTTAGATTTTTGAATTAATTCGTAAATGTTGTTAATGTTATTCATTAAGCCTAGTACTCACATCGACGAAAACCGCGAGCTAACCATAGGAGTGAGCGAGAGGCAAACAGGCGGCTAAAGGTTTTCGTCGGGTCTGTTTTTCAGCGCGGTACTCAGATGAGCTAAGGAAATACCAGAAAAAATACCAGATTTCGCGAGTGAATTTTCGATGAACGCCGTTAGCCGCGGCCCAAAGAATAAGAAATTTAATCTTTGGCGGTGTTGGTGCAGAAGCGGTGGGGAATTCAAAAATTAAAAATGGAAGAAAAACACCCAAAACGGAAAGGTCAGTGCAGATGAAAAAGGATGCCTAATCCAAGCTGTTGCCCATTATTGTGGGACTTGACCGACAGGAAGCAGTACCACAACGGGTCAAATCCGCAGAATAGTTGAAGCGCTGGAGGAGATCCACTAGAAAATGCCAGTGGGATGGAACATGGAACATCGCTCGATCTCCGACGAGCTCTTCATTGAGGACTCCTCCTTCACCAGCTACTTGGCAGCTGGTGATGGAGCGGAGATAGAGGATGCGCCGGCTTCTATAGGGAGGAGGAAATAAGGTCGCCCGCAAAGGGACAGCTGGAGGAGCCATTACCAGCCATTATTGGCCAGCTCGGAGCTGGACTACAGATGGCGCGGGAAAGATGGCGAAGCATCCGTGGGACGAGAAGGAAGCCTTAAGCTTCTAATTTACATAAGTAAAAACATTCGTTGAAAATTTCATTTATTTTTATTTTAATTTCTTTGTGCACCAGCAGACTCTCCTTTTTAAAAATGCTTCAATTGATTTGTTTTCCGTTTGTCAACAAACCCAGCTGCTTGACAGTAAGACCATGCCACATGCATGGCGGGTGAACTTTGAAAACTTCGGCCACACTACAAAGAATAAGATTTTTCGACTAGTGAAACTCTTAGCCGATCTGAGTACTAGGCTTTAACAACTAGTTTGATATGATTAATTTTGATTTGACTTTTTTTTTTGACCAATTATTATTATATTTGACATATAATTTCCTGCCTATTTTGTGTATGGTTTTCAGGCCATACTCTAATCGGGCAACTTTTATGTCGCTCAATTTTAACAATTGTTTTTATAAAATAAATAAAAAAATATGCATCGCAGTGCAATTCAAAAAAATTTTGCAACGCAGTTCAAAGAAAAAAAATTATGCGCTCTTGGTAGCGCTGTCGGTTGGTACCGGTGCTGTGCAGCCTCTATGGTGGGGCACCGGTGCTGGCTACACAGGTGTACTCGCAGAAGGGGGAGTACAGTGGTCCCTCGCAGTCATCCGGGCACGTCTTCTTCAGCTTTGGGATGGCAACTTTATCTGGAGGAGGCAATGTGATTTTATTTTTGGCAATATTTGGGATTACTGGGTAGGTGGATGTGTCTGTGGCTGTGGTCTGATTCTTACGTACTGATAGCAAATTTTTTAAGTATTCAACTTCGGCATGTATTTTTACCGAGTCGTTCCACTTTATTGCTTTGCCGCTGTTGAGCAGCTTCAGTAGATGAGCCTTTCTGGCTTTCAATCTTTTTACCACGCCACTTCTTTTGGCACACATCACACTCTACTCACTGCGTTTCTTCTCTTGGTTCTTGTTTTTGTAGTGTATGTTGCCGTTGTCGCCGTTGTTGCCGTTTGTTGTTGTTGCCTTTTGCTGTCTTCTTATCCTGTGAGGTCCATATCCAGGTCCATATTCCGGACCAATGTCACGGTCGCCATGTAGAGTAAAGACATCTTTTATGTGTTATTGTAATTCTTTATTTAAAATCCTGTCGCCATGTAGAGTAAAGACATCTTATATGTGTTATTGTAATTCTTTATTTAAAATCTTTATTTAAAATCTGGAGCAGCATTAGTGCCGCTTCCAACGTCAAGTTGTTTCTGCTTTGACAATTCTCCTTAGGTTCTAAGTAAGCCTAAGTCTCGTAGCTGCGCTGCCTACAGTTGGACGGCAGAGAGACGGCTATGTATATCTTATATATATTAGTGTATTTAATTATGCTCCCTTTAGCTGGAGCGCGAGGGTATATGTATGTACTTGAGTTTGGCTGAGCGACCGGCGTGTGCAACAGAATGCTGACACTTGCACTTTCTGTGAGCGCGCCGATCGACTCATGTTTCGGCCACTTAGGTTTTTGACCGGGCCTTTGTTTATGTAAACACTGCAACAAAGTGTTACAGTGTGTTTGCTTCAAGTTCTCTTGGTACAGTAGTTATTCAATATATGTGCATACTACAATACATCGTTCGTAACTCAGAGTGGTCAGTATGAGTTCCTGTTTGTACCCTTCGGTATAACAAACTCTCCAGCAGTGTTTACCAGGTTTACAGGTATACATGGACGATGTTACCATTTCGAGCAAGAGTATCGATAAGGGCGTGCAGACTTTGAAGCGAGTTTTGAAAGTGGCACAAGGAAATGGCTTGCGCATAAATTGGAGTAAATGTCAGGTGTTGAAGCGCAAAGTTAACTTCTTGGGCTGTGTCGTTGGAAACGGAACCATCAAGCCAGGTAATGAGAAAACTCAAGGAGTTGCTGATTTTCCGATTCCGCGCGACAAGAAAAGAGTCCAAAGATTCTTAGGATTGACGTCGTACTTCCGTAAGTTTGTGGAAGGTTACGCCGTAATTGCCAAACCGTTGTCCGACATGTTGCGCAAGGAGGTGAGGTTCGAGTTTCAAGACCAGCAATTAGCAGCATTTAAAAAGCTAAAAGAAGCGTTGATCAGTGAACCAGTTCTGAAGCTCTACAACCATTCGCTTGACACGGAAATTCATACCGACGCATCCAAGTTCGGATTTGGAGCCGTTTTGCTTCAACGAGACCCCTGTGATAACTTGCGGCATCCAGTTTTCTACATGAGCGGTAAAATCAAGCCATGTGATGAAAAGTATCATTCCTATGAACTGGAAGTACTTGCAGTTATTGGAGCCTTGGTAAAGTGGCGGGTGTACGTTCTGGGGAAGAAGTTTAAAATTATTACGGACTGTAACGCTTTTACCATGACCATGAAGAAGAAAGACATTCCGCTCAGAGTGTCTAGATGGGCGATGTACCTACAAGATTTCGACTACGAAATAGAACACAGGTCAGGTTCGAAGATGAGACATGTCGATGCGTTGAGTAGGGTGTCATGTTATACGCTGACTGATAGTTTGTTTCATCGTTTGCGGGAAGCACACCTATTAGATGATTGGACAAAGGTGCTCAAAAGTGTCGTTGAGACCAAAGGCTATGAAGACTTCTACATAGTGAACGAAGTTCTGTTCAAAGATCCTAATAAAGAGTTGCTAGCAGTTCCTTCACTCATGGAAACCGAGATTATCCAGAACAGTCACAAGCAAGGACACTTCTCATCCAAGAAAACTCAGGATTTGATTGAGAAGTCGTATTACATTCCGAAGATAAAAGAGAAAGTAGCGCGACTAGTTGATAGCTGCGTAGAGTGTATCCTTGTGAATGCGAAGGCTGGTAGGCAAGAAGGGTTCCTTACACCAATAGACAAAGGTTACAAGCCGCTCGTCACATACCGTGTAGATCATGTTGGTCCGATGGAGTTAACCAAAAAACGATATAATCACATTTTCGTAATTGTAGATGCCTTTTCCAAGTACGTATGGTTGTATTCTACACGAAGCACAGGGGTTGAAGAAGTGGTGACCTGTTTGGAGCGCCAGGCTGTTTGTTTTGGAAATCCGTATAGGATAGTGTCAGATCGTGGAGCTGCATTCACATCCCACCTGTTCAAGGAGTACTGCGATAGGGAGAAGATCCAACATTTGCTGATTGCAACAGGAGTACCAAGGGGAAACGGACAAGTAGAACGCATGCAAAATAGTTGTTCCGATGCTCTCCAAACTAAGCCTTGAAAGCCCAGGGTGCAGGTATATGCATGTAGGTAAGGTACAGCAGATCATAAACAACACTGAGCCAAGGAGTACCAAAGTTTCGCCATTCAAACTGCTAACAGGGATAGATATGCGTATCTCAGGAGATGTCCAGCTCAAGTCATTGATACAGGATTGTTTGATTTCGGAGTTACATGATGAACGCGACAAACTGAGGAAGGAAGCAAGGGAGAACATTCAGAGTATCCAAGCGGAAAACAAGAAAGCTTTTGATGCAAAAAGAAAGGTAGAAAAGAAGTTCCAGTTAAACGATTTGGTAGCCATTAAACGCACCCAGTATGGTACTGGTTTGAAATTGAAAGGAAAGTACCTAGGGCCGTATAAAGTAGTCAAAGTAGGACACCATGGAAGATACGAAGTTGAAAGGGTGGGAGAAGGTGATGGGCCATTTAAGACATCAACCGTCGCAGAGTACATGAAGGCATTCGGGACGAATCCTGCGTCAGGAGGGCCGATTGTGGGATGCGGTAGTGGAGAGACAATGACAACTAGAAGCGGTCTCACCTACTGATCCAATATCTTTCCCTTTCTGTACTCGATATTCCTAAGTTATACTCGATAATTCTAAGTTGTACTCGATACCCAGTTGCAACGTGAGTGAAAAGTGGCAACGCACCGCCATACTCACTCGCTGCCAGAATCTCGCCAAGTACAGTTCTATAGCACACGTATATTTTGTAAAACCTAAGTTAACCCGTCGAATGTGAATAAAGCATATCATCATACTATTTTAAGACAGCGTTATCCTTTCTAAAAAGAGGACCCTGCATATATATTCTTGATCCGGATCACTAGCCGAGTCGATCTAGCAATGTCCGTCTGTCCGTCTGTCCGTCCGTCCGGATGAACGCTGAGATCTCGGAAACTATAAGAGCTACGCTATTGAGATGCAGATTCCTGAGCTTCTTACGCAGCGCAAGTTTGTTTCAGCAGAGTGCCACGCCCACTCCTACGCCCACAAACCGCCCAAAACTGTGGCTCCTACAGTTCTGACGCTAGAATAAAAATGAAATGTATTGATCTCATAAATACCTATCAATTGATTAAAAAAAAAGTTTCCCACGCCCACTTTAACGCCCACAACCCGCCCACAAACTTAAAAAAAATCGTAAATATGAATGTGGATATTTAGATATTTAGATTCCGTAGCCTTGTACGCAGCGCTAGATTGTTACGCGAATATGGCACGCCCCCTCTAACGCCCACAAACCGCCCAAACCTGTGGCGCCCACAATTTTCATGCTAGATAAAAAATCTTAACTAAAATGTGTTGGTCTCGTCAATACCTATCGATTGATCCAAAAAAAATTGGCCACCCCCACTCTGACGCCCATAACGCTTAAATCTGTCTACCGCCGGTAGGTGGCGCACTTTAATCTCGCTTGGCTGCTTGCATATCTCCATTTCCCTTTGGTCCCTTTAGCTGAGTAACGGGTATCTGATAGTCGAGGTAATCGACTATAGCGTTCTTCCTTGTTTTTAATTAAATCGATTCCTAATATTCCATCACAGAGAATGGCGAATTGTTAAGTTACAATATGAAAATTATGTGGGATTATGTATTTGTTTATTTATTTATATATTTATTTCGCCCACGCACATTGGGCCATAGAGCCGATTTTTCGACGATAGTGTCGATGCACATAAAAATACAGGGGTGGTCAAAAGTATTTTCACAAAATCAAAGTTAAATATACTCATAATTTGAACTTACTTCTTGTTAACTTTGGCATCAATAGAAAGGTAATTTAAATGCCTTTTGAATGATACAATACATTTCTTAACCCATTCAGTACTTATTGAAAAGGACGAATTTGTGTAAACATCTACTTTTTAAACTTTTTTCCTCGATTTGAAAACTTTAATTTTTTGATGCAAAAAGTTTCTTCAAACAAAAATAATAGTAACTGCATAAAAAATTTTTCAAAAATCATTTTGCTTATATTTTTTATGATTTCTTGAAGGTGACAATGTCGGAAAAAATTTGTATAAAAAAAAAGGAAAACAAGAAAGGAATTTAGCTTCGGCAAGCCGAAGCTTATATACCCTTGCAGCTATAATTATTAAATTTAAAAACACAAAAAATGATATTCCCAATAGTATAAGATAATATGTCAAAAAACACCGAATCTATAATTTGTTTCATATTATTTTCCTACCAATTTTCCGATCGTTCCTATGGCAGCTATATGATATAGTCGTCCGATTTTGATAAAATTAAATTCGAAATTCAGAATTAATTAAAAAATGTTATTTCCAAGCGTAGGAGGTTATATGTTAAAAAACACCGAAGCTATAATTTGTTTCATATTATTTTCCTACCAATTTTCCGACCGTTCCTATGGCAGCTATATGATATAGTCGTCCGATTTTGATAAAATTAAATTCGAAATTCAGAACTAATTAAAAAATTTTATTTCCAAGCGTTTGAGGTTATATGTTGAAAAACACCGAAGCTATAATTTGTTTCCTATTATTTTTCCATCAATTTTCCGATCGTTCCTATGGCAGCTATATGATATAGTCATCCGATTGCGATAAAATTTAATTCAAAATTCAAAACTAATAAAAAAAATTTATTTCCAAGCTTAAGAGGTTATATTCTAAAAAACACCAAAGATACAATTAAAAAAAATTTTTTTTTTCGATTATTCCTATGGGAGCTATAAGAAATAGTTGTCCGATCCGGCTGGTTCCGACCTATATACTACCTGCAAAAGATATAAGACTTTTGATAGCTTTAAAACTGAGAGACAAGTTTGCGTAGAAACGGACGGACAGACGGACATGGCTAGATCGACTCGTCTAGTGATGCTGATCAAGAATATATATACTTTATGGGGTCGGAAACGTCTCTTTCACTGCGTTGCAAACTTCTGACTGAGATCAATATACCCTCTGCAAGGGTATACAAATATTTCTAGCTTAAGCTTAAGAATTGATTTGTTTGAGAAGTAGTCCAACTGCATATCAATTGGAAGTGCGTTAGACTCATATAAGGCCCTATATAGGGGCTCATTTTGGGCCTAATTTATCCGCCGCCGCTTGAGAAAAAAGGGATAAAAATTTCGAAGTTGTCTAGACGGAGTGTGAAATTCAACTTTCGAGAGTAGTTCCGGACAGTCGATCCTACCATTCACCAAATCAGAGATGAGGCAAACGGCGAAGATACTTCTACGATGCGCAAGGGATGGTAGGTGAACAAGCCTACATTGCTGGTGGTACGAAGGGATAGCGTCTAACAACCTTATCGGCAACAAAGCGAATTTCGGAAGTTGTTTCTGTAGTCGTTCTATTCTATTTCCGTGAGTGGTAGTGAAGGGATTCCAAATAAGAGCCACATATTCTAGTTTAGATCGGACAAATGCATACTAAAGCGCAAGTCTGGTGTAGGGATCCGTGAATAGTGATGCGTTCCGTTTCACAAATCCAAACATGGCATAGGACCTGGGCATGATGTAATCGAGGTGTGCTGCGAACTTAAATTTCGAGTCAAACATCACACTTAGATCCAAGGATTCCTGCCGCAGTTGTAGAGGTTGACCATTGATTTTCTAGGATGTGACGAAATTGTATAACGATTTACTGTGGGTGATATAGAAGCTCTTTTTAATGTTAAGAGGAAGCGAATTCCGGCTACACCAAGAGCTCAACGAATCTAAGTCATGTTGAAGCAATTGTGAGTCTGTCCCTATTTTAATAGACTTAAACATTTTTAAATCATCTTCATACCGTAAACACTCTGAAGATGATGAAAAGCAGAGGTCCCATAGGACTCCCCTGAGGAAGGCCAGAGGTTGCAAAATAGGAATCCGAGAATTTTCCATTAATATTCACTCTATAAAGACGATGGTGTAAATATGATTTTATCCAATTTAGTAATGTCGAATGTATACTCAAGCGGGTCAGTTTTTCCAGTAGGGCACTGTGGCAAAATTTTTCAAAGGCTTTCGCATATCAAAGGCATAAATGCAATAGTTGCTGAAAACGGCAAGGTTAGTCGTGGTTGACCGAATGCTACAAAACCTTCTGAGAAGTGGTTATGTATGTTTTCAAGAAATAATAATTTATGGGCAACAATGAGTTCGAAGAGTTTAGCGATATTACTGATCTTTGCATAGGCCTGTAGTTGGCAATGTTATTCTTCGGCCCTGATTTTAAAATTGGAGTCACGGATGCGACCTTTCATCTATCCGCAAAGTGTCCACTAGAAAGTGATTTATCAAAGAGAAGTTTTAGTGGTACGCATCGCACCTCTATACAATGTTTCAGAATGTTGGCCGGAATCCTATCACAATTATCGCATTTAAGGTTTGAGAATCATACCAGGCTGCTGTTGGATCAAAACTAGCTTTAAAATAAGAGGCAAAGAGATTTGCAGTTTCTGTATTTAAATGCGAAGGTAAATTCCCTAGGAACATATCAGATGGGACTGAAAAGAGTTGGGATTACTTTTTAGCTCGATCTCTCGCTATATACTGATTGTAAATAAAATTATTTATAAATTAAAGTTCTCGTTTGTGCTGCAAGTGATTATTCCAATCACCATGATCCTGTGTAACTAAAAACCTTTTATAGAATTTATTTCTAAGATTTGTTACGTGGGCACATTAGTGCCCGAGTCCTGACAGGGACTTAAGCCGAGGGAGAGGCGTCCGATGTTCAGGCACCATTTGCCGGCATAAGCTACGTCGTATTCGGGCCGTGGAATCTTGGTAAGCCTTTCTCCTCTCCATCATAACGAGAATAAATATTTAAAGTGCCTGGAAAATAATATTAGTCATAAAGTTCGTCAGTCGTCAGTCCACACTGCCCCACAAGCATAGCTGTCGCTTGATCGCAATACGATCGGGCTGTGTTTTGGCCATATTCCGTCCCCTTCACACATTCGTGTTCCAATGGATAGTCGCGGGCCGCGCAATACGATCCCCTATTGTCAAGGCTGTCCGTCGAAAGTTATGTCATTGTTCTTGACCTACTCCACTTCTCGCGTCAGCACACCCCCCTTAATAATTCTTTTACATTATAAATTTATTGGGTAATATTTATATCGGCGTGCGCCGTGGATGAATAACACAATTTTGGCTAACTCATTTGGAAATTAAATTAATTGACAATTATTTGGTTAGCGGAGAGTACCGAATTTATCACCCGTGAAGGTGCACACATCAGCAAAATTCGGACTATTCACGACTGCAAACGTCGCTCAGAGGGCTCTTGCAATTGTCATACAACTACAAGGCTTATACTCACCGCTGAAAAATTAACATTTAATTATTATATATATAAATGTAAAATGTATAAAAAGAGGAATGTATATCTAAATGATTATATATCAATAGTTATTATATATGAATATTATTATATGAATTCTAAAAGATTAATTCTTGATCTTAACTAGGAAGGTATTAACATTGCCCAAAAATACATTTCTATCTAAACGGGAGAGAACAATGACCGTTGAAACGGTAGAGATAATAATTGCCTTTTCGGTCTTGTTACAGTGTACAAGGGGTGAGAAATCTAGACGGTAGGTCTCAATATATAGGTTCTCTAATTCATCTACAGTTATTGATTGGGTTGCTTTTGATAACAAATATAGAATTCTTACGTTGAACTGTGGATCATTGTCTATAGTCTTTGCTAATGCTTCTGTAGTGATCATGGTGCTCGAATATATACATATATATATATGTATTCATAATAGAAAACTTACCCTCCTTTCAATTCTGGGCGATGTGATCTCGACGCTCCGGATCCTGGGCTTTGGGAGATGTTACAATTGGTTTGTATATATATATATACGTGCAATATTGGATGGCGGTTCACAAAAACATAACACAAAAATTACGTTACACAAAAAAAATAACACTATTGCTGTACGGATATGTATGTATGTATGTATGCATCGTATGGGAGTTCCACTGCGGCACACGTCAGTTCCAATGCTCGGGCTGGGGCTGGTTGGTGCAGCTCCAATCGCTCGTTCAACGTATTTGTGGGTTCGGTTACACTTGCATTCAGAAATGCATGCACTCGCAAATTGTTTGTGATTGTTTTGGCGATTCACTTTTTGTTTGTATCAGAATGGAGATTCACGTTTTGTTTGTGATTTTAAATGCCTTTAATTCGCCTTTTCATGCTTGTCTTTTCTTGTTTGACTTTGCTGGAACTGCTTTGCTTATGCTCCGATGTGGGTCACTACTTTCTCCAGGGCGTGATGTTGGTCGCGGCGTCTCTGAACAGAGCTCTTTTAGATCTTGACGACTTTAAGAATCACCAGAACCAGGAGTAGTCCAACGATTAGCTTCATGGTCTTGTTAACATCTTGAAATCATCCTTGCGGTCAACGATCTCCACGGTGTTAATGAGATTGGCGGTGCTGCCGACCACTTTGGACGTTTTGCTGCCCATCTTGGGGTTCTTAGGCCATACGCTTGGTTCACCAGTTCTCTTCGTCCTTCGGAGTTTGCAGGTGGACTTCCTTCAGGATGCCGTCGAACGCAGGACATGTCAGGAAGATCAGAACAAATTCTGTCTGACTTCTCTATTTGGCTGGGGTCTTTTATACCGGATGAATTATCTAGGTGTTCCCACCTAGGGGTACTGTTTCTCTATTTCCCCTTAGGAGTCAACGGCCGGCTGGTGCACTTTGCCACCTACTGGAGTACGGTTACGAGTTGAACGTGGTCGTTGTTCTGACGCGACACCCGTGAGTTGTCGAATTGTATTGCTGGTTTACCCTTATCAATCTGAGTGTGGTTAGTCATTAGCGGCCCCTACCCTCAACTTAAGACAGTTGTTTTGCCGGGGTTAATCTTTGTATGGGGAGGGCGTACGTAACAGATATTAAAAGCTTTTTCAAACCTTTCGTATACCAAGGCAACTTAAATGAACTGTGGACTCTTTCTCGAGCAGTGTTCTTAATAAGGCTTAAAATAACAACTAAAAAAGTGTCAAAACACGACTCCAAACTGACATGCGATAAAACTGACTTCTAGTTACTGGCAGAGATCTCATTTCTGATGGCACAAAGGCTGGTTTCATTGAAAATAAATCTAGGCGAATATTCAGCTGAAGGCTCTAAACTGTAAAAGTTTATACCTAGTAGAAATGGCCTATGATGGATATCACAATTGCTTATAGGTGAATTACATTGAACTAAAGCAAAGTTAATATCAGCGCTAGCGAATATTAAGTCTAAAATTTTAAGTAAGTTAGTGAATATATTATTGACGTGTATTAAGCCCATGTAAATATCATCGATGAAAAGAATCTCGTGTGGTTGATGTTGGTTGCTTGCAGTGAAGAGTGATGCTCCGGATCCTGAGACCAAACGAGGGATGATAGATTAAAGTCGCCAATCACACAGATATGTTTATGGTCCTGCAGATTATTGAAGATGTCGGTAATGTTTTCCACATAAGCCTTATAAAGTTTATATGAACCATTCGGTGGTATGTATGACACCATAATTTGCAGCGTTTCCGATTCTCCAATTATCGACACCGAAACTTGATCAAGAAGGGTATCTTCAATGAGAAGTCCAATTGACAAGCAGCGCAAATTGCAGCGAACAGCATCAAATACACCACCCTCTCTAGCACAGTGGGTTTACGTGCTATCTCTGTCTTTGCGGAACACATGGTACAAATTGGAGTCGAAGAATTCATTTGAGTAAAAGTTTATGTTGAGCCAAGTTTCAACTAAAACTATAACATTAAACTCGCATTGGGTAAGGTATACTTGCTCCGCCTTTGTCCGCATTCCAGAGATGTTTTGAAAAAAAAACTTTTGGTGGAGCTGTACTCACAAAAGCACGATCAACAAAGCACGATAATGTAGTGATATTGATACGAATATTATCATGCAGATTAGGATCGATGCATTCCTGAAGTTTGCCAGATACTTTTAGTAAAGAGCAACTAGTTCTTAAGAGCGATGGCAATGTCGCCGTTAGAAGAGGATATCTATCCAAGTTGAGAAGAGATGGGCAAAGTTGTTGTTGATGCAGCCATCGAGAAGAGCCACACAAAGCAATCGATACAAAATCCAAGCAATTTCGAATGGTCAGAGAGGAGCGTGCTGATAAGGCAATGATATTGTGACCGCAAGTATGACTCAAAGCAAGTTTCGAAAGCTCAAGCCGTTGGGTTTTAGATGCACGGTTCGATTGTGATGAGCGCACAACTCCGACGGGCGCGCCTAGAGCGGGAATATGAAATATGATGAATCTTGATGGAATGTGGTGAAAGCGCCTCTCCAGTGAGCGTTTTATGAACGTCATACAAAACAGAAAACGAAGAATCCAGCTGATGATGTTTTTGATTTGGGAGTGACGAGCACCCAATACTTAAGAGTGCACTGGGAGCGGCGTATGAGTGAGTAATAGTAGCAGCTTGCGATATGGAAGTCAGCGGACGTTGACATTGCGAATAAGTTGCATGAAGATGAGGAAGAGGATCATACAAATTTGGCGTATTCAAATCGACACCAGAGGCGCCTATTATTAGGGGGTTTTTGAGTCCAATGTTTGATGATTGTGCAAATCCAGAACGTTGCCATCAACAATGGGCCTATCCCTGTGGATGAATCGACTGACTTTGATTGCAAAGTGAAAGTACTGCTTAGGTATTCCTAATTTATAATTGACGAACTCCAAACTTTTCGGTATCCACACCTAGCTTATTTGCTACATATTCACACACAGAAACCGATTTAACGTGCGCTATGAATCTGCCAATATGAAGGAATTTATTGCCCGGCACAACTTCGAGTTGTTCACAACTAGGAGCTTGACCAACTATTTGCCTCTTGTTCCTGTGATTCTTTGCATGGTTCCTGGCGGCAGTAGAAACTGGTGCGGGGGGTACCAGGCCTGCATGGTTGGCTTGACGACCAATAAAAGAAGCTGAGCCAATGGTTTCACCACTTTTTTACGCTGACTGACATTGCTATTGTCAGTGGCAGAATTGGGAAAAGCCTTCAGAAGCTTTTAGTTTAAATCCATGTATAGACTCTTCAGGCCATGAAGTTCTTCCATTACTTCATAGATTTTGGAGTGTGAATAATTACTCTCAAAACAGCATGGGCATATTAGTGCCCGAGTCCTGACAGGGACTTGGGCCGAGGGAGAGGCGTCCGATGTTCAGGCACCATTTGCCGGCATAAGCTACGTCGTATTCGGGTCGTGGGATCTTGGTAAGCCTCTCTCCTCTCCAACATAACGAGAATAAATATTAAAAGTGCCTGGAAAATAATATTAGTCATAAAGTTCGTCAGTCGTCAGTCCACACTGCCCCACAAGCTTAGCTGTCGCTTGATCGCAATACGATCGGGCTGTGTTTTGGCCATATTCCCTCCCCTTCACACATTCGTGTGCCAATGGATCGTCGCGGGCCGCGCAATACGATCCCCTATTGTCAAGGTTGTCCGTAAAAGTTATGTCATTGTTCTTGACCTACCCACTTCTCGCGTCAGCACACCCCCTTAATAGAGCTCTAGCACTTCATGTTTTTATATTCTTTTACATTATAAATTTATTGGATAATATTTATATCGGCGAGTGCCGTGGATGAATAACATAATGTTGACAATATTTGGTTAGCGGAGAGTATCGAATTTACCACCTGTGAAGGTGCACACATCAGCAAAATGCTGACTATTCACGACTACAAAACGTCGCTCAGAGAGCTCTTGCAATTGTACATACAACAACAAGGCTGATACTCGCCGCTGGAAAAGTTTATAGTAGTCTATAAAACTGTAGGATACTGCACGGATATTTATATATGTATGTTTATAAGAAAGGAACCGTGTTCCGACAAACTTACCCCCTCTTTAAATCCTGGGCGATGAGATCTCGACGCTCCGGATCCTGGGCTTTGGAAAATATTATATTGGATATATATATATATTTACATGAGTCGTTCTTCGCCCGAATAAAAAATCAGGAGATTTTTTATATTTGTTGGTTATTCTTTACTAGAACGTTTTTAAAAAGACTAATTGTATGTTACAGAATTGGTTAGAATGAAACCTCGGTTTGCGTCTTAGAATTTACTGTTAGTGCATTAGGTGATGCAATCGCAAGTGGATGATGCGATCGCCACTTCTTTGTTTATGTTTACATAATTCGGTTGAGGTTTTTATGTTCAGAAGTATCTCAGAATTGATGTTTGTCAAGTAGTCGTGTTTTAATAACTTTGGATTGAATATTCCTAATCTTGCTAACTGCATTCCCATTTCCAGGTCTTCAATGTATTCTGCGAAATGTTCTAAATTAAAATCCCATAATTCAAGAATTTTTTCGTTTTCGTTGTATTTGAGATGCTTGTTTATTATATCGATGGCTTTGTTAACTGTATCGATTATATTATTTAGTTCGTTTACCTGTACACTGTTTTGAGCTATAACATTGATTTTTTCTTCTAATTCTTCTTTATCATTATTATCTAATGTTCCAAAAAGATATTTGTAAGCTGTTCCTACAAAATTAGCTAATCCTCTTTTGTTTCTCCTAACAATTTTTAACCCATTCATTTCTCTTTGTAGTTTTTCCGTTAAATATTTAATCTGTATTATTTCCTTAAAGCCAAACGCTTGTGATAGCAAATTTTTGTAAGTTTCTTCCGTTTTTGTAATATTAATTGTGAGACAATGGTATTCAAAACTATCTGGGATGTTGATTGTGTCGGTCATAAATAACAAATAGCCATTGTATGATTTTATAGGGTTAATTTCTATACATTGGTTGTTACCCATTGGGATCATTATTATTAACGTTGATGTCAGAAAGATGAAAGTTAAAGCGCTGGGTCTTGATCTGGGTCCTCCTGTAAATATTTACTTTTATTAACTTTCTTTTGTCTCTGGAAGTTTGTTTTGTAATGTTTTATTTTTCGACCTCTGTTAGTTTCCTCAAAATGATCATTATCTATTTGTTCTATATTTCCTGTCTTTTTATAAGGATTGTGTAATTTCCCGTGAATTATGGGAGCCTTTCTTAATTTGGTATTTACCTCAAAATGTTGTCGTTTTTTATTAAGTTGTTCTATTTTAGCTTCTTTTATAATTTGGCTATTATATAGAGGGGTACCTGCATAAATAAAAATATCAGCTGGGGTTCTACCTGTTGCATTGTGTTTTATTTTGTGATTGTAAGTATACAGTATTACTTCCATTTTCATAAGTTTATTTTCCGGATTGTCGCTGGTCTCGATCACACGTATTTTTTCGTTAATTGTTTTAAGTAATCTTTCTACATCTGATACTCCATTTTTACTTGTTGTTATCTGAATATTTACGTTTTCTGTGTCCAGCCAATTTTTAAGCGCTATACTCATAAAAGCACTATCCCTATCTGTTTTCAAGGTTCTTGGTTTTCCCATTGAATTGAATATTCGAAAAAGTCCTCTTTTAACTTCCATCCAGTCCTTTCCGTTTAAATCAATCGCGCTTTCAAATTTTAAGTATAAATCAATACAAGTTAGGTAATTTTGATTTTTGATCGTGTAAATATCTGCGACGTAAATTTCCCTACAAAATTCTGTTTCTGGAGTTGTTTTTAATAAAAGCGATGTTTTTCTATGTTCGGTTTTTGCTTGGTTACAAACATTACACTCATTAATTAAATTCTGAATTAAATTCTGGTAGTCGGGATAATAATAGGTTTCTTTGAAGAGCCTTACCATTTTTTCAATTCCTGGGTGCAATGGTTTTCCGTGGTTGCTAACAATAATTTCTTTAAATTCAGCGTAAGTTTTTATGTCCCGTAATTTAATTACTGCTCTTACAATTTTTGTAGTAGTGTTCATAACCTGTTTAAAAGCTTCTTGAATGATTTCAAAATCAGAGTCGTGTTCGATGTTAAGTGCACTTGACTTGGTACAAAAGTGTTTTATTAATATTTGCTTAGCTTTTTCGATGTTTAATTCATTAAACATTATTTTAATCTTGACTTTCTTAAAATAATTTTCACTTTCTTCACCTTCTGTATTGCTTCGAATCATTTCTACCTGTCTTGCGAAATGATTGATTGGCTTTTCAGTAATTGTTATTAAATTTTCATTATCTTCTTCAGCGCTATGTGCTGTTGCTTTGTTACTGCCATAGTATACTTCGTTAATTTTGATTCTTGACAATGCATCGGCTACGTGATTTTGCTTTCCTTCTAAATACTTTATTTCGAAGTCATATTCTCCTAACCTTATCTTCCATCTTTGCAGTTTCATATTAGGTTTTTTGATATTGTTTAGCCAGACTAACGGCTTATGGTCACTTAATATCTCAAATCTTCTACCGAATAAATAGGGTCTTAAGGTTTTTGTCGCCCGTACTATAGCTAATAATTCTTTTTCAATTGTACTATAGTTTTCTTCATGTGCATTTAGAGTCCTACTAATGTAACTGATTGGTTTGTTATCCTGAGAAGGAACTGCTCAGTAAAAATAAAACTAGCTAAACAGCCGGGGGCTTTTATCCCCACCGTATCCAGCAGCTCCAATTTTCTAAATTTTTACTTTTACACTTTCACCGCTTTTTCTCCCAAACAAATCTATATTTCGAAAGTCTTGGTATGCAATCGGACCATAATTGCAGATTTTCAATTCTGCGGCTATATATAGTAGTTGTCTTCGCACGCTCTCTTGCGCGCTTCGCCACTACGTGTACTGCCGTCCACAGTGATTTTAGCTGAAATGTAATAGTCTCGTCAATACCTATTAATTGACGCAAAAAAAAATTGCCACGCCCATAACGCATAAATCTGTCTACCGCCCGCATAACCATATATTGAGATCGCGGGTAGGTGGCGCATTTCAATCTCGCTTTGCTGCTTGCATATCTCTATTTCCCTTTTGTCCCAATAGCTTAGTAACGGGTATCTGATAGTCGAGGTACTCGACTATAGCGTTCTTCCTTGTTTTTACTGAAGTGTATTAGTCTCGTGAATACCTATCGATTGACCCAAAAAAAATTTTGCCAAGGCCACTCTAACGCCCATAACGCTTAAAGAACGCGAGATTGAAATGCGCCACCTACCAGTGATCTCAATATATGGTAGAAAGATTTAAGTGTTATGGACGTTAGAGTTGGCGCGTCCATTTTGGCTCCATCAATAGGTATTGACGAGAAAAATACATTTCAGTTAAAATTTGTATTCTAGGATCAAAACTGTAGGAGCCGCAATTTTGAACGGGTTGTGGGCGTTCGAGGGCGCGTGGCACCCTGCTGAAACAAACTTGCGCTATCGAATGTAATATCATTTTTCGTCACAATTGTTGATATCAGAAATATTTGGTAAAGGCGCGTTCGCCACTACTTTTTACCTCGTTAAGAGGTGTTTTTGTTTGATATCAGAAGTTTTTTTTTGCTCAAGAGTTTAAGTACCCCAATATCATGACTAGGAGTCGTCCCCATCTGCTTGGCTATTGAAAAACCAAACACACAGATTCGACCCCTAATCTTAGCTGAACGCCACCTTGAATTAGGCACAACAAGTTTTATCGCTTCAATTACCTATTTTATTAGCACAAGTTTGGAATCTCAAGGGCTGTATAGTTTCCCGCCGAACTAGCGGGTTTTTCCAAAGTGGTAGAACAAATAGATCAAGTTTTCTATTTCGATTAGCTTCATGCAAGTAAAGGACCCTTAAACCATAACAGATTTTCCGTTTGAAAAAATCTAATAAGAATATTTTTCATCAAATTGGTTTTTTTCTCGTTTACTCGATTAAGTATGAAATATTACGTATACGGAGCTGAAACGAGTTGCACTTTTTATCGCTTAATATCTTCCAAACGGTAATTTTTAGGGCAAAAAATGTTATAGATCAAAAAGTGAGGAATCTCAAGGGCTGTATGATTTAAAATTTAAAAAGAAATCGTTCGACTCAATTGAGAAAATAGTCAAAAAGTGGTTTTAAAAAATTACTTTTTATCATAACTCTAAATCTACTATTTTCAGACAATTTTACTGTATGAAGGGTATTTAGCAAATTAAATTATCTTTTCAGAGATATATAGTTTCTGTAGCATTAGTTGTTTAGATACTATAAGCATTTTAAATCTGGCCTTTTTTTTTATTTCCCGCTAAACTAGCGGGTTTTTCCAAAAGTCGTAAAACAAACGTTTTCTATTTCAAGCTACTTTAAACACCCATAGGGTTTCCAAAACCCTAAAACTAAGATGAGATGCAAACAAACCCACAAACAAAGGGACAAACATTTTCATTTTGGGAAGAAGAAGAAAATCTTGTTTTTTGAATTACTTTCGAACGGGACATCGGATTTCAACAAATGAGGTGTCATTCGACGCGTATTCTCAGTAAAAATAAAACTAGCTAAACAGCCGTGGGTTTTTATTCCCACCGTATCCAGCAGCTCCAAGTTTCTTAATTTTTACTTTTACACTTTCACAGCATTTTCTCCCAAACAAATCTTAATTTCGAAAGTCTTGGTATGCGATCTTCTTAGTGTTTGCGATACCTTTCGATTGGTGTATCACTTGTTACGATCGGACCATAATGGCAGATTTTCAATTCTGCGGCTATATATAGTAGTTGTCTTCGCACGCTCTCTTGCGCGCTTCGCCACTACGTGTACTGCCGTCCACAGTGATATACTTGCTCACAGCTTCATTCATTAAAGTGAATGTTCCTGCTTCAAGTATTGTTTTAAGCGTTTTATGTTCACAATTTTTCTCAAATCGCTTCTTTGGTGCTGAACCTATCAGCATGTTCATAGGGTAAACCCTCATCCATATAAAATAATTCCAGCAAGTTTCTTAAGTTGTCAATTTCATTGGTATATTGCGTAGTTACTTTGCCCTTTTGGTAAATGTTCGCTTTTATAACGTTCGAAGTTTCTCCTACAATCTTGGATCTTGTCTTGGACTTAATTACTTCTACAGCCAATTGTTCATATGCTCCTTTCGTCATGTGTTAGTGTCAGAGTTTGTTAAGTCCTGGTCAGATAATTCAAATTGAATGGGGACGGCGGGGATGGTAAGGTTATTTAGGTCGTTTTCCTTGGTCCAAGGAACTTGTGAGATGGTTCCGAGGACGCCTAGCTGGAGGCGACCAAGCGGGTCGCAGGTTGCGGATAGCGAACGGCCTGTAAGGCCAGCTGTGAATAGCAGTAGGCTAGGTCAAACGGATTCCGCCAGACCGAAACCTCTGCAATAAACAGCCCCGGACAGCCAGCGGGTATCTGTCGCTGTTTAGCGGCAGTACCGTCGATGCGAATTGTTCAGCCGCATTTAAATAGTTGCTCTACACAACCCCTTTTCCCCAAACGCACAACCTACCTCCTTCCTATCCCACACAACATCTCACCTCGGGCCGGACTAAGGTGTAAATCGGACCGTGCCGAGAGTCAGCCTGGCTGAGGGCCCGGGCTAAAAACTAGCTCAGTCTCAAACGGTGGGCTCAGGGAGATGCCGGCCCCCTGCTCTATTTATCGCCTTACCCGGGCATCGCGGATCTCTGCCCGGGTGGACCTTCCCTTTCTCCGCAACTCGTGGGAATCGATTATGAATACCAATAAATATAAAAATAAAAACACAATGGAGCCGGGCACTTCTAAGAAACCCGTGACGGAAGAGAAGGTTGGTGCGACAGGATCTGCGAGCGTTGGCTCCGCCTGTGCTGGCACCAGCTCGGGGGCTATCCCAAAAGGGCCCCACCCCAAACTGGGGGTGATAGGTGGAAGACAGTCGGCCGCCAGCACCTCTGCAAAGTGCGCGCCGGCGCCAAAAACTGCAGGAGGTATGACGAAGACGGTCGCTCCAACCACCGAGCAAAACAAACACACTTATGCGGAGAAGCGGACTGCCGCGCAGACACTCCGCTCACACAACAGGAGCAAGATTGCCAACCCCTCAGCTGAATGGCTGAAGAAGGTGGAATGGGCGAAGACGGTGCTCCCCAACTACGGGCAAGAGAAGCCTAATGCTGTAAGTACATAGCCAAAGAGACAACGATCTCTAAAGTTGCCTGGACCTGCGGCAAAGAGAACTAGGGTCCAACAGAACCTGTCATTTGCGGAGATAGCGCGGGACAAGGTTCTGATTGGACTGGTTGAAAAGGGAAACCACGGAGGCCGGATCCCAAGAAACCAGTGGAAGGCGGTCGAGGAGCAGCTAGCGGTCATCTGCATGGCTTTGCTCCGGGACTTCCCCCAACCGACGCCATGTTGCAAGGACGCAGGCTGGTTCCAGGGCAGCGTCAAGGTGGTGTCTTGCGACAGCCAGAGATCAGCTGACCTCTACAAGAAGGCGACGGAGAAGCTCGGAGAGGTGTATCCTGGGGCGAAAATCGTTGCACTAGATTGGTGCGACGTCCCCAGCAGACCACGAGCGAGGATATGGCTGCCGTCGTCCATCAAAGCACCGGAGGACATCCTCTTTATGTTGCAAAGGTTCAACCCAAATTTGCCCACGCACGACTGGAAAGTCGTAAAGGTGGAACCTCACGAAGGGCCGATCAGCCAGGCCATCGTGGTGCTGAATAAGGAGTCAGTATCCCCAATAGAGGCCGCTCACGGGGAGCTGAACTTCGGATTCAGTGCCATCCGCATCAAAGTCTACAAGGGAGACTCTAACTCGAAGGAGGACCCGACCGGCAACCCAGCCGAGCAGGTCTTTCCCGAGGAGATAGAGGCTCCTGGAGATGACGAGCCGGAAGATGGCTACTCAACCGACGCGTCGCTAAGCAGAGGGATGCAGGCGATGAACCCGGCGGACGAAGACGACAGCGACCTCAGCGGCAGCGAGGAAGCGGACGTCACGGTGGTGGAGGGGAACTCGGCAGATGTCGCTAAGACTACTGCAAGTGAACCTCCATCACAGTAAAGCAGCGTCGGCTGCCCTCCTGCTCCGCCTGGCTGACGGCGGGGCAGACCTAGTACTCATACAGGAGCCTTGGGTGGTAGGAGGCAAGGTTGCTGGACTGGGTACCAAAGATTTCAAGCTGCTGCTTGATCCAAAAGAAGGTAAAATTCGAACCTGCGTTTTAGCCAAAAGGCACCTTAGAATATTTCTGATTCATAATTACAGCAACGGAGACAACACCGTAGCAAGTCTGGAACTTCCAGCGGCTACAATCAGGTTGGCTTCAGCTTACATGGCCTTCGAGAAGGAAGACCCCCCAGACGAGCTTGTCCGGACACTGGTCAAAGATAGCGAGGCGCTCAAAATAGGACTGGTAATCGGCTGCGACGCAAACGCTCACCACACTCAGTGGGGAAGCCCAACAAGCAACAACAGGGGTGAGTCTCTTTTTAACTTCATCCTTGGCTCAAATCTATTTCTATGCAACAGGGGTAATACCCCCACCTTTATCACAAAAAATAGCCAAACAGTCATTGACCTTACCATGGTGTCAGGTAATCTGCTAGAAGCAGTCAGAAACTGGGAAGTCTTAAACGAACACTCTTTCTCTGACCATAGATTTATAGAAACCACTTTATCACTAGACCCTCCTACTCCAGCTGAATTCGTCAACCTTAGACGTACCAACTGGCGCGCTTATAGGGAAGCCCTACTAAACATTCTTCCAACAGAACCCCCAAGTGACAACAGTGATATACTCAGTATTGATAACATAGTAGGGATGTTCACGAATGCCTGCAACTCGGCTTTCGAAGCAGCCCACCCTAAACGCAAACCGAGAGGAACCAGAAAGCCTCCTTGGTGGACACAGAAACTTTCAGAACTCAGATCCAGTTGCAGAACCCTTTTTAACAGGGCAAAAGCAGGAAATGAGGATCTAAAATGGCAACAGTACAAGTTAGAACTAGCCTCCTACAAGAAGGCCATAAGGAAAGAAAAAAGATCAGCTTGGCAGACCTTCTGCTCAAACATAGAGGAAACAGCCGATGCAGCTCGGCTTAGGAAGATCCTCTCCAAAACAACCCCCTCCCTGGGGTACCTTCAAAAACCAGATGGCTCGTGGACAGACTCTAGTGAGGAGTCCCTAAGCCTACTACTAGACACCCACTTTCCGGGTAGTCTCCCGGTAGAACGTCTCCCAGAAAATCATGCAGGTCTAAGCATTGACTTGGAAACGCTTCTTTCCGAACGCAACATAAGTTGGGCCATAAACAGCTTCAAATCACCAGGACCCGATCATCTCTCACCTGCGCACATCCAACACGCAGGTCAACTTGCCATCAACTGGCTAAAGACAATTTTCCGTACCATTCTTAGGATAGGAACGTTGCCATCAACATGGAGGGAAACAAAGGTAGTCTTTATACCCAAAGCGGGCAAAGCCTCGCACACGACGACGAAAGATTTTAGGCCCATAAGTCTGACATCCTTTCTCCTTAAGAGCTTCGAGCGACTGATTGGACTGCACATCAGGTCAGTCATGGACTCGAAACAGTTATCAGCAGCGCACCATGCATATTCAAAAGGCAAGTCCACCGAATCAGCTCTACACGCGGTAGTCAGCCAAATCGAAAAGTCACTCAATCACAAGGAATACGCACTTGCTGCATTCCTGGACATAGAGGGCGCTTTCAACAATGTTCTCCCTACAGCCATAACCGAATCCCTCACCGACCTGGGTGTTGAGATCCAAATCGTGGAGTTAATCCATAAATTGCTGATGAGCAGAATGGTAACCTCCACGCTAGGAATCTCAACACAAACAAGGTTCGTGAACAGGGGAAGCCCTCAGGGTGGTGTACTCTCCCCCCTGCTATGGAACATCGCAGTAAATAAGCTGTTGTGCTACATGGAAGGGGGTGGATGCAAGGTTGTGGCATATGCGGACGATGTAGCCATTATTTTCTCAGGAAAATTTCCTCAAACACTATGCGATCTAATGACCGCCAAACTTAAAATACTCTCTGACTGGACAACAGAAAGAGGTCTAGGGGTAAACCCCTCGAAAACGGAACTGGTGCTGTTTACAAACAGATACAAGATTCCTCAACTAAACCCACCAATATTAAATAACTGCTCTCTCTCCTTCAGTAACAACGCCAGGTATTTGGGGTTAATATTAGATAAGCGTCTGACATAAAGACTAAACAGCCAAGAGAGAACGAGGAAGGCAACAATTGCCCTCTACTCCTGCAAAAAGGCCATCGGAACGAAATGGGGCATGTCCCCAAAAATCGTCAACTGGATACACACAGCGATAGTTAAGCCTATTCTGCTCTACGGAGTGTCAATATGGTGGCCCGCGCTAATGAAGCAGACAACCACAACAAACCTAAACAAGGTACAACGAATGGCATCCTTATGCATAAGCGCAGCCCTTCGCACCACCCCCAACGAGGCGCTAAATGCTTTTCTGAACCTTCCAAGTCTGGACTTAGCCGGCATGGAACGAGCTAAGATAGCTGCGGTTCGGATGAGGGACTTAGGGCAGTGGAAGCATCAAATATACGGTCATGCCAGGATACTCCAGCAGGACACAATGATCCCACCCAGTACAGATCTATGTAAACCTATTGAATACATCCACACCCCCTTTGAAGCCTTGCTGCCAACCAGAGAAGACTGGGAACAAGGCCAGCCGGGCCCTACAGAGGCAGTCAATTTCTACACTGACGGCTCAAAATTAAATAATCAAGTCGGAGGAGGTATATACTCCGAACAACTTAATATCAGGAAATCCTTCAGACTTCCGGATCACTGTAGCGTCTTCCAGGCGGAAGTATTTGCCATAATTGAAGCTTTGATGCTTCTGAACGGTGCAAACTGTCAGAATAAACTGATTAACATCTATAGTGATAGTCAAGCGGCTATCAGGTCGATTATCTCGACCAATACAAACTCCCACACCATATCAAACTGCCGCAAATCTCTGCACGAGATGGCTCTGCAGTTTAAAATTTACCTGATTTGGGTCCCGGGTCACCGGAACATTACAGGCAACTGTATTGCAGATGAGCTGGCCAGGCATGGCACTACCGTTCCTCTCCTTCCGGACAAGGAGAACATTGGTATGCCGATGGCCACCTGCAAGCTTAACATTAGAAATCAATACAAGAAACTTGCGAGCCTAGCATGGACACATGTTAAGCACTGTCGCATCTCCCGCCAGACATGGCCAATCATCGACGCGAAGAGAACTTCGGAACTATTAAGACTAAACCGTACCGAGTGCGGAATGGTAATACGAGTGTTAACAGGCCACTGGTTGGTTGGCACACACGCAAGCAGATTGGGCGCGCCCCGAAACGATTTCTGCAGAAGCTGCAGGGACGAGGAGGAAGAGGAAACGGTGGAACACCTGTTCTGTTCCTGCCCGGCCCTGTGCAGATCTAGACTGTACCACTTAGGGAATCCCTTCATGAACAGTCTATCCGAACTGGCGAACATTAGCCTAAAACGAATAATAAAATTTATTAAAGCAACCGGATGGGAATTATGCTAAGCCAGCTGCAATAATGGCAGCAGATTTTTAAGAAAGGGGATACAGATCCACGCGGTACCACAATGGACCTTTTAAGGACTAAGTGTGTCAATAATTTGGCAGCCGCTCTAACCTAACCTAACCTAACCTAGGTCGTTTTCTTTAATTTCTATGTTTGTAGAATTAGAGTCTTGAACCAGAGTTGGTGAACCATATATTACGTAAGCACGTTTTCGGTGATTGTTGACCTCCTCCCTCCTGTTGATCAAAAGTAATCTTTCAATAAACACCACACCACGACTTGCAGAAAATACTGGCTTTCGCGAACATGTTCTTAATACCACTATTGTTCAATGTCATCCATTTCTGCCCCTTTTTCATTAGGTAGAACATATTCGGCAGTCACAGGAAAGTCATCGATGACCATGTTTCCCCAGGCATCGGCCAATGTTCTCCCGGCGAATCCCAAATTTTGTTCCTCCAAGTCGAAGTCTTTTGTCCTGCCTTGGTTGTTCAAATGCCTTTCATGTTTATCGTGCGGCAAAATCAACCCAGACAACTCCCGGCTCAATGGGGCCATTCTCATTTCGATTCAATTATTCCTGAAATAAAAATAGAATTTGTAAAACTATTCAGCTTAGACTTGATAAACATTTTACGTGGAGCACTTGGAGCAAAAATTGCATCCAATTTGTATACCTTAAAATGTTGCACTGCGTAGGAAACAACCTTCCCATACCTGTGATTTTCATCGGAGCCACCATCGGAAGTTATTACAACCACAGGCTTGACTCGTCCTTCACTAGTTTTTGGTATTTCTTGAATGGACTCCAGATTAAGTATACTGTCATAATCTTTTGCATGAGTTTCTGCGGTAGATGAGTGTTTCCCACTCCTAATTCTTATAAATGTGGGACCAGAATAACCTACAGCTTTCGGATCGCCCGTTTTTTCAGGACTTATAATTATCCCAGCATAAGCTGATGGGTTTAGCTTATGCCTTGGGGCAACTACCCAATCGTAATCTGGAAGCTTGATCTTGTACTCAAGATGCGTGAGCAATGGTGCTAGCTTATTTGCAGCAGCTAGCTTATTAGCCTTGTCATATTGGGATAAAAAAAAACTTGAGCAGGGCCGAGAACAGAGGCAATGCTTTTCAGATATTTGATGGATGCTGTAGCGAAATGCCCATCTACATGCTGCTTGTGATAATCTGTCTAGGCTCGACAAAGCTTTACCGGTACCGTTTTCACATGGCGTCTTTCTTGAATCGAGGATGATCTTCTAGGCAATAGTCTTAGATAGGTTGAGCTTCTGGTTCAGCTGCACTTCCAGACATGGCTATCTCCAAAATCGTTTTATGGAGAAGCGGTTAATCGTCTTCAATCGGGGGTCTGCCGGCTGTAAATCTTTGGTTCCGAAATCTTCGAGTATCTGGAATTTCTTCAAATAGGGTACTGAGTTTTGCTTTTTAGTCTGCCTATATGTTATTGAGCTACTGAAATTGGTTGTTTGCGCTTAAGGAGCTAAATTTCTTGCTCAGTTTTGGCAAGCTGTTTTTAGATTTCGCTACACATTGTTGTATTATTTGCCTGCGCTAATACTAATGCTTTTTGAGTAACGGATATAATATTTTCTTTTGCCATTTGTTGCGCAGGCTTTGGGTAGCTTCTTTTGCTGCTAACGTTTGTTTTTGTCCCTTCATCTGCAAAAAAAAAAAATATCTAAGTGATTTGGTTTGTTTCTTAACTAATATTAAAATCTTCTAGTTATTTATTGCCATGCTCAGACCTAAGATCGATGGAATTCTCATTAGAATCGATCGCTGATTGAGGAATTTCATTTTCAGCTACAATTTAAAAGTACAATGTGATTTGCCCCTTAACAAAAACTAAAACTTTTCTTTAGGAGTACATATATTCTGTTAATATTTAAAAAATGTATACTAATATGACCACCAAAATGCAAAGCATGTCTTTGGAGTCACATTATATCGCAAATATTTTTGTTTCATTTTTACAACGGTGTTAGTGCATGTGAATTGGAAAACAATGTGCATAGACTTAATATATCGCACTTACCTTTGAAGGATTCATGAAAAATTATACCCGTTACTCGTAGAGTAAAGGGGTATACTAGATTCGTCGGAAAGTATGTAACAGGCAAAAGGAAGCGGTTCCGTATATATATTCTTGATCAGGATCGACTCGGCTGATCTAGCCATGTCCGTGTGTCCGTCTATCCGTCTGTCCATATGAATGCTAAGATCTCAGAAAATATAAGAGCTAGGCTATTGGGATTTGGCATGCAGATTCCTAAGCTTCCTGCGCAGAGCAAGTAAGTTTCACAAACCGTCCAAATCTGTGGCTTCTACAGTTTTGATGTAGGAATACAAAATTTAGCTGAAATGTATTGTTCTCATCAATACCTATCGATTGACTTAAAAAAAAGTTTGCCACGCCCACTTTAACGTCCACAAACCGCCCACAAACTTCAAAAAATCGTAAATATGAACGCGGATATCTCAGAAAATATCATAGATAGAGAAACGGGATTTCAGATTTAGATTCCATAGCCTTGTACGCAGCGCAAGTTTGTTACGCGAATATGCCACGCCCACTCTATCGCCCAAAAACCGCCCAAGCCTGTGGCGCCCACAATTTTCATGCTAAGTAAAAAATTTTAGCTGAAATGTATTAGTATCGTCAATACCTATCGATTGATCCAAAAAAAGTTTGCTATGCCCACTATTACGCACACAAAATGCCTAAATTTGCGTGCTCAAAAAAAATTATAACTGAAATGTATTAGTCTCGTCAATACATATTGATTACCCACGCCCACTCTAACGCCCACAACGCTTAAATCTGTCTACTGCCCACATAACCATATATTGAGATCGCGGGTAGGTGGCGCATTTCAATCTATTTGTCCCTTTAGCTGAGTAACGGGTATCTAATGTCGAGGTACTCGAGCGTTCTTTCTGGTTTTGATTTTCTTTTGTAGCACCTGCTTTTCGTAGCTTTTTATTAGCTCACTTATATATTTGTGAAGCTCTTTTGGTTCTTTTCTTGCTGTTTTCCATATTGCAGTTGCTTCTTCTTGACAATCTGACGGTCTTTTGTCTGGACAGCGCAGTTTGTAAAATTTAAAAATTGTTTGAAAGAGGGCATTTAATTCAGATGCCATTGTACGACACCTGAGCACATTGGCCACAGCCAAACTATTTAAATAGATTCCGGTGAATCACATACGCTCACAGCAAACAGCTGTTTTTCGATATACAAATTGTAAAATATGTATATCGGCTTAATTATAGGGTTGCATTCGATACTTATTACCGGAATAATTGGAGGGAAGTAAATTTTTGAATAAATTCTTTGGCTCTAAGTTAAAACTGTCCATACATTTATATTCTAACTCGCTGATACTAATTGGAGTCGTTAAGACTAATTGTTGAATTCGTTCCCTAAAAAACGTATCCCTCTGATAAACATTTGAATTACTTCTTGGGTGGTCATTAGGTCATATAAGTATACTTATCAATAAGAGAAAAAAAAAACAAGGGAGAACGTTATAGTCAAGTACCTCGACTATCAGATACCCGTTACTCAGCTTAAGGGACCAACGGGAAATGGAGATGTGCAGGCAGCAAAGCGAGATTTAAATGCGCCACCTATCGGCGGAAGGCAGATTTAGGCGTTATGGGCGTTAGAGTGGGCGTGGCAAAATTTTTTTTGGGTACATCGATAGGTATTGACGAGACAAATACAGTTCAGTTAAAATTTTGTATCTAGCATGAAAATTGTGGGCGCCACAGGCTTGGGAGGTTTGTGGGCGTTAGAGTGGGCGTGGCATATTTGCGTAACAAACTTGCGCTGCGTACAAGGCTACGGAATCTAAATCTGAGATCCCAATTCCGAGATATCCACGTTCATATGTACGATTTTTTGAATTTTGTGGGCGGTTTGTGGGCGTAAAAGTGGGCGTGGCAAAATTTTTTTTTATCAATCGATAGGTATTGATGAGAACAATACATTTCAGTTAAAATTTTTATTCTAGCATCAAAACTGTAGGAGCCACAGTTTTGGGCGGTTTGTGGGCGTTAGAGTGGGCGTGGCACTCTACTGAAATAAATTTGCGCTGCGTAAGAAGCTCAGGAATCTGCACGCCAAATCTCAATAGCCTAGCTCTCATAGTTTCCGAGATCTCAGAGTTTATCCGGACAGACGGACATGGCTAGATCGACCCGGATAAATATCCTGATCAAGAATATATATACTTTACGGGGTCGGAAACGCTTCCTTCTGCCGGGTACATACTTTCCTTCGAATCTAGTATACCCTTTTACTCTACGAGTAACGGGTATAATTAGGAGTATCGTTAAAGTTTTTATGTCGTCCGTATGGAATACTATTTTAACGTTATTTACGACCGTAAATAAATACGACCGTATTGTCTTTTTTTGCTAATATCTGAACCAAAACAACACATTAAAAAACAATTATTATTTTTTAAATTCGAAAGATCAAATAAAAAAATTTTAAAGAATCAAAAAGAAAAAAATAATCAACCTTAACTACAGTCAAAATTAGGAGTATCGTTAAAGTTATTATGTCGTTCGTATGGAATACTATTTTAACGTTATTTACGACCGTAAATAAATACGACCGTATTGTCTTTTTTTGGCTATCATGTGAACCAAACCAACACATTAAAAAAAAAGTATTATTTTTTAAATTCGAAAGATCAAGAAAAAAAATTTAATGGAATCAAAAAGTTCTTGGAATTCTAAAATGCAAAGAGAAATTTTGTACTGTTTTTGATGCGGGTTTTATTTTCATTTATTTTTAATTATTTTTTTTATTATTTTCATATCTTTGTTTTTTGCTAGGTCGGCTTATTTCATTTTCCATTTATTTTATTATTTCCATATTTTTGTTTTTCTTGCCTTTCCTCGCGTTTCTTCAACTTTTTTTGTCTCTGGGTACGTAATTCCTCTGTGGTTTCCTCTTCCTTCTGACCAGTAGACTTTAAGATGTTTTCAAATTTGCATTTCAAATTTTGCATTTCTCAGCTTTGTTTGTTGTACAATTGTACCATAACCATTTGCTTTAATTTATGTTACAGATCCGAAAATTGCAGACTGCACGGTCGCCATGAAATGTTGGATGTTCATTGGAACCCGCTCAGCAACATTTAATAAGAAAATCGATTTTAAATAAAATAATGATTTTTGATGAAGCACGTTGTGCCCTTTTGATTGTCGTTTATTGAGTGTATCTTAATTCTCCCAAACAGAAATGGTCAAGCCATAGACTGCGCAGCTAAGCCGACGCGACGCCGGCAGCGGGGCAGTCGTTACCCTGCAGTACCATTCGCCGCTTATTGAGCACTCAATCACTGCAAAAAGTTCATCACAGCGCTCAATGAGCGCACAATTTGTATGAAAATGAGTGCTTAAATTAACATAGACATGTCCTAGGGTCCATCAGTGCTCAAAAACTAGCACGCATTGAGCGATTTTTGCCTTCTGCAGCGCCTTTTCGGGAGGCTCCGAGGACTCCACCAGAGCGATTGCATCTATTATTAGAAAAATAATTAGTTTTAAAAATAGAACGAGGCAAGAATAAAATCGAGTGACCGAAAGTAATTGTTATTTGTAAGTTTTATTTATAATAAAAAATTGTTATTTTTGACATTTAAAGTTAAAGTCCCAGAAGACTTTTAAAAATTAAACTTACAAATAATAGTTACTTTCGGCCCGCATAAAAACTAACTTAATAAGGCGCGGGCGAAATTTGGGTAGACCTTCAGCTTTTTTGGTTCTGGAACAAGTTTCTCGGATAATATCGTTAAAATAGAACGATTTATGCTTCCTCTTTTAATGGATTTACCATCAGCTTTGCCTAAAAATATAAGAAAAATTTAAAAAGACAAGATAAGAAATTCTGAAATTTTTGTTTTCGGTCACTTGATTTTTATTTTTTTTTGGTAACAAATTATAAAAAAAAGAAACCACACGATATAAATATATTTTTTTATTATTTATGAAATATTTGTTTATTTTGCAGTTGCGGGAAAACTAACACTTTTCCAGGGACTTAAAATTGAGACTTATATTTAAACAGCCATGTTTGTATACGTATACAAAAGTACAAATTGTGGTTTTATGTTATTAATATTCATTTGTAACGAATTGTAACAACAAACATAAGGTTTAAAAACAAGCATTTCTTATTTTTGGTCCCTCGAAAGCTTGCACTCAATCAGATTTTTAAATTACTTCACAGATTCATCCACTTATTTATTTATATGCACCATTTGTGGTTTTTTACGTCAAAAATTAAAATTTTGCACAGCTATTGTTTTGGGAATCTTTTATTTTCCTATTTTTATACCCTTGCAGTGAAGGAGATGTTTCCGACCCCATAAAGTATTTATATTCTTGATCAGCATGACTAGACGAGTCTATCTAGCCATGTCCGTCTGTCCGTCCGTTTCTACGCAAACTAGTCTCTCAGTTTTAAAGCTATCGGGCTGAAACTTTCCCAAAAGTCTTATATCTATTGCAGGTAGTATATAAGGAGGAACCAGCCGGATCGGACAACTATATTGTAACGAACTGATTTTGTGTGTCTGCTCGCTACGAGATTCGTGCGGCTAGCTCAGAAGATTGTGTGTTCGTCCCACCAAATTTATATGACGTGACTGCCCCGTAGATCAGTGAGAAAAGAAAGGGGTTCAAATGGCAACAGTGGGATTTATTCTCGTGGTATTAGTACAGCGGTTGTGGCTGGGCTGGCTTCGGTATCTCCTTGCTCTGGTTCCGCCGGCTGCTGGTGCTCCTCCTTCTGGCTTGTCGACGCGTTGACTCGGCTTCCGCTTGGGTCTCGGGACGCTCGTAGTGGCCGCCTCTGCTTGCTTGCCGACGCGCTGCCTCGGGGTCGCTTGTTGCGCCTTAGAGTCGCAGAGAGTTCGGCCTTGTGGGCTTAGGGAAGCGTCACCGTTCTCAGACTAGGGTGAACAAGCCTTGCTCTCCAGGCCGATGCCTTTCGAGGCAATACCTGTCCCTTGCTCTGTCCCGGACGGTCCCGCTAGGTTCTTGCTCAGATCGCGCTGACAGTCAAGGCTGCCGCCAGGAAGCTGCCTAGCAGTTCACTTTGCTTTACGCCTAGCGCAGACGAACGTTCCACCCGGCTTCACCCTAATGCTTGACGTCCGCGACGCTCCTGCGCTCCCCAATGAGCTCCGCGCGGCGATGGTAACGTGGCCGGAAAGGTCTGCTGGCGTCGCTGCCGATGTCCTCTGCGCTGTCTCCTGTCCAGTAGCTTGGCGTTCTGGCACTCGGGGAGTTTGGCGGTTGCTGTTCGGGAACTTCGCCGGTAATCGCAGGGCTCTCCGGGCCGCCTCTTAAAACCGCAAATCGATCTACAGCTCGTCCGTCACGCCAGGTCCGGCTTGGTCGGGCAAGGTACGCTGGGTCTCAGACAACTTTCCTCCCCAAGCTGACGGTTCTTCGTCGTAGGCCTCTTCCGCTTGTCTCTGACAGACCCGCCGGGCGACTCGCCAGGGTGTGGTCGTGACAAAGTTGGAAAACAAACGCCTTGACTTAGCCGTCTGATGCCTTCCGGAACTCAGCCACTTGTGTCTCAATTCGGAGATTCCTGAGATCCCAATCCCGAACGTCTCGACGTGGCGATCTTGCTCCTTGTATGCTTCCCACGGCGCTGTTTCCGACGACTTGCTTGGTTGTGGCTCCCTCGTAAATTACTTGCTTGACTGACTGTTCACTTGGTACTTTAACTGATCTTGAAGGTTTGACTCCTCGTGATCGACTGCTCCAGCTGCCAGCGCTCTGCGGCCTTATATAGGGCCTCCGGGAACCGTTATTTCCCTTTTGCGCATGGCCTGCTGGATCTCTCCACTCCGGTCCACAGTCCGTGCCTCCTGGTTGACCCACTTGTCCTTCACATACCGCTTCCAATCGATGCTCCGCCCACTGATGCCGTCCCGCTGATTTCCGTGATGCCTGTGGCACGCCTGTGTGCCGCTCCACTGCCGAGATGTGGCAAAGTTCACGGGAGAGTCCAAAGTCCGGTGGAGTTCCGTTACCCGCTTTTGCACACGGCACTCTTGCCTTGCCCGCGAAGTCTCCATTCTCTCTCGATCTCCATCCTTGGTCTCCAAACTGTCTCGGTCTCCATCATTGGTCTCCAAACTCTCTCGATCTCCATCCTTGGTCTCCAAACTATCTCGCTTTCCATCCTTGGTCTCCAAACTCTCTCGTTCTCCATCCAAGTCTCCAAACGATCCTCGCCGCGCCGTTCCTACGCGAATTCGCCGCGTATCTGGTAAGCGGCCGGCCATCTGCTGCTGCTTCTATTTGTGGGGAGTTATTCAACTACTCACATTCCCCCCTTACTTCGGGAAACATTTAAAACTTGTTCCTACTCTCCGGCGTTTCCTTGCTTATCCTAGCCTTCGAGTCCTTGTTATTCCCGCGGCGCTCCCTCGTTGCTCCCTCGATGCTCCTTCGACGCTCTTAACTCCGTTGAGTTTCTACAGCGCTCGTCATCCCCCTCGTAGCTACTTGAATCTCCCGCACCGATACTTTCCATGACTCCACTGGGACATCGATACTCGTGGGTTATCGATCCCCAGCTCGCTACACATTGCTGCGTTCTACTCCTTTTATTGGTTCCTCCGCCTGGTCACACCATTCGTGCGTGATCGATGTTTATTCACATATCGATACCGACGGTGCGGCGTTGCCACCTGCTCGCTGCGATATTTCCAACTTTGCCCGATATTACCATTTCGTGTACCCATCGATCGCACTATCGACTAGTGCCAATCGATCGCCTATCGAGGCGCCCCCTTCCCTGGCTCGTGGTGATTTTGCAACTTTTGATCTGCCCGCACAGCTTCTGGCTGATCTGTCTTTTCCATTTTATCTTCTCAACTCCTTCCAGCCTAAGTCGTTCGTTGCCCTCAGCGGCCATGAATAACGTTTGGCCTTCGTTTGCAGCAGACCTTTTCTGCCCGTGGAGAGTTGCACTTTTGGTTTAACCGGCATTTACTTTTCTTTCCTTTCAGGGTTTTCCCGTGTTTTTTTTTCCTGTTAACTGTTAGTGCGCTGCGTGTCCCTATCTCTTGTGACCAACTGGATACGGTGTAGATCTAATTCTGCACCGTCCTCCCCCTTTCCTCGGGTAACAACTAGACGAGCTCGTCCGGTGCTCCGTATAGAATCTCCGGGTGTTTCGGTGTATGTATGGACTGCGCGACTTGTGTTGCTTGTCTCCCTCCGCGCATACTCTCTTCTACGTGGCGTAACCGGTTGACTCTGGCTCGCACCCGGCGCTGAAACCTGTTGCCTTGCCGGTGGATCCCTTATCGTTTCTCGTGTCTTTGTGTCGTCCTCGTAAGTGTCCTTTCCGCCTGGCGTAATCTCGGATGACTCTGGCAACAGCCTGACGCTGAATCCTGTTGCCTTGCGGTTGGGATCACCAACCCTCCTTATCCACGTCCTTGTGACCTATCCTTATGGTTGACCTTTCTGCGTGGCGTGTGGATGACTCTCGCTTAGGCCTGACGCATGATCCAGTGGCCTCGCAGTCTGGATCAACGTGAAATCCTTATCCATGTCCTTGTGCTATCCTGATTGTCCTTTCCGTGTGGCGTATGGATGACTCTCGCTTCGGCCTGACGCCTAATCCAGTCGCCTCGTACCTGTCGTTAGACATCTGACGTTTCTGCTGTCGGCTCGTCTTGTTGTTGCTTGAGCTCGCCAACGTGAACTGTTCTTTCTTTCTTCGACTGAGTGTGGCGAATTTTGCAGATCACTGGAAAGACGAAATCTACAACCTGGTAAGGGCCATCGTACCTCGGGGCTAGTTTTGCAGCGAATCCTTCAGCCGCTTTGGACAGGTGATGTTCCTTGGCCCACACTATGTCGCCCACCGCTGGTAACCATTGCCTTCTTCTCAGATTGTAGTGTCTGGCTTGGTCCTGGGACGCCTTTTCCATATTTCGCCGCACGATCTCGAATAACTCCCTCAGTTTGTTGGCATTTTCCTCAGGGGTCACCGTAGTTCTTTTAGTGCCTAGGGTTTCCTTATCATATAGGCTGCTGGGTAGACGTGGTTCCCTTCCCTGGGTAAGAAACGCCGGTGTATGGCCGGTGGACTCCGATGTGCTCGTGTTCACTGCTAGCATAATCTCCGGCCACTTCTCGTCCCAGTTTCTCTGGTCCTGCCCTGCGAACTGCGCAATCATGGTCTTGACCGTTCTGTTCGCTCGTTCGGTCGGATTTTCTTGTGGTGTGTATGGTGCGGTGAACTGTTGTCTGATACGCATCTCAGCCAGAAAACTCTTGAAGATACGGCTTGCAAACTGCACTCCGTTGTCCGTTATGACCACCTTCGGGACCCCGTACCTTGCGATTATGCGCTCCCTAAACGCCTTTTTGAGCGACTCTGCTGTCGCACTGCGCAGGGGCACCAGTTCCGTCCATTTCGAAAATCTGTCTATCATGACCAGCAGCATCTAGTTCCCGTGCTTAGATCTTGGTAGGGGTCCAACGAAGTCTACACATACCGTGGCCCATGGTTCCTCCGGCACTTGGGTCAACATCTTCCCGGACGCCTGCATCTGATTGGGCTTAAACCGCATGCAAATATCGCATTTTCTTACGTGGGCTCGAGCGTCTCTATGCATGCCTGGCCAGTAATATCGGGCTGCCAACCGTGCAATTGTCCTCCGGCTTCCTACGTGTCCCGCAGACGGTGCGCCGTGGTTCTCCCTCAACACTGTTTCTCGTAGCGACTTTGGGACGCACATCTTCCATGACGCGACGTCTTCACTGCCTGCTCGGTGAGGTACGTTTCTGTACAGTGTCTCACCATCAATAACATAGTCCGGGTACTTCTGCGGTTGGGTCCTTATCTTTTCGCCCATGTCCTTGATCCAGCTGCACCCTCCTGAAGCTATTGTTGCCGATGCCTCTTTTAATCCTCGTAGCGTTTCCGGTAGTGGTTGTCTTGATAATGCGTCGGCCACCACGTTTAGCTGACCCTTCCTGAAGGGCTTTCGATGCTGTTGAGCCACTTCACGGCCATGTGGTCGGTTACTACCTTAAAGTGGTAACCTTCCAGATATGGCCTGAGCTTCCGGATCGGCCAGACGATCGCCAAGCACTCCTTCTCCGTTGTTGAATAGTTCTTTTCCGCACCGTTCAGTGTTCGGCTCGAATAGGAGATTACTCGTTCGCCCTTTTCGGTGTCCTGGGTCAGTATCGCTCCGATGCCGTAGTCGCTGGCGTCTGTTTGCAGGATGAAAGTTCTACTGAAGTCCGGCAATGCTAGCACCGCATCTGCCACTAGTCTTGCCTTTACTTCATCAAACGCCATCTGGTGCTCTGGTGTCCACTCCCACTTACTGCCTTTGCGCAGCAGGTCATTCAGAAGTTTTACAATTCTGTAAAAATCTGGTACAAATCGGCGGTACCACGACGCTACTCCTAGGTATTGCCGGAGCTCTCTGACGGTCGATGGCGGTTCCAGTTCGGCGATGGCGGCTACTTTCTCTGGATCTGTTCCTGTTCCCTCGCTAGTCACTCGATGTCCCAGGTACAGAAGCTCTTCTTAAAGAATTGGCATTTTTCTGGATTCATCCTCAGGTTTGCCTCCTTTAGACGCCGGAACACTTCCCTCAGGTTTCTTTTGTGTTCTTCCAGCGTGCGACCGATCACTGTTATGTCATCATGGTAACCGAATGCGTGAGGTGACATCTCGGGGCCAATTATTTGGTCCAAGACTCTCTGAAACGATGACGACGCCGAGTGAAGTCCGATCGGCATTACCCTCCACTGAAACAGACCTTTGCCTGGTACCGTAAACGCCGTATATTGCCTGCTACTCTCTTCCAGTGGGATCTGCCAGTATCCATCCTTCAGGTCCAAACTGCTGATGTACCGCGCTTCCCTTAGTTGATCTAGGATGTAGTTTATGCGGGGCATTGGGTAGGCATCCTTCACTGACTTCGCGTTGACCTGCCTGAAGTCGACACACAGTCTCCACTTGCCTGTCTTCTTTTTCACCATCACGATGGGGGAGCTGTATGGGCTCTTTGAATGCTCTATGAACCCCACTTGGAGAAGCTTCGTCAACCTTTGCGTTGATTTCCCCTTAAATTTTTGGGTTCTTGGGGTAGTATCTCTACTTGATTGGCTTGTCATCCTTCATTATACCCGTTACTCGTAGAGTAAAAGGGTATACTAGATTCGTCGGAAAGTATGTAACAGGCAGAAGGAAGCGTTTCCGACCCCATAAAGTATTTATATTCTTGATCAAGATCACTAGCCGAGTCGATCTAGCCATGTCCGTCTGTCCGTCAGTCCGTCCGTCTGTCCGTCTGTCCGTATGAACGCTGAGATCTCGGAAACTATTAGAGCTACAATACTGGGATTAGGCACGCAGATTCCTGAGATTCCTGCGCAGCGCAAGTTTGTTTCAGAAGAGTGCCACGCCCGCTCTAACGCCCACAAACCGCCCAAAACTGTGGCTCCTACAGTTTTGACGCTAGAACAAAAATGAACTGAAATGTATTGTTCTCGTCAATACCTACCGATTGACCTTAAAAAAAAAGTTTGCCACGCCCACTTTAACGCCCACAAACCGCCCACAAACTTCAAAAAATCGTAAATATGAACGCGGATATCTCAGAAAATATCATAGATAGAGAAACGGGATTTCAGATTTAGATTCCCTAGGCTTGAGCGCAGCGCAAGTTTGTTACGCGAATATACCACGCCCACTCTAACGCCCACAAACCGCCCAAATCTGTGGCGCCCACAATTTTCATGCTAGATACAAAATTTTAACTGAAATGTATTGGTCTCGTCAATACCTATCGATTGATTTTAAAAAAAACTTTGCCATCCCACTCTAACGCCCACAACGACTTAATCTGTCTACCGCCGGTAGGTGGCGCATTTGCTGCTTGCATATCTCCATTTTCCTTTGGTCCCTTTAGCTGAGTAACGGGTATCTGATTGTCGAGGTACTCGACTATAGCGTTCTTCCTTGTTTTTATCTGGTGTTCTGCCATATTCGATGTTCCCGTCATTATGCTGAAGTCTGCCAGCTCTGCTTCAAGGAACGCTGTAGTATCGTCCAACTCGTTTACCTGTTGAACAACTGCTACCGATAGCTTTTCCTCGAGCCATCCATTGTGTCGGCTCCTGGCTGGTATTATTATCTCGTGTTCCAACTTGTTTCAGGAAGTTCCATCCCAACACCAACGGATCCATTACTCCGGGTAAAATCAACAGGGTCATGGTCACTTGTTTGTTGCCGAATTTGACCTCCACCTCGAGCTGCACATTAATTTCGCCGCTTCTTCCGTCTGCCAACCTAACTTGCCGTCTTGTCATTGTAATACTTCCTAGAGCAGCAATATTTTCCGCCATTTCTTCGCTAACGAAGCTGGTGCCGATTGTGGCTTTGTAGCTGCTCCCACCAATCATCACAGCTGCGGACAACTGCTGCTCCTCCTCGATTAGCTTGTCCTTTAGTTTGGAGAGGTAGCATTGTGCGATCCCCGCTCGCCTCTCTGCGGCTGAGATCGCTGGCCATATTACGATCGTTGGCAGCAATCGACACTCTTGACACCAACCTTGCCGCATATCCAGCAGAATAACAGCCGTTGGGTTCGACACTCTCTAGACCAGTGTTCGTTCCCACCACATTCCCGACAGACCTCCTGTGGGTCTCTGATATGGGTGGCATCTTGTGGCCTCTGTGTGTTGCTTGGCGGCCTCCACAAGGTATTGTTTGGCTGTCTCTGTTGCTGTGGGGGTGGTGTCCAATGGCCTCCGCGTGGTGCGTCTGTTGCCTGCTGTCGTCTGGCTTGGTGTGGTGATGACCATTGGCCGTTTCCTCGTGTGTCCTGGTTATCTGTCTCCTCGCATCTTCTGCATGTCACCTGAGTTGGTGACGCCGAAATGGTTTTTGAGAACTTGTTCTCCTGTGCGAAAACTTCCCGTTCCTTTTCAAGTTCTTCGTACTCATCGGCTAGGATCATTAGCGTGTCCAGGTCCGACACTTTGTATGATCTTAAGAAAATCCGTAGGCTTGGGGTGCAGTTCTCTTCAATGACCCTTAACGTCTCTTTCGTAGAATAGTTAAGTGGCCTCACCATCGTCTGCATGTCGATCATGTAGTCCTTGAACGACACGCTGAAGCCTTGCTTCCTTTGCCGGACCTGGTCCGCCAGCCTGGTGAAGAAATCTCTTTTCTTATCTTGGCCTGATTCTCTTCTGTGGGCCTCTTTTTGCATGTTGTCAATGCTCAGGCTTGCCACCAGGTTGTCCCCTTCAGCGTTCGTTAACGTAATGCTTGGGCCGGCTCTGTCGTGGTATGTCGCCTCCAGCTCGGCCCAGATGTCGACGACTTGTGGATCGTTCTTTGTTTCTGAGTAATATTACGATAGTGCCTTCCTCATGTCGTCTAGCCTGCCCTCCAGGGCGACATTAAGCCTCTGTGCGACATGGGCGAAGTCCTCCCTCTTAAGGCGCTAAATCCACTTCTTTCCCATTTTTATTGTGCTGTTCTCACTGTTGGGACAATCTCGTTGCGCGCCAGATGTAACGAACTGATTTTGTGATTCGTGCGGCTAGCTCAGATGATTGTGTGTTCGTCCCACCAAATTTATATGACGTGACTGCCCCGTAGATCAGTGAGAAAAGAAAGGGGTTCAAATGGCAACAGTGGGATTTATTCTCGTGGTATTAGTACAGCGGTTGTGGCTGGGCTGGCTTCGGTATCTCCTTGCTCTGGTTCCGCCGGCTGCTGGTGCTCCTCCTTCTGACTTGTCGACGCGTTAACTCGGCTTCCGCTTGGCTCCTGGGTCTCGGGACGCTCGTAGTGGCCGCCTCTGCTTGCTTGCCGTCGCGCTGCCTCGGGGTCGCTTGTTGCGCCTTAGACTCGCAGAGAGACTAGGGTGAACAAGCCTTGCTCTCCAGGCCGACGCCTTTCGAGGCAATACCTGTCCCTTGCTCTGTCCCGGACGGTCCCGCTAGGTTCTTGCTCAGATCGTGCTGACAGTCAAGGCTGCCGCCAGGAAGCTGCCTAGCAGTTCACTTTGCTTTACGCCTAGCGCAGACGAACGTTCCACCCGGCTTCACCCTAATGCTTGACGTCCGCGACGCTCCTGCGCTCCCCAATGAGCTCCGCGCGGCGATGGTAACGTGGCCGGAAAGGTCTGCTGGCGTCGCTGCCGATGTCCTCTGCGCTGTCTCCTGTCCAGTAGCTTGGCGTTTTGGCACTCGGGGAGTTTGGCGGTTGCTGTTCGGGAACTTCGCCGGTAATCGCAGGGCTCTCCGGGCCGCCTCTTGAAACCGCAAATCGATCTACCGCTCGTCCGTCACGCCAGGTCCGACTTGGTCGGGCAAGGTACGCTGGGTCTCAGACAACTTTCCTCCCCAAGCTGACGGTTCTTCGTCGTAGGCCTCTTCCGCTTGTCTCTGACAGACCCGCCGGGCGACTCGCCAGGGTGTGGTCGTGACAAAGTTGGAAAACAAACGCCTTGACTTAGCCGTGTGATGCCTTCCGAAACTCAGCCACTTGTGTCTCAATTCGGAGATTCCTAATGTCCCAATCCCGAACGTCTCGACGTAGCGATCTTGCTCCTTGTATGCTTTCCACGGCGCTGTTTCCGACGACTCGCTTGGTTGTGGCTCCCTCGTAAAATACTTGCTTGACTGACTGTTCACTTGGTACTTTAACTGATCTTGAAGGTTTGACTCCTCGTGATCGACTGATCCAGCTGCCAGCGCTCTGCGGCCTTATATAGGGCCTCCGGGAACCGTTATTTCCCTTTTGCGCATGGCCCGCTGGATCTCTCCACTCCGGTCCAAAGTCCGTGCCTCCTGGTTGACCCACTTGTCCTTCACATACCGCTTCCAATCGATGCTCCGCCCACTGCTGCCGTCCCGCTGATTCCCGTGATGCCTGTGGCACGCCTGTTTGCCGCTCCACTGCCGAGATGTGGCACCTCTTCTCCCGGTCCAAAGTTCACGGGAGAGTCCAAAGTCCGGTGGAGTTCCGTTACCCGCTTTTGCACACGGCACTCTTGCCTTGCCCGCGAAGTCTTCATTCTCTCTCGATCTCCATCCTTGGTCTCCAAACTGTCGCGCTCTCCATCATTGGTCTCCAAACTCTCTCGCTCTCCATCCTTGGTCTCCAAACTCTCTCGTTCTCCATCCAAGTCTCCAAACTCTCCTCGCCGCGCCGTTACTACGCGAATTCGCCGCGTATCTGGTAAGCGGCCGGCCATCTGCTGACGCTTCTATTTGTGGGGAGTTATTCAACTCCTCACAATATATTATAGCTCCCATAGGAATAATCGAAAAACAATTTTTTTTTAATTATATCATTGGTGTTTTTAAGCATATAACCTCCTGAGCTTGGAAATAACATTTTTTAATTAGTTCTGAATTTCGAATTTAATTTTATCAAAATTGGACGACTATATCATATAGCTGCCATAGGAACGACCGGAAAATTGGTGGGAAAATAATATGAAACAAATTATAGCTTCGGTGTTTTTGACATATTATCTTATACTATTGGGTGGGCAAGAAAGTCATGTCGTTTTTTTTAGTAATCGTTTTTAATCTAATTTATTTACGACTAATCGAGCACCAGGGTCACACTTTTTAGTATCGTTTTAAAGCTTATTGTCTTAGGTACTATCGACGAAAATTTGGTAATTATTCGATAACATTTGTGGAAGCTATAGCAAATTAAACATGGAGGACCAAAGTGAGCATTTTCGGCATATTTTGCTTTTTTACTTCCGAAAAGGAAAAAAAGCGGTCGAAGCTCGCGAAAAATTGTGCGAAGTGTATGGTAAAGATGCCATGAGTGATCGCCAATGTCAGCGCTGGTTTGCCAAATTCAGGCTTGGAGATTTTGGAGTTAAAGACGCCCCACGTTCTGGTCGACCATCGGCCGTTTTTGACGAACAAATTCAGGCTTTGCTGGATGAAAACCGGCGCTATTCAACGCGGGAGATGTCAGAGAAGCTCAGTGTGTCGCATACAACGGTTGAAAACCATTTGAAGAAACTTGGCTACGTAAGCAAGCTCGATGTTTGGGTTCCGCATAACTTAAAGGAAATTCACCTAACTAAGCGTATCAACATCTGCTATTCTCTGCTGCAACGGATTAAAAACGATCCTTTTTTGAAGCGGATCATTACTGGCGACGAAAAGTGGGTTGTTTACAATAATGTCCAACGAAAAAGATCATGGAGCAAGAAAGATGAGCCAGCCCAAGCCACATCAAAGGCCGATATCCATCAGAGGAAAGTTATGCTGTCTGTTTGGTGGAATTGGAAGGGTGTAGTGCACTTTGAGCTGCTGGGACGGAATGAAACCATCAATTCAGATGTGTACTGTCGCCAGCTATCCAATTTGGCGGAAAAAATTAAAGAAAAGGAGCCGGCACTAGCTAATCGCAAGGGTATAGTCTTTCACCATGACAACGCTAGGCCCCACACATCTTTGGTCACTCGGCAAAAATTAACGGAGCTGAATTGGGAAGTGCTACCACATCCACCTTATAGTCCGGACTTAGCACCTTCAGATTACCATTTGTTTCGCTCTCTTCAAAACTCTTTGAATGGTAAAAACTTTGATTCAGATGAGGCTGTCGAAAACCACTTGTCTCGATTCTTTGCTGGAAAAGACCAAAAGTTCTTCGAGCGCGGAATTATGCAGCTGCCCGAGAGATGGTCATTAGTGGTCGAACAAAACGGCCAATACATAATTGATTAATTATAAGTCCTGATATAAATAAATCATCTTTGAAAATATTGAAAAAAAACGACATGACTTTCTTGCCAACCCAATATTAGGAATATAATTTTTTGTATTTTTAAATTTAATAAATATAGCTGCAAGGGTATACAAACTTCGGCTTGCCGAAGTTAACTTCCTTTCTTGTTTAATATACATAAGCTTGATTTTAGTCTCACTGTTTAAATAAATATTGGTCTGCCACAGACTTACCTTGGAATCGTATATGTATCACTTTAAAACCACTGGTTTCTTTTATTTAACTACGTTAATTGCGGATAATTCTAACTCCTTCACCTAAGTAGACGCAAGTGAAAAAGACGCAAAAAGGCGCGTGCTTTCCAAAAAAACAACAAGCAACAACAACAACGGTTTTGCTAATCCGTTGTTCTGTTTTTCTGGCATTTTCCGTTTGGTCTATGCACCTTCCATTGCACATAAAAGCAGGGTATTTATAGACACATCCGACTATGCAAATCGTTATAAAAAAATATATTTTTAAAACTTCACATACTAATAAATATTATTAATAAACATATAACTTTTTTTAAGAAATACAAGTATTTTAAAACCACACCAATTATTTTATTTGGTTGAATACGATCAAATGTCGCATTATTTAAAAGGCAAGGGTGCACAAAAGTCTATTTTAATTGCTGGGTCTCTTTGCCCTTACCCGCATTTTTCCAGCGGAGACATGGCGAGAGAGGGAGAGCCCAAAAGTACTTTTTGAGCGTTCTCCTTGCCGACCCCGACTGAGAGCGCCTTTGCTTTACCACCGTTGCGCTCAGCTCTGCCGGAGTCACTGGCTGCTCTGCCGACGTCGCAGTCGACTTCGTGATGATTGGGCGCTTATACTCAATTGTGGAACTGCAGGGATCGAATACAAAATACATACATACGAAATACATACATACTTATAGAAAATACATACACATATTTTCTACACTCAGCATTCTATTCTCACAAATTAAAGTTAGCCGTCGGTTATCCTACTAAATATAATTAAATAAAAACCCACCAACCAACGTTAACAACTTTTTCTTGTCAGTCTGTTTTTTTGTCGTACATCAACCGCATTCCAGCATACACTTCTACGTTTTGCTTTGTCCCCTTACGCAGTTTTCCGCAATTCCGGGTTTTAATGAGAATTAAAGACCATGCACCATCCACCAAATAATTTGATATTTTCTTCTTCCCTCAACTTATTAAAGGCAAAATAATACCAGTTCTCCACCGGGGCATTAATAATAACCAAATACCCCCAGCCATCCACCAAATTATTTGTAATTTTTTCCGCCGCAGATTGTAAATCCACGGCTTAATAATACCAGTACTCCACCGTGGACTATGAAAATAAGTAAACAACATCCATATATATATTTGGGATTTCCCCCCTCCAAATTAATACAAAGCCAACAAATAACACCAGTTCTCCACAAAAGAAACCACTTTCTGTCCCAATTAAACAATATACACATACGAAAAAAATAAGTACTATTGTTTTTCCAGTCCCAGGCATCTCCGTAGATCCGCCCACACCCGAACTAAGCACTAAGTCTTCATCGCCCCGGAATAGGGTCACCCGTGAAAACGTCAAAATGGCTCTAACAGCTTTTCAAATTGCGCTGAAAAAATACATTGAGGTCTCGGATCATCTGAGTGAATTTGAATCCAGGACAAACACTCCTTCGCCGGTCACTCATACTCTATCGATTTTAAGCATTCGCCGCGAAGAAATCCGCGCGTTATGGGACCGCATCAAGGCAGAGGAGAATTAAAATGCCAAGTTACATTCTGGAGACTTTATTTGGATAGAATAAGAGCTTTCGTGGCTTCCAAAATGTCCTTTGATAAGGACGCTGAGGCTCCAACAAACGTCTTGCCGTTGTCGCGCTGAGAAGCCTCCAAAAATTTGTCTGTGGCTAGGTCTGACTTTGCTTTTAAATGAATGACCCGGGTGCTAAAGCATACGAAGACGCATACATACCCCTTAGTAATTTTACAGGCTCGACCGACATAACTTTTGATGTCAAATGGACCGGTGAAATTTATGCTCGTGGGGGTGAATGGTTTGGAGAACGTTGATCTTGATCGGGGCAAGTCTTCCTTCAACTGCGTTTGGAGCTTGTTCCTTTGGATCAAGCAAACACGGAAGGAGTGGATAGTCTCTTTAGCGAGGTTTGTTAGCTTTGGAATCCATTATTCGGAACGGATGAGACGAATCATTAATTGATTCCCTCCATACAGGAATATGCGATGAGTAAAGAAATCCTTAAAACTCCTTTTCCGACAAGGAATGGGTTTAAATTCCAAATTAAATGGGTTCCATTAGTTCCCTTATTCTTTCCTTAAGAAATTAATCCCTGGACTTTGGAGTTATGTTTGATACCAAGTTTACTTTCATTGATCACATAAATTACATAATTCCAAAGGCATACGCTAGGTATGGGTTTGTAAAACGAAATTACACGCAATTTAAAGATCCGTACTAAGCCTATTTTCTTCGTTCATTAGGTCCAGATGGCAATATGCTTCGTTTGTCTGGAATCCGACTGGTACTACACGCATCAATCGTATTGAGCGTGTTCAAAAAAAATTCCTACCTTTTGCCCTTCTTTCTCTAAACTTTAATGACCCGTTCCCCTCTTACTAGTTATACCCGTTACTCGTAGAGTAAAAGGGTATACTAGATTCGTCGGAAAGTATGTAACAGGCAGAAGGAAGCGTTTCCGACCCCATAAAGTATATATATTCTTGATCAGGATCACTAGCCGAGTCGATCTAGCCATGTCCGTCTGTCCGTCTGTCCGTCTGTCCGTCTGTCCGTCTGTCCGTCTGTCTGTCCGGATGAACGCTGAGATCTCGGAAACTATGAGAGCTAGGCTATTGAGATTTGGCGTGCAGATTCCTGAGCTTCTTACGCAGCGCAAGTTTGTTTCAGTAGAGTGCCACGCCCACTCTAACGCCCACAAACCGCCCAAAACTGTGGCTCCTACAATTTTGATGCTAGAATAAAAATTTTAACTGAAATGTGTTGTTCTCATCAATACCTATCGATTGACTTAAAAAAAATTTTGCCACGCTCACTTTTACGCCCACAAGCCGCCCACAAACTTCAAAAAATCGTAAATATGAACGTGGATATCTCGAAAACTATCAATGATAGAGAATTGGGATCTCAGATTTAGATTCCGTAGCTTTGTGCGCAGCGCAAGTCTGTTACGCAAATATGCCACGCCCACTCTAACGCCCACAAACCGCCCAAGCCTGTGGCGCCCACAATTTTCATGCTAGATACAAAATTTGAACTGAACTGTATTGGTCTCGTCAATACCTATCGATTGACCCAAAAAAAAACTTTGCCACGCCCACTCCAACGCCCATAACGCTTAAATCTGTCTACCTCCGATAGGTGGCGCATTTCAATCTCGCTTTGCTGCTTGCATATCTCCATTTCCCTTTGGTCCCTTTAGCTGAGTAACGGGTATCTAATAGTCGAGGTACTCGACTATAGCGTTCTTCCTTGTTTTTATTTGTGACCTGATGTTGAGCAGCATAAGCTTTTCCGTGCCTGGTAGGTCTTTAAGGTCATTTGAACCTTTTTCATTCCGGCCTATAGAGAAAATATGTTTTTAATGAGCCTCTGTGTAGAGCCTTATTCTACTGGAACAAACTTCCATCTCAGTAATAGTCAAGTAGCCAGTTAAGGTACCAACTATTGGCGAAGTAAGTAAATAAACAAGGAAGAACGCTATAGTCGAGTACCTCGACTATTAGATACCCGTTACTCAGCTAAAGGGACCAAAGGGAAATGGAGATATGCAAGCAGCAAAGCGAGATTGAAATGCGCCACCTATCGGAGGTAGACAGATTTAAGCGTTATGGGCGTTAGAGTGGGCGTGGCAAAGTTTTTTTTTGGGTCAATCGATAGGTATTGACGAGACCAATACAGTTCAGTTCAAATTTTGTATCTAGCATGAAAATTGTGGGCGCCACAGGCTTGGGCGGTTTGTGGGCGTTAGAGTGGGCGTGGCATATTTGCGTAACAGACTTGCGCTGCGCACAAAGCTACGGAATCTAAATCTGAGATCCCAATTCTCTATCATTGATAGTTTTCGAGATATCCACGTTCATATTTACGATTTTTTGAAGTTTGTGGGCGGCTTGTGGGCGTAAAAGTGAGCGTGGCAAAATTTTTTTTAAGTCAATCGATAGGTATTGATGAGAACAACACATTTCAGTTAAAATTTTTATTCTAGCATCAAAATTGTAGGAGCCACAGTTTTGGGCGGTTTGTGGGCGTTAGAGTGGGCGTGGCACTCTACTGAAACAAACTTGCGCTGCGTAAGAAGCTCAGGAATCTGCACGCCAAATCTCAATAGCCTAGCTCTCATAGTTTCCGAGATCTCAGCGTTCATCCGGACAGACAGACGGACAGACGGACAGACGGACAGACGGACAGACGGACATGGCTAGATCGACTCGGCTAGTGATCCTGATCAAGAATATATATACTTTATGGGGTCGGAAACGCTTCCTTCTGCCTGTTACATACTTTCCGACGAATCTAGTATACCCTTTTACTCTACGAGTAACGGGTATAATAAATAAATTGCAGATCTGGCTGAAGGGTTGAATTTGTTGCTTTTTGCTCAAGGCATGGTATTCACCAGCAAACTTACACTTCTGCGTAAGCTCAATTTACTTCTCTTGAGCGTTGGATAACTCCTCTGCAGATTGAGTCAATAGATTGCTTGCGACACAGCCTGGCAAAGGCTGAGAGCCGCTCTAGAATGTCGGCTGCAGGGGGGGCCATTGCCGTTGTGACGCTTGATAGGTCGGTGTTTTAGTTCCGTCTCATGCCCAATCGGTGAATCTAGAGGCCAACGTTCCTGCTTCTCTCGCAACCACGGAGGAACGTGCTACCAGAGTGAGTTGTCTCTGAGCTCTTGAATGTTAATGCCTCTGCTTGCCAGATCAGCTGGGTTGTCTTCTGTTTTTACATGGAACCACTGGCTTCTTTCGGTGTGTTGCTCAACTTTAGCCACTCTATGCGCATCGAACTTTGTCCAACTGCATGCCGACCTGCTTGACCATGCTAATACAATTGTGGAATCTGTCCAGAAATGGGTGTTCGTAAAAGGGTGCTCAAAAAAAGAAGCAGTAGCCAAGATAGGAACAGTTCAAGGCGCTCAGTAGCACCCGCTGCAGATGAGAATTGCTGATCAGCATATAATATGTTTCACTAAATCACCGTTTCACCGTCTCATCGGTACACTGCAGTCAGCACATTTTGCAGGGTCATCCGAGACAACTACGCAAACTGCTACCATAATCAAAATTCCCTGACCTACTTTAGAATACATCTAATTTCACTATTCACTACACTAATCTAACCGTGTTCCAAGTAGTATATAAGTATGTATCAATTTAAGAATAAATCAGTTATCAAGGCAATTCATAATTTCGGCGTTCTTCTTCCTACCTCGGGGAATAGGGCTCGTAATACACTATATCAACCGGAAGCTAACCTACGTTAGCTCAACCTCAGCGCAGTTCCCGCATCGCCTGTGGTCCCGCATCGCAGTAACCCTCATTACCATTGCCGCGACGCGATCGTCCTGCCATCAAAGCGTCCCCGTGCCAGCGACTAGTGCTCACTACCCCTTGTCCCGCGTCTTGACCCAGAAATGTCTACTTCGGTTATGCACAAACATTGGTGACCCCGACGTGATCCTTTGACAACAAAGGATCACGCTCCAGCAACCCCCTTCCAACCAAAAGCTGAACCTCTAGTCGGTAAGAAGTACCGTTAAGTTCATACAACATCCACTCGCCCTGGAAACCATAGCTCATCCAGATTTACAGGATACTCAGCTTAGTCCAGCTTCACAGGACTAACAGCTTCAAAGGATACGCAGCTTGATCCAGCTTCACAGGATCGTCAGCTTAGTCCAGCTTCACAGGACTCACAGCTTTATTCAGCTTCACAGGACACACAGCTTTATGCGGCTTCACTGGACTCTTTGCTTCCAAAACACGAGATTTAACTTATCACATTTAGTCAACTTCATTCATAGAGGAATCAAGTCACACAAGAATCGATCTACACAATCGATTACTGGACAACCAAAATGATCTATAAGTATAGATCCATTATAAAGAATTATAGCAAGGATTCGGTCGAACGACGTCACCGAGACGGCAATTATTCCGGTAAGCTAAGCTAGTTGAACGATCTTTGGCAGCAGTTTTGCGACCTAGATAAAGAAGTCCAGCAAGCGGCATTTCCCACTGGAGATGAGTATGCCTCAAGACTAACAGGATTGACGGAGCTGGTCGAGAAATATCAGCAGGTACTTAAAGACAACATTGCGTCATCAAGCGGCCCCCAAAAGGCACCTCGGCGAATCCAGAACAACCCAAAGGACCGTTAGTCTAGCAAATCAAGAGTGACTCATCGATCGACACGGTTACATTTCAACTGAAGAGACGATGCAACGAATTAGAATCATCTCTAACTTTGGTGTCCAATGCGCCCACAATCACCCCAGCCCTACAGCGAGACAGGCCCATGTTGATCTCGATAATACGCCTGGGGCAGAGGCAGCCGCCAAAGAAGAAGTTTGTCAATTCCGGACCTTATATGAAAAATATAAAATTACCTTGCTTCGAGAAAACGACTCCCCAAAGAGTCTGCACAACAGCTTCGAGCCCTACTTGATACCGTGCGAAAGACTCTGAGTACCTGTAAAAACCTCGATATCAGCACAAAATCCTGGGATCCAATCCTGTGTTATATTATCAGAAGAAAACTAGACCAGCAGGCTCTAGCTGCACTGGAAAATTCAGAGGAGGCACCAACGGAAATTCCAACGTTAAGGAGTGTACTGACGTTAATTGAGCGGCGCGTTTGCTTGCTGGAGACGATAAGCGCTCAACCTACAGCAACACTCCGCCATCAGTTAGTTCACAACGAAGATATCTGTAAGATATGTCACCTAGGACCACATCATCATGTAGCCGTTTCCAGGAAATGGAAGTAAGAACATGCACAAATTGTATGTCTACAGCTCATAAGGTTGAAAACTGTGGATCACCTGCTACTTGTCGAGTCTGCCAGCAACGGCACCATTTACTGTTACACAAAGGACCGATTAGCAATCCAGTGTCCGGCGCAGTAACCATTGCAACCGTAGAGGATATGCTCTGAACGCGACCGCCAAGGTATCATTAAAAGGGCCAACCGATCAACTACAAATATGTCGCGCTGTAATAAATTCTGGATCACAGGTGAATCTTATCTCAAGAAGGATGGCAGGTCTGCTATATCTTATGGAAATGTCGTCACCGATTGAAATATCTGGAGTCGGAGAAAAAATAACAACAGTAATTAGATCAATACATCAGGTTTTGAAACACTTGTAGAGGTATTTATTATTCCCACAGTTATTTCAAACCAACCGTCAATACCGAGTGCAAACGATTTTAATATTCCCGAGGGACTGCCGTTAACAGATCCTGACTTTCGCCAACCTGGACCCATTCATATAAAATTTGGGGCTAGTATATATCCTCGTTTAATGACCGGTGAACTTTTTAGACTAGGACCTAATAATTAGAGAGAAAAACCAATTATTATAAAAATGACTTCTCATCAACTTAAAAACTACTAGAATTCTAACTTTTGTACAACATTTCTAAATTTAACCAAGAAATATCTAAACTTTGTTGCGGAAGGTCCACATACCATAGACGTGCCAAATGAGCAATTTCTACAAGGACAATGCTATTTTTGTCGCAAGCAGCATAAAGATGATATGAAGGACTTCAATTACAAACATAAACCTCCGCAGCTGAATGAAAAATCCTTCTCGGTCAATGATTTGTTAGCTGCTTGAACAGAAAGCTATCGGATGTAGCTTGCCAAGGGATACCTAGAGTCTTCGCAATACTCGCATCTTCCAGTTCGAGAAAGTCAACACTGACTGTTCTATCCCCTTAAGAATTTTTTTTTCGTTTGAGGTCCACTTGCGCAGTGGAAAACCTGCACTCTCGAAGGCCAGAGTAAGTTCTTTAATTGCAAGGGTTGCTGACGGTTGAACGGCATCGACGTACGTAAAGGTGGAAGCGATTTCACTTGCCAAAGGATATTGGCAACTTACATCTCCGGCCAATTGCTGTACACACGAATAGCCAGAAAAGGTGCACAATTTACGCCGAAAGTGACTCTGTCAAGCTTATAGTCGCAGGGCTTTTAATCTTAATTGCGGAAAGAATTCTTTAAAAGCGTGTATGGTCTGGCTGGATAAGGATTTGCCTATACAACTTGGTGATGTCTGCGCTAAAAACGTACTTTAAAAACGCCATCTGAGGACCTGGGTGGTGAAATTAGAATGTAATACAGGCCCTCCATGAAAGATATCATTGAGACTGTACCCGTTGGGTGATAGATTTGAGGCGTTAAACACGACACGAACTTTCGTTGATGTGCTGTCCGGCTCGAAAACCGCGTGGTGTGGCAAATAGAAATGACCAACATCATCACCTGGAGATACTTTGATTTCTTTGCTATGGGACCGTAAAGAATCCACCAAAAAACGGTCAGTTCAAAAGTGAGCCACAAATATTTTGATGGATACCACCTAAAATAATTGACGGAAGGATATTTGCGCCAACGAGCACGCCGATCTGGGAGCTTTGGTAGAACATCGGGTTTCCCAGTGGGATAGGTGGCAAGTTTCGTAACGAAACCCCTGGTATCTTATAGGATGGGAGATTACCCGCCAATTGTGTTAATACATATGCCGAAGTTGTAATTTTACCGAGCGGCTTAATTGGAGACGCCATATGGAAATAGCAACTCTTACGGGGCTGCGCTGAAACAGGTTTGATATGACAGCCTTATAAAGTTGAGCAAGCGTTCGGATATGATCCAGAATTTATCAACGCACGTGCTGAGTATTTAACGCCCGAGTTTCAAATGTCCATTAGAGCCGTGCTTAAGAGGACGTGTTACGTGTTCGCGATAAGGATATTCCGGACGTTGGACTGACTAGTCGATGAAGTGGACTGTATGGTTGGATTGTGGTCTGGTACGAATACTGACTGTGATTGAGGGGGGCCACCACGATGCAGGAGAGTATTGTGCGGGCTTGCACGAGTGGCAATTGTGTGCGTTATTGCAGTTCTTCAGGAGGTGGGTTCTTGTAAAACACTTTAAGCAAAGCTTTTGCTATCTTATGTATCACAGAAAAACACCTCTTACGAAAATAAAAATCTAGTGACGATCGGCAAACAAAAGTTCTGATATCAACTTTTGTGAAGAAAATGTTTTATACGATCTACTAGATAAATACAATTTCTAAATTTTTTTTACATTTGGCACGCTTTACCAAAATTTTACAGCTAAACCCAAGCATATTGAATAGCAGCATGCAATTCGCATGCAATTCTGTGAAGCGCACATTTAAAGATTTTTGAACAGTGTAAACGGATGTTTGAAAATGTTTGTTTTAACGCAGAGAAGGAATAAAAGTTGTTTCGAAAGGTGTACAAAGTATTTCGAAATTGCTTTTTACGATATATCGCACAAGCCTGTAGCTTTAGTAGTTTACAAGTTACGTGTGTACTAAATATAGTTATTTCTTGCTGCTTTTCTGCCAAACTAACGAGTTTTTCAAAAAGTAATACAACTAAAGTTTCTTATATTAAGCTGTTTAACATCGTCCTAAATTTGCGGGACTTCAAATAGAGTTTGGATGCGCACAAAAAAGGACAATGCGATGGCAGTGTTCGATGTTCTGAAATGTGGCCAATTTTGTTGATTACTAATTTTGAAACGAGACTTTTTACAACCATGAGTCGTATGTCAAAAGTTAAGGAGTCTCAAGGCCTACACACTATAAAAACTAATTTGAAATCGTTAGAGCCGTTCTTAAAAAATTAAGAAAAAAGCTAAAAGTAAATCTTTAAGAAACAACTTTGGCCCATAATGGTGGTATTTAGACAAATTAGCTTTCTAGTGACATATAGCACAAGCCTGTAGCTTTAGTAGTTCATAAGTTACGGGTGTACAAAATGTAGCTATTTATAGCCGTTTTCTCGCCAAACTAGCTAGTTTTTCCAAAAGTGGTAGAACTAATGCTTCTAGAATTTTCAGGACTCTAAAGTAAAGTTTTGGGACAAACTGACAAACAAAATAAAATTTTCATTTTGAGAAGTCCCCTAAAATCTTGTTTTGCGTATTTCTTTTGAACGGAGCATCCGATTTTGTCGATTTGAGGTGTCATTCGACGCATATTTTAAGTGAGAGTTCAAGTAGTTTGATGGCGGGGGGTATGTATACCCACCGGCCCCAACAGATCAAATTTTCTAGGTTTACATGTTTACAATTTCACCGTTCTTTCTCCCAAACCAATTGATTTTTTAAGTCTTTGTATGCAATCATTTTAGTTTTTGAAATACCTTTCGATTGATGTATCACTCAAAACATCGGACGATTACAGTAGATTTTCATTTCTTCGTGTATATATAGTAGTCGCCTGCGCACACCCTCCTGGTGCGCTTCGTCACTACGTGGACTGCTGTCCGCAGTGATTTTTCGCGGTCCGTGACAGGCATCCGTAAGATGGGATGGTTATCGTTTGAGCAGAGCCTGCAGGATAGTTGGCTTATTGTGACCCTGTTTTCAATAAATTTTCCGTGGTACCCGGTATTGAGCTGTCCCGGAAAGTTAAAATTCTTTAATCGCCTCGACAGTTCAATGACGATCTTGTAGGAACCCTTTAAATTCAAACCAAGATGGGATTTCTGATTTGCTCAGGAGGGAGCGATAATTTTTGATATTTCGAAGCCATTAAACAAGCTTGGATTGTGCTCTCAAGATGATTCAAGTATGACCGCCCGGTTAAAGAATATTTTGAGTTGACTGTTGACAAGTAGCATCTTATTTTCAAAGCGGTTGGCCAGATTTTGCCTTGCGGATTGGAAACTTTCGTCGGTCAGGGGTGATAACGCTACAATATCCTTAGCTTCACCGCTTGTTTTCGCGAAAAGGTGTAAAAGTTTTTTGATTTCGGATAGCTTAGGGTTATTTACGTAGATGGCAGAGAAAAGATCTCTGAAAGTGGGCCAACGAACGTGGGCCATGACCGTCATTGGGTCTGAACATTTTAGGTTAACTAGGATTCCGGAGCACACTTCGTACTCCTTTCCACCTTGTCCCAGAGTGCGCGTATCTGCTCTAAGCGGACCTTGCCAGTGTGAACGAATGTGGATACAACTGCAAAACACAATTAATGAAAGTCGGTAAGTAAGGATTATGTGGTTGCGAATGTTAACTGCTGCAAATGCTAAATAAATTCACTGTTGCCAATGGGAACTGTTGTGAACAAATGCGGATGCCCACTGTTGCGAAGGCTCACTGTTGCGTGTGCCCATTGTTGCGAATGCTCACTGTTGTGAATGTTCACTATTGCAAGATGCACACTGTTGCCAGATGATGTGGTCCGTTCAATGACTTGAGAATATATGCTGATAGTTTATGCCCAAAATATGTGTGTGCAATTCATTTTATTTTTTTTATGGGTGTATGGATTCCAAATAATATGTCGTGTTCAAATATGTGAAAAATATATATATATATAAATATATCTTAAATAATAATATGATCATCAAGTATATGTAGTGTGTTTATTTATTATATTATTTATGTTCGTACTTTCTTTGTTTTCATATATAATTTTGCGGAGTACTCGACATTATCTATTAGTTATGTCGTTCCACTTTTTCTAAGTTGAAAAATTAGTCTGGCAAGGGCCTTCTGGACCAAGAAATGGAATGGAATGGACCAAGCGGGAAAACTATTCATATATACAAATATAAGCTATTTCAGTTTATGTTTATGTTTTCAGCGCACAAAGTACTGTTCGCTGCTGTGAATTTTAAATGTTGCTACTTTGCATTGCCCGTCCGGCAAGTGTGCAACTCTTATGTTGGTTGCGATCGCGTTCTATATATGTATCTCCGTATGTGTATACGTGTTGGCGGGTGTTATTGACTTTTAAATTGAGCCTTAATGTCTTAACGACACTCCACTTAAATCGAGTGTGCGGGAATGTTCGATCGAATACTTATGACTTACTAGCCAATTAGAAGTGCGCGGACTTATGTGCTTATGACTTATGTAATCATTGTTAGTATGGATATGGATGTGCTAACAAATTCAACTGAAACAGGATTGCGGCCAATTTCGGATGAGCAAATAGTTGAAATTTATTTGCAGCTATGTAAGTCCTTATCTTGCGCTGGAATGAAGGCGATGATTATACAAATCCGGCTCAAAGAATTAAAGTGTTTGAGTGGTGGCGTATCGCAGGATGCCGTCCTTTTTTAGGGGTGGGGCGACGTACAGGTTTGATGTTGAAAATTCGCGAGGGGAAATTTTAATAAATTAACTCGGGGGTGGGTTTTCACTTCTTTTCACCTTCACTTTATTTGAGAGAATGTCTTCTAGCTTCTGCTGTGGTGCACAGGTAGCGAAGTTGCTCAAGAAGGATTGTTCAGCATGAAAACAACTGTTGCCACCGCTACCGTGTTCACGGATTCCACAATCAAAAATTACTTTGCGACGGTGTTCAGATCCGTCTTGCTTGATACCCAGCATACCATAGTTGATATCTGTCCCCTGGGGTCGAAGTTCAAAGCTCATGCCCTGATAGATTCATGATCTGAGGCAACCTTTATTTCTGAGCGGCTTTTCAAATTAATTAGGTTGCCTCACCAAGTAAGCAAAGCCCAACTATAAGGCTTAAACCAGACAGTATCCGGTGAACCCAAAGAGGTCTCTCAGCTTACCATTCGTTCTTCGAACAGTCCTAGCTTGCAAGTAAACATGACTGCAATCTTTCGCAATTAGATGGAAACCTCTCATCTTGTCCGATTCCGCAACAGTTTTTACGGGATCATTGCGAACTACCGCTGGCGAATCCAAAGTTTTACGAGAGCGAACAAATGTACTGCCATCTATACTCCTAAGCGGTACCCGGCCGAACATCTGTGGCTCTCTCCTTGGTCAAGAAACCATTTTCGGATGGATTCTAACAGGATCAGTGCCTGCTCCAAGGCAAAATCAGATTTCCGCCTTTTCCACGCGAATTCCCTATGCGTTTGACACATCTCTGGACAAACGCTTACCAAATTTTTGGCAGTTCCTCCTGCCAGTAAAATTGAGAAAAAATTTCCCGGACTACCACGAGACACAATAGCGGCAGATATATAGTAAGCCTTCCGATTCGTGATCCTGAAAACGTGAAATCCACCACGAAAACACTTCAGATTCAGTTGTCGCAATTCCTAAGAACCGAGCAACGCCTAAAAAGGGACAGTGGGAACCGGATCCCTCCGCTCTTATTTAACGTGGCATGTTCCACAATGAAGGTTACAACCACGACATTCTAATATACACACAAGTGAGTATATAATGCACGGGGGTAGGCTAAGCGCCAAACCAATGCCCCGGACTAGAAGCTATAGCTATATACATAGCAACCACCCCAGTAGCAATTCGAGTACTTACTTGTCGGGCTAGCATTCCCCCTTGCGTAGGGGCGAGATCTATCTAAAATATTTACGTTCTGTGGGTCACAGCACCCGAGTTGTATAACGCAACTTCCACGTCGAGCCCGAAGACTCTACCCGCGATATAGGTGTCAACCACAGCCACCACGATACTCCCACTAGGGGGCCAACCTCAATGAGCAGTCTTGGAACTGCTCAACCCGTGGTACCGAAGTTACAGGCTCGGTGAGCCTCACCCCTTCAGCTCCGACAAGTTCGGCTGAAAACCAACCTTCTACCTATGATTCTGTCAGTTATTACCTTTCGCCTCATGCTATGCTTAAGCCGAAAAGTACGACCACCAAGCTGCGTGTGATATTCGCATCTTATTCTTCAACAGTAAGGTGCACATTCGAAGTTTTGAGTTAGAGACGGTAACCTTTGGAGTCAATTGTGCGTCATTCTTGGCGATTCGAATCCTGCAACAGCTGGCGACTGACTTGCAGCTCAGCCATCCAAGAGCAACGTCATTCGCAAACATATGTATGTAGATGATGTCCTTTCGGAAGCTGACTCCGCAGAGGACGCTCAGCTCGCGATCTACAAAGTGCTCTAGACTCGCGGGCTTTCCATTAAGAAAATGGACCTCCAACCACAAAGAAATTTAAGCTCATATCCAAAGCGATCATCTGATCACAGACTTCCTCGAGAGATCGACACGAAAAGTATAGCCAAAACTCTCGGACTACGTTGGAAAGCGACGTCCGATGAATTTTTCTTCGTCCCACCAGATTTCGCATCGGAGATCTCCCTCCCGAAACGCCAGGTCTTTTCCCAAATGGCCAAGCTGTTTGCCCAGCAGGCTGGCTCGCTCCACTTGATGTGTGCGCCAAAATCTTTATGCAAGAGATTTAGCTTAGAGATAGGGCACACGACGATGGTGCACATGCTCAAGCCAAGTGGGGCGCTAGTCAAAACGGTATCACTTCCTAGGCTGGAGCTGTGTGGAGCTCTACTGTTGTCCGAGATGGCCGAGGCCATCCTTCCTAGTACGCCGCGGCTGACCTCGAAACTACCTCGAATCCACGATAGTGCTGGCATGGTTAGCCAAACCAGCGTGTCATTGGACAACGTTCGTTGCCAACAGCATGACAAAGATCACCGAGTCTACAGAGGCAGCCAATTGGTCGCACGTTCAATACGAACATAATCCAGCTGATTTGGCTAGTCGAGGAGTTCCCCTTCAGGAGCTGGTGAATAACCCGCTTTGTTGCCATGGACCCACATGGCTGCAACGGCTACGCAATCAATGGCCTAGCCAGGGCATCGGCTTGCCGATGACCGAGGTAGAAAAACGTGCCGTCAAAGCCCATGTGGCGTTTATGCCGACAGAAGATATCCTGGATCGATTTTCCAAGTTAGATAGAGCATTGCGGACACTTTCAGGGGTCCGTCTAGAGGCCCAGGACGTTGCCGCCGCTGAAAGATATTTTCCTGAAGAATACCGCTGCTTGAGTCAAAAGCGTCCTTTGTCCTCGTCAAGTTCGATTCTTTCTTTGAACACCTTTTTAGATTAATAAGGGCTAGTCAGAGCATGCGGCCGCTTAACGGCCTCCGAAAGTTTGCTGTATGATGAACGACATCCTATAATCTTACCGTACTAATGTGCACTCTCTCGACTACTGGTAGGGTTTACGTATCTCTTAACATTACATGGTGGTTACCAGTTTGTGGTACGTCTCACCCGGTCCAGATACTGGGTTCCGAGAATCAAGAATTTGGTGAAGGCTGTAAAGATGCCCTCTGGCCGGGGTACAACTCCAAGTGGGATCTGGGAGTCCTTTACAAGAAATTTGTAAATCACTTAGACACTAGACGGTAGAGTTCGGTACATACAAAGTATGGAGAATTTCTGATAGTTATCTTATAGGTAGTCGTCTTATTCCGTATATGTTAATATTATTCTCGAACAGAAAATTAATTAGGAAGGATCTTTCCGCTTCTCAACAATTTGATTAGGAAGTATCTTTCCGTTCCTCAACGAGTTCCTCTACGAATTAATTTGGAAGGATATTTCCGTTCCTCTACGAGTTAGTTAAATAGAAGGGAGTGGGGGGGGGGGGGGGAAGGAGTCGGATAGTAAAATAATGATAACCATATTTATTATATATTTATAAAATTCATTTTATTTACTGTTATTTCTATGTTCACTCCGTTTATTTTTACTGTTCCTTCACTGCACCGTTCGGACACTGTCCTCCGAAATCTTCTTTAGCATGTGCTCATACGACCTTCTCCTTCGAAAACCGGGAAACAAGAGACCTTATCCGTCTTAGACTACCCACCTTCTCCCTTTTTTTCGACGCCTTTCTTATCTACATCTACTTACATCGGCGTTGCCACCTTGGTTTTAAACCTATATTTGGGCTCCACTTTTCTTAAGAAATAATCACACTTCATGTTCTGTCTCTTAAAAATATAAGTAGAGCTAAGGTGACTGTAAAGGTTAAATGTTAATGATTATAATAATATTGTTTGTGGTGTCCTAGCCTTTAGGTTGGGTCGTCACAAAGCAGTGACTAACTCGTACACAGGGATGGACTTTACCGGGACTTTTGATTTAGAAAATTACACTGGAAGAGCTTGTCACAAAGAGGTATGTCTTGCTTTTCGTCTGCTTTTCGTCAGCTTATCTACGAAGGCCATCCATCTACCTCAGGGAAAGATGTATATGTGCATTGAAATTATTTAAAAAAAAAAAATAATAATTATATTAGGTTTTTGATTAAATTTTTTTATATTGCTTGAATACATATTAACATAAGAATAACAATATATTTTTCGTAAACGTTTAGATTAACTTTAAATTAAATAATTAACTTTAATTTCATATGAAATAAGTATATCTGCTCGAAAATTCAAAATACAAGTTAAACAATTTTTAACAATTTTAAATATACTTCTTAATAATTTATATGTTTTCCTTTCTTAATAAAAATTTGATTAATCCGATTGGGCATTATAGTGGTCAAGTTTTGCAGAGTTGTCGGATTTATTTGATCCCATTCCTTGATCAAAGCCTTTTTGAGGTCATTAACTGTGTCGAACAGGCGGCCGTTCTTGTAAACTTTATTAGAAAGTAATCCCCAAAGATCTTCTTTTGGGTTTAGGTCCGGGCTGATCGCTGGCCATTGCAATAGCGGTATTTTTCTAGCTGCCAGAAAGTCTTTAGTTTTACGAGCTGTGTGAATTGGCGCGTTGTCTTGCTGGAATATCCACTCATCCCCATAAATGTCTCCAGCAAATTCGATAAGCACTGTTTCTAGTAACTCTATATAAATTTCTGCATTTGTTCTAGTCGGTATGAAAGAAAGTGGAGACTTCCCAGCACACCCAAATCCGGCCCAAACCATTTGTTTGTGGGGAAGACAACAAATATGCCACCCTTATATTTATAATTAATAACGCACGAATAGGTTATATTAAAATGTATAGCGTTTATTCGGAGCGGCAGACGGACTGTGAATGTATAAAAAGCTTGGCTCCAAGATCTTCATATAGACATATGCAGGCTTACAAAGTAGTTGCTGAATAGATAAGCGACAGCTTTATGGGTATAAGAAAGAAGGCGAAAGATAAGCAGAGAGCTATGCAGGTGCCGTCGTACACCTATGCGCGCATGACTAGGCGCTGGCGATCTGCTCCGAACATACTCCCCCCGTTGGAAGAGGTAAGGTTCCAACTATCTCGGAATCGATGGGCAGAACGGCTAGCTTGGCGACGGCTCTCTTGATCAGACCCGTAGCTGTACGGACCATAGCTACTCTGATGACTCCGTCCCCGCCGGGTATGACTTCTTGGATGCACCCAAGCTGCCATCTCAAGGGTGGGACGTTGTCCTCCTTAAGCAAAACTATGCGTCCAACCTTGATGTTAGACGTTTCGACGCGCCACTTGCTCCTCTCTTGAAGTAGGGACAAATACTCGCCGCTCCACCTTTTCCAGAAATGTTGCTGCATCTGGGTAACCCGCTGCCATCTGCTGAGGCGGTCTTCGCGGAGATGAGTAATGCCAGGCTCAGGAAACTTAGTGTAGCTTGAACCCTTCAGGAAATGCGCCGGTGTTAGCACCTCAAGGCTTTCAGCATTTTCTGAAATTGGACAGAGTGGACGGGAGTTAAGGATGGCAGAAATCTCATATGCAAGAGTTCTTAATTCATCGATGGCTAAAATGGATGCACCGACGACTCTGTAGAAGTGAAATTTAGCTGACTTCACAGCGGCCTCCCATAAACCACCGAAGTGCGGGGCACGCGGAGGGATGAACTTCCAATCGATCCCATCAGCTAAACAGACGGAAGATATCGATGCTGTGTGCTGCTCGCTCAAAAAGAGCTCTTTCAGCTCGGCAAGCTCTCTCTTTGCACCGACAAAGTTTGTAGCATTGTCGCTCCAAATGGTACGCGGACTGCCTCTAAGGCTGATGAATCTCCTCAGCGCTGCGATGAAAGAATCCGTCGTAAGATCCTGGACCACTTCCAAATGAGCAGCCTTCGTGGAAAAACAGACAAAGACGGCGATATAGCACTTGTGGGGTGCCTTATTTCTGGCCTCTGCTTTATGATAGAATGGCCCACAATAGTCAACTCCTGTGGTATGAAACGCTGGATTAGGCTGCACTCTATTTGCGGGAAGGCTACCCATGACGTGCTCCCAAGTAACAGGCTTCATTCGGAAACATCGGACGCATTTGTTGATAACGCTGGCGACGAACTTGCGGCCTCCAATCGGCCAGTACCTTTGCCGTAATGCGGCAAGCAGCGCCTGCGATCCTCCATGCAAATATTTCTCATGATAATAAACGATGATCGCCTTGGTGACTGGATGATCCTTGGGCAACAGTATCGGATGCCTCGTGTCGTAGTCCAAGTTTGCGTTCTGAAGCCTTCCACCCACGCGAAGTAACCCATCGGAGCCGAGTATAGGTCTAAGCGAAACCAGCTTGCTTTTCTGTGGAAACGGCTTGCCCTGGCTAAGAGATCCATACTCCTTCGCCAAGTTAACCTGTTGGATGCTCCTCAGAAGAAGTACAGTTCCAGAGTTGATCTCCTCCACCGAAAGTCGACCTTTTAACGGCGCAGATTTGGCTCTGCAATTTGAAATGAATCGATAAATGTATGCAAATACGCGCTGCAACTTATCGAAAGAGTTGAGGAATTTGCAGTTTGATGAACTGTCTATGCAAACGGCCCCAATTAGAGCCACAGAACGGCGCTCTGGAAGATCCTTTACTGAGTCTAGCAGGGACGGCCAATTTGACGAGCTTTGCAGAAGGAATGGAGGCCCGTTAGCCCAAAGGGAATGTTCCAACAATTCTCTTGGGGTACATCCTCGCGATACGACGTCTGCCGGGTTCAAGTTTGTAGGAACGTGATGCCAAGACATGTCTTTCGTCATCTCCTGAATTTTCGCGATTCTGTTTGATACGAAAACGTTAAACTCCCTCGGAGGTTGCCGAATCCACGCCAACACAATGGACGAGTCCGACCAGCAATGAAAGGTGCAATCGAAATCTATGGCTTCCTTGGCGTTTACGATTAGCTCAGCCAATAAAAGCGCTGCGGAAAGTTCTAATCTTGGAATTGTTAAGGCCTTCAATGGAGCTACCCTTGACTTGGCACAGAGCAGATGGACTTTCGATTCTCCATTGGTCTCCGATCGCAAGTATAGACACGCTCCATAAGCTGACATGCTAGCATCGCAGAATCCATGCAACTCAACGGAAGCCCTTGGTTGCAGTACGAATCGTGGGAATTTTAAGTTCTGTACGACCGATAACTGTGAGGTCAACTCCCCCCATGACGAAAGAATGGGCTCTGGCAGTGCATCATCCCAATCCACGTTCGCACTCCATAGAGATTGCAAAAAAATCTTAGATTTTGTGATAATAGGAGTTATTAAACCGAGTGGATCATAGAATTTGGCAATCGTCGACAATGCAACCCGCTTAGTGGGTCGTTGATTGGTTGGCAGTTGAGAAAAATGAAATAGGAGCTGATCAGAAGATGGATCCCAGACTAGTCCCAATGCCTTGGCGACATCCGATCCATCGTGAAATTTGATTAACTGCTCCTTGTCGCATTCAGACTCTCCCTTCAGGGCTGCTGACTCATTCGAACACCATTTCCGAATTGGAAAGTGGCCTCGCGACAGTAGTTCCTTCACCTGACGACGAATTTCTCTCACCTCCTCAACTGAGTCCCCACCAGATATTAAATCATCCACATAGAAATCTCTACGAACAATTTTTGCTCCAATAGGAAATGATTCCTCCTCATCGTAAGCGAGTTGATGCATGGCTCTTATAGCCAAGAAGGCAGCTGGCTTGGTTCCGTAAGTCACCGTGTTCAATTTAAAAACACTCAACTCTTCCGTGGAGCTTTCTCTCCAAACGATGCACTGCAAGAAATCATCCGGGTACGAGACACGCACGCAACGGTACATCTTGCAGATATCTCCACAAAGAGCAACTTTAAAAAATCGAAAGCGAAGCAGTATATTAAAGATTTTTTGTTGAATTGTTGGTCCTGCCAGAAGTAAGTCGTTCAGAGAGCTACCAGAAGTTGTTTTAGCAGATCCATCAAAAACGACACGAAGCTTCGTACTCGTGCTCTCCTGCTTATGTACGCAATGGTGGGGCAAAAAGAATTGTGTTTCTGGCGGTTCCTTAGTTACAAGAGACATGTGACCTAGATCGATATACTCCCTCAAAAATGCTGAATACTGTGCTTTCAGGGCTGGGTTTCTATCTAATTTAGCTTCCAAACTCTTGAAACGACGACGAGCCAAGCAATAAGAATCACCTAAAGATTCGAATCCGGAAGTGGACAAGAGACGAACAGAGTATTGGCCGTTTCCAAGTCTAATGCAATTTTCATTAAAAAGTTGCTCACATCGGAAGTCTTCCGACAACAAAGATGGCTTAGACGAAGTGAAGTCCTCAATTTCCCAAAATCGCTTTACAATGGCGGAAAGTGTGTCATCGGAATGATCAGCTGGGTCCTTGATGCTGGCTTGTAAAACCGACTTATGAGTTGGCATGTTCGATGATAACCCTCCAGAGACTATCCAACCAAGCTTGGTGTTCTGAAGAGTTGGCAAAGCCCTATCCAAATGAATTTGTCCCATAGAAATTATTTCGAAAAACAACCCAGCGCCGAGTAAAAGGTCAATTCGTTGTGATTGATTGAAATTAGGGTCAGCGAGTGAAATGTTTTGCGGTATCCTCCACGATGTTGCATTTATATTGAAATGGGGTTGATAATCAGTAATACTGTGAGTCACAACCGCTGTGAATGCCGCACGATAGCTTGCATCCCGTGATTGCACAAGAATATCGACAGTCTTATCAGAGATCATGGAAGATTCTCCTATCCCAGAAATCGACGTTTGCGATCTTCTATGATTCAAGTTTAGTTGGCTAGCTAAGCGAGAGGTTATGAAGTTTAGCTGGGAGGCCGAATCTAAAATTGCTCGGCAAGGCATGAATGCTCCAATTCTATTTCTAACGTAGATAATAGCAGTTGGAAGCAACACGTAGTCGATCGGCAAAATATTTAAGGTTTTGGGTGGAGGGCTTGGTATATGATGATCAGGATGCGATGATGTATGCGAACATGATACTAATGCTGATGAAGTAGATGGTAATGGCTGAGAGCTCGAGGATGGATCGCATGATGGAGATGAAAATGAGGTTGATGTTGCGGATGGGTCATGGTTCATGTGTAATAATGAATGATGCTTCATGCGACAATACTTGCAGTGAGTCGACTTGCATTGCTGCAAACTATGCCCCTTGCGCAAACAGTTGAGGCAGAGGTGCAACTTCTTTGCTTCTCTATATCGAAGATTCGGACTCAAATTTAAAAATCGAGAACACTTTGGCAAATAATGATCCCGTGCATCGCAAAATAGGCATGTCAAATGATTTGAGTTAGTAGCAGAAGCAATAAGTGTATTTTGGTTATATTTGTGCAAGTTTTTTCCCACCTGCTGGCCTGGTGTTTGAGTTACCAAGGCTTGATCCAAGTTTTCCATCATCCTGCACCTCTTTTCCAAAAACGATTCCATAGCATCCCAGGTAGACAGCTCAGTGATTGACAAATCCTCTTCCCATTTTTCCCGCGTCCTCTGATCCAGTTTCCGAGTGACGATGTGAATTAAAAGTCCATCCAAAATTTGTTGCGTATTGGCCAGGGTTCGAATTGCTCGCAGATGCGAATTCATGCAATCGCTCAGCTCCCGAAGACCCTTCGAAGATCCCTTCTCGACACCCTTTAAACCGAATATTGCCTGTACATGTGCCTGAAAGTGTAAAACTTTATTATCAAATCGATTAACCAGCAAATTCATAGCCTTTTTAAAATTCGCATTCGAGGGTTCGAGCGAGCGTATGGTTTCCAGAGCCACGCCGCCCAAACTCGAACGCAAATATTGTAATTTTTCAATGTCGCTTAGCTCATCATCATTTCCGATGACCGTAGTGAAAGTCGCAAGAAAATCCGGCCACTCAGAGTAGGATCCATGAAAACGAGCAATTTCCAAATTTGGCAACCGAGGCTTCCTAGATCGAAAAGAAAGATCCGCATTATTAGTGATGTCAATAGATGTTGAATTTGCAGCGGTTGAAGCCGGCAATTGTGACTTGCGATGAGCCGCCAAGCCTCGGTTTAGTTTCGCCTTCACATCCATGAAGACTTCAGCAAATTCAATCCGATGGTCGCTTGAGATCTCTGCAAAATCCAGTCTTTCCAACGATGTCTGCGCAGAATCAAATGCCTGGTTTAAAGAATTGATCCATTCCATTCGCGCCAGCAAATCAGCTTCGTCAAACTGATTAACCGCATCAGCGTTTAAATAACATTTCATCGAGCTCATTTGCCGCAAAATAGATTGGGCTTTGACTCGGTAGTAGTCGACGTCACTTGTGGATTCATTTTGAGCCCGAACCGAGTTTTCCGTATCAGACATTTTTCAATTACGAGAATGGAAAAAAATGAAATGAAAATGAAATAAAATAAAATGTCCGACCGCGTTAGAGGCACAAAATACCGTATACCCTTTGCCGCGAAAACGTGAAGGTTAACAAGCGTCGCCGAGATGCAACGGAACCTTTATCTTGGTTGTTGTTGTTCTTGTCGATAAATTGCCTGCCTAGCAACAGCGGATTATGTAACTGGCAAACGAATGTATAAATGGCTATATGTACATATATATATGTAATATGCGCTATTAACAAAGATTAAATGCAATTCACTTTGTTAAGAATTATTTGCACAACACAGTTTTGGTGTTTTTCACAGCGCAAAATGTACAAAAAATCCAACGGCCGGCTGTGCACTTTTATATGCACATATGTATGTATGTATGTATGTTTGTGACCGAATGCACGAAAACGACAGCGAAACAAAGCGTTTGTTTAAACTATATTAAACAATCGCGAGACCGAGTTGCAGACTCCGATAAAAACTGCTATCACGTCGGGGTCACCAAATGTTTGTGGGGAAGACAACAAATATGCCACCCTTATATTTATAATTAATAACGCACGAATAGGTTATATTAAAATGTATAGCGTTTATTCGGAGCGGCAGACGGACTGTGAATGTATAAAAAGCTTGGCTCCAAGATCTTCATATAGACATATGCAGGCTTACAAAGTAGTTGCTGAATAGATAAGCGACAGCTTTATGGGTATAAGAAAGAAGGCGAAAGATAAGCAGAGAGCTATGCAGGTGCCGTCGTACACCTATGCGCGCATGACTAGGCGCTGGCGATCTGCTCCGAACACCATTAATGATCCTCCACCGTGGTTTCGTTTATGACATTTTATTCATTCATTTTATTTACTGTTATTTCTATGTTCACTCCGTTTATTTTTACTGTTCCTTCACTGCACCGTTCGGACACTGTCCTCCGAAATCTTCTTTAGCATGTGCTCATACGACCTTCTCCTTCGAAAACCGGGAAACAAGAGACCTTATCCGTCTTAGACTACCCACCTTCTCCCTTTTTTTCGACGCCTTTCTTATCTACATCTACTTACATCGGCGTTGCCACCTTGGTTTTAAACCTATATTTGGGCTCCACTTTTCTTAAGAAATAATCACACTTCATGTTCTGTCTCTTAAAAATATAAGTAGAGCTAAGGTGACTGTAAAGGTTAAATGTTAATGATTATAATAATATTGTTTGTGGTGTCCTAGCCTTTAGGTTGGGTCGTCACAAGGCAGTGACTAACTCGTACACAGGGATGGACTTTACCGGGACTTTTGATATAGAAAACAAGGAAGAAAGCTATAGTCGAGTACCTCGACTATCAGATACCCGTTACTCAGCTAAAAGGACCAAAGGAAAATGGAGATATGCAGCAAAGCGAGGTTGAAATGCGCCACCTACCGGCGGTAGACAGATTTAAGCGTTGTGGGCGTTAGAGTGGGCGTGGCAAAGTTTTTTTTGGATCAATCGATAGGTATTGACAATACCAATACATTTCAGTTAAAATTTTTTATCTAGCATGAATATTGTGGGCGCCACAGGCTTGGGCGGTTTGTGGGCGTTAGAGTGGGCGTGGCATATTCGCGTGACAAACTTGCGCTGCGCTCAAGCCTACGGAATCTAAATCTGAATTCCCATTTCTCTATCTTTGATATTTTCCGAGATATCTGCGTTCATATTTACGATTTTTTGAAGTTTGTGGGCGGTTTGTGGGCGTTCAAAGGAGCGTGGCAAACTTTTTTTGGGTCAATCGATAGGTATTGATGAGAACAATACATTTCAATTAAAATTTTTATTCTAGCATGAAAACTGTAGGAGCCTCAGTTTTGGGCGGTTTGTGGGCGTTAGGGTGGGCGTGGCACTCTGCTGAAACAAACTTGCGCTGCGTAAGAAGCTCAGGAATCTGCACGCCTAATCTCAATAGCCTAGCTCTTATAGTTTCCAAGATCTCAGCGTTCATCCGGACGGACAGACAGACGGACAGACGGACAGACGGACAGACGGACAGACGGACATGGCTAGATCGACTCGGCTAGTGATCCCGATCAAGAATATATATACTTTATGGGGTCGGAAACGCTTCCTTCTGCCTGTTACATACTTTCCGACGAATCTAGTATACCCTTTTACTCTACGAGTAACGGGTATAATTACACTGGAAGAGCTTGTCACAAAGAGGTATGTCTTGCTTTTCGTCTGCTTTTCGTCAGCTTATCTACGAAGGCCATCCATCTACCTCAGGGAAAGATGTATATGTGCATTGAAATTATTTAAAAAAAAAAAAATAATAATTATATTAGGTTTTTGATTAAATTTTTTTATATTGCTTGAATACATATTAACATAAGAATAACAATATATTTTTCGTAAACGTTTAGATTAACTTTAAATTAAATAATGAACTTTAATTTCATATGAAATAAGTATATCTGCTCGAAAATTCGAAATACAAGTTAAACAATTTTTAACAATTTTAAATATACTTCTTAATAATTTATATGTTTTCCTTTCTTAATAAAAATTTGATTAATCCGATTGGGCATTATAGTGGTCAAGTTTTGCAGAGTTGTCGGATTTATTTGATCCCATTCCTTGATCAAAGCCTTTTTGAGGTCATTAACTGTGTCGAACTGGCGGCCGTTCTTGTAAACTTTATTAGAAAGTAATCCCCAAAGATCTTCTTTTGGGTTTAGGTCCGGGCTGATCGCTGGCCATTGCAATAGCGGTATTTTTCTAGCTGCCAGAAAGACTTTAGTTTTACGAGCTGTGTGAATTGGCGCGTTGTCTTGCTGGAATATCCACTCATCCCCATAAATGTCTCCAGCAAATTCGATAAGCACTGTTTCTAGTAACTCTATATAAATTTCTGCATTTGTTCTAGTCGGTATGAAAGAAAGTGGAGACTTCCCAGCACACCCAAATCCGGCCCAAACCATTAATGATCCTCCACCGTGGTTTCGTTTATGACAGATCTATCGTGGTTGCCTTTTGTCGCGCCAGTACTTTTGACAGGAGTCAGGACCGTCTAAATTAAATTTTTTTTCGTCCGAAAATATAACTTTTCTAAACTCCTCCGACCAAAATTTGTATTGCTCAGCAAATTGTAGACGAGCGGTAATGTGACGCTTTAATAGCTTGGTACAGCGTCGCGGGAACCATATGAAACCATTTTGTTTTGGTTCAAAATTTGGTTTATACGTCTTTTGGGTACGTCAAGATTCAGTTGACCTTTTATCTCCATGCAAGACTTGTTGTCTTGAACAGCTAGACGCCGAATTTGTCTCTTGCACCGCTCGTCGAATTCAGTGGGACTGCCGCTTCGCTTTATTTTTCCATAACTTTCCGGATTTTTAAGGAAGTTACTAATTGTATTTCTGTGCCTATTTAATCTGGCAGCAATATAAGAAATGGTCTGGCCAGATTCAGCCAGTCCTTTGATCATGCCGCGACCTTCCTCTGACAAATGAAAGCCACGTGGCATTTTACCTTAAAATGAAACTTAATATTAATTATTTTATTCTACAAGGATAAACAATCTATTTTATCTGATCTATCTATTTTTCCGCTGATTAAAAAATATTTTTTGATCACACTTCTTAGCTTACTCGCTATCAATAACACAATAATCTCAATTTGCACATATACTTATTTCCTATTAAAAACACAAGTTTCAGCACATGTTATTAAAAACGGTACAACGAATGATGCCCAAAAAGGACCATTGAATTAGGAGATGTTCATATAAGATAAGAATACAAAACTGCGTACTTAGAAAAACTGTACCGTTAACTTTAGAGAAAATAAAAGCAAATTAAAAAGTGCACATATACTTCTTTCCCTGAGGTAGAGCCTACATCCGACTTATCGACTGAGAAATTTCTTACCGCCTTCGCTCGGTTCGTATCCAGAAGAGGGTGTCCTCGCCAAGTTCAGTTCGACAATGGAAAGACCTTCGTCGGCGCTGCCACCTTGCTTCCCCGAGATTTTCAGCAAGCCGTTAAGGAGTCTGTAACAGATGCGTATAGTCATCAGCAGCCCAACTGGCAATTTATTCCGCCTGTGGGAAGCTGGTGTCAAGAGCTTTAAGACTTTTGTCTACAAATCCCCAACTACGAGAATGTATATTTTTAAAGAGCTTTTGACCCTCCTAGCAAAAATCGAGCCTTGTCTAAACTCCAGACCGCTCTTTCCCATGTCGGAGGATCCTGCTAGCGTTGACACCAGGTAAGACTTTGTTCTACAAATCCACAGCTACGCGAAAGTATACTTTTAAACAGTTTTCGACCATCCTAGCATTTAGGTCCACTGTACAGCGAATCTATACCATGGCACCGCTATTCCATTGCACCGCTTTCCCAATGCACCTCTTTTCCAGTGCACCGCCCTTCCGAATCGAAGCCAGCCACAGCGCCCCGTTGCCACCGCAAGTCAACGAAGTCGCACTTCTTCAACGACGACGGAACGTACCCCCTCACCCCTCTACACCCATAAAGTATATATATTCTTGATCAGGATCGCTAGCCGAGTCGATCTAGCCATCTCCGTCTGCTGTCTTTCTATCCATATGAACGCTGAGATCTCGCAAATTATTAAAGCTAGAATGTTGGGACTCGGCATGCAGATTCTTGGATTTCCTGCGCAGCGCAAGTTTGTTATGGCATAAGCCTAAAACCCGTCCAGCGCCCATTTTTTTTTTTTCTTATTTTGTAAAAATGTAAATAAGAGTTTGTTCTTATTATCAATACCGATTTGAATGCCAATAATTATTGAAATCGGAATAAATTCATTTTAATGTTATAACCAATTAAAAATTAATCTCTTGCAATTTCAATCAAGATTGCACCCCTAATGCAGCAAATCAGCTGTTTTCACAAAGCCGCTAGGGGCGCTATAGGCTAGTTGGTGTTGTAGGCTTGGTGGCGCTAGGTGGTGCTAGCCACAAGTAAACATCTCTTTCTCCCTCGCACTCCCCTTAGCTGAGTAACGGGTCGGGTCTGATGGTCGATGGTATCGACTATGTCGTTGTCGTGAATTCGGTATTTATTTTCGGTGCCAATTATTTTTGTTTGGTTGTTTCCGGTTGATGATCATAGAGCTGTGCGCTCTTGATTAGTACTGAAATCAAACTGAAGCTTATTAACTGTACGCTAGCCAAGCGTGGCCGCATGTCACGTGATCAAAGAATCACCCAGGACTTCTACCGACTTTGGCTCGGTCACTAGTCCCGCGCCTTGAGTATAGCGTTTTTTCTTGTGTTTTATTTGGTTAATTTTAGCATAATCGATTATCTTTAATTCGCCCCTATTTAGTTATCACTTAAATTTTTATAATTGCAGGTGCCCATTGTCGGCAGCACTATGATGACCCAAAAATGCGCTGAACGTTCTTATGGCGGATCTTTTGTGTATCGCGTACTGGAGAATCTAGGCTTCGTGCTTACCACCACGGTTATTGTAATCATATCTGTCTGGGGTAAGTCTTGACACTTGAGTGGATTAATCAATTAAATTCTTTGTTTCTGTGAAAGTACATCGATGCCATTATGTATACAACTCGATTTGACCGCCACGGGCTGGTCCAGACGCTGAACCCAGTTTCGACGGTTTTCAAGCAAAAATCGGTCGATACTTGTTGCTCAGCCCAATTCACGAACAAACGACGATTCTGGTGATCAAGCGGCTTCAGTTCTTGAAATGATCATAGAATCCAGCACATTTGTTCTAAAAAGTTTGAAATCCCTCGAGATATCCTCTTTTCATACCATTGAAGAGGGTATAATGATTTTAGTCAGAAGCTTGCAATGCAGTAAAGGAGTCTTTTCCAACCCCATAAAGTAAATATATTCTTGATCAGCATTACCAGACGAGTCTATCTATCCACGCTTGTCTGTCCGTTTTAACGCAAACTTATTTCTCAGTTTTAAACACTATCGGGATGAAACCTTCCCAAAAGTCTTATTTCTATTGCATGTAGTAAATAGGTCGGGACAAGCGGGTCGTTTTCGGTAAACATATACGAACGTCAATCGGAATGAAAGATTATCTAAAAATTTCTGTAATTAGTTTTAAGTTTTCTAAAAATCGGAAAGCTCTGTACATATAATGTTCCGAAGTTAGCTTCCTTTCTTTTTGTTTATTTTTCACGTCCTCTTTAACGCCCACGTTAAAACCTGTTTATCGTCGACGTTTCTGAAGATTTGTTAAAATGTAAATTCTTTTTTTTTTTAAATATTAATATCTATTTATCCATCTGTATGCCAAGAACTGTCCAACTCGGACCATCCATTGAAATGTTATAGACATATAAAGACATATAAAGGCGCTATTGCGGAGTGTGCAATATTGTGCACATTCGCTTTGCTGCTTGCATATCTCCATCTCTCTTGCACCTCCTTAGGTCAGTATGGATTATCTGATAGTAGAGGCCGTCGGCTATAGCGTTTTCTTTTGTTAAGTAACGCATCTATCGGCGTAGATATCAAGCCCAAACAAATTCCTTTTTATGGGCATTAGAATGGTCGTGGCAAACTTTTTTTTGGGTCAATCGATAGGTATTGCCGAGACTAATACACTTCAGTAAAAATTATTTATCTAGCAAGAAAATTGTGGGCGCCACAGGCTTGGCCTGTTTGTGGGCGTTAGAGTGGGCGTGGCATATTCGTGTAACAAACTTGCGCTGCGTACAAGGTTACGGAATCAAAATCTGAAATCCCAATTCTCTGTCTTTTATATTTTCCGAGATATCCGCGTTCATATGTACGATTTTTTGAAGTTTGTGGGCGGTAAAGTGGGCGTGGCACCTTGCTGAAACAAGCTTGCGCTGCGCAAGATGCTGAGGAATATCCATGCCAAATCCCAATAGCCTAGCTCTTATAGTTTCCGAGATCTCAGCGTACATACGGACAGACAGACAGACGGACATGGCGAGATAGACTCGGCTTGTGATCCTGATAAAGAATATAAATACTTTATGGGGTCGAAAACGCTTCGTTCTGCCTGTTACATACTTTCCGACGAATCTAGTATACCCTTTTACTCTACGACTAACGAGTATAATTATGAGGTATCTTAAACCAAAATTAATTTTTGGATGACATAACACAGAACGTTCAGATGACATCTCAAAATATTTTTTTTATGTCTACCATTAAATCCGAGCGGAAGTCGGAATAGGGTCGGCGGATTTTAAAATTGGAAAGGTTATAATTTACCGTGTTTAGAGGTGTAACCACCAAATAATTAATTACATATCAAATGTGCAGTAAATTTAAAATCTGATGACGCGATAATCAACATCAAGGAATATGATAAAATCTTAATTTGCATATAAAGCTGTCGCGAAGAAAAAGAGATTCTTAGTGCTTTTAATATGAACGATAGTGCAAGTACTAACAAAATTAACAGTAATTATTGCGTTTGGCGGGCGTCATAATATTGCGATAAAGTCCATATATAATCCTCCGATGAAACTGTCTTCGGAATTAAAAATAGCAGCGCAGAAGACATATTCTGCTTGTGTTTCACCAGAGTCTCTTATTTTCTTGTTAAAGAAATGTGGCTGCTGCATAACCAAGCTAAATCGCTGACTTTCAATAGTTCACTTGCAAGCTGTTGGGTGCACAAGACGACCAGTAAGTTAAGTTAAGGGTATTATGTCTAAAAGCATGTAACAGGTACAAGAAAACGTTTCTTTTGTAAAAGCAAGTGAAGCGGGTCTGCTTTGTTCTGATAGTTGTTGGCATTCCTTAGTTTTACGGTATTAATGACATGCATTTCTAGAAGAAAACAATAGGAGTTTAAAATTGAGTAGCAGTAGATTTCTGATGAGCGAGGTCTGTAGAGAAAGTCGGTAACTGACTTTTTGATGTCAGTTCAGAATGCGCAGAGAGGACGACCAGAACTTACTATGCTGGACACCTAATTCATTGAAACATGGAAAAATCGAATAACCCGATACTTCTGGACAATATGTATATGGCAGCGTTGGAAGCGCACCATAGGACCCTGATGGAGGGAGTAAAATCTATACAGACACCAAGGACTCCGACAGCGGGCGATAAGGCTAACCATGCCACCTTGCCCAAAATGTAATCCCGATGGCGCTGGAGCAGACGCCTCATTCTGGTGTAAAACAGTCAACCATGTTCTAGGGGGGAACCGGTTTGGTGATGAATTTAAGCAAAGCTTTAGAGGGCAGCGCATCACAATAGTCATTGGAAATATGTTTTCCAGGCATCACCTAGACACAATCTAAAGAGCTGTTTATTCAACGCTTTGTCGGAGTGGAGAGAACTACAGCTATTCTACTAAACGTTTTGAATGGTCGTCCCAAATCTACAGAGGGATTCACAAAATCTGGTCGTTGGTACACATGGCTCAAATTGACAACAGTTCGTTGCGCTGGATATATACCACAAACGTTACAAGCCGCAATGAGCTACAAAAACAACTGCAGGCTCACGCTTTTAGGAAGCGCAATGCGGAAGAGAATGCAGATTCATCTGGTCCACTGCGAAAGAAATCCAAGTTCCAAGTGAAATGTCACCATAGCGGAAAGATTGACCATAAAATTGAAAATACCGTTCTCGACTTAAAAGGGGACAGAACGCAATTTCATTTTGCCCCGACTCGGAAGCTGAACGTTCGTTGCAGATAAATTTAAGGGAAAACGACTTAATAATATTGTACAACCAAAGACCATAGAATAACAAGATGCGTAACTAGGAGTAAGAAAATGTACACAGGCGGGCTAATTTTTGCAAAGCAACCCTTACACGTATAGGAATCTATTTTTAGAATGCCGTTGCTTTGCTTCCTTCTCTCTCCCTCTCTCTTGCTATCTCGCTCGCGACACTTCGCGCTGTGAAAAAGTCAAAATTCAATTTTTGTCTCAATTGTCGATTCTTGAATTATGTTGACGAAAAGGAATCGATCTAAGAGACGCATTGCTCATGCGAGTTATAAGCGGGCTGTGGCGCTCTGCGTATGTTGGTGACCCGTGGATAATGGATTAGAGTTCCATGTTCGAGTCCACTCAGAGGCTGGATTCAACGTAATTTTTTTTATAGTTTTTTTCGTATATTAATATTTTTTTAGCTGTACTTTTTTGATTATTTTTTTTTAATAGATGGATTTTTTATTTTTTTTAGTTTTTTTATTATTTTAAATATGTTTTTATAGCCGAAATTTTTTTTAGATGTACCAATTGGGACTTTAGCAATTAATCGCTCCTATAGATATATTTTTTTTGGTGTAAATTACATATAAAAGGCTTTAGAAAAATATCTAATAACAATAAAAACATGAACACAATAAGTAATTCACTTTGAATAAAAGCGTAATGTGTACTCGAGAAAACGATTTTTCATTATATTTTGTTGAACATGGTGAGTGCAAAATGCAAATTTTTGATAAATGGATTAAAGCTTTACTGTTCATAACCCCCAGATATTTATTTATTTTTGACGAAGTATATTCAGCTTATTGCTACTTTTACATTTGTCTGGGGAGTCTAGCCACTAACAATGTTTGTACAGCAAAACTGTAATCAATTTATCTAACATTAGCATTTTATGTGAATAACACTCATGATTTTCATTAATTAAAAAAAAAAAAAACGATTGCATAAAAAGAAAAGTTGTTCCCAGTCGGTGTTGAACTCCGACCTGCAATTCCCGCGGTTGACCGACTAGACCCCTGGCCTACAGGCCATTGACACCTCACGTTAGTCAAATGCGAAATTGAGCCCTTATTGCAGCAGACCACACGAAATGATTCACCAACACAACCAAAGAGCTTTACACGGACAACGCACACTAGCAAAATCGAAAATCCACATCGAAAATCCACACCAAAAATTTTGCCGTACATTCCGTTGTATGGCTGTTACGCATCTTGTTATTCTATGGTCTTTGGTACAACTATATGGCCTAGGTAACGACTCCATCTTTACCACATTATACCCTTGCAGAGGGTATATTGATTTCAGTCAGAAGTTTGCAAAGCAGTGAAGGAGACGTTTCCGACCCCATAAAGTATATATATTCTTGATCAGCATCACTAGACGAGTCGATCTAGCCATGTCCGTCTGTCCGTCCGTTTCTACGCAAACTAATCTCTCAGTTTTATAGCTATCGGGCTGAAACTTTCCCAAAAGTCTTATTTCCTTTGCAGGTAGTATATAAGTTGGAATCGGACAACTAAATCTTATAGCTCCCATAGAAATAATCGAAAAACAAGAAAGGAAGTTAGCTTCGGCAAGCCGAAGCTTATATACCCTTCCAGCTATAATTATTAAATTTAAAAATACAAAAAATGATATTCCCAATAGTATAAGATAATATGTCAAAAAACACCGAAGCTATAATTTGTTTTATATTATTTTCCTACCAATTTTCCGATCGTTCCGGCTAGATCGACTCCTCTAGTCATGCTGATCAAGAATATATTTACTTTATGGGGTCGGAAACGTTACATCACTGCGTTGCAAACTTCTGACTGAAATCAATATACCCTCTGCAAGGGTATAAAAATGTAAAAAAATTATATCATTGGTGTTTTTTTAACATATAACCTCCTATGCTTGGAAATAACATTTTTTAATAAGTTTTGAATTTCGAATTAAGTTTGATCAAAGTCGGACGACTATATAATATATCTGCCATAATAACGATCCGAAAATTGGTGGGAATATAATATGAAACAAATTATAGTTTCGGTGTTTTTTTAACATTTAACCTCCTACGCTTGGAAATAAAATTTTTGAATTAGTTCTAAATTTCGAATTTTATTTGACCAAAATCAGACGACTATATCATATAGCTGCCATAGGAACGATTGAAAAATTGGTGGGAAAATAATATGAAACAAATTATAGCTTCCGTTTTTTTTAACATATAACCTCCTACGCTTGGAAATAACATTTTTTAATTAGTTCTGAATTTCGAATTTAATTTTATCAAAATCGGACGACTATATCATACAGCTGCCATAGGAACACTCGGAAAATTGGTGGGAAAATATAATGAAAACAAGGGAGAACGCTATAGTCGAGTACCTCGACTATCAGATACCCGTTACTCAGCTTAAGCGACCAAAGGGAAATGGAGATATGCAAGCAGCAAAGCGAGATTTAAATGCGCCACCTACCGGCGGAAGACAGATTTAAGCGTTGTGTGCGTTAGGGTAGGCGTGACAAATTCATTGTTCAATAGAATAAGTTAGCCGCGCACTTTGCTCTCTCTGAGCGCCGGCAGTGCTTTTCTCTTTGCCGCTAAGTTCGGCCGGCAACTATTTACATACACACACATACACGCGTAAAAACATTTCGCACTGTCTGGCTCTGACGTCATAGGTTTTTTTTCTTGGGAGGTTTGTGGGCGTTAGAGTGGGCGTAGAAAAATTTTTTTTGGGTCAATCGATAGGTATGGACAAGACTAATACATTTCAGTTAAAATTTTCTATCTAACATCAAAACTGTAGGAGCCACAGTTTTGGGCGGTTTGTGGGCGTTAGAGTGGGCGTGGCACTCTACTGAAACAAACTTGCGCTGCGTAAGAAGCTCAGGAATCTGCTCGCCAAATCTCAATAGCCTAGCTCTCATAGTTTCCGAGATCTCAGCGTTCATCCGGACAGACGGACAGACGGACAGACGGACAGACGGACAGACGGACAGACGGACAGACGGACAGACGGACAGACGGACAGACGGACATGGCTAGATCGACTCGGCTAGTGATCCTGATCAAGAATATATATACTTTATGGGGTCGGAAACGCTTCCTTCTGCCTGTTACATACTTTCCGACGAATCTAGTATACCCTTTTACTCTACGAGTAACGGGTATAACAAGGAAGAACGCTATAGTCGAGTACCTCGACTATTAGATACCCGTTACTCAGCTAAAGGGACCAAAGGAAAATGGAGATATGCAAGCAGCAAAGCGAGATTGAAATGCGCCACCTATCGGCGGTAGACAGATTTAAGCGTTATGGGCGTTAGAGTGGGCGTGGCAAATTTTTTTTTGGGTCAATCGATAGGTATTGACGAGACCAATACAGTTCAGTTAAAATTTTGTATCTAGCATAAAAATTGTGGGCGCCACAGGCTTGGGCGGTTTGTGGGCGTTAGAGTGGGCGTGGCATATTTGCGTTACAAACTTGCGCTGCGCACAAGGCTACGGAATCAAAATCTGAGATCCCAATTCTCTATCCTTGATAGTTTCCGAGATATCCACGTTCATACTTACGATTTCTTGAAGTTTGTGGGCGGTTTGTGGGCGTAAAGGTGGGCGTGGCAAATTTTGAGTCAATCGATAGGTATTGATGAGAACAATACATTTCAGTTAAAATTTTTATTCTAGCATCAAAACTGTAGGAGCCACAGTTTTGGGCGGTTTGTGGGCGTTAGAGTGGGCGTGGCACTCTACTGAAATAAACTTGCGCTGCGTAAGAAGCTCAGGAATCTGCACGCCAAATCTCAATAGCCTAGCTCTCATAGTTTCCGAGATCTCAGCGTTCATCCGGACAGACAGACGGACAGACGGACAGACGGACAGACGGACAGACGGACGTGGCTAGATCGACTCGGCTAGTGATCCTGATCAAGAATATATATACTTTATGGGGTCGGAAACGCTTCCTTCTGCCTGTTACATACTTTCCGACGAATCTAGTATACCCTTTTACTCTACGAGTAACGGGTATAAAAATTAGAACTTCGGTGTTTTTTGACATATTATCTTATACTATTGGGAATATCATTTTTTGTATTTTTAAGAATTTGGAATTAAATTTAATAAAAATCGGACGACTCTAACATATAGCTGTCAAAGAAACCGGCGGAGAAATACTGAAATATAGCTGACCTAGTGCCTGGGGCTGGTTCTGTAGAAGACGCCAATAATGTAATTCAATCAATTTCACAAGAATTACAAACAGGGAGGTTAAATTTTAGAAAAATGGATTTCCAACAGTTTAAAAACAAGGGAGAACGCTATAGTCGAGTACCTCGACTATCAGATACCCGTTACTCAGCTTAAGCGACCAAAGGGAAATGGAGATATGCAAGCAGCAAAGCGAGATTTAAATGCGCCACCTACCGGCGGAAGACAGATTTAAGCGTTGTGTGCGTTAGGGTAGGCGTGACAAATTCATTGTTCAATAGAATAAGTTAGCCGCGCACTTTGCTCTCTCTGAGCGCCGGCAGTGCTTTTCTCTTTGCCGCTAAGTTCGGCCGGCAACTATTTACATACACACACATACACGCGTAAAAACATTTCGCACTGTCTGGCTCTGACGTCATAGGTTTTTTTTCTTGGGAGGTTTGTGGGCGTTAGAGTGGGCGTAGAAAAATTTTTTTTGGGTCAATCGATAGGTATGGACAAGACTAATACATTTCAGTTAAAATTTTCTATCTAACATCAAAACTGTAGGAGCCACAGTTTTGGGCGGTTTGTGGGCGTTAGAGTGGGCGTGGCACTCTACTGAAACAAACTTGCGCTGCGTAAGAAGCTCAGGAATCTGCTCGCCAAATCTCAATAGCCTAGCTCTCATAGTTTCCGAGATCTCAGCGTTCATCCGGACAGACGGACAGACGGACAGACGGACAGACGGACAGACGGACAGACGGACAGACGGACATGGCTAGATCGACTCGGCTAGTGATCCTGATCAAGAATATATATACTTTATGGGGTCGGAAACGCTTCCTTCTGCCTGTTACATACTTTCCGACGAATCTAGTATACCCTTTTACTCTACGAGTAACGGGTATAATAATGAAACTGTAGAGGACACAGGAAATAACAAAGTTCTCACTCTTGTTGAAAATGAAAGCATTTAAACTCTGGGGCTTCACTGGGAACCTATTTAAATATTTAAATTTAAAGTAAATTGCGGAGAATTTTAAATAACAAGCAAAAGGGTAGTGTTATCAACATTAAATATATGACCCTTCGGGATGGATGGCTCCTGTGACTATTTCAAAAACACTTTTCATTCAAAGACAAAGATTAAAATTATAATGAAAATTTATTGTATTTAGAAGAAATTCGAATGCTAAGATGGTTTACTTCCAAGACTTGTTCGGTAATTCCCTTTCTTGGATTTTCTGACGCTTCTGACGCCGCAGTAGCTTATGCCAAGGTAGGGAACTCTATAAACATAAAAGCCAGCAAAAGTAGAGTCAATCCCATTAAAAATAGAAAAACTAATCCCAAGCTAGAGGTATGTGCTGCGCATATGCTCAGTGAATTGATCAAAAGAATTGTGGAATCCATTTACAATGAAGAAGAGTGCTATGCTTGGAGTGATTCCACTATCACGTTGGCATGGACTTACAATGAAGATAGTAAGGTCAAGTTTATTTGACGAAGAACGAATGAAATTCGAAAATTATCAAATACCGAAGTCAAAGGAAAATCCTGCAGATTTAGCATCTAGGGGAATTAGTTCTAGCCAATTAATTAACAGTAATCTTTGGTGGAAATGTCCGATATGGATAGCTGAAAGCAAAGAGAATTGGTGTATTGATAAATTCAATATTAAATAATAAATTTGATGATCCTACTTATAATCTGTTTAAGAAGTTTTCCAGCACTGGAGAAATAATACGCATATATTATCAGATCGATTTAGCTTCGCTTGTGAACAGATGTGTTTACTTTTGTGCTCTGAGTTTTTGTCTTTTTCGGTGATTTTCTGCGAGTTTCTTGGGTTTGTTTTTTAACAAAGCTTAGCCTAATAGTTGTGTTAGTGTTTTTTACTTGATCCCCCATTAAACGGGTATGTGGCTATAGTTATTTTAACATTTCTATTAGATTTGTTTAATCTCCTAGCTTTGTTAGTGTAATTTTACACTCACTAATCTTGCTAAAACTCTTTTATTCCCACTCTCTCTCCCGCTCTATATTACAACTGTAATTTAAACTCTCTCGGAACCTGCCGATTTTCTGGTAGATTTTTGGTGTGCTATTCTCTTATTCTCTCTCTCTCTTGCTTTACATTGTAACTGTTCTTGCGTAATCCCAGTGCCAAATTTACTTGAGGTATTTATCATATTTTATTTTATTTTTATTTCATCTCCTTAAATGGCTCTTGTCTGCTGTAAGAAAAATTGTACTCTTTCGGCTTCAACTAAAGACCCTTTTATTTTCTGCTGGCTCTGCGAATCGATGATGCACGTTAAATGCGCAGGATTTACTGGCAGAGTCAAAGACTTCATTGATCTGATATCTGGTCTCATGTGGTCATGTGGATCCTGCAAGGAAATGGTAGTTGAGATGAGCGGCTTTATGAAGCAGACTCGAGACAGCCTTTTGGTTCTCTCAGGTGCTTTTAAACAGCTCAATGAGGGGTTCAATTCCGTTTGTGCCCAATTTAATAATAAAAAATTACTAGCTGAGTCGCCTAAACGCAAAAAAGCCAGCTTAGCGGCAGTTAATACGGTCACGGTATCCTCCCCAAATCCGAACTTGGTAGCTGCAGCAGTTTCTGTCGACACTGGGGTAAGCGAAGCAATCTGCCTCCCATGCGTTGATACCCTCTCTCCTTTAGTTCCTCAAACTAAAATGAGATGTTTTCGAAAATGTGACTATAAAAAACTTAACAATATGATTTCTCAATATAATTGGACAGACTTGTACAATTGTATGGATATTGAAAGTGCCACTGACCTATTCTATATAGTGTTAAATACTTTTTTTAATGAATGCGTTCCTGATAGGCTTCCTTCAAAACTAAACAGGCCTCCTTGGTTTACCAATGCGCTTCAAAAACTTTAAAACCTTAAAACAAACACCTATAAAAAGTATAAAAAATCGGGTAAGCCATCTGATTTTTCGAAATATGTGGTGGCTCGATCGTACTTTAATGTTCTCAATAGTCATTGCTATTCTATGTATTTAAGTCGATGTAAATTCGAATTTTCAAATGATCCGAAGCAGTTTTATAACTTTGTTAATGCCAAGCGTAAGTCGTCGGCATTGCCTTCATCGGTACGTTTTAACTCAATGGAGGCATCGACGAATTCTGAAATTGCTGATTTATTTGCCGAGTTTTTCCAAACTACTTATAGTTCGGCTGCTTGGTCAAATTCTAACTTCCCTAATCCCTTAAATAGGGCAAATTGTATTTTTACCCCTGAAAATACGGAAAGTTCTCTCTTAAGGGGTTATATACCTTTTTGAGCGAAAAAATTGAGGGAACTTTGGATTTTTTTTCAGGTGTGTAGCAAATATTTTATGACACTGAAGTTATTATTTATTGATAGTACATGTTTTTATCGAAACAATAAGCGTTTGTACTTGAAAAAATATAAATTATTTACGAAGTTATGGCAATTCTCTCGGAACCCTTTTTTTTATAGCGGCTTGCGGTGGCCACGATGGAAGTCCAGCAGGTCAACTGAAATCAAAAAACCAAAAAAATTTTATTAGTATAGTATTATTTCCAGTTCGTGAACGATTATTTTCAAGAATATTTGGTTTTTTCTGCATACAGTAACGATTTTTCCAAAAAGTTGATTTTTCGAGTTCTAAAAATTTTATTAAAAAATTCTGATCTGCAAAATCAAAATTGGCGCATAAAAACTTTATTGTTCGCGAACTCGGCACAATCATTACGAATAATTTAAAATAAAAATGAAGAAGATCAATCAAATAGTTATTGTGCAATCGCGGCCACAGCAAAGGCACTTTTGGAAAAACACGACTTTGAGATAATCGCATTCAAAGATGCTTGACGCTGTCCGCAGCCGTGACGAGCCGCGCCTCAAAACGCTGTTTTCCTATCGAACTATTATTCGGATCTCTATGAAAATTTGAAAAATGTTCTCTAGGGGATATACTTTAGGATTCAGCAAAAAAAAAATGTTTCGTTTTTTTTAATTAAAAAAAGGTACCCCTTAAGAGACTTAGCAACAACAACGCCAACTTATTCTCCCGGTCCAGATGGACTCCCCGGGTGTGTGCTTAAGTTTTGTGCGTCAACCATATGTAAACCGATTCTTAAACTTTTTAATTTGTCTATTTCATCATCAGTTTTTCCTACTATCTGGAAGGACTCTTTTATCATTCCACTTCACTAAAAGGGTACGAAGGCGGATGCCCAGAATTATAGAGGTATTTCCAAATTGTCGGCAATTCCTAAAGCATTTGAACATATTATTACTTCTCATTTGCAACATTTATGTTCCTCGCTAATATCACCGTGTCAGCATGGTTTTGTAAAGCGAAGATCGACCACCACCAACCTTCTTGAATTGTCATCTATTGTAATTATTGGATTTAAGAAAAAAAATGCAGACTGACTTTATGTATACAGATTTTAGCAAGGCCTTTGACTCTGTCACCACTCTCTTCTATTACTCAAATTAAATCAGCTTGGGTTTAGATGTAAGCTATTAACTTGGATTTCAAGTTATTTTAATGGTAGGACTCAGAGGGTTATATTCAAGAACGCTGTTTCAAAATTGATCTACGTGACATCTGGAGAGCCTCAGGGTAGTCATTTGGGTCCTTTGCTGTTTACTTTGTTTATTAACGATCTTCCCTCTACCATAAAACATTCTCGTGTACTAATGTATTCTGATGATGTTAAGCTTTGTTTATCATATAACGATATAGCGTCGGGTTTCAACTTACAGTCAGATATTGATTGTTTTCAGGGATGGTGTGAGTATAACCTTTTAAATTTGAACTGCCTTAAATGCAACGTTATGACTTTTTATAGGGGTACTCCTACTTTTGTTAGTTACTCTCTTCAAAATACGTCACTCGACCGTATATATCCCGTTAATGACTTAGGCGTTCTTCTGGACCCAAAACTTAAATTTGACTGCCACATAATGTCCACTGTCAACAAGGCCATGAGTGTTCTTGGGTTTATAAAGCGTTGGTCAAAAGAATTTGATGACCCTTATACAACCAAATTATTATTTACCTCCCTTGTCCGTCCTATTTTGGAATATTGTTCTTCGGTTTGGAGTCCACAATATGAAGTGCACATTGACCGTATTGAGTCGGTACAAAGAAAAATTTTTATTTTTGCCCTTCGTAGTTTGAACTGGGATCAAAACGTAAGGCTACCTTCCTATCAGAGGAGATTACTATTGCTTAATTTACCTACACTTGTAAATCGTAGAACAATGCTTGGTACTATTTTTATTCAAAATCTTATTAGAGGTGATATTGATTCTGTAGAACTTGTAAACCGCCTAACTTTCAATGTCCCTGCTAGACTAACACGAAATTATTATCCCCTAAATTTGCCACGATGTACATCAAATTTTTGTCTGCACGAGCCCTTTCGCGTTCTATGTAAGAATTATAACAATCTTTACCATTTAATTTGCACATCAACTTCTATCCCGGTATTAAAAACTAATATTTTAACTCATTTGCTTCATTCTTAGTTGCTTCTTTTATTTTCATTTGTGTCCCGTCTCTATTTTTTTTTGTATCTTCCTCGCGAACTCGCATTTTTGCCCAAATTTATAGAAGGGCCCCGCGCGTAACAAGCACGTGCTTGGGTCGTTGGGCCACTTGTTTGTACTGCTCGTAGTGCATCAACGTCCATCATATATTACACTCATAAATGTATACGTCACTAGATTCATTTAAGTTAAAATAAAGAAGGAATCCTATTCTTCCCTTCTATATGTAAGCGGTAAAACTAGCTGAAAAAATTGTTATAAAAAATCAGCAGAAATATAATTTCAGTCTTGAGATAAAGTGCCTAAGAACAAACAAAGAAATTAAAACAAACAATCCTTCCGGAAGAAGGAATCCTATTCTTCCCTTCTATATGTAAGCGGTAAAACTAGCTGAAAAAATTGTTATAAAAAATCAGCAGAAATATCATTTCAGTCTTGAGATAAAGTGCCTAAGAACAAACAAAGAAATTAAAACAAACAATAGGATACTGCCATTGAATACGTTTTCGGATAATGATGGTTACTTCGTGTCGGAGGGAGGCTTTAGAACTCCTGTGCAGATTTTGGAGTTAAGCTTCCAATAATCTTAGACAAATTCCATTTAACAAACTTATTAATAAAGAATGCTCACAAAGAAACTTTTCATAAAGGTATAAATCTAATGCGAAAATATATATAACGGAAGTATTGGATTTTCCGGTAAAAAAAAATGCAGTGGAATATATTACGCCGCCACCATGGCCATTAATTTGGAAATTGTAAGTGATTTATCCTCGGAACATTTCTAGCAGCGCTCAGAAGAATTGTTACTAGAAGAGGTAAATGTGCAAATATATATTGAAAGGGTAATCCTGTAATAAGGAAAAAACAACCTTGTCGTTTGAGTTCTGTATAAAAACGGACTTTTATTTTTCTAAGTCTTCGCTTTCGTAACTAACATGAAATTCTTATAATATGCTTATCTATGGTCTACTCAAAGACCACACTTGTTTGCTTGAGCGGGAGCCTTATCAACGGTCTCCCACTAAGCCACCCTTTGTGCAGTGTGAGTTAGTGAGACATATAATATGCTGATCAGCAATTCTCATCTGCAGTAAGTGCTACTGAGCGCCTAGTAATGTTCCCAACTTGGCTACTGCTTGATTTGTTGGGTGTGGTCATGTTGAGAACCTTTGGGTACGAACAATAATGTTCATACTATCTAAGACATTCCCAATAAACACAACACAATGCTCACACTATCTAAGACATTCTCCGACATATATTTTGATCAGGATCGCTAGACGAATCGATCTAGCGATGTCCGTCTGTCTGTCATTCCCTTATGAACGCTGAGATCTTGGAAACTACAACAAATTTAAAGTTCGGATTATAGGTGCAGATTATAGGGATTCTTGCGCAGCGCAAGTTTATTTGAGAAGGGTGCCACGCCCACTCTAACACCCGCAAAGGCCTAAAAGCGTAAACGGTATTTTGCCAAAAATTATTCAAACCGGACTATTCCTTAAGAAGTTATAACCAAATAATAATAAATAACTAGTAAATTCTAAAAGTGCGAGAGGGATGGAGATATATTCATACAACAAATTTCCTGTTTAGCTGAGTAATGTGTATCTGATAGTCTAGGCCTTCGGCTATAGCCTTTTGTCTAATTATCTCTAAGTTAGAAAAAACGGTGTTTCTGTAACTAGATTTAAAACATTCTAAGCGAGCCCAAAATGTGAAGCAGGAAAAAGATTATTGTTGGCCGCTCAGGCAAAGCTGATATGTGGCTGTGCGGTACGGACGCGAAGTCTGGGCTGCCGACGGCTTTGTCCGTGGGTTAATAGACGGGGGGCTGCTACCTGGCCCCAAGACTTTCCCTCGCGACTTTCATGCGTATCATAAACATAAACTTCCTAGCAGCATCATCCGTGGACGAATCAACGCAGTTGTTGGGGGCGATTTCACCGCCTGGGGCTCGCCAACGACAAACGTCAGAGGGCGAACTGTCCTGGCACTCGACATCGTCCTGCTAAACGAGGGTCCCACAAACATTTTACCGGGCAAGCGCGGGGTCAAAAATTGACCTTACGTATGCGAGTAGCTCACTTGCACGTTAAGCCCAATGGAGGACTATTGACTTCGATACGGGCAGCGACCACGGGGGTATCCATGTCTCAATCGGAAAGGGAACCAGGCGGAGGCCGACTCCTACTTTAGTAAGGAAGGCGTACCGCCAAGATATCTTTTCGGGCTTCTTCTGGACACCTCAGTAAGCACCAGGCCACACGATGTCTTTGCCGGAGTTCCACAAGGATGTGTTGGGACCACTGCTGTGGAACACTATGTACAACGGTTTCTATAAGCTCGCTCTACCAGAGAACACCTCATTCGTTAGATTCGCGGACGATGTCGCGCTGGTTGTAGTGGCAAAAGAGGTTGCCACAGCGGAAACGTCGGATAACAGAGCAATTCGAGCCATTGAGTCGTGGTAAGCGGTGGCAGGCGTGGATCTGGCCTCGCAGAAAACAGAAGCCTTCCTGATCGCAATCAGGAAACAGGTGGAAACAGCATAGTTTCAGATCGGCGGAAAAGTAATATCATAGCAACGGGCGATCAGGTAGCTGGGTTTTTCGACATTCTTCTCTAAAGCTTAAACTTTCGTAATTCATTTGGTATCACACAACATACCTTGGGATACATATGGTCATCTTGGTCATTAATATCCACCTCTAAAATGTCCCATAATGTGAATAACCCGCTGTTTGTTACATGAAAGAACAATTCTCGAAATATATTTATTTGGTACCAATATATTAAATATTTTTTTGTCCTATAACTGTATGGGATATTTCCAAATTTAAAAGCCCTGTCTCATTGACTACCGAGTGAAAATTAGTAAGCGGAGCTGTACAATTCAGCTCATAATCAATACAAGAAATGGCTAGTAAATGCGAATTTGGGGTAAAACTGTTATGATTAGATCTAGCACAACGGTTAGTATTGACGAAGCAGATGATTGTGATAGTGCACAATTACTCTTGATTTTAAATGAAAAATATTTAAAAAAAAACAATATCCGTAAGTAAAATGATATTACTTAAGTCCTTAGTAAGTCTTGTGAGCGTTTTCTTATCCTCCTAACAATGTATAAGATTTAAGACCGAGGAAACAAAACAAAAAAAGTAATTAATTAAGAGTAACGTATTCGCAATTAGGTTTTCAGGCGAAATAAATGCCAATAATATTTCGACCGTGTGTCAAGCCTGAGCATGTTCTAAAATACTAGAAATTTCTGCAACAGGCTAAAAGAGCTAGAAAAGGTGGATTAAGACAATCGGATGTCGATGAGAAAGTTGTAAAATTTTTTTCATGCCCTTTTTGAAACAATTCAGAAACGGTCCCGGGGCAAAAATCATTGACAAGGCTTCTTCTAGATTATACTTTTTCAAGAATCATTTTGTTGAAAATGACAACGTTTTCACAACGGCTGACATTTGGTCGACCAGGAAAATATCCGTTTTTGGATACACTTGCCATTGGATTCATTTGCATCAATTTTGAACGCCACCATATTGCATTAGTGTGCATACATATGCCTGGAAGCCATACTTTCAATCAAATTAAATTAAGAACTCGTTAATTCTTTTTAAACAATGAAAAAAAGCTTGCACCATAAATAATGGAAGCAATTTTGTTAAGGCGTTTAAAGAGTTTGGAATTGAGTGTAATTTAATAAGGAGAAATACGTGTCCGTCTGTCCCTATGAACGCTGAGGTCTTGAAAACTATTAGAGCTATAACGTTGGGACTTGGCATGCAGATTCATGGGCTTCCTGCGGCAGCACAACTAACCGCCTCAACACCACAAAATTGTGGTTTCTGCAGTTAGACAAATTTTCGACAATTATTTAACTCTTCTGATTGGCGTTGCCACCTAGTCGCAAAATTGAATGTCTTTTAGTTGTTTTAAGGGACTGACGAGAAAAAAAAAAACCATTTGTCGGCTGATATAATGTATCCTCCATTCAGCTGAATTCAGTAACATATCCTACATTCATTTGGGACGACGCGTTAAACTTACCTATTTACATGCATTTTTACACGCGCAGCATATAAACGGGGTTGGTTCTCAGAACCGAAGCCGGCTTTATACGGACGAAAAGATGGACGAACCTGGTTAGATTGATTCAATTGGTGGCCTTGATCATGATTAATCATCCCGAGATACATAAAGGACACATAAAATTCAGGTTATTAGCCCAAACCGTTAAAGCTAGGACAGCCAAATTTAAGATTCCCTATAATATAGAGAAGAACGCTATAGTCGAGTACCTCGACTATCAGATACCCGTTACTCAGCTAAATGGACCAAAGGGAAATGGAGATATGCAAGCAGCAAAGCGAGATTGAAATGCGCCACCTTCCGGCGGTAGACAGATTTAAGCGTTATGGGCGCGGAAATTTTTTTTTGATCAATCGGTAGGTATTGACGAGACTAATACATTTCAGTTAAAACTTAGAGTGCGCGTGGCATATTCGCGTAACAAACTTTCGCTGCGTACAAGGCTACGGAATCTAAATTTAAGATCCCAATTCTTTATCTTTGATAGTTACCGAGATATCGACGTTCATACTTATGATTTTTTGAAGTTTGTGGGCGGCTTGTGGGCGTTAAAGTGGACGTGGCAAACTTTTTTTTGGGTCAATGAATAGGTATTGATGAGAACAATACATTTCAGTTAAAATTTTTTATTTTAGAATCAAAGCTCTACGAGCCACAGTTTTGGGCGGTTTGTGGGGGTTAGAGTGGGCGTGACACTCTGCTGAAACAAACTTGCGCTGCGTAAGAAGCTCAGGAATCTGCATGCCGAATCCCAATACCCTAGCTCTTATAGTTTCCGAGATCTCAGCGTTTATCCGGACGGACGGACAGACAGACAGACGGACATCAAGAATATATATACTTTATGGGGTCGGAAACGCTTTCTTCTGCCTGTTACATACTTTCCGACGAATCTAGTATACCCTTTTACTCTACGAGTAACGGGTATAAAAATGTACACCTTTGGTCCGATTACGATGATTGTTTTATGTGATTATGATTTAAGCATGGCCCACATGCTTAAGTTTTTATTTTTAATCTCCACCATTTTTAAAGTATTTAATAGATTTTTTTTAGATTTCGTATTGCATCGCATTTTATTGCAGGAGGTCCAAGAGAGCGGGAGCACAAAAAAACCCGAATTGGATTTGTCTTCCGCATTCGCCGAAGTGATGATAAGAGGGGTAGGGCTATAAGAAAAGGGGAGGTGCAGTTTAATATGAAAATATTTGTTTTTATGGTTTTTTTTAAACGAAGAAGCCCCTTATTAATTTTAACAATGGAAAAAGGAAGAAAAATTATAAAAAGCCTGTAAGCAAAGGCGAAGTGTTTTAAAGTTATTTATTAAGTAAAAGGTCAAAATTTTTGGATAAGTGCGGAAATTTAAAGTGATAAAACGAACAAATCCAAAAACCTCTCTTTGTTTTGCTATGTAAACAAACAAACATACATACTCTGGTCGTATGTAAGTATTTTGACGAAACAAAAATTTATATATATATACTCTTAATTTGAACTTACTTCTTGTAAACTTTGGCATCAATGGAATGGTAATTTAAATGCCGTTTGAATTATACAATACTTATCTTAACCCATTCAGTACTTATTGAAAAGGACGAATTTGTGTGAAAATCTACTTATTAAACTTTTTTCCTCGTCGTGACTTGTTAATTTCTTGCGAGCGGCGTTGCCACCTATGCACTATGGGGAATTTGACCACTTTTTTTTGGCAAAAACCTATTTTTTAAAAGTCTTTAGGAGTTGGTTTTGTTTATTAGAATGCATCACGATAACATCAATATCTAATGTTACTAACATAAAAGCTTAACAGTGCGCACCACTGTTAAGTTATCAGCTGTGAAAGCCTGTTTTTATTTCAACGAGGTGGCAGCGCTGGTAAATCGCCTATTATTCTTAATAGTTTAAATTGTCAAAAAGTGTAAAACTAAACAAAGCACTGAATCAGAGGGACTTGAAACTTGTGTTTGTGACCTTTATATTGTATTTATTGATTGTGGTGCTCGTATATTCGTGTTCTAGTTCTAACCTCAAAAAAAAAACAAAATCTTTAAGTTAATTTGTATTTTTAAATAGAGCTAAAAAGTGATTCCAGCTGTTTCCACCTCTTAAACCTTTTTTATTTTGTAGAATATTTAGTTCTCATTGAGCTCGGTTAGTATACAAATGCACTTTGGCGCACTTTCTTAAAAAATTAGCTTTAAGGGCCTCTACCTAATATGGTATATTTCTCGCATTTTTGTCTGGAAAATGCCAGTTTCGATGTTATCTTAATTTTCTTATTAAATAACGATTATTTTAAAATTATTTTACAACATCATTTCACTTACTTATCGTTGATATAAAGGATTTTTGTATTTTTGGTAAGAATTATAGTGATAACAAAACAAAAAATTATAATTTCACTTAAAAAATGTGAAATAAAAAACGCCAACATTTTTTTCCAAACCAGTTTAGAATTTCATAAAAAATAATTGTTTTATTAACGACGATTGCTAACAGAACAAAATTCACCCAGGGACACTGGGTAAGGGGAACAATGTTTGTGCCTAACCGAAGTAGACACCTGCAGGACGATCGCGTCTCGGCAATGGTAACGATGGTTACTGTAATGCCGGACCACAGGCGATGCGGGAACTGCGATGAGGTTGAGCTAACTTGGTTAGCTTCTAGTTGAGACAGTGTATTAAGAGCCCTATTCCTAAAGGTAGGAAGTAGAACCGCGGAGTTATGAGGTGTGTTGATAACTGATTTATTCTTCATTTGTACATTATTATATACTACTTGGAACACGGAAGTTTAGTGTAATGATTAGTGAAGTAAGCTATATTCTAAAGTAGGCCAGGGAATTTTGATTATGGTAGCAGTTTGCGTAGTTGGCTCGGCTGACACTGCAAAATGTGCTGACTGCATTGGCGAGTCAGTGTGGCGTTGAGTCGGTGAAACGGTGAGTTAGTGAGACATATAACATGATCAGCAATTCTCATCTGCAGTGAGTACTACTGAGCGCCTGGTACTGTTCCCAACTTGGCTACTGCTTGATTTGTTGGGTGTGGTCATGTTGAGTACCTTTGGGTACGAACAGGTAACATTGCAAAGACAATAACGAGATATCGAGGAAAAAAAAACCAATATATATTTAGGTAGTCTTAGATCCACGGAATTAAAAATAGTTCATTATTAATTTTCGTAATAGACAGACATTTAAAAATAATTTCATTTAGCAATATAGTGTTAGATTCTTCCCTGCCACGTCAGTCGTAGAGTACGAGGGTTGCAATAAATATTTTTGGCCGAACAATGAAAATGCGAATATTTATCATCAGAATTGGTTTTATTGTTTTTAAAGTACTCTTCCGCTGTACGGCGGATGAACCATCAATTCGACGTTTAGGTCGGTCAAAAAGGCGCTGGCTGGAGCTGATTTGTGACAGCTCGCATTGTCATGGTGCACAGTGATCCGTTTTCTCTTGTTAGTTTTTCAAAATTCGCTGAAGCCTTCAGGCAAGCAAATTGTGGTGTACCACTCAAGCGGTCGCCACATAACCAGTTTTACCAAAGAAACAGGCAACCATTTGGTTCGAAGGGCATTTTCCACAAACAACTTTCGTTGGATTTAGCTCGTCTTTGAGGACGCGTTCTATTTCTGTTTTATTTTGGGCTCATAAGCATAGATCCATGATTTATCACCTGTGACGATCTTATAAATGTCTTTTAAAGCACCCTAATGGAATTTTTCCAAAATTTCTTGCACCAATCCACACGAGCGATTGAGCGATTGTCTAATTGTGCGGGATCCAACGAGAAAAAACCTGTATGCGGGTGAAAGAAACTCCCAAGGTCGCCTCTATCACACGGTCACGTGCCCAAGGTCGCCTCTATCTCACGGTCACGTCACATGACGGTTTTGCATTATCAGTTTACGCACGGCATCAATGTTCTCTGGCACAGCGACTGTTTTTGGAGGGCTCTCACGACCTTCGTCTTCGAGCGATCATCGTCTACGATGGAATTCTGGAAAACTGGTTTTTTAATAGTGCTCTGGATGGTGCTTCATCGGCATACAAATATTTAAGTTCCTCGATGCACTCTTGTTGTGATAATCCACGTCGAAAGTTGTGAAAAATTCTTGCACAAAAATGTTCTCGAATTAAGTTTATTTTTCGGCCGAGCTAAGTTTTTGATTAATTGTTAATCGATATCAATCGTTTATCGATGAAAGTCAAAACTTTTTTTGGAAAAAGGCCAATTGGACCTAATATGGATAGAAGTGACCTATGCCAGAAACTTAAGTAGCAGCCTACGTAAAAGTGTATAATATCTAGTAGTTGTAGTACTTGTAGCATAGGTAAAGTATGTAACAGCTAAAGTATATAAATTCTTGATGAAGATCACTAGCCAAGTCGATCAAGCCATGTCCGTCTGCTGTCTTTCTGTCCTTATGAAGGCTGTGATCTCAGAAAATATAAAAGCTAACAAGTTTGGATACGGTTCGCAGATTCGGGAGATTCCTGCGCAGCGCAACATTATTTCAGCAGGGGGCCAGCTTTTGCAATTTTCATGTAAGGTTTAAGTAACGGGTATCTGATAGCCGAGACACTCCACTATAGCGATCTCTCTTGTTTATTATTAAATAATGGCGATTAACAACTCCCAATCATTTGAACTGTTTAGGACATCAAACCTTTACGGGTTTCAAAGAATTTGTTACATAAGAACAGAGCAACAAATGTATTTTACTTACTCTTGAAAGTCAGCTGTAACTCAGGGCGATTTTTATGGAAAAACGCAAGCTGGATCAATACCATCCCGAATATACCGGAAGAAGCGCACCACATCAACTGGTCGTGCAAGAGGAAGACCATTCAAAAGTGTGTAGGACTGTCAGGTCCGCATAAGGAAAATAAAACTGAAAGATGCAACCGATGATTTAATCACTGAAAATGTTTTAGAAGCGCTTTCTTTAAAATATAAAAATGACAATGAAAAAGAGAGAGCGCAGATTACACAATCGGTTGCAGAGGCAAGTCCGAAGCGACTAATAAGAATTAGGGACAGCCTTCCCAAGCCGCCGAATGTACTTATTTAAAAGTATGGTTCGAAAGTGGCATTGGTTTTCTATGGACTTAAAACATTTCTAAGAAAAGAATAAGATAATACGGAAATTCTTATTGCGGCACGGAGTTGACCTTTTACCTGGATACAAATATACTTCTAAAGGAAAATGCAAAGTAAGACCACTCAATAAGGAATTTACGAAAGTCTCTGCAAAAACCAATTTCCAGGATCTCATGGATTACACAGTAAAGCGACTTCTGGGAAATCTTCCTGAAAATAAGATGGAAAATCTTCCCAAAAAACTGGCATTGATCAGTAACTGGGGCTGAAATGGAGCATATGTACAAAGCTTATATAAACAAAGGACAACTTCCGATGACCCTCATTGTCGCCTTGCGACATCTGATGAGTTTCAATATTAGTAGAACCCACATCCGTCATCACTGCATTTTTGCAATTTTTCAATTCGCAAGGGTATCCCAGGTACTTATAAGTGCCACGGTGAAATTCAAATTAACAAGATTAGCCCCAAGATTAGGTCGTTAATATAACAAAAAATACTACTACTACTATCAACACAGTCATGCCCAATCTGCATAAGTACGCAAAGGACGCTAAGGAAACGATTCCAAAGATAAGGAAATCCATATATAATACAAAAAACACATCAAATAAGGGTAAGGAAAGCATCAGAAAGACGAGAATCCGGGATGTGTTTTTCAAGGATGTTGAACTAAAAGGACATTTCCCAAGTACGGATACGGAAACTCAAATGGTGGAAATAGTTCGAGGACATTTTTTGAAAATCATGAAGCAGTAACTCGAATAACTGAAACTAACAATAAAGACATTAACAAATTGGGAAGTGTCTTGACTGCTCAAGGAAAAGGTTAACTCTCCAAAATATAGAGAATATGTGTCCACTAAAGTAACTGACATTGCATAATTCCATATTTTAGTCACACTGTAGCTGCTGCTATAAGACCATCCTACCAAAGTGCCCGATTGCACTTGAAGGACTTTGAAAGTAAACTAATTAACTCATTCAATCGGTAATCCTCATCAGTTAAACCGCATTTTTTATAAGAGAAATTAATGTCTTTTTTTATTGCCTATATAGCGGCGTATAATATGATAAGAACCTATTCAACTGTGCTCTACAAATTAATAAAATTGCTTGGAAGAACTTGAATAAATTTCTAATATATTTATCTATTGCCAAAACAAATAGCAATAAAATATAATTCATTGACTGCTTGCTGCAAACTACGGAAGCTGTTTTCGTATTAGTTGAGGATACTTATAAGGACAATCCGGACATTCATTATTTTTACTTTTGCGTTCGCTCAAAGTGTAGGAACTGGAGAAACCCGTCAGTTGATCAATTTTGCACAATTATAGCTAAATTAATGGGTATGGCACCCTGCTGACATACACTTGCGCTGCTCAAGAATCTCTAGAATCTGCATGCCTAATCGTTCATACGGACGGACAGACGGATGTGGCTAGATCGACTCGGCTAGTGATCGTGATCAAGAATACATACGCTTTATATAGTCGGAAACGCTTCATTCTACCTGTTACATATTTTCCGACGAATCTATAATACCTTTTACTCTACGAGTAAACAGTATATAAAGCCAAACCCTGCATCAAAGAAGACAAGTTCGTCCGCAAAAGCAAAATAACTTTCTGAGTTGAACCTGCACCATATCATCAGATTTCATTATATTCCGTTAAGGCCGTAAGGTTTCTTATCTAAATATTTCCGTTTGGTTTCATAAAGAAGCTTGTTAAGATCGTCCTCGGATCGTTAATATGCGTTTTTGTCGACAGGATCTTGAGATCTTATATATTTGCGACGTAGGGACCTTTTCAACCTTACCAGGTCCAAACCCTCAGGTTTGAAAAGAGCCAGAGGTGGATTGGAGGGGCTTGAGACTTGTCTGCAGGTTTAGGACAGCGCAGCGGCTCTTAACTTCACTATCAATGGGATGTGGTCAGAGCTTAGCTCAAGACTATCTGAGATGGAGGGACTCTCAGGCCGAACTCCTCTGTAGGCAGCAAAGTCAATGGCTGATGGCGTTCTTTGAATGTACGGATAGTGTGTAGGCCCTCCGGTTGCAAGGCCCTGGATTTTTGATCTAGATTTTGATCTAGTGCTCTTCCGCAGGTGGTTGAGTTACTAGACCCCCAGAGACGGTGATGATCATTCCAGTCCCCTGTGATTATGAAATTTGTTCCCAGATCGTCGAAGTTTTTTTCGAAGTCGTCAGCAGAACATTGAAAGTTTGGTGGACAATAGATAAACGCAGTAGCTGTTTCACCTAGGTCTATTTTAGCTTTGACGGCGACACATTGACACCTGGACTTTGTAGACTATATGGTAACATTGTAGCCAGGATTTTATTAAAATTGCAGAGCCACCGCGTTTCCGACCAGCAGGATGAGTAACCAACATAATGTCAGTATTATGAAATTTTACAAAGAGATTCAGCTCAAGGGCTTTGTTGGCAAGTCCGTCGGCATTCCACACACTAATGTTGAGGACGATTTGACTCATGGTTGTGCTACATTAGCTGGGAGAAACTCAGCGATTGCTTGAGCAGTTCTAGAAGAACTTTGTGGTAACAGTTTTGAGACCAGGGCTATCATAGACACCATCATTTGGAACAGCTTGTCATCTGAGCGACGAGGACCGACAGATTTTGGTTGGATTCTATGAATTATTGAGACCTTTGTTGTTTCTGTGATAGCTGCTGCTGCTGCCGAGGTGGTACTACTAATTGGATGGATAGCTTCCTATTGTTGCTGCCCAGTGAGGGAAACTGTTCACTCTGTGGGAAAGTCATAAGAACTTGTTGGTGCTAGGGATGACTAACTTGACCACGGTCGGCGTTAGCGTATGACCTTGAAGCTATAAAGTTTGGCCGAACATTTAAAATATCTGATTGTTGGGGAACGCTGCCGCGATGGGATGTGACACTTTTATAGGTAGCTGTATGGTATCCACCACTGTTTACGCACTTTACTTTAACTTTTAAGTGTGTCCAAATGCTTGACACCGGTGGCATTGAACGACAGCATCTTTTTGTAGGGGAGTTCAATCTCAACCCGTTAGTAGTATGGAAACGCGGATTCTGGGACAATTAGCATATTAATGGCACCCGCACCCCCCTCCCCCCCTCATTACGTATGCGGGTTCTGGGACAATTAGCATAATCCAATAAATTCACTGATTTTAATGGGCTTTGAAGTCATAAAAATGTCACGATCATGTCTATAAAGAGTATACTTAATTGCCCCCATCGCCCCCACATCCCCATGTGCCAATATTGATCATGTATCCTTCCCCTCATTATGTGCAATTAATAGTCAGGTGAGAAAGGTGCACGTGAGAAAGGTCGCACAACCATAGTATCCAAATGTTGTTATCTTAGAGAAACATATCCGATCATGTTGGGAAAGGTGTGATCACGTACCCTTTTGCCTCATTATCATAGGTGTTGCTGAGCACATGCTAAAGGTCGCACACCCAAAGTATTCAAAGATGGTTATCTTAGATGAACATAGCCGATCATGTTGGGGAATAATGTTTCCTGTGATTGTAAAACTAATTTAGAAATCAAAAGAACCCCAATAAAATAAATCTCACAAGTTAATGATTCTCAGATTAGGAATATTTTCAAATACACATTTTTGTTTCCGCCCCAGAACGTTTAACTGGTAAATTGTCTAGGATTCTCTCCTTTCCACATATGGGTCAGATGTCATGGTAAACATGTCATAAAAGGGATTCAAGCAAGAGCTACCCGAACATGCGCACCTGTCAGTTACCTGACCGCAATAAAAGGGACACATGTACAACCCAGAAGGCGCATGCTCATTGACAAGATCATGGGCCTCACGCCAACGACCTCACGGCTGACTGCTAGCTCTAATACGTTCCCATAATAGGGGTTGAAATCACGTTATTTTGTAGCATAATAATACATTTATTCATTTATTTTGGTATTGTGAACATTTTTATTATATATAATAAAATTAATTTTCTGCTTTGATTCCGGCGATTTGCATAGAAGAAGCAGGCGCACGTTTCCGACGTCATTTCTGGATTACAAAATGTAAAGTGTTCACCATAATTCGTAGTTTTGAGATCATGTCCACCTCGATTCATTAACATAGTTTTTGTTTTTAGAAGGTATTGAAAATGCTGACTAATTATCTGTCCTTTAAATTGTTCAATAAATTGGTCAATTTCCTCATGAAATTTCATTTTGTTAATTTTATTTTCTTGTAGGTCTTTACACATCTTGTCCCAACTTTAAAATGATGTATAAAAATTATTTTATTGTTTTGGAGCTACTTTTAAAAAATGTCAAAATAGTGTATGCATTGTTTAGAGTACAAACTCCGCCCTTAAGGTGTGTTTCACATTAGGGAAACTGGTTTCCTTTAAACCTGTTTAATGACGGACAGCCCATTTCTCCGATATTAATGAGCTGACGACTCCCAAAAAACTTCTCTAGAAATCGTTTCTTTTCCACACCTTTATAAATAATTTGTTTTCCGCATGTAATTGTCCTTAGATACTTTCGAGCTTGTGGAAAACTGTTTTCTCCATCGTTCCAAAAAAATTGTTGTTGTGTATTGGTTAACCAAATTGCAGTCTTTCGAGATTTTGTATTTAGCAAAGTAAAATCATATGGTGGTTCTATTAAAAAACTATTATTCAAGTTTGGATCTTTTTCGAATACAATTCCAATTTCCTTTAGAATAAAATTATTATTATTATCAAAGAAACCTTAAACATCAATCTAAACAGTATCTTTCAACATTATTCTAATGTTAAACAACTCGTTGTACTAGTCCGTTTAATGGGTTATATTCAACTAAACGGTCATGTATGAGGAGACAGTAAGCTTGGATATTTTCATGACTTGGTGTCTTCAGTTCTATTGAAATTCTCACATCAATAGGACCAGTTTTCACTGATTCGTTTTGATATGAAAGATCAACCACAATAAAAGGGGCCTTCAATTTAAATTAATTTGCTGTCAAAAATGGTTGTGATTCACGATTATAGTAACTAGATTGAAATCTTGAATACATTTCATATAGGTGAGCATACTGATTTTTACTAAAATCAACATTCAGATTATCATATGGATATGACTCAGAATTCAAGTGAACTTTCAAGTTCGATAAGTTATTTGTGATAAGTTCTCCATTTAGTATAAATCCAATTATGGCAAATCTTGGTTTCTCGCGGTTAGCCGACAATTTCACATTCCAACTGTGTTGACTTCCATACCCCAATTTGGGGTTAACATATGAATCCCAACTCCGGAATGCGATTGGTAGGATTACACCACTTTTAATAATATCGTACATCTTAATTTTTGCAAAATCGCTCGGAGTTACATGGGGAATTTTCCAGGTTATATTCGTCATTTCCAACTTAAAAGTTTGTTCATTTCTGGTTTGTTCAAACACATCACCAAGATTCTTAGTTAGCATCAACACTAGTTCGTGTTTACAATTTAACAAAACTTTTTTATAATCCTCAGCAAATCCCAACAAATTTTTTAATGGTACAGAAAAGTTGAAGTGGGGTCCCATAGAAATTTCGTCTCCACTGCTCCATCCGGAATTTAATAGATTTTGACTTCGAAGATTATCCAGAGATATATAATTTTTTAGGGTTGTAGTCATACCGACAAATCGTGTTTTATCAATCTCACATCCATTTATTTCGTACTTAATTTCATCCAAAAAGTAAGCCATACAATTATTATTAAAAAAAGTGGTAACATTATCAGTTGTAGGTCCATTCGGTGATTCTTTTCTAATAATTCCTTGAAAATTAAGGTAACTTTTGTGAGGAAGTACGTACAAGTCTTGATTTTAAATAATAATTCGAATTTCATCGTTTGATTTAAATGTTTGATTATACGATAAATAAGTATGAAACTCTTTCTTTGAAATACTCCCATCTGAGTAAACTTTTTCTCGAACATTTAAAATTTCGTTCATTGTTTTCCCTTTCACCTTTTTTATTTTAATCGAAGCTTCAATCCTAACAAAAAAAAATTTATTTTTCAAAGTAAGTGAGCTTTTTTTTTACTGTTGATCCTCTTTCTATAGCTTGACAATTAGTAATGCTTGGCAGAGGACTTAAGCTACGTCTTTTATTATAAATAATCATTCTACTAACCGAATGTGCATGCGAATCGAAACGTTTTCACCACGTAAATTCACCAAATCACCGTTTTGATCAATTATGCGTATAGATAGTTGTAGACAGTTGATTGGTAAATAAATTAGGTTATGTGGTGTCCCTGTCATTTTATACCCAGGCGGAACATTAATGCCAAACTCATGTAATGTATTATGTATTATCTACATATGAACCACTGATTATATTACATTCCAAACGAATTGTATTAATTTTTAGTATGTTCACGGTCTGATGTGATCGATATGTTTTTGTAGGATGTGGTTCTACAAGGTGAGTTCCAAAGTAAACAGGACCTTTTGAATCTAGCGCCCTCTAGTAGCGCCATCTATATGTCAACTGGTGCGTAGAATCTGCTATCGTTTATCGACTTCCAGTAAAAATTTCATGACATTTCATCTATTGGAAGTGAGGTTATTGCGTTTTAAGTGTCAGTATGTTTTTGTCATCGGTGCAAAAATGAGCTTCGAACAAAGAGCCAACATTAAATTTTGTTTTAAAATTGGTAAAACTTTTACCGAAACGTTTCAATTGATGAATCAAGTTTATGGCGATGATTGCTTATCCCGTAGCAGAGTGCACGAGTGGTTTCAACGTTTTCAAAGTGGTCGTGAGGACATAAATGACGATTAACATGTGGGCCAACCAATATCCGTGATCACCGAAAATTCCATCGAAACTGTGCGTGAATTCATAAAAAATCAGCCGAACATCTCCAAAACATCGATTTATCGCATTTTGACCGAACATTTGGGCTTACAAAAGGTGTGTGCGTTCCGCACAAATTGACTGACGTCCAAAAATTGCTCAGAATTCAACATTCGAAGGACATCATTAAAGAGGCAAAAAAAGACCCGAACTTCCTTTACAAGATTGTGACTGGTGACGAAACGTGGTGTTTTCAATATGATCCCGAAACGAAACGCCAGAGTGCTGAATGGAAGGCGCCGGACGATCCGAAACACAAAAAATCGCGCCTGGAGAAGTAAAAAGTGAAGACAATGCTGATTTGTTTTTATGATTTCAAGGGTATTGTCCACAAAGAATTTGTTCCACCCGGCCAAAACGTTAATGCGGTATTCTACCTTGGAGTTTTGAAGCGTTTGGTGCGCCGTATTCGACGTGTTCGGCCCGAATATCGCGAAGATGGAAGTTGGCGTTTGTTGCACGATAATGCGCCGTCTCATCGATCGACGCTTGTGTCCGACTATTTGACCAAAAATCACATTTTTACCATCAACCACTCCCCGTATTCACCTGATATGGCACCGTGCGACTTCTACTTTTTTCGGAAAAATGCATTTGCCGATGAAAGGAAAGCGTTATGCAGACGTAGAGGCCATTCAAAAGGCTTGCACCGGCATACTGGCGGCCATACCGGGCAACGAGCTAAAACATTCGTTCGACATGCTTTTGGACCGTGCAAATCGCTGTATTAAAGCAGAAGGAGACTATTTTGAATAAAATAAATTGATTTTGCCGAAAAAACTATTTGTTCTGTCTTTTTTTTAAAAGTCCTGTTTACTTTGGAACTCACCTTGTGGTACTTTTTGATGGAAACCTAACAGTTGTCCAACCGATCTTTCCTTATTAAAGTAAACTGACTCTCGCATGGTAGTTATTTCAACTTGAAGTGTATTATTATTACTTTGAATTTTAAATGTATTTTCAAGGTTATAGTCTTTTAGTTTATTGTAAATGAAATCGGTGATATCATTCAATTCATATGATCCAGGTGGAATTGTAATAACCTTGTAACCGATGTGGAAGAGGTTTTTTTTCATTAATATTTGGAATCGAATTATGCATATTAAAATCGATAAGAGCGCACTCATATCGACCACACAATTCGATAGGTGGAAAAAAGTTTGTATTTATAATGGAACTATTGCCATTCAAGGATAATGCAAGTGATCTAGACCTATTGAAATCTCTTGTTAAACTGTGGGATTGTAAGTATCTAACCAAGCTTTGTATTGAAACTACTCCTTAAATCAAATTAAAATTGATTAAATCCTTTTCTGTATCTTCCGTTATCCATTTCGTTATCCTTGCTAATTAGTAGGAATCCGTGCTTGTCCTCCCAACATTTTTGACAAATTTTCACAAATGTTTTATAAATCATATCAGTGTTAATATGGTCCCGATATATATGCCGCATATTTAAATCATCTTGTTTAAACATTATAATAAAGTTGGCATTGTCACGAATCAGATGTTTAGGTATATGACTATACGTTTGACATAAATAAAAAGAGTCGATATTTTTATGTCGACCCATACAAAAATAAGATCTTATGTTATCTTGTTTTTCACAAGCTACGTCATCGAATATCATAATGGAATTATTTTTAGCTTCACTGGGGTCTAGTACACCCTCATTATGGGAGAATGTATGATATCCCATTCCTTTAATCGGTTTGATTAATTTCTCCAAGTACTCATATTTAGGTTGATATAAACTTTTTGAAAATATGTAAAAATTTTCGAATTTTAATCCATTAGGACTCTCTATTAGACTTAACATAATATTAGTTTTACCACAATTCGAAGGCCCAACAATTAGAGCCCTTATTGTGTTCGGTAAGAGAGCACTATGTCGTGGCGGTAGATTTTTCTCGTTTTCATCGTTAATAGTACTAACTAAAATTTTTTGTTTTTGACTTAATAAACGCATCTTTTAATCTAATGTACCTCATTCAATGAGAAATCTTGGATGATTAAACATCAATAAAATGGGGAAACGTTTTTATAATCGCATCAGTCGTATTTTTAATTGTAATCACGGTGGTGGTCTTGTCGATAAGCTAATCAATACATTACCGTTTGAAGCCCATATCCCGGGATATAATATTTGTGGACCGGGTACAAAGTTACAGAAACGGTTGGAACGTGGTGATCAAGGTAAACCCATTGGATGAAGCTTGCAGAGAGCACGATATTGCATATTCTCAAAACAAGGCATTGAGTGAACGACATAGGGCAGACTCCATATTAATTGACAAAGCCTGGTCGCGTGTGAAAGCACCAGATAGCAGTCTTGGTGAAAAAGCAGCAGCATACTTTGTTACAAATATAATGAAAGCCAAGAAAAAATTTGGTATGGGATTGAATAAAACGGAAAAGAAAAAAAGGAAAAAGGTATTGAAGAATAAAATGAAAAAGGCAAACCTTTCGACTGTTATTAATGTTGCTACTAAGACATTAAAAAAACAAAAACCATTAGACATTATGAGTGCAACTAAAGTTGCACGTAAATCAATTCATCAATCAATGGGTTCTAAGAAAAATGTTAAAGTACCTCGTGTAATTAATGTACCCAAAATTGGAGGTTTTCTACCAATCGTGCCGATTTTGACAGCCCTCAGCGCTCTTGGTAGTTAGTAAGTGGTAGTGCAGCAATTGCAAAAACAATTAACAATGCTAGAATGGCTAAAGAAGATATGGAGGAGAAAAAACGTCACAACAGGAAAATTGAATATGTTGCTGTAGGAGAAGGATAATATCTCAAGCCCTATAGAAAGGGTTATGGTTTCTTTCTTAAGCCCTATAGTAAGGGGAAAGGAATTAAGAAGCGAAAAAACTAATTTCTCTGCTACCCAATAGACCACTATCAAATATCGACATTATACATTTTGCTAAGAAATATATCCCACATTTTAGAGGTGGTGTTAATGAGAGATCTTCTTCCAGAAGCACCAAAAAGTCGGGAGTGTGGTATAGTAAACCTAGATAATTCACGATCAAGTGGTACACATTGGGTTGCATATAATAAAAATTAAAAATAATATACATTATTTCGATAGTTTTGGAAATCTTCAGCCACCTAGAGATGTTGTGAAATACTTGGGTCATAGAATACAATACAATTACGATAGAGTTCAAAACTTTGATACATACAACTGTGGACGCCTGTGCCTCGCTTTTCTACTTTCTTTCGTAGAAGATGTGGAGTCAAAACCGGTATATTTAAAGGGTTAATTACATTTGGGGGGTTGAAAATCAATATATGGGTCACATCGAACGTCATCTAGAGGACAAGAATTTTTGATCATTCTTAACAAAAAAAAAAACTATAACTGCTCATAACAGCTCAAAACAGCTGGTGACCAGCTTATAACAACTAGTAAACAGCTACTAAACAGATAGTAACCATTTAATAACAGCTATTGACCAGCTAAAACAACTAGTAACCAACTACGAAACAAGTATTGAAGAAGTGTTAAACAGGTAGTGAACATCAAAATACAGCTAAATATAACGTGTAACAACTGTACCAAGTCCAAAAACCTCAACAACCATCATGAATTAGGAAAACCAGATGAACATCGTAATTACAGAGTTCAACAAATTTAATAAAAAGACGCTGCTATCGTAGACAAGGATGCCTGAAAATGTAGATTCCCGATCCTCAAGGCGGAGCGCAAAACAACAAAGGTTGGAGAATCTATTGCTCTCGAGATGGAGGAGCACATCCTGTACATGCCGGAAAGGTACACCTCTCTTCAAGATGATATCATCAATGAAATGGTTGATGGAAAATTTAATATTTATAAAAGTAATGACAATTTGAATTTAGAAATAAGTCAGTAATCATTAAAAAGATTGAGATTTTAAGAATATAACAATTAATACACTTTTTTAAATATAATGAAGAAAATGTATCAAATCTTTTATTATTCGGAAATGGTATATAAATATTACAGATTATGGCGTTCCCTAAACAGTAATTGTTTAGTAACTGAGGAGTGACTACAAAAATTTCGGAAATTTAAAATCTTTTACCTATAAAGTTTGTAAAATATACTACAATGAATATTTTGTCACAGTTAACCAAAGCTAGATTTGCTTTGAAGCGAAAATTCGATGATCTCAAACAAGTCAAAAATCATACGAATTTACAATTGGAGGAGACTTTTAAACCTATTACTGAACCCTTACAAGAACTTGTTAAGGAAAATAAAAAACAAAAGGTTTCTAATGTAAAAGATAGTATAAAAGTAAAGCGTGAAATGAAAAAAATTAAAACATACGATGGTGATGAGAGAGAGCTTGACGATTTATACTTTACAACTAATGAGAAAGATCTGCAGTCTAATCGAAACATAACTCCACCAAGGTCTTTCGATGATAGTGATTCCTATAATCAATTCTTTTCACAGACGAATATAGAGGAAGATATAGAAGATGAGAAAAAGGAGACGGAAAAGAGTGAAGAAGAAGAAGGGACAACACCTTTACCAATGTATACAGAAGAGGGCGATATGGGTGTGGATGCAGAGCTAGAAGATAATAACACTAGTTATAATTATGATTTTAATATCAGTAATTTGACCAGAGGAAATGTGTTGGATAAAGGTTATGGACCTAAAAAAACTGCAAACAATTCATTAACATTGGGAGATAAAGAAATAAAAATTAAAAATAATAAAATAACATTTTCAAGTGGAATGAGTTGTGATCTGACTCCTGGTCTGTACTCTCTAATTTTTCTTAGTAAACCTGAAAACTATGATGATCAAGACTTGAAAATGTATAAAAAAATTATTTTAGAAACGAATATACATAGAGTAGGCTTTAAACCTAATAACAGAATCAAGGGTACACGAGCATACAAATATAGCCATATTATTAAGAAGTTGATAGATAAAGATTTCAGTCCTACAACATCTACTCCACTTCGCTCAAAAACAGGTTTTGGTTACATGACTCTTCAGAAATCAAATCCAAACTATGTATATTGGAATGATGTAAATGAGTTAGTCGAACGGTTGGAAATTTTAGTAGCATCAAAAGGAGCGGGTAACACCAGCCACAATAACGAAATTTTTCCAATATTAGAGGAATTGCGTGAAGAAAGGATTATATTTTAATGGGTATAAATAGGAAGGACAAATATGTTTTACATTTATAAACATCATGTCTGTCGACAAGTTTGGACATTTTTCTATTGATAAGGAACGATCAGAAAATTTGAAAAGACGTATTAATTCTACTGAGGGATTACTCATCGATGAGGACGGTAATCTAAATGCTCCAAATAAACATATCATAAACGGATCTAAGCCTTTAGACAACAATGATCTAGCAACGAAACAATATACTGATGAGATCCTCGGAAAGTTGTGGCAAGATTTAACAAAAATTATAACTCAAAATGTTAATCGTCGACTCACAAAAATTTTAAGCTTAGAAAATAAAATTGAATTGAATAATAAGAGGGCAGACAGCGCTGACCATTTTTTTGCAAAAATTCTGGAAAAGATCAAAACCATAGAGGACTTTATATTTAAATATGAAACAAATCCGATATCATTACCGAAAAAAACCACAATTCAGTTAGAAGGTGTCGCTTCAGCCTATTAGAAGAATATGATTAAGCGAGAAATCGTAAGTGAGTTTCACGGGCCATCTCGAAAAAACGTTCAACGAAGACGATTGATTACAAGGGGTATAAGCGATCTGGTTAAAATGGGAGATGGCAAGCAGATTTGGTTAAAATGGGAGCCTTTTCAAAATCTAATGATGGGTACCGATTCTTGTTGACTGTTATAGACACATTTTCAAAATATGCTTGGGGTGAGGCATTAAAATCAAAAAATGCAAATGATGTTTCCCAAGCCATGAAGAGAATATTTAAATCGGGTCATGGAACACCAAAAAAGCTGCAAACTGATGATGGCACTGAATTCTTTAATTCTAAATTTATGGTATTAATGAAAAGTTATAGGATAAATCATTATTCAACCTACAGTACTCTAAAAGCATCAATAGTTAAACTCTTAAAGAATTAATGTGGCGTGAGTTTAGTTTCAATGGAAAATATAAGTGGATAGATATGTATAAACAATTAATTAATAAATATAATAATAGAGTGCATAGAACAATAAAAATGAGTCCAGACAATTCCTCCAATGAAAAACAAATATTACAAACTTCGTATAATCACCTGAAAATATTTGTTGCAAGTAAATTCCGTAAGGGGGACCACGTTCGTATCAGTAAATATAAACATGTCATTGAGAAAGGGTATACACCAAACTATACAACTGAAATCTTTAAAATTAGAAAGGTGAAGAATACATACCCTAAAACATACTTACTTGAAGATTTAGATGGTAGCCCGATTCAGGGCGGATTCTATAAAGAAGAACTGAAAAAAACACGATTTCCCCACACATACCTAGTTGAAAAAGTTGTAAGGCGAAAAGGAAATAAAGTTTTGGTTAAGTGGCTCGGGTTTTCAAAAACTAGCTGGATAAGTAAGGAAGACATTTTGTAGTATAATAAATGATTTATTTAATTCATTTTTTTTATATATTTATCCAATCTTATATTTAGTTTAATATTAATATTTTTGTACAATGTCTTAAACTAAAATTAAATATAATAAAAATACTTTTTACAAACTCAAAATCATTTTCATTTATATTTTCCAAAGTCTCGATCATAATAAAACATCTACAATTCAACTGATTTATAAAATAGTTCTTTTTCAATATGTTCCTTTTGAAACTTAAGGCTATCTAATGATTCTCCATCGTTCACATAATTATTTTGTATCATCTCACCCAAGCAAAATGAATTTGATTCTAGCCATTCAACATTTTCTAAAATATCTTTTTCAATTAATCTCTGATGTTTTATTGATGTCGTACCATGGTCTTCATTACTTACCTCTAAAAATTGTATTTCATTAACATTACGTTTTCTTTTGTTATCTTTGCCACAAAGATTTTTTTTATTTATTTTAACTGTAGTTATTTTGTGTGCTTTTGATCTAAACATTGTTCTTTTACCATATAATGAGGCCCCAGATAAGAAAACGTTTTTATAGTGTTCAATTGTAAGATTTGGTGAACTCACTCCCTTTGCTTTATTATGTGAAGATTCAACTTGATCTATTTTATAACAATAAACCTTTGAGCACAGACCTACAAATTCTGTCATGAGTTTACCGTTAAGCTCATCTTTAAAAAACCCTAAACTTTTTTTGTTAACTCTTTTGAAGTTATAAAGATTAATTCTTTCATCTGAATAGTCCGATGTATCAAATTTTGCTTCAAGATCATAAAGAATATCTTTATAAAAATCGTCAGTTTTTATTGTATAGATAGATGAATCAGTATCCATATAATTTAAGAGTACCATTTCCTGAAATTTTGGCTTCATATATTGATAGTGAAAATCATACATTTTCCATTTCGATAAGTCTAATACTGCAAATCCCAAATACATTGGCTTATTAAATAGAACGGACAACCTTTTCATTTGAAGTGCATAGAAATTATCATTAATTTTAGTTGCACTATGAAAATTGGATTTTGAAAATAAAGTTTTGGCACAATGTGCTTTTCGTCCAGTCTTCGAGCTATCCGGAGCGCTCCCCATGTACTAATAAGCTTAGTTTCGACCCTGCGCTCGGGACCTTCCATTGTTTTTCCGTATACAGAATTATTCCTTAACTTAAAAAAATCTTTTTCAAATTTATTTTTTGCATTTTGCCTATATACAGTATTTAGATCAATGTAATTCTTTTACCAAGGTTTTTGTAAGAACTGAACTCCTCTATGAATCTTTTTCAGTACTAACCCATTCTGTATACATTGTTGCAAATTCCTATAATGTATTACATAATTTTTCTTATTTCCCAGGTCAGCAATTAAGTTTTTTACCTTATCCTCTTTTGAGGCCAGACAAATTGACGGACAAAATGGATGATCATTATGAAGATCATGTAAACGGTATGGATATATTAAGTCCACTTCCAAAAAATAACCGTAGTTGCTATCAAATGGAATATTATGAATATTAAAATTGTCTATACCTGTAGTAGACATCCACTTAAAGTCCTTATATAGTAAAGGTTGTGACATTGCCCAACCATACAAGGTTTCCGCATCCACATACATTAAAAATGAAGACTCCTTCGAGGAATCATAATCTGACAACTATTTATTATTTGCTTTTGTATATCTATGACAACATTGAACTAAACCACCTCGAATGCTACTTTCAATAAATCTATACATATCTATATCTGTCAGCAATTCAAGTTGAATATTTTTAGTTTTCAACATTGCCTCCCAAGATAGACCTGGTGTCGTAAAATACTGAGCTGGGTCAAGTGAATAAATTTGCATACAAATTTTTCGGAAGTTTTCAAAAATGTCAGTTAAAAGGAATACATCAGTTATCAAATATAATTCTAAATAATCTTTAAGAGTGGAACATTAGAAATGGGACCAAACTTTAAGAGCGTGATCATAATCTTCCTGAGAGCATTCCCTTTCCGTTAAATTACTATAGAATGCTTCCCTTGGTGGAAGGGAAGTTTCCTCGAGTCCACTAGCGGAATCTAAATATTCAAAGGGAAATATACCCTTCTTACGCATTAGTTGAAATTCAATATCATAACTAAAAAATGACTTTACAGTATTCATTTGATCATCAACTAAATTAGAAGCTAGGGTATCTAAACTTGATGGCATATATCTATATGTATCGAGAAAACGAATTTCAAAACTATTTCCACTTAAGCATTTTATTATTTTTGAAACAGAAATATAGTTTTCCTTATTTATTGGTATTTCGGAAATTTCACCGGTAATCTTTCCCAACTCTTGAATAAATAAATGACAGTCGTATTTCGAAAAATTATGAAAAAATACTGGTATGAAAATACTGTCGATTTAGCGTCGCTTGTGAACGGTTGTGTTTACTCTTGTGCTCTGAATTTTTGTCTATTCTGTGATTTTTTGCGAGTGTTTTGTGTTTGTTTATTAACAAAGCTCAGTCTAACCGCTGGGTAAGTGTGTTTAGTGTTTTTTACTAGATCTCCCAGTGATTATAGTTATTTTAACATTTATATTAGATTTGTTTAATCTCCTAGCTTTGTTAGTGTAATTTTATACTCACTAAACTCTTCGATTTTTACTCTCTCTCCCGCTCTATATTACAACTGTAACTTAAACTCTCTCTGAACCTGCCAAATTTCTGGTAGACTTTTGGTGTGCTATTCTCTTGTCTCTCTCTCTCTCTCTCTCTCTTGCTTGCTTTACATTGTAACTGTTCCTGCGTAAAGTTGTCAGTGTCCCACAAGCAACGCTCAATCGATAAAAGATTTATTCTCTCGTGCTCTCTTACATTTAAAATAATACGCGATCTCGCGCTCTTATTTGTTTCGTGTTTTGTGCCTTTGTGTATTTGGAATTTGATCCCAGTGCCAAATTTACTTGAGGAATTTTTCATATATTATTTTATTTTATTTCATTTCCTTTAAATGGCTCTTGTTTGCTCAAAGAAAAATTGTACTCTTTCGTGTTCAACTAAAGACCCTTTTATTTTCTGCTGGCTCTGCGAATCGATGATGCACGTTAAGTGCGCAGGATTTACTGGTAGAGTCAAAGACTTCATTGATCAGAATTCTGGACTCATGTGGTCATGCGGATCCTGCAAGGAAATGGTTGTTGAGATGAGCGGCTTTATGAAGCAGACTCGAGACAGCCTTTTGAATCTCTCTGGTGCTTTTAAACAGCTCAATGAGGGGTTCAATTCCGTTTGTGCCCAATTTAATAATAAAAAATTACTTACTGAGTCGCCTAAACGTAAAAAAACCAGCTTAGCGGCAGTTAATACGGTCACGGTATCCACCCCAAATCCGAACTTGGTGGCTGCAGCAGTCTCTGTTAACACTGTGGTAAGTGAACCTACTGCGCCTATGGATACAGCTGTTTCAGGTGAAGTCACTGCTTCTCGAAGTCGGGTGGTAAAGAAACCTTCAGTGCCGGCTACGGTGCCGACCGTACCTATAGGTACAGAAGTTACCGTTTCTGGCTCTCAGCTTAGTGAGGTGCAATCTGCTGCTGGGGGACGTAAGAAATTATCGGTTGTTCCGCATAGGAAACAATTATTTGTTTCGAGATTCACCCCAGATACCACATCTGAGGATGTTTTGGAATTTATTCGTGAAAAATTCCCATCCGAGAATATTTCAGTTGAACAATTTAGATTTTCATATGCTCGTAGTATATCGTCTTTTAAAATATTTGCTCCGCCTGATGTGTTTAAGGTACTACTTTCTGAAAGCTTTTGGCTTAATGATGATTTAGTAATAAAAGAATTTGTTCCCAATAAACCGAGAACAAATAACAGACCTTCCACTGCGCCAAAAAACTAAAAAGTTTATTTTTGGCTTATCAAAATGTTAGGGGACTAAATATGAAGCTACCCAAGCTTTATGCTGACTCCTCTGCATTTACTGCTGATATTTTGGCTTTTACGGAAACTTGGCTGAAACCAGAGATATCTGACAATGAAGTTCTGTCTAACAATTTTAATGCCTATAGGACCGATCGCTCCTCACGTAGGGGAGGCGGTGTGCTGATTGCCGTTAGCACCAGCCTAACATCCGAGAGAATTCACTCTGATACTCCTAATGAAATTGAATTTGTTAGTGTGAAAGTTTCCTTGCAATCATTCTCAATATTTGTTACATGTTCCTATATTCCACCTGGCTCTGATATAATAATTTATGAGCACCACCTGACTGCAATAAAATCTGTTCTATCCCTTCTTTCTAACCGTGACCATTTGATTGTTTTGGGTGACTTTAATCTCCCGGATATTTCTTGGTCTCCTCCTACTGACTCACTAGTCGCTATACCTCTATCCGTCCATGATTTTGTGGATGGTCTTCTAGAATTATCGTTACAGCAAGTAAGCTTTATACGGAATTCATTAAATAGACAACTAGATCTCGTGTTTGTTTCAGACCCGTCTGAAGTCACGGTATCTAGAATTGACGCTCTTGTTGTACCTGAAGACCGATATCATCCAACAATGGAATTGACAATCTGCCTCCCATGCGTTGATACCCTCTCTCCTTTAGTTTCTCAAACTAAAATGAGATGTTTCCGAAAATGCAACTATAAAAAACTTAACGACATGATTTCTCAATATAATTGGACAGAATTGTACAATTGTATGGATATTGAAAGTGCCACTGAACACTTCTATATAGTGTTAAATACCTTTTTTAATGAATGCGTTCCTGATAGGTTTCCTTCAAAGACAAACAGGCCACCTTGGTTTACCAATGCGCTTCAAAGACTTAAAAACCTTAAGACAAACACTTATAAAAAGTATAAGAAATCGGGTAAGCCATCTGATTTTTCGAAATATGTGGTGGCTCGATCGGATTTTAATGTTCTCAATAGTCATTGCTATTCTATGTATTTAAGTCGATGTAAATTTGAATTTTCAAATGATCCGAAGCAGTTTTATAACTTTGTCAATGCCAAGCGTAAGTCGTCAGCATTGCCTTCATCGGTACGTTTTAACTCAATGGAGGCATCGACGGATTCTAAAATGGCTGATTTATTTGCCGAGTTTTTCCAAACTACTTATAGTTCGGCTGCTTGGTCAAATTCTAACTACCCTAATCCCTTAAATAAGGCAAATTGTATCTTTACCCCTGAAATTACGGAAATTTCTCTCGTAAGAGACTTAGAAAAAACAACGCCAACATATTCTCCCGGTCCTGATGGACTCCCCGGGTGTGTGCTTAAGTTTTGTGCGTCAACCATATGTAAACCGATTCTTAAACTTTTTAATTTGTCTATTTCATCGTCAGTTTTTCCTACTATCTGGAAGGACTCTTTTATCATTCCACTTCACAAAAAGGGTGCGAAGGCGGATGCCCAGAATTACAGAGGTATTTCTAAATTGTCGGCAATTCCTAAAGCATTTGAACGTATTATTACTTCTCATTTGCAACATTTATGTTCCTCGCTAATATCACCGTGTCAGCATGGTTTTGTTAAGCGAAGATCGACCACCACCAACCTTCTTGAATTGTCATCTATTGTAATAAATGGATTTAAGAATAAAATGCAGACTGATGTTATATACACAGATTTTAGTAAGGCCTTTGACTCTGTCAACCACTCTCTTCTCTTATTTAAATTAAATCAGCTTGGGTTTCCACGTAATCTATTAACTTGGATTTCAAGTTATTTAAATGGTAGGACTCAGAGGGTTATATTCAAGAACTCTGCCTCAAAACTGATCTATGTGACATCTGGAGTGCCTCAGGGTAGTCATTTGGGCCCTTTGCTGTTTACTTTGTTTATTAACGATCTTCCCTCTATCATAACACACTCTCGTGTACTAATGTATGCTGATGATGTTAAGCTTTGTTTATCACATAATGATATAGCGTCGGGTTTCAACTTACAGTCAGATATTGATTGTTTTCAGGGATGGTGTGAGTATAACCTTTTAAATTTGAACTGTCTTAAATGCAACGTTATGACTTTTCATAGGGGTACTCCTACTTTTGTTAGTTACTCTCTTCAAAATACGCCACTCGACCGCATATATTCAGTTAATGACTTAGGCGTTCTTCTGGACCCAAAACTTAACTTTGACTGCCACATAATGTCCACTGTCAGCAAGGCCATGAGTGTTCTTGGGTTTATAAAGCGTTGGTCAAAAGAATTTGATGACCCTTATACAACCAAATTATTATTTACCTCCCTTGTCCGTCCTATTTTGGAATATTGTTCTTCGGTTTGGAGTCCACAATATCAAGTGCATATTGACCGTATTGAGTCGGTACAAAAAAAATTTCTTCTTTTTGCCCTTCGTAGTTTGAACTGGGATCAAAACATAAGGCTACCTTCCTATCAGAGTAGATTACTATTGCTTAATTTACCTACCCTTGCAAATCGTAGAACAATGCTTGGTACTATTTTTATGCAAAATCTTATAAGAGGTGATATTGATTCTGTAGAACTTGTAAACCGCCTAACTTTCAATGTTCCTGTTAGACTTACACGAAATTATTATCCCCTAAATTTGCCACGATGTACATCTAATTTTTGTCTGCACGAGCCCTTTCGCGTTCTATGTAATAATTATAATAACCTTTATCATTTACTTTGCACTTCAACTTCTATCCCGGTATTAAAAACTAATATTTTAACTCATTTGCTTCTTTCTTAGATGCTTCTTTTATTTTCATTTGTGTCCCGTCTCTATTTGTTTTTTGTATCTTCCTCGCGAACTCGTATTTTTGCCCAAATTGATAAAAGGGCCCCGCGCGTAACAAGCACGTGCTTGGTGTCGTTGGGCCACTTGTTTGTACTGCTCGTAGTGCATCAACGTCCATCAATATATGAATTTGTTAACTTTGTAATCCAAGTTACATTTAGAGTGGGCTGCACCTCTAAAGCGACCTGTGAAATGACAATGATCTCTAACCCTATCAGTCCCTAAAACTTTCTGACAAATAGAGCAATTCAATAAATCATCAAATATTTGCTGATCATCCAAAGTCATTTTCATAGGAACTATTTAATGTAAGTAGTCATCACTCAATTTAGTTAAATTTTTTATCAAAGAATTTAGAAAACTTATTCCTGAATTTTTTCCTGTTTCTTTAACAAATGTACCTAGTTTAGAATCAAAAGCACACTTTATATAATACGCATATGATATTGGAATATGTTCATTAATATTAAATAATTTGGGGCTCACTTCAAAATCCGCGTAGACAACAAATGGAACTTGAAGCTGATGTTCAACTTGGGTAAATTTCAGTGTATTATTCTGGGGCTGCGGCATCTTTGAAACCTTCCTACTGCAGAGCGCCTTGTATTTCAATGCAGCTTCCTGGGTTCCGGAAAAATTCAAACACACATTGCAGAAAAATTGCGTCCTCCTCCGATTTCCTCTTTGAGCAGTCATTAGTCTTTGAAAGAGAATTATATACAAATTATTTAATTGCTTAAGAGATAAAAATGAATAAAAGAATTTTCCTTGAAATATTTTTAATGTACATGTAATGTCCAATTCCGCCGTCTTCCAAAAACATCATACTGATATGAAGAGGTTTTTCCACTTCCGATTGAAAAAGTGGTCCAATTATTTCCCTCGTCTCTTCATTATATCCGAATACGTTTAAACTCATGAGTATTCTTTTTTAAAAAATGCTTTATACATTTTATTTCAAGAGGGTAAGTCAACCCTGTGAAATCTAATTTTATTTCATCACTTATATGAATTATCTGCAGCGACATATCAATATTATATGCCGATCATCTTTGCGGCATGTTAACAATTTTTAAGGCAGAAATCAAAGCCCATTTAAAACAATATTGATAATTTTCGTTACAAACATTAATGAGGTAGTGGTATGAAAGACGAACCAGCTATCGGTAATGATTCACATTCACTTCAAAGCGAATCAATTTTATAAGAGACCATCCACTGTCTCTCTCTTAAAATTCTTTAGTTTTAGAAATTATTTCCATGGTATGTTCCTGAAAGATACATTCTAAATCAGAATCTTTATTCATGATCGTCATTTTACTTTGAAAACTTTTCATTTCAATCTCTTCAGATTCATCTTTAATTAGTATATACTCTGCAAACAGTTCAAAGTTTACTTTTGCTGAAGTATAACTTTCTAATAGAATGCTGAGATGAGGTAGCAGTGACAATCCAGCTTCACTCAAGAAACTCTCAGGTAAGATCAAGTCCGATCCATCGTTTACATACATGTAATGCAGTATTCTTCCCTTGAGTCCCTCAGAAATTTTTTTGACTCTTCCGTCAAGGGGTTGAATTGCATTTCGCTTATGCATCTCCGAACGGACATGGTTTGCCCACTTATTCTTTTGCAAGAAACACTTGCAGGATTGACAAAACTGATTTTGGTTATTAATTTTATTTTATTCTTTTAGCTTAAACTCTTTTTTCACGATCACTTTTTCACTTTTTCTTAAGATGTGTTTGATGTAGCAGAGTATCCCACTTCAAGACTATTTTTGGAAGACTAACTATTGTCCTCGATCATTTGTGGTGTTTGAAGTGGGCGTGAACGATAATATTGAAGATGAGAGGTGCATACTTAAGATTTTTTAAAATTAAAAAACTTAGGTAATTCTAGTAGGTTACATCGACTATTCATTGGTTAGAAGAGATGAGAAGTATTGATTTTGAAAAATATTTGATACAAGTGTAACCAATAGGACACCATCAAATCGATAAATGAGACACAAAATCATAGAATAAAGGAGAGTGTTGGTTAAAAGAGGTCGCACATACTTTACTGCAGGTGGGAAAGGAAAGATCTTGTCAATTTATACACAGAATCATACTCAGGTAGCCATTAGGGGACAGTTTGGTAAAAATCATTTCGAGTTTGGAAAAAATAAAAGATTTTCATTTGTTGATTTTCGAGAATGTACATCTTTGTGTAAAAGAAGAGAAAAAATAAAAGATTTTCATTTGTTGAATTTCGAGAATGCACATCTTTGGGTAAAAGATGAAGATGAAAACCTATATAAAATTACCTTATAAACTGAATACCCATATTTTAAAGTGTAAGACGAGATTGTTGACTTAGATAGACAACATGCATTCAGTTAAAATAAATAATTTTCTGAACGCATTTGACGAAATTCTGTTCAATGCACACTATGTACGGCTCCAGTTCATACAATCAAAACTCTTTGAATGTGATGGAGGTAATATAAAACAAGGAAGAACGCTATGGTCGAGTACCTCGACTGCGCTTAAGCCTACGGAATCTAAGTTTGAAGTCCCATTTCTCTATCTTTGATATTTTTCGAGATATCCGCGTTCATATTAACGATTTTTTGAAGTTTGAGGGCGGTTTGTGGGCGTTAAAGTGGGCGTGGCAAACTTTTTTTTGGGTCAATCGATAGGTATTGATGAGAACAATACATTTCAGCTAAAAATTTTTTCTAGCATCAAAACTGTAGAAGCCACAGTTTTGGGCGGTTTGTGGGCGTTAGAGTGGGCGTGGCACTCTACAGAAACAAACTTGCGCTGCGTAAGAAGCTCAGGAATCTGCTCTCCAAATCTCAATAGCCTAGCTCTTATAGTTTTCGAGATCTCAGCGTTCATCCGGACGGACAGACAGACGGACAGACAGACAGACGGAAATGGCTAGATCGACTCGGCTAGTGATCCTGATCAAGAATATATATACTTTATGGGGTCGGAAACACTTCCTTCTGCCTGTTACATACCTTCCGACGAATCTAGTATACCCTTTTACTCTACGAGTAACGGGTAGAAATATCTATTCATGGAAATTATATGAACACCTGCGGGTGGAGCAATGATGCATCCACCGAGGGAGTTGATACTTGTGTATGCCATCGAATTTCGGATTACAAAAAGAAAGCACTCAACATTATGAATATTTACAATAATCTAGAAAAACAAATATAAAATATTAAATAACGTAAAAAACATGTTCACAAAACCAAAATAAATAAATAAATGTATTATTATGCTACAAAATAAACTTCTGACTTTTTATTTCGAGTTAAAATTACAGGTACGGAGAATGGAAAATATTTCCTTGACTGAGATATGTCGGCTACTTGCGAGTTGTTGCGCGTTATGGGAACGTATTAGAGCTAGCAGTCAGCCGTGAGGTCGTTGGCGTGAGGCCCATGATCTTGTCAATGAGCGTGCGCCTTCTGTGTTGTGCATGTGTCCCTTTTATTGCGGTCAGGTAATTGACAGGTGCGCATGTTTGGGTAGCTCTTGCTTGAATCCCTTTTATGACATGTTTATGACCCATTTGTGGAAAGGAGAGAATCTGAGACAATTTACCAGTTATACGTTCTGGGGCGGAAACAAAAATGTGTATTTGAAAATATTCCACATCTGAGAATCATTACCTTGTGAGATTTATTTTATTGGGGTTCTTTTGATTTCTAAATTAGTCTTACAATCATAGGAAACATTATTCCCCAACATGATCGGACATCCATTTTTGAATACTTTGAATGTGCGACAATTAAGCAATTAAGTATACTCTTTATAGACATGATCGTGACATTTTTATGACTTCAAAGCCCATTAAAATCAGTTAATTTATTGGATTATGCTAATTGTCCCAGATCCCGCATACGTTAATGAGGGGGGGAGGGGGCGGGGGCCATTAATATGCTAATTGTCCCAGAATCCGCGTTTCCATACTACTCCCGTTGCCGACATAATGTCTTAATTTCAGGCATTTCTTTGTTATTTGCCGCCGGTTCCAATTCTACAAAAACTAAATTGTCGAACATGGTTTTGTCGAAGCGGCGTCTAGGTCTATTAACAAATCAAACCTTGTGGCCAGTCAAGGTAAGACTTTCCTTAGTGTTTTCATCCGGCATGGAACGATGAACACCGCGGGTGACTACACGATAGAATCTCTCTTCTTATAGCTGCCAGGAATGGAATGACACTTTTTTTAGCGTAAGTGATTTGGTTATCGCTCTGTATGCATATGGATCTGCAGCCAGAATGGAAACTGAGTTTTTGGGGTGGCATTGCAGGGAGTAATTGGACGGGTCAACGATCCTGTCTGTGGATGAATAAATACAAATATATTTCGAATTCGAATTTGAACCAATAAGCGGTGATTTGTACGTACAACAATTGCAACTGTTAGTTCTTACTTTATGTTCCACTTGATTGTTCCACTTGACAAGGCACAACTAACGGAGCGTAGAAGCACTGACCTAGCGACTTTAGAAGTTGGATTCACAAAAGAAGTAGCTTTTTCCACGGAGGAGAACTTATCCATAGACTCTTCACATAGAATTTCACAGCGATGCAAAATCGCGTCTGCACTCCAAGAATGCATGACCGAAAAATAATTATTATCCCTTGCTCCAAAACGCAGATTTTCGCATGTCTGCCATGGATATATGAAGAATAAATCTTTCTTGAATACTTTAAAAAAATCGATTTGTTTCCACGCCCAGATCCTTCAAAAACCGTGCAAACATTATCGGCCTGATTAGTCAAGGACAGGTGTTAGTAATTAAATATTCAAAGCATAAAAGTATTCTTCAACAGAGGATGATAGGATAGCACCATTAGTATGGAAACGCGGATTCTCGGACAATTTGCATATTAATGGCCCCCGCCCCCTTACTAATTAGCATATTTATGACCGCCGCCTCTCACTAATTAACATATTAATGGCCCCCGCCTCCTCATTAATGTATGCGGGTTCTGGGACAATTAGCATAATCCATAAATTATCTGATTTTAAAAGGCTTAGATGCCATAAAAATGTCACGATCATATCCATAAAGAGTATACTTAATTGCCCCCACCCCCACACCACCATGTGACAATACTGATCACGTGACCTTTTTCCCCACACGGGAGAAAGGCCGCACACTTCCCCCACATCCCCATGTGACAATATTGATCATGTATCCTTTTCCTCCTTATCAGCAATTAATATTCAGAAGGTGTTGCTGTACACGTGAGAAAGGTCGCAAACCCAAAACATCTAAAGATGGTTTCCTTAGAGGGACATGTCCGATCAAGTTGGGGAATAACGTTTCTTATGATTGTAAAACTAATTTAGAAATCAAAAGAACTCAAATAAAACAAATCTCACACGTTAATGATTCTCAGATGTCGAATATTTTCAAACAGACATTTATTTTTTTTTTGCCCCAGAATGTTTAACTGGTAAGTTTTCCAAGATCTCTCTTTCCACAAACGGGTCATAAACATATCAAAAAAGGGATTCAAGCATGACCTACCAGAACATGCGCACCTGTCTATTACCTGACCGGAATAAAATGGACACATGCACAAGTCTGAAAGCGCACGCCCATTGACAAGATCATGGGCCTCACGCCAACGATCACACGGCTGACTGCTAGCTCTAATACGTTCCCATAATAGGGGTTGAAATCACGACCGCGCAACAACTCGCAATAGCCGACATATCTCACTCAAGGAAATATTTTCCATTTTCCGTACCTGTAATTTTAACTCGAAATTAAAGGTCAGAAGTTTATTTTGTAGCATAATAATACATTTATTCATTTATTTTGGTATTGCGAAGATGTTTTATTATATATTGAAATTAATTTTCTGGCTTCGTTCCGGCGATTTGCATAGAAGAGGCAGGCGCACGTTTCCGACGTCAATTCAGGATTACAAAATGTAAAGTGTTCACAAAAATTCGAAGTTTTGAGATCATGTCCACCTCGATTCATAAATATAGTTTTTGGTGTTTAGAAGGTATTGAAAATACTGTCTAGTTATCTGTCCTTTAAATTATTTAATAAATTGGTCAATTTTTTCTTAAAACTTCATTTGGTTAATTTTGATTTCTTGCACATCTTTACGCATCTAGTCTTAACTTTAAGCTAATGTATAGAAATTATTTTATTGTTTTGGAGATACTTTTAAAAAATGTCAAAATAATGTATGCATTGTTAAGAGCACAAGCCCCGCCCTTAAGGTGTGTTTCACAATGGGGAAACCGGTTTCCTTTAAAACTTTTAATGACGGACAGCCTCAGCCATTTCCTCGATATTAATGAGCTGACGACTCCCAAAAAACTTCTGTTGAAATCATTTCTTTACCACACCTTTACAAATAATTTGTTTTCCGCTTGTAATTGTCCTTAGATACTTTCGAGTTTGTAGAAATCTATTTTCTCCTTCGTTCCAAAAAATTTTTTGATGTGTATTGGTTAACCAAATTGCAGTCTTTCCAGATTTTGTATTTAGCAAAGTAAAATCATATGGTGGTTCTATTAAAAAAATATTATTCAAGTTTGGATCCTTTTTGAACAAAATTCCAAGTTCCTTTAGAATAAAATTATTATTATTATCAAAGAAACCTTGAACATCAATCGAAACAGTATCTTTCAACATTTTTCTAATGTTCAACATCTCGTTGTACTAGTCCGTTTAATGGGTTATATTCAACTAAACGATCATGTATGAGGAGACAGTAAGCTTGGGTATTTTGATGACTTGGTGTCTTCAGTTTTATTGAAATTCTCACATCAATAGGACCAGTTTTCACTGGTTCGTTTTGATATGAAAGATCAACCACAATAAATGGGACCTTCAATTTAAATTCATTTGGGGTCAAAAACGGTTGTGATTCACGATTATACATTGCATATAGGTGAGCATACTGATTCTTACTATTCAAGTGAACTTTCACGTTTGATAAGTTATTTGTGATAAGTTCTCCATTTAGTGTAAATCTAATTATGGCAAATCTTGGTTTTTCGCGGTTAGCCGACAATTTCACATTCCAACTGTGTTGACTTCCATACCCCATTTTGGGGTAAACATATGAATCCCAACTCCGGAATACGATTGGTAGATTTACACCACTTTTAATAATATCGTACATCTTAATTTTTGCAAAATCGCTCGGAGTTACATGGAGAATTTTCCAGGTTATATTCGTCATTTCCAACTTAAAAGTTTGTTCATTTCTGGTTTGTTCAAACACATCACCAAGATTCTTAATTAGCATCAACACTATTTCGTGTTTACAATTTAACAAAACTTTTTTATAATCCTCAGCAAATCCCAACAAATTTTTTAATGGTACTGAAAATCGTCTTCACTGCTCCATCCAGAGTTTAATAGATATTGATTTGAAAGATTATCCAGAGATATACAATTTTTTAGGGTAGTAGTCATACCGACATAGACTTGACACGTTGGACACGTTGTATTTAGTTGTTACCTAGCAGTATTTTGATGGTTAATTTCTGTTTAGTCTTGTTTTTGGATGGTTACTTTTTGTATAGTACCTGTACAGTACTTGGTTTTGGATGGTAACTATCCGTATAGTATCTGTAAAGTACTTGGTTTTAGATGGTAAATAAATGTTAACAAGTATTATGAGTTGCTATAGTAGCTTATTAAGAATTATCAAAGCACACAAGTTAAAGTTTCTAAGATGTGTTAGCCAAACACACTTGCAGTGAACTATCATTACCTGACCGTCATCAAAGTCACATGCCCAAGACCCAAGGACATTGAATAAAATACTTCCCCTTCATTTGTACCTGTAGTTTTAATTACAGTCAGAAACAAATTTTGTAGGATCATTCAATATTTTTTTATATATTTTATTATTGTAAACATATTTAATTTAATTCATAATTAATTATATTTTATGTATACTTGTTTATAATTAATTTTCTGACTCCAACCCTCTGTAAGAAACATGTCGGGTATTAATCTTCGTTCCAAACGCAGATTTTCGCTTGGTTCCCATAGATAGATGTAAAATAGTTCTTACAATGTAATCTTTCTCAGATGTTGGATTATTTTTAAAGCATTCATTTGTTCTAACCCATAATAATATTATAAAATATTTCGAAAGCAGCATAGCCAACAAAGGATCGTCTTTCATTTTAATTTCTGATTCAAGTTTATGATAGAGGTGTTGGCACCTGGTAATATCGGCTTTTGTTGTCAACTATTTTTCTAGTTCTAGTTTTCTAGTTCTATTCTATTTGTATACTATTTGTATGAGTAAGGCATCATTGTCTAAGATTCTGAATAAGTTTAATAAACTCTTTAATTACAATACTCGTCTGGTTTTCGTGATTCATGATGGCGGTTGAGTTGCTTGGACTTTGATTACTAGCTGTTGTTAACTGTTATGAGCTTTTATTAGATAGTTACTATCTGCTTGGTAGATGTCTATTAGTTGCTTACTAGTTTTTATTAGCTGGTTACTATATGTTTAGTAGATGTATACAAGTTGTTTAGTATATGGTTACTATATGTTTAGTACATGTATACAAGTTGTTTAGTAGATGTATACAAGTTGTTAACTAGCTGTTTAGTATCTGGTTTCTATGTTTAGTATCTGTTTACTTGATGCTTACTAATTATTATTAGCTGGTTACTAGTTGTTATTAACGTCTACGAGCTTTTATAGTCTTTTGTTAAGAATGATCAAAAATTCTTGATTATTAGACGACTTTCGATGTGATGGAAAAACTTACACTCTTATTTTCAATGTGTTTGCTATGTACGTGAGAAAGAACGCAAAGCCAAAATATCTAAAGATTGATATATAAATCTTAGAGGAACATGTCCGATTATGTTGGGGGAATATGTATCCTGTGATTGTAAAACTAATTAAGACATAAATTGTTCACCAGCTGTCTAAAAGCTGTTTAGAAGCTGTTTTGATAAACAATTTTGATTCATAATGACAGATATTAAGAATATATAATAATATCATCCGCTTTAACTAGTATATTGTTAAAATAAAACATTTCCATTTTTCATATTCTTTCATCTTGTAGTTATAATAAATGTATTTTTAACTACGATAGCTAGCCTTACATCCCATAACTATAGTTATCAGCTACAATAAAATGTCTAGAAAGAACAAAATATATGAATGTCAAAAAACGATTTAAAACTAACTATAATTGGGAAAGTAATTCATATCGCTCCGGCGTAATACAGTAAAAAACAAAAACACTGTGATTATCCCATTTTCTATCACCATAACAAATGTGTATACCCACACCTAAATGACCAATTGTATCCTTTGTCCAAAATGTCTGTGACTTTCACTTATAAATTTGTCACCGATAATTTAGATCCCATTAAGCAAACCACCCATTGCTAACCGTACCATAACTCCAGAGTCAAGTTGGTTACCTACAATAAATATAGGTGGTGTTGTAAAGGATTGCTAAAATGCCTCGACGCAGGCGCAAAGGTAAAAAAAATGGTCATAAAAAATATAATTAGGAAAGTATTTTTTATTTGCGAACCATTTATAACTGTTACCAACAACACAAGTAGTTAAGTTACAAAGGATTGCCAAAATGCCGCGACGCAGGCGCGAAGGTCAAGGTAATGGAAAAATTCATGGAATATTATCCCTTGACCAAAAACGAAAATTTCTTCTATTTGGATAATAAAAAAAATATATATTAATTCAATACTTTGATTTTTCCATCAAAATGCTTGAATATTCTCTAACTAATTGAGTAATGAGTTTTCATGTGCCTATTTAATTTACCAAAAACAATATTAGTCTTCTCTCATAAAATTGATCTTTTTTATCCCTCTAATTCCCCACCGGTGAAATATATGTTGCTTACATTTATTATACCTACATAAGATGAAAGAATATGAAAAATGAAAATGTTTTATTTTAACAATATACTAGTTAAAGCGGATGATATTATTATATATTCTTAATATCTGTCATTATGAATCAAAATTGTTTATCAAAACAGCTTCTAAACAGCTTTGCGTTCTTCCTTACGTACATAGCAAACACATTGAAAATAAGAGTGTAACTTTTTCCTTCACATCGAAAGTCGTCTAGTAATCAAGAATTTTTTATCATTCTTAACAAAAGACTAAAAAAGCTCGTAGACGTTAATAACAACTAGTAACCAGCTAATAATAATTAGAAAACATCAAGTAAACATATACTAAACATATAGAAACCAGATACTTAACAGCTAGTAAACAACTTGTATACATCTACTAAACAACTTGTATACATCTACTTAACATATAGAAACCAGATACTAAACAGCTAGTAAGCAACTTGTATACATCTAGTAAACAACTTGTATACATCTACTAAACATATAGAAACCAGATACTAAACAGCTAGTAAGCAACTTGAATACATCTACTAAACATATATTAACCAGCTAATAACAACTAGTAAGCAACTAATAGACATCTACTAAGCACATATAAACCATTTGATAATAGCTCATAACAGTTAACAACAGCTAGTAATCAAAGTCCAAGCAGCTCTACCGCCATTATGAATCACGAAAACCAGATGAGTATTGTAATTAAAGAGTTTATTAAGCTTATTCAAAATCTTAGACAATGATGCCTTACTCATACAAACAGTATACAAATAGAATAGAACTAGAAAACTAGAACTAAAAAAATATTCGACAACAACAACCAATATTACCAGGTCCCAAAACCTCTATCATAAACTTGAATCAGAAATTAAATTGAAAGACGATCCTATGTTAGCTAATGATGCTTTCGAAATATGTTATAATATTATTATGGGTTAGAACAAATGAATGCTTTAAAAATAATCCAACATCTGAGAAAGATTACATTGTGAGAACTATTTTACATCTATCTATGGGAACCAAGCGAAAATCTGCGTTTGGAACGAAGATTAATAACCGACATGTTTCTTACAGAGAAATGAAGTAAGAAATATATACATAAAATATAATTAATTATGAATTTAATGAAATATGTTTACAATAATAAAATATATAAAAAAATATTGAATGATCCTTCAAAATTTGTTTTTGACTGTAATTAAAACTACAAGTACAAATGAAGGGAAAGTATTTTATTCAATGGCCTTGGGTCTTGGGCATGTGACTTTGATGACGGTCATGTAAGGTAATGATAGTTCACTGCAGGAGTGTTTGGCTAACACATCTGAGAAACTTTAACTTGTGCGCTTTGATAATTCTTAATAAGAGACTATAGCAACTCATAATACTTGTTAGCATTTAGTTATCACCTAAAACCAATTATTTTACAGATACTATACAGATACAGATACTATACAAAAAGTAACCATCCAAAAACAAGACTAAACAGAAAGTAACCATCAAAATACTGCTAGGTAACAACTAAATACAACGTGTCCAACGTGTCAAGTCTATGTCGGTATGACTACTACCCTAAAAAATTGTATATCTCTGGATAATCTTCAAAGTCAATATCTATTAAATTGTGGATGGAGCAATGGAGACGAAATTTCTACGGGACCCCACTTCACATTTTCTGTACCATTAAAAAATTTGTTGGGATTGGCTGAGGAGTATAAAAAAGTTTTGTTAAATTGTAAACACGAACTAGTGTTGATGCTAATTAAGAATCTTGGTGATGTGTTTGAACAAACCAGAAATGAACAAAGTTTTAAACTGGAAATTACGAATTAAACCTGGAAAATTCCCCATGTAACTCCGAGCGATTTTGCAAAAATTATGATGTACGATATTATTAAAAGTTGTGTAAACCTACCAATCGCATTCCAGAGTTGGGATTCATATGTTAACCCCCAAATTGGGGTATGGGAGTCAACACAGCTGAAATGTGAAATTGTCGGCTAACCGCGAAAATCCAAGATTTGCCATAATTGGATTTACACTAAATGGAGAACTTATCACAAATAACTTATCAAACTTGATAGTTCACTTGAATTCTGAGTCATATCCATATGATAATCTGAAGGTTGATTTTAGTAAGAATTAGTATGCTCACCTATATGAAATGTATACACGATTTCAATCTAGTTACTATAATCGTGAATCACAACCATTTTTGACCCCAAATGAATTTAAATTGAAGACCCCTATTATTGTGGTTGATCTTTCATATCAAAACGAATCAGTAAGAACTGGTCCTATTGATGTGAGAATTTCAATAGAACTAAAGACACTAAGTCATGAAAATATCCAAGCTTACTGTCTCCTCATACATGACCGTTTAGTTGAATATAACCCACAAAACGGACTAGTACAACGAGTTGTTTAACATTAGAAAAATGTTGAAAGATACTGTTTTGATTGATGTTCAAGGTTTCTTTGATAATAATAATAATTTTATTCTAAAGGAAATTGGAATTGTATTCGAAAAAGATCCAAACTTGAATAATAGTTTTTTAATAGAACCACCATATGATTTTACTTTGCTAAATACAAAATCTCGAAAGACTGCAATTTGGTTAATTAATACGCTTCACAAAATTTTTGGGAACGATGGAGAAAATAGTTTTCCACAAACTCGAAAGTATCTAAGGACAATTACAAGCGGAAAACAAATTATTTGTAAAGGTGTGGAAAAGAAATGATTTGAACAGAAGTTTTTTGAGAGTCGTCAGCTCATTAATATCGAGGAAATGGGCTGTCCGTCATTAAAAGGTTAAAAGGAAACCGGTTTCCCCATTGTGAAGCACACCTTAAGGGCGGGGTTTGTGCTCTTAACAATGCATACATTATCTTGACATTTTTTAAAAGTATCTCCAAAACAATAAAATAATTTCTATATATTAGTTTAAAGTTAAGACTAGATGTGTAAAGATGTGCAAGAAAACAAAATTAACCAAATTAAGTTTTAAGAGGAAATCGACCAATTTATTAAATAATTTAAGGGACAGATAATTGGACAGTATTTTCAATACCTTCTAAACACAAAAAACTATGTTCATGAATCGAGGTGGACATGATCTCAAAACTTCGAATTTTTGTGAACACTTTACATTTTGTAATCCTGAATTGACGTCGGAAACGTGCGCCTGCCTCTTCTATGCAAATCGCCGGAACGAAGCCAGAAAATTAATTTCAATATACAATAAAACATGTTCGCAATACCAAAATAATTGAATAAATGTATTATTATGCTACAAAATAAACTTCTGACCTTTTATTTCGAGTTAAAATTACAGGTACGGAAAATGGAAAATATTTCCTTGAGTGAGATATGTCGGCTATTGCGAGTTGTTGCGCGGTCGTGATTTCAACCCCTATTATGGGAACGTATTAGAGCTAGCAGTCAGCCGTGTGATCGTTGGCGTGAGGCCCATGATCTTGTCAATGGGCGTGCGCTTTCAGACTTGTGCATGTGTCCATTTTATTCCGGTCAGGTAATAGACAGGTGCGCATGTTCGGGTAGGTCATGCTTGAATCCCTTTTTTGATATGTTTATGACCCGTTTGTGGAAAGAGAGATCTTGGAAAACTTACCAGTTAAACATTCTGGGGCGAAAAAAAAAAAAAATGTCTGTTTGAAAATATTCGACATCTGAGAATCATTAACGTGAGAGATTTGTTTTATTGGGGTTCTTTTGATTTCTAAATTAGTTTTACAATCATAGGAAACGTTATTCCCCAACATGATCGATATTGATATTATGGGTTGCCTCTAAGGCAACCATCTTTAGATGTTTTGGGTTTGGGTGTTGGGTTTCTCACGTGTACAGCAACACCTTCTGAATATTAATTGCTGATAAGGAGGAAAAGGATACATGATCAATATTGTCACATGGGGATGTGGGGAAAGTGTGCGACCTTTCTCCCGTGTACAGCAACACCTGCTGAATATTAATTGCTTATAATGGGGAAAAAGGTCACGTGATCAGTATTGTCACATGGTGGTGTGAGGGTGGGGGCAATTAAGTATACTCTTTATGGATATGATCGTGACATTTTTATGGCATCTAAACCTTTTGAAATCTGATAATTTATGGATTTGGATGGAGGCGGGGGCCATTAATATGTTAATTAGTGAGAGGCGGGAGTCCTTAATATGCTAATTTGTAAGGGGGCGGGGGCCATTAATATGCAAATTGTCCGAGAATCCGCGTTTCCATACTACTAGCACCCCCTTGGATGATTTTTCATGTTTAGCTTGCTTAGAATTAAATTAAAACAAATTAATTTCTACGAAAGAATTGAAATATATTGCCATTATTGCCATTAGCAGATGTTTTGATAGCATCGTTGCCTAAGTTAGCAGCGTCTTTTTAATACATTTATTAATTTCTTCAATTACAACTCTCATCTTGTTTTCCTTATTCATGGTAGCGCTTTTTGCATTTGGTAGTTATACCTGTTACTCGTAGAGTAAAAGGGAAGTCTAGATTCGTCGGAAAGTATGTAACAGGCGGAAGGAAACGTTTCCACAAAGTATATATATTCTTGATCAGGATCACTAGCCGAGTCGATCTAGCCATGTCCGTGTGTCCGTCTGTCCGTATGAATGCTGAGATCTCGGAAACTATAAGAGCTACAATAATGGGATTGGGCATGCAGATTCCTGAGATTCTGCGCAGCGCAAGTTTGTTTCAAAAGAATGCAACGCCCACTCTAACGCCCACAAACCGCGCAAAACTGGCTCCTACAGTTTTGATGCTCGAATAAAAATTTTAACTGAAATGTATTGTCCTCATCAATACCTATCGATTGACCCACGCCCACTTTGACGCCCACAAACCGCCCACAAACATCAAAAAATCATAAATATGAACGTGGATATCTCGGAAACTATCAAATATAGAGAATTGGGATCTCAGATTTAGATTCCGTAGCCTAGTACGCAGCGCAAGTTTGTTACGCGAATATGCCACACCTTCTCTAACGCCCACAAGCCGCCCAAACCTGTGGCGCCCACAATTTTCATGCTAGATAAAAAATGTTATATGAAATGAATAAGTCTCGTCAATACCTATCGATTGATCCAAAAAGATTGCCACGCCCACTTTAACGCCCACAAACCGCCCACAAACTTCGAAAAATCGTAAGTATGAACGTGGATATCTCGGAAACTTTCAAAGATAGAGAATTAAGATCTATGACTTGGATTCCGTAGCCTTGTACGCAGCGCAAGCTTGTTACGCGAATATGCCACGCCCCCTCTAACGCCCACAAACCGAAATGACTGAAATGTATTGGTCTCGTTAATTCCTATCGATTGATCCAAAAAAAAAATTGCCACGCCGGCAGGTGCCGCATTTCAATCTCGCCTTGCTGCTTGCATTTCTCCATTTGCCTTTGGTCCCTTTAGCTGAGTAACAGGTATCTGATAGTCGAGGTACTCGACTATAGCGTTCTTCCTTGTTTCAGTTTCTAGTTGTTACCTAAATGCTTTCTAGTTGTTTCCTATTTGTGCACTAGCTGTTTCCTAGTTGTTCACTAGCTGCTTTAAAGCTGTTATAAGAAATTTGAGTGTTTTGATAAGCAATTCTGGTAACTTGAAAACATATGTGTCTCCCAAAAAACGGGGTTTAAAGCAACATAGTATTCTCATACACAGTGTTGTTACAAAGAAAATTTTCCTTTACTCTCATTCTCTCCTTTTAAGCAAGTATCGATTGTATCGAGGGTTCCACATCAAATGCATACTTAACTTTGTTAGTTAGCCTTACAACCAAAACCACTGTTATTAACTACAATACATCGTCTAAGAACAAAACAAATATATGATTGTCAAAAGGCGATTTTCAACTACCTATAATGAGGAAAGTATTTAAAATCGCTTTGGCGTTACACAGATAAGAACTAAATATAATGGTCTTATGCCAAAATCTATCACCATTCTATCCTTTACATTAAATGTCTGCGATGTGTACTCATAAGGTAACCTTTTGTGACCCGTACACCCAAAGTCATGACTGACAATAGAAATAATGAATACGAATACGGTTGCAAACGGTTACTAAAACTCCTCAGTGCAGGTGCGAAAGTAAATAAACAAGAAAACAATCTTTGAAAGATTATCCCTGAATGAAAAAAAAGTCATATGAAAATGTATTTTAACAGACCCAAAGTTAATACAAACGGTTTTTGACGCTTCAGAAAAAAATACCAATAACAAATGTTTGAGTGACACACGAGTTCAAAAGGCTATTTTTTATATTATCATAAAGTGGAGAAAATGTGAATTTGTGGTATCTGCGGATGTTGAGAAAATGTTTCGCCATATAAAAATCAACGACAATGAACAACAATACCAGTACACTTTATGAATACATTTTCAAGAATAAACAATTACAAATTACAAACTGACAACAGTCACATACAGTACTGCATCAGCGCCATATATAGCTACTAGAGATCTGGTAGATAAGGCTGATAAATGCAAAAAACAACAAGAAGGAACGCTGTAGTCAAGTACCTTGACTATCAGATATCCGTTACTAAGCTCAAGGGACAAAAGGGAAATGGACATATGTAAGCAGCAAAGCGATATTGAAATGCGCCACCTACCCGCGATCTCAATATATGTTATGTGGGCGGTAGACAGATTTAAGCAGTATTGACGAGACTAATACATTTCAGTTAACATTTTTTACTTAGCACGAAAATGGTGGACGCCACAGGTTTGGGCGGTTTGTGGGCGTTAGAAAGGGCGTGGCATATTCGCGAAACAAACTTTCGCTGCGTAGAAGGCTACGGAATCTATACCTGAAATCCCAATTCTTTATCTTTGATAGTTTCCGAGGTATCCGCGTTCATATTTACGATTTTTTGAAGTTTGTGGGCAGCTTGTGGGCGTTACATTGGGCGTGGCAAACTTTTTTTGGGTCAGTCGATAGGTATTGATGAGAACAATACATTTCAGTTAACATTTTTATTCTAGCATCAAAACTGTAAAAGCCATAGTTTTGGGCGGTTTGTGGGCGTAAGAGTGGGCGTAGCACTCTGCTGAAACAAACTTGCGCTGCGCAAGAAGCTCAGGAATCTTCATGTCAAATCTTAATAGCCTAGCTATTCGAGATCTCAGCGTTCATCCGGACGGAAGGACAGACGGACATGGCTAGATCGACTCAGATGGTGATCCTGATCTAGAATATATATACTTTATGGGGTCGGACACGCTTCCTTCTGCCTGTTACATACTTTCCGATGAATCTAGTATCCCCTTTTAATCTACGAGTAACGAGTATTAAAATGTAGGTCAAATATTTATGAATAAATTTTTATATAGCTGACCTAGTGCCTGGGGCTGGTTCTGTAGAAGACGCCAATAATGTATTTTAATTAATTTCACAAGAACTACAAAAAGGGGGTTTCAATTTAAGGAAATGTATTTCCAACAAAATAATTTCAAATAATGAAAACTGTAGATTTCACAGGAGATAATAAAGTTCTCACTCTTGTTGAAAATGAAAGCATTTAAACTCTGGGGCTTCACTGGGAACCTATTTAAATTTAAAGTAAATTGCGGGGAATTTTAAGTAACAAGCAAAAGGGTAGTGTTATCAAACCTTCGGGATGGTTGGCTCCTGTGACTATTTCAAGAAAACTTTTCATACAAAAACTCTGGCTAAATAAGAGTGAATAAGATCAGGAATTATCCAAGGAAGACAAAGATTATTGTGAAAATTATAATGAAAATTTATTGTATTTAGAAGAAATTAGAATGCTAGGAATAAGAATACTTCCAAGACTTGTTCGGTAATTCCCTTTCATGGGTTTTCTGAAGCTTCTGAAAAGGCGTATACAGCAGTAGTTTATGCCAAGGTAGGGAACTCTATAAACATAATAGCCAGCAAAAGTAGAGTCAATCCCATTATATATAGAAAAACTATTCCCAAGCTAGAAGAAGTAAGGTCAAGTTTATTAAACAAAGAACAGATGAAATTCGAAAATTATCGAATACCGAAGTCAAAGGAAAATCCTGCAGACTAAGCATCTAGGGGTATTAGTTCTAGCCAATTAATAAACAGTAATCTTTGGTGGAACGGTCCGATATGGATAGCTGAGACCAAAGAGCAATCCACAGAAGATGTATTGATAAATTCAATATTAAATCATAAATCCGATGATCCTACTTATAATCTGTTTAAGAAGTTTTCCACGCATATATATACGCATAAGTGTATACGTCACTAGATTCATTTAAGTTAAAATAAAGAAGGAATCCTAATCCCTTCTATATGTAAGGGGTAAAACTAGCTGAAAAAATTGTTATAAAGAATCAGCAGAAATATCAATTCAGTCTTGAGATAAAGTGCCTAAAAACAAACAAGGAAATTAAAACAAACATTAGGATACTTCCATTGAATCCGTTTTCGGATAATGATGGTTACTTCGTGTCGGAGGGAGACTTTAGAACTCCTGTGCAGAATTGGGAATTAAGCTTCCAATAATCTTACACAAGCTCCATTTAACAAACTTATTAATAAAGAATGCACACAAAGAAAATCATCATGGAGGTATAAATCTAATGCGAAAATATATACAAAGGAAGTATTGGATTTTCGGGTAAAAAAATGCACTGGAATAGATTACGCAGGTCCATATGTCGTTAAATGTTCCAAGAACCGTGGAATAAAAACTTTTAAAGGATATGTTGCCGTGTTTGTATGTCCACCAAGGCCATTAATTTGGAAATTGTAAGTGATTTAACCTCGGAACATTTCTAGCAGCGCTCAGAAGATTTGTTACTAGAATAGGTAAATGAGCAAATATATATTGAAAGGGTAATCCTGTAGTAAGGAAAAAACAACCTTCACGTTTGAGTTCTGTATAAAAACTGACTTTTATTTTTCTAGTCTTCGCTTTCGTAACTAACATGCAATTCTTATAATATGCTTATTTATGGTCTACGCAAAGACCACACTTGTTTGATTGAGCGGGAGCCTTATCAACGGTCTCCCACTAAGCCACCCTTTGTGCAGTGTGAGAACTATATTTGTTTGTGCCTAACCGAAGTAGACACTTGCAGGACGATCACGTCGCGGCAATGTAATGCCGGACGACTTGGAACACGGATGCTTAGTGTAATGATTAGTGAAATAAGCTATATTCTAAAGTAGGTCAGGGAATTATGATTATAGTAGCAGTTTGCGTAGTTGTCTCGGCTGACACTGCAAAATGTGCTGATAGCATTGGCGGGTCAGTGTACCGTTGAGTCGGTCAGACGGTGAGTTAGTGAGACATATAATTTGCTGATCAGCAATTCTCATCTGCAGTGGGTGCTACTGAGCGCCTGGCACTGTCCCCAACTTAGCTACTGCTTGATTTGTTGGGTGCTGGTCATGTTGGGCACCCTTGGGTACGAACATTCTCCCCTCCATTGAGGGGTACCCTCAATTAAGGCGTGATGTCGGTCAGCCCTTGGCCGAATTGTATAAAAAGCACCTAACAAATCATTGACCCTGGAGGACCTTTCCTTCAGCTGCGGAGGTTCGTGTTTGTGATTAAGATCCTTCATATCTTCTTCATGCTGCTTAACACTCCCCTTTGCGATAAAATTGACATTACCGTGGGAACTGAAATAGTGCCCTCGTAGAACTTGATCTTTTGGCATGTCTATGGTATGTGGACTTTCTGCAACAAAACTTAGACATTTCTTGGTTAAATTCAGAAATGTTGAACAAAAGTCAGAATTCTTGTAGTTTTTAAGTTGATGAGAAGTCGGTTCTGTATTAAATGGTTTTTCTTTTGCAGTATAAAGTTCAGTCAAATGCAATGAACCATTATATGTATCGGTTGATTCTGGATCGGACGAGTCAGTGTCGCTAGTTCTTTATTGGCTACATATATATATCTTCAGGCTCTTTTATTTTATGATCCATCAATGCTTAATTCGTTAAATGAATCCCTTCTTCATCGAGAGCAATCTCATTCTGCCGTTTGCTATCTTCTATATCAAATTAATTATTATTCATCGGATTTATATCTTTCGTTGACTCATAAACAGCGTTCGGTCCTGCAAGATCATCTCTGTCTTCTACCAGAATAGGGTTGATTTCCGTATCAGTTGAGGTTTCTTTATCGAGAAACCTGTGATTACATCACCAAGCCTTGTGCCTTGGGCCAAAGGTTTATTAGGTCCTAGTTCAAGAAGTTCACCGGTGATTACACGAGAATATACCTCAACCCCTAAGGTTAGGTCTATGGGTCCAGGTTGCCGAAAGTCAAGATCTGCTAACGGCAGTCCCTCGGGAATATTAAGATCGGTTGCAATCGGCTGACGGTTGATCTGTAATGACTGTGGGAATAATAAATACCTCTATAAGTATTTAAAAACCTGAAGTAACTGATGAGATCCTTAGTGTTGATCTAATTGCTGTTGTTATTTTTCCTCAGATTCCAGATGTTTCAATCGGTGACATTTCCTTAAGAGATAGCAGATCTGACATCCTCCGTGAGATAAGATTCACTTGTGATCCACTGTCTATTACAGTGCGACATGTTTGTAGGTCCTTGGCCCTTGTAATGATACCTTGGCGGTCGCGAACAGAGTATATCCTCTAGTGTTGTCGTAGCCTGCAATCGTTGCTTCGCCGGCCACTGGATTGCTATTCGGTCCTTGGTGTTACAGTGAATGATGCCGTTGCTGGCAGACTCGACAAGTGGCCCGTGATCCACAGTTTTCAACCTTATGAGCTGTAGACAAACAATTTGTGCATGCTCCTACTTGAATAATGGCTTGGCGCCGTGTTTTGGGGTCCATTTCCTGGAAACGGCTACATGCGTTAAGATGACGTGGTCCTAGGTGACAAATCTTACAGCTCTCTTCGTTATGAACTGACTGATGGCGGAGTGCTTATCGTCTCCAGCATGCAAGCGCGCCGCTTAATAAACGTCAGTACACTCCTTAACGTTGGAATTTCCGTTGGTGCATCCGCTGAATTTTCCAGAGCAGCTAGAGACTGCTGGTTACTCGTAGATTCGTCGGAAAGTATGTAACAGGCAGAAGGAAGCGTTTCCGACATAATAAAGTATATATATTCTTGATCAGGATCACTAGCCGAGTCGATCTAGCTATGTCCGTCTGTCCGTATGAATGCTGAGATCTCGAAAACTATAAGAGCTACAATACTGGGATTGGGCATGCAGATTCCTGAGATTCCTGCGCAGCGCAAGTTTGTTTCAGCAGCGTGCCACGCCCACTCTAATGCCCACAAACCGCCCAAAACTATGGCTCCTACAGTTTTGATGCTAGAATAAAAATTTTAACTGAAATGTATTGTTCTCATCAATACCTATCGACTGACCCAAAAAAAGTTTGCCACGCCCAATGTAACGCCCACAAGCTGCCCACAAACTTCAAAAAATCGTTAATATGAACGCGGATACCTCGAAAACTATCAAAGATAAAGAATTGGGATTTCAGGTATAGATTCCGTAGCCTTCTACGCAGCGAAAGTTTGTTTCGCGAATATGCCACGCCCATAAACCGCCCAAACCTGTGGCGCCCACAATTTTCATGCTAGGTAAAAAATTTTTACTGAAATGTATTAGTCTCGTCAATACCTAACGATTGATCCAAAAATTTGGCACGCCCTCTCTGACGCCCATTACGCATAAATCAGTCTACCGCCCACCTAACCATAAATTGAGATCGCGGGTAGGTGGCGCCTTTCAATCTTGCTTTGCTGCTTGCATATCTCCATTTCCCATTTATCCCTATAGCTGAGTAACGGGTATCTGATAGTCGAAGTACTCGACTATAGCGTTCTTTCTTGTTTTATATATTAATCCAACTAATTGGATTTTTTAGAAAATTTTTTGTTTCACTTGTGATTTATTGTTTATAGTCACCAGTGTTACTTTGTGGGCACTTTTTGTATTTATTATGCACTTTTCAAAAAATTTAATATTTTTATATCCGCTGTTTTCGACATGGACGCGCCTTACCAACTTATTGGTTTGAATATGTAAATCACTATATTTCGTTTATTCCATAACGTCGGAAATGCCTTATCGACTTACCGACCTTTAGCTGTTAAATAACATAATTTTTAAGGTGCTTAAGAGCAAAAAAGACTCTTTGCTTGTCTTTTTGCATTTATTTTGTTCAACACTTTTGTCTCACGACTGAACCTTTTGCTACCTTTAGCTGCAAGTGCCTAGCACTTAGCAGAATCTTTAAGGTGCAGAAAATATCTTAGTCTCTTACCACTGGTGGGGGAAGACAACAGAGAGGTCTAACCAGTTGTTCCGCAGGAAATCAAAAAGGCTCGAATGACCAAAATGAAAGGGTAATCCTGTAATAAGGAAAAACAACCTTAACGTTTGAGTTCTGTATAAAAACTGACTTTAATTTTTCTAAGTCTTTGCTTACGTAACTAACATAAAATTCTTATAATATGCTTATCTATGGTCTACGCAAAGACCACATTTGTTTACTTGAGTGTGCAGTGTGAGAACTTTATTTCTGGTCAGGTTCAAGTGCCCTGTACTTAAGATTACAATTGTTCGGCACTGCACCCTTGTAGGTTTTAGGTTAGAGATCGTTACTTAAGGCTCTAGATAGATTTACATATTGACATGAACAGAGCTTATAAAACCTTTAATGTATGACAATAGTGTTCTTCTTGAAAAAGCGCGTAGTTCTAGTTTTATTCAACGCACCGGAACATGCTATACCTTTTTGGAAAGCTTGATTGTTGTTTCTTTTTAGTCGTTCATGAGCTATAGCGTCACAAACATGGAGCAAAATATAGAGAAAATACAGCATATTTTATCGTACTAATACGATAAAGGCAAAAATGCATCTCAAGCCGCCAATTAAATTTGTGCAGCTTACGGACCCGATACAATTTCCATTTCCACCGCACAACGATGGTCTCAACGTTTTCGTTCTGGTGTAGAGGTGGTCGAAGATGCGCCACGCTCCGGAAGGCCTGTCGTCGAAAATCGCGAGTAAAATTCTGAATTGGTTGAAAGAGACCGGCAAAGTAGCAGCCGTAGCATCGATCAAGAGCTGGGTATAAGTCATTAATCTGTTATAAACCACTTGAAAAAGCTTGAGTCACTAAGAAGCTCGATGTACGGGTGCCACACAAATTGACGCAAAAAAAACGACGCATGCGAATCGCTTCTGAATCGCAACAAAATCGATCCGTTTTTGAAGTGTATGGCGATGAAAAGTGGGTCACTTACGGCAACGTATGGCGGATACGGTTGTGGTCTATAAAAAGTGAAGCGGTACAAACGGTGGCAAAGCCTGGATTGACGGCCAGGAAAGTTCTTCTGTGTATTTGGTGGGATTGGCAGGAAATCATCCACTACGAGCTGCTCCGCTATGGCCAAACGCTAAATTAGGACCTGTACTGCCAACAACTGGACCGCTTGAAGGCAGCACTCATGCAGAAGAGGCCATCTTTGATCAACAGAGGCCGAATTGTCTTCCATCAGGATAACGCCAGGCCACACACATCTTTGGTGACGCGCCAGAAGTTCCAGGAGCTCGGATGAGAGGTTCTTTTGCATCCACCGTATAGTCCGAATCTCGCACCAAGTAATTACCACCTGTTTCTGTCCATGGCGAACGCGCTTGGTAGTCTGAAGTTGGCCACAAGAGAGTCCTGTGAGTCCTGTATTTGGCCAATAGGGAAGCGAGCTTCTATAAGAGAGGCATTGTGAAGTTGGCATCTCGTTGGGAACGCGTCATCGAACAAAACGGCGCATATTTGACTTGAATCGCATTATTGTAACCTATTTTATGAACAATTGAAAACGTAATAAAAATACCGCAGGACTTTTTTGCCAACTTCGGATAACCGAACAAATTTCGTAGGAGCTTCAAGAATTTGCATTTGCATTTTATTCCCCCGGCCAGACCTCACTTGGAGGTATTTGGGAAGCTGGAGTGAATCCATAAAACACCATTTGAAAAGGGTAATCGGGGAAAATAGTGTGACATGAAGAGAAGTCGACAATTTTATTTAAATAGAAACATGCTTTAATTCAAGACCATTGTATACCATAGAAAATGAATTGGTACCAGAGGAAATATTAACACCAGGACATTTCATGATCGGTAGACCACCGCTAGAAATAGGTGAACCAATGAAAGAATTCAAAATTTAGATAAAAGGAAATTTATCCAAAAAATGAAAAGAGATTAAGTTTACGGAGGAGTATTTGCATACTCTACAACAACAGCACAAATGGAGGAGGGGAAGTCCAAAGAAGGCATAAAATCTGTCGACAAAAGGGAATCTCTTTCGGAAGAGAGAAAACCAAAAAGACAAATAGAGGAACAGCGAGAATATCTAAATTGGGTTTCTGGTTTCATGGCCTTGAGGATCTGTGTCTTTTAGTTCTGAACAACACAGAATTATGTAATTATTTGTACAATTATAACCAAGCAATTAAGTAACGTCATGGATCAGTGAGAGAAAATCCAAAATGGAATCATAAGCCTATTAATATACATCAGCCATGGTCGACTTAATACTAATATTTTAAAGCCTAGTCAGTTAAAAGGTGATATTTCCAAAATAAACGACAGTTTGTCTGAAAATTCAGTTTTGCTAGAAAAAAGAAAAGGCACAGAAGTAAAGGAGGCTTTACGCTACTAACGGCTAAGGGCTGGTTTGTGGATAAAAAACTGATCATTAATGCAACAAGAAAGGAAGTTAGCTTCGGAAAGCCGAAGCTTATATACCCTTGCAGCTATAATTATTAAATTTAAAAACACAAAAAATGATATTCCCAATAGTATAAGATAATATGTCAAAAAACACCGAAGCTATAATTTGTTTCATATTATTTTCGTACCAATTTTCCGATCGTTCCTATGGCAGCTATATGATATAGTCGTCCGATTTTGATAAAATTAAATTCGAAATTCAGAACTAATTAAAAAATGTTATTTCCAAGCATAGGAGGTTATATGTTAAAAAACACCGAAGCTATAATTTGTTTCATATTATTTTCTTACCAATTTTGCGATCGTTCCTATGGCAGCTATATGACATAGTCGTCCGATTTTGATAAAATTTAATTCGAAATTCAGAACTAATTAAAAAATGTTATTTCCAAGCGTTGGAGGTTATATGTTGAAAAACACCGAAGCCATAATTTTTTTCATATTATTTTTCCACAAATTTTCCGATCGTTCCTATGGCAGCTATATGATATAGTCGTCCGATTTCGATAAAATTTAATTCAAAATTCAAAATTATTTAAAAATTGTTATTTCCAAGCTTAGGAGTTTATATGCTAAAAAACACCAAAGATATACTTTTTTTTCATTTTTTTGTCCGATTATTCCTATGGGAGCTATAAGATATAGTTGTCCGATCCGGCTGGTTCCGACTTATATACTACCTGCAAAAGATATAAGACTTTTGGGAAAGTTTCAGCCCGATAGCTTTAAAACTGAGAGACTAGTTTGCGTAGAAACGGACGGACAGACGGACAGACGGACAGACGGACAGACGGACAGACGGACAGACGGACAGACGGACAGACGGACATGGCTAGATCGACTCGTCTAGTTATGCTGATCAAGAATATATATACTTTATGGGGTCGGAAACGTCTCCTTCACTGCGTTGCAAACTTCTGACTGAAATCAATATACCCTCTGCAAGGGTATAAAAATACCTTTATATGGCTGGCATGCTTTGGTTCTTTATCGAATCATTCCAGTGCCAGTAAAATTGGACGAGCGAATGATTACTGCGCAGGTTAATTCCCAGTACTTAGTTTATAATTTGGAGATTGATGCATATCACTTTATGGCAGTATACTAAGAGGGTTTGTGAAGGAGTAGTGGTAACGATTACAGCTGTGAGCTTAAGCCTCTCAAACCAAACAAGGAATCAAACTGCAAGTATTAATTAATTGTCGAGAGGAAGTCTTACTGAGTCGAGTTCGAGAAGAAAAGTAGTTGGATTTTTAAGGTTCAGAATAAGTTCAAAGCTAGAATTTAATGCAGTAACGCAAAGTTAGACATTGTAGATTTACCTGAACCAGGAATATTATCGCCAGGGTCAGATTGCACTGCTCGAACTGATGGTAAAATATTAGTTGCCCAACATAGTATTGAGTCAGAAGATCAGGGAATATTTTTTAAAGAAATTAAAAATACGACAACAATTACAGGCCATAGCCATACCCAGCGGTATGCTTAATATTTAAAGGTACAACCATTAAAAGTAAAAGTATTTAAAAGAAAGAAAAATAAATAAAAAAGAAAATTACATTAAAAAAATCAAAGTTTTTTTTAAATAGATACATTACATTTAGGGTATTCAAATGCGTTGCAAAAGTGTAAAGTTTGTAAGTTTGCCAGACGAGAATTCTGAACGCCCTTTATCTTAAAATATCGTTGCAGGAAATTAACGTACAAAAGAAAGCCAACTTTTTTTTTTGTATTGCTTAAGGTATTTCTTAAAAAATGTAGAGCTAAAATTGAGAAGAAGGCTATGAAATTTTCTGTCAATAAAAATAAATCGCTCTTACGTGTGTAAAATATGTGTATGTCGGGTTATGGATATGATTTTCCATATTTTTGCGCAGATTGTATACGGCGAATATCCTTGAGCACACCACAGCCAATTTGAGAATGCGCGCCAGCCTTCTTGCATACCGAAAAAGTCCTCCCGAAAATGCTGCAACGAGCATACTTGTGTCTCTGTCTCTCGCAGTGGCTCAAGGATACGCGCACAACAATCGTAGTGCGCATCTCTCTCTCAAACCTCTAACCTCTCACAACTTTCTTTCTCATGTGCGCATCGAACTATACTGACCACCTGGCGAATAGACGGAACAAAGCGTACTAACAAACAACCGTTAGAATGCAGAGACGAGAATTGCCACTTGGTAACACGCATTTGATTTAATGCTTTTACACTGACTACCATAATTTAAGATCCGACATGTATATGTCTGTATAACACAACCCAAAATGCCACGTAAAAGTGTAAAGGATCTACAGTGGTCGGCATAAGTATTTTGACAAAATAAAAGTTAAGTATACTCATAACTTGAATTTACTTCTTGTAAACTATAGGCATCAATGGAAAGGTAATTTCAATGCCGTTTGAATGATACAATACATTTCTTTACCCATTCAGTACTTATTGAAAAGGACGAATTTGTGTAAATCAACTTTGAAATTTTTAAAAAAAACTTTTTTCCTCGTCTTGAAAACTTAAATTTTTTGATGCAAAAAGTTTCTTCAAACAAAAATAATAGTAACTGCAAAAAGAATTTTTCAAAAATCATTTTTCTTATATTTTTTATGAATTTTTGAAAATGCTTAAAAACAGGCATTTGAGCCATATTTTTGTCTTTTTCATACAAATTTTTTCCGACATTGTCACCTTCAAAAAATCATAAAAAATATAAGCAAAATGATATTTGAAAAATTCTTTTTGCAGTTACTATTATTTTTGTTTGAAGAAACTTTTTGCATCAAAAAATTTAAGTTTTCAAGACGAGGAAAAAAGTTTTTTTTAAAAATTTCAAAGTTGATTTACACAAATTCGTCCTTTTCAATAAGTACTGAATGGGTAAAGAAATGTATTGTATCATTCAAACGGCATTGAAATTACCTTTCCATTGATGCCTATAGTTTACAAGAAGTAAATTCAAGTTATGAGTATACTTAACTTTTATTTTGTCAAAATACATATGCCGACCAGTGTAATGCTAGAATGGATCATAAGCAATGCTGTGCTTGATACTGAAATTGTTATTCAATAAGTTTGTTTTATAGAAGACAAATTTTTTTCTTTTGGATTTAAAATTCAAATTTTTTTCTTTCCTGTCACTGTCATAACCATAGACTTAAGCCCAACTTTTCAGTATATTTTTAGTATTTTAGATAAAATTCCTACCCATTATTAGCCCCCTATTTTTACACAAGTACAACAGATTTGTATACATACATAGGCTGGGGTGTTGTAGGCCTTGAAAACTATTTTGTATGGAAATTGTTATTGGAACTGCTTACACTTTCACACTTTTCAAACGTTTGCAACGCAATTGAATAACCTAATTGTTTCTCACAGTGTAATAAAATCCGATTCCGAAAAAAATTTTACAATTACAAAATATCCAATCTCTCAAAATATTGGGTTGGCAAGAAAGTCATGTCGTTTTTTTTCAATATTTTCAAAGATGATTTATTTATATCAGGACTTATAATTAATCAATTATGTATTGGCCGTTTTGTTCGACCACTAATGACCATCTCTCGGGCAGCTGCATAATTCCGCGTTCGAAGAACTTTTGGTCTTTTCCAGCAAAGAATCGAGACAAGTGGTTTTCGACAGCCTCATCTGAATCAAAGTTTTTACCATTCAAAGAGTTTTGAAGAGAGCGAAACAAATGGTAATCTGAAGGTGCTAAGTCCGGACTATAAGGTGGATGTGGTAGCACTTCCCAATTCAGCTCCGTTAATTTTTGCCGAGTGACCAAAGATGTGTGGGGCCTAGCGTTGTCATGGTGAAAGACTATACCCTTGCGATTAGCTAGTGCCGGCTCCTTTTCTTTAATTTTTTCCGCCAAATTGGATAGCTGGCGACAGTACACATCTGAATTGATGGTTTCATTCCGTCCCAGCAGCTCAAAGTGCACTACACCCTTCCAATTCCACCAAACAGACAGCATAACTTTCCTCTGATGGATATCGGCCTTTGATGTGGCTTGGGCTGGCTCATCTTTCTTGCTCCATGATCTTTTTCGTTGGACATTATTGTAAACAACCCACTTTTCGTCGCCAGTAATGATCCGCTTCAAAAAAGGATCGTTTTTAATCCGTTGCAGCAGAGAATAGCAGATGTTGATACGCTTAGTTAGGTGAATTTCCTTTAAGTTATGCGGAACCCAAACATCGAGCTTGCTTACGTAGCCAAGTTTCTTCAAATGGTTTTCAACCGTTGTATGCGACACACTGAGCTTCTCTGACATCTCCCGCGTTGAATAGCGCCGGTTTTCATCCAGCAAAGCCTGAATTTGTTCGTCAAAAACGGCCGATGGTCGACCAGAACGTGGGGCGTCTTTAACTCCAAAATCTCCAAGCCTGAATTTGGCAAACCAGCGCTGACATTGGCGATCACTCATGGCATCTTTACCATACACTTCGCACAATTTTTCGCGAGCTTCGACCGCTTTTTTCCTTTTCGGAAGTAAAAAAGCAAAATATGCCGAAAATGCTCACTTTGGTCCTCCATGTTTAATTTGCTATAGCTTCCACAAATGTTATCGAATAATTACCAAATTTTCGTCGATAGTACCTAAGACAATAAGCTTTAAAACGATACTAAAAAGTGTGACCCTGGTGCTCGATTAGTCGTAAATAAATTAGATTAAAAACGATTACTAAAAAAAACGACATGACTTTCTTGCCCACCCAATATTCGAGAGCTAAGGAGCTTCCAAGGCCTTACAGGATGTTACAAAAAATTTGTGCAAAGTTACGCAAGAATGGCAAACCTTTAAAAAAATATTTAGAAGACCAAAACGGCAAAGACTCTTAAAAAGCATCACGTAAAACTTTAATACAGTTGATTCAGCTGTAAGAGTTTTTAACGAGTTAAAAGAAAATGTAATCGCACAAATAGAGTTAGTACAACCCTATTATAGTAAACAGGGAAGAACGCTATAGTCGAGAACCTCGACTATCAGATACCCGTTACTCAGCTAAAGGGACCAAAATTGAAACGGAGATATACAAGCAGCAAAGCGTGATTGAAATGCGCCACCTACCGGCAGTAGACAGATTTAAGCGTTATGGGCGTTAGAGTGGGCGTGGCAATCGATTGGATTAATCGATAGGTATTGACGAGACATTTCAGTTAAAATTTTTTATCTAGCATGAAAATTGTGGGCGCCACAGGCTTAAGCGGTTTGTGAGCGTTAGAGTGGGCGTGGCATATTCGCGTAATAAACTTACGCTGCGCTGAAGCCTACGGAATCAAAATCTGAAATCCCAATTCTCTATCTTTGAGATATGATATGGGAGAGTGCCACGCCCACTCTAACGCCCACAAACCGCCCAAAACTGTGGCTCCTACAATTGTGATGCTAGAATAAAAATCTTAACTGAAATGTATTGTTCTCATCAATACCTATCGATTGACCCAAAAAAAGGTTGCCACGCCCACTTTTTCGCCCACAAGCCGCCCACAAACTTCAAAAAATCGTAAATATGAACGTGGATATCTCGGAAACTGTTAAAGGTAGAGAATTGGGATCTCAGATTTAGATTCCGTAGCCTTGTACGCAGCGCAAGTTTTTTACGCCAATATGCCACGCCCACTCTAACGCCCATAACGCTTAAGTTTGTCTACCGCCTGTAGGTGGCGCATTTCAATCACGCTTTGCTGCTTGCATATCCCCTTTGGTCCCTTTCGCTGAGTAACGGGTATCTGATAGTCGAGGTACTCGACTATAGCGTTCTTTCTTGTTTTGTAAATAAATGTGTCTTCACAAAAACATTAGTCCAGGATGTGGAAACCCCTGAAGACAGATCGGTTTTAATCACAGAAACGCTTTGTAGAGCACTATCTTCAATCAAAACAAATATAACAGACACCCAGTGAAAATTCATATCGGTCAGGCACCCATTCATATATTTTACATGACATATTTTATGCCCAAAATCTTATATTCAGATCTAGATTCTTATTTAAAATACTTAGTCGTGAAAGAAATTCCAAAACAACTAAATATAGAAAACAAAGTTTCAGAAATTTTGCAATGGAAAGTTTTTCCAAGTTTTTCTTCACCCCACTTTAAATCTTTTGCACTAAGAAACGGGATATTTTAATTCTTTGCGAATCCTCGACATAGTACTTCCAACGAACAAATAGAACGGGCGCACTCTACTTGAACAGAAATTGTTCTCTGCATTGAAGGCGAACTTAATTTGATTGATTACTCGGAAATTATAACAAGAGCAGCACAAATATATAATTTAACAATATACTTTATATTCAACCAACGACCTTTTAATATTTTATATTATTTAATAAAATCAAACTTGATCAAACTCCTCAATTATTGCAACAAGCCAATCAAACATTATTTATTTATTTATTTATTTATTTATTTCGCCAACAGTTGGTACCTTAACTGGCTACTTGACTATTACTAAACTAAATACTAAGGGACGAAAAGAGATTCTAAAGGGTTTTCTTAATTAATTATCTAGTGAAGCATGGGTCCAGCCGCATGTGAGATGGAAGTTTCTTCCAGTAGAATAAGGCTCATTAAAAGCATAATTTGCTCTATAGGCCGGAATAAAAAAAAGGTTCAAATGACCTTAAATACCTACCAGGCACGGAAAAGCTTATTCTGCTCAGCAATGCAGGGCAGTCTATTTTGGAGGACAGCAGGTCAAAAATAAAAACAAGGGAGAACGCTATAGTCGAGTACCTCGACTATCAGATACCCGTTACTCAGCTTAAGGGACCAAAGGGAAATGGAGATATGCAAGCAGCAAAGCGAGATTTAAATGCGCCACCTACCGGCGGAAGACAGATTTAAGCGTTGTGGGCGTTAGGGTAGGCGTGAAAAATGCATTATTCAATAGAATAAGTTAGCCGCACACTTTGCTCTCTCTGAGCGCCGGCAGTGCTTTTTTCTTTGCCGCTAAGTTTGGCCGGCAACTATTTACATACACACACATACACGAGTAAAAACATTTCGCATTGTCTGGCTCTGACGTCATAGCTTTTTTTCTTGGGAGGTTTGTGGGCGTTAGAGTGGGCGTAGCAAAATTTTTTTTGGGTCAATCGATAGGTATCGACAAGACTAATACATTTCAGTTAAAATTTTCTATCTAGCATGAAAACTGTAGGAGCCACAGCTTAGGGCGGTTTGTGGGCGTTAAAGTGGGCGTGGCAGTCTACTGAAACAAACTTGCGCTGCGTAAGAAGCTCAGGAATCTGCACGCCAAATCTCAATAGCCTAGCTCTCATAGTTTCCGAGATCTCAGCGTTCATCCGGACGGACAGACAGACGGACAGACGGACATGGCTAGATCGACTCGGCTAGTGATCCTGATCAAGAATATATATACTTTATTTAGTTAGTGGTAGTTGACCTTCCAGGCATAAAACCATGTTGGTAAGGACTGATGATCCGACCAGAAAGAAAAGTTAGCAGCTTAGCTACAATTCGTTCGAACATTTTTGAGACATTACTTAGCTTTGCAATTGGCCTATAATTTGAAACAATATTTTTGTAACCTGACTTGAATATAGGAGAAACTGTGGCAAGTTTCCATCTATGCGCAAATACGCCAGTGGAAAGAGACTTGTTAAAGATCATTTTAAGGGGCTCACAAAGAACACCTATACAGTTTTTCAAAATAAATGGAGAAAGGCTATCGCAGTCTAATTTTCCTGAGTCGTTAAAACTCTCAGCCGCCATGTAGCAGTCAAAATCAAAACATGATCAAACTCCTCATTTATTGCAACAAGCTCAAAAGAAAATGTTACACTTTCACAATAAAGATAGACAAAATACGAAATATCACGTAGGAGAGGTAATCTACGAAAAGAAACACGTGAAAGAAACAGGCTTAGTTTTTCATATAACAAGAAAGAAAGTTAACTTCGGCAAGCCGAAGTTTGTATACCATTGCAGTTAAAATTTTTAAATTAAATTCCAAATTCTTAAAAATACAAAAGATAATATGTCAAAAAACACCGAAGCTATAATATGTTTCATAATATTTTTCCACCAATTTTCCGATCGTTCTTATGGCAGCTATATGATATAGTCGTCCGATTTTGATCAAATTAAATTCGAAATTCAGAACTTATTAAAAAATGTTATTTCCAAGAGAAGGAGTTTAAATGTTAAAAAACATCAAAGAAATAATTAAAAAAAAACTTTTTTTTTCCAATTATTCCTATGAAAGCTATAATATATAGTTGTTCGATCCGACTGGTTCCTACTTAAATACTACCTGCAAAAGAAATACGACTCTTGGGAAAGTTTCAGCCCGATAGCTTTAAAACTGAGAGACTAGTTTTCGTAGAAACGGACGGAAAGACGGACAGATGGACATGGCTAGATCGACTCGTCTAGTGATGCTGATCAAGAATATATATACTTTATGGGGTCGGAAACGTGTCCTTCACTGCGTTGCAAACTTCTGACTGAAATCATAATACTATCTACAAAGGTATAAAAATCAAGTAGTTAAGGAAAATCATCCTAATAAAGCTATTATAAATAGCAGAAACCGTACGCTTAATAAAGGTAATTTATAATAATTTGTCTCAAATTCCAGATAATGATTTCAATAATGTACAATTTATTGTTATTATTTCTTTCAACTACGCCTTCAAAATATTCCCACCCAGATCAAATTCACACACCCCGCATCAAACGGATATTGTAAACATCAGAGTCCCAGAGCGAGCCCAGAAGTCCGCTAACGAAAACATAAAACCTCCAAAGCGATCCCTAAAGTCCGCTAACGTAAAAACGATTTTCAGGCCGAATTAAAATTTGTAAATTTAATTAACAAATTGCAAAATCCTATTTCCGACTCTCTTGAGTTCACTTAATCAGTTTTTGGGATAAATCTCTTAAGCCGAGCTATGATTATTTGTCATTGAACTCCAGGCAGGGCAATCCGTTTTTGAGAATCGAATCGAGCAGTTAAACCAAGTCAAAAGTAAAAGGCACAGAATTGATAATAAGTTCGACCTATAACTATGTAATAGTGAATAACTGAAGTTTGCATTCATGAATTTGCATGCACTCTAGAGTTAAGCTGGTAATACATTTATATGTAGTCAACTATTATACTTTCGAAAATTTATTAATCTTTTTTTTCTTTCTATATATTGCAGTATACATGTCTTGCTTTGAAGCACAGGGCGTCACGCAAGTCAACTCCGAGGGTAAGTCTAATTAATCATTTTTTGGGTGAGCAACCTCCAGCAAAGGCAAGTTTTATAAAAGGTGCATATGTGCGTGGGGTAACCGCATTCATTCGTTCGCTCATCTTTTTAGAAGAGTAGAAACGTGTGATCGACATATCGGTGAAGTAAATTACAAGTGGTAAAATGTGTCTTGGAAATAGCAACTAATATAGCTACATGTAACTTTAATTATGGATTGAATACTTTTTACACTTTTCACTTTTATCTACTGGTCGAAAAATAATTACTCATTAGCTGACGGTCAGATTTTAACAATCTTCGGCGTGACGATAGGTATTGACAAAGGGAATAAATTAAAAAGTATTTTAAATTTTAATATTTGAAACTGTGGACTATCAGATACCCCTTACCCAGCTAAAAGGACAAAAAGGAAATGGAGATATGCAAAGCGAGACTGAAATGCGCCACCCCTGATCTCAATATATGGTTATGTGGGCGGTAGAAAGATTTAAGCGTTAGGGGCGTTATAGTGGGCGTGGTAAACTTTTTTTTGGGTCAACGCCCACTCTAACGCCCATAACGCTTAAACCTGTCTACCGCCGGTAGGTGGCGCATTTAAATCTCGCTTTGCTGCTTGCATATCTCCATTTCCCTTTGGTCCCTTAAGCTGAGTAACGGGTATTTAATAGTCGAGCTACTCGACTATAGCGTTCTCCCTTGTTTTTTTTATTTTAGTTCCCGAGATCACAGGATTCTTCCGGACGGACAGACGGACAGACGCACATGGCTGGATCGACTCGGCTAGTGATCCTGATCAAGAATATATATACTTTATGGGGTCGGAAACGCTTCCTTCTGCCTGTTACATACTTTCCGACGAATCTAGTATACCCTTTTACTCTACGAGTAACGGGTATAAAAAGGAAACTCAAAAGAAGTACAAAATTATAAAAAGAATACCGTTCTAAAATTCTGAAAATCTTGTCTCTAGTATGACTTAAATGCCTTGGCTTGTCAAACATAACCAACTCCTAAGTGAGAATTAGATGAGTTTTAGAGCAGGATACTTATCGGTTGATTGTATATTTGAACTAACATGATATCACGTGAATATCGGCAAAAAGGCCGGAAGCTTTATATGTACTCATAGATGACAAGGCAGCCTTCGATACAATCATCATGGAACAACTTATTTCTAATCTGGCAAACAGGGGTATCTCGTCCGAATTGCTCAATTTTTTAAAAACCTATATTACAATAACCAAGCAGCAGTTTCAGAAGGAGAATAGCTCTCAAATAAATATCAATTAAACCTTGGGGTAAAACAAGGATGTGGATGACATTATGGGAAACCTGCAGCATCATGAGAGGAAGGAATGTCCGCTGCAATAGAACAACCCTGGAATTACTTAAGTAGTTGGGAGTAACGAAATTTGAGAAATATGCAGCACTGAAACTACAAGAACCTAGGATAGCAATTGGCGGTACATGGAACGCTTTCTTCGTGCAAAAAAATATTAGTCCTAGCACGAAATGCAGAATTTACCAGGAGACGGCCATACTCTAAAGCCCACAAACCGCCTGTTGGGTCAGACACATTAGTTAATTAACGTCTCTTAATCCAAGCTCTTATATCAGCTGCATCGCAATAAGCATCTCTTTCGATCTCGCTCTCTTGGTTTGCTTTCTTGTGCCCCGCATTTGGCTGTCTTATTCTTGTAAAGTAGTTCGAACTTGTTCTCCAAATTAAATACGCTCGTTTCTCGCCTATTGTAATCTTTCGCTAATAAATTGTTAACCAGTACATAATCCAACAAAAATTTCGTACCTATCAATTGAACTAAAAATGTTTCTCTGCCCACAAACCGCCCAAAGCTGTGGCGTCCACAGTTTTGATGCTAGAATACAAGGGGCAAGGCTGAACAAGCCCGAAACAACTGTCCCTGAAGATTTTGAAAAAGTTTGCATGAGGAAAGGTAGATAAAATACAAAACGCCCAAAACAGTGACGGCCCCGTTTTCAAAAAATTATATTTAGAATACATTTTATTTTATTCCGCTTGTCAATTCCTACCAGTACGCAGAAAATTGTTCAAATCTGATAATTAGTTAATCTAACAAAAACACCTCTTAACGAAGTAAGGGGTTGTGACAATCGCACCTTTAACTTCAAAAAGTTATAATATTACATTTTGTGACGAAAAATATTTCAAAATTTTTTTTTTCCTAAAAATATATGATAATACTTTTTTCTCATTAAATTAATGTTGCATAGCTTTGGTCGTTCAAGTAAGCAAAAAGTGTTTTTCATACTAAACTGAAACGGGTTGAACTTTTTTTCGGTCAATATCTTCTAAACGGTAATTTATATATCAAAAGGAAATCCCATAGTTTTAAATTGAAAAGGAAATCGTTTAAACAAATTTTGAGGAAATCTTTTTAAATCTATTGTACTTTGACAAATTAAGCAAAAGAAGCGTGATTAGTATATTGAATTACCTTTTTTCGACAAATAGCACGTATCTGGGATTTCAGAAAGTCGTAAAACAGAAGTTTTCTTTCTCGAGCTTCTTGATACACCAATAAAGATCCCAAAACAAGCCCACAAATATTTTTATTTTGCAAGGTCGCCCAAATACTTATTTTTTGGAATAAATTTTGACCGCTCCACTCTTTGAAATTTTCACTTTTACAATTTCCACATTTATTATTTGAAGTTGGTTAGCTGAGTAACGGGTATCTGATCAAGGCACTGGAATATGGCGTTCTCCCTTGTTTTAAGATTTATTAATTTATTTCGCCAACAGACAGGTCTTAACTAATTACTTAACCAATAAAAATATCTTAACAAGGCCTTTCTATACCCTTCCAGACGGTATAATGAAAGAGACGTTTCCGCCGGAACGCACCCCCGTACCCCTCTACACCCATAAAGTACATATATTCTTGATCAGCATCATTAGACGAGTCGATCTAGCCATTTCCGTCTGACCGTGATCTGGCATTCGAGATAAACCCTTCCCAAAGTCGTACTTTTATTTCATGTACAACTGTATCCTATAGCTCCCATAGAAGGGATCAAAAAATATTTTTTTCTAAATGTAAAAAATGATAACTTTTGTGGTTTTTTGATATATTAACTTCTGCTCTTGGGAATATTATTTTTTTTAAATTTCAGAATCTCAAATAAAATTTTAAAAAAAAATCGGACGACTTTTCCATAAAGCTTCCATAGAAAATATCGTATATTTAGTGTCAAAATATACTTAGACCATTATATTTCGTTTTCGGTAAGAATATAGGGCAGTATTTGTTAATAAGACATTATCTTAAAATTTCTGTAATTAGTTTTTAGTTTTATAAAAATTTGCTCCATGAGCTCTGTACATACAATGCTCCTACGGGAATGACCTGCAAGTGTATAGCTTCCTTTCTTGTTATTACCATCCCTAGACGAACTTGGATCCAAACGCATGCTATGTGGCATACTCTTAAATATATGCAAGAACCTGAACATGGGCTCTTTTAAAGCGTAATTTGTTCATAGGTATTAAAAGCATTGCATATGCCTTAGGAATAATGTCGTGGATGTGCTCAATAAACAGAAATTAATAATCGAAAACAATTCCTAAGTCCGGGCACTCGATTTTTGAGGCACTTAAGAAAAGCGCAAGTATTCGCATTCTCTCATACCTAGCTTGTGGTGCCTTCGAAATAACCCAAAATAAAATACGTACATACATACATTTATGTTTCTCGTTGGCGCCTGTCGGCATATTAGCACAGAGTAGTGCTTCGGGTAAATTCAGCGACGCAAATAAATCCACCTACTTCTCAAATAAACGAAAAAATTACAATCGCTGATGTTTTCATTTGATTAAAGGTAATCAGTTCAGATACTTAGGGATTTCCAGCGCCAACACAAGAATTTACATTGAGATTTCACCATGCAGGGCCCCGGCGAAGAAGGTCAGGTTTTATGCGCGGATGCAATACTGTGGAAAAACACATCTCAAACATTCATGAGAAGGTGAAGCTATGCGGAAGCCAGGAGAATGCAGGAGTGCATCAGTGCAGACTGCAAATCCTACAGGGCCACTACCGACAGTTATCTAGCATTCAGACACAAATCGAAAATTGAATACCGTTTATAATAAGTGCGCGGGCCAAGAAGATCGATTTATAGCCGCTAAAGAATCCTAAGTGGACGGGACATGCTCAATGTTTCCATGGCCGTCGGGCCACCACATTTCGACTGCAAATATGCAGCATTTAAACGGTTTAAGAGCTCATTCCTGAACATAGTGCATAACGATCAAAGCCTCCCACGATATTTAAATTCAATTGCCTTCTAAGTTGTTTGTCTGGTTCGGCACTCGAGGTTGTTAAATCCATTCAAGTTACGTGGGACAACTACAAAAAGGCATTAGAATGTCTAAACGTGCGCTATGACAATTACGTTTTAATCTTTTCATATTACATATCCAGCTTGTTCGCGATGCCAACGGTGAAACATCGTGACTCCACAGCATTACCAGGGCTAATCGACAATGCATGAGCAATACGAGGATCATTACTTTCTATCGGATCTACGGAACAGATCATGATTACCATTATGATTCACATTCTTCGGTCGAAGGTCGACTACGAAACTAAAACAAAGTATGATATAAGGCAATACTATGAGAAATTGGCAACGTGGGATGATTGTTGCACCATTCTCAATCGTAGAGTTATATTTCAAAGGACGCCGAGCTCTGGATCACCGTACAACATACCGTACACTCACGGGCTTCGATGACATTATTAAGCACGACAGTTTCCTGCATACACTGCCACTCAAGCGGGCATTACGTTATTCGCTGCAAGGACTTTACCGAGCTGTCGATTCAGCAGCGCTATGACGACGCCAGAACTGCAGGCGCTTGCATTAATTGCTTAAACTAGGTTACACAAGCTTCTATCACCAGGAAGTACAAACTCACCCACGGGCAGTGGTTTATGACTCAGCCGTATACAACAGCTAGCAGTACACTACTTGCACGCTTCAATCGGCAAAGCGATATTCCAACAGCTCTCGTCCTAATTAGAGACAGGCAAGGACAACTTCATCTTTTCCGAGCCTTACTCGACTCATGCTCGGAGATGAGTTTTATCACAGAGGAAACGGCAAAGCTAGAGCGACGTCGATTGTATCAGGAAGTTAGCGAAATCTCAGACACCAGGTAGTCCATCACATCTCTCGTGACCACCACTTTAAAGTCTCGCACATCAGATTTTAAATGATCATCAACCTTTTCCGTAATCAAGAAAATTTGTGCTGCACAACCTCGGGATTCGTACGATGCATCTCGCTGGGACATATTCGGATATTGTCTTAGCAGATCCACAGTTTTTTAGGTAAAAAAAAATTAATGTCCTGAATAATACAGAAGGAGAGATTCGAAAAGGAAAGATCATGCTTGACGACGAAAAACCATCGCTACTTAAAACAGCGTACGTCTGAATTGTTGGCGGTCACTTCAGTTCGGGTGAGATTCTTTAGTGTCATCTCACAGGGCAGGCAGACGCACTTCATCAGGCACTCACAGCACTCACAATTAAAGAATAATCGCAAAGTCAGCCAACATACACCAACTACCTTTCCAGGAGTTAGTTACTCAAATACAGGTCAGGTTGCCATTTAAGACGAGTCCTGATAGACTTTGACACTAGAACAGGAATGCACTAACCAGACTTAAGTCACTGGAGAGCCGACTAGATCGAGACGCGCCACTCAAGGCAGCATATGTTCTGTTCTGAAAGGAGTATGAATCCCTGGAATATATGTCGGTTGGCAAAAATGTAGATGAGAGCCAACCGCATTACTACATTCCGCATCATTGCGACCAGAAAGTCTTTCGACAAAACTTCCGGTCGTATTTGACGCGTCAGCGCCAACAGCGCTTTCAGCGGATTTAATGGAGACCCGACAAAGACGAAGAAATTCAGACACACAAATGGGACGTCAGCAGCAGCGTATCGTGCCATACGTGCATTTCATCACATCGCTGACCTCTATAAAGGCCAATTTGACCAGGTGCGGAAACTCTTCGTAGCGACTTGTAGATGATCTACTAACGGAAGCAGACGAGATTAAGGAATTGCGGATCAAGAAGGATGACATCGTTCAACCAGTAGCCAAGCATTAACTAAGCTCAAAAGCAACTCATCTCAAATCACTCCAAGCACTAAAGAAGAAGTTTTTATTAACTTAGAGGTAAAATGTGTTACAAAGTCTCTCGGGATTGGGTGTCAACCTATTGGAGACGTATTTCTAATTAGTTCAAAGGACAAAGATCTCAAAACTATGCGCCGATTTATCCTATTAGTAGTAGCCATCTTGTTTTACCTTCTGGGTTCCATAAGTCCAGTCATACGCTGCAAGATTTTATTTTATTACAGGGTGTTTCGATACAAGGCCTTGACTGGGACACGCCCATCGACGAGAAACTGAAGGCGCGCTGGGGGAACTTCTGGAAGATTTTAGAAATTTAACTCTATTGGAAATTCCACGGTTTGTCCACACGATTCACTTAAAGAAATCCGAGTTCCATGGAGTTTTAGACACATCCAAACGAGCTTTGGGTGTTGTATCTACATACGGACGGAGACTCAAAGGTCTAATGTCGCACAGACTAAATCCATATAAATACCCAAGCTCGAGTTGTGCGCTGTAGTACTGCTTAATCGGACGTGGAAAAAATTAGCCACAGCTCTGGGTTCGTATTGTACGCGCACGTACTTTTGGACCGACTCAACAACCGGGCTTCAGTGGATTAAGATGTACCCATAAAGATTGGAATGCTTTATTGGTAATAGAGTCTCTGAACTACAACAGAGCTCAGAGGCGGTTACTTGGCAATAAGTCCCATCGGCTAAAAATCCAGTGGACATTGTCTCACGCGGTTGACGCACCATGGATATGATCTCAAACATCTGGTTCTCAGAACCACCATTTTTTGCTGCATTATCAGAAAACTGGCCGCGTCAACATATTAAGATTCCATCACCAATAATCGAATGTAATCAACCTACACTACTCTGCAAAACAGTAGATCTAACAGAAACAAACTGAATCTTGAGAGACCTCATCTGTAACTGTTCGTCGTACATCAGAGTACTTCGCATTGTTTCATACATGTACCTCAGCGTAAGTAAGGTCAAGCCAGACCCATCCATACAAGTTGATAACATACTCCTTTTGGGTGCAGCCTAATTGAATCTGACTTTCTGGAAAATCGTTTCGAAAATTCAGAATTCAGAAGCATACGCATCCAAAATCTTATCTCTGAAAGGAAACCTGGATCTGAAGCCATGTTTTTAACGACTCACGCCATTCTTACAAATTCGGTTTACAACGGCGTTCAAGTGTGTGTGATGAGAGCGGGTGGTAGGTTGGCACAGGCTGACATACCATTCGACGCCAAACTTCCGGCCTTATTACCCGGGACACATCCATTCACCAGGCTTGATTTGTAGTTTGTACATAGAACCAATCTTCACGCTTGACCCAAGCTTCTGATCTCACTTTTTCGCAAAAAACTTTGGATATAAACGCATGCTCACTGGTCCGACGAGTTGTTCGAAGGTGCATAACGTGCTTCCATTTCAAGCCTCCTTTGCTGAAACAGGTTATGGAAGACCTGCCCGCAAATCGGTTGCAAGGAGGTCGACCGTTTCTAGTTTCAGGCGTTGACTTCTGAGGCCCATTCTTCGTCTCATGTAGAATCAGGAGCAAGGCCCCGTACAAAACGTACTGTGCCATTTTCGTCTGTTTCACATTAAGGGCAGTTCATATCGAACTCATATCGGAGCTTTCAACCAATGCGCTTCTGCTTTGCATCATAAGATTCGACGCTCGTAGAGGCATAACGCAACCAATGTCACCGGTGCAACCACAAAATTTGCAGAATTTCAAACCTAAATTCGTAGCAAAGAGGCTTGGAATTTTCTTGTATCCCTCCTAGAGCTCCTCATTTCGGCGGCCTGTGGGAGGCTGCCGTAAAGTCTGCGAAAATGCTGGCACTGAAAAACATAGCGCTGTAGTATGCACATACATTGAATACCCACTGTACCGAAAGTACTTAAAGGGTAAGCACTGTAACACTTTGTTGCAGTGTTTACATATTTTAAAGTCCCCTAAGTGGCCGAAATATGAACCGATCGCTATGGCTTAGCCCGCACACAGAAAGTGCTAGCGTCGGCATAATTGCAACGAACGGACAGCATATGCATACCCCTCGCGCCTCCACTCGAGAGCGCATAGCAATATATATAAGTACATTCCTTTATACATAAGTATATAGGTACATAGCCGTCTCTCTGCCGCCGCCTGCGAGCAGCGCAGCTACGAGACTTAGCCTTAATTAGACTTAAAGAATATTGTAAAAATCAGAGACTCTTCGATCGTTGGAGCGGCACCATTGCTGCTCCAAATAAACCCAAAAATAAAACTAAATAAAAATACAAATACAAACTGAAACAATCATATTTCATGGCGACCGTGACTAGAGTCACAAGGAGCAGCGGATCAGGAAGATAATACATGGAGGATATACTAAAAAATAACCCGTCTGAGTGAGTAGAGTGTGCGTGATGGTACGTGGAGGTCAGAAGAATAAAATTAACAAAAGAATAGCCCGCCTAAAATGGCTGTTATTTGCTCAACCAACACCGCCCGCATGGAGTACAGCGCAAAAACTTTACAACGAGCTTGAATTTTTAAGGGAAACCCTCCAAAATAGAGTGCCACAAGTCACAACTCACTCAGAAAATCAAATACAAGTTATAAATAAAAAACTAATAACGAAACCAAATATTCCCAAGCCACTGCCGAAACAACCACAAGTCTGCCCGACCGACTGCCCCGGACCTCTCAACTCGCGGCATGCAATTCCGCATGCATGAAGCCGAAGACCAGTGCGAAGACCAGCGCCGATACCGCCTGAGCCAATAGGCCCAGGACAGCTGCAGCAGTTATCAAGCGTGGGAGGCACGACCGCCACCTGCGCCTTCGAAGGAACGTCAGCGTAGCCAAACTGGCGACGACCAGCTGACGTAGAAGGAAGAAAAAGAATCCAACTAAGCTGAAAACAAATTTTTTTTTTTACCCATGCACTGCGTTGCATAATTTTTTTGATTGCACTACGATGCATATTTTTTTTATATAATATAATATTTTGTAAAATTGAGCGGAACTTTTTCTGCCCGATTAGACGTGTAGCCCGTAAAGCTATGCAAAAAACTAGGTAGGAAGTTTGTTAATTTAAATGCGCAAAAAACTAGGTAGGAAGTTTGTTAATTTAAATGCGCAGTAATGCGATAAGTAAATTTTCAATAGAAGATCATAATAATTTTAATTAAACACTTTATACACATAAAATACAAGTATATGCAAAACCCACCAAAATGACTTTGGACATAAAAACAGTGGATTCCACTGCCAATGTCATCAATAAGGTAGAATCTAGCAACATCAATCTATATTGGGTACATATACTCTTGATAATCATTGTTGTTATCATGTGCACCACTTTCTTTTACAAAATTTACAAGATGCATAATAAATGTCTGAGAAAAAGGTATATGAGCCAGGGAAATGACCTGGATAAAATATAAGCAGCAAAACAAATAAATAATAAAAAAAACAGCACAAACAACAGTGATTACACATAAATGTTAGCACCTAAAATCTAAGAAAATGAAATAAAAAAAAATATATAAAAATATTTCAATATATTCTTCTTACAAAGTATGGCTAAACTAAAGGCATGGAATGGAACAAATTGTACGAGGAATTAGCAAACATTAAAACTAATTTTGACAGATCACACAAGTCACTAACCCAGAATAGACCTATCCAAAAGAACACGGTTAGGAAGCATGTTGAAATATTAGTAGAGTGCTTTAATGAAGCGCGAATGCTAATACATGATCACAGGGAAAGATTATCTCAAAATCATTGGTCACAGGTATCGAAACTTTTGATACGACTACGATCTAATTTAATATTTGTTAAACAAAAGTTCAGTTTAGAATTATCGGTACCAACCGTTCTAAACACTCCAATAGAAGTTGACACTGCACCTGACCCGGAATCAACAGAAACGAACGAATCGGAATCAGAAGAGCTTCCCGAAGTAAACCTCAAAATAGAAGATGAAGATTTAAATAATCTTACTATTCCGGCGGTATATACTGATCTGGACAATTCAACAGATTCAGATACTTCAAGTGTAATAGAAAACAAAATAAGTAACTCTATCACAATGGCACAATCAAATATTGACTTTATTAATACAGCATCCAAGCTTATACCAGTTTTTGACGGTAAGGCTGAAAATTTAACAAGTTTCATTGATGCTTTACAAATAATAGAATCAATAAAAGGCGAGCACGAAGAATTAGCTTTTTCCATAATTAAAACAAAGCTAAAAGGTGTCGCCAGAAATCTAATCGGTAATGAAACAACAATTACTGAAGTGATTTCCAGACTAAGAGGCAACGTCAATGGCGAAACTGTTGAAGTATTATCAGCGAAGCTTATGAACTTACAGCAGCGCAATAAAACTGCTAACCAATACACACAAGAAATTGAGCAGATGACGAAAGCCTTAGAAGGTGCATATATATCAGATGGTTTATCTTTAGAGCTAGCCAGAAGTTATTCCACGCAGCATGCAGTCAAAGCAATGACTAAAAATTGCACAATCGATAAGGTAAAACTTATCATGCAAGCTGGCACCTTTAGTACTATGAACGATGCCGTTTCCAAATTTGTCAATAGTTGCACTGAAGCAACTGGACAGTCAAACACCGTCCTATATTTCAAGAACTATCCACAGCGCGGCTCAAATCGCGGCCGTGGAAATTATAGAGGTAATTATCGTGGTAATCACAATAACTACAACAACAATAACTATAACAACAATTACCAAAATAACAATGGAGGACGAGGCCAATATAGAGGAAACTATAGAGGTGGTAGTAACTCGAACCGAGGCCACAATGGCAATAACCAAAGCAATGTCAGAATTACCCAAAATACTAACCAAAACACATCGGAAAACTCCCAAAGCCCTTTAAATACTCAACAATAAAAGAAGTCAGAGTTCACACTATTAATCTCAGCCAAAATATATTCATTTCATTTTTCAATGTAGCTACTGGAAAAGAACTTATCTTTTTAATAGACACAGGTGCAGACATTTCCATTTTAAAAGAAACTTCGGATAACTTCCAAAACATCCAAGATGGTTACATCATAGACATAAAAGGCATAAGTAACGAAATAACTAAATCCCAAGGTATAGTTTCTATAGAGATACAGACAACTAAATACATAATTCCACACGATTTTCATATCGTAAATTCACATTTCCCTATTCCATGCGATGGAATATTAGGCATCGACTTTATTAAAAAATACAACTGTCAATTAGACTTCAAGCCATCTGAAGATTGGCTTATAATTAGACCCAATAATTTAAAATTTCCAATTAATGTACCAATAGCTCATAGTGCTGGCAATAATTCAATACTTCTGCCAGCAAGATCCCAAGTTATTCGGAAAATTGAACTTAATTCAAAAGAAGACAGTGTATTAATTCCAAATCAGGAAATTCAGTATGGTATTTACGTTGCAAATACCATAGCAACATCCAATAATGCCTTCATAATGCTAATAAACACAACAAATACCGACCAAGTAGTCAGTACAGATAACCTAACATATGAACCACTTTCGAACTACGATGTAGTCAACACAAATCCAGACAATAGAAAAAAATCAGTACTATCACAACTTTCAAAAAACTTCCCTACACAGTTCAAGTCACAGCTTTCTAGCTTATGCACCCAGTATAGCGATATATTCGGATTGGAAACCGAATCAATAACCACAAATAATTTTTATAAACAAAGACTGAGACTAAAAGATGATGAACCAGTCTATATAAAGAACTATCGAAGCCCACATAGTCAGGTGAACGAAATACAAAAGCAAGTAGGAAAATTAATCTCTGACGGGATTGTCGAACCGTCAGTATCCGAATATAATAGCCCATTGTTACTTGTTCCTAAGAAATCATCCCCCGGGTCAAATGTAAAGAAATGGCGATTAGTAATTGACTACCGCCAAATTAATAAAAAATTACTTTCTGATAAATTCCCATTACCTAGAATTGATGATATTTTAGATCAACTAGGTCGAGCTAAATACTTTTCATGTCTTGACTTAATGTCAGGATTCCATCAAATTGAACTAGAAAAAGGTTCAAGAGATATAACGTCTTTTTCAACGAGCAACGGCTCATATCGCTTCACGCGATTACCCTTCGGATTAAAAATAGCTCCTAATTCGTTTCAGAGAATGATGACTATTGCGTTCTCTGGTCTAGAACCTTCTCAAGCATTCCTTTATATGGATGACTTAATTGTAATTGGTTGTTCCGAAAAACATATGCTTAAGAACTTAACAGATGTTTTTGAGAAATGTAGGAAATACAACCTAAAGTTACATCCAGAAAAATGTTCATTTTTTATGCATGAAGTGACTTTTCTAGGTCATAAATGCACTGATAAAGGAATACTTCCAGATGACAAGAAATACGATGTCATTATGAACTACCCAGTTCCGCACGACGCGGACAGTGCTAGACGTTTCGTAGCATTCTGTAACTATTATAGACGTTTTATAAAAAATTTCGCCGACTATTCACGGCACATAACAAGATTATGTAAAAAGAATGTTCCTTTTAAATGGACGGATGAGTGTGAAAATGCATTTCAATATTTAAAAACAAAACTTATGGAACCTACATTGCTACAATATCCAGATTTCACTAAAGAATTCTGTATAATAACAGATGCAAGTAAGCAAGCATGTGGAGCGGTTTTAACTCAAAACCACATTGGTCTCCAACTTCCCATTGCATACGCATCAAGAGCATTTACAAAAGGTGAAAGTAACAAATGTACTACTGAGCAGGAATTAGCTGCAATTCATTGGGCGATATTACATTTTAGACCATATATATATGGAAAACATTTCTTAATAAAAACAGACCATAGACCTTTAACATACCTTTTCTCAATGATCAATCCCAGTTCTAAACTGACACGTATAAGGCTCGAACTAGAAGAATACGACTTTACAGTCGAATACTTAAAGGGAAAAGATAATTATGTAGCCGATGCGTTATCAAGGATAACCATCAAAGATCTACATAATATAACTGGAAATATATTGAAAGTCACTACTAGATATCAAAATAGACAAAAATTCCGCGCGGAAAATCAAGAACAAGAATTGCCTATGCAATCCTTAAATAAAGCTTCTAAGCCCAACGTATACGACGTCATAAACAATGATGAAGTACGTAAAGTAGTGACCTTGCAGATAAAAAATACGTTATGTTTATTTAAACAAGGCAAAAAAATTACTGCAAGATATGATGTCAGCGATTTATATACTAATGGAGTTATTGACTTAGATCAATTTTTTCAAAGGCTTGAAATGCAAGCCGGTATACATAAAATCAGCCAACTCAAAGTGGCACCGTGGGAAAATATCTTTGAACATACTTCAATAGATAATTTCAAATTAATGGGCAATAAAATCTTGAAAACATTAAGAGTAGCGCTACTCAACCCGGTGACCCAAATAACAAATTTAAAAGAAAAAGAAGCAATTTTGTCTACATTTCATGACGATCCAATTCAAGGAGGTCATACTGGCATATCAAAAACTTTGGCCAAAGTAAAAAGACACTATTACTGGAAAAATATGTCTAAAGATATAACTGAGTACGTAAGAAAATGTCAAAAATGCCAGAAAGCCAAAATAACTAAACACACAAAGACCCCTTTATCAATTACTGACACACCAATAAATGCTTTCGACAGAGTGATAGTGGACACTATTGGTCCACTACCAAAATCAGAAAATGGCAATGAGTATGCAGTCGCTTTAATATGTGATTTAACTAAGTATTTAGTTGCCATACCTGTTCCGAATAAAAATGCTAATACTGTCGCTAAAGCAATATTTGAATCTTTTATCCTGAAGTACGGTCCAATGAAGACGTTCATTACGGACATGGGAACAGAATATAAGAATTCAATTATAGACGATTTGTGCAAATATTTAAATATTGAAAATATTACATCCACAGCACACCACCACCAGACAGTTGGAACAATAGAAAGAAGTCATAGAACTTTCAATGAGTACATTCGATCTTACATATCGGTTGATAAAACTGATTGGGACGTATGGCTTCAATATTTTGTCTTTTGTTTCAACACGACCCCCTCTATGGCACATACTTATTGTCCATATGAGCTAGTATTCAGTAAAACAAGTAATTTACCAAAACATTTTAATAGCATAGATAGTGTAGAAGCACTATATAATATAGATGACTATGCTAAGGAGAGTAAGTATAGATTAGAAATAGCCTATAAAAGAGCTAGAGTTATGTTAGAAGCAAATAAGAATAGAAATAAACTACTATACGATCATAAAGCAAGGGATATAGATATATCAGTAGGTGACCAAGTTTTATTAAAAAACGAGACAGGTCATAAGTTAGATCCTAAATATACAGGTCCGTATATAACAAATAATAAACAAAAGAAACAAACAGTTCATAAGGATAGATTAAAAATCTTTATTTCATAAATTGCACTTAGTATGGCCATACAAAGACACACATACATAGATAAATAAATACACATATTCTCTTAATAATTTCATTTTCTTTGATTCCAATAACAAAATACAAAAAAAAATAATAAAAAAAAAGTGTATTAATTAAAAATTTTTACTATAAAAATAACTTCATTATATTACGTTATTTTTCAAAAGGAGGGAGATGTAGTATGCACATACATTGAATACCCACTGTACCGAAAGTACTTAAAGGGTAAGCACTGTAACACTTTGTTGCAGTGTTTACATATTTTAAAGTCCCGATCATAAACCCTAAGTGGCCGAAATATGAACCGATCGCTATGGCTTAGCCCGCACACAGAAAGTGCTAGCGTCGGCATAATTGCAACGAACGGACAGCATATGCATACCCCTCGCGCCTCCACTCGAGAGCGCATAGCAATATATATAAGTACATTCCTTTATACATAAGTATATAGGTACATAGTCGTCTCTCTGCCGCCGCCTGCGAGCAGCGCAGCTACGAGACTTAGCCTTAATTAGACTTAAAGAATATTGTAAAAATCAGAGGCGAATTTGACCTTCGAAGGGCTTCAAACAATTTTCGTCGATGTCAAAGCAATGCTGAATTCCATGCCAATTTCACCGGCATCTGACGATCTCAACGACATCACGGCAGTTACCCCAGCACACCTGTTAATTAAAAAATTCATTAGCCAGCGTTCCCAAAGAGCACCTGTACCATTCCAAGGGTGATCCCCAAAAGGAAGTACGTCGATAGGTTCCAACGGATTACCTACACCAAGCAGCGCTTTTGGAATGTTTTGCAGCACGACTACATACACAAACTCCAGGCGCGTGGAGAGTGGACAAAGGGCTTCCCAAACATTCAGGAGGGTCAGCTGGTAATCGTCCATGAAGACAACACTCCGCCCCAGCAGTGGGCTCTGGCTCGTGTGGTCGCAGCTATTCCAGACAAAGGTGGTCTATCAAAGCAACTTATCGTCGTCCAGTTCATAAATTGGCGCCCTTCCAATATCATCAGCTTTGTAATTTGAAAGCTACCTCTTTTAACCCGGGGAGGGTGCGCCAAGTGCTAAATCCTGAGAAAGCGCTTTATTGAAGGGAAGTAACTCCAGTCCGCATGATGTTAAGCCATTATCTCCTAGAACGCCGTACCAAAAATTTGATTGGTTCCAGACAAGGAGCTTCCGACAAACATTATGGGGAAGTGTTAACGCGTGAGTTGTCGAAAAAGTCACTGGCGTTCGGAGAAGTTCGCACAAAGCGGACAACGAAATTTCCAGCTTATGTTGTTTTTCGTTTATTGGTGAAAAGTGCCTAACTACAAAGAGTGTACTAAAAGCGGCAAGAGTCCAGAGCATAAGCGAAAGCAACAAGCAGCTGGCGGAATTTGCGGCGGCTAATATTGCGAGAACAAAGCAAGATGAGGAATTTTGGAAACATGTCCATCAACAATCTGCCTATCCCTGACTGACTTTGATTTGATTGGGCCAGAATTCATCACTATAAACGGACTGAAGGTGTCACTTGGGTATTCCAAGCCAAAATTCACGAATTTCAATTTAGAGCCATCTAGCCCCTTTTTTAACTAATGGCTTGAAAATTATGCTGGCTGTATCAACGCCTAGCTTGTTCGCATCAAATTCACATACCGACTCCGATTTAACGTGTGCTGTGAATCTGCCAATATGCAAAAATGTAATGCTCGGCACAACTTCGAGTTGATCACAGCTAGCGACCTGACCACCTATGTGCCTTTTGTTCCTATGATGCTTCTTATGGTTTTTGGTTGTAGCAGGAACCGGTGCGGAGGGTATCGGGTCTGCGGCGTCCACTTGACAGAAACCCAACGAAGCTCAAGCGAATGGATTAACCACTTTCTTACGCTGACATTGGAAATATCAGGAACCAAAGTGGAAAAAGCCGTCAAAAACTTTGAATTTATTTCCTTGTAGAGACACTTAAAGGCACGAAGTTGCTCCATAACTTCTCCAATAATAGAGTGTGAGTCATTACTCACAACACAACTGTCACACTGCCACATTACGATAGGTTAGGCATATTATGTGAAATTTACGGTGACAAAGCAAGGAACAGAGAACCGCCTCAAAACCGCGAGGCTGTGGAGCTGTGACTTCAGCGTTGCATTCAGAGCACGTATAAAAATCCACAGCCAAGGAGAAACGCGTATGAATGGAAAGAAAGATAATCAGAGACTGATTTATTGATCAAGTAAAAAATACAAAATGAATATGTTCAAATTTTAGGTCTGCTGAATTATTCGTAAATTAGGTGTCGCTTACCCCAGTGTGCGACGTGACATGATCGGCTTAATCGGAATAAGTTAATTGGGTTAGATGGGAAAAGGGTAAATGTTAGGGTATGTAGTTAGTTAGCTTTTTAAAAAAGCCTAAAACAAATCTTCTGGACAATTTCGAAATTAACAACGTCCACACAGCAATCATAATTAAGCGACCTTTGAATTACATATTTAAGTTAATGATAGAAATACTACTAATAATTCTGCTTACCAAAAAATATTAAAAGGACTTTTAAAATATTTAATTACAGTATTCCAAAACAAATCGGTGTCCAAGCTGGGCAGTTCTCCCCATTTGTTGCATCAGGCCGAAAGACTTAGTGGTGAGTCCGTTTCTTCTATTTTGTTTTCATATTCAATTCGTTTAATTCGCGAAACTATTCTACAGGTCGACGAAGTGAGAAGTCAGATTCATTTTCGGAGGCGTATATATATGGACACCCTCGACTAAACTCCCCATACAGATCAGAAAACCCTTCTCGCTTTAGTTAAATGTATTGTTAAGACTATCCCTAATCCATTATTGTCCGGTTATAAAATATAGTAAGATGAACCCATGCTGTACTTATATATGTAAGTGGCTCATGTATCTTAATTTAAATATCACACCAAAGGCGGATTAGGGCCTTAAATTGAAAAAAAAATCTATGAGTTTAATTGCATTTGATGCCAGTTCCTGGTTTAAAGAACATATTTTATAATTTTATTGTGGTATCTTATCTATTTCTGCTGTGCTAGAAAGCTTAAATCGTTATTTGCATCGCTATAGAGAAATGCAGTAGGATAAGAATGCCATTTGAAGTATGTCATGCCCACAAAAGCACCTGAATGAACTTCACTGAAATGTTGGATTTTGCTACATGTTTTTGATTTTAGTAATTAGTTGCAGCATCTAGAGATCATGAAATTGGTTCAGTAAGTCGTTTCGACCCCATAAAGTATATACTTGTAAATGCTTGATCAGGATCACTAGCCGAGTCGATGAAGCCATGTCCGTATGAACGCTGAGATCTCGAAAACTATAAGAATTAGAATTTTGGGACTTGGCATGTAGATCCTTGGACTTTCTGCGCAGCGCAAGTTTGATTCAGCAGGGTGCCACGCCCACTCTAACGCCCAGAAACGACTATAATGCTAAAACCTTAGACCCTAACGTCTAGCGCCCACATTTTTTAATAATATATACAAATGTAAACGAGAATTTGTTCCCATCAATATTGAAATCGGACCAGTCATTAAAAAGTTATATAGAAATAACAATCGATATTTTGCCATTCAATCGAGTTTGCGCCCCACATGCAGCAAATCAGCTGTTTTTCCTAATACGTCACCAAGCCGCTAGGGGCGCTATAAGCTGTGTGGCGCTATAGGCTGGTGGCGCTATAGAAGAAGAAGGAGATAGTTTGTGCTAGGTGGTGTTCTAGGCAAGGTGTGTTAGTGAAAAATGCAACAGCTTTATCCGCACTCCCTTAAGATTTTATAGTTTCCGAGACGTCAGCGTTCATACAGACGGACAGACAGACGGACATGGCTAGATCGACTCGGCCGGGTCGGAAACGCTTCCTTCTACCTGTTACATGCCTTTCGACGAATCTAATATTCCCTTTCAATCTAACAGTAACGGGCTTAAAAACAAGAGAAAACGCAATAGTCGACGCCTTGGACTATCAGATACCAGTTACTCAGCTAAAGAAAGTTCTATATTGCAGACCACAAGAGCGCCATTTAGCGTTCCTTCCTAGGTGGCGTGTTAGTGAAATCTCTCCATTTTATTAATTTTTTATTTATTTATTACTTTAACCAGTTACACGGCCTGTCGGCTACCAGATACTCGGCGAACTAGTGCGTAGTAACAGATAGAGTTCAGAGAGAAAGAAGTTGGAAGTCACGCCTGCGTGCCACATTCCACAGGAGGATCAGCGCCTAACAATAGGACTCCAGGTGGTAGATGTAGGTCTAAGTCAAAGAGTCCAAACAGGATCCGTGAACTTTGGACCTGGAGTAGAGAGTACCAGCGGTTACCGGATGCCCTATATAAGGCCGCAGAGCTCTGGGAGCTGGATCAGTCGATCCCGTGGAGTCTATCCGTCAAGATCAGTCAGGTATCAAAGTCAAAGAGCCAAGACAACCAGCATTACTAAACAACAAGTCAAGATCAAGTCAGGTATCAAAGTCAAAGAGCCAAGACAACCAGCATTACTTAAACAACAAGTCAACAACAACAACAAGTCAAGTCGTCGGAAGCTTCGCCGTGGGAAGCCTACAAGGTGTAGGACCGCTACGTCGCGACGTTTGGGAGTGAGACATCAGGAATCTCCGAATTGAGACACAGGTAGCTGAGGTCCAGAGGGCATCACACGGCTAAGTTTGATTCCTACTTTGTCACGACCACACCCTGACATATCGCCCGGCGGGTCCGTCAGAGTCGAGCAATAGAGTCCTGTGACTCTACTTAACACGAACTTACCACAACACTAGTGGGACCGTTCGGACAAAGCAAGGGACAGGTGGTCATTGTCTCGAAAGGCGTTGCCCTGGAGAGCTCGGCACTTGTTCACCCTGGTCTGAGAACGGTGACGCTCCCACATAACCTCTACTGTAAAAAAAACTATGGTTGTTCTTGCCTTTATAAAACGTTGGCTTGAAGAATTTGATGATCCATAAACTACACCAAATTATAATTTGTCTTCCTTGTCCGTCCTAATTTAGAATACTGTTCTTCGGTTTGGATTCCACAATATCAAGTGCATATTGACCGTATTGAGTCCGTCAAGAAACAATTTTTTCTTTTTGCCTTACGTGGCTTGAACTGGGATCAAAACGTCAAGTTACCTTCTTCCTCGAGTAGATTGCTATTGATTAATTTGTCTATTCTAGTAAATCGTAGAACAATGCTTATGCATTTGGTGATCATCTACTGAGCTAGCCACACGAATGTGCCCGACCCACTGTATTGCTCTCGTAAACACCTATCGACCAACCACGCCCACTCTAAAGCCCACAAACTTAAAAAATACGTCCGTATGAACGCTGATATCTCGGAAACTATCAAGTGTAGACAGTTGGGATTTCTGATTTAGATTATGCCACGCCCACTCTAACGCACTAAAACCGCCCAAAGCGGTTTGAGTGCTAAAGAAAAATTTTTAATTATATTTTTATATCCTTGCGCTACAAGTGCACACTTATAATTATCCCGCTAGTCACACTGAGTTGATATTTTTTTTTTTATACTTTGGTTATTTATTTTGAATCTTCTCTTACAAGACTAACAAAATGTGTTAAAATCTTAAAGTACTACATTATTCTACAGTTTTTAAAACTGTATTTATGTTAGACTGACCTAATAATTGTCACTGGACGGGACGGTCGTTACGACGAAGGCGGGACGTTCATGCTCTAGCGAGGTGGTTTGGATGGGTTGACACCTTTGTATAGTAATTTTCCATGTGCTGCGCTATTACGTTTCGAACGGGGAGTATATTCAAGTCTCTCTGAATATTTCCACTCCGAACGTACCACGGTGCCCCGATGATAGTTCTCAGGATCTTTGCTTGGGCTCTCTGCACGATTTCTACGTTGCTGTTGCTGGCGCTCCCCCACAACTGGGAGCCATAAGTCCAGATTGGTTTCAAAACGGAGTTGAAGAGAAGGACCTTGTAGTCCAGACTGAGGGGGGAGCGGGAGTTTATAAGCCAATGCCTTCAGCCTTAGGTGAGTTCGTTTAGCTTCAATATGCGTGCGCCAGGTAAGCTGTCTGTAGAGATGTACGCCAAGATATGTTACTTCATCTGACTGAGGAAGCACGGTGTTGTTTAGTGTAAGGTTTGGGCAATTTCGTCTATTTAAGGTAAAAGTTACTTGTTTACATTTTGGCTCATTTACTTTTATACGCCAGTCTGAGAGCCATTTCTCAACTACATCTAGATTGGCCGCAAGTGCGCTGATGCTTGTTGTGGACATTTAGATCGGCTGAGGATCGCGGTGTCGTCGGCAAACGTAGACATAGTCAGTTGTCTGCTCGTAGGAATATCAGAAGTGTAGTGTAGGTATAAAGTTGGCCCGAGAACGCTGCCTTGAGGAACTCCAGCTTCGATTTTATGTTCAGCTGACATGGAAGTATTGCATTTCACAACAAATATCTTGTTGTAAAGATATGACTTCAAGAGTTTATGCGTGTTATTAGGGAGCATTATTTTTATTTTATGCATTAGGCCGTTAAGCCATACTCTGTCGAATGCTTGAGAGACGTCCAAAAATACCCTATTTTCAAATGCACTCGAATTTCTGATGTTATGCGGGTTACCTGTTCGATAGTTCCATTGTTTTCGCGAAAGCCGAATCGATGTGCTGGGATACTATTATGTCTTCTGATACGGGTTAGAAGGCATTTTTTAAAGAGTTTTGATAGACACGAAAGTAAACTTATCGGTCTGTATGAGGTGAGCGTGTGGTCTTTTCCTGGTTTTGGTATCATTATGATGATTGACTTTTTCCACCTCTTTGGGAAGCAACCCAGTCCTGTCATCGCGTTGAACAGCTGGCATATGGTACCAACAGCGCATAGTGGGAGTTCTATAAGCATTTTTTGAGTTATTAGATCGCAGCCAGGAGATTTTCTCGGTTGTAGCTGCTCTTTTAAATTTTTGTCTTTTTTGTCTTCGCATGGTCGAAATACAATTGGTTCGGCAATAGGAGACGACGTTCCTATTTCCTATTCAGTTTGCGATCTTATATTACGCACGTTTGTTGCTGGATTTGGCTGGAACACATTTTTAAGGTGGGCAGCGAATGTGTCGGCTCTGTCTTTGTCGCTTCGGGCCCAGCAGCCTGCAGTGGTCCTTATTGGCGTAACCGTTACTGTTGGAGGGCTCAGTGTTGAGTGGGCTTTCCATAGTGGGAATTTTGAGCTGGATGGAGATAGTTGTTCTATATAGCGTTGTTGGGATCTGTCTTCTTCTTGTCGTAGTGCTTTGGTGAGTCGGCGTGAAGCTTCATTTAACTGTTGCTTTGCAGATGGCGATCGAAGTAATTGCCATTCGCGCTGGGAACGACGCTTTGTCAGAACTAGCTGCTCTGTTTCTGCATTCGTGTGCTTTGTGTTAAGTGTTATGTTTTGCTTTTGTGGTGTTGCGATTAGAGCCGCTGAAGCCAAAACTGATTCTAGCATGCTTACGGTTCTGTTGATGTCGTCTTCGCCGGTTAGCTGTGGTGTAAGTTCAATGTGAAAACTTACGTATTTTTTTAATTTGAGCCAGTATGTGCTGTTAGAGGTTAATATGTCGGGGTTGTCTGATGATAGATCCGAGAGAGAACTGGCGCTAATCAGATTTCGTGCGTTGTTCTTTGAAACTGCGAAGTCAATCAAGTCCGGCAGTTTTCTGAGGTCACTAGGCCAGTGTGTAGGTGAACCAGGGGAAACGCAGTCAAGTTTATTGCTAGGTTTTATAATTGCGTAATAAAGTTGTCTACTTTTCGGCGTCACGAGGCGAGATCCCCAGTGCGTATGCTTGGCGTTATAGTCTCCTGCTGCTATAAAGTATTTGCCTAGTGAGTTGAAGTAGTCGATAAACTGGGCTTCGAATATCGTGAATCGAGGAGGACAGTATACCACTGCTAGAGCTAGATTGTGCTAACCCAACTGTACATTGATAGAAGTGGCTTGCAGGTAGTTAGTAGCAAACGTGCTAGCAAACGTGCTTGATGCAATTTTTAATCAGGATTCCAGTGCCTCCATGGGCCTTTCCATCAGGATGATTGGTATTGTAAAACATATACCCTCGGTTTTGGAAATTGTATTTGTTGGTAAGGTGGGTTTCTGCAAGTAACATTACGTCGATTTCATTGTCATTCATAAATTGTGCTAGCTCATGTTTGTGCCGTGAAACTCCGTTGTCATTCCACAGTGCAATGCGCAGGGGAGCCATTGATTATTTTGATAAGGTGTTTTAGAGCATCTGAATCAAAATATTTTGATTTGTCAACATACTTTGCATGGTCGTTCGCATAAAAGAAATGAATTCATCCATACTGTGTTGCAATCTGAGTATCATCGTTTCCATGTTCTGTGTGCTCTGCAGGTTGGTAAGAGCAGTATCGGATCCACGGGGGGGAAATAGGGAAATTTCCCCCCTTGGAACCACAGAACCTGAAAATGCATGCACTCTGTAATGCATGCATATGGTTGACTTTTCAAATATAACCACTTTGTTTACCTAAAAATTGGGATTGGTAATTTTTGTTTTATAATTTGTACTGTATTTCTCTCGCAATAATAAGTTTGAACCCCAAATCGAAGAATAAGTTCAATTTCCCCCCCCCCCAAGAATCGTCTCTGGATCCGCCACTGGTAAGAGACTGTATGTGGTGATTGGACATTGTAAGCAGGGCTCGCATGACCCGATTTTACAACGCTTGCAAAACTTACGTTTTTATTTATAGTGGAACTGCCGAGTGAAGATCGGGCTGCTGACGAAAAGAAAACTTCTGGTATGGTGTCAATGGTGTGTGGTGAGATCGTGCTGTTGATACTCTTTGGTTGATCCGATTTTTTAACTCCTTGTATACTGGACAGCCTCTGTAGTTTGCTGTAGTCTCCTCCGCAGTTACTACACTTGTTGCTATTTGGCTCATTTTTTAATTCACACCTAGCAGAGGTATGCAACCCTCCGCAAACGACGCATACAGAGCGGAGTGTGCAGTACCTGGCAATTTGCGCACTAGACTTGGCCATTGCGTTTATGCGGCTCTTCAATCGTGATTCTGCGATGCAATAGAAACTGGAGATTATAGATGGGATGGACTTCGTTTTTCTTGAGCGCCTTGGAGTCAGGTACAAGTTCCACTTTAAAGAGAGGTGGCGGTTGTTTGTTTCGGTTACGTACGGTTACGTATATTTGAAACGGTTTTTACGTTAAAACCTTTATCTTTTAGTGCCTGTTCGACTGCACCAGTGCTTACGTCTGGTTCGATTTCTTTTATAACAACTTGTTGACCTTTACTACCTTTTTGCTGGTAGGTATAGTAGTTATTTTTCTTGTCGTCTAAGAGCTCCGTCAATTTTTAAAGCTTTCTTAGCTTTTGACTTGGACCTTTGTTTCATGTATGTCTCCTATAGTCAAGGGGATTACGTAGAAGTTATCTTTACCAATCAGATCGATTATTATATAAACAAGGTTGTTGGAGTTTTTCTCTCGAATATAAAGCGGAGGCGTCCCCGCTTTCTTTTTGTCCGTATCCAAGACTGCACAAGGCATTTCGTCGGACGTGTCAGCCAAAAGACATTTAATATTTATACCCGTTACTCGTAGAGTAAAAAGGTATACTAGATTCGTCGGAAAATATGTAACAGGCAGAAGGAAGCGTTCGGAAACGCCCCATAAGGTATATATATTCTTATTATATTCAAGCCGAGTCGATCTAGCCATGTCCGTCTGTCAGTCCGTCTCGGAGATCTCGGAAACTATAAAAGCTAGGCCATTGGGATTTGGCATGCAGATTCCTGAGCTTCTTACGCAGCGCAAGTTTGTTTCAGCAGAGTGCAACGCCCACTCCCACAAACCGCCCAAAACTGTGGCTCCTACAGTTTTGATGATAGAATAAAAATTTTAACTGAAATGTATTGTTCTCATCAATACCTATCGATTGACCCAAAAAAAAGTTTGCCACGCCCACTTTATCGCCCACAAACCGCCCACAAACTTCAAAAAATCATAAATATGAACGCGTATATCTAGAAAACTATCAAATATAGAGAATTGGGACGTCAGATTTAGATTTCGTAGCTTTAAGCGCAGCGCAAGTTTGTTACGCGAATATGTCACGCCCACTCTAACGCCACAAACGCCCACAATTTGTATGCTGGATAAAAAATTTTAACTGAAATGTATTGGACTCATCAATACCCATCGATTGATTGAAAAAAAATTTCCACGCCCACTCTAACGCCCATAACGCTTAAATCTGTCTACCGCTGGTAGGTGGCGCATTTCAATCTCGCTTTGCTCTCCATTTCTCCATTTCCTTTTGGTCCCCTTAGCTAAGTAACGGGAATCTGATAGTCGAGGCACTCAACTATAGCGTTCTTTCTTGTTTTAAATTATTAATATTTTTACATTACTAAAACAATTTTTCTCACTTTCTTAATTAATATTTTTTTGTAGTTTCTTAGTTACTATTATTATTGTTTTTAATATTTTATTTTATTTTATTTTATTTAACTTTATTTTATCTATTTTTATTTTTGTTTTACTTATGTGTACTGGAATTTTAAGAGATCTTTAACTTTTATAAAATTGTTGTTGTTTCGGTGCAGCTTGTATTGGTGCAGTAAATTGTTCCATACCCGAACACCATTTATGAAAAATTGCCTTCTCGAGCACAGTGTTTGTACTCGAGGGCATATGTAATTGTTGGTTCTTTCAGATGTTGCTGGGGTAAGTTTATTGAAAAGATAATTTGATTCTCCACTCGTCACTATTTTGTGAAAAAATATTAAAATTCGAAAATCGACCCAGGAGGTCAAATTAAGATCAAGTATATTATTATATGTTAGTTGTGATACATAGTCAAACGTCTTAAGTTGAACACATAACGGACATTTGAAATAAAGCTATAGTTAATGTGCGCATATCCCGCGCATCACAATTTGCAAAAATTTCCGTAAACGAGAGTGGGCATGAGGATAACTTTGGCAATTAATAATCGAACTTCCTCAGTTAGGAACTATTTAGAGAATGGGAGTTTTCTCAACAGAGCGTATGTATGCCCTGTCGCTTTGACTATATGGTTGCTCCATGACTTCATAGCTTATCGGCGTAAGGCTTATATATCATTTTTGGAGTGTAAGTGTTGAAATTTGCTTTTTACCAATTACCAAGCACTTCGATTTCTTAGGATTTTTTCAATTAGTGACAACATTTTATTATTTATACGGACACAGACATGTATTTCAGTTACAGGTCTACTAACTTATATTTGGACATCGTCAGCATATAAATGTACTTCACACTCAGACAGGATACTAGGGAGATCACTGACATATATAGAAAACAATAGAGGGCCTAGCACAGCTCCCTGTGGCACTCCCCTGGATAAGTTCCGGAGAGAAGAAACTTGCGTCCCACAGACGACTGCTTGACCTAACCTATTCGTTAAATACAACCTAATAAGCTTCGTCGCATAAGTGGAGAAATTAAACATATTCCTAAGCTTGGTACACAGAATATTATGATTCACGGAATCAATGTATGTATGTAACTGAAATGTTTAGTTCTTGTCAAAACCTATCGATTGATTTAAAAAAGTTGTCCACGCTCACTCTAACCCCCACAATCGTCCATAACGCATAAATCTGCCTGCCGACCACATTACTATTTCGCTTAGCTGCATGTATATCTTCATCTCTCTTTTGCTCCTTTTAGCTGAGTAACGGATATTTGATAATCCTTTTATTTTTTCAGGCTTCACCTGTTCAGGGCTTTTTGGTTTTTCCATCATACAGGTCGACAGAAAAGCCTAAAACAAAATGCTACAAAATCGAAACGGATTTTTGCTGTATATTTTCAAACTTGAGAACTTGTGATCACCTCTACTTCTTTACTAAAAATTATTTTACTAAGTGTTGGCTGCAGACAAATCTTAAATTATATCCCTGTAACCTGTAGCCGCCAGCATTAACAGGCGTTCTCGGTCTCCCGCTATTTGTCTTGCAATTTTTCGTGTCAGCCGGAGGCATCGTTTTATGATTGTGGCCGCTTAAACCAAAAAAAAAACTGTTAGCGGCAGCCTTGGTGATCCCGACGTGATTGTTTTTCTGGAGTTGATTTACAAATTCTTAAACAAATTATTTAACATAAAAATCTGCCTGCATTTGCAATAAAGTGAGCAATTGCCAGTGAATCCACAAATAATTTAAAAAAAAAACAAAAACTGTTTATGATATGGAGATTCCGTTTCTTGCACGTTTCCCTTTGTTGTTGTTTCGCAACGGGTCTGCAAAGATCATATACATATGCACAAGCTCGACGCTATCACATACACTCTCTCAAAGAAGTTTTCGTCCAGATATGTTAAAATTTAGTCGCCGATTAATTCAATAAAAATAAAATGGCTCCTTTACCTCTTCTATCATAGGTTTCTAAGATATTTCATTTCTCAAACGCAAGATTGTAGCGAAATTGCACCTGACAAGATTGGAGCGGTTTGTGTAATCGATTTGGATGTTCGGTTAGACTTAATTAATCATGTTTGTGGGGAAGATAACTAATATTCCACCCACCCCTGGTCGGGCTAGCATGGAGCCGTGGCCATAAACACTTCTAGATGTGCTATCGGTCTGAAACACTTACCAAAAATCTAGAAATATATTATAAATATTTGTTTAAATATTTGGCCAGATCGTACCACTATATCCTATAACTCCGATACGATCGATTTTTTCAGTGGTTCCGTTAGGAAGAGAGATCAGTCATAAATGAATTTCTTGTAATCATAATAGACTATTTACAAACATAGAACCACGCCCACCTTCACAAAAAAGTTATAACAAACAAAACGAACAATAATAAAGAAAAGAATAAATTAATAAAACAAAAAAATAATCTAAAAATATAAAACACAAAGCAAGCGAAACAGCAAAGACAAACTAGAACGGCCACAACAACACACACAGACACAGAATAAAAAGTGCTTCCCCTTCTAGATAGAGCTGCTAAAAAATGAGGTTATGTTGCATTTTTTACTGACACAAATGCATCTTCAGGTTACTGCAGCTGAAATATTAACAAATAACAGGATATACACATCATAAACAAAGTGTGTACCATTATGAATAATTTCCATTATATTCGTATTGTGTTAAGCCGTGCTTTATAATTTATTTAAGTTTAATTCTTTGCTTTGCACTGCACTGCGGATAAATTGAAAGTAAGTAAGCACGGCCTCGCTCTTTTCATTCCAGAGGTGAAAAGTCCCGTTAGAAATTCCAAAAAAATGTATTGTGTCGTAAAAGTTGGAAACTCAGCTGATCGTAGAACCGGTTTTCGCTGTAATAGCTAAAATCATTTTTTTTATTTTTGGCCTATGGCAGCGACCACTGTGCCTTGTGGTTATACATAAGAATTAAACGCACGATGGATTTAATGAAATATATATACCGTGTTTATTAGCTTATGTCTAGAGCTACACTGTCGCAGCCGAACGCTTGACTTCAAGATGCATATGCATAAGCTAAATAGAAAAACTTAGTGTGATAAGAAGCGAATGGCTATGAATTAAGAGCGCACAAGAGCACACACTTGCGAACACCTGACTAGGTGCTGTCGGTCAGATCCAAACATATTTTTCCCGTTGAAGATGTACGATTTAAACTATATGGGATTCGATGGACTTGTTGGATGAACACAAGCTACTACTTCAAGAGTGGAATGTTGTCCTCTTTCAGCAACACGATGTTGCCGACCTTGTTGTTCGATGTATTGAAGCGCCACTTGTTCCTTTCTTTTCGCTGCTCCGCCTTTTCCAGAAGAGTTGCTGTATCCGGGTTACCCTTTGCCATCTACTGAGGGGGCTGCGCGGATATGGGTGACGTTTGGCTCAAGAAAATGTGAGTAGCTGAACCCCTTTAAAAAATGGGGCGGCGTTTCAGCCGTTGCTGAAATTCGGCAGAGTAGACGGGAGTTAAGGATGGCAGAAATCTCATATGCAAGAGTTCTTAATTCATCAAGGGCTAAAACTGATGCACCGCTGACTTTGGCCAACTTAACTACAGCTTCGCACAAACCACCGAAGTGTGGGACGCGCGGAGCTATGAACTTTCAATCAGTCATCAGATAAACAGGGGGAAGCTATCGAAGCTGTATGTGGTTCGCTTAAAAATAGCTCCTTCAGCTCGGCTAGTTCACGTTTAGCGCCGATAAAGTTCGTTGCATTGTCACTCCAAATAGTACACGGGCTACCTCTAAGGCTGATGAATATTCTCTAATCTGCGATGAAAGAATTCGTTGTATGGGCCTGGACGACTTCCCAGTGAGTATGCTGGCAGACAAAGAACTTGTGGGGTGCGTGTTCCGGGTCTCTGCCTTATAATAGAATGCGCTACAAAAGTTCACTTCTGTGGAATTAAACGCTGGGTTAGGTTGAACTCGATTTGCTGGTGACGTGCTCACAAGTCAAGGGCTTCATCGTAATTCATCTAGCTAGCTACGAACTTGCGACCTCCAATTGGCCAATACCTTAGCCGTAATGTGGCAAGCATCGCCTATTATTCTGCGTTCAAATATTTTTGATGAAATGAGCTGTAATTGCTTTGCTAACTAAATGATCCTTGGGTAACAATATTAGATGCTTATCGTCGAAGTATTCTATCGAAGCACAGTAGTAGAAATCAGTATACTCTTCTCTCCCCCGCTTGCTTTCTAAATAGCGGGTTCTAGGAAAATTAGCTTAATCCGTAAACTAACAGATTTTAATGGGTTTCGATCCCATAATAATGTCACTATCATGTCCATTATGAGGATACTAATATTCATGAGGTGTTGTTGCTGAGAAAGGTCATACACCCAAAATATCCCAAGTGGGCGGTCCAGGGACTCACCTGTCTCCGCACATGAAGGCACCCCAACCGGGATCTCCAGTAGTCCACCAGGCCGAGATCGAGATTCTCCCCGGCATCCAGTGGCATCGCAAAAAAACTTTCTTGAGTTTTTTTTGGTGGGTAAACATTGTTGTTGGACATCTCTCCAGCTTTTCACGCTTCGTGCTGCACTATGCTCAGCTGGCCAGGTTGCAAAACGTCAGCGGAATCAGCTGATCGCTCCTAACTGACGAAAGCTACCCGCTACGGCTTGCACTCGTCATTCAGCGCTTGGTATATAGCATCGGAGATCTCGGAAACTATAGCTAGGCAAATTGGGATTTGGTATGCAGATTTCTGAGCTTCTTACGCAGCGCATGTTTGTTTCAGCAGAGTGCCACGCCCACTCTAACGCCCACAAACCGCCCAAAACTGTGGCTCCTACAGTTTTGATGCTAGAATAAAATTTTTTACTGAAATGTATTGTTCTCATCAATACCTATCGATTGACCCAAAAAAAAGTTTGCCACGCCCACTTTATCGCCCACAAACCGCCCACAAACTTCAAAAAATCATAAATATGAACGCGTATATCTAGAAAACTATCAAATATAGAGAATTGGGACGTCAGATTTAGATTTCGTAGCTTTAAGCGCAGCGCAAGTTTGTTACGCGAATATGTCACGCCCACTCTAACGCCACAAACGCCCACAATTTGTATGCTGGATAAAAAATTTTAACTGAAATGTATTGGACTCGTCAATACCCATCGATTGATTGAAAAAAAATTTCCACGCCCACTCTAACGCCCATAACGCTTAAATCTGTCTACCGCTGGTAGGTGACGCATTTCAATCTCGCTTTGCTCTCCATTTCTCCATTTCCTTTTGGTCCCCTTAGCTGAGTAACGGGAATCTGATAGTCGAGGCACTCAACTATAGCGTTCTTTCTTGTTTTAAATTATTAATATTTTTAAATTACTAAAACAATTTTTCTCACTTTCTTAATTAATATTTTTTTGTAGTTTCTTAGTTACTATTATTATTGTTTTTAATATTTTATTTTATTTTATTTTATTTAACTTTATTTTATCTATTTTTATTTTTGTTTTACTTATGTGTACTGGAATTTTAAGAGATCTTTAACTTATATAAAATTGTTGTTGTTTCGGTGCAGCTTGTATTGGTGCAGTAAATTGTTCCATACCCGAACACCATTTATGAAAAATTGCCTTCTCGAGCACAGTGTTTGTACTCGAGGGCATATGTAATTGTTGGTTCTTTCAGATGTTGCTGGGGTAAGTTTATTGAAAAGATATTTTGATTCTCCACTCGTCACTATTCTGTGAAAAAATATTAAAATTCGAAAATCGACCCAGGAGGTCAAATTAAGATCAAGTATATTATATTATGTTAGTTGTGATACATAGTCAAACGTCTTAAGTTGAACACATAACGGACAATTGAAATAAAGCTATAGTTAATGTGCGCATATCCCGCGCATCACAATTTGCAAAAATTTCTATGCCGTAAAAGAGAGTGGGCATGAGGATAACTTTGGCAATTAATAATCTAACTTCCTCAGTTAGGAACTATTAAGAGAATGGAAGTTTTCTCAACAGAGCGTATGTATGCCCTGTCGCTTTGACTATATGGTTGCTCCATGACTTCATAGCTTATCGGCGTATGGCTTATATATCATTTTTGGAGTGTAAGTGTTGAAATTTGCTTTTTACCAATTACCAAGCACTTCGATTTCTTAGGATTTTTTCAATTAGTGACAACATTTTATTATTTATACGGACACAGACATGTATTTCAGTTACAGGTCTACTAACATATATTTGGACATCGTCAGCATATAAATGAACTTCACACTCAGACAGGATACTAGGGAGATCACTGACATATATAGAAAACAATAGAGGGCCTAGCACAGCTCCCTGTGGCACGCTCCTGGATAAGTTCCGGAGAGAAGAAACTTGCGTCCCAGAGACGACTGCTTGACCTAACCTATTCGTTAAATACAACCTAATAAGCTTCGTCGCATTAGTGGAGAAATTAAACATATTCCTAAGCTTGGTACAGAGAATATTATGATTCACGGAATCAATGTATGTAAGTAACTGAAATGTTTAGTTCTTGTCAATACCTATCGATTGATTTAAAAAAGTTGTCCACGCTCACTCTAACCCCCACAATCGTCCATAACGCATAAATCTGCCTGCCGACCACATTACTATTTCGCTTAGCTGCATGTATATCTTCATCTCTCTTTTGCTCCTTTTAGCTGAGTAACGGATATTTGATAATCCTTTTATTTTCTCAGGCTTCACCTGTTCAGGGCTTTTTGGTTTTTCCATCATACAGGTCGACAGAAAAGCCTAAAACAAAATGCTACAAAATCGAAACGGATTTTTGCTGTATATTTTCAAACTTGAGAACTTGTGATCACCTCTACTTCTTTACTAAAAATTATTTTACTAAGTGTTGGCTGCAGACAAATCTTAAATTATATCCCTGTAAACTGTAGCCGCCAGCATTAACAGGCGCTCTCGGTCTCCCGCTATTTGTCTTGCAATTTTTCATGTCAGCCGGAGGCATCGTTTTATGATTGTTGCCGCTTAAATCAAAAAAAAGCTGTTAGCGGCAGCCTTGGTGATCCCGACGTGATTGTTTTTCTGGAGTTGATTTACAAATTCTTAAACAAATTATTTAACATAAAAATCTGCCTGCATTTGCAATAAAGTGAGCAATTGCCAGTGGATCCACAAATAATTTAAAAAAAAAACAAAAATTGTTTATGATATGGAGATTCCGTTTCTTGCACGTTTCCCTTTGTTGTTGTTTCGCAACAAAGATCTGCAAAGATCATATACATATGCACAAGCTCGACGCTATCACATACACTCTCTCAAAGAAGTTTTCGTCCAGATATGTTAAAATTTAGTCGCCGATTAATTCAATAAAAATAAAATGGCTCCTTTACCTCTTCTATCATAGGTTTCTAAGATATTTCATTTCTCAAACGCAAGATTGTAGCGAAATTGCACCTGACAAGATTGGAGCGGTTTGTGTAATCGATTTGGATGTTCGGTTAGACTTAATTAATCATGTTTGTGGGGAAGATAACTAATATTCCACCCTAACACAGTGGTCGGGCTAGCATGGAGCCGTGGCCATAAACACTTCTAGATGTGCTATCGGTCTGAAACACTTACCAAAAATCTAGAAAAATATTATAAATATTTGTTTAAATATTTGGCCAGATCGTACCACTATATCCTATAACTCCGATACGATCGATTTTTTCAGTGGTTCCGTTAGGAAGAGAGATCAGTCATAAATGAATTTCTTGTAATCATAATAGACTATTTACAAACATAGAACCACGCCCACCTTCACAAAAAAGTTATAACAAACAAAACGAACAATAATAAAGAAAAGAATAAATTAATAAAACAAAAAAATAATCCAAAAATATAAAACACAAAGCAAGCGAAACAGCAAAGACAAACTAGAACGGCCACAACAACACACACAGACACAGAATAAAAAGTGCTTCCCCTTCTAGATAGAGCTGCTAAAAAATGAGGTTATGTTGCATTTTTTACTGACACAAATGCATCTTCAGGTTACTGCAGCTGAAATATTAACAAATAACAGGATATACACATCATAAACAAAGTGTGTACCATTATGAATAATTTCCATTATATTCGTATTGTGTTAAGCCGTGCTTTATAATTTATTTAAGTTTAATTCTTTGCTTTGCACTGCACTGCGGATAAATTGAAAGTAAGTAAGCACGGCCTCGCTCTTTTCATTCCAGAGGTGAAAAGTCCCGTTAGAAATTCCAAAAAAATGTATTGTGTCGTAAAAGTTGGAAACTCAGCTGATCGTAGAACCGGTTTTCGCTGTAATAGCTAAAATCATTTTTTTTATTTTTGGCCTATGGCAGCGACCACTGTGCCTTGTGGTTATACATAAGAATTAAACGCACGATGGATTTAATGAAATATATATACCGTGTTTATTAGCTTATGTCTAGAGCTACACTGTCGCAGCCGAACGCTTGACTTCAAGATGCATATGCATAAGCTAAATAGAAAAACTTAGTGTGATAAGAAGCGAATGGCTATGAATTAAGAGCGCACAAGAGCACACACTTGCGAACACCTGACTAGGTGCTGTCGGTCAGATCCAAACATATTTTTCCCGTTGAAGATGTACGATTTAAACTATATGGGATTCGATGGACTTGTTGGATGAACACAAGCTACTACTTCAAGAGTGGAATGTTGTCCTCTTTCAGCAACACGATGTTGCCGACCTTGTTGTTCGATGTATTGAAGCGCCACTTATTCCTTTCTTTTCGCTGCTCCGCCTTTTCCAGAAGAGTTGCTGTATCCGGGTTACCCTTTGCCATCTACTGAGGGGGCTGCGCGGATATGGGTGACGTTTGGCTCAAGAAAATGTGAGTAGCTGAACCCCTTTAAAAAATGGGGCGGCGTTTCAGCCGTTGCTGAAATTCGGCAGAGTAGACGGGAGTTAAGGATGGCAGAAATCTCATATGCAAGAGTTCTTAATTCATCAAGGGCTAAAACTGATGTACCGCTGACTCTGTAGAAGTGAAATTTGGCCAACTTAACTACAGCTTCGCACAAACCACCGAAGTGTGGGACGCGCGGAGCTATGAACTTTCAATCAGTCATCAGATAAACAGGGGGAAGCTATCGAAGCTGTATGTGGTTCGCTTAAAAATAGCTCCTTCAGCTCGGCTAGTTCACGTTTAGCGCCGATAAAGATCGTTGCATTGTCACTCCAAATAGTACACGGGCTACCTCTAAGGCTGATGAATATTCTCTAATCTGCGATGAAAGAATTCGTTGTATGGGCCTGGGCGACTTCCCAGTGAGTATGCTGGCAGACAAAGAACTTGTGGGGTGCGTGTTCCGGGTCTCTGCCTCGATTTGCTGGTGACGTGCTCACAAGTCAAGGGCTTCATCGTAATTCATCTGACGCATTTGTTGATAACGCTAGCTACGAACTTGCGACCTCCAATTGGCCAATACCTTAGCCGTAATTTGGCAATCATCGCCTATTATTCTGCGTTCAAATATTTTTGATGAAATAAGCTGTAACTGCTTTGCTAACTAAATGATCCTTGGGTAACAAATTTGGATGCTTATCGTCGTAGTCCAAGTTTGCGTTTCTTGCCTTCCACCAACACGAAGTATTCTATCGAGGCACAGTAGGCCTCCGAGAAATCAATATACTCTTCTATCCCCCGCTCGCTTTCTAAATAGCGGGTTCTAGGAAAATTAGCTTAATCCGTAAACTAACAGATTTTAATGGGTTTCGATCCCATAATAATGTCACTATCATGTCCATTATGAGTATACTAATATTCATGAGGTGTTGTTGCTGAGAAAGGTCATACACCCAAAATATCCCAAGTGGGCGGTCCAGGGACTCACCTGTCTCCGCACATGAAGGCACCCCAACCGGGATCTCCAGTAGTCCACCAGGCCGAGATCGAGATTCTCCCCGGCATCCAGTGGCATCGCAAAAAAACTTTCTTGAGTTTTTTTTGGTGGGTAAACATTGTTGTTGGGCATCTCTCCAGCTTTTCACGCTTCGTGCTGCACTATGCTCAGCTGGCCAGGTTGCAAAACGCCAGCGGAATCAGCTGATCGCAGGGTTAGCTGTCAAAAGCAATATATTCTGCGTTGCTCCTAACTGACGAAAGCTACCCGCTACGGTTTGCACTCGTCATTCAGCGCTTGGTATATAGCATACGCGAAGGCTTCACACCATATCACGGGGCTCCAGCCATCGGGAAAAAGTCTGGGGGAAATCCGCGGACACCGTTGGTAGCGACAAATCGCACAAATCGCATACTTTATATCAATTTTTAACGGTTCATAAATCTTTAACGATATAATATTTTAAAGTGGTGTAAATTTTTTTTTATTTTTTTCTTTCATACTTAATTTTGTATGAAAATGGATTAAGTGCGTCTTCTAGTTATTTTTTTTTTAAATAAAAAACCGAAAAGTATATAAAATTTTCCGATTTTGGCTTGGAGAATCTATACCATATAAAATTCGAATAAATTTTACTTTAAGTTCGTTGAAAAGTTCAATCTTTTAAGAGAAAAACGCAAAAAACTGCATCCTTCTAACTATCCCGGGAAAGAAATTATAAACTTTTTGGTAGTGGCAAAAAGGTTTCCACAGCGGAAACGTCGGCTCACAGAGGGTTTCGAGTCGTTAAGTCGTGGCTAGCGGTGGCTTGGAACTGTCCTCGCAAAAAACAAAAGACGTTTGGATCTCAAGTGCTAGACAGGGTGAAGCAGCCCAGATCCAGATTGGCGGAACTGTGATAACTTCTCATCGGGCGATCAGGTACCTGGGTGTCATCCTGGACACTAGGCTCTCCTTCAGGGAACACCTGGAGTACGCACGCAAGACGGCAAGCGAGACCACCAGAGCCCTGTGTAGGATTCTCTTCAAAACCAAATGATTGAAGCAAGAGAAAAGAAATATGCTTGCGAGTGTCGCCACGTCCCAGTTGTTTTACGCAGCAGAAGTGCGGGCAGGCGCGGCTGAGTTCACCTATCGCCTGTGCGCCTTGAGGGTTGCGTCAGTTAACGTATTAAAGGTTCGGTTTTTGATACGAGTGAATTAATAAATGCGTCCGCTCTGTTTTTGCTTTCGATATCATCAGTGACTCTTTAATTTTTTTGTTTTTAATTCCTCTTTGTTACTGTTTTGCTAACTCTAATATGCTTACATAGCCGAAATGGAAGTGGAGCGGATGTGGTTGGGTGGTCTTTTGGGATCTCGGGTGAGACCCCAATGCTTATATCGACTTGTCATTCTTTGTGACTTGGCTGATACAAAGCATTTGCTGGACGTCTTATAATTGTCTGGGGACCGCCGAGGGTAAATGCTGAGGCGGTAACTACTCCCCATCAGACAGAACTATCGACCATATTGATGGAATGGTTGGTGTGATGGTAGCAGGTGAAGCGATGCTTGCCGGTGTGAAAGTGGTTGTCCTTTTCGAACAACAGGCGACAGCTACCACCACACACAGTGAAGATAGTGTAGGTTGCTGTTGTACGTATCTTTGCTCCTATTTGTATTCAATTGATCTGTAGTTATACCCGTTACTCGTAGAGTAAAAGGGTATACTAGATTCGTCGGAAAGTATGTAACAGGCAGAAGGAAGCGTTTCCGACCCCATAAAGTATATATATTCTTGATCAGGATCACTAGCCGAGTCGATCTAGCCATGTCCGTCTGTCCGTCTGTCCGTCTGTCCGTCTGTCTGTCTGTCCGGATGAACGCTGAGATCTCGGAAACTATGAGAGCTAGGCTATTGCTCTTGGTGTGCAGATTCCTGAGCTTCTTACGCAGCGCAAGTTTGTTTCAGTAGAGTGCCACGCCCACTCTAACGCCCACAAACCGCCCAAAACTGTGGCTCCTACAGTTTTGATGCTAGAATAAAAATTTTAACTGAAATGTATTGTTCTCATCAATACCTATCGATTGACTCAAAAAAAATTTGCCACGCCCACTTTTACGCCCACAAACCGCCCACAAACTTCAAAAAATCGTAAATATGAACGTGGATATCTCAGAAACTATCAAGGATAGAGAATTGGGATCTCAGATTTAGATTCCGTAGCCTTGTGCGCAGCGCAAGTTTGTTACGAAAATATGCCACGCCCACTCTAACGCCCACAAACCGCCCAAGCCTGTGGCGCCCACAATTTTCATGCTAGATACAAAATTTTAACTGAACTGTATTGGTCTCGTCAATACCTATCGATTGACCCAAAAAAAAATTTGCCACGCCCACTCTAACGCCCATAACGCTTAAATCTGTCTACCGCCGAAAGGTGGCGCATTTCAATCTCGCTTTGCTGCTTGCATATCTCCATTTCCCTTTGGTCCCTTTATCTGAGTAACGGGTATCTAATAGTCGAGGTACTCGACTATAGTGTTCTTCCTTGTTTTGTTTTACCATCTTCCGTCTTTAGTTCTTGGATTGTCGTGTTCTTTTTAATCGATCCAATCTGGGGTATCTCAAGTTTTATTTTCGTTGGTATTGAACGCTATTAAATATTGCTTTGAATTCGTTAAAATTAATTAGTGCCGATCCATTTAGTGTACTCTCTGGTACGCATTCCGTTTGCAACTTTACGTTTTTTCCATTAAAAATTGCAATACATCCTGCTTCTGGTTCAAATATTTTGGTGTTGAGCCGTGAATCTCTCCTTTCGCATTACGCCTCTATTTCGGTCAGACATTTTTCGATAATGTGGTTTGCAATTTTGTCGTTCTTACATATATATAAATTTCTTATAATAGTACACCTCTATGCTATTCAATGCAATATAATTGGATGTGAATACAAATTCTGTCTTATTCATATGTAATGGTAAAATTCTGTGCAGTGAATACATTTCTTTTTAACAAATTGGTAATTTTACTGGAAATGTTATAACTGTCTTATTTATTATTGCTTTTAGCTCCATTTTGGACAAAAATAAACTTTCAGCTACATCATTTAAATTTAGTCCAATCTTATCTACTGTTAATAAAATTCGGTCAATATATTCTGTTCGTACCCAAAGGTACTCAACATGATCACACCCAACAAATCAAACAGTACCAGGCGCTCAGTAGCACTCACTGCAGATGAGAATTGCTGATCAGCATATTATATGTCTCACTAACTCACCGTCTCACCGACTCAACAGCACACTGACTCGCCAATGCAGTCAGCACATTTTGCAGTGTCAGCCGAGCCAACTACGCTACCATAATTATAATTCCCTGATCTACTTTAGAAAATAGCTTACTTCACTAATCAATTCACTAAACTTCCGTGTTCCAAGTAGCATATAATAATGTATCAAATGAAGAATAAATCAATTATCAACACACCTCATAACTCCGCGGTTCTACTTCCTATCTCTGGGAATAGGGTTCGTAATACACTATCTCAACTAGCAGCTAACCACGTTAGCTAAACCTCAGCGCAGCTCAGCATCGCCTTTGGTCCGGCATCGCAATAACCATCGTTACCATTGCCGAGACGCGATCGTCCTGCCAGCAAAGCGTCCCCATCGACAAGTGCTCATTACCCCCTTGTCCCGCGGTGTGACCCAGAAGTGTCTACTTCGGTTAGGCACAAATATTGGTGACCCCGACGTGATCCTTTACCAACAAAGGATCACACTCAAGCAACCCCCTTCCCACCAAAGGCTGAACCTCTGACCGGTGAGAAGACCCGTTAAGTTCACTACATCCACCCGCCCTGGAAACCATAGCTCATCCAGCTTCACAGGATACGCATCGTCATCCAGCGTCACAGGAACTCAACTTAATCCAGCTTCACAGGATACGCTCAGGATCTTCAGCTTAATCCAGCTTCACAGGACTCACAGCTTCATCTAGCTTCACAGGATACGCTTCTTCTTCCAGCGTCAGCTTAGCTTCATCAAGCTTCACAGGTTAATCAGCTTCATCCAGCTTCACAGGATACACAGCTTTATCCGGCTTCACAGGATTCTTTGTTTCCAAGACACACAACATGTCTACTTCATTCATAGAGAAACAAGTCACACAAGAATCGATTTTCACAATCGATTACTAGACACCCAAAACGAGCTGCAAGGGAAAATCCAACAGCTCATTAAGAATTATGGCAAGGATTCTGTCGACCGACGCCACCGAGACGGCTATTATTCCGGTAAGGTAACTCAGTTAAACGATCTCTGGCAGCAGTTTTGCGACCTAGATGAAGAAGTCCAACAAGCGGCATTACCCACTGGACGTGAGTACTCTTCACGACTAGTAGCACTTAAGGAGCTGGTCGAAAAATATCAGAATATCTTTCTGGACAACATGCCGACTGGAAGCGGGCTTCCGAAGGCCCCCAGACGAACTGCGGCCAACATCAAGATCACAACAAGAGATCAAGTCAAAGGAGATTCCCCGATTGACACTGTGATCCGACAGTTGCAGAGAAGATGCAACGAATTGGACATTATTAACATTAGCCTCGAACGCCCCAACCGTCACCCCAGCCCTACAAAGGCACCTGGACCTTCATTGGGCGTTACTAAGGCAAGCCCACGACGAATTGGACAGCACACCTGGGGCCGCAGCTCTGGCAGAAGCAGAGCTAGGCCAATTCCACACATTATACGGGGAATACGAAATGAACCTGCTTCGATAAAACGACGCGCCAATGAGCCTAAACTTGGCACGTCCGCCAATTAGCATTCCGGAGTTCAACGGCGAGTATCTAGACTGGCCACGATTCCATGATCTCTTTGTGGAATTGGTACATAATTAACCATATTCGGCCATTCAAAAACGACATATTCTACAGAGCTCGCTTCGTGGTGAAGCGAGGAACGTCTTGACAGACACAGCCTTCTCACAGGGCGGCTATGACGACACCTGGTTGCGTTTTAAGGCCAGGTACCAGAACGGAAAAATACTAGTATTCGCCGCCATTGCAAAAATGATTGACCATAAGCCTATAGACGGCTCCGCGCGCCAACTAAGGGCCTTACATGACACTATCAAAAACTCAATGAGTACTCTTAAAAAGCTCAATGTCAGCACAAAATCCTGGGATCCACTCCTGTGTTTTATTATCAGAAGAAAGCTAGACCAGCAGACTCTTGCTGCACTGGAAAATTCAGCGGATGCACCAACGGAAATTCCAATGTTAAACAGTGTACTGAAGTTTATTGAGCGGCGCGCTTGCATGCTGGAGACGATAAGCGCTTAACCTACAGCAACACTCCGCTATCAGTCAGTTCACAACGAAGAGAGCTGTAGGATTTGTCATCTAGGACCACATCATCTTAGAGCATGCAGCCGTTTCCGGGAAATGAACCCCAAAACACGGCGCCAAGCCATTATTCAAGTAGGAGCATGCACAAATTGTTTGTCTACAGCTCATAAGGTTGAAAACTGTGGATCACCAGCCACTTGTCGAGTCTGCCAGCAACGGCATCATTCACTTATACACCAAGGACCGACTAGCAATCTAGTGGCCGGAGGAGCAACCATTGCAGGCTACGACCACTTAGGAGTACATACGCTGCTCGCGACCGCCAAGGTTTTATTACAAGGGCCAAACGGCCAAATACAAACATGTCGCGCTGTAATAGATGGTGGATCACAGGTGAATCTTATCTCAAGGAGGATGGCAGATCTGCTGTCTCTTAAGGAAATGTCACCGATTGGAATATCTGGAATCGGAGGAAAAATATCAACAGCAATCAGATCAAAACTAAAGCTCTCAATTTGTACATCAGGGTTTGAAACACTATTAGAGGTATTTATTATGCCCACAGTCATTACAGACCAACCGTCAGTACCGATTGCAACCGATCTTAATATTCCCGAGGGACTGCCGTAAGCATATCCTGACTTTCGGCAACCTGGACCCATTGACCTAACCTTAGGGGTTGAAGTATTTGCTCGTGTAATAACCGGTGAACTTCTTGAACTAGGACCAAATAGACCGTTGGCCAAAGGCACAAGGCTCGGGTATGTAATCACAGGTTTTCTCGATAAAGAAACCTCATCTGATACGGAAGTCAACCCTGTTCTGGTAGAAGACAAAGGTGATTTTGCGAACGAAAGATAAAAATCCGATGAATAATAATCAATTTGATGTAAAAGAAAGCAAACGGCAAAATGAGATTTCACTCGATGAGGAAGGGATTCATTTAACGAACGTATCAATGATGGATCATACAATAAAATATACTGAAGATAGATGTCTCCAATCAAGATCTAGCGACGCTGACTCGTCCGATCAAGAATCAACCGATACGTATAATCATTCATTGCAGCTGACTGAACTTTATACTTATTCAGTCCCCACGGTAATGTAAATTTAATCGCAAAGGGGAGTGTTAAGCAGCATTAAGAAGATGTGAAGGACCTGAATCACAACCATGAACCGCCGCAGTTGAAGGAAAGATCCTCCTCGGTCAAAGATTTGTTAGGTGCTTTCTATACAATTCGGCCAAGGGCTGACCGACATCGCGCCTTAATTGAGGGTACCCCTCAATGGGGGAGAATGTTCGTACCCAAAGATACTCAACATGACCACACCCAACAAATCAAACAGTACCAGGCGCTCAGAAGCACTCACTGCAGATGAGAATTGCTGATCAGCATATTATATGTCTCACTAACTCACCGACTCAACGGCACACTGACTCGCCATTGCAGTCATCACAGTTTGCAGTGTCAGCCGAGCCAACTACGAAAACTGCTACCATAATCATAATTCCCTGACCTATTTTAGAAAATAGCTTACTTCACTAATCATTACACTAAACTTCCGTGTAGTATATTGTAGTATGCACATATATTGAAAATCTACTGTACCAAGAGTACTTGATGCAAACACACTGTAACACTTTGTTGCAGTGTTTACATAAACAAAGGCCCGGTCAAAAACCTAAGTGGCCGAAACATGAGTCGATCGGCGCGCTCACAGAAAGTGCAAGTGTCAGCATTCTGTTACACACGCAGGCCCCTCAACCGAACTCAAGTACATCCATATACCCTCGCGCTCCAGCTAAAGAGAGCATAATGAAATACACATTATATATAAGAAACACATAGCCGTCTCTCTGCCGTCCAACTGTGGGGCAGCGCAGCTACGAGACTTAGGCTTACTTAGAACCTAAGGAAAAATGTAAAATCAGAAACAACTGGACGTTGGTAGCGGAATTAATGCTGCTCCAGATTTTAAATAAAGATTTTAAATAAAGATTTTAAAAAAGGAAAAACAATAACAAATAAAAGATGTCTTTACTCTACATGGTGACCATGACATTGGTCCAAAAGGATCTGGACCTGGATCTGGATCTCACACAGCATAAGCAATAGAGCGACGATATGCCTAACCCAATAGCGCCACCAAATGTACACCTCCGTAGGCCATCTGTTGACTTGTATAGCAGTTCTGTGACAGATCCTGCAATAACTGTGTTTATATAGTCATCCTCCCGGACGAACTGCAACAACATCCCACACGCCGAATAAAGTACCGCAAGTGTACCCAACGTGTTCGCCGTGCCCGAACCTTGCTTCATAACGTAATTAATTAACTGCACATCTGCCATTCCACCTCCAATCATCACAGAAGTGCCTATTTGTGAGAAGGCAAGCTCGAAACGCCCACGCTGTTTATTGGCACCCTCGGGAAATATGAATTCTTCCGGTGCCCCTACAAAAAAGGTAACAACCTGTACAGCCAGGACCGGTGCCCCACCATAGAAGTACAGCCTGCGCAGCCAGCACCGGCACCGTCGGGCGCACCAAGCCAGACCAAGGAAGAGTGAACCGACAGTGCTACCAAGAGCGCATAATTTTTTTTCTCTGCACTGCGTTGCAAAATTTTCTTAATTGCACTGCGATGCATATTTATACCCGTTACTCGTAGAGTAAAAGGGTATACTAGATTCGTCGGATAGTATGTTACAGGCAGAAGAAAGCGTTTCCGACCCCATAAAGTATATATATTCTTGATCAGGATCACTAGCCGAGTCGATCTAGCCATGTCCGTCTGTCCGTCTGTCCGTCTGACCGTCAGTCCGTCTGTCCGTCTGTCCGGATGAACGCTAAGATCTCGGAAACTATGAGAGCTAGGCTATTGAGATTTGGTGTGCAGATTCCTTAGCTTCTTACGCAGCGCAAGTTTGTTTCAGTAGAGTGCCACGCCCACTCTAACGCCCACAAACCGCCCAAAACGGTGCCTCCTACAGTTTTGATGCTAGAGTAAAAATTTAAACTGAAATAAATTGTTCTCATCAATACCTATCGATTGACATAAAAAAAAGGTTGCCACGCCCACTTTAACGCCCACAAACTTCAAAAAATCGTTAGTACGAACGCGGATATCTCGGAAACTATCAAAGATAGAGTATTGGAATTTCAGATTTAGATTCCGTAGCCTTGTACGCAGCGAAAGTTTGTTATGCGAATATGCTACGCCCACTCTAACGCCCACAAACCGCCCAAGCCTGTGGCGCCCACAATTTTATTGCTAGATTAAAAATTTTAACTGAAATGTATTGGTCTCGTCAATACCTATCGATTGATCCAAAAAAAATGTTGCCACGCCCACTCTAACGCCCATAACGCTAAAAATCTGTCTACCGCCGGTAGGTGGCGCATTTCAATCTCGCTTTGCTGCTTGCATATCTCCATATTCATTTGGTCCCCTTAGCTGAGTAACGGGTATCTGATAGTCGAGGTACTCGACTATAGCGTTCTTCCTTGTCTTTGGTGTGGTCGTGACAAAGTAGGAAACAAACCGCCTTGACTTACCCGTGCTTTGCCCTCTGGACCTCAGCTACGCGTGTCTCAATTCGGAGATTCCAGATGTTGACTTTGATAACAGATCATGATCGACTCATCCAGCTTCCAGTGCTCTGCGGCCTTATATAGGGGCTCCGGAAACTATTATAGCCCTTTTGGTACAAAGTCCACAAATGCTTTTGGACTCTTTGTCTAAGACCCACGGCTGATTTTGCTGATCTTCCTGTGGCATGTGGCACGCAAGCGCGACACTTCTTCTCCTGGCCCAAAGTCCACAGCAGAGTCCAAAATCCGATGCGTTCCGTTATTTCCTTGCACATGGCACCCTCACTTTGCCCTCGAAGTCTCCACTCTTTCTCCCTCTCTCTCCAACCTCTCGTTCTCCAAACTCTCTTTCTCCAAAATCTCAACTTATCTTTGCCATGCCGTTACTACATGCTGATTTTCCGGTAGGCCACCATGTATAATTGCCGCTGCAATTTGTAAGGACTTATCCAACTTCTTACATCCCGACCTTTCTTCCGGATACAAAAAAAACTCGTTCCTCCTCTCCGGCTTTAATCCTTGTGTATCCAGTACCCTTTAAGTCCTTGAGATGCGATGAGTCCCTCGACGCTCCCTCGTTGTTTCCTTTATGCTCCCTCGACGCTTACAGCTCTATGCAGAGTTCCACAGCGCCGGTGGAGCTTGCACTCTTTTCCCCTGCGCGTGCCTCAACGAATTGAAACTCCCGTGCCGGTACTTCATGTGTTCCCACTGGGATATCGACACTCATCGACTATCGATTCCCAGATCGCTGGTTGTTACTACCTTCTCAACCCTATCGTCGTTCCTCCGTCTGTTCACACTATCCGTGTGCGATCGATAGTCCATCGGATATCGATACCGATGGAGAAGCGTTGCCACCTGCTCGTTGCGATGTTTCACCCTTTGCCGATATTTCCAGTATTTCCTTGTGTCCATCGATCGCCACTATCGTCCATTGACAATCAGCCGCTTAATAATCGAGGCGCCCCCTTCCCTGGGCAATGGGGAATTGGCCAAATTGGCTCTGCCAGTACAGCTTAAGCTTAAGGACAATGGCCCTATCGGTTTTGGATACCGTTTGGCGTTTGGTTGCCCTTCGTTTGCAGCAGGGATTTTCTGTCTGTTGTAAGTTTTTTTTTGGATCAATCGATAGGCATTGACGAGACCAATAAATTTCAGTTAAAATTTCTTATCTAGCATGAAAATTGTGGGCGCCACAGGCTTGGGTGGTTGGCGTGGCATATTCGCGTAAAAAACTTGCGCTGCGCTCAAGCCTACGGAATCTAAGTCTGAAATCCCATTTCTCTATCTTTCATATTTTCCGAGATATCCGCGTTCATATTTACGATTTCTTGAAGTTTGTGGGCGGTTTGTGGGCGTTGAAGTGGGCGTGGCAAACTTTTTTTTGGGTTAATCGATAGGTATTGATAAGAACAATACATTTCAGTTAAAATTTTTATTCTAGCATCAAAACTGTAGGAGCCACAGCTTTGGGTGGTTTGTGGGCGTTAGAGTGGTCGTGGCACTCTGCTGAAACAAACTTGCGCTGCTAAGAAGCTCAGGAATCTGCACGCCAAATCTCAATAACCTAGCTCTTATAGTTTCCGAGATCTCAGCGTTCATCTGGACGGACAGACAGACGGACAGACGGACATGGCTAGATCGACTCGGCTAGTGATCCTGATCAAGAATATATATACTTTATGGGGTCGGAAACGCTTCCTTCTGCCTGTTACATACTTTCCGACGAATCTAGTATACCCAGAGCTCGCAAATAACTGTTGACCGTTTTTCTTCTCGTGCTCTCGTTGCGAGCAAAACCGAAAAAGGTCCTACTGTCTCGCTCTCGCTCTGAGCAAGAGACACTTGCTGTCATCATTTATGTTTTCTGTTGAGCGCTTTTCGTTGAGCTCGTTGTATGTTGCTCCTTAATGAGCAGTGCGTAAAGAGCGGAACGAGAAACGCTCGCACAATGACAGTCAACAAAAGACCGATTGACCGAAAAACTCAAGGCAAACGGTCTTTACATTTACTTTCGTTGTTGTGAAAAAGAAATAACATAATTTGTTTAATACAACATTTTAAATTTATTTTCAAATGTTTTGGTTAACAAGTTCCATTTCGATTCCATATTCCATATAACAAATTGATATCAAAAAGCAAAAAAAAGGTTCAGAATATGTTGTTTTTACATTTTATTTTAACATTTAACATTTTTTATATATTATGTGTTAAGCTTTATAACTAATAAGGCGTTCAGATTCTCTGCACTAATCGAACTTCTTCGTTCACTTAATATAAAGTGTAAGGCTGAGAATGCCCGTTCGGCTGCAAAACCGACGATTAACGATTTGCTTGCCTATGCGTGTGAGTGTATACCAATACATACGCAAAAGACCGTTTGCCTCACCTGAACAGGACAAAACGGTCCTGGAACAACCATAACAAAACAGAATAGAAAAAAAAGGTTTTGCTCTGAGCGCGAGCGAGCTCATTCAAGAACCCATAAATCGGTTGCTCTCTGAGTCTTTTCGTAAAGAGTCAGGAAAAGACACATATTTCCAGACAACGAGAAACGGTCAACAGTTATTTGCGAGCTCTGAGTATACCCTTTTACTCTACGAGTAACGGGAATAAAAAGTATCTTCAGTTCATGGGTATTCCATTATTAAATTCTACCACTATATAAATATATTTGAGTCAAGACATTTGTTTTATGAAATAGAAGGATGGGAATCTGATCTCTTTATTCGGTTTAATCTATTAAAAAAAATAGGAGCTATAATAAATATAGAAAAGGGAGTTTAGGAATATAAAGGGAAGACTGACAAGTTAATATACAATGACAATGAAGAAAAAACCAAATAAGTTTAATTGAGTTAATAATACTCTTCAAGTGAAAGAATTTATTAAAAAAAATATTTCGATTTAAAAAGTTGAGAAAATACAGATTCGATATTTGTGGAAAATAGCGAGAAAAGTTTGGGATTAACAAATCCTGAACACTTCGACGCAGAAATATTCACCAACAAAAAAATAAATTGTTTATGGACTAACAAATCCTAAACACGCTGATGTAGAAATATTCGTCAACAAAAAAAGCAATAGTTAGAGATCAACAAATCCCGAGCACACCGGCGATGAAATTTTTCTTCACCAAAAAAGTTAATTGCTTAGGATCTCAATTTATCCATCAATAAAAAGTAAACAAATTTGGAACTAAAGAGTCCAAGTAAAATAAAATGAATAACATTTAAATGTCTTGTACTGATCGAAAAGAAGTTCTTGAAAAGATAATTAATAAAAATTTAGGTAATCGAAGGGAAACACTCAAAAATAATTTAACAAATTCCAATTCGAACCGATATTGGAAGTGAAATAAATACCGACAATGACAGGGCACTTTATAGTAAACAATATCCTTGTGCCATATCAGTTTCAGTCCTAAACATATACTGGTAATAGATTACAAAAACTAAACGATAGCACTACACCGGATAGATACCCAATGTAAGACACGTCGAAATATTAGCTAATTTAGGAAAGGCAAAATTAGTAGCTGCACGTAAAGAATGTTTTATTTAGTTCAGCCTAAATGTATGCTTTATCTGACGGATGCTGTAAGCTCACCTCCGGCGACTAGCCAGGTGCATGCTGCAAATTTTAAACATAGCTTCACACCAGCTGCACGGTATTTCCGCTTACAGCCTAGGTCACCCATTTCTGATTTCGGTGTTTATATATATGTGGTCGGAAACGCTTCCACCTAGCTGTTATAGAATTTCGGATGAATCTAATATAGCCTTTTACTCTTCGACTAAATAATGTAAAAATAAACGAAACTAACTTCGACAAGCCGAAGATTTAATACCCTTGCAGACTTGGCTGAAATCACTCAAGTGGAGCAAATGCCCAAAGTAAGGAGGGGAATACCCCAGATGGAAAAATCTTCACAAACAGCTTAATTTTGAAATTTGTATGTCTCTATGCGAGCTACAGAATATAGGTTAGGTTAAGTTAGGTTAACCTGGACGGCCCTCACGGGGCCACGCATAGGCCAATATGGCCCTTAGTTGTCCGGTTGATTTGAGATGAGTTAAGAGGTTTTTATGTCCACAAGGATCGAGGTGTTTTTGGCGAAGGCAAGAAGTTTGCCTGATTTCCTGCTGGCGGCGTCTTCTAGTGATGCCAGTACTGGGGCACCGAGGTATCTTCTTCTTGCTCGTGAGAGAGCCGGGCATTTGCAGATAAGATGTTCCAGGGTTTCGATAGCCCCCGATTCATCGCTTTTTCTGCAGGTGCGGCTGTTGAGTATTCCGAGTGTGGTCTGTGTGGACAGTGGCCTGTGAGGATTCCCACTAACAGTCTGCAGGTTTTCAATGGTAGATGCAGCATATAGTGGCTGAGTTTATCGTTGCGTTCTTTGCACATAGTTCTTGAGATTCGGCAAGTCTTGGTTTTCCTCCACCTGCTTTTTGCTTGCGTGTCCGCCTGTTTCTCCAGGCCGCTTTGTAGCGTTCGAAGGGAGACAGGCACGTTCTCTCTGTCGATCGACAGCTCTACGCCCTCCCTTGCAAGAACGTCAGCTGTATCTTTGCCATCGATGCCCTGGTGGCTGGGAACCAATAGATCCGCACTGACTTTATCTTGCTGAGGCTGTCTAGTGCCCCCCTGCTCGCCATTACATTTTTGGAACTGACCGTTGACGACTGCATGGATCTTATCGCCGCTTGGCTGTCCACGAACACGTTAACTACATCATGTGGTCGGTTTATATTTTTAGCCACTTCTGCTGCTTTTTTTATGGCAAAGATTTCTGCCTGGAATGTGCTGCAGTCGCTGGGTAGCTCCCCCTTCCATCTTGCTGCCGTCTGTGTATATGTTGAAGTGTTGAGTCTGGTCCCGACCCGTTTTCCAGTCGTCTGGGCTCATAAGCGAGGTGGTTTTAACCTCCGGGCACGTTCTGGGGATCATGTTGTCCGCTTTGTTGATCATGCTTTGGCCGATTAAACTATGCCCGAAACTTTGCGTCGTCATGATACCTGATGCAACTAGAAGTTGTGATGCCTTTCCTGCAGTCAGTTGAGCGTGGATATCTATGGGGTCGATTCCGAGGAGATTGAGAAGAAAGAGAATGAGGTCCGTCTTGTCCGCATTGATACTGAGTCCCACCTTTTCCGCCCACTCTCATACCTCCCTGAGTGTTGATTCCATTATGGAGCTGAGGGTCGTGGACAGACTCCCGTAATTATTATGCCTATGTCCTCCGCATAGGCTGTTATTTAGGGGCTCTCCTCTCGAATCTCTTAATTAGGTCGTCGACTACCAAATTCCATAGGAGAGGCGAGAGGACCCCACCTTGTGGTGTGCCTCTGAATGGTGCCACTCAGAATGTACCCGCCTGCAGCTAAGCAGGTTTCTTATCCAGAGCCTTATTGCGGGGTGCGTGATGGTCGCTTCTAGGCCATCCATTATAGCATCCGTTTTGACATTGTTGACTGCCCGGATATATCTACGAATACTCCAAGCGCATATTCCTTAATGGTTACTACTATCGAGTGTAGTGCCGTTTCCACAGATTTCTCTTTGGTGTAGGCGTGCTGGTTGGATGTTATGAGTCTTCCTACATCGTCCCTGATGTGTAGATCCAGCAGCTTTTCCAATGTTTTGAGTATGAAAACTCAATCCTAATCCTTGCGGCTTGCGTGACTGCACTTTCCCGCTTTTGGGAGGAAGACAATCCGAGAGGTCCTCTATTGGATTGGGATATAGCCCGTGCTTAGACATTCCGAGTATATTTTATATAGCCATGGGGTGATCCTTTCCTTGGTCACCTGTAACATGGCTGGAAATATTCCATCTAGTCGTGGTTCCTTATAACCCGCAAAGGAGTCTAAGGCACAGTTGATTTTCCTACGTGTTATTAGTTGCCAGTTGCTATGTCCTGATCCGTGCTGGCGTCTAGGACATTCGGGCATCCTGGGAAGTGCGATTGCATAAGTGTTGTTAGGGCTTCTTCACTTCCCACTTCCCACTTCCCACGTCCACTGTCCGTCGTCGCGTTTTTGCTGACTCTGTATGGAAGGTTGCTTCGAAGCAGCCTCCGGAGTCTGGCTGTTTCCGGGACGTTCTCGATGTTGGAGCAGAAGTTTCTCCCCTAGTTTCTTTGTGCCCTGTGTGATTTAGGATTTTGTACTCCCCGTTGATGAACTCATTGTCTGCCTTTTTGGCGATTCTAAAGAATTCTCGGAGGTTATTTCTTTTGAGTGTCAGTTCCCAATTCCACCATGGTGGCTTGGTCTTCTTCCTTGTTCTTGATGTCGGGCATGTAAGTAATTCCGGTAATTCCTTGGACTGGGTCTCTAGGGACGTTTCTATGTCTTTCACGGATTTTACTACGCCGGGCTTGTCGCGAGTTTCGAGGTAACTGTCCTTGTAAACTTTTCCCAGTACGTGTTTCGGGGGTTTCTATAGAAACCTTTGGAGCACTTTTAAAATCATATCTAAACTGAATATACCTATGGTCTGAGAAGGATGGGGTGTTTAGGACTCTCCATTCAGAGACCAAAGTACTCTGCCCCTTTACAAGCGTTATACCTAGCACGTTTGACGAGGTAGGACCTACGAAGGTGTGTATCTCCCCCACGTTTGCTATATATAAGTTAGTAGATAGAATAAAGTCTAAGGGTAACTCACCTCTGTCGTCGATGTCGGAGCTTCCCCAAACGCTGTGGTGTGCAGCGTGGTGTAGTCCGGCCACGATATTGCCCTATGCAATCCGTGGCTCTTGAACCAAGGCTATGTCGACGGGCCCTCGCTCCAGGGCAATCACTAGCTCTGCCGACGCGAGTGTGCTTTTATGGAGACTGAGCTGCAGCTCTCTCAGTGTCAAGGGTGGCTGGCTCATCTCCGCTCGACGGGTTGGCTATGACAGTCAGGTCACCGTCCTGCGAGTTGTTTAGCGCAAGGTCCTGGGCGGCTTCCACGATGGCTTCGCATTGTCGATCTTCCAGCGCGCCTCCGTCATCTTCCCATTCTCGTCGTTCCTATCAATGAGTGCCACGATCAGGTGTCGGTTAACTACATCACTGACCTTGGCCTTTTTGTTGGGATGCCTTGCTACTGCCGGTGGCGGATGACCGGCCTCCTTTGGCCCGCGATTCCGCTTGCTCACCGGAATGTCCTTGGCGGCACTCTCGTATGAGCGTTGCTTTTTATTGGCAAGCATCTCCTCCACCTTGTTCGCAAGTCCGCCCGTCGACGACATTGCGGGCTTGCTTGCGAAGTGCAGCCTTCCTTCCTCGATCCTTTGCTCAGCCCAGGCTAGCTTTTCCTTCTCCTCCTGGAAGAGGGTCACTTTGTCCTGGAGCCGGCTTCTGATCTTGAGGGCTGCCTTGTGTTGCGCCTTTGCCTTCATCCCCTCGCTTGTACGCCTCGGCCCCTCCCTACGTGGGGAGTTGGAACCTGGCTGACAGCCCTGATTTTTTCCTTTTCTCCTTCCACACTGTTTTGTTTTCCCGGGGAACCACCCACTTGCGTTTTATGCCTTTCGCCAGGCACCTCCAACTACGGCCATTAATTCAAAGGGTTGAACCTCGGGGTAATGCAGTATCCATCGCCTAGCCGGCACCCTCGTAGAGGGTTCAGCTGGAGGATTTTCGCCAGCCTATAGGTTATCAAACAAAAACACCTCTTAACGAGGTAGAAAGTAGTGGCGAACGCGCCTTTAACAAACATTTCTGATATCAACAATTGTGACGAAAAATGATCTTACATTCGATAAAATAAATAAACTATATTAAATTTATGATTTCGTCATGAATAAAACTAGCTAAACAGCCGGGGGCTTTTATCCCCACCGTATCCAGCAGCTCCAATTTTCTAAATTTTTACTTTTACACTTTCACCGCTTTTTCTCCCAAACAAATCTATATTTCGAATGTCTTCTTAGTTTTTGCAATACCTTTCGATTGGTGTATCACTCGTTGCGATCGGACCATAATTGCAGATTTTCAATTCTGCGGCTATAGTAGTTGTCTTCGCACGCTCTCTTGCGCGCTTCGCCACTACGTGTACTGCCGTCCACAGTGATAGCCGTCCAATCGGAAAATCAAGGGAAAACGATTGTCTCGACTATTAAATACCCGTTACCCAGCTAAAAAGAGTGCGAGAGGGATGGAGAAATGCTCGCAGAAAATCTTTTTTTTTACTAGCACACCTATGGCGCCACATACCGCCACTAAACCTAGAGCACTAACGAATGGCGCCCCTAGTGGCGTATTAGTGAAAGCTGTTGATTTGCTGCTTGTGGTGTCATATCAATTGAATTTTTATTAATTATTGTTATACCCGCTACTCGTAAAGTAAAAGGGTATGCTAGATTCGTCGGAAACTATGTAATAGATAGAAGGAAGCGTTTCCGACCCCATAAAGTACCCATAGGTTGTCAAAAAAGTCCTGCGGTAATTTTATTGAATTTTCAATTGTTCATAAAATAGGTTACAATAATGCTAAAAAAAAGGCTAGAATGCTAAAACAAAAATTGTAACTGTAATGTATAAGTCTCGGCAATACCTATCGATTGACCCAAAAAAAGTTTGGCACGCCCGCTCGCTTAAGTCTGTCAGCCGCCCACATAACCATAAATACTGCTTGCATATCTCCATTTCCCTTTGGTCCCTTTAGCTGAGTAACGGGTATCTGATAGTCGAGGTACTCGACTATAGCGTTTTTTCTTGTTTTTCATTTATTTCATAAAGAAAATGTTTAAAATTGAGCGACATAAAAGTTGCCCGATTAGAGTATGGCCTGAAAACCATACACAAAATAGGAAGGAAATTATATGTAAAATATAATAATAATTGGTCAAAGCAGTCAAATCAAAATTATTCAAATCAAACTAGTTGTTAATGAATAACATTAACAAAACTTACGAATCTCTTCAAAAATCTAAAATATTTGACAGACCAAGATATATATTAAGAATACCAACCCCAAAGATGGGTTTAATGGATACAAAAACAGTGGATTCCACTGCAAGTGTTATTAATAAAGTAGAGTCAAATAACACTGACTTAGAATTGATTTATACATTGTTAAATATAATTGTTGTTATAATGTGCGCAAATATTTTCTATAAACTTTATAAATTGCATAATAAATGTCTTAAGAATAAATATATGAGCCAGGCAAATGATCTGGACAAAATTTTAAAAAAATATGTAGCACAAACAACATTAATAGAAAAATAATTCTGTAAACAAATTTTAAAATTTAAGAAAATGGAATAAAACAAAAATAAATAAATAAAAATATATTAAATAACAAGGGACAACGCTATAGTCGAGTACCTCGACTATCAGATACCCGTTACTCAGCTTAAGGGACCAAAGGGAAATGGAGATATGCAAGCAGCAAAGCGAGATTTAAATACGCCACCCACCGGCGGTAGACAGATTAAAACGTTATGGGCGTTAGAGTGGGGGTGGGAAATTTTTTTTTGGATCAATCCATAGGTATTGACTAGATCAATACATTTCAGTTAAAATTTTTCATCTAGCATAAAAATAGTGGGCGCCACAGGCTTGGACGGTTTGTGGGCGTTATAGTGGGCATGGCATATTCGCTTAACAAAATTACGCTGCGTACAAAGCTACGGAATCTAAATCTGAGATTCCGATTCTCTATCTTTGATAGTTTCCGCGATACCCACGTTCATACTTACGATTTTTTGAAGTTTGTAGGCGGTTTGTGGGCGTTAAAGTGGGCGTGGCAAACTTTTTTTTGGGTCAATCGATAGGTATTGATGAGAACAATACGTTTCAGTAAAAATTTTTATTCTAGCATCAAAACTGTAGGAGCCACAGTTTTGGGCGGTTTGTGGGCGTTAGAGTGGGCGTGGCACTCTGCTGAAACAAACTTGCGCTGCGCAGGAATCTCAGGAGTCTGCATGCCTAAACTGTATTGTAGCACGTATAGTTTCCGAGATCTCAGCGTTCATACGGACAGACAGACAGACGGACAGACGGACATGGCTAGATCGACTCGGCTAGTGATCCTGATCGAGAATATATATACTTTATGCGGTCGGAAACGCTTCCTTCTGCCTGTTACATACTTTCCGACGAATCTAGTATGTATACCCTTTTACTCTACGAGAAACGGGTATAAAAATGGCTACACTAAAGGCAATTAGAGACACATATGATATGGACACTCATTTTAAAGAAAGAATTCTGCAATTAGTTTCAGCAAGTTCAGTAAGCATTTATGTTTTAGAAAATGTATATATTGAAACATTTAATTTAGATGCTTCTCCACTTATTCATTGCACAAGCACCCAAAAGGGAATTGTCCTATACACCATTCCAGGTGTACAAGTAAGATCAGTAGTAGACGAACACCCAATACTAGGTAGAGCAATAGTAATGATGGTCTTTAAGAAATAATTCACATCCACAATATAATGGAATGGAATGAATTATATAAGCAAATAAATAACATAAAAGTTGACTTTGATAAATTCAAAAAAATACTATTAAAAAACATGTGGAAATACTAGTAAAATGCTTTTAAGGAGCACGAATACTAATACATGGCCAGAGGGAAAAATTAAATCAAGATCATTGGTCCCAAGTATCAAAATTCTTTATCAGACTACGATCTAATTTAATATAAATTAAACAAAAGTTCGGTTTAGACATATCAGTACCGACTATACTTAACACTTCCCTAACAGTTGAAACTGGTGATGAACCGGAATCAACAAAACAAACTGACATTGACCAAATAGAATCAGAAGACCTTACAGAAACAAACCCTATAATAGAAGAGCAAGATTTAAATAATCTTACTATTCCAGCTGTTTTAATGTCAGATCTGGATAATTCTACAGATTCTGATGATAGTTCAAGCATAATAGAAAATAAAATAAGAAACAATATCACAATGGCACAATCTAATATTGATTCTATTAATACAGCATCCAAGCTTAAACCAGTTTCCGATGGTAAAGCTGAAAACTTAACAAGTTTTATTGATGCATTACAAATAATAGAATCAATAAAAGGCGAGCACGAACAATTAGCTGTTTCCATAATAAAAACAAAGCTAAAAGGTGTCACCAGAAATCTAATCGGAAATGAAACAACAATAACTGAAGTCATTTCCAGATTAAAAAGCAACGTCAAAAGCGAAACTGTAGAATTGTTGTCACACAAGAGGTTGAGCAGATGACAAAATCTTTAGAAGGTGGATATATAACAGATGGCTTACCCCTAGAGTTAACCAGAAGTTATTCCACTCAGCATGCAATCAAAGCAATGAGTAAAAATTGTACATTCGATAAGGTTAAACTTATCATGCAAGCTGGTACCTTCAATACTATGAATGATGCCATATCAAAACTTGTAATCAGTTGCACAGAAGCAACCGGACAGCCAAACACTGTCCTATATTATATATATAATTTTCGTAGTCGTAATAATAATTACAACAACAATAGTACCCAAAACAATACTGGACGAGGCCAATATAGAGGAAACTATAGAGGCCGTGGCAACTCGAGTTGAGGCCACAACAATAATAACCAAAATAATATCCGAGTAACCAATAGTACATCGGGAAACTCACAAAACCCTTTAGATATTCAACAGTAGAAAATGCAAGGGTTCATACCGTTAATCTCAGTCAGAACATATTTGTATCATTCAATCATGGACAGGAAAAGAGCTTGTCTTTTTAGTAGACACAGGTGCAGACATTTCAGTAGTCAAAGAAAACTCTGATGTCTTTCATGACATACAAGATAATTATATTATAGACATAAGAGGAATAAGTCAAGAGGTAACCAAATCCAAGGGGTTAACTTCTATTGAGATACAGACCACTAAGTACATAATCCAACACGATTTTCAAATCGTGGATTTACATTTCGCTATCCCTTGTGATGGCATTTTAGGAATCAATTTTATAAAAAAATACAACTGTCAATTAGACTTCAAGTCATTGAAGATTGGCTTATAAGCAGACCTAATAACTTAAAATTTCCAATTTATGTTCCAATAACATACAGTTCTGGCAACAACTCAATACTTCTGCCAGCAAGATCCCACGTTATTAGAAAGATTCAACTTAATTCAAAAGAAGACAGTGTATTGATTCCAAATCAAGAAATTAAGCATGGAATTTATATAGCAAGTACCATAGCAACATCTAAAAACGCTTTCATAAGACTACTTAATACCACAAATAAAGATTTAGTAGTCAGTACAAATAATTTAGCTTATGAATCACTTTCGAACTACGATGTAGTCAAAACTAATCTCGAAAATAGAGAAGAATCTGTATTATCTCAACTTTCAAAAAACTTTCCTCCACAATTCAAATCACAGCTTTCAAGTCTATGCACCCAATATAATGATATATTCGGATTGGAAACTGAACCAATAAGCACGAATAATTTTTATAAACAAAAACTGAGATTAAGGGGGTATTCTAGTCTAGAAATTTAAAAAAATCGAAAATTTTTTTTTTCATAATTCGATAGTTTAGATATTCAAAAATATCTCCCTAAACGGATTTTTCAAAATTCAAATTATTTTTAAAATTATGGCTGACTAAGAGAATGTAAGTTATACGTGCTATTCTATCAGTTACACGCGTTTTTCTCCAAACTACTTTTTCTGATACGGTAGCCATAATATTTCAAGTTCTAATCAGCCGATTTACTTAAAATTTGGCATGAATATTCTTTCAATATCTCTCTATCGCATGAACCAACAAAAATTAAGAATTTAAAATTTGTAATATTTTTAAAAAAATTGTTAAAATTAAAAAATTAGTAAAAAAATCGACCATTTTTTGAGTGGCCGCCATTTTTTGAAAAAAAATTTTTTTTTTAGTGTTGCTGGTTCATGACAGCGACATTCGTACTAATTAAGAATCTTTTTTTTTTTATTTTTAAGATGACCCCAAGGGAAGAAATCATGGCGACGAGGACACGGCCTTTTTTTTTCCCCCTCTACTTCAAGGACGCATAACTCGATGAAAAAAAAATTTTTTTTTCTTAAAAATTATTTTATGTACTCTTCTAAGTTAAATAAACAAATGATAAAAAACCCGACACTAAAAATATCAATTGTTTAGTTTTAATTAATTGTTAAAAAAGGCTCGGAACTAGAGCCTCTAGACTAGAATACCCCCTTAAAGGATGATGAACCAGTGTATATAAAAAATAACAGAAGCCCACACAGTCAGGTGAACGAAATACAGAAAGAAGTAGGAAAATTGATCACCGACGGGATTGTTGAACCATCTGTATCTGAATATAATAGCCCATTGTTACTTGTTCCTAAAAAACCATCCCCAGGTTCAGAACAAAAGAAATGGCGATTAGTGATTGACTATCGTCAAATTAATAAAAAATTACTGTCCGATAAATTTCCACTCACAAGAATTGATGATATTTTGGATCAACTGGGACGAGCAAAATATTTCTCATGCTGTAAACATCTAGTCAATATCATGACGAACTATTAGCTTTAAGTGAGAATTGTAGGGGAGAGTGGGGATAGGTGAACCACTTTTTTTTATTTACATTATTATGTCTGAACAATTCGACGTCAGGGTCTGCTGTATATAGAAATCTAAAAGAGCCCACATTCCTTGGAATATTAAGTATTATGCAAAAATACTATCTTTTCTTTTATAAAGTTTATTTGCTTTCCAAATTTTTGTCTCACCCTATGGGGATAGTTGAACCACCTATCAGGATAACACAAAAACTACAATTGTATAAAAAAAGTGTAATTTATTTCTTTGTGCATGCCTTCTTTCTGTTCGAATATAAACATTGCACCTTTACAGCATGAAATCAAACATATTCTTTCTTTTTTCAAAGGTTTTCTTGAGTTTTCTGATTGTGTTTTTCCGCGATCAATTTTTCTGCGGTGAGTCTGTAGCAATGATACTCCTTCCTCGTTTTCTTCCCCGAGTCGTCTGTTTTCGTGGTTTAGCCTTTGGGTACCCTCGTAAGTCCTCTGGCGATTTTCCTGGCAAGTACGGGTTCATGTATCCCCACAAGTCATTAGCCATTTAGAAGTGATTTGAAGAAAACATGAAATATTTAAACTGCGTGAGCTATCCGTGGAAATATCATAATTTGCGTCTACTTACGATAAAATACAATTTTATGAAGTTCAATGCCACTAGCGAAGCACGATAAAATTTTTCCAAGAAAACGTTAGGTCACAATTGAAGCTGCAAACGGCGAATACAAACTTCGATTAGCGATAAAAACGACAACAATCGTTTGACGCGACTGTGCGTGCGTGTGAGGTTAGGATATCGACTAAGTAAGCAACACGCATATAGATGGCGCACAAAATCATGACAGAAGGTGAAATATTTGTAGTGGTTCATCTATCCCCGTGGTTCACCTATCCCCACTCTCCCCTACATATATAATAATTGATAAATGATGTAAACTGATAGATGGTCACACATAAATGTAAGTTAGGACTTAAGAGAACTAGGGGACGGTCACTTTAGACACGTTTTTGGAAAACAAAAAAAAACAAAATAAAATAAAACGAAGCCCATCCTAGTAGCTTCTAAAAACTAAGAACGTAAGCTGTTTGCAAATCAGGTGTGGGGTTTGCCCCAGATCTTCTCGAAATGAAAACTGTGATATATTAATCATGACAAAGGATGAACTAGCGAGCCTGCTAATCCCAAAAAATGACGGCAAAGAGACCATACAACAACTGCGAGCGATGGCAAAAGCCGTACTGTCAACAGCTACCATGGAGTTGGACAATATTACTGAAAAATCGGATGACGAAGTCAATGATGTAGCTGAGAGTGTGCCAGAAGAGGACGGCCGCAATTCCGACGAACTGGCCGAAATTTTGAACCAGCTGACCCTGTACAGAGCCCGGAAGGATCTTGCCGAGTTGAAAGTTCAAGTGGCCGCTTTGGAGAGCGGCTCTGTGGACCGCAAACCTACCATTGACGTTAAAAACATAGAATTAACCTTCCGATCACGTTGGTGTTCATGAATGGATCCGTGAGGTGCACTTGGCTGCTGATACACACGGTTTGAGCGATCCCCAGCGTTGGCTACTGGATAATCGCAAGCTACAGGTGTCAGCCCGTTCATACACAATGTACGAAAAAACCACCACCTGGAAGGAACTGAGCGAGTGTCTACTCAAAGTCTTTGGGTTCCAAATGTTGAACCATGAGGTTGCAAAGCAGTTGCAGAGTCGCTCAGTCCTTAAAGGCGAATCGCTGCTACAATATTTTATAGTTATGCGTAATATTGCTAGACAAGGGACTTTCGAGGACACGGACGTTATAAAATACATTGTGGATGGCTTGCAGGATCACACCGGCTGCGCAGCACCGTCGTATTACTGTGTTTCTCTCGATGAGCTGCGTGAGAAAATGATGCGTTATCAGACCGTACAGGCCGAGTTTAAAGCCACAAGCTCCACGCAAGGTTGTACCTTTGCGACAGTCACCTTTCGCAAATATTTCGGATGCTCGTAATGCAGACGTCAACATAAGGCGCTTTAATTGCCGCTCAATGGGACATTACAGCAATCAATGCAAGAAACCGAGGCGCCCAGAGGGAGGATGCTTCCATTGCTTTGAGACTAGGCACCAGTCCCGAAGCGTATACGGACAGCTGCGTTGTGTACCAGTGACGAGAAGGAAGAGGAAGACGATTCTGTTGGCGGAAACTCGTTTATTTTACTAGTAAGCATAAAATTACCTAGTAAACAGGGATGCATTGATATTCATAACATTTTTGCGTTATTAGATAGAAGCCCCGTGAGTTTTATAAGTAAAGGAATCATTCCGCAAGCTGTTAATTATGAAAACCTAGAAGATCGTCGTTTCCGTGGCCTCAGTGGACAAAACATTTTGACAATTGGAAAAGTTAAACTGATACTTGTGTTTAAAGAAAAATACTATAGAATGGAAGCTTTTGTTATTCCTAGTCTTATATTACCGACGCCATTGTTATTAGGCAGAGATGTATTGAAACTATTGTCACTTAAGTTAGTAATACGTAAAACTGTACCAAATTATGAAAATAATTACTCACTAAACAATACTATTGCGGTGGCTTCCGATTTATACTGTGCATCCCTATTTACTAAGATGTCAAACTTAAAAAACATACCTTGCCATAGCTTAAATAAGCAAAAAGATCAATGTTTATTTGTAAACACAATTGCATCCCCGGTGAAGCTTGAGATGTTTCATGAATGGATGAATGAATTTGCGAACTTGGTGGTTTCGACTGATAGCGTTGCGATCGTAGGCGAGGAGTTTGGTTGTGTTTGAATGCAGGAGTGCCGGGATATTATTGCAAGCTATTACATTAATAAGTTTTCAAGAGGTTGTAGCTCGCCAAGATTCAAAATGTGCATTCGTCTTACTTAAACAACCCCATTTCACTGCGCCCCTAGAAGATTGTCATATTAGGAAAGGGAGATTGTTTCTGATACAGTTAATAATCTATTGGCCGATAAAATCATTCGCCCAAGTAACTCCCCATATGCTTCGGCTGTGGTACTAGTTAAAAAGAAAGATGGAAATATAAGAATGTGTGTTGATTACCGTGGGCTGAATAAGAAGACAGTTCGTGACAATTTTCCTTTACCGCTTATAGAAAATTGCTTAGAATACCTTGAAGGTAAACCCGTTTTTTCTGTTATAGATCTTAAGAATGGTTTCCATCACATAGGTGCTGAAGAAGAATCCTTGAAATGTACTTCCTTTGTGACTCCGGACGGGCAGTTTGAGTATTTAAGGATGCCTTTCGGGCTTAAAAATGGACCGGCTGTATTCCAAAGGTTTATATCTCACGTATTAAGCGAGCTTGTTAGAAATCGTCAAAGTGTTGTGTATATGTATGATATAATTCTGGCATCTAATACTGTAGATGAGCATGAAAAGGTATTAGCTACGTTGTTGAATATTCTTGTTAAGTTTAGTCTCGAAATAAATTTCAAAAAAGTAGCTTCTTGCAAAAACGTATTGATTACTTAGGTTAGTGCTCAGGGAATTTTGCCTAACGATACTCACTTGGGAGCGATCAAACGATATCCGTAACCACTCAACAGTAAAGCGTTGGTTTCTTGTCTCGGTTTATTCTCATATTTTCGAAAGTTTGTTCCTAATTTTTCACGCGTGGCAAAGCCCTTAACCGACCTATTAAAAAAAGGAGGGCCCTTTCCAATGCCAGATTCCGAAAGAAATGCCTTTGTGGAGTTAAGAACAGCATTGTCGAACCCGTCAATTTTCAACCCCCATTACGAAACGGAATTGCATACTGATGCGAGCTTTCATGGCATTGGTGCAGTACTATTGCAAAAACAGTTAGATAAGAAGCTTCATCCCGTTTTCTTTTACTCAAGAAAAGCTACCTCAGCCGAGCCTCGTTACCACAGTTTCGAACTTGAAACCCTGGCAATTATATACGCTTTACGTCGTTTCCGTATATATTTGGAACACAAGCCTTTCCTAATTGTAACAGATTGCAGTTCCTTGGTTCAAACCTTGAGTAAAAAATCCATCAATCCTCGTATTGCCCGTTGGTCCCTTAAGTTAGAAAGTTTTAATTATTTGATAGCCCATAGGCCATGTTCAAGTACGACTCAAGTCGATGCACTAAGTTGGCAAACGGAGTTGTTAGCTGATGACGTGGTTGAAGGAGTTTCCGATCCGTGTGTGACACCGTCTATGATTAAAAATCCGTGTGTGACACCGTCTATGATTAAGAATCCGTGTGTACCTTATACCTTGTAAACCTGAAAACCCGGTTGAACCTAAAATACCTTGTGAACCTGAAAACCCGGTTGAACCTAAAATACCTTGTAAGCCTGAAAATTCGGTTGAACCTAAAATACCTTGTAAGCCTGAAAATTCTATTGAATCCGTGAAAGTATTCCCCGAAGCTAGTAAACTTGTTGGAATTGTTGGAGCAGACCCATGCGACATTGATTTGCTTTTGCAGACGGAGCAGATGAGGGATGACGAAGTGCGTACCTTGCGACAGAAATTGGAAAAAGGAGAAATAGAACTGTTTGTTTTAATTGATGGAATAATTTATAGAAAGAATGATAACAGAAGGTTATGTGTGTATGCCCCAACTCAAATGCAAGAACAGTTGATCAGATTAAGTCATGAAGAGTTGGGACACCTTGGAGTTGATAAATGTGTTGATGACCTGAAAAATAAGTATTGGTTTCCGTTGTTGAGAAGCAAAGTTGAATCCTTTATCCGCAATTGTTTGCCATGCATCCTTCATTCAGTACCTAATAGTGTCCATGACCGTACCCTCCATAGTATTCCGAAGGTCCCAATTCCGTTTAATACCATTCACATTGACCATTTGGGTCCGTTGCCTTGCATCAATTCAAAAAGATAACACCTGTTAGTTACTGTCGACGCTTTTACCAAATTCGTGAAATTGTACCCAGTTAATTCTACCAGTACCAAAGAAGTTAATGCCAGTCTTATAAAATACTTTGAGTATTATAGCCGACCGCGACGAATTATTTCGGATCGTGGTACCTGTTTTACATCATTTGAGTTTTCTAGTTTCCTAAGTGAGCGAAATATAGGGCACATTAAAGTTTCTACCGCAGCCCCTCAGGCGAACGGTCAGGTGGAACACATAAACCGAGTGTTAACTCCGATGTTAGGTAAACTATCCGAGCCGTTGAACCAATCCGATTGGTACAAGTTGGTCAACCGAGTTGAATTTGCAATCAATAATTCCGTTCAGAAGAGTACTGGAAAACTCCTAGTATTTTGCTTTTTGGTAGCAACCAGCGGGGACCCGTTGTAGACGAATTATCCGAATATCTTGAGGAGAAGTTTAGCCTTTCTAACCCGTGTGATATTACCTCCGAAAGGATAAAAGATAGTGAGAATATTAAACGGTCACAAGCTCGTAATGAATCCATATATGCCCTAAGACACAAAGCACCCATAAAGTATAATATTAATGACTTTGTTGCTATTCGCAATGTTGATGTTAGGCCTGGACATTGTAAGAAATTCGCACCTAAATACCGTGGGCCATACAAAATTAGTCGAGTACTTCCCAACGATCGCTACGAGGTAACCGATATAGAAGATTGTCAGCTCTCACAACTACCTTATAGAGGAATACTTGAAGCTGCAAGGTTAAAGCCGTGGATGCAAGTGTGTAATAAGACTATAGGATTGTGCGTGTGATGATCGGACCGATCAAATGTCAGGTTGCCCGAATGTAAACATCTAGTCAATATCATGACGAACTATTAGCTTTAAGTGTTAATTGTACATATATAATAATGGAAAAATGATGTGAACTGATAGATGGTCACACATAAATGTAAGTTAGGATTTAAGAGAACCAGGGGACGGTCACTTTAGACCGGCTTTTGGTGAGAAGAATACGTTTTTGGAAAGCAAAAAAAATTAAATAAAATGATGACTATTGAATTCTCTGGATTAGAACCTTCACAAGCATTCCTTTATATGGATGACTTAATAGTTATAGGTTGTTTCGAAAAACATATTCTTAAAAACTTAACAGACGTTTTTGAGAAATGTAGAAAATACAATCTAAAGTTACATCCAGAAAAATGTTTATTTTTTATGCTTGAGGTGACTTTTCTCGGTTATAAATGCACAGATAAAGGAGTACTTCCAGACGACAAGAAATATGACGTCATTATGACTTACCCTGCGCCGCACAATGCGGACAGCGCTAGACGCTAGCATTTTGCAATTATTATAGACGTTTCATAAAAAATTTCGCCGAATATTCACGGCACATAACAAGATTATGTAAAAAGAATGTTCCTTTTTAATGGACAGATGAATGCCGAAACGCATTCCAATATTTTAAAACAAAACTCATGGAACCTACTTTGCTACAATATCCCGATTTCAGCTAAGAATTTTGTATAATTACTGATGCAAGTAAAGAAGCATGTGGAGCGGTTTTAACTCAAAACCATAACGGACTTCAACTTCCCATTGCATATGCATCAAGAGCTTTCACTAAGGGAGAAAGTAATAAGTGTACAACTGAGCAGGAATTAGCTGCAATTCATTGGGGAATATTACATTTTCGACCATATATTTATGGAAATCACTTTACAATCAAAACAGATCACAGACCATTAATATATCTATTTTCAATGATAAATCCGAGTTCCACGTATGAGGCTAGAGTTAGAAGAGTATGATTTCACAGTTGAATACCTAAAGGGAAAAGACAATTATGTAGCTGATGCGTTATCAAGAATAACCATTAAAGATCTACAAAACATTTCTGGAAATATAAAGAAAGTCACTACTAGATATCAAAATAGACAGAAATTCCGCGCGGAAAACAAAGAAATAGAATTGCCTACGCAATCTATAGAGAAAGCTTCTAAGCCCAACGTATATGAAGTCATAAACAATGACGAAGTACGTTAAGTAGTGACCTTGCATGTAAAAGATATATATAATTACTGCAAGATATGATGCTGGCGATTTATTTACCAATGGAATCCTAGACTTAGGTCCATTTTTCCAAAGGATTGAAATGCAAGCCGGTATGAACAAAATCAGCCAATTCAAAATGGCACCGTGGGAAAATATCTTTGAACATGTATCAATAGATAATTTTAAACAAATGGGCAACAAGATATTGAATACCTTAAGAGTAGCGCTACTCAACCCGGTGACCCTTAAAGAAAAACAAAACGAGAAAGAAGCAATACTCAAAGACGATCCAATACAAGGAGGTCATACTGGCATTACAAAAACCTTGGCCAAGGTCAAAAGACATTATTTTTGGAAAGGTATGACTCGAGATATTACTGAATACATACAAAAATGTCAGAAATGCCAAAAAGCTAAAATAACTAAGCACAATAAGACTCCATTGATAATAACTGATACGCCTATAAATGCTTTCGACAGAGTGATAGTGGACACTATTGGTCCACTACCACTACCAAATAAAAACGCGAACACTGTCGCCAAAGCAATTTTTTAATCATTTATTCTGAAGTACGTTCCAATGAAGACGTTCATTACGGACATGGGTACAGAATATAAGAATTCAATTATAAATGACTTATGCAAATACCTAAAAATTCACATACCCTTTCAATGGCACATAATTATTGTCCATACGAGCTAGTATTTGGCAAAACAAATAATTTACCAAAACAATTTAATTGTATAGAAAATATAGAACCCACTTATAATATAGATGACTATGCTAAGGAAAGTATATATAGATTAGAAGTAGCATACAAAAGAGCTAGAATAATGATAGAAAAAAAATAAAGAAAATAATAAGATACTATATGATCAAAAAATAAACAACATAGATATATCAGGTGGTGATCAAGTCCTTTTAAGAAATGAAACAGGTCATAAGTTAGATTATCAATATACCGGTTCGTATAAAGAACCGGAAATAGGAGAAAGAAATAACATTATAATAACGAATAATAAGAACAAAAAACAAACAGTTCATAAATATAGATTAAAAACGTTTATTTCAGAATTGCATTTAGCATTGCCATGCTTAGAAATACTTATTCTTTAAATACGAATACTATTCACAAGTAGGGTGGATTTGTATGTTCTGGATCGCTGTGGGGTTTGCGCTCACTCCCCCTCCCCCTTCCCCTCCCGCTTGTCCTGGGGCTTGACTCTCTGGGGGGTTGCGCTCACTCCCCCTCCCACTTCCCCTCCCGCTTGTCCTGGGGCTTGACTCTCTGGGGGGTTGCGCTCACTTCCCCTCCCACTTCCCCTCCCGCTTGTCCTGAGGCTTGACCCTCTGGGGGTTGCGCTCACTTCCCCTCCCGCTTGTCCTCGGACTCTCACTCTCGTTTGCGATAGCGCCCACTCCGCCCTCCCCTCCCACTCCCCCTCCCACTTGATCTCTCACTCTCGTTTAAAAGCTATGTATGTATATATATATTGTTATCGTGAAACATTGTTGTGTGTATATTTATATATATTCTTGTTATCTCACTTACCCCAAGTATTTATTTTATTTAAATATACATAAGTACTTATCTCTCTTTCTTTTCAGATTTGTTCGTCTAGCAAACTGGTATAAATATGAGATGTAGAGTACTGGAGTAATTCAGAAAGCAGAAGTCAAATTCAGAGCAAGAAATCACTCGCACTATTTGAAGAATCTTTCATCATCAGCATTAACATCAGCAGCAGCAGCAGCAGCAACAGCAACATGTCTGACTTTGGAGAACAGTTTAACGAGCTTGGGGCCGTCTCTCTACCCCCAATTAAAAGTGTTAAGGCTCTCCCTTTTAACACACCGATTGTGATACAGAACGCTGAAGTGAAGCGGACACGCTACGGCGATAAAATAATGCTTACATTTGAAGATTTTGTGGTGTTCTTGCCAGAACGGTTTAGTACGCTGTCAGCGAACGCTGTGGAGCACATGGCGACGGGGGGCTACAAGCTAGTCAAACTTAGATCGGATGGGGATAATTATATTTTAAATTTTTGTAACGAATAAGAAAAATAAATAAAATAAACTTTTTTAATTAACATTTAAAACAAAACAAAAACAAAAATGGCTGATGCTTTACATAACAATAACAATCCTGGGTCTAGTAACACAAATCCTGTCGCTAGTGAAATACGATATTGTGATGTCTGTAATCTAAATGTTGCTAAAATTAGTTGGTCGCATCACTTACGCACCAACTTGCATAAACAATTATCTGGCGCGCAAATAAGTGATAACTTGCGGTGTATAAGAAGTGCATTTCGGAATCGTATTGAAACTTATATAATCACAAACCACAATAAGGAGTGCTTGGATATCAAATTATTTCAACAATCAATCAAAGAACAAGTGATCACTCTACTCCAAGAAGCTCAAAAAAAACACATCAATATCAAATTTAATTTTGAGCAATTCTGTAATTATGTTTTGATTAAAGAGAGTGAAAATCATTGTGAAATAAATCTAAAGTCATTTGAAACAAAAATGCAAGTCTTAAATCCAACAACGAGTCAGACTGAAAGTCTAAATGAAATAATCAATAATTTAAATGACTATATAAAAAGTGAGATGAGTGAGTTTCAAGAACGAGACAGTGCACTATAGGCTGGCTGAACACTTTTTGTGGCCAAAATTAATTACTTCAAGCAAAACCAAATATTTGAGTTCGGTTCTTATATTTGGGCTTATAATTAGCAAATTAACAGAAAAAAGGCGTGGCAACGCCCCTTTTTGGAGAAATTTCTTGTTATATCATAAAAAATAATATAAAAATAGATAAGAAAATACTTACCCTAAAAACAAAACTTAATATAAAGGTGTATATTTTTGATTTGGATTTATATTGATATAATGAACATATATTTAGAAAAAAGGTGTGGCACCGCCCATTTTTTACATGATACCGCCCTTACGCGCAGCCCCACTAGGTGAATTTATTAATAATTTAATATTCCCAGCCGTGGGTTTGATAAAATTTTAAGCTGGTCTTCTCTGAGCCCTTGCTCCCGGCAACAAATAAGGCAATTTTGGCCTGCCATTTATGAAAGCCTCAATGTGGGATGTAAGCCAAGTTAAGTACTTTCTTTTGAAATGACTCAAATTTATTTTGCAAGATGTCCATTTACGGGACAATCTATGACAAAAAGCTTCGCTTTGTTTTTTTAAAACATCCTCATAAGCATCTGAACCAGATATCGAGGGTCTAAATCTGTCAAATATTGCCTGCTTTGTCTCTCCAGAACTCCAAATCCCAAACAATTTTGTATTGGCCAATCTGAGGTTGTGACCTAAAAAGGTAAATTGCGACGAAAGTGCGCAAAAGTGCACTTTAGGATAGCATTCATATGAACAAGAACTGAACTACCGACAACACAGTGTAAATATTAAGGTGAAACTAGGTGAAACTCACTTTATATCTCTATTTAAAGTTCGTTTTTATTGTAAATTTATACACGTAAAGCGATTATAAAAAACACTCAATTACAGGGACAACACAAACAAATCCAACTTGTGACGACCATAAACATAAAGTACAAACCGCTATCTTTCGATGCCATTATAACTTGTTTGGTAAAATCTTTGTTTGGTGCCTTATTTTTATAATCTTAAACCGACTCTTTTTTTCACAAAGTAGATTTCGTGCGCCCGTGACACCCGACAGCTGTTTTAACAGCCGATACTTTAACAGATCGTGACTCTGTTAAAATTTCTGTTACGTAACATTGAAGTTTGAAGTTTTCCCAACACTTTGACGACATTAGATTTTAATATTAACGACTTTCGAAAAATGGATTTTTGGCCACAAAAAGTGGTCAGCCAGCCTATAGTGCAGTGGTTGGTCCCTAATTGAAATAGTACATTTAGAAGTTAATATAAATAAATTCCAACTCATGAAGGGCTCGAATTTCATTAATTTGCCCAGAGAAATAGTAAGCAGAAAAGCCTGCATCAACGTGCAAAATAGAGACGAATATTGTTTTAAATGGGCATTAATATCGGCTTTTGTGAAACTTCCAGTTAATAAGAATCGACCCAGTCAATATAAACGTAAAGGCATTTACTACATTAGGTCGGATATAATAAATATAAATAATAAATCGTTAAATTTTAGTGGGTTAAAATTCCCCACACCGGTCGACAGCATAAACATATTTGAAGAAAATAATCCTGAAATTAGTATAACTGTGTTGGGTGTAGACAGCGATGAAAAGACAATTATCGGCCCATATTATTTAACTAATAATAAAACTAGCAACGTCTTACACACTATATATCTACTACTTCTCGAGAAGGATGACAAATATCACTATGCTTGGATAAAAAATATTTCCAAGTAAGTATTAAATTAGAAAATTTAAAAAAAAATTATATTTATTTCTTTGCTTCTCCATTAGATTACTTCGCAAACAAATAACTAAAAGTACGAGGAAGATTCATCTATGCAATGGCTGTTTTCTACATTTCGATGATAGCGACAAACTGGAACGACATAGTACGGAGTGTAATAGAATTATAACTGAGATGCCCTCAAATGAAACAGCGATTTTAAGATTTAAAAATTTAAAAAATCAATTAGATGTTCCTTTTGTGGTATATGCTGATTTTGAGTGTATTTTAGAAGGGATGAATCTGAAAACTTCGGATAAGATAAATTTAATTCAAAAGCACATACCGTATGCATATAGTTATTATATAAAGTGTTCATTTGACAATAGTTTGGATATATATCGAATATATTATGGTGAAGATTGTGCAGCACATTTTGTTGAGAGCATATATAATGATTGTTTAGTGTTATATCAAAATCACTTAAGTGTAACGATTCCCTTGTATCCGCTATCAATGGAGCAACAAAAAATAATTGACTTAGAACAAAATTGTAGTATATGCGGTAATTTAATCATTGATCAAACTAAAAGAGTTCTAGACCATTGTCACTTAACAGGCAAATATAGAGGTGTAGCTCATAATGATTGCAATTTAAACTATAAAATAGCAAAATTTTTCCCAATATTTTTCCATAATCTCTCGGCATACGATGCTCATTTATTTGTGAAAGAATTAATTAAAATTCCTGGTGATATTTCTATAATTCCGCTAAACAAAGAGTTTTATATTTCGATGTCAAAGAAAATTTATATAAATCCCAATGAAACGTTAGAACTTCGATTTTTAGATTCATTTAGATTTATGCCTTCCAGCTTAGACAGCTTAGCCAGTTATTTAAAAGAAGAAAATCTAATCACAATAAAGTCATTTTTCACGGACCCGAACAAATTTCAAATGGTTAAACGTAAAGGCATATTTCCGTATAGCTATTTAAATTCAGTTGAACGCTTGTCAGATACACAATTACCGTTGCGCGAAAATTTTTATAATCAATTAACTGATAGACACTGTTCTGAAGAGAGTTATCAGCACGCTCAAAACGTTTGGAATGCCTTCGAGTGCACAAATTTATTAGATTATTTATTGTTATATTTGAAGGTAGATGTGCTGTTGCTATGAACATATATTTAGAAAAAAGGTGTGGCACCGCCCATTTTTTACATGATACCGCCCTTACGCGCAGCCCCACTAGGTGAATTTATTAATAATTTAATATTCCCAGCCGTGGGTTTGATAAAATTTTAAGCTGGTCTTCTCTGAGCCCTTGCTCCCGGCAACAAATAAGGCAATTTTGGCCTGCCATTTATGAAAGCCTCAATGTGGGATGTAAGCCAAGTTAAGTACTTTCTTTTGAAATGACTCAAATTTATTTTGCAAGATGTCCATTTACGGGACAATCTATGACAAAAAGCTTCGCTTTGTTTTTTTAAAACATCCTCATAAGCATCTGAACCAGATATCGAGGGTCTAAATCTGTCAAATATTGCCTGCTTTGTCTCTCCAGAACTCCAAATCCCAAACAATTTTGTATTGGCCAATCTGAGGTTGTGACCTAAAAAGGTAAATTGCGACGAAAGTGCGCAAAAGTGCACTTTAGGATAGCATTCATATGAACAAGAACTGAACTACCGACAACACAGTGTAAATATTAAGGTGAAACTAGGTGAAACTCACTTTATATCTCTATTTAAAGTTCGTTTTTATTGTAAATTTATACACGTAAAGCGATTATAAAAAACACTCAATTACAGGGACAACACAAACAAATCCAACTTGTGACGACCATAAACATAAAGTACAAACCGCTATCTTTCGATGCCATTATAACTTGTTTGGTAAAATCTTTGTTTGGTGCCTTATTTTTATAATCTTAAACCGACTCTTTTTTTCACAAAGTAGATTTCGTGCGCCCGTGACACCCGACAGCTGTTTTAACAGCCGATACTTTAACAGATCGTGACTCTGTTAAAATTTCTGTTACGTAACATTGAAGTTTGAAGTTTTCCCAACACTTTGACGACATTAGATTTTAATATTAACGACTTTCGAAAAATGGATTTTTGGCCACAAAAAGTGGTCAGCCAGCCTATAGTGCAGTGGTTGGTCCCTAATTGAAATAGTACATTTAGAAGTTAATATAAATAAATTCCAACTCATGAAGGGCTCGAATTTCATTAATTTGCCCAGAGAAATAGTAAGCAGAAAAGCCTGCATCAACGTGCAAAATAGAGACGAATATTGTTTTAAATGGGCATTAATATCGGCTTTTGTGAAACTTCCAGTTAATAAGAATCGACCCAGTCAATATAAACGTAAAGGCATTTACTACATTAGGTCGGATATAATAAATATAAATAATAAATCGTTAAATTTTAGTGGGTTAAAATTCCCCACACCGGTCGACAGCATAAACATATTTGAAGAAAATAATCCTGAAATTAGTATAACTGTGTTGGGTGTAGACAGCGATGAAAAGACAATTATCGGCCCATATTATTTAACTAATAATAAAACTAGCAACGTCTTACACACTATATATCTACTACTTCTCGAGAAGGATGACAAATATCACTATGCTTGGATAAAAAATATTTCCAAGTAAGTATTAAATTAGAAAATTTAAAAAAAAATTATATTTATTTCTTTGCTTCTCCATTAGATTACTTCGCAAACAAATAACTAAAAGTACGAGGAAGATTCATCTATGCAATGGCTGTTTTCTACATTTCGATGATAGCGACAAACTGGAACGACATAGTACGGAGTGTAATAGAATTATAACTGAGATGCCCTCAAATGAAACAGCGATTTTAAGATTTAAAAATTTAAAAAATCAATTAGATGTTCCTTTTGTGGTATATGCTGATTTTGAGTGTATTTTAGAAGGGATGAATCTGAAAACTTCGGATAAGATAAATTTAATTCAAAAGCACATACCGTATGCATATAGTTATTATATAAAGTGTTCATTTGACAATAGTTTGGATATATATCGAATATATTATGGTGAAGATTGTGCAGCACATTTTGTTGAGAGCATATATAATGATTGTTTAGTGTTATATCAAAATCACTTAAGTGTAACGATTCCCTTGTATCCGCTATCAATGGAGCAACAAAAAATAATTGACTTAGAACAAAATTGTAGTATATGCGGTAATTTAATCATTGATCAAACTAAAAGAGTTCTAGACCATTGTCACTTAACAGGCAAATATAGAGGTGTAGCTCATAATGATTGCAATTTAAACTATAAAATAGCAAAATTTTTCCCAATATTTTTCCATAATCTCTCGGCATACGATGCTCATTTATTTGTGAAAGAATTAATTAAAATTCCTGGTGATATTTCTATAATTCCGCTAAACAAAGAGTTTTATATTTCGATGTCAAAGAAAATTTATATAAATCCCAATGAAACGTTAGAACTTCGATTTTTAGATTCATTTAGATTTATGCCTTCCAGCTTAGACAGCTTAGCCAGTTATTTAAAAGAAGAAAATCTAATCACAATAAAGTCATTTTTCACGGACCCGAACAAATTTCAAATGGTTAAACGTAAAGGCATATTTCCGTATAGCTATTTAAATTCAGTTGAACGCTTGTCAGATACACAATTACCGTTGCGCGAAAATTTTTATAATCAATTAACTGATAGACACTGTTCTGAAGAGAGTTATCAGCACGCTCAAAACGTTTGGAATGCCTTCGAGTGCACAAATTTATTAGATTATTTATTGTTATATTTGAAGGTAGATGTGCTGTTGCTATGAACATATATTTAGAAAAAAGGTGTGGCACCGCCCATTTTTTACATGATACCGCCCTTACGCGCAGCCCCACTAGGTGAATTTATTAATAATTTAATATTCCCAGCCGTGGGTTTGATAAAATTTTAAGCTGGTCTTCTCTGAGCCCTTGCTCCCGGCAACAAATAAGGCAATTTTGGCCTGCCATTTATGAAAGCCTCAATGTGGGATGTAAGCCAAGTTAAGTACTTTCTTTTGAAATGACTCAAATTTATTTTGCAAGATGTCCATTTACGGGACAATCTATGACAAAAAGCTTCGCTTTGTTTTTTTAAAACATCCTCATAAGCATCTGAACCAGATATCGAGGGTCTAAATCTGTCAAATATTGCCTGCTTTGTCTCTCCAGAACTCCAAATCCCAAACAATTTTGTATTGGCCAATCTGAGGTTGTGACCTAAAAAGGTAAATTGCGACGAAAGTGCGCAAAAGTGCACTTTAGGATAGCATTCATATGAACAAGAACTGAACTACCGACAACACAGTGTAAATATTAAGGTGAAACTAGGTGAAACTCACTTTATATCTCTATTTAAAGTTCGTTTTTATTGTAAATTTATACACGTAAAGCGATTATAAAAAACACTCAATTACAGGGACAACACAAACAAATCCAACTTGTGACGACCATAAACATAAAGTACAAACCGCTATCTTTCGATGCCATTATAACTTGTTTGGTAAAATCTTTGTTTGGTGCCTTATTTTTATAATCTTAAACCGACTCTTTTTTTCACAAAGTAGATTTCGTGCGCCCGTGACACCCGACAGCTGTTTTAACAGCCGATACTTTAACAGATCGTGACTCTGTTAAAATTTCTGTTACGTAACATTGAAGTTTGAAGTTTTCCCAACACTTTGACGACATTAGATTTTAATATTAACGACTTTCGAAAAATGGATTTTTGGCCACAAAAAGTGGTCAGCCAGCCTATAGTGCAGTGGTTGGTCCCTAATTGAAATAGTACATTTAGAAGTTAATATAAATAAATTCCAACTCATGAAGGGCTCGAATTTCATTAATTTGCCCAGAGAAATAGTAAGCAGAAAAGCCTGCATCAACGTGCAAAATAGAGACGAATATTGTTTTAAATGGGCATTAATATCGGCTTTTGTGAAACTTCCAGTTAATAAGAATCGACCCAGTCAATATAAACGTAAAGGCATTTACTACATTAGGTCGGATATAATAAATATAAATAATAAATCGTTAAATTTTAGTGGGTTAAAATTCCCCACACCGGTCGACAGCATAAACATATTTGAAGAAAATAATCCTGAAATTAGTATAACTGTGTTGGGTGTAGACAGCGATGAAAAGACAATTATCGGCCCATATTATTTAACTAATAATAAAACTAGCAACGTCTTACACACTATATATCTACTACTTCTCGAGAAGGATGACAAATATCACTATGCTTGGATAAAAAATATTTCCAAGTAAGTATTAAATTAGAAAATTTAAAAAAAAATTATATTTATTTCTTTGCTTCTCCATTAGATTACTTCGCAAACAAATAACTAAAAGTACGAGGAAGATTCATCTATGCAATGGCTGTTTTCTACATTTCGATGATAGCGACAAACTGGAACGACATAGTACGGAGTGTAATAGAATTATAACTGAGATGCCCTCAAATGAAACAGCGATTTTAAGATTTAAAAATTTAAAAAATCAATTAGATGTTCCTTTTGTGGTATATGCTGATTTTGAGTGTATTTTAGAAGGGATGAATCTGAAAACTTCGGATAAGATAAATTTAATTCAAAAGCACATACCGTATGCATATAGTTATTATATAAAGTGTTCATTTGACAATAGTTTGGATATATATCGAATATATTATGGTGAAGATTGTGCAGCACATTTTGTTGAGAGCATATATAATGATTGTTTAGTGTTATATCAAAATCACTTAAGTGTAACGATTCCCTTGTATCCGCTATCAATGGAGCAACAAAAAATAATTGACTTAGAACAAAATTGTAGTATATGCGGTAATTTAATCATTGATCAAACTAAAAGAGTTCTAGACCATTGTCACTTAACAGGCAAATATAGAGGTGTAGCTCATAATGATTGCAATTTAAACTATAAAATAGCAAAATTTTTCCCAATATTTTTCCATAATCTCTCGGCATACGATGCTCATTTATTTGTGAAAGAATTAATTAAAATTCCTGGTGATATTTCTATAATTCCGCTAAACAAAGAGTTTTATATTTCGATGTCAAAGAAAATTTATATAAATCCCAATGAAACGTTAGAACTTCGATTTTTAGATTCATTTAGATTTATGCCTTCCAGCTTAGACAGCTTAGCCAGTTATTTAAAAGAAGAAAATCTAATCACAATAAAGTCATTTTTCACGGACCCGAACAAATTTCAAATGGTTAAACGTAAAGGCATATTTCCGTATAGCTATTTAAATTCAGTTGAACGCTTGTCAGATACACAATTACCGTTGCGCGAAAATTTTTATAATCAATTAACTGATAGACACTGTTCTGAAGAGAGTTATCAGCACGCTCAAAACGTTTGGAATGCCTTCGAGTGCACAAATTTATTAGATTATTTATTGTTATATTTGAAGGTAGATGTGCTGTTGCTATGCGATGTTTTTGAGAATTTTAGAAAAGTATGTAAAAAAATCTATAATTTAGATCCTTGTCAATTTTATACAACTCCTGGTCTATCATGGGATGCTATGTTGAAGACAACTAAAATTGAATTAGAACTACTCACAGATATTGATATGTATAATTTTATAATGAAAGGTATTAGAGGTGGTCTTGTTCAATGTAGTAAACGTCATTCTATTGCAAATAACAAATATCTAAATAACGATTACGACTGTGAGAAAGAATCAAATTATATTGTATACTTAGATGTTAATAATTTATATGGGTATGCTATGTCACAAGCTATTCCGTATAAAAATTTTAAATGGCTAGAAGAAACAGAAGAGGGGAATTTTGAAAATTTTGATTTAAACACGTGCGTAGATGATCAATCAATTGGTTATATTTTAGAGGTAGATTTGGAATACACTGAAAAATAACACAGCCAGCACAATGATTTACCATTTTGTCCGCAAAACAAAAAAAATGAAAATATGCAACAATCAAAATTGATTGCAGACTTGACAAACAAATATAATTATATAATTCACTATAGAAATTTGCAGCAATGTCTTCGACATGGACTGATTTTAAAGAAAATTCATCGAATATTACAATTTGATCAATCTGATTGGCTTAAAAAATATATTGATTGCAACAATCATCACAGAACATTGGCTGTTAATGATTTTGAAAAGAATTTTTTCAAACTGCTAAACAACGCAGTCTATGGCAAGACAATGGAGAATGTCGACAAGAGAAAATCAATTAAATTAGTGTCCAGGTGGGAGAGTGATGGTAAAAAATTGGGAGCTAGAGCACTTATCTCAAAATTTAATTTTAAGAATGTATTGCAATTAGCCGATGATTTCTTTGCAATTCAAATGAAAAAAGTGCATGTTGTCTATGATAAGCCTGTCTACATTGGCTTCACCGTTCTAGAATTATCGAAATTTAAAATGTAAAATTTTCACTATGACTATATGAAGCCGAAATATCAAGAAAATATCAATTTAATGTATATGGATACTAATTCTTTTATCTATGATATTAAGACTATAGATTTTTATGATGACATTCGTTTTGAAATTGATGAGCATTTCGATACTTCAGAATATGATAAGGATAATGTTTTTAAATTACCATTGATAAACAAAAAAAAATTAGGTATGATGAAAGATGAGTGCAGGGGGGATATAATAAAAGAATTTATTGGACTCAGAGCTAAAATGTATTCAATACAAGTCTCTAATATAAATAATGCTGAAATAACGGAGATCAAAAAAATTAAAGGAGTAAAGGCGAGTGTGACCTTAAAATTAACTATTAACGATTTTCGAGATTGTTTGTATAAAAAAAATAAGCAAGTTGGAACAATGTACTTATTTAAATCGAAATTACATCAAATTTATACACAAGAGTATACAAAAGCCTAAACTATTTAGATGATAAGCGCTATATAAAAGAGAATAATATAGACACACTTGCATGGTGACACAAAGATATATAGCCTACGAAGTTAAGCTAAAAATAAAAAATATTGTCTTTTTTATACAAATATATTACATTTTATTTTTTCGAAATAAAAATTTTAAACATAAATGACCACAGTTATATGTATTGAATTTTTGTTTATTTCTATAGTTATATTCAATGGGTGGTTTTAAATATTTCACAATTTCAATGGGCGGTTGCAAATCACCAAAACTATCATAGTATTCTTTATAATTTCTATTCTTGAAATATGCTACCCAATGCGTGCCACTACCGCTTTCGTTATCTAAATTAATTATCCCACATTCGTTGGTCCATGGTTTCTTGGGGAGACGATCACGCATAAAAACACCACGAAAGTGTCTAAAATGCTGTTTACCAAAATCAATTAAATCAATATCGGTAAGTGCTTGTTTGGGTAGCATATTTATTAGTTTTTTGGTGAATATGGTTTATAAAATAGTCCATATCCTTTCTTATACGGTTTCAGGAAAAGACCTTTTCCCATCGCAATTGATTCCATATAGCGGTTATGACGTGTCGCTTCGGCTAATTGTTCTTTACCATTTTTGACAGCGTTTATTGCTTTAGCAACAGCAGATCCACCACTGGCAAGACCACCAACTGCGCCAAGTGCAGTCAATATTGGTATCAACGGTAGGAATCCCCCAATTTTTGGTAATGGTATCACCCTCGGAATATTGGAGATATTATTCACTAGACCTAGTCGACCTCGTCCTCGTCCTCGTTGACCTCGATGAAAATTTGGTGGGATTGATTGTTGAGATATCTGAATTGCTTCATCGATACTCGTAGGATTTCTTCGTTTCAAAATTCGCTTCGTTTGACTCACAATGCTTGCGAATGATTTTTTTTTTGTTTGTCGATGACGTCGACGTTGTTTTTTTTTTTTTATTACTAGCTGGTTTCCTCTTACGTTGACGTCGACGAGATTTGTTTTTAGGCATACCTAGACCGAATTTAACTTTTGTTTTCATGGCGTTAGTCACAAACCAAGCAGCAGAACGTTCTTTTAGACCGCTATCTTTTGCTTTAAAACGTTCCCACGCTCTATTAGCTAATATATCATCGGCCTGATGACGATTTTTCAGGTCTTTGAATTGTGAATATGCAATATCGTGCTCTCGACACGCTGCATCTAGCGGATTAATCCCTTTGTCTCCACGTTTCAAACGCTCTGCAAGTTTTGTGCCTGGTCCACAAAATTGATATCCTGGCAAATGAAGTTCAATTGGTAGTGTGTTAATCAAGTTGTTAACGAGTCCACTACCAATTCGATACTGATATGAATTTTATTTATGTTTGTGATTTATACGCATTATTGCAATTCTGTTTTTTTTTTTTTTGGTTTATGACTATTCTGTTTCAATGACAATCGTATATTAAACAAAAACGAAATATATACTCAAATATTTATAGTACTTTCATTAGTAGTTGTAAAAATTTGTTCAATAAAACAACCACAACAACAACAACAACAACAACAACAATAGCAACAACAACAACAAAATGAGATTTATAAAACAAACCAGACAAATTAAAGTTCGAAATGTCGATCAAATTTGTGGTGAGGGGGAGAGGAGTGGAAAAATTACACATAGCCCATTGTTACCGAATTCGATACGCGCTCTAATTGTGGGACCATCTAATTGCGGAAAGACAAACGTAATGATAAGTTTGATCGAAAGTCCCAATGGACTTAAATTTCAAAATATATACATTTATTCAAAATCGTTGTATCAGCCAAAGTATCAATATTTAATGAAATTGATTAAACCAATAAAGGGGATACCCATGTTCACGTTTTCAGACAAGGAAAAAGTCGTCAGTCCAGAAAGGGCTAGACCACACTCAATAATGATATTTGATGACGTAATCTGTGATAAGCAAACAGCAATAAGAGATTATTTCTGTATGGGTCGCCACAAACACATAGACTCCTTCTATCTATGCCAAACTTATACAAAAATACCAAAACACTTAATACGTGACAACGCTAATTTGATTATAATTTTTAAACAAGATGAAATGAATATTAAACATATTTACAATGATCATGTTATAGGCGATATGACTTTTAAGCAATTTATAAAAATTTGTGAGGAATGCTGGAAGCAAAAATATGAATTTGTTCTCATAAGTAAAGATAATGATATTGATAAAGGACGATATAGAAAAGGATTCGATAGTTTTATACATCTATAATCATCATCATCATCATCATCTCTCGATCAGCTCTGGATCAGCTCGGCATCAGCTCTGGATCAGCTCTGGATCAGCTCTGGATCAGCTTTGGATCAGCTTTGGATCAGTTATATATATATATATATATATATATATATATATATATTATCATATATTTTACTAGTAAATAATTGGTTTTTAAACAAACAACAACAACAATAGCAGCAGCAATGGTGAAATCAAAAAATAAGTCTAAAGTGTTGGATGATCTGGTTCAAACCAGATTGTTGTTGACACAGAAATTGAAGAGCATGAAGTCGAATGAAATGGATCGAATTAATATGCTGGAAAATACTTTTAAACCAACCACAAAACCTTTGAATGTGATTGCGGAAAATTTTCTAAAAAAGAACAAGAAGGCAAATAAATACAACGTTGAGAGTCCGACTAACCCGAACAACAACAACAACAACAACAATAATAAGCGTGAACTGATAAAATATGATGATCATCAGCATCGGGGGCATCGAGAAGGAGAACAACAACAGCAACAGCAGCAACAACATGTTGAAATGCTTAAACACAAAAGACGATACTCTCCAAAGAGGGTTATGCGAAGAAGACTAGACACCGACAACACAAACAACGATTTGGGGATAAAAGTGGGAAAATTTAAATCCTATAATGCAAACAGAATCCAGCATGAGGATGCTGCTGCTGCTGCTGCTGCTAATGCTGATTATGATGATGATGATGCTAATGTGTTTGATATGGAATTTAATCGTCCGCAAATAACGAGTTTTCCAATAATCAACAACAACAACAACCCACCCGACTTGATAGATACTTCCAACGATATCCTATCAGACTATACTTCATTTTTGGATAGTCAAACAGCAAAATACTCTAATTTATTAGAAAAAAACAGTCCTGCATATACACAAAACGGCAACGACGACGACGAGCACAATGCAGTAGTTAGTAGTAGTACATCTGCTGCTCTCCCTCTCCCTCTCCCTCCTGCTCCCCCTGCCCACCCAGTTCTCCCTGCTGCTGCTGCTGCTGCTGCTGCTGATGCTGTTGATGATGATGATTATGATTTAAAATTAAGTCTTTTTAAAAATCTCAAACGTAATGCTAACATTGAGAATTTATCTTTAGCAGCAGCACTCCAGCCTAATAACAAGAGATACAAATTACCTTTTAATCTGCTACAAAGAGATTCTATGCTTGAAAAAAGTCGTAAGGTCAATGATCCCAAATTTAATAGATTTAAAAAAACAGCACAGACATTGTCGTCGTCGTCGAACATTATAAATTATACACCGAGATCACACACACACAAAAAAAAACGAAGTGCTCACACAGAAAATTTACCTCTGCCTCAGTCTTCTTCTTCTTCTTCCTCTAATAAAAGATTAAAATTAATCGAAAAAAGAGATTCTATGCTTGAGAAAAGTTTTTTGATAAGTGGACCCAGATATCCAAGATATAACAAGACAAAACAACAACCACAACAACAACAACAACAACAACAACTACAACATAACAACAACAATGTGATCAAAAAGGAAAAACAAATTGTAATCAAGAGAAAAGTTTCGATCAAGAAATCACCGTTTTTGCATAATATTCAGCTCTTAAAAAGTCAAAAACAATTGGACATGTTGTATGGTCTGAATATAAAAGAAAATGGTGAATGGTATTTTGCCAATAGTAAATTGAAATATAATAATAATACAATTATTATTGATAAGGAAAAATGGAAATTGACTCCTGGTCTATTTCAATTGCTATTTCACACAAAGCCCGCGCATTATTCAAATCTGGACTTGAAAAATTATCGAGATATTCTGTTAAGAACAAACGCACACAAACGAAAATATCAGAATAGTTCACAAGTTAAGGGGTCTAAATCATTTAAGTATCAGCATATTATAAAAAATCTATTCAAACCGAAAACACAACTTATTGGTAAAGGTTTGCTTACAACACAAACAGCAGCAGCAGCAGCAACAACAAAATCTTACTCTAAGGAGGATAGAGGATACAAGTATTGGGATGATCCGAATGAATTAATCGAGAGATTAAGATTACTATTAGCATCCGAGAGTGCTGGAAATACCAATCACAAAAACGAAATTATATCCATTATTGAAGAGCTTAGAGAGGCAAATATAATAAAATGAATCAGATTAATAAATTTGGTGAAAGCTTGTCGTCCGGAGGAGGAGGAGTGGGAGGAGTAGGAGGAGGGGCAAGTCTAAAAAAATATATTTTAAATCGACAAGAGAAAACGGATATTGATTTAAACAGCTTGAGACAGAGCATAAATATTTTAAAAAGCAAAATAATTTCATTGGAAACAAACCTTCAATCAGATGTCACTTAAAGTGCGAATCTTATAAAATTAGCTCTAGAGGACTACTCTCAAGATATTTATACTAAGTATATAGAGCGATTAGAAGAAAATATTCAACGGCTTGAGGACGTTCTCTTTAAATTACTCTCTACACAGCTATCTACGGATGAGGTGAAAAGAATTAAAGTACAGTTCCCTATTATTATCAAAGGTATTGAAAATAAACAAAATGAGTGACAACAACAACAACAACAACAATAACTTGAATGCGGATAAAAGACAACTCACCGAAGAGTTGCATAGACAAGGACGAAAAAATTTTATCAGACGACGTGTGATAATGAAGGGGATAGATGATTTATGGCAAGCCGATTTAGTTGAAATGATACCCTATCAATTATATAATAAGGGATATCGTTATCTTTTAACTGTTATTGACACGTTTTCGAAGCAAGCATGGGCTGTTGCTATTAAAAACAAAACAGGAGACAGCGTCACAAAGAGTATGAAAAGCATTTTCGATGACGCACAAAGAAAACCGAAAAACTTACAAACAGATGATGAAATTAAATCATATTAATCATTATTCAACGTATAGTATTTTAAAAGCCAGCATCGTTGAACGATTTAATAGAACCATCAAAAATATGATGTGGAAAGAGTTCAGCTATCAAGGTAGCTACAAATAGATTAATATCTATAAGGCATTGATTGCTAAATATAATAACACATACCATAAAACAATTCTGATGGCGCCAAACGATGTAAGTTTTCTTTTTTTTTTTTTTTTTAATGCTTTGCTATTTATTTATTGAATCTTCTCCCTTTGGATACTAACAATAAGTGTATCAAATCTTAGACTACTTAATCTATCTCTCAGTCATATGACTGCTGTTGTGCTAAAGGGGCCCGAAAGTTATAGCTGGCTTGGCAGGTCGTTGCGTTGTAGACGGGATCGGCTGGAAACCCAAGTCAAGCCTCTTGCGAGGCGATTGGGGTGCACAGAGAGTTTTTCGTTGTAGGACGCTTTTTGTTTGTCTATTTCATCTGTTACGGTAGGAATGCTTAGGTCCCTGTGGATGTTTTGGTTGCGAATATACCATGGTGCCCCAGTGATAGTTCGCAGGATTTTCGATTGAACGCGCTGTATAATGTCTATGTTGCTTCTGCTGGCGTTTCCCCATAGCTGGGAGCCGTAGGTCCAGATAGGCTTGAGAGTGGAGTTGTAGAGCAAAACCTTGTAGTCTAGACGCAGGGGCGAACGAGCGTTAAGAATCCAGTGGAAGCTGCTGGCCTTTAGTTTTAGATGTACTTTCTTGCGTTCGATGTGTCTTCTCCAGGTTAGTCGTCTGTCAAGGTGGACGCCGAGATACGTTACATCGTTGACTTGGGGAATCTGCGTATTATTCAATAATAGTGGAGGGCATGTTTGCCTGTTGAGAGTAAACGTTATGTGTTTACATTTTTGTTCATTTATTTTAATCCGCCAATCAGATAGCCACCTCTCTACTACGAGGAGGTGGTTTGCTAGCTGTGTTGTGGCTTGGCCTGGGCACCTCGAGCGACTTAAAATTGCGGTGTCGTCAGCGAACGTAGATGTTGTTAGCTGCTCGTTCGTAGGAATATCCGCTGTGTATAGGAGGAACAGAGTAGGCCCTAGCGCGCTTCCTTGCGGGACTCCGGCTTTGATAATGTAGTCGTCGGATGTTGTTGTATTGCACCTTAGTGCGAAGGTCCTGTTGTATAGATACGACTCAAGAAGCTTGTGAGTGTAATCAGGCAAGTGTGTTTTGATTTTGTGCATGAGGCCATCTAGCCATACTCGATCGAAGGCTTGAGATACATCGAGGAATATTGCGCTGCAGTATTCCCGATGCTCAAAGGCTGTGCGTATTTCTGATGTTATTCTGTTAACTTGTTCGATAGTTCCATGGTTTTGACGAAATCCAAATTGATGAGCAGGGATAACATTGTGTGCTCCTAGATATGGTGTTATGCGAGTTAGAAGGCATTTCTCGAACAGCTTAGACAGACACGATAATAAACTAATTGGTCTGTAGGATGACGGAATTGTGTGGTCTTTTCCGGGCTTCGGTATCATAATGATGATAGATTTTTTCCATTTTTTCGGATAGTAGCCGAGAGTTATAATCCTATTGAAGAGCTTACAAATAACCTCAATGGCAGAGTTTGTAAGTTCTATTAACATTTTTGGGGTTATTTGGTCACCGCCAGGGGCCTTTTTCGGTTTCAGTTCACCAATGACTTTCGCGATCTCCTTTGGCTGAAACAGTGGTGGTAGGGAAATAGATTCAGGTTCGATTTGTGGTAGGAAAAATGAACCAGTGGCAGGGTTCGGCTGGAAGACGTTTCTGAGATGTAAAGCAAAAGTTTCGGCTCTATCTTCGTCGCTGCGGACCCAGATGCCAGATGAGTTTCTTATCGGAGTGACTGTTTCGATTGGAGAGCTCAGATTTGGGTGAGCCCTCCACAGAGGATGTTTTGTACTGGTTGGCGAAAGTTTTTTAATGTACTGCAGCTGTGCATTTTCGGTTTCTTGCTTTAGAGCTCGATTTAGTGTGCGAGTGGCTTTCTTGAGACGTTGTTTTGATGACGGCGATCTGTTGGTTTGCCAGGCACGTCGCAGGCGCCTCTTTTCTAGGACTAACCGTTCAATTTGCAGATTAGTTTTGAAATGGTTGGTTTGCACGTCCCTGCCTTGTGGTGTTGAGATAGTGGCTGCCTCCACGAATACTTCTTCAAGAGCATCGGTAGAGCAGTCGATGTCCGCTTCGATGTTGAAGTGAGGGGTTAATTTGATGTGTGAGCTTACATACTTTTTATATTTTAACCAGTTGGTTCTGTGCGACGTCAGCCTGAGGGGGTGGTCTGTGGTTTTTGTGCTTTGAAGAAGAGTTATTAGCACTGGCGAATGGTCTGACGACAGGTCCGAAAGCGCTTTGGCGCTTATTATATTGCGGGGAATGTTTTTTGTCACCGCAAAGTCTATTAGGTCTGGAACTTTCCTGGGGTCTGTTGGCCAGTATGTGGGGCTGCCAGGGGAAACATAGTCTAATTTGTTATTCGGTTTTATGATTGCATTGTATAATTGCCTTCCTTTGGGAGTCACAAGGCGTGATCCCCAGTGCGTGTGTTTGGCATTATAGTCCCCTGCAGCTATAAAGCGATCTCCAAGCAAGTTGTAGAAGTCCATGAATTGTCCTTCAGAAATTGTAAAGCGAGGCGGGCAGTAGACAGCGGCTATGGTGATGTTTCCGTTGCCTGACTGCACTTTGATGGACGTGGCTTGCAAGTAATTAGTTGAAAACCTTTGGTGAAAGTGGTGCTTGATGCGTTCCCTGATTAGGATGCCGGTTCCGCCGTGGGCTTTACCATCTGGATGGTCTGTGCGGTAGAAAGTGTAGCCTCTTATTTGGAAGTTGTATTTGTTTGTGAGGTGCGTCTCTACCAGTAGCATAATGTCGATATGGTTTTCATTCAGGAACTGTGTTACTTCAAGGTTGTGCCGTGAAACGCCATTGGCGTTCCACATGGTTATTCGTAGATTTGCCATCTGATTATTTGGACTGCTTAGCTACAAGTAGCTGTATCACCATGTTCTGGTTTTGAACCAGTGTTTGCATGGTCGTTTTCATGAATGACATGAGTTCCATCATACTTTGTTGCATGGTGACCATCATAGTTTCCAGAGTGCTTTGCGACTGTACTTGGATCTGCTGAGCGTTTCCTAGATTAGACTGGAGTGGGTTTTCCGTCCCCGATCGAAGGGCATCGGCGTATGAGAATCCCTTCTGGGTATTTAGTTGACCAAATGATGATCTTGCAGCCGTGCCGAAAAATACTTCCGGCGTCGTACGCGAGTAAGTGTACGCATTTTGGGTATTCTGATGGCGCGTTGCTATCACTTTTCGCATGCGGTCCTTCATCTCCTTGTAGATCGGACAGCCCCTGTAGTTTGCCGTGTGGTTACCTTGGCAATTAACGCATTTTTTCTTTTTGGGGTCTTCTTTGTTGGCAGGGCAGTTAGCCGAATTGTGGAAGTCTCCACAAGCTACACAGACTGTTCGAAGCGAACAGTATGCCCTGGTGTGTCCATACTCCTGACAATTTGTGCATTGCACTGGGCCGTTCCTTTTATGTGGCTCTTCCACGTTAATTCTTCGGTGCAATAAGTATTGCAGGTTATAAATGGGGTGCACTTCATTTTTCTTCAAGACTCTGCTGTCTGGCTCCAGCTCGACCCTGAAGAGTGGTTGCGGCTCTTTTTTCCTGTTTATAATGTTACTGACGTTCTTTGCAGAAAACCCTTTTTCCTTGAGAGCATCGATAACTTCCTTGGCGGATACGTCGGGCTCGATTCCTTTTAGTACCACTTGCAGGCCCTTGCTGCTTTTTAGTTGGTACGTGTAGTAGCTTTTCCTAGCTTCCTCCAGGTATTTGAATACTGCTCGGAAATGTTCTTCAGATTTGGTCTGAAGCTTGGTTTCATGGATATCCCCTTTTGTGACCGGAACAACATGAAAGTTTCCGTCCCCGGTCAGCTCAACAATTTTGTTGACCAGGGCGTTCGAGATTTTCTCCCTAATGTAAATTGGTGGGGGCTTAGGTTTCGGTTGGGTCTCCTGAGCCCGTTCTGGTTCATTTTCCGCTAGAAGCGCAAATCTATTGCTGTTGGATCTCCCGGGTAATTTATCTTCTATTTGGACACGGTTTATTTTTGCCTTGTTACCTACCGCGGTGTTCTGCGGGCTAAGCTTACGCTTGATATGGATGAACCGATCTAGTCCGGTCTGTATGGCCGGACCCGCTTGCTGAATTTTGTTTTGGTTTTGATTTGTTGTCGTGGTTTTTGTTGCCCTTGTATTTAGAGCTGCGGTTGCAGTCGATTCCGAAATAATAGTCGTAGCTGTGGTTGTTGTTGGTTTTTTTGCCGTAGCTGTAGTTGTTGCTGACAAATTTAGAGCGGATGCAGAAGTTTTACCGTTGCATGTTGTTGGTGCGCCAGGGGTCGAAACTGATGGTGGGGGGGTTTTGCATTGTTGACTCCACGCCGTCGGAGTAGGAGTAGCCGTAAGTAAGCATGGTGAGCAAGATCGTGCTCTTTGGCTATCGACCGACAGTAGGGTCGTTTCTTGCACTTCGCTATCACGCGTTGAGACATACGAAAAGTAACCGTCTCTTCGGCTCGCGGAGCTGAGTCGCTCTTTATTCTGTTCGTAGCTCATTGAGCTTTTATTAGCGTGGCACTTATTTAATATTATAAGATGAGACAATGTATGTGCTAGTCAAAGTCATTACACCGATTTTGTGTGTTGAAACCTAAATTTCTTTGGGTTTTAGCGTCTTTTCGCTTATTCGAAATTAACCAGTTTAGTTTTTGTGTTTTGTTTGCATTTAATTTATCAACTTTCTTGCACTTTTCGCGGAGCTGGCACAAGGCACGTCCGCTCTCTTCAGCGGTACTGCTTCAACTCTAAGTAAGTTTTCTAAATGAAGAATTACTCCTCCAAACCGTTTACAATCATCTGAAAATCACTCATAAACCAAAATTCAAAGTTGACGATTATGTGCGAATAAGTAAATATAAACATGTGTTCGAAAAAGGTTATACTCCAAACTGGACAACAGAGATATTCCAAATCAAACGGATACAAAATACCAATCCCATTACGTATATATTGAAAGATTATCAGGGAAATGATATTAAGGGGGGATTTTACGAATATGAGCTGATGAAAACTAAATTTCCCGATACATATCTAGTGGAGAAGGTTATTAGACGTCGAAATGGTAGAGCATTCGTTAAATGGTTGGGATTCTCATCAGAGCATAATTCGTGGATTGATTTGTAAACACACACACACGCAGCATACTATATATGTGTATGTGTAAAGTCTATAAACATTTCATTCCCTCCCGAACCGTTAAGATGTCGATAACATTAACACTAACAGGCAATACGTCAGTACTTGTTGCAGATTATTTTCCTCCAATTGAACTTGAACAGAACTATCAGTGTGCGTTAATCAGCCTGGACACTTATAATTCGATTCCAAACGTTGACGTAGACAATAATTTATTTCATATTGGCAAACATTTGATAAAAATCCCCGTAGGTTCCTACGAAATCAGCGATATTAACGACCTATTGACGCGAAAATATAGAAAGTTAACACAGAATGTGACCGACGGAAGTCCCAAATTTTATCTAGTTCCAAACTATAACACTTTGCAATCAGAAATTTTCTCTGCAACTGATGAAATATATTTCAATAAGGAAAAGTCAATCGGCTCTTTATTGGGATTCACCTCGAATATATTAAGCCCCAATATATTACATACTTCTGATAAGGCAATTGATATCACAAAAATTAATACCATTTGTGTACAATGCAATATTATAAATGGTACATATATAAACAACGAAACAACACACACACTACATCATCATACCAGTAAACACAAAAGAAATACATTCGATAACTTTAAAAATCTGTGATCAAGACGGTAATCTGATTAATTTTCGCGGTGAAAGAATTACAATAAGATTACATTTAAAACCAATTAAAAAAAAAAAAATGATTATATACAACAACAACAACAACGTCTATAAAAAGGCATTATCACTCAATTCTCCCTCACTCGCTTCACCAACGCTGACCAGATTAGCTACTCAACAACAACAACGACGGCGACAACAACAAAAACAAATCCCATTAACGGAGTGCAATAAAAAATTTTTATTGAGTTTAGGATTCAAATTAAAAAAAAACAAGGAAGAACGCTATAGTCGAGTACCTCGACTATCAGATACCCGTTACTCAGCTAAAGGGACCAAAGGAAAATGGAGATATGCAAGCAGCAAATGCGCCACCTACCGGCGGTAGACAGATTTAAGCGTTGAGGGCGTTAGAGTGGGCGTGGCAAAGTTTTTTTTAAATCAATCGATAGGTATTGACGAGGCTAATACATTTAAGTTAACATTTTTTATCTAGCATAAAAATTGTGGGCGCCACAGATTTGGGCGGTTTGTGGGCGTTAGAGTGGGCGTGGCATATTTGCGTAACAAACTTGCGCTGCGCTCAAGCCTACGGAATCTAAATCTGAAATCCCGGTTCTCTATCCTTGATATTTTCCGAGATATCCGCGTTCATATTTACGATTTTTTGAAGTTTGTGGGCGGTTTGTGGGCGTTATTGTGGGCGTGGCAAACTTTTTTTTAGGTCAATCGGTAGGTATTGATGAGAACAATACATTTCAGTTAAAATTTTTGTTCTAGCATCAAAACTGTAGGATCCACAATTTTGTGCGGTTTGTGGGCGTTAGAGTGGGCGTGGCACTCTTTTGAAATAAACTTGCGCTGCGCAGGAATCTCAGGAATCTGCATGCCAAATCCCAGTATTGTAGCTTTTATAGTTTCAGAGTTCTCAGCGTTCATACGGACAGACGGACAGACGAACATGGCTAGATCGACTCGGCTAGTGATCCTGATCAAGAATATATATACTTTATGGGGTCGGAAACGCTTCCTTCTGCCTGTTACATTTTTTCCGACGAATCTAGTATACCCTTTTACTCTACGAGTAACGGGTATAAAAATGTTACATATAATTAACGTGCTCGAGAAACCGACTATTGATAATTCAATAATAAAGAAAGATTATCATAGTTATTCACCCTATTTGCGATCGTATGAGAACAATGACGAAATTCGGATTGCCATACAAAATCAAGATTTGTATGTGTTGCCGAGCGAAAGTTTTCTTCACATTCAAGGGCATATTACAAAAGTTGATGATCAAATCGAAACCACAATAGCATTATTGAATAATTGTATGGCGTATCTATTTAGTGAAATTCGATATGAATTGAATGGTATTGAAATTGATCGAACACGACATTTGGGTGTAACAAGCGATTTAAAAAATTATTTATCAATTAAACGAAATCAAGAACACTTGCTCGAAAATTGCGGATGGTCCATCACAGACAATTTAAAACTTGAAAGAGGAAACTTTAATTTTTGCGTACCGTTGAATCTGTTACTTGGATTTGCTGAAGACTACAATAAAATATTGCTTAATGGGAAACACGAGCTAGTTCTATTAAGAGGAAAAGATAACGATGATGTTTATAAGAGCACTGCTGTAGCTTTAACAATGAGTCAATTGAAAATGACGATTTCGAGCATTGTTTGGAAAATGCCTCATGTACAATTGTCTGATGCTTATAAATTGTATATGTTTAATGTGATAAACAAACAAACGCCATTATTGATTCCCTTCAGGAGTTATATCCCAACTATTATAACCCAGTAGTTCCACAGACTACTACATTTATTTGGAGTGTTAAATTAGCTGCTGAAACTGAACGCCCTCGCTATGTTATTATCGCATTTAAAAACAATAAGAAGTATGTTCATTGTGATTTAGTCGATGTGAAAGTATATCTCAATTCTGAAGTATATCCGTATGACGGATTAAATCAAAATTTTTCTTATAATAGATATGCACTATTGTACGATATGTATATCAATTTTCAAAAAAGTTACTACGGCTGTGAGTCACAACCGTTATTATCGCTAGAGACTTATAAAAATAAGGCTCCCATTATTGTCTTAGATGTTACGCATCAAAATGAAGCAGTAAAAAGTGGACCCATTGATATACGAATTGAGATTAAAACACAAAGTAATATCCCTTCAAAAACATCTGCATACTGTCTCATAATTCATGATAAATTATTCGAATATACACCGCTATCAAACGAGGTTAGAAAAATATTATAAATATATATATATATATATATATATATATATATATATATGTACGTATATGTGAATATTTTTTCTATTTCGTTCTCTGTGAGATTGCAAGCAAGCAAGCAAGCATTAGTAGCAAGTCGAACTGCAAGCTAGAAACTACAATCAAAACTAGAATAAGAACAAAAAAAATATAAATAAAAATGTTGCGAATAATAATCATTACAATTATTTTACTATTCGGTTGCAATTCGGGAGGAAACTGTAATCCTATTCCGAATCCTGAATTTGCTTCTATTCTGAATATCATCAATAGTATCAATGCAAATACAAAAAGTGTAGAATTTAATATAACATTATCGAACAACGAGGTGTTAAAAGTAAACCTCTCATTACAATTTTTGAGACAATCATCATTAACAACACCACCACCACCACCACCACCACCACCACCAACCACAACTATAAAACCCATTGGGTGGGTGGAATTGATAACTGAATCGTCAACACCACCACCAGCACCACCACCACCAGCAGAATCAACATCAACAGCTAACGATGAGGACAATGCTGAGGATAATATTAAAGTTACGGTGGATGAAGTAATTAAATTGTTTCAAGCAAACCTAATAGAAAAGGAGAAAAATATTGGAGGAATATTGAATGCAACAGTACCATTCTATAGGCACTTTAATCTCCAATATAAAGAGTCGGCTATATCAATTCGTTGTTTGTATAAAAGCAATTATGAGAAGAGAACACTAAATATAAAATGTCAGCAATATATTGAAACAGTCTTAATTGAACGTTTATTACCAAACGGTGAGGTAGAACAAACATTTGTTGAAAAAAACCCCAACACCCTGAAGAACATTATCCTCAACGAAGACATCAACAACTATGTACAAACTGCGACGATGACAATCACTTGAGAGAGGGGCACGCGCTAGAAGTCGATGACAATACAAACAAACAGACGTAGTCAATAAACGATAATCAGTGGAGAGAGCCGGAGTCCGAGAGAAAGAGAGCAGACAAAAAAAACTTTTTTAATCTTTTTTATACTTATACACATATACACATACTTTATTCATACATTTACTTACTAGTGTGTTGCTAAGCTATCAGCCCTAACAAATGCATCTAATACTCAATAATCAGTAGAGAGCCAAAGCCAGAGCCCGAGAGAGAGACGACAAAAAAAATTTATATTCTTTATACCTATATACTATACATGCATTCATGCATTTTTTACTTTAATGACAATTCTGTAAAACTAGTCTCAAAGCATTCGCCCACAGGGAAAGTATATAATCGCATATTAAAAATTAATAAAATACAAAAAAAAATGAAAATAATTATGGTTTTGATATTATTATTTGTACTTGGAATCGTCGTCGGAGGAATAGCGCCAGTAAAAAGCGAATCTGATATCAAAAAAATTCCCTATCAAACGGAAATTAAATACTCTAGTTTTGATCTCGTTGTAAACGAAACATTGACTGTCAAAGTAAATTTAATTTTTGAACTTAATACTGCATTTGTGGAAGTGATTCGAGAGAGCAGCACCAGCAACAACAACAACAACAACAAAAATCCACATGATAATAGATTTAAACGAGATTTGATACTATTCGAGCAAATGCCTCATACTTTCCCCACGATCGATGAGGTAGTTGAAAATTTCCGTCAAGAGTTAATTAGAAAAGAAGAGGATATTGGTGGAATAATTGATGCACCCGCTGTAATTTGTAGATATTTCAAATTGAGATACTTGAGAAGTATTGTCAATATTCGATGCAATTATTATAGCGATTTCACAAATAAAACATTACGAATTTTTTGTCATCACTATAATGCTGTAAGCAATATCAATGAGCGAAACCTATTAGAGAAAAATTTTTTTTTTGAACGAGACTTTACCATCGATGAGGGAGATGATAATTACGATGAAGCCAGCCCCACACACCTTCAGTTAGAGAGTCACATCGGAACGTATAACATCAATGATTATCAACAGATCTTGCATATAAATATTCAATAATAACATCACAAAAAAAAAAAAAAATGACATTTAAAAAAAAAATTATTGATTTCATTCAAAATTATCTACACATTCTGTCGCCCGAGGATAAAGAAACTCTCCAAAGTATACATATGCGATTAGAACATATTAAAAATTTAAATATTACCTTTAATCAAATGGAAGCGAATAAAGAGATGAGTACAACTTATGCTCCTGCTGCTGCTGCTGCTGATGATGTAGTATTGTAGATTGTGAAAAAGAACAACATTCCAAATACATACAACAAAAATTGGTTGATGAACATGACGCATTACAAATTATGACCTCCTATCAAATTTTGTAAGTATACTACTAATAAATATATATATATACTATATCAATTATTTTATTTGATTTATATATTTCAGATCGACATCATCGTCATCATCTAGTATATCTGAATAATAAGTGAGAGGCTTCCTGTGTTGTGTGTGTGTGTGTGTGTGTATGTGTATATTATAGAGCGAGAGATTGTAAAAAGGAAACAAAGAAAATGGGAAAATAGTATATAGATTCAGCTATAAAATTGACTGTATGTTGGTCAGTAGATTTAGTATGTTGGAAATTATTCTTGAGTCTCTCTCTCTCCAGCATTTCGAACAAAAAAAAAATGCATTTTCACGTATTCCTATTACTGTTAGTATGCGCAGTCGCTAAAATCACTTCAAATCAAACAACAACAATAACAACACCACAACCCCCAACAACAACAACAACAACAACAGAAACAGCGACAACAACAGCAACAACACAAACAACAACCAGCACCAAAGAGCCAGCCTCATCAGCAGCAGCAGCAGCAGACAACACAACAGCAGCAACACAAACAACAACCAGCAGCATCATAGAACCAGACTCATCATCAGCAGCAGCAGCAGTAGCAGCAGACAACACAACAACAACAAAAACAACAACACAAACAACAACCAGCACCAAAGCACCACCCTCAGCAACAACAGCAGCAGACAACGATGACGTTTCAAAAACACCATTTGTACCAAAATATGTCAATATATGAAATATATATATATGAAACATTGACTGTCAAAGTAAATTTAATTTTTGAACTTAATACCGCATTTGTGGAAGTGATTCGAGAGAGCAGCACCAGCAACAAAAATCAACATGATAATAGATTTAAACGAGATTTGGTACTATTCGAGCAAATGCCTCATACTTTCCCCACGATCGATGAGGTAGTTGAAAATTTCCGCCGAGAGTTAATTAGAAAATAAGAGGATATTGGTGGAATAATTGATGCACCCGATGTAATTTGTAGATATTTCAAATAAAGATACTTGAGAAGTATTGTCAATATTCGATGCAGTTATCATAGCGATTTCACAAATAAAACTTTACGAATTTTTTGTCATCACTATAATGCTGTAAGCAATTCCAATGAGCGAAACCTGTTAGAGAAAAATTATTTTTTTGAACGAGACTTTACCAACGATGAGGGAGATGATTATGTGGATGAAGCCAACCCCACCAACCTTCAGTTAGAGAGACACATCGGAACGTATAACATCAATGATTATCAACAGGTTTTGCATATAAATATTCAATAATAACAACACCAAAAAAAAAATGACATTAACAAAAAAAAAAAATTATTGATTTCATTCAAAATTATCTACACATTCTAAACATATTAAAAATTTAAATATTACCTTTAATCTAATGGAAACGAATAAAGAGATGAGTACAACTTATGCTGCTGCTGCTGATGATGTAGTAGATTGTGAAAAAGAACAACATTCCAAGTACATTCAACAAAAATTGGTTGATGAACATGACGCATTACAAATTATGACCTCCTATCAAATTTTGTAATTATATTACTAATAAATACATATATATATATCTCAATTATTTTATTTGATTTATATATTTCAGATCGACATCATCATCATCATCGTCATCATCTAGTATATCCGAATAATAAGTGGGAGGCTTCCTGTGTTGTGTGTGTGTGTGTGTGTGTGTGTATTATAGAGCGAGAGATTGTAAAAAGGAAACAAAGAAAATGGAAAAAATTAAGGCAAGATAGAATGTGATATATAGTATATAGATTCAGCTATAAAATTGACTGTATGTTGGTCAGTAGATTTAGTATGTTGGAAAATATTCTCGAGTCTCTCTCTCCAGCATTTCGAACAAAAAGAAAAAACCATTTTCACGTATTCCTATTACTGCTAGTATGCGCAGTCGCTAAAATCACTTCAAATCAAACAACAACAACAATAACAACACCACAACCCCCGACAACAACAACAGCAACAGAAACAGCAACAACAACAACAACACAAACAACAACCAGGACCAAAGAAACAGCCTCATCATCATCAGCAGCAGACAACACAACAGCAGCAACACAAACAACAACCAGCAGCATCATAGAACCAGACTCATCAGCAGCAGCAGCAGCAGACAACACAACAACAAAAACAATAACAACACAAACAACAACCAGCTCCAAAGAACCAGCCTCAGCAGCAGCAGACAACGACGACGACGTTTCAAAAACACCACTTGTACCAAAATATGTCTATCATATTAACATTACTATTATACTCTTATTATTGCTTTTGATAGTCTATCTTGCAATTGTAATATTTCAAATAATCTTTTCTTGTTATATAGACTGCATCAAAGTTGCGATGACTGAAGATACAGCATCAGCACTTCGAAATAATAATCACGAACTTAATAATGTTTATTGTCCTCAAAATATTTAAAAAACAAAAAAAATTAAAAATAAATTAAAATACTAATATTTCATATTGTGGTGAAATTAAAAATCGTATTTAATATTGGGGTGAGCGGGAGGGGGAGCGGGAGGGAGAGCGGGAGGGAGAGCGGGATGGAGAGCGGGAGGGAGAGCGGGAGCGGGAGGGAGGGCGAGACCGGGATTTTTTTTATCACTCACTTGTTGCGCAGTTGTGAATTTAAATCACCCACTCAGCCAATAAATTTAAATCCCTTTTTTTTTCCTTCGTTATCTTTCGCATAACTTTGAAAAAAAAAAAAAACGAAAATGCGCAGTTGGGGATTTAAATCACCCACTCAGCCAATAAATTTAAAACCCTTTTTTTCTTCGTTATCTTTCACATAACTTTAAAAAAACAAAAAAAAAAACAAAAAAAAATCTAGCAAGCCACCTACTCAAATAAAACAAGGAAGAATTCTATAGTCGAGTGCCTCGACTATCAGATACCCGTTACTCAGCTAAAGGGACCAAAGGAAAATGGAGATAAGCAAGCAGCAAAGCGAGATTGAAATGCGCCACCTACCGGCGGTAGACAGATTTAAGCGTTATGGGCGTTAGGGTGGGCGTGGCAAATTTTTTTTGGGTCAATCGATAGGTATTGACGAGACCAATACAGTTCAGTTAAAATTTTGTATCTAGCTTGAAAATTGTGGGCGCCACAGGCTTGGGCGGCTTGTGGGCGTTAGAGTGGGCGTGGCATATTCGCGTAACGAACATGCGCTGCGCACAAGGCTACGGAATCTAAATTTGAGATCCCAATTCTCTGTCCTTGATAGTTTCCGAGATATCCACGTTCATATTTACGATTTTTTGAAGTTTGTGGGCGGTTTGTGGGCGTAAAAGTGGGCGTGGCAAATATTTTTTTGGGTCTATCGATAGGTATTGATGAGAACAATACATTTCAGTTAAAATTTTTATTTTAGCATCAAAAGTGTAGGAGCCACTCTTTTGGGCGGTTTGTGGGCGTAAGAGTGGGCGTGGCACCCTACTGAAATAAACTTGCGCTGCGTAAGAAGCTCAGGAATCTGCACGCCAAATCTCAATAGCCTAGCTCTCATAGTTTCCAAGATCTCAGCGTTCATCCGGACAGACGGACAGACGGACATGGCTAGATTGACTCGGCTAGTGATCCTGATCAAGAATATATATACCTTATGGGGTCGGAAACGCTTCCTTCTGCCTGTTACATACTTTCCGACGAATCTAGTATACCCTTTTACTCTACGAGTAACGGGTATAAAAATTGATCGTGGATGCATTGGATGCAGTTATCGCGCATCCGGTGTTCAAAAGGGATTTCAAACAAAAAAGCACTTACTTTGTATTTGCAAGTGATTGCGAGAAAATATAGCGTTATCTTTCACATAACTTTAAAAAAATTCCAGCAAGCCACCTACTCAAATAAAAAAATTGAGCGTGGGGGTAGAAAAAAAAAAAATTATTGATTTCATTCAAAATTATCTACACATTCTACACATATTAAAAATTTAAATATTACCTTTAATCTAATGGAAACGAATAAAGAGATGAGTACAACTTATGCTGCTGCTGCTGATGATGTAGTAGATTGTGAATAGATTGTGTGTGTGTGTGTGTATTATAGAGCGAGAGATTGTAAAAAGGAAACAAAGAAAATGGAAAAAATTAAGGCAAGATAGAATGTGATATATAGTATATAGATTCAGCTATAAAATTGACTGTATGTTGGTCAGTAGATTTAGTATGTTGGAAAATATTCTCGAGTCTCTCTCTCCAGCATTTCGAACAAAAAGAAAAAACCATTTTCACGTATTCCTATTACTGCTAGTATGCGCAGTCGCTAAAATCACTTCAAATCAAACAACAACAACAATAACAACACCACAACCCCCGACAACAACAACAGCAACAGAAACAGCAACAACAACAACAACACAAACAACAACCAGGACCAAAGAAACAGCCTCATCATCATCAGCAGCAGACAACACAACAGCAGCAACACAAACAACAACCAGCAGCATCATAGAACCAGACTCATCAGCAGCAGCAGCAGCAGACAACACAACAACAAAAACAATAACAACACAAACAACAACCAGCTCCAAAGAACCAGCCTCAGCAGCAGCAGACAACGACGACGACGTTTCAAAAACACCACTTGTACCAAAATATGTCTATCATATTAACATTACTATTATACTCTTATTATTGCTTTTGATAGTCTATCTTGCAATTGTAATATTTCAAATAATCTTTTCTTGTTATATAGACTGCATCAAAGTTGCGATGACTGAAGATACAGCATCAGCACTTCGAAATAATAATCACGAACTTAATAATGTTTATTGTCCTCAAAATATTTAAAAAACAAAAAAAATTAAAAATAAATTAAAATACTAATATTTCATATTGTGGTGAAATTAAAAATCGTATTTAATATTGGGGTGAGCGGGAGGGGGAGCGGGAGGGAGAGCGGGAGGGAGAGCGGGATGGAGAGCGGGAGGGAGAGCGGGAGCGGGAGGGAGGGCGAGACCGGGATTTTTTTTATCACTCACTTGTTGCGCAGTTGTGAATTTAAATCACCCACTCAGCCAATAAATTTAAATCCCTTTTTTTTTCCTTCGTTATCTTTCGCATAACTTTGAAAAAAAAAAAAACGAAAATGCGCAGTTGGGGATTTAAATCACCCACTCAGCCAATAAATTTAAAACCCTTTTTTTCTTCGTTATCTTTCACATAACTTTAAAAAAACAAAAAAAAAAACAAAAAAAAATCTAGCAAGCCACCTACTCAAATAAAACAAGGAAGAATTCTATAGTCGAGTGCCTCGACTATCAGATACCCGTTACTCAGCTAAAGGGACCAAAGGAAAATGGAGATAAGCAAGCAGCAAAGCGAGATTGAAATGCGCCACCTACCGGCGGTAGACAGATTTAAGCGTTATGGGCGTTAGGGTGGGCGTGGCAAATTTTTTTTGGGTCAATCGATAGGTATTGACGAGACCAATACAGTTCAGTTAAAATTTTGTATCTAGCTTGAAAATTGTGGGCGCCACAGGCTTGGGCGGCTTGTGGGCGTTAGAGTGGGCGTGGCATATTCGCGTAACGAACATGCGCTGCGCACAAGGCTACGGAATCTAAATTTGAGATCCCAATTCTCTGTCCTTGATAGTTTCCGAGATATCCACGTTCATATTTACGATTTTTTGAAGTTTGTGGGCGGTTTGTGGGCGTAAAAGTGGGCGTGGCAAATATTTTTTTGGGTCTATCGATAGGTATTGATGAGAACAATACATTTCAGTTAAAATTTTTATTTTAGCATCAAAACTGTAGGAGCCACTCTTTTGGGCGGTTTGTGGGCGTAAGAGTGGGCGTGGCACCCTACTGAAATAAACTTGCGCTGCGTAAGAAGCTCAGGAATCTGCACGCCAAATCTCAATAGCCTAGCTCTCATAGTTTCCAAGATCTCAGCGTTCATCCGGACAGACGGACAGACGGACAGACGGACATGGCTAGATTGACTCGGCTAGTGATCCTGATCAAGAATATATATACTTTATGGGGTCGGAAACGCTTCCTTCTGCCTGTTACATACTTTCCGACGAATCTAGTATACCCTTTTACTCTACGAGTAACGGGTATAAAAATTGATCGTGGATGCATTGGATGCAGTTATCGCGCATCCGGTGTTCAAAAGGGATTTCAAACAAAAAAGCACTTACTTTGTATTTGCAAGTGATTGCGAGAAAATATAGCGTTATCTTTCACATAACTTTAAAAAAATTCCAGCAAGCCACCTACTCAAATAAAAAAATTGAGCGTGGGGGTAGAAATAAACAAATTAAAAATTTTTTTTTTTGTATTGGATGCAGTTATCGCGCATCCGGTGTTCAAAAGGGATTTCAAACAAAAAAGCACTTACTTTGTATTTGCAAGTGATTGCGAGAAAATGTAGCGTCCACATACACACACACAGTCAATCAGAGAAAAATTGCCAATAAATAGCGCTGGGACAGTCAAATTCAAAGGCAGTTCATAATTGTCTTACATTGACTAAGTAACAATACAATAACAATGAACAATATATAACCCGCCGCCGCCGCCGCCGCCACCACCAACATCCAGACTTAGAACCAGAACTAAGCAAGCAGAAGTAAACATGGAGTCACAAACGAACAAATTCAAGCAAGTTGTAGTAGGAGCAGAAGAAGCATCCGATTCAAATTGGTTAAGCAAATTGGTTAGACCACCGAAAGCGCTTCGATGCGGTAATTGCAAATGCGTGGTGTGTACCCACAGACAACCCGGTTACGTAACCTCAGAAGAAGAAGAAGAAGAAGACTACGCCGTCCACGACTACAAGATCTTAACACAAATTCCTGAGGACACCATTGAGGATAATAACGTAGGTCTCCACCATAACCATACCTGCTGCGCCTAGACAAAAAAAAAACATAAAAAAGAATGTAAAATTACAATTTATTCTTCATCCCTTTTTTTATTTTTTTAATCAAAAAAAAAAAAATAAAGGACCCCAAAACACAAGTTTCTAAATCTATCATTGATGGTGATGGTGATGCTGCTAGTACTGATGATGGTACTACTGTTGATGATGCTGCTGGTGTTGCTGGTGCTGCTGCTGCTTCTGATGATGTTGAAAAGGAAGATCCTCGACCCAAAAATTTGGTTGCTAAACGAGGATCTATCAACATTGAAGACCCTGTTGATGTTGCTGAGAGAGAAATTCGAGAGTTAAAAGATGAAATTGAAGAATTTCGTACGTTATACGATGATGTAATATCTAGCAGCGATCTGAGGACCTTACGTACGATAAAAAAAATTGTGTCTGTAGGAACAGTAATTACGCCTGGGGACTACAGAGCCTTACGCCCAATCAGGGGGCAATTCATGTGGGGGGCCTTCAATCTAATGCAACGCTATCGCTTTATGCGTGAAAACTTATCAAAAAAAAATTCTAAAATTATTGTTGAAGATGATGATGACGTTTTCGGTATGGGATATAGAAATAGGAAAGAATTAAGCAGTTATGAGGTTGAAACATTCGTTAATACAGACGAAGTGGATGATCTAAAAAAGGAAATAGACGAATTTTGTATTGAGTATGAAGATATACTTCCCGATTTTGAACTACGGACCTTACGTAATATGAGGAAATTGATGACGATAGGGGCACACATATCAGACACCGATATAAAGATTTCGCGTAACATTAGAAAACGCTTCAAAGTAGGAGTTTATATTATAATGCAACGCTACCAGGATTTGGCTGATAGAATTGAAAAGCGATATTAATTATATACACACATATATAATAATAACCTATATACATATATATATATATATATATTATCAAAATTAATAAAAAACTTATTTACTCCTGAAAAAATAGAATCTCTTAATATGCAACGTTCTGATTTCAGCTTACATCCCCAAAAAAAAAAATTATGTGAGGTTTGTGAGAACTAGTATATATACACTGTTAAAAACAAAACAAAAAAAATATTGTTTCTGTACAACGATCTATTGCTTGTATTAATATTCACAAAGTACGGCACTGGAGCGTTGAACAGGAACAATATATCAAATATCTTCAACGGTCGTGTGCGTGTGTGTGTGGGTGTAACGTGAGTTGAAGAGTATATTTTTTTCTGGATCTTTCAGGAAGATCTGCTATATTTAATAGATCTTTTTATGCGAACAGAAAAAAAAATATTTTTAAAGCCTTCAAAAAAAAAAAAAAAATAAAAAGAAAACAGAAATGCAGAGAAAGGGATGTGAGATAAAGAGTATTTTTTTTTTGTGTCGCGGAAAATAATTTGCTATTTATTTAATAGAAGAACTCTTTCCGCGATAACAAAAAAAAGATATTTCAAAAGCCTTCAATAATGTGTGTGTGTGTGTGTGTGTGTGTCACGATGACATCAAAAAAATATATTTAAAGCCTTCAAAAATGCGGAGAAAGTGAAGTGAAAGAGTATATTGTTTTGTTGTTATTGTGTGTGGAAAAATCTAATATATTTAATAGATATTGCACCACGATGACATCAAAAAATTTATTTAAAGCCTTCAAAATGTTGAGAGAGTGAAGTGAGATAAAGAGTATATTGTTTTAACGTTATCATGTGGAAAAATCTACTATATTTAATAGATCTTTAAACACGATAACTTTAAAAATAAATTTAAAGCCTTCAAAATGCAGAGAAAGTGAAGTGAGATAAAAAAAGAGAGTATATTGTTTTCTATGGGGCACAAACTCTTTGTATTATATTAATATTCACATAATACGACGATTTGTATTCCATAGAAAATAATATACATAAAACGCTTCAAGAAAAAATCAGAGAAAGTAAATTGATATAAAAAGAGTATATTGTTTTCTATGGGTACAAATTGTTTGTACTATATTAATATTCACATAATACAGGAGTTTGTAAACCAAAGAAAATAATATATATATACATACATAGCTTTTAAACGAGAGTGAGAGATCAAGTGGGAGGGGGAGTGGGAGGGGAGGGCGGAGTGGGTGCTATCGCAAACGAGAGTGAGAGTCCGAGGACAAGCGGGAGGGGAAGTGAGCGCAACCCCCCAGAGGGTCAAGCGTCAGAACAAGCGGGAGGGGAAGTGGGAGGGGAAGTGAGCGCAACCCCCCAGAGAGTCAAGCCCCAGGACAAGCGGGAGGGGAAGTGGGAGGGGGAGTGAGCGCAACCCCCCAGAGAGTCAAGCCCCAGGACAAGCGGGGTGGGAAGGGGGAGGGGGAGTGAGCGCGGCCCCAGAAACTTCCACAACAACAACTTCCGCTCGCGATAAGCGCCCCCGCACCAGCGGTAAAAAAGTGATCCAGAACATACAAACCCCACAGCGATCCAGAAGATACAAATCCACCCTACTTTCACAATTCCATTCTCTTACTAACTAATAAAAAAAAAAATTAAACAAAGATTTAAAAAAAAATAATAGTTATTCTTTTAAGTAAAATATACTAATAAAACAACTTCATAATATTACGTTATTTTTCAAAAGGAGGGATATGTAGTGTGCACATAAATTGAATATCTACTGTACCAAGAGTACTTGAAGTAAACACACTGTAACACTTTGTTGCAGTGTTTACATAAACAAAGGCCCGGTCAAAAACCTACGTGGCCGAAACATGAGTCGATCGGCGCGCTCACAGAAAGTGTAAGTATCAGCATTCTGTTACACACGCAGGCCGCTCAACCGAACTGAAGTACTTCCATATACCCTCGCGCTCCAGCTAAAGAGAGTATAATTAAATACACATTATATATAAGAAACACATAGCCGTCTCTCTGTCGTCCAACTGTGGGCAGCGCAGCTACGAGACTTGGGCTTACTTAGAACCTAAGGAAAAATGTAAAATCAGAAACAACTGGACGTTGGTAGCGGCACTAATGCTGCTCCAGATTTTAAATAACGATTTTAAATAAAGAATTACAATAACAAATAAAAGATGTCTTTACTCTACAATATTATAATGTATCAAATAAAGAATAAATCAGTTATCAACACACCTCATAACTCCGCGGTTCTACTTCCTACCTCTGGGAATAGGGCTCGTAATACACTATCTCAACTAGCAGCTAACCACGTTAGCTCAACCTCAGCGCAGCTCAGCATCGGCTGTGGTCCGGCATCGCAGTAACCATCGTTACCATTGCCGAGACGCGATCGTCCTGCCAGCAAAGCGTCCCCGTGCCAGCGACAAGTGCTCATTACCCCCTTGTCCCGCGGTGTGACCCAGAAGTGTCTACTTCGGTTAGGCAGAAACATATTCAAATTTATAAATTCTTTCATCCCCTTCTATAAATAATTTACTTATTCCATTCATATAGTTATTGAAAAACGTATTTACTCTAATCTGCTCTTCATTTATATACTTTTTAGGTTTTTAAAAATTATACTAAAGTTGTTGTGTATCCCTCACTTTGAATTCATGCTTCTCTTAATCTTCTCTCTTCCTCTTGCATTTTTCTTATTTCCTCTTCCAACATTTATGCGTCTTCCGCATCTGAATTTCCTGTCATAGATGTGACAGCTGATCCTAATCCATTGATCAATCCCCTTGGTTTCCTTCTTTTGGGGCATATTGTTTCTAACTTCGTTTTTATCATTGGTATTTTTCTCTGTAGTGAACTAACTAAATCCTTGTCTCTGCATCTTCTTATACATCTCTTAGTGTTTGTTCTGATACTGCGATTGAATTATTCTTGCCATGCCTAGTTCAATCTGTGATAGAGGTTCATCTCCTTGTAACTCTCGAACTTCGAATTTCTTCTCCACGGCCATGCGCATTGCCAATCTGTAGTTATTGTTTTTCATTAGGCTTGGTTAATCATATTATTCTTTTCCCTATGGACTTTTTGAGGCTTAGTTGTTGTTATTGCTAGGTCGTTATCTTCCGCCACCTTGCGTTTCGAGAACCTAGCGGTAAGCTTGTCTCTGCTGTTCACCTTCTTGAATATTGTGACTTCTATTTGTCTGCCTGCATTGGCTGTTTCTATTTTATTGATCTTTGCTCTCTTTTATCTTTGGATATATTTCGGCTTGAAACGCATTGATTTTCTGTAAGTAATCGTGTTCATCATTAAATAACAAGTTATTCTGAAAACTATGAGTTCTGCCTTTAAAGAGTTCCTGTGGTGTGAACAGCATTGTTGCACGTTATGAGCGCCTCACTTAATATCTCTTCATGTTTGATCTCTATTTTCTTTCCGTTCTTACTTTCAGTTATTAGCCTGTATATTTCCGTTATAGTGGAGTGTAATCTTTCGACGACTGTTGAAACCAAGTCGTGTACAATTCGATCGAAGAAATTACACCTCTTGATCGCAGGTTATTTTCTTAGGGGTTCAAAATTGTGTCATGCAATTTTGTATAGCTTTGACTATTGTTATGCCTTCCCTGGCTGGAATAGTGTATCCCCAGGCGTACCTTTATCAATGATCGTTAAAACATATTTCTTGTTGACAATTTATAAGTCTATATGTATTATGGCCTATGTCTAGTGCCTCTGTTACGCTGTACGTAATTTTGTACTTCTGTCTGTGTTATTGCCTGTTTCTTATGGGGAAAATACAAACTACCTTTTTAGATGTGCTATCGTCTCTTTTACTTCCCTGTGGTTGCTTCTCTGGTGTTGTTCTTGCTGATCCTTCTCCGTTATAAGTGGCAACAAGATTGTACATATTATCGCCTTCTTCAAAATATTTGCATTACACCTCTTGAATGGTTAATAACAGGTCTTCCGGTATAAAGAACGCTACTGATCTTTTTGGCTTTAAAATTCCTTTAAGTTTACGGCCAATCGTTTCGTCATCATAGCTGTTTTCTGTATTCTAAATGGAATTTGTTTCACTATCCCTGCCGTTCTTCCTTTTTATATAACCACTTGGATGTTGTATTCATTTTTGAGAAATGGGGAATAATAGCTGTAGATCCTCCTCCTCGAAGTGTATCGTTTTCCCGTTTGTTGCTACTTCCGAACCATTTTCTAGTACTTTGAGTTCTGGTTGTATTCTGCTCAATGCGTCTGCGACTACACTTAAGGAGGCTTTTTTGTACACTATCTCGTAATCTTATTCCTACATTTGGAGTTTTTATTTTTTGAGCTTACTGTTCGGCTCTTTAATACGCATAAGCCAATAACGGCTAATGATCCGTGACTATTTTAAATTTGTTACCGAACAAAATATGGATGAAATGTTTAATTGTCCAAATAATTCCATTTCGTTTTCTATAGTAGCATAGTTTGCCTCTATTCCTAATAAGGTTCTGCTCGCATATGCTGTTGGTCTGTCCGATACCAAAATTTCCTTGGGATAAGACAGTCCCATTGGCATAATTTCTGTCATCCGTGGTAAGGAAGAATAGTTTTCCAAAATCGGGAAATTGAAAGATTGGGTTTTTCATTCCTTAAATGCTTCTGTATACTCCTGGTCTATCTGTACTGCTTTTTTTCCCTTTTAGTTGTCTCGTCAGTAGCTTTGTTATCGCCGCGAAATCTTTTACAAACTTTTTGGAGTACCCCAATAGGCCTAGGAAGGATTTTATCTGCTTCCTAGTCTTTGGAATGGAGAGTTTCTTTATTACTTCAATCTTTCCCGGTTCTCGTTTAATTCCTTGTACTACGTTTCTGAAGTACTCTACCTCCGTTCCAAAAATGAATTGAAATGAACTGAAATGAATTGTTCTCATCAATACCTATCGATTGACCCAAACAAAACGTTTGCCACGCCCACTTTACCCACAACCACGCCCACAAGCCGCCCACAAACTTCAAAAAATCGTAAATATGAACGCGGATATCTCGGAAAATATGAAAGATAGAGAATTGGGATTTCAGATATATATTCCGTAGCCTTGAGCTCAGCGCTAGTTTGTTACGCGAATATGCCACGCCCACTCTAACGCCCACAAGCCGCCCAAGCCTGTGGCGCTTACAATTTTCATGCTAGAAAACAAATTTTAACTGAAATGTATTAGTCTCGTCGATACCTATCGATTGACTCAAAAAAAAAAGTTTGCCACGCCCACTTTAACGCCCAAAACGCTTAAATCTGTCTACCGCCCACATAACCATATATTGAGATCAGGGGTAGGTTGCGCATTTCAGTCTCGCTTTGCTGCTTGCATATCTCCATTTCCCTTTTGTCCCTTTAGCTGAGTAACGGGTATCTGATAGTCGAGGTACTTGTTTTAGTTTAAAATTGGTTTCTGCAAGTTTTTTTGAAAACCAGCTCCAAGTCTGCAAGGTGTTCTTTAGGGCGGTCCAAAAAATGAAAGCTTTTTTTCACCCCTTTACATGGTTAATTAAAGTTTGCAAAAAATGTATTCAAGCACTAAAATGTATATGGTTGAGTTTTAGACCCTGCGAAACGTCCTCGAAGTTTCTTTGAAAATAATAATAAGACATGCTTACCGGCTATAACTTTTTTCAAAAATATCGATTTCCCCTCCCCAACTTTGTCAACTCTCGTATATCGTTCAATATGATTAAAAAATTGACGAACAATACCGAAATGCTTTTGGAGGGAAAACTAAAGTCAGAACTAGATACAACGGACTTTCCGTCCAAGTCAGGGTCACCTATATGACAATAATATATTTGACTAACCTCAACAGTGCGTATGAGCTTTAAACTTTGAAACCCATTCGCAGACCCTATAATTTTTCAAAAAATTTCGCTTGGTACACCTTAAATTCCTCAATGCGCACCTTATAGGCAGATGAGAGTATGACCTAAAAAATTTCCATACAAATGTGGACCGCCCTAGTGTTCCTGTAATGATGCTGAAAACACCATGATATCATCCATATATATAAAGCAACATATCCCAAAAACTCCCCAAAAATGTTTGTTGAACTAATAAGCTTTTTTATTAGTTATTATTAAATTAAAAAATACGAATTTCAGATTGCTTTATGCTTGTTAACAATTTATTCGCGAAAGAGAGTACAGCAGGCGAGACGAGAGTGCATTTAATGTCGAGATCAGAATTCGTACTGATTTTACAAAGGGACAGCCAGCCGAATGCTGGGCCCAAGAATGCAAGTACACAAAAAACGAGAGAGCTAGATGGAAAGAGCTACCTTTCGCGATGCAATAATATAAGAGATCGAACTAAGACGTTAATTAGCTGCTGCGGCTGCGTGACCCGACAATGTTTTTCATCAACCTCTGAAAGGTTGCTTGAGCGCTGTTTAATCCGAAGGGCATTCGCACATATTCAAAGTGATCGCCTTCTGTGAAAAATGCCGTTTAGGAACGTCTTCCTTCTTTTACCTCAATTTGGTGATATCCACCTGCGAAGTCTAGGGTCGAAAAGAACTTTGCCCTTTCCAAGCTATCCAATACAGCATTCATTATTGGCAGGGGGTATCTGTCCCTTATCACTTTCTCATTTAGCTCCCTGTAGTCTACAACCATTTGTTACGTACGCCCTCCACATAGAAAGATTCACATAGAGAAACAACGACGAATCTTTAGCCAGGGGGAGGGGTGCATGTGATTAACCAGACTCATACTGGTAAAGGTAGAAGAAAATGCAATTCGGCAATTCTCGGGTGTCGCGTGGCTAGAACAACGGCCACGATCGACCTACTGGTAACCATACTCCGGTAGCTGGCAAAGGGCAACAGCCCTAGGTGGGAACTTCTAGTTTATCAAATCCATACCAGCAGCCAAGTAAAAGCTCTCGTCTGGTATAAAAGACCTTAGGCAAATAGAGAAAGGAGAGAGTCTTCTGCCACCAGGACCAGCCACCATATCCAACAGTCCTTGAGGAGGACACAAATTGCAGCTCGAAAGAATCTTATGTGTCGGACCAGCGCCGCCATTCTCATCAAAGAAGGTGGAAAAAGAACAATAAGGACGACATCTGCCATACTGTGATGTTTGTAGTCGCAGTACCCGTGATCCCCATGCTCCTGAACATTGTTAAGTTGTAGGAGCCATCCGTTCAAAAGCGTAGTGACCAATAACATTCTTCGGAGAAATTACCGATGCAATATAAATGTGTTAATAGAGCCAATCAAAGCTAAAGTGAACCTATGCGTAGCCAAAGACCAATATCCTTAAATAATCCAATTGGAGAACAAGTGAAAGTAAATAAAAACATTGGAAGCATTAAAAAAAGCGTTAAAAATACATTTAAACCAACCGAATCGATAGACAAAGTGCGAATCATGATGAACAACGAGAGAAGGCAAGTCTCTACCCCAGCAATTGAAAAAGTCGCATGCCTCTGGCATATATATCTATATATTTTGTGTCTAAGTGATTTGGTTTACTTAAGAACAGCCGTATTTTGGTGCACGTATACTTATACATATATATCCAATATAATATTTTCCAAAGCCCAGGATCCGGAGCGTCGAGATCTCATCGCCCAGGATTTAAAGAGGGGGTAAGTTTGTCGGGCCACGGTTCTTTTCTTATAAACATACATACATAAATATTCGTGCAGTATCCCACAGTTTTAAAGACTACTATAAACTTTTTCAGCGGCGAGTATTAGCCTTGTTGTTGTATGTACAATTGCAAGAGCCCTCTGAGGGACGTTTGTAGTCGTGAATAGTCAGTATTTTGCTGATGGGTGCACCTTCACATGTGGTAAATTCGATACTCCCCGCTAACAAAATAATCGTCAATTAGTTAATTTCCATATGCATTAGCCAACTTTATATTACTCATTCACGGCGGATATATATTATCTAATAAGTTTATAATCTAAAAAGAGATGAAAACCATGAAGTGCTAGAACTTTAAAAAAGGGGGAGTGTGCTGAAGCGAGAAGTGGAGTAGGTCACGAACAATGACATAACTTTCGACGGACAACCTTGACAATAGGGGATCGTATTGCGCGGTCCGCGATGATCCATTGTATCATGTGTGAAGGGGAGGAAATAGGGCCAAAACAGAGCCCGATCTTATTGCGATTAAGCGACAGCTAAGCTTGTGGGGCAGTGTGGACTGACGATATTTTCCAGGCACTTTAAATATTTATTCTCGTTATGTTGAAGAGAAGATCGGCTTACCAAGATCCCACGACCCAAATAAGACGTAGCTTATGCCGGCAAATGGTGCTTGAACATCGGACGCCTCTCCCTCGGCCCAAGTCCCTGTCAGGACTCGGCACTAATATGCCCACGTAACACATTCTTCATTTTCTTTAGCCTGAGGCATCCTTATTTTTTTAATTGTACAAGCTATTTTTCCTGTAGGTTTTGGGGCTTCCATGTTTCTAATTGTCACGCCTTTCGACCATGTTAAGGCCGACACAAAGGCGTTAAATGCCATTTCCTCATTCCACTTGGCCTTCTCTCCTTTTAATAATATGCCCTGGTCGCTGGACATGGCCAGGCTCACAAAAGCTTTCTTCAAAGTGAAAATTTTTGTGTACAGAGTTTAAACATCTAATTTATTTTCATTGATGTGAGCCATGATTAAGTCTTGTTCTCACCTCTCGTGCTTAAATTGGGAAATTAATGTCTTCAATTTTTGATTCCAGTTCAGCTCTGTTTCGTCTAAGTCCAAGACCTTGTCTGCTGCTTCTACCTTCTTGCTCCCAAGTGCCCAGAGTGCTATTACTCCCACGTTTGACCTTTCTTCTCCTTGAATAAGGCCTAGGACCGGCTCGAATGCAGCTATATACCCATATAGCTTTCTTCCTTTGCCTTCATATTTCGGGACAATTTCAACCAGGTCTATTACCTTGAATGCCTCTAATACACTTGCTGTTGCCACGATTATTGGCCCTTGTTTTTCTAGTATTCAAGCACCCTGCAGTAAGTCTGTCGAGCCTGAAGGAATAATCTCTTGACTGTCCGTTTCCGTTGATGTTCAAGAAGAACACTAATTATCATTAATTTAAGGTTAGCCACTGTTAGGCTCTGTTCATGTCCATTTGTAAATTTATCTAGAGCCTTAAATAACGATCTGTAACTTAAAACCTACAAGGTGCAGTGCCGAACAATTGTAATCTTAAGTACAGGCCACTTGAGCCTGGCCATAAATATAGTTCTCACACTGCACAAAGGGTCGCTTTGCGGGATACAGTTAATAAGGCTCCCTCTCAAGCAAACAAATGTGGTCTTTGCGTAGACCATAGATAAGTATATTATTTGAATTTCATGTAAGTTACGTAAGCGAAGACTTAGAAAAATAATAGTCTGTTTTTATACAGAACTCAAACGTAAAGGTTGTTTTTTTCCTTATTACAGGATTTGCCTTTCATTTTGGTAATTCGAGCCTTTTTGATTTCTTGCGGAAGAAAAGTCAAGTGTATGGTTTAATACAATTGAGGGTGATTTATTAATTTATAATTCGCGTTACAAGCTTGTTGCCGGCATTTTTCACTCTCTAACTTCAAGTGTCTATGTGTGTGTCTTTCCAAGTACAATTTATCCAATTTGGCAGCGCCTTGGAGCAGCTGATTAAAATTATATTTGTAGCTTAACAGCTATGGTAGCGCGAGATCCGAAATTATACTTATTTACATAATTTGTTTACAAATTCTTTGGAGCTAGTCCCCAAAATCCCGGCCCCATTGAAAGTAATCCTTGACTTTCAAGAAACCGGCAATAGGGCAAGCTTATGTAAGGGTCGTCAGCAAACTCCCTTTGTGGTCTCTTCCCGGATTGGCTGCGAAGGTTCGGCCTAGATTCCGTCGTTGTGGTGTCATGTTGTCTTCATGTACTATTACCATGTCACCCACGGAAATATTTGGCGACGCCAGAGTCCAATTGCCTCTTAGCTGTAGTTCTTGAATGAATTTCAGCGACCACCGACGTCTGATTTGATCCTTGATGGCACAAACTCGTAGCCAACGCTCTAAGTTCTCCATCTTGGTGTCAGTCTCCGGCGGATCAGGTAGTGCGCGAAGGGCATCGCCAACTTAAAAGTGGCCCGTGGTGGGAGCCGACTAGTCGTTTGGATCGGAAGAAAGAGGCGACAGTGGACGAGAATTCAGAATTGCCTCGACTTCAGCGAGCGCAGTGCTGAGTTCTTTAATTGAAAGGGGCATACCATAATGTTTGATTAAGGAGACCCTTGACGCTCTTGACGGCCGATTCCCAGATGCCTCCAAAATGGGGTGCCCTGGGGGTATAAAGTGAAAATTTATAAATTCATTGTTACAAAACTGATATGATTTTTAAATGGTTTCCTTCTTGAACAGGATCTCCTTAAGCGCTTCTAACTTGTTGTTTGCTCCTGTGAAGTTAGTCGCTAAGACATCGGAAGGACGTCCTCGCCGAGCTATGAAACATTTGAGAGCACCGAGGAATGAGTCCGTTGGCAGGCTTGAGACTAACTCGATGTGTATGCCTTAATAACAAAGCAAACTAATACAGCTATATAAGCCTTGTTAGGTGGCTTGCGGCGAATACGCATGTAAATGTTTACTGGCCCGCAAAAATCAATTCCGCATTTTGAGAATGGTATCGAGGGGATAAGCCGATCCTTGGGACAAGATTTTATGTTTTTGGCTGTCGGGAATCTTCGCGTGTCCTTAACGTTCTTCTACCTTGATCAGCTCAAAATTATCGCACCTTTGAAGAAGATTTTTTAAATTGCTAAGAATATGCTTGCCCCTTTGCAGCAGGTTAAATTTCTCGTTGAAGTACTTCGTTTGTAAATTCCAAGCAAAACAATACATCGGGCGTCGAAGTTCATCTGCGGACGGTGATGAAGTGGAAGAATCGGCCAATCGAAGTATCCAGGCCACTACTAATAAACAATGGGTATGAGAGCTGATCTTGTATACGCCACCTTCCAGAAGATGGTTTGAGATGGTTGATATTGCGAATGATGTTTTCCATGAATCCATATTTACAGTTTCTACACCCGGCTCCTCTCGTTTGTCTGCTGGCCAATGCGTTTGATTCAATTGCAGAAATTTAGGCCCGTCGTAAAATCTGGACTTCACTAGCTCCGCCACCGTATAGCCTCTTGAACCTCCGAAATGCGATTGCCTACAAACGTCGATAATGTGGCTGAATGTTGACGGATCCGCTAAGTGTATGTTCTGGGGAACTGATTCGTCCCAACGAACCTTTCAGATCCATAGCTCTTGGAGTATAATTTTTGCGAATATTATGACAGGCTTTACTAAGCCTAATGGGTCAAACAATGAAGACGCAACGGACAAGATCGAGCGTTTGGAAACTATCTCCGAGTTTTTTTGGAGGAGAACCGAGAAAAGGAATAAGTCGCATCGTTGGTCCCACTTCAAGCCCAGGGTGTTAGTTACTGAATCGTCTCCCAAGTTTAGATTTTTATACCCGTTACTCGAATTTAATTTTATCAAAATCGGACGAGTATATCATATAGCTGCCATAGGAACGATCGGAAAATTGGTAGGAAAATAATATGAAACAAATTATAGCTTCGGTGTTTTTTGACATATTATCTTATACTATTGGGAATATAATTTTTTGTGTTCTTAAATTTAATAATTATAGCTGCAAGGGTATATAAGCTTCGGCTTGCCGAAGCTAACTTCCTTTCTTGTTATACCTTTGATTTCAGTCAGAAGTTTGCAACGCAGTGAAGGAGACTTTTCCAACCCCATAATTTTATCATAATCGGACGACTATATCATATAGCTGCCATAGGAACGATCGGAAAATTGGTGGGAAATTAATATGAAACAAATGAAAGCTTCGGTGTTTTTAACATATAACCTCCTAAGCTTGGAAATAACATTTTAAAATAAGTTCTGAATTTCGAAATTAATTTTATCAAAATCGGACGACTATATCATATAGCTGCCATAGGACCGATCGGAAAGTTGGTGGGAAATTAATATGAAATTAATTATATCTTCGGTGTTTTTTAACATATAACCTCCTACGCTTGGAAATAACATTTTTAAATTAGTTTTGAGTTTAATTTTATCAAAATCGGACGACTGTATCATATAGCTGCCATAGGAAACACATAACCTCCTACGCTTGGAAATAAGATTTTTTAATTAGTTCTGAATTTTGAACTTAATTTTATCAAAATTGGACTGTATCATATAACTGCAATAGGAACGATCGGAAAATTGGTGGGAAAATAATATGAAACAAATTATAGCTTCGGTGTTTTTTGACATACTATTTTATACTATTAGGAATATAATTTTTTTATTTTTAATAATTTCTAATTAAATTCAATAATTATAACTGTAAAGGTATACAAACTTACTTCCTTTATTGTTTCCCTTGAAATGAGAAAAAAGAAAATTAAGTTTTGGAAAATCAAAACTTTTGGCTTAAAAGATGAAGTAAAAAGTTGTTTTGAAAGCTCGGAATTTGAGGACAAGATAAGCGAATTAGAATTCGATGTCTAAAACATTTTAGATGTTATAGACAAAAGACTTAACATTGAAAGTAATCAGGTTAAGGAAACTATAGCTCTAAAGGCAGATACCCTTTTACTTTCGTGATTCCAAGGGATGGGATCTATTTAATGAGTTGTTTATGGAACTCATTCATACAAGAGAGGACCTTACCACTGCTCTTAAATTTAATTATCTCAAATCAGCGATAAAGGAGATGCCAAGAACGTGGTTTCCCATTTACTGCTAGGCACTGGAGATAATTATGAAGCTGCTTGCTAACCAAGCGGTATGAGAACAGATGAAAAATTTTCTCTGATCACATAAATAGGCTTATGGATTTACCCAATCTAAATTCGGAATCCAATGAGCAAATTTAAATATTTATTGACATAATTAATGAGTCAATTTATATAATTAAATGAAAGGGACAATTATCCGAAGATGTGGATGCAGTTTTTGCCCACATTATACTTCGGAAATTTAACAACGATTCTCTTAATTTATGTGAGAGTCATGTAAAAAAGACAAAGGAAATTCAGGCACTTTCTAATGTCATGGAGTTTTTAGAGCAAAGACTCAGCTCCATTTCCTCTTTTCCACAGGAAAATAAACCCTTGAGAAAAGAATTTCAAAAAAAAGCAACACAGAAAATTGTTCTTGTTGTAATTTACCAACCCATAATGTAACACAGCGTTATAAATTTAAGGGAATGGAACCAGCAGAAAGTTATGACTGGGCAAAAAAAAGACACATTTGTTTAAAGTGTCTGAGGCATTCAAGCAATGAACAGTGGACAAATGAAATTATTTGCATAATTTGCAAAAAACTGCACCACACGCTTCTTCACATTAGTAATAATGAAAAAAAAGTAAATACGTGTAGGACGACGGATTAAGCCTTATTGGCCACATCATTGATTCATGTAAAATCAGCTAGTGAAGGCTTTGAAAAACTCAGAGCACTGATTGACAGTGATTGACAAAATTATACTGAGATTAGTGGAGTTTCCTCGATATAAAATGCATATCAAAGCATAAAGTAAATTTAAACATTAAACCTTTAAAAGAAAGGAAAAATGAGTTTGTAGTGGAGGCAATTGCCCTCCCAAAATTAATGAAAGCGTTACCAATGCGCTCATTGAATATTGATAAAACGAGGGGGCAAAAGTACCCGTTAGCCGATCACGAGGTGGAGTGGCCTTAATTATAGGAGCCGATTTATATGCTAAAATTCTTCAGAAAGGAGTAATAAAGATAGACGGTCTTCTTGGTCAAAACACAGACTTTGGTTGGGAAGTGTCTGGATGCCACCACGATAGAGTGCAATGACTTGGAAAGATTTTGGGAATTGGAGGAAGAAAGTAAGGAGGATTTAGAGTCCGAAATATGTGAAGAAAATTTCACGAATACAACACACATAGACTCTTCAGGACGATATGTTGTGAAGATGCCCTTTAAGGAAGAGCAAGCCTTAGAGAAATTTAAAGGCCAAGCCATGGTATGATTTGTAAATTTGGAGAAAAAACTAACAAAAAAACAAAACCTAAAAGAACAGTGCTGCAAGTTTATGACAGAATACATGTTTTTAGGGCATATGGTTGAGGCAAACTCAGAAGGTAAATATTATTTACCACATCAAGCCGTAATTAGAGATGCGAGCTTAACCACAAAATGAAGGGTTGTTTTTGATGCGTCGGCAAAAACAACTAATAATAAATGTCGAAATGATATTATGTGGATTGGACCTAGAGTTCAAAAAGATATTTTCGACATCATTTTAAAATGGCGCAGATGGCAGTATGTAGTTTCGTCAAATAAATATAGCGGAAAGTGATCATCAATTTTTGCATGTCTTGTGGAGAGATTCTCCAAAAAATAAGACTATAAAATAACTACAGTTACCTATGGTACTGCTTCGGCTCCATATTTAGCTAAACGAGTGTTAGCGGATATAGGAGATAAATGTAAAAATCCACTAATCGGTGGAACTAAAAAAAATATTTCTATATGGATGATTTGATGACAGGATCAGACAGCATTAAAGAATCCAAAAAAAATCGTTAAACAGGTCTCATTGGAGCTCGAAAAAGTAGGGATGAATTTGAGAAAATAGATTTCGAATCATCAAGAAATTATTGAAAATGTCGAAAATGTTGGAGAAAGCAAAACATTAAGCATTGAAGAAAATGAGTTTGTAAAGGCTTAAGGACTTCAATGGAAAATTTTTAAGGATGAATTTAAGTTTTGTTGTAAATTTACAATCAGTAAAAAAATAAATAAAAGGCTAGTATTGTCGAACCTAGCCAAAATATACGATCCATTGGGATGGCTACCATCAGTTACTATTGTTGGGAAATTATTTATGCAAAGACTTTGGTTAGAGGAAATTAATTGGGATCAAGAGCTAAAGGTGAATGATATAAACAAGTGGAAGTTGTATGGAGAAAATTTCAAATTTGTTGAAAAAATTAGGATTCCGAGATGGATAAAAACACATGTAAATTTTTCAGTTCAGCTTCACGGTTTTGCAGATGCTACTGAAAAAGCGTTAGCGGCAGTTGTATATGCAAAAGTAGAGGAATCGGTCACGTTAATAGCTAGTAAAAGTAAAGTAAATCGTAAGAAAAATATAAAGACTTTTCCTAAGTTACAGCTTTGCGCAGCCCATTTTTTAAGTAAACTAATGCAAAGAACAAAGGAATCAATTTCAGACATAGCAGAAAGTTTTGCATGGAGTGATTCCACCATTACATTAGCTTGGATACGTAATGGGAACTGCAAAGATAAGATTATTAAACGTAGAACTAATGATATTAAACAAGGAAGAACGTGTCGAGTACCTCGACTATCAGATATCCGTTACTCAGCTAAAGGGACCAAAAGGAAATGGAGATATGCAAGCAGCAAAGCGAGATTGAAATGCGCCACCTACCGGCGGTAGACAGACTTAAGCGTTGTGGGCGTTAGAATGGGCAAGGCAAATTTTTCCGAGATGGATAAAAACACATGTAAATTTTTCAGTTCAGCTTCACGGCTTTTTAGATGCTTCTGAAAATTCGTTCGCGGCAGTTTTATATGCAAAAGTAGAAGAATCGGTCACGTTAAAAGCTAGTAAAAGTAAAGTAAATCGTAAGAAAAATATAAAGACTTTTCCTAAGTTACAGCTTTGCGCAGCCCATTTTTTAATTAAACTAATGCAGAGAACAAAGGAATCAATTTCAGACATAGCAGAAAGTTTTGCATGGAGTCATTCCACCATTACATTAGCTTGGATACGTAATGGGAACTGCAAAGATAAAATTATTAGACGTAGAACTGATGATATTAAACAAGGAAGAACGCTATAGTCGAGTACCTCGACTATCAGATACCCGTTACTCAGCTAAAGGGACCAAAGGAAAATGGAGATATGCAAGCAGCAAAGCGAGATTGAAATGCGCCACCTACCGGCGGTAGACAGATTTAAGTGTTGTGGGCGTTAGAATGGGCGTGGCAAATTTTTTTTTTTGGATCAATCGATAGATATTGACGAGACCAATACATTTCAGTTAAAATTTTTTATCTAGCTTGAAAATTGTGTGCGCCACAGGCTTGGGCGGCTTGTGGGCGTTAGAGTTGGCGTGGCATATTCGCATAAAAAACTTGCGCTGCGTACAAGGCTACGGAATCTCAATCTAAGATCCCAATTCTCTATCTTTGATAGTTTCCGAGATATCCACGTTCATATTTACGATTTTTTGAAGTTTGTGGCCGGTTTTTTTGGTCAATCGATAGGTATTGACAAAAGCAATACATTTCAGTTAAAATGTTTTCTCTAGCATCAAAACTATAGGAGCCACAGTTTTGGGCGGTTTGTGGGCGTTAGAGTGGGCGTGGCACTCTGCTGAAACAAACTTGCGCTGCGTAAGAAGCTCAGGAATCTTCACACCAAGTCTCAAGAGCCTTGCTCTTATAGTTTCCGAGATTTCAGCGTTCATCCGGACAGACAGACGGACATGGCTAGATCGACTCGGCTAATGATCCTGATCAAGAATATATATACTTTATGGTGTCGGAAACGCTTCCTTCTGCTTGTTACATACTTTCCGACGAATCTAGTATACCCTTTTACTCTACGAGTAACGGGTATAACTATTGTCTGATAAGTTTCCTCTACCTAGAATTGATGACATTTTAGACCAACTAGGTAGAGCTAAATATTTTTCATGTCTCGACTTAATGTCAGGTTTTCACCAAATCGAGCTAGAAAAAAGCTCTAGAGATATAACGTCCTTCTCAACAAGCAATGGTTCGTATCGCTTCACGTAATTTCCATTCGGCTTAAAATTAGCACCAAACTCTTTTCAGAGAATGATGACTATAGCATTCTCTGGACTAGATCCTTCTCAAGCATTCCTTTACATGGACGATATAATAGTCATTGGTTGTTCCGGAAAACATATGCTTAAAAAAGTATCTGATGTTTTTGAGAAATGTAGGAAATACAACCTGAAGTTACATCCTGAAAAATGCTAATTTGTTATGCATGAAGTCACTTTTCTGGACATAAATGCACTGATAAAGGAATCTTGCCCGACGTCAAAAAATACGACGTCATAAAAAATTATCCAGTCCCACTCGATGCGGACAGCGCTAGAAGACTTGTTGCATTCTGCAATTATTACAGACGTTTTATTAAAAACTTTGCCGACTATTCTCGTCACATAACTAAGTTATGCAAAAAAAATTTAAAATTTGAATGGACAGCTGGCTGCCAGCATGCGTTCGAGCATCTTAAATCGGCTTTAATTTAATCAACATTGTTACAATACCCAGATTTCAGTAAAGAATTTTACATAATAACAGATGCTAGTAAGCAAGCTTGTGGAGCAGTCTTAACTCAAAACAAAAATGGACTCCAACTCCCAGTTGCAAACGCATCAAGATCGTTTACAAAGGGTGAAAGTAACAAAAGTACAACGGAACAAGAACTTACAGCAATTCATTGGGCAATAACACACTTCAGTTGGAACAGTAGAAAGAAGTCACAGAACATTTAATGAATACATACGCTCATACATATCGATTGATAAAAATGATTGGGACGTATGGTTAAAATATTTCGTATACTGCTTCAACAACACACCCTCAATGGCACATGATTACTGTCCATATGAGTTCGTTTTTGGCAAATCATCGAAATTGCCAAAACAATTTAATACCATAAAAAAACATAGAGCCTATATATAACATAGATGATTATGCTAGAGAGAGTAAATATAGATTAGAAATAGCACATAAAAGAGCTAGAACTATGATAGACGAAAAACAAAGAATTTTATGTCCTTATGGCTAATGACATAGATATATCTATAGGAGATAAAGTTTTATTGAAAAATGAAACAGGACATAAGCTGTATTCTAAATATACTGGTAGAAAGATTAGAAGATAACGAAAATATAACAATTTCAAGCAATAACAAGGAAGAACGCTATAGTCGAGTACCTCCACTATCAGATACCCGTTACTCAGCTAAAGGGACTAAAGGGAAATGGAGATATGCAAGCAGCAAAGTGAGATTGAAAGCCGCCACCTACCGGCGGTAGACAGATTTAAGCGTTGTGGGCGTTAGAGTGGGCGTGGCAACATTTTTTTTGGATCCATCGATAGGTATTGACGAGACCAATACATTTCAGTTAAAATGAAGTCAAAGACTTCATTGATCAGAATTCTGGACTCATGTGGTCATGCGGATCCTGCAAGGAAATGGTTGTTGAGATGAGCGGCTTTATGAAGCAGACTCGAGACAGCCTTTTGAATCTCTCTGGTGCTTTTAAACAGCTCAATGAGGGGTTCAATTCCGTTTGTGCCCAATTTAATAATAAAAAATTACTAACTGAGTCGCCTAAACGTAAAAAAACCAGCTTAGCGGCAGTTAATACGGTCACGGTATCCACCCCAAATCCGAACTTGGTGGCTGCAGCAGTCTCTGTTAACACTGTGGTATGTGAACCTACTGCGCCTATGGATACAGCTGTTTCAGGTGAAGTCACTGCTTCTCGAAGTCGGGTGGTAAAGAAACCTTCAGTGCCGGCTACGGTGCCGACCGTACCTATAGGTACAGAAGTTACCGTTTCTGGCTCTCAGCTTAGTGAGGTGCAATCTGCTGCTGGGGGACGTAAGAAATTATCGGTTGTTCCGCATAGGAAACAATTATTTGTTTCGAGATTCACCCCAGATACCACATCTGAGGATGTTTTGGAATTTATTCGTGAAAAATTCCCATCCGAGAATATTTCAGTTGAACAATTTAGATTTTCATATGCTCGTAGTATATCGTCTTTTAAAATATTTGCTCCGCCTGATGTGTTTAAGGTACTACTTTTTGAAAGCTTTTGGCTTAATGATGATTTAGTAATAAAAGAATTTGTTCCCAATAAACCGAGAACAAATAACAGACCTTCCACTGCGCCAAAAAACTAAAAAGTTTATTTTTGGCTTATCAAAATGTTAGGGGACTAAATATGAAGCTACCCAAGCTTTATGCTGACTCCTCTGCATTTACTGCTGATATTTTGGCTTTTACGGAAACTTGGCTGAAACCAGAGATATCTGACAATGAAGTTCTGTCTAACAATTTTAATGCCTATAGGACCGATCGCTCCTCACGTAGGGGAGGCGGTGTGCTGATTGCCGTTAGCACTAGCCTAACATCCGAGAGAATTCACTCTGATACTCCTAATGAAATTGAATTTGTTAGTGTGAAAGTTTCCTTGCAATCATTTTCAATATTTGTTACATGTTCCTATATTCCACCTGGCTCTGACTTAATAATTTATGAGCACCACCTGTCTGCGATAAAATCTGTTCTATCCCTTCTTTCTAACAGTGACCTTTTGATTGTTTTGGGTGACTTTAATCTCCCGGATATTTCTTGGTCTCCTCCTACTGACTCACTAGTCGCTATACCTCTATCCGCCCATGATTTTGTAGATGGTCTTCTAGAATTATCGTTACAGCAAGTAAGCTTTATACGGAATTCATTAAATAGACAACTAGATCTCGTGTTTGTTTCAGACCCGTCTGAAGTCACGGTATCTAGAATTGACGCTCTTGTTGTACCTGAAGACCGATATCATCCAACAATGGAATTGACAATCTGCCTCCCATGCGTTGATACCCTCTCTCCTTTAGTTTCTCAAACTAAAGTGAGATGTTTCCGAAAATGTAACTATAAAAAACTTAACGACATGATTTCTCAATATAATTGGACAGAATTGTACAATTGTATGGATATTGAAAGTGCCACTGAACACTTCTATATAGTGTTAAATACCTTTTTTAATGAATGCGTTCCTGATAGGTTTCCTTCAAAGACAAACAGGCCACCTTGGTTTACCAATGCGCTTCAAAGACTTAAAAACCTTAAGACAAACACTTATAAAAAGTATAAGAAATCGGGTAAGCCATCTGATTTTTCGAAATATGTGGTGGCTCGATCGGATTTTAATGTTCTCAATAGTCATTGCTATTTTATGTATTTAAGTCGATGTAAATTTGAATTTTCAAATGATCCGAAGCAGTTTTATAACTTTGTCAATGCCAAGCGTAAGTCGTCAGCATTGCCTTCATCGGTACGTTTTAACTCAATGGAGGCATCGACGGATTCTGAAATTGCTGATTTATTTGCCGAGTTTTTCCAAACTACTTATAGTTCGGCTGCTTGGTCAAATTCTAACTACCCTAATCCCTTAAATAAGGCAAATTGTATCTTTACCCCTGAAATTACGGAAATTTCTCTCGTAAGAGACTTAGAAAAAACAACGCCAACTTATTCTCCCGGTCCTGATGGACTCCCCGGGTGTGTGCTTAAGTTTTGTGCGTCAACCATATGTAAACCGATTCTTAAACTTTTTAATTTGTCTATTTCATCGTCAGTTTTTCCTACTATCTGGAAGGACTCTTTTATCATTCCACTTCACAAAAAGGGTGCGAAGGCGGATGCCCAGAATTACAGAGGTATTTCTAAATTGTCGGCAATTCCTAAAGCATTTGAACGTATTATTACTTCTCATTTGCAACATTTATGTTACTCGCTAATATCACCGTGTCAGCATGGTTTTGTTAAGCGAAGATCGACCACCACCAATCTTCTGGAATTGTCATCTATTGTAATTAATGGATTTAAGAATAAAATGCAGACTGACGTTATATACACAGATTTTAGTAAGGCCTTTGACTCTGTCAACCACTCTCTTCTCTTATTTAAATTAAATCAGCTTGGGTTTCCATGTAATCTATTAACTTGGATTTCAAGTTATTTGAATGGTAGGACTCAGAGGGTTATATTCAAGAACTCTGCCTCAAAACTGATCTATGTGACATCTGGAGTGCCTCAGGGTAGTCATTTGGGCCCTTTGCTGTTTACTTTGTTAATTAACGATCTTCCCTCTATCATAACACACTCTCGTGTACTAATGTATGCTGATGATGTTAAGCTTTGTTTATCACATAATGATATAGCGTCGAGTTTCAACTTACAGTCAGATATTGATTGTTTTCAGGGATGGTGTGAGTATAACCTTTTAAATTTGAACTGCCTTAAATGCAACTTTATGACTTTTCATAGGGGTACTCCAACTTTTGTTAGTTACTCTCTTAAAAATACGCCACTCGACCGCATATATTCAGTTAATGACTTAGGCGTTCTTCTGGACCCAAAACTTAAATTTGACTGCCACATAATGTCCACTGTCAGCAAGGCCATGAGTGTTCTTGGGTTTATAAAGCGTTGGTCAAAAGAATTTGATGACCCTTATACAACCAAATTATTATTTACCTCCCTTGTCCGTCCTATTTTGGAATACTGTTCTTCAGTTTGGAGTCCACAATATCAAGTGCACATTGACCGTATTGAGTCGGTACAAAAAAAATTTCTTCTTTTTGCCCTTCGTAGTTTGAACTGGGATCAAAACGTAAGGCTACCTTCCTATCAGAGTAGATTACTATTGCTTAATTTACCTACCCTTGCAAATCGTAGAACAATGCTTGGTACTATTTTTATGCAAAATCTTATAAGAGGTGATATTGATTCTGTAGAACTTGTAAACCGCCTAACTTTCAATGTTCCTGTTAGACTTACACAAAATTATTATCCCCTAAATTTGCCACGATGTACATCTAATTTTTGTCTGCACGAGCCCTTTCGCGTCCTATGTAATAATTATAATAACCTTTATCATTTACTTTGCACTTCAACTTCTATCCCGGTATTAAAAACTAATATTTTAACTCATTTGCTTCTTTCTTAGATGCTTCTTTTATTTTCATTTGTGTTCCGTCTCTATTTGTTTATTGTATCTTCCTCGCGAACTCGTATTTTTGCCCAAATTGATAAAAGGGCCCCGCACGTAACAAGCACGTGCTTGGTGTCGTTGGGCCACTTGTTTGTACTGCTCGTAGTGCATCAACGTCCATCAATAATAAAAAATTTTTTATCTAGCATGAAAATTGTGGGCGCCAATTATTATTATTATCTAGCCGATCTTAAATCGGGTTTGACTCTGCCAAGTGCCCGACGCTCAATCCTGTTGCCTTGCGGTCGGGATCACCATCCATCCTTATCCATGTCGTTGTGACCTATCCTTATGATTGTCCTTTCCGCGTGGCGTATGGATGACTCTCGCTTCGGCCTGACGCTTACTCCTTTCGCCTTTTATCTGTTGTAAGTCATCTGATGTTTCTGCTGTCTGCTCGTTTTGTTGTCGCTTGAGCTCTCCAACGTGAACGGTCCGTTCTTTCTTTGAATGTGTGTGGCGTATTTTGCAGATCACCGGCCGGTGGACTCTGATGTGCTCACTGCTAGCATAATCTCCGGCCATTTCTCGTCCAAGTTTCTCTGGTCCTGCCCTGCGAATTGCGCAATCATGGTCTTGACTGTTCTGTTCGCTCGTTCGGTCGGATTCTCCTGTGGTGTGTGCAAGTCTCGCATTTTCTTACATGGACCCGAGCGTCTCCATGCATGCCGGCTAGTAGTATCTGGCTGCCAACCGTGCAATTGTCCCCCGGCTTCCCGCCGATGGTTCGTCGGGGTTTTCCCTCAACACTGTTTCCCGTAGTGACTTGGGGACGCACATCTTCCAGGACGCGACGTCTTCACCGCTTGCTCTGTGTGGTATGTTTCTGTACAGTGTCTCACCATCCATAACATAGTCCGGGTACTTCTACGGTTGGGTCCTTATGTCCTTGATCCAGCAGCACCCTCCTGAAACTATTGTCGCCGTTGCCTCCTTTAATCCTCGTAGCGTCTCTGATAGTGTTTGACTTGATAATGCGTCGGCCACCACGTTTAGCTGACCCTTTCTGTATCTCAAAGTCGTACTGTTGTAGCTCCAGGGCCCATCTGGCGATCCTTCCTGAAGGGCATTCGACGCTTTTCGACCTTAAAGTGAGGCCTTCCAGATATGGCCTGAGCTTTTGGATCGCCTAGACGATCTCCGTTGTTGAATAGTTTTTTTTCGCGCCGTTCAGAGTTCGGTTCGAATAGAAGATTACTCTTTCGCCCTTTTCGGGGTCCTGGGTCAGTATTGCTCCGATGCCGTAGTCGCTGGCATCTGTTTGCAGCACGAAAGTTCTACTGAAGTCCGGGTATGCTAACACCGGGTCTGCCACGGGTCTTGCCTTTACTTCCTCAAACGCCATTTGGTGCTCCAGTGTCCACTTCCACTTGCTGCCTTTGCGTAGCAGGTCGTTCAGGGGCTTGACAATTCCGAAAAATCTGGTACAAACCGGCGGTACCACGACGCTACTTCTAGGTATTCCCAGAGCTCTTTGACGGTCGATAAGCGTGCGACCGATCACTTTTATGTCATCCTGGTAAGGGAATGCGTGAGGTGACATCTCGGGGCCAATTACTTGGTCCAAAGCCCGCTGAAACTTTGCCGACGCCGAGTGGAGTCCGAACGGCATTACCCTCCACTCGAATAGACCTTTTCCTGGTACCGTGAAAGCCTGCTATTTTCTTCCAGTGGGATCTGCCAGTATCCATCCTTCAGGTCCAAACTGCTGATGTACCGCGCTTCCCTTAGTTGATCGAGGATGTAGTTTATGCGGGGCATTGGGTAGGCATCCTTCACTGACTTCGCGTTGGTCTTTCTGAAGTCGACACACAGTCTCCACAGTTTTCTTTTTCACCATTACGATGGGAGAGCTGTATGGGCTCTTTGAATGCTCTATGAACCCCATTTAGAGAAGCTCGTCCATCTTTGCGTTTATTTCCCCTTGAATTTTTGGGTTCTTGGGGTATGTAACGAACACACTCTATGAGCGTTGTCCACCCTAACACCTCTGTCTACGCCTTGACCGGCCTGCTCAGGGAGATGGGTGTGGGTTTGTGTTAAGATGAAACAAGAGTGTCACAGAACTAACAATAGTAGACAGAGAGACGGTAACGATAAGGATTTTTAACCCATCGGCTAAGATTCAGACGAGAGACTGTACCTATCCAAGACGGAGGCCAAGATGTTATTGGCCACCTTCTATACCCACCCTACCTGTGAAGTCTCATTAGACTCCACCCTTAAAACAACCGCTGCGGTGCATCCTCTAAGGTGCCCTCAAAAGATCACAAATTAATTCATCTTAAATTTCATTTAATACGGCAAAAACGATAATATGGTTCATGGTTCTTAATACTACAAAATCCTAGCACTAAAACCTTAAGACTAAGCGTTCTTTACGCCAAAAGACTCTCTATATGATCGTGGGTTAGTACAAGATTATCAAATAGGAAAAAGAAATGGATATTTTGTTTACGTTAAATTATTACGAAACTGATTACATATTTTATCGATATGCGGCAAACTTATTCAAAAATTACAGTGAAGCACTTAGGCGGATTACGTTAAATTATATAAGTGCAAACGATTCTTAATTAATATTTATCAATACGCGAATGTGGGAAATTTACATGTATATATTAGTACCAAAAGTGTTCGGGCTCAGACAAGAATGAATATATATATGTAGAAATGTAAAAGATTTACGGCTATGCCGTACTTACGAACTCTCCAACGAAGTCAGCAGGCCTGATGACGATCGATGTGCGCTGTAGAATAGTTTAATTTAGGTGTATACTATGTCTTAAGCACACACGCAAGTATAATGGCTAAATAGGAATCGTAAATTAAATTAGAAACTTGTCGTACAAATATTTAGAATAAGAAAATTAAACTACAATCGCTTTAGCGATACAAAAACGAGTTGGCAGTCCCGGTCAAAATTAACTGGAAGCCAGAATTGGAACTCAAATTCCAATTGGGATGCGGCATCCGCCTCCGCTGTCTTGCCCGAATTACGCCGAATCGGTTCTGAGCTGCCTAGCCGCTCACTTTGCTTTACGCTTAGCGCAGACGAACGTTCCACCCGGCTCCACCCTAATGCTTGACATCCGCGACGCTCCTACGCTCCCCAATGAGCTCCGCGCGGCGATGGTGACGTGGCTGCTGGTGATGTCTGCTGGCGTCTCTGCCGATGTCCTCTACGCTGTTTCTTGTCTTGCGTGTCCTTAGGCTACCACCGTTCCGGGACTTGCCGAACCGCTGGGCTTCTCCAGGACAACGCCTCTTGAATGCCTCAACGGATCGATCGCTCGCCCTTCCTGACTGGTAGCTTGGCGTTTCCGGCACTTGGGGTTTTTCGCACTAGCTGTTCGGGAACGTCGCCGGTAATCGCAGGGCTCTCAGGACAACGCTTCTTAAAACCACAAATCGATCCACCGCTCGTCCTTCGCAACAGGTCCTTCTTGTTCGGGCAAGGTATGCAGGGTCTTAGACAACTTTCCCCACCGGGCTCACGGTTCCTCGTCGCAGGTCTCTTTCGCTTGACTCTGGCAGACCCGCCGGGCGATTCGCCAGGGTGTGGTCGTGACAAAGTTGGAAACCAAACGCCTTGACTTAACCTTGTGATGCCTTCCGGACCTCAGCCACTTTTGTCTCAATTCGGAGATTCCTGACGTCCCAATCCCGAAGGTCTCGACGTTGCGATCTTGCTCCTTGTAGGCATGCCACGGCGCTGCTTTCGACGATTCGCCTTGTAGCTCCCTTGTAGTTTACTCGGTTGACTGACTGTTCACTTTGGTATCTTGACTGATCTTGATGGTTTGACTTCTCGTGATCGACTGATCCAGCTGCCAGCGCTCTGCGGCCTTATATAGAGCCTCCGGGAACCGTTATTTCCCTTTTGCGCACGGCCCGCTGAATCTCTCCACTCCGGGTTCAAAGTCCGTGGTCTCCAAACTCTCTCATTTTCCATCCTTGGTCTCCCAACTCTCTTATTCTCACACATTGGTCTCCAAACTCTCATCTTCTCCAACCTCGGTCTCCGATCTCTCTTCCTCTCCAACCGCCCCTCGCCGCGCCGTTTCTTATTCGCCGCGTATCTGGTAAGCGGTCGGCCATCTGTTGTTGCTGCTGCTGGAATTTGTGGGGAGTTATTCAACTCCTCCCAAAGCGTCCAAATTCAGATAAGTTAGATATACAAATTATTCCTAATTTGCTTAACGTACATAAATAAATAAAAATATACATAAATTAAATTATATGTTGTCCGACAAGACCATTAAGCTCTTGCAGAAGCAGTCTGAGTTAACTCGGCGGAGCAGTTTCAATAATTTTTGGACCTACAAAAGGTTTTTATATATATCCATAGTGTTTTGCTGAAGATCGGGGTAGTTGAGAACGAAAATTTTCACATCAAAACATTATGATGCGATGATGATGATACTTGCTTAACTAAAGATAGAGTATGAAAAGGACTCAGTTAGACCTGGAAGTAGTAAGGTAAAAATGGCAGAAATATGCGAAATTAAAACCACTTCGAGGTCTGCTAAGTTGAAGAATGATTTTGAAATCAATGTTGGGCATTTAAGGAAGAATCTCGAGGAACCCTTTAGTAATTTAAATTGCGATATGTTTATACCCATGCAGAGGGAAACTCTTAAAAAAGTCTTCTTTCTTTTGCAGGTAGTATATAAGTCGGAACCAGCCGGATCGGACAACTATATCTTATATCATAGGAATAATCGAAAAAAAAAATTACAACAAATTATATCTTTGGTGTTTTTATACCCTTGCAGAGGGTATATTGATTTCAGTCAAAAGTTTGCAACGCAGTGAAGGAGACGTTTCCGACCCCATAAAGTATATATATTCTTGATCAGCATGACTAGACGAGTCGATCTAGCCATGTCCGTCTGTCCGTCTGTCCGTCCGTTTCTACGCAAACTAGTCTCTCAGTTTTAAAGCTATCGGACTGAAACTTTTCCAAAAGTCTTATATCTTTTGCAGGTAGTATATAAGTCGGAACCAGCCGGATCGGACAACTATATCTTATAGCTCCCATAGGAATAATAGGAAAAACAAATTATAAAAAATTATATCTTTGGTGTTTTTTAGCATATAACCTCCTAAGCTTGAAAATAACATTTTAAAATTAGTTTTGAATTTCGAATTAAATTTTATCAAAATCGGAAGACTATATCATATAGCTGCCATAGGAACGGTCGTAAAATTGGTGGGAAAATAATATGAAACAAATTATAGCTTCGGTGTTTTTTAGCATATAACCTCCTTCGCTTGGAAATAACATTTTTTAATTAGTTCTAAATTTCGAATTTAATTTTATCAAAATCGGACGACTATATCATATAGCTGCCATAGGAACGATCGGAAAATTGGTGGAAAAATAATATGAAACAAATTATAGCTTCGGTGTTTTTCAACATATAACCTCCAACGCTTGGAAACAACACTTTTTAATTAGTTCTGAATTTCGAATTTAATTTTATCAAAATCGGACGACTATATCAAATAGCTGCAATAGGAACGATCGGAAAATTGGTGGGAAAATAATATGAAACAAATTATAGCTTCGGTGTTTTTCAACATATAACCTCCAACCCTTGGAAATAATTTTTAAATTAGTTCTGAATTTCGAATTTAATTTTATCAAAATCGGACGAGTATATCATATAGCTGCCATAGGACCGATCGGAAAATTGGTAGGAAAATAATATGAAACAAATTATAGCTTCGGTGTTTTTATACCCTTGCAGAGGGTATATTGATTTCAGTCAGAAGTTTGCAACGCAGTGAAGGAGACGTTTCCGACCCCATAAAGTATATATATTCTTGATCAGCATGACTAGACGAGTCGATCTAGCCATGTCCGTCTGTCCGTCTGTCCGTCTGTCCGTCCGTTTCTACGCAAACTAGTCTCTCAGTTTTAAAGCTATCAGGCTGAAACTTTCCCAAAAGTCTTATATCTTTTGCAGGTAGTATATAAGTCGGAACCAGCCGGATCGGACAACTATATCTTATAGCTCCTATAGGAATAATCGGGCAAAAAAATTCAAAAAAATTATATCTTTGGTGTTTTTTAGCATATAACCTCCTAAGCTTGGAAATAACATTTTTTAATTAGTTCTGAATTTCGAATTTAATTTTATCGAAATCGGACGACTATATCATATAGCTGCCATAGAAACGATCGGAAAATTTGTGGAAAAATAATATGAAACAAATTATAGCTTCGGTGTTTTTCAATATATAACCTTCAACGCTTGGAAATAACATTTTTTAATTAGTTCTGAATTTCGAATTTAATTTTATCAAAATCGGACGACTATATCATATAGCTGCCATAGGAACGATAGGAAAATTGGTAGGAAAATAATATGAATCAAACTATAGCTTCGGTGTTTATTAACATATAACCTCCTACGCTTGGAAATAATATTTTTTTATTAGTTCTGAATTTCGAATTTAATTTTATCAAAATCGGACGACTATATCATATAGCTGCCATTGGAACGATCGGAAAATTGGTAGGAAAATAATATGAAACAAACTATAGCTTCGGTGTTTTTTGACATATTATCTTATACTATTGGGAATATCATTTTTTGTGTTTTTAAATTTAATAATTATAGCTGCAAGGGTATATAAGCTTCGGCTTGCCGAAGCTAACTTCCTTTCTTGTTTTTTGTGTTTTTAAATTTAATAATTATAGCTGCAAGGGTATATGTTTGTGTCTAACCGAAGTAGACACCTGCAGGACGATCGCGTCGCGGCAATGGTAACGATGGTTACTGCAATGCCGGACCACAGGCGATGCTGAACTGCGCTGAGGTTGAGCTAACGTGGTTAGCTGCTAGTTGAGATAGTGTATTACGAGCCCTATTCCCAGAGGTAGGAAGTAGAACCGCGGAGTTATGAGGTGTGTTGATAACTGATTTATTCTTCATTTGATACCTGCTTATATTCTACTAAGAACACGGAAGCTTAGTGTAATGGTTAGTGAAAGAAGCTATATTCTAAAGTAGGTCAGGGAATTATGATTACGGTAGCAGTTGCGTAGTTGGCTCGGCTGACACCGCAAATGTGCTGACTGCATTGGCGGGTCAGCGTATCGTTGTGACGGTGAGATGGTGAGTTAGTGCGACATATAATATGCTGACCAGCAATTCTCATCTGCAGTGAGTGCTACTGAGCGCCTGGTACTGTTCCCAACTTGGCTACTGCTTGATTTGTTGGGTGTGGTCATGTTGAGTACCTTTGGGTACGAACATTCTCCCCCCCATTGAGGGGTACCCTCAATTAAAGGCGTGATGTCGGTCAGCCCTTGGCCGAATTGTATAGAAAGCACCTAACAAATCATTGACCAAGGGGGATCTTCCTTCAACTGCGGCGGTTCCTGTTTGTGATTCAGGTCCTTCACATCTTCTTGATGCTGCTTAACACTCCCCTTTGCGATAAAATTTACATTACCGTGGGGACTGAAATTGTGCCCTCGTAGAATTTGATCATTTGGCACGTCTATGGTATGTGGACGTTCTGCAACAAAACTAAGATCTTTCTTGGTTAAGTTTAGAAATGTTGAACCAAAGTCAGCCTTCTTGTAGGTTTTGAATTGATGAGACGTCGGTTCTATATTCATCGGATTTTTATCTTTCGTTGGCTCATAAGCAGCGTTCGGTCCTGCAAAATCATCTCTGTTTTCTATTAGATTGGGGTTGATTTCCGTATCAGATGAGGTTTCTTTATTGAGATAACCTGTGATGACATAACCAAGCCTTGTTCCTTGTGCCAAAGGTTTATTAGGTCCTAGTTCAAGACGTTCACCGGTAATTACACGAGAAAATACTTCAACCCCTAAAGTTAGGTCAATGGGTCCTGGTTACCGAAAGTCAGGATCTGCTAACGGCAGTCCCTCGGGAATATTAAGATCGGTTGTAATCGGTACTGACGGTTGGTCTGTAATGACTGTGGGCATAATAAATACCTCTAATAGTTTTTCAAACCCTGATGTACAGGATGAGAGCTTTAGTGTTGATCTAATTGCTGTTGATATCTTTCCTCCGATTCCAGATATTTCAATCGGTGACCTTTGTTTAAGAGATAGCAGATCTGCCATTCTCCTTGAAATAAGATTCACCTGTGATCCACCATCTATTACAGCGCGACATGTTTGTAATTGACCGTTTGGCCCTTGTAATGAGACCTTGGCGGTCGCGAGCAAAGTATATCCTCCTACGTGGTCGTAGCCTGCAACGGTTACTGCGCCGGCCACTGGATTGCTAGTCGTTCCTTGGTGTAACAGTGAATGATGCCGTTGCTGGCAGACTCGACAAATGGTCGGTGATCCACAGTTTTCAACCTTATGAGCTGTAGACAAACAATTTGTGCATGCTCCTACTTGAATAATGGCTTGGCGCCGTGTTTTGGGGTCCATTTCCTGGAAACGGCTGCATGCTCTAATATGATGTGGTCCTAGATGACAAATCTTACAGCTCTCTTCGTTGTGAACTGACTGATAGCGGAGTGTTGCTGTGGGTTGAGCGCTTATCGTCTCCAGCATGCAAGCGCGCCGCTCAATAAACGTCAGTACACTCCATAACGTTGGAATTTCCGTTGGTGCATCCGCTGAATTTTCAAGAGCAGCTAGAGACTGGTGGTCTAGTTTTCTTCTGATAAGAAAACAAAGGATTGGATCCCAGGATTTTGTGCTGATATCAAGGTTTTTAAGACTACTCATTGAATTTTTTATAGTGTCATGCAAGGCCCTTAGTTGGCGCGAGGAGCCGTCTATAGGCTTATGGTCAATCATTTTTGCAATGGCGGCGAATACTAGTATTTTTCCGTTCTGGTACCTGGCCTTAAAACGCAACCAGGTGTCGTCATAGCCACCCTGTGAGAAGGCTGTGTCTGTCAAGACGTTTCTCGCTTCACCACGAAGCGAACTCTGTAGAATATGTAGTTTTTGACTGGCCGAATATGGTTTGTTATGTACCAATTCCACAAAGAGATCATGGAACCGTGGCCAGTCTAGATACTCGCCGTTGAACTCCGGAATGCTAATTGGCGGAAGTGCCAAGTTTAGGCTCATTGGCGCGTCGTTTTCTCGTAGCAGGATCATTTCGTATTCCTCGTATAATGTGTGGAATTGGGCTAGCTCTGCTTCTGCCAGAGCTGCGGCCCCAGGTGTGCTATCCAATTCGTCGTGGGCTTGCCTTAGTAAAGCCCAATGGAGATCCAGGTGCCTTTGTAGGGCTGGGGTGACGGTTGGGGCGTTCGAGGCTAATGTTAATAATGACTCCAATTCGTTGCATCTTCTCTGCAACTGTCGGATCACCGTGTCAATTGTGGAATCTCCTTTGACTTGATCTCTTGTTGCGAGCTTGATGTTGGTCGAAGTTCGTCTGGGGGCCTTCGGAAGCTCGCTTCCAGTCGGCATGTTGTCCAGAAAGATATTCTGATATTTTTCGACCAGCTCTTTAAGTGCTACTAGTCGTGAAGAGTACTCACTTCCAGTGGGTAGTGCCGCTTGCTGGACTTCTTCATCTAGGTCGCAAAACTGCTGCCAGAGATCGTTTAACTGAGTTAGCTTACCGGAATAATAGCCGTCTCGGTGGCGTCGGTCGGCAGAATCCTTGCCATAATTCTTAATGAGCTGTTGGATTTTCCCTTGCAGCTCGTTTTGGGTGTCTAGTAATCGATTGTGTAAATCGATTCTTGTGTGACTTGTTTCCTCAATGAATGAAGTAGACATATTGTGTGTCTTGGAAACAAAGAATCTTGTGGAGCTGGATGAAGCTGAGTATCCTGTGAAGCTGGAAGAAGCTGAGTATCCTGTTAAGCTGGATGAAGCTGAAGTTCCTGTGACGCTGAAAGAAGAAGCGAATCCTGTGAAGCTGCATTAAGCCGAGTTCCTGTGACGCTGGAAGAAGAAGCGTATCCTGTGAAGCTGGATGAAGCTGAAGTTCCTGTGACGCTGGAAGAAGAAGCGAATCCTGTGAAGCTGGATTAAGCTGAAGTTCCTGTGACGCTGGAAGAAGAAGCGTATCCTGTGAAGCTGGATGAAGCTGAAGTTCCTGTGACGCTGGTAGACGAAGCGTATCCTGTGAAGCTGGATTAAGCTGAAGTTCCTGTGACGCTGGAAGAAGAAGCGTATCCTGTGAAGCTGGATTAAGCTGAAGTTCCTGTGACGCTGGAAGACGAAGCGTATCCTGTGAAGCTGGATGAAGCTGAAGTTCCTTTAGTGGGAAGGGGGTTGCTTGAGTGTGATCCTTTGTTGTTAAAGGATCACGTCGGGGTTACCAATGTTTGTGCCTAACCGAAGTAGACACCTGCAGGACGATCGCGTCGCGGCAATGGTAACGATGGTTACTGCAATGCCGGACCACAGGCGATGCTGAACTGCGCTGAGGTTGAGCTAACGTGGTTAGCTGCTAGTTGAGATAGTGTATTACGAGCCCTATTCCCAGAGGTAGGAAGTAGAACCGCGGAGTTATGAGGTGTGTTGATAACTGATTTATTCTTCATTTGATACCTGCTTATATTCTACTTAGAACACGGAAGCTTAGTGTAATGGTTAGTGAAAGAAGCTATATTCTAAAGTAGGTCACGGAATTATGATTACGGTAGCAGTTGCGTAGTTGGCTCGGCTGACACCGCAAATGTGCTGACTGCATTGGCGGGTCAGCGTATCGTTGTGACGGTGAGATGGTGAGTTAGTGCGACATATAATATGCTGACCAGCAATTCTCATCTGCAGTGAGTGCTACTGAGCGCCTGGTACTGTTCCCAACTTGGCTACTGCTTGATTTGTTGGGTGTGGTCATGTTGAGTACCTTTGGGTACGAACAGTATATAAGCTTCGGCTTGCCGAAGCTAACTTCCTTTCTTGTTTGACATATTATCTTATACTATTGGGAATATAATTTTTTGTGTTCTTAAATTTAATAATTATAGCTGCAAGGGTATATAAGCTTCGGCTTGCCGAAGCTAACTTCCTTTCTTGTTATACCTTTGATTTCAGTCAGAAGTTTGCAACGCAGTGAAGGAGACTTTTCCAACCCCATAATTTTATCATAATCGGACGACTATATCATATAGCTGCCATAGGCAGCTCGGAATTTGAGGACAAGATAAGCGAATTAGAATTCGATGTCTAAAACATTTTAGATGTTATAGACAAAAGACTTAGCATTGAAAGTAATCAGGTTAAGGAAACTATACCTCTAAAGGCAGATACCCATTTATTTTCGTGATTCCAAGGGATGGGATCTATTTAATGAGTTGTTTATGGAACTCATTCATACAAGAGAGGACCTTACCACTGCTCTTAAATTTAATTATCTCAAATCAGCGATAAAGGAGAAGCCAAGAACGTGGTTTCCCATTTACTGCTAGGCACTGGAGATAATTATGAAGCTGCTTGCTAACCAAGCGGTATGAGAACAGATGAAAAATTTTCTCTGATCACATAAATAGGCTTATGGATTTACCCAATCTAAATTCGGAATCCAATGAGCAAATTTAAATATTTATTGACATAATTAATGAGTCAATTTATATAATTAAATGAAAGGGACAATTATCCGAAGATGTGGATGCAGTTTTTGCCCACATTATACTTCGGAAATTTAACAACGATTCTCTTACTTTATATGAGAGTCATGTAAAAAAGTCAAAGGAAATTCAGGCACTTTCTAGTGTCATGGAGTCTTTAGAGCAAAGACTCAGCTCCATTTCCTCTTTTCCACAGGAAAATAAACCCTTGAGAAAAGAATTTCAAAAAAAAGCAACACAGAAAATTGTTCTTGTTGTAATTTACCAACCCATAATGTAACACAGCGTTATAAATTTAAGGGAATGGAACCAGCAGAAAGTTATGACTGGGCAAAAAAAAAGACACATTTGTTTAAAGTGTCTGAGGCATTCAAGCAATGAACAGTGGACAAATGAAATTATTTGCATAATTTGCAAAAAACTGCACCACACGCTTCTTCACATTAGTAATAATGAAAAAAAAAATAAATACGTGTAGGACGACGGATTAAGCCTTATTGGCCACATCATTGATTCATGTAAAATCAGCTAGTGAAGGCTTTGAAAAACTCAGAGCACTGATTGACAGTGATTGACAAAATTATACTGAGATTAGTGGAGTTTCCTCGATATAAAATGCATATCAAAGCATAAAGTAAATTTAAACATTAAACCTTTAAAAGAAAGGAAAAATGAGTTTGTAGTGGAGGCAATTGCCCTCCCAAAATTAATGAAAGCGTTACCAATGCGCTCATTAAATATTGATAAAACGAGGGGGCAAAAGTACCCGTTAGCCCATCACGAGGTGGAGTGGCCTTAATTATAGGAGCCGATTTATATGCTAAAATTCTTCAGAAAGAAGTAATAAAGATAGACGGTCTTCTTGGTCAAAACACAGACTTTGGTTGGGAAGTGTCTGGATGCCACCACGATAGAGTGCAATGACTTGGAAAGATTTTGGGAATTGGAGGAAGAAAATAAGGAGGATTTAGAGTCCGAAATATGTGAAGAAAATTTCACGAATACAACACACATAGACTCTTCAGGACGATATGTTGTGAAGATGCCCTTTAAGGAAGAGCAAGCCTTAGAGAAATTTAAAGGCCAAGCCATGGAATGATTTGTAAATTTGGAGAAAAAACTAACAAAAAAACAAAACCTAAAAGAACAGTGCTGCAAGTTTATGACAGAATACATGTTTTTAGGGCATATGGTTGAGGCAAACTCAGAAGGTAAATATTATTTACCACATCAAGCCGTAATTAGAGATGCGAGCTTAACCACAAAATGAAGGGTTGATTTTGATGCGTCGGCAAAAACAACTAATAATAAATGTCGAAATGATATTATGTGGATTGGACCTAGAGTTCAAAAAGATATTTTCGACATCATTTTAAAATGGCGCAGATGGCAGTATGTAGTTTAGTCAAATAAATATAGCGGAAAGTGATCATCAATTTTTGCATGTCTTGTGGAGAGATTCTCCAAAAAATAAGACTATAAAATAACTACAGTTACCTATGGTACTGCTTCGGCTCCATATTTAGCTAAACGAGTGTTAGCGGATATAGGAGATAAATGTAAAAATCCACTAATCGGTGGAACTAAAAAAATATTTCTATATGGATGATTTGATGACAGGATCAGACAGCATTAAAGAATCCAAAAAAAATCGTTAAACAGGTCTCATTGGAGCTCGAAAAAGTAGGGATGAATTTGAGAAAATAGATTTCGAATCATCAAGAAATTATTGAAAATGTCGAAAATGTTGGAGAAAGCAAAACATTAAGCATTGAAGAAAATGAGTTTGTAAAGGCTTAAGGACTTCAATGGAAAATTTTTAAGGATGAATTTAAGTTTTGTTGTAAATTTACAATCAGTAAAAAAATAAATAAAAGGCTAGTATTGTCGAACCTAGCCAAAATATACGATCCATTGGGATGGCTACCATCAGTTACTATTGTTGGGAAATTATTTATGCAAAGACTTTGGTTAGAGGAAATTAATTGGGATCAAGAGCTAAAGGTGAATGATATAAACGAGTGGAAGTTGTATGGAGAAAATTTCAAATTTGTTGAAAAAATTAGGATTCCGAGATGGAACATGTAAATTTTTCAGTTCAGCTTCACGGTTTTGCAGATGCTACTGAAAAAGCGTTAGCGGCAGTTGTATATGCAAAAGTAGAGGAATCGGTCACCTTGTTAGCTAGTAAAAGTAAAGTAAATCGTAAGAAAAATATAAAGACTTTTCCTAAGTTACAGCTTTGCGCAGCCCATTTTTTAAGTAAACTAATGCAGAGAACAAAGGAATCAATTTCAGACATAGCAGAAAGTTTTGCGTGGAGTGATTCCACCATTACATTAGCTTGGATACGTAATGGGAACTGCAAAGATAAGATTATTAAACGTAGAACTAATTATATTAAACAAGGAAGAACGAGTCGAGTACCTCGACTATCAGATACCCGTTACTCAGCTAAAGGGAACAAAAGGAAATGGAGATATGCAAGCAGCAAAGCGAGATTGAAATGCGCCACCTACCGGTGGTAGACAGATTTAAGCGTTGTGGGCGTTAGAATGGGCAAGGCAAATTTTTCCGAGATTCCGAGATGGATAAAAACACATGTAAATTTTTCAGTTCAGCTTCACGGCTTTTTAGATGCTTCTGAAAATGCGTTCGCGGCAGTTGTATATGCAAAAGTAGAAGAATCGGTCACGTTAAAAGCTAGTAAAAGTAAAGTAAATCGTAAGAAAAATATAAAGACTTTTCCTAAGTTACAGCTTTGCGCAGCCCATTTTTTAATTAAACTAATGCAGAGAACAAAGGAATCAATTTCAGACATAGCAGAAAGTTTTGCATGGAGTCATTCCACCATTACATTAGCTTGAATACGTAATGGGAACTGCAAAGATGAAATTATTAGACGTAGAACTGATGATATTAAACAAGGAAGAACGCTATAGTCGAGTACCTCGACTATCAGATACCCGTTACTCAGCTAAAGGGACCAAAGGAAATGCGCCACCTACCGGCGGTAGACAGATTTAAGTGTTGTGGGCGTTAGAATGGGCGTTGCAAATTTTTTTTTTGGATCAATCGATAGATATTGACGAGACCAATACATTTCAGTTAAAATTTTTTATCTAGCTTGAAAATTGTGTGCGCCACAGGCTTGGGCGGCTTGTGGGCGTTAGAGTTGGCGTGGCATATTCGCATAAAAAACTTGCGCTGCGTACAAGGCTACGGAATCTCAATCTAAAATCCCAATTCTCTATCATTGATAGTTTCCGAGATATCCACGTTCATATTTACGATTTTTTGAAGTTTGTGGGCGGTTTGTAGGCTTTAAAGTGGGCGTGGCAAACTTTTTTTTGGTCAATCGATAGGTATTGACAAAAGCAATACATTTCAGTTAAAATGTTTTCTCTAGCATCAAAACTATAGGAGCCACAGTTTTGGGCGGTTTGTTGTTTGGCGTTAGAGTGGGCGTGGCACTCTGCTGAAACAAACTTGCGCTGCGTAAGAAGCTCAGGAATCTTCACACCAAGTCTCAAGAGCCTTGCTCTTATAGTTTCCGAGATCTCAGCGTTCATCCGGACAGACAGACGGACATGGCTAGATCGACTCGGCTAATGATCCTGATCAAGAATATATATACTTTATGGTGTCGGAAACGCTTCCTTCTGCTTGTTACATACTTTCCGACGAATCTAGTATACCCTTTTACTCTACGAGTAACGGGTATAACTATTGTCTGATAAGTTTCCTCTACCTAGAATTGATGACATTTTAGACCAACTAGGTAGAGCTAAATATTTTTCATGTCTCGACTTAATGTCAGGTTTTCACCAAATCGAGCTAGAAAAAAGCTCTAGAGATATAACGTCCTTCTCAACAAGCAATGGTTCGTATCGCTTCACGTAATTTCCATTCGGCTTAAAATTAGCACCAAACTCTTTTCAGAGAATGATGACTATAGCATTCTCTGGGCTAGATCCTTCTCAAGCATTCCTTTACATGGACGTCATTGGTTGTTCCGAAAAACATATGCTTAAAAAAGTATCTGATGTTTTTGAGAAATGTAGGAAATACAACCTGAAGTTACATCCTGAAAAATGCTAATTTGTTATGCATGAAGTCACTTTTCTGGACATAAATGCACTGATAAAGGAATCTTGCCCGACGTCAAAAAATACGACGTCATAAAAAATTATCCAGTCCCACTCGATGCGGACAGCGCTAGAAGACTTGTTGCATTCTGCAATTATTACAGACGTTTTATTAAAAACTTTGCCGACTATTCTCGTCACATAACTAAATTATGCAAAAAAAATTTAAAATTTGAATGGACAGCTGGCTGCCAGCATGCGTTCGAGCATCTTAAATCGGCTTTAATTTAATCAACGTTGTTACAATACCCAGATTTCAGTAAAGAATTTTACATAATAACAGATGCTAGTAAGCAAGCTTGTGGAGCAGTCTTAACTCAAAACAAAAATGGACTCCAACTCCCAGTTGCAAACGCATCAAGATCGTTTACAAAGGGTGAAAGTAACAAAAGTACAACGGAACAAGAACTTACAGCAATTCATTGGGCAATAACACACTTCAGTTGGAACAGTAGAAAGAAGTCACAGAACATTTAATGAATACATACGCTCATACATATCGATTGATAAAAATGATTGAGACGTATGGTTAAAATATTTCGTATACTGCTTCAACAACACACCCTCAATGGCACATGATTACTGTCCATATGAGTTCGTTTTTGGCAAAACATCGAATTTGCCAAAACAATTTAATATTATAAAAAAACATAGAGCCTATATATAACATAGATGATTATGCTAGAGAGAGTAAATATAGATTAGAAATAGCACATAAAAGAGCTAGAACTATGATAGACGAAAAACAAAGAATTTTATGTCCTTATGGCTAATGACATAGATATATCTATAGGAGATAAAGTTTTATTGAAAAATGAAACAGGACATAAGCTGTATTCTAAATATACTGGTAGAAAGATTAGAAGATAACGAAAATATAATAATTTCAAACAATAACAAGGAAGAACGCTATAGTCGAGTACCAAAGGGAAATGGAGATATGCCAGCAGCAAAGTGAGATTGAAAGCCGCCACCTGCCTTGCGGTCGGGATCACCATCCATCCTTATCCATGTCGTTGTGACCTATCCTTATGATTGTCCTTTCCGCGTGGCGTATGGATGACTCTCGCTTCGGCCTGACGCTTACTCCTTTCGCCTTTTATCTGTTGTTAGTCATCTGATGTTTCTGCTGTCCGCTCGTTTTGTTGTCGCTTGAGCTCGCCAACGTGAAAGGTCCGTTCTTTCTTTGAATGTGTGTGGCGTATTTTGCAGATCACTGGAGAGACGAAAACTACAACCTGGTAAGGGCCATCGTACTTCGGGGCTAGTTTCCCAGCAAATCCTTCAGCCGTTTTGGACAGTTGATGTTCCTTGACCCATACTACGCTGGTGTCCATTGCCTCCTTCTCAGATTATAGTGTCTGGCTTGGTCCTGGGATGCCTTTTCCATATTTCGCCGTACGATCTCAAATACCTTCCTCAGTTTGTTGGCGCTTTCCTCAGGGGTCTCTGTAGCTCGTCCAGTGCCTAGAGTTCGCTTATCATATATGCTGCTGGGTAGACGCGGTTCCCTGCCCTTGGTAAGAAACGACGGTGTATGGCCGGTGGACTCTGATGTGCTCACTGCTAGCATAATCTCCGGCCATTTCTCGTCCAAGTTTCTCTGGTCCTGCCCTGCGAATTGCGCAATCATGGTCTTGACTGTTCTGTTCGCTCGTTCGGTCGGATTCTCCTGTGGTGTGTGCAAGTCTCGCATTTTCTTACATGGACCCGAGCATCTCCATGCATGCCTGGCTAGTAGTATCTGGCTGCCAACCGTGCAATTGTCCTCCGGCTTCCCGCCGATGGTTCGTCGGGGTTTTCCCTCAACACTGTTTCCCGTAGTGACTTGGGGACGCACATCTTCCATGACGCGACGTCTTCACCGCTTGCTCTATGTGTTATGTTTCTGTACAGTGTCTCACCATCCATAACATAGTCCGGGTACTTCTACGGTTGGGTCCTTATGTCCTTGATCCAGCTGCACCCTCCTGAAGCTATTGTCGCCGTTGCCTCCTTTAATCCTAGTAGCGTCTTTGGTAGTGGTTGTCTTGATAATGCGTCGGCCACCACGCGCGTTCAGAGTTTGGCTCGAATAGGAGATTACTCTTTCGCCCTTTTCGGTGTCCTGGGTCAGTACTGCTCCGATGCCGTAGTCGCTGCCGTCTGTTTGCAGGATGAAAGTTCTACTGAAATCTGGGCATGCCACGAGTCTTGCCTTTACTTCCTCACTCCCACTCCCACTTACTGCCTTTGCGCAGCAGGTCATTCAGGGGTTTGACGATTATGGAAAAATATGGTACAAACCGGCGGTACCACGACGCTACTCCTATGTATTGCCGGAGCTCTTTGACGGTCTATGGTGGTTCCAGTTCAGCGACTTTTCCTGGATCTGTTCCTATTCCCTCGCTTTTCATAATTGGCATTTTTCTGGATTCAGCCTCAGGTTTGCCTCCTTTAGACGACGGAACACTTCTCTCAGGTTTCTCTTGTGTTTTTCCAGCGTGCGACCGATCACTATTATGTCATCCTGGTAAGCGAATGCGTGAGGTGACATCTCGGGGCCAATTACTTGGTCCAAAGCCCGCGGAAACGTTGCCGACGCCGAGTGGAGTCCGAACGGCATTACCCTGCACTGAAATATACCTTTGCCTGGTACCGTGAACGCTGTGTTTTGCCTGCTATTCTCTTACAGTGGGATCTGCCAGTATCCATCCTTCAGGTCCAAGCTGCTGATGTACCGCGCTTCCCTAAGTTGATATATGATGTAGTTTATGCGGGGCATCGGGTAGGCATCCTTCACTGACTTCGCGTTGATCTGTCTGAAGTCAACACACAGTCTCCACTTGCCTCTTTGAATGCTCTATGAACCCCATTTGGAGAAGCTCGTCCACCTTTGCGTTGATTTCCCCTCGGATTTTTGGGTTCTTGGGGTAGTATCTCTGTTTGATTGGCTTGCCATCCTTCATTATACCCGTTACTCGTAGAGTAAAAGGGTATACTAGATTCGTCTGAAAGTATGTAACAGGCAGAAGGAAGCGTTTCCGACCCCATAAAGTATGTATATTCTTGATCAGGATCACTAGCCGAGTCGATCTAGCCTGTTCGTCTGTCTGTCTGACCGGATGAACGCTGTTGAACTATAAGAGCTAGGCTTTTGGGATTTAACATGCAGCGTGCCTTGTTTTGATCTGGTGTTCTGATATATTCGATGTTGCTGTCATTGTGCTGAAGTCTGCCAGCTCTGCTTCCAGGAACGCTGTAGTATCGTCCAACTCGTTTATTTGTTGAACGACTGCTACCGATAGCTTATCCTCGAAACATCCATTGTGTCGGTTCGTTGCTGGTATTATTATCTCGTGTCCAGCACACCTTTTCTCAGTTCCGACTTGTTTCAGGAAGTTCCATCCCAACACCAACGGATCCACTATTCCGGGTAAGATCAACGGGCTCATGGTCACTTGTTTGTTGCCGAATTCGACTTCCACCTCGAGCTGCGCATCAATTCCGCCGCACCTTCCATCTGCCAACCTAACTTGCCGTCTCGTCCTTGTAATCCTAGAGCAGCAATATTGTCCGCCAATTCTTCGCTAACGAAGCTTGCCGTTGCTCCGGTGTCGATTGTGGCTTTGTAGCTGTTCCCACCAATCATCACAGCTGCGGACAACTGCTGCTCCTCCTCGATTAGCTTGCCCGTTAGTTTGGAGAGGTAACATTGTGCGATCCCCGCTCGCCTCTCTGCGGCTGAGATCGCTGGCCATTTCCCGATCGTTGGCAGCAATCGACGCTCCTGACACACACCTTGCCGCATATCCAGCAGAATAACAGCCGTTGTGATATGGGTGGCATCTTGTCGCCTCTGTGTGTTGCTTGGCGGCCTTCACAATGTATTGTTTGGCTGTCTCTGTTGCTGTGGGGGTGGTGTCCATTGACCTCCGCGTGTTGCGTCTGTTGCCTGCTGCCGTCTGGCTTGGTGTGGTGGTGATCATTGGCCGTTTCCCCATGTCGATCATGTAGTCCTTGAACGACTCGCTGAAGCCGAGCTTCCGTTGCCGGACCTGGTCTGCCAGCCTGGTGAAGAAATCTCTCGGCAGAAAATTGGTCTGGAAGCTTTCTATGAATTCCGGCCAGGTTCTCCATTGCTTGTTGTTGGCAATGAACCACTTCAAAGCCCTTCCCTTAAGCAATTCCGGCATCGCTCGGGGGATCATATCTAAGTCCAAGCCGTACGTGTTGGCGGACCATTCAACCTGCTCCAGGAACTCAAATGGTTTTTCCGCCCCGTCGAACCTGGACGACCATTCGCAGACCTGTTTAGCGACCTTTGCATAGTCCGACTGGCTGGTTTTCGAGGTCAGCGCTGCTGTTTTTCTGCCTTGGCTTGACTCTCGCCTCTGGCCCTCATTTTGCAAGTTGTCAATGCTCAGTCTTGCCACTAGGTTGTCCCCTTCATCGTTCGTTAACGTGATGCCTGGGCCGGCTCTGTCGTGGTATGCTGCTTCCAGCTCGGCACAGATGTCGACGAGTTGTTGGTCGTTCTCCGTTCCTGAGTAGTATTCGGACAGTGCCTTCCTCATGTCGTCTAGCCCGCCCTCGAGGGCGACATTGAGCCTCTGTCCGACATGGGCGAAGTCCTCCTTCTTAAGGACGTAGGTCCACTTCTTTCCCATTTTTATTGTGTTGCTCTCACTGTCGGGACAATCACGTTGGGCGCCAGATGTAACGAACTGATTTTGTGTGTCTGCTCGCTACGAGATTCGTGCGGCTAGTTCAGAAGATTGTGTGTTCGTCCCACCAAATTTATATGACTTGACTGCCCCGTAGATCAGTCAGAAAACACAGGGTTCGAATGGTAACAGTGGGTTTTATTCTCTTGTTATTAATACAGCGGGTGTGTGGCTGGGCTGGTCTCGGTATCTCCTTGCTCTGATTCCTCAGGCTGCTGATGTTCCTCGTCCAGGCTAGTCGACACGGTGACTTGGCGACAACTGGCTCCTGTGTCTCGGGATGCTTGTAGTGGCCGCCTCTGCTCGCTTGCCGACGCGCTGCCTCGGGGTCGCTTGTCGCGCCCTGAACTCGCAGAGAGTTCGGCCTTGCGGGAATAGGGAAGCGTCACCGTTCTCAGACTGGAATGAACAAGCCTTGCTCTCCAACAAAAGTATTGCCTTTCGAGGCAATACCTGTCCCTTGCTCTGTCCCGGACGGTCCCGCCAGGTTGTTGCTCAGATCGCGTTAACAGTCATGGCTAACGCCCGGAAGCTGCCTAGCCGTTCACTTTGCTTTACGCCTAGCGAATACGAACGTTCCAGCCGGCTTCACCCTAATGCTTGACGTCCGCGACGCTCCTGCGCTCCCCAATGAGCTCCACGCGGCGATGGTGACGTGGCTGCCGGTGATGTCTGCTGGCGTCGCTGCCGATTTCCTTTGCGCTGTTTCTTGTCTTGCGTGTCTTTAGTGCAACCGCATTTCCGGGCTTGCCGAACCGCTGGGCTTCTACAGGACAACGCCCCTTGAAAGCCTCAACGGGTCGATCGCTCGCCCTTCCTGACTGGTAGCTTGGCGTTTCTGGCACTCGGGGTTTTGGGCAGTTGTTGCTCGGGGACTTCGCCTGTATTCGCAGGGCTCTCCAGGACGACGCCTCTTGAAACCATAAATCGATCTACCGCTCGTCCTTCACGCCAGGTCCTGCGCGGTCGGGCAAGGTACGCTGGGTCTTAGACAACTTTCCCCCCCGAGCTCACGGTTCCTCGTCGCAGGCCTCTTTCGCTTGACTCTGACAGACCCGCCGGGCGATTCGATAGGGTGTGGTCGTGACAAAGTTTGAAAGGAAACGCCTTGACTTAGCCGTGTGATGCCCTCCGGACCTCAGCCACTTTTGTCTCAATTCGGAGATTCCTGATGTCCCAATCCCGAACGTCTCGAAGTGGCGATCTTGCTCCTTGTATGTTTCCCACGGCGCTGCTTTCGACGACTCGCCTTGTTGTGGCTCCCTTTGTAGCTTACTTGGTTGACTGACTGTTCACTTTGGTATCTTGACTGATCTTGATGGTTTGACTCCTCGTGATCGACTGATCCAGCTGCCAGCACTCTGCGGCCTTATATAGGTCCTCCGGAAACCGTTATTTCCCTGGCACTTCTTCTCCCGGTCCAAAGTTCACGGCAGAGTCCAAAGTCCGGTGGAGTTCCGTTATTCCATTTTCCACACGGCACTCTTGCTCTGCCCGCCAAGTCTCCACTCTCTCATTCTCCGTACCTTTGTCATCAAACTCTCTCATTCTCCATCCTTGGTCTCCAAACTCTCTTCTTCTCCAACCTTGGTCTCCAAACTCTCTTCCTCTCCAACCGCTCTTCGCCGCGCTGTTACTACGCGAATTCGCCGCGTATCAGGTAAGCGGCTGGCCATCTGTTGATGCTGCTGCTGAGATTTGTGTGATTTCCGTATCAGATGATGACCGGTTGAGGCATTCAAGAGGCATTGTCCCGGAGAGGCCCAACGGTTCAGCAAGTCCCGGAACGGCTATCTTCCGATACCTCAAGGGGACGAGACCACGATACATCGAGTCCCTCAGCAAGCAAGATAAGAAGCAGTACAGAGGACATCGGCAGCGATATCAGTAGACATCACCTACAGCCACGTCACGATCGCCGCGGAGAACTCATTGAGGAGCGCAGGAACGTCACTGACGTCAAGCAATACGGTGAAGCTGGGGCGGAACGTTCGTCTGCGCTAGGCGTAATGCGAAGTGGACTGCTAGGCAGCTTCCTGGCGTTAGCCTTGACTGTCAGCGCGAGCTGTGCAAGACCCTATTGGGACCGCCCGGGACAGAGCAAGGCGTTGCTCTGAAGAGTAAGGCACCAGTTCACCCTAGTCTAAGAACGGTGACGCTTCCCTAAACCCGCAAGGCCGATTTCTCTGCGAGTCCAAGGCGCGACAAGACCGTCAATGCGTCGGCAAGTGAGCAGCGGCGAGGGACACTACGAGCATCCCGAAAAACAGGAAGGAGTCAGCGATCACCGAGTCAACGCGTCGACGAGCCAAGACGAGCAGTATCAGCAGCCCTTGGAATCAGCGCGACGCGGTACCGAGACCAACCGACCCACCCACCGCTGTAATGAGTAAAACGAAATAAACTCACTGTTATCCATTGAATTCTGTGCTTTCTCACTGATCAACGGGCAGTCACGTCATATAAATTTGGTGGGACGAACACACATCTACACACTACTACAGACCAACCAAATCAGTTCGTTACATCTGGCGCCCAACGTGATTGTCCCAACAGTGAAAGCAACATAAGCAGAATGGGAAAGAAGTGGATTTACCGCCTCAAGAAGGAGTACTTCGCTCATATCGCACAGAGGCTTGATATCACTCTGGATGGCAGATTTGACGACATGGGAAGGCATTGTCTGAGTATTATTCATAGACGGAGTACGACCCACAACTCGTCTATATCTGGGCCGAGGTGAAAGCTGCATACCACGACAAAGCCGGCCCAAGCATCACGTTAACTAACGCCGAAGGGGACAACCTAGTGGCAAGCCTAAGCATGGAGGCCCACAGGAGAGAGTTAAGCCAGGAAAGGAAATCAGCAACTCTGACCTCGAGACCCAGCCAGTCAGTCTATGCAAAGGTCGCTAAACAAGTCCGCGAGAGGTCGGTCAGGTTCGACGGGGCGGAGAAATCATTCGAGCTCCTGGACCAACACATAAGGCTTGGACTAAGACATTATCCCCCGAGCGATGCAGGAATTGTTTAAGGGAAGGGCTTCTTATTTGGTTAATAGCCAACAACAATCAATGGAGAACCTGGGCGGTGTTCATAGAAAGCTTCCACACCTATTTTCTGCTAAGAGATTTCTCCATCAGGCTGGCGTATCAGGTCAGGCAACGGAAGCAGGGCATCAGCGAGTTGTTCAAGGACAACACGTTTGTGCCTAACCGAAGTTGATACTTCTGGGTCACACCGCAGGACAAGGGGGTAATTATCACTTGTCGCTGGCACGGGGACGCTTTGCTGGCAGGACGATCACGCCGCGGCAATGGTAACGATGGTTACAACGATGCCGAGCCACAGGCGAGGCGGGAACTGCGCTGAGGTTCCGCTAGCGTAGGTTAGGTGCTAGTTGAGATAGTGTAGTACAAGCCCAATTCCCGAAGGTGGAACGTAAAACAGCGGATTTATGAGTTGAGTTGATAACTAATTTATTCTTAAAGTGATACGTGTTTATATACTACTTGGAATACGGAAGGTTAGTGTAATGAATAGTGAAAGGAGATATATTCTAGAGAAGGTCAGGGAATTATGATTATGGTAGCAGTATGCGTAGTTGGCTCTGCTGTTGCTGCAAAATGGGCTGACTGCATTGGCAGGACAGTGTGCCGTTGAGTCGGTGAGTTAGTGAGACATATGCTGATCAGCAATTCTCATCTGCTGTGGGTGTGGGTGTTACTGTTCCCAACTTGGCTACTGTTTGATTTGTTGGGTGCTGGTCATGGGGGTACCCTTAATTAAGGCGTGATGTCGGTCAGCTCTTGGCCGAATTGTATTACAAGCACCTAACTAAACATTGACCGTGGAGGATCTCTCCTTCTACTGCGAAAGTTCATGTTTGTGGTTCATATCTTCTTGATGCTGCTTAACACTCCCGGTTGCAACAAAATTGACATTACCATGGGGACTGAAATTGTGTCTTCGTAGAAATTGATCATTTGGCACGTCTATGGTATGTGGATCTTCTGCAACCAAATGTAGAACAAAAGTCAGACTTCTTGTAGGTTTTAAGTTGATGAGAAGTCGGTTCTATATTAATTGGTTTTTCTTTTGCTGTATAAAGTTCAGTCAGCTGCACTGAACCATTATATGTAGTGGTTGGTTCTGGATAGGACGAATCAGTGTCGCTAGTTCTTTATTGGCTATATATATCTTCAGGTTTTTTTTATTTTATGATCCATCAATGCTAAGTTCGTTAAATGAATCCCTTCTTCATCGAGAGAAATCTCATTCTTTCGTTTGCTATCTTCTATATGAAATTGATTATCATTCACCGGATTTTTATCTTTCGTTGGCTCATAAGCAGCGTTCGGTCCTGCAAGATCATCAGCGTCTTCTACCAAAATACTGTAACGAACTAATTTTATTGGTCTGCTCGCTACGAGATTCGTTTGGCTAGCTCAGAAGATTGTGTGTTCGTCCCACCAAATTTATATGACTTGACTGCCCCGTAGATCAATGAGAAAACACAGGGTTCGAATGGTAACAGTAGGTTTTATTCTCGTGTTATTAATACAGCGGGTGTGGCTGGGCTGGCCTCGGTATCTCCTTGCTCTGGTTCCTCAGGCTGCTGATATTCCTCGTCCAGGCTAGTCGATGCGGTGACTTGACGACCACTGGCTCCTGTGTCTCGTAGTGGCCGCCTCTGCTCGCTTGCCGACGCGCTGCCTTAGGGAAGCGTCACCGTTCTCAGACTAGGGTGAATAAGCCTTGCTCTCCAACAACGCAACGCCTTTCGAGGCAATACCTGTCCCTTGCTCTGTCCCGGACGGTCCCGCTAGGTTCTTGCTCAGATCGCGATGGCATTCAAGGCTAACGCCAGGAAGCTGCCTAGCCGTTCACTTTGCTTTACACCCGGCTTCACTCTAATGCTTGACGTCCGCGACACTCCTGCGCTCCCTAATGAGCTCCACGCGGCGATGGTGACGTGCCTGCCGGTGATGTCTGCTGGCGTGTTTTTAGTGCAACCGTATTTCCGGGCTTGCCGAACCGCTGGGCTTCTACAGGACAACGCCCCTTGAAAACCTCAACGGGTCGATCGCTCGCCCTTCCTGACTGGTAGCTTGGCGTTTCTGGCACTCGGGGTTTTGGGCAGTTGCTGCTCGGGGACTTCGCCTGTATTCGCAGGGCTCTCCAGGACAACGCCTCTTGAAACCATAAATCGATCCATAGCTCGTCCTTCACGCCAGGTCCTGCGCGGTCGGGCAAGGTACGCTGGGTCTTCGACAACTTTCCCCCTCGAGCTCACGGTTCCTCGTCCAAGGCCTCTTTCGCTGGACTCTGACAGACCCGCCGGGCGATTCGATAGGGTGTGGTCGTGACAAAGTTTGAAAGGAAACGCCTTGACTTAGCCGTGTGATGCCCTCCGGACCTCAGCCACTTTTGTCTCAATTCGGAGATTCCTGATGTCCCAATCCCGAACGTCTCGAAGTGGCGATCTTGCTCCTTGTATGTTTCCCACGGCGCTGCTTTCGACGACTCGCCTTGTTGTGGCTCCCTTTGTAGCTTACTTGGTTGACTGACTGTTCACTTTGGTATCTTGACTGATCTTGATGGTTTGACTCCTCGTGATCGACTGATCCAGCTGCCAGCACTCTGCGGCCTTATATAGGTCCTCCGGAAACCGTTATTTCCCTGGCACTTCTTCTCCCGGTCCAAAGTGCACGGCAGAGTCCAAAGTCCGGTGGAGTTCCGTTATTCCTTTTTCCACACGGCACTCTTGCTCTGCCCGCCAAGTCTCCACTCTCTCATTCTCCGTACCTTTGTCATCAAACTCTCTCATTCTCCATCCTTGGTCTCCAAACTCTCTTCTTCTCCAACCTTGGTCTCCAAACTCTCTTCCTCTCCAACCGCTCTTCGCCGCGCTGTTACTACGCGAATTCGCCGCGTATCAGGTAAGCGGCTGGCCATCTGTTGATGCTGCTGCTGAGATTTGTGTGATTTCCGTATCAGATGATGACCGGTTGAGGCATTCAAGAGGCATTGTCCCGGAGAGGCCCAACGGTTCAGCAAGTCCCGGAACGGCTATCTTCCGATACCTCAAGGGGACGAGACCACGATACATCGAGTCCCTCAGCAAGCAAGATAAGAAGCAGTGCAGAGGACATCGGCAGCGATATCAGTAGACATCACCTACAGCCACGTCACGATCGCCGCGGAGAACTCATTGAGGAGCGCAGGAACGTCACTGACGTCAAGCAATACGGTGAAGCTGGGGCGGAACGTTCGTCTGCGCTAGGCGTAATGCGAAGTGGACTGCTAGGCAGCTTCCTGGCGTTAGCCTTGACTGTCAGCGCGAGCTGTGCAAGACCCTATTGGGACCGCCCGGGACAGAGCAAGGCGTTGCTCTGAAGAGTAAGGCACCAGTTCACCCTAGTCTAAAAACGGTGACGCTTCCCTAAACCCGCAAGGCCGATTTCTCTGCGAGTCCAAGGCGCGACAAGACCATCAATGCGTCGGCAAGTGAGCAGCGGCGAGGGACACTACGAGCATCCCGAAAAACAGGAAGGAGTCAGCGATCACCGAGTCAACGCGTCGACGAGCCAAGACGAGCAGTATCAGCAGCCCTTGGAATCAGCGCGACGCGGTACCGAGACCAACCGACCCACCCACCGCTGTAATGAGTAAAACGAAATAAACTCACTGTTATCCATTGAATTCTGTGCTTTCTCACTGATCAACGGGCAGTCACGTCATATAACACACTACTACAGACCAACCAAATCAGTTCGTTACATCTGGCGCCCAACGTGATTGTCCCAACAGTGAAAGCAACATAAGCAGAATGGGAAAGAAGTGGATTTACCGCCTCAAGAAGGAGTACTTCGCTCATATCGCACAGAGGCTTGATATCACTCTGGATGGCAGATTTGACGACATGGGAAGGCATTGTCTGAGTATTATTCATAGACGGAGTACGACCCACAACTCGTCTATATCTGGGCCGAGGTGAAAGCTGCATACCACGACAAAGCCGGCCCAAGCATCACGTTAACTAACGCCGAAGGGGACAACCTAGTGGCAAGCCTAAGCATGGAGGCCCACAGGAGAGAGTTAAGCCAGGAAAGGAAATCAGCAACTCTGACCTCGAGACCCAGCCAGTCAGTCTATGCAAAGGTCGCTAAACAAGTCCGCGAGAGGTCGGTCAGGTTCGACGGGGCGGAGAAATCATTCGAGCTCCTGGACCAACACATAAGGCTTGGACTAAGACATTATCCCCCAAGCGATGCAGGAATTGTTTAAGGGAAGGGCTTCTTATTTGGTTAATAGCCAACAACAATCAATGGAGAACCTGGGCGGTGTTCATAGAAAGCTTCCACACCTATTTTCTGCTAAGAGATTTCTCCATCAGGCTGGCGTATCAGGTCAGGCAACGGAAGCAGGGCATCAGCGAGTTGTTCAAGGACAACACGTTTGTGCCTAACCGAAGTTGATACTTCTGGGTCACACCGCAGGACAAGGGGGTAATTATCACTTGTCGCTGGCACGGGGACGCTTTGCTGGCAGGACGATCACGCCGCGGCAATGGTAACGATGGTTACAACGATGCCGAGCCACAGGCGAGGCGGGAACTGCGCTGAGGTTCCGCTAGCGTAGGTTAGGTGCTAGTTGAGATAGTGTAGTACAAGCCCAATTCCCGAAGGTGGAACGTAAAACAGCGGATTTATGAGTTGAGTTGATAACTAATTTATTCTTAAAGTGATACGTGTTTATATACTACTTGGAATACGGAAGGTTAGTGTAATGAATAGTGAAAGGAGATATATTCTAGAGAAGGTCAGGGAATTATGATTATGGTAGCAGTATGCGTAGTTGGCTCTGCTGTTGCTGCAAAATGGGCTGACTGCATTGGCAGGACAGTGTGCCGTTGAGTCGGTGAGTTAGTGAGACATATGCTGATCAGCAATTCTCATCTGCTGTGGGTGTGGGTGTTACTGTTCCCAACTTGGCTACTGTTTGATTTGTTGGGTGCTGGTCATGGGGGGTACCCTTAATTAAGGCGTGATGTCGGTCAGCTCTTAGCCGAATTGTATTACCAGCACCTAACTAAACATTGACCGTGGAGGATCTCTCCTTCTACTGCGAAAGTTCATGTTTGTGGTTCATATCTTCTTGATGCTGCTTAACACTCCCGGTTGCAACAAAATTGACATTACCATGGGGACTGAAATTGTGTCTTCGTAGAAATTGATCATTTGGCACGTCTATGGTATGTGGATCTTCTGCAACCAAACTTAGATATTTTTTGGATAAATTTAGAAATGTAGAACAAAAGTCAGACTTCTTGTAGGTTTTAAGTTGATGAGAAGTCGGTTCTATATTAATTGGTTTTTCTTTTGCTGTATAAAGTTCAGTCAGCTGCACTGAACCATTATATGTAGTGGTTGGTTCTGGATAGGACGAGTCAGTGTCGCTAGTTCTTTATTGGCTATATATATCTTCAGGTTTTTTTTATTTTATGATCCATCAATGCTAAGTTCGTTAAATGAATCCCTTCTTCATCGAGAGAAATCTCATTCTTTCGTTTGCTATCTTCTATATGAAATTGATTATCATTCACCGGATTTTTATCTTTCGTTGGCTCATAAGCACCGTTCGGTCCTGCAAGATCATCAGCGTCTTCTACCAAAATACTGCAACGAACTAATTTTATTGGTCTGCTCGCTACGAGATTCGTTCGGCTAGCTCAGAAGATTGTGTGTTCGTCCCACCAAATTTATATGACTTGACTGCCCCGTAGATCAATGAGAAAACACAGGGTTCGAATGGTAACAGTAGGTTTTATTCTCGTGTTATTAATACAGCGGGTGTGGCTGGGCTGGCCTCGGTATCTCCTTGCTCTGGTTCCTCAGGCTGCTGATGTTCTTCGTGCAGGCTGGTCGATGCGGTGACTTGACGACCACTGGCTCCTGTGTCTCGTAGTGGCCGCCTCTGCTCGCTTGCCGATGCGCTGCCTTAGGGAAGCGTCACCGTTCTCAGACTAGGGTGAATAAGCCTTGCTCTCCAACAACGCAACGCCTTTCGAGGCAATACCTGTCCCTTGCTCTGTCCCGGACGGTCCCGCTAGGTTCTTGCTCAGATCGCGCTGACATTCAAGGCTAACGCCAGGAAGCTGCCTAGCCGTTCACTTTGCTTTACGCCTAGCGAATACCACCCGGCTTCACCCTAATGCTTGACGTCCGCGACACTCCTGCGCTCCCTAATGAGCTCCACGCGGCGATGGTGACGTGCCTGCCGGTGATGTCTGCTGGCGTGTTTTTAGTGCAACCGTATTTCCGGGCTTGCCGAACCGCTGGGCTTCTACAGGACAACGCCCCTTGAAAACCTCAACGGGTCGATCGCTCGCCCTTCCTGACTGGTGGCTTGGCGTTTCTGGCACTCGGGGTTTTGGGCAGTTGCTGCTCGGGGACTTCGCCTGTATTCGCAGGGCTCTCCAGGACAACGCCTCTTGAAACCATAAATCGATCCATAGCTCGTCCTTCACGCCAGGTCCTGCGCGGTCGGGCAAGGTACGCTGGGTCTTAGAAAACTTTCCCCCTCGAGCTCACGGTTCCTCGTCCAAGGCCTCTTTCGCTGGACTCTGACAGACCCGCCGGGCGATTCGATAGGGTGTGGTCGTGACAAAGTTTGAAAGGAAACGCCTTGACTTAGCCGTGTGATGCTTTCCGGACCACAGCCACTTTTGTCTCAATTCGGAGATTCCTAAAGTCCCAATCCCGAACGTCTCGACGTGGCGATCTTCCTCCTTGTAGGCTTCCCACGGCGCTGCTTTCGACGACTCACCTTGTTGTGGCTCCCTTTGTAGTTTACTTGGTTGACTGACTGTTCACTTTGGTATCTTGACTAATCTTGATGGTTTAACTCCTCGTGATCGACTGATCCAGCTGCCACCGCTCTGCGGCACTCTTGCTCTGCCCGCCAAGTCTCCACTCTTTCATTCTCCGCTCCTTGGTCTCCAAACTCTCTCATACTCCCTTCTTGGTCGCCAAACCGCTCCTCGCCGCGCCGTTACTATGCGAATTCGCCGCGTATCTGGTAAGCGGCCGGCCATCTGCTGTTACTGCTGCTGGAATTGGTGGTGAGTTATTCGACTCCTCACATTCCCCGTCAGGAAACATTTAAAAGCTCGTTCCTACTCTCCGGCGTTTCCTTGCATATCCTAGTCTTCGAGTCCTTGTGATGCTCCTGCCGATTCCCCCGGCGCTCCCTCATTGCTATCTCAATGCTCCCTCGACGCTTTTAACTCCATTGAGTTAAAGTCATCCTCCTCCTCCTTTCTATCTAATCCCTTCTCTCTCCTTTTGTCTCCTTTTGGCTCCATGCTGGCAACACTCGAGAGCGGGTGCGAAGAGGACTTCGCATTTGCTTCGCTACTGAGACAGCAGATAAGTATTGTGATGTTCGTTTTCTGCTTCATGCGTTAAATTTCAGGTTGCTGGTGCGGCCCTTTCTTGTTCCAGCAATGTCCAAAATCAACTTCTGGCCCCGTAATTTTTCGGGATCTCATTGTTTTTGTGCTTTTTTTTAAAAATGTTTATTTATAGCGAAAATACGGGGAGGCCCGCGACTCCAAGCCCCACTCGCCACCGCCTGCCACCCTTCCGCCGCGCCATCGCGACCGCGGGTGCCTCCTCAATCCCCTCCGGACACTCGCTCCAAGCTATCTCGCGGCAACCGTCTTCCTCCGGGGCCGATAGTTGCGTCACTTCGGGCGCCGAACTCTGCCGCTGCAGCGGAGGTCTATGGGTAGCCGGTGGCTCGGGCCACACTCAGGGTCCCTTCTCCAGTGCATCCGCTTCCCACGTCGGGATCGTCGTCGCAGGTGTTGGTGGGGCTGTACTTGGCGTCGGCGGGACCATCCTGTCGGCCTCTCCTCCGGGGATTCTGAGCCGCCGTGGAGGCCGGCCCGGCCACCGGCGCTCCTCCGTCGCCATTCCGGCCCTCGCTCGTGAACCACCTCCATCGTAGCGGTGAGTGGGTGGCACCTCCGGCAGCCACCGCGGAGGGGACGGTGCGCAGGGATCGTCCTCATCATCGCCCTTCCGCCCCGGACTGGGCTCCTCGGTCGCGTATCTGGTGGTAAGTGGGACCTCCCACACGTCCTCCACCGGTTCCTCCCACAACCGTTGCTCTTCCCATTCCGCCTCCTGCAGACGGGCATGCCATCGCGCCGCCGCCTCCTCGTGGTCCTGACACAGTCTTGCGTGCCCCCGCGCCTCCTCATCCGTCGTCCACTGCTGCTTCTCATCCGACGGCTCCCGGTCCCGGAACCTCTTCCGGTTCTCCTCGGTGGCCCGGCAGACCGCCTCTACGTGGCCCCTCGGGAGTTCCGCTCTTCCTGCCGCGCCTCGGGAGTCGCTCCATCGACGTCCATCGTCCCACGCGGAATACGGTTGCCGGCCGCTGCCCTCCATAACCGCCACTCCCTCTCCACGACGACGGGATCGCCCACCACCTCCACGTCGCTATCTGCGCTAACCGCGGGTTCCGGTGCGGAGTCCTCGGCGTGGGTCCGCTCCAGGGCCCGCCGCGGAGCTCCGGTAGGCCGTTTCACCGACCATCCTTGCCCCGGGCTGGGTCCCTGTAGGGCCGCCATCCTCCTGCGCGCTTCCGACCTTGTAATCCTGGTGGTCATCTCGACTTTTTGACTTGTTATCCTCGATCGTCGCAAGGCTCCCCTTACATGAAACCTCGGTTGCGCGCCTTTCTCTTTGCTCGACACCGTTATGTCCTTCCCTCGGGCGCTCGCTCTCTTACGCCACAGCTCTCTTTGCTGTGCCGTCTTCCCCCTTCCTTCGTAAAACACAAACTTTGTAATCCGTCAGATCATAGTGGCACTCTGAATGCTGCGGTTCGTTTTCCCTCTGAGTTCCCTAACTAACTTGCTTTGAGAACCTAACTTTGATCACTCTTGCTGAGTATCCCTGGAGGTTGTCCTTGGAGGGTATCCCTCGGGGCGTTCCTGAGCGGTTTCCTTGGGGTGTTCCTGGGCGGTATTCTTGGAGACATTAGGGTATCCTTGGGGTATCATTGGAGTATCCTTGGGGTATCCTTCGGATATCCTTGGGGTATCGTTGGAGTGTCCTTGGACTATCCTTCGGGTATCCTTGGGGTATCGTTGGGGTATCATTGAGGTATCCTTGGGGTATCTTTGGGGTATCGTTGGGGTGTCTTTCGGTTATCCTTGGGGTATCCTTGGGGTATCCTTCGGGTGTCCTTGGGATATCGTTGGGGTATTCTTAGGGTATCATTGGGGTATCCTTCCTGTTTGAATGATGTTCTTTTGCTACTGTTGTTGTACCGTCCTTGTCAGTGTCCTTCCCGCCTGGCGTAACCACGGATGACTCTGGCAAAAGCCCGAAGCAGAATCCTGTTGCCTTGCGGGTGGATCCCATATCGTTACCCGTATCCTTGCGGGTTCCTCGTAAGTGTCCTTTCCGCCTGGCGTAATCACTGATGACTCTGCCAAGTGCCCGACGCTGAATTCTGTTGCCTTGCGGTCGGGATCACCATCCATCCTTATCCATGTCGTTGTGACCTATCCTTATGATTGTCCTTTCCGCGTGGCGTATGGATGACTCTCGCTTCGGCCTGACGCTTACTCCTGTCGCCTTTTATCTGTTGTTAGTCATCTGATGTTTCTGCTGTCTGCTCGTTTTTTTGTCGCTTGAGCTCGCCAACGTGAACGGTCCGTTCTTTCTTTGAATGTGTGTGGCGTATTTTGCAGATCACTGGAGAGACGAAAACTACATCCTGGTAAGGGCCATCGTACTTCGGGGCTAGTTTCCCAGCAAATCCTTCAGCCGTTTTGGACAGTTGATGTTCCTTGACCCATACTACGCTGGTGTCCATTGCCTCCTTCTCAGATTATAGTGTCTGGCTTGGTCCTGGGATGCCTTTTCCATATTTCGCCGTACGATCTCAAATACCTCCCTCAGTTTGTTGGCGTTTTCCTCAGGGGTCTCCGTAGCTCGTCCAGTGCCTAGAGTTTCTTTATCATATATTCTGCTGGGTAGACGCCGTTCCCTGCTCGGGTAAGATACGCCGGTGTATGGCCGGTGGACTCTGATGTGCTCACTGCTAGCATAATCTCCGGCCATTTCTCGTCCAAGTTTCTCTGGTCCTGCCCTGCGAATTGCGCAATCATGGTCTTGACTGTTCTGTTCGCTCGTTCGGTCGGATTCTCCAGTGGTGTGTGCAAGTATCGCATTTTCTTACATGGACCCGAGCGTCTCCATGCATGCCTGGCTAGTAGTATCTGACTGCCAACCGTGCAATGGTCCTCCGGCTTCCCGCCGATGGTTCGTCGGGGTTTTCCCTCAACACTGTTTCCCGTAGTGACTTGGGGACGCACATCTTCCATGACGCGACGTCTTCACCGCTTGCTCGGTGTGGTATGTTTCTGTACAGTGTCTCACCATCCATGACATAGTCCGGGTACTTCTACGGTTGGGTCCTTATGTCCTTGATCCAGCTGCATCCTCCTGAAGCTATTGTCGCCGATGCCTCTTTTAATCCTAGTAGCGTCTTTGGTAGTGGTTGTCTTGATAATGCGTCGGCCACCACGCGCGTTCAGAGTTTGGCTCGAATAGGAGATTACTCTTTCGCCCTTTTCGGTGTCCTGGGTCAGTACTGCTCCGATGCCGTAGTCGCTGCCGTCTGTTTGCAGGATGAAAGTTCTACTGAAATCTGGGCTTGCCACGAGTCTTGCCTTTACTTCCTCAAACGGCATCTGGTGCTCTGGTGTCCACTCCCACTTACTGCCTTTGCGCAGCAGGTCATTCAGGGGTTTGACGATTCTGGAAAAATAAGCTACAAACCGGCGGTACCATGACGCTACTCCTAGGTATTGCCGGAGCTCTTTGACGGTCGATGGTGGTTCCAGTTCAGCGACTTTTCCTGGATCTGTTCCTATTCCCTCGCTGGTCATAATTGGCATTTTTCTGGATTCAGCCTCAGGTTTGCCTCCTTTAGACGACGGAACACTTCTCTCAGGTTTCTCTTGTGTTCTTCCAGCGTGCGACCGATCACTATTATGTCATCCTGGTAAGCGAATGCGTGAGGTGACATCTCGGGGCCAATTACTTGGTCCAAAGCCCGCGGAAACGTTGCCGACGCCGAGTGGAGTCCGAACGGCATTACCCTGCACTGAAATATACCTTTGCCTGGTACCGTGAACGCTGTGTTTTGCCTGCTATTCTCCTACAGTGGGATCTGCCAGTATCCATCCTTCAGGTCCAAGCTGCTGATGTACCGCGCTTCCCTATGTTGATCTATGATGTAGTTTATGCGGGGCATCGGGTAGGCATCCTTCACTGACTTCGCGATGATCTGTCTGAAGTCAACACACAGTCTCCACTTGCCTCTTTGAATGCTCTATGAACCCCATTTGGAGAAGCTCGTCCACCTTTGCGTTGATTTCCCCTCGGATTTTTGGGTTCTTGGGGTAGTATCTCTGTTTGATTGGCTTGTCATCCTTCATTATAGCCGTTACTCGTAGAGTAAAAGGGTATACTAGATTCGTCTGAAAGTATGTAACAGGCAGAAGGAAGCGTTTCCGACCCCATAAAGTATGTATATTCTTGATCAGGATCACTAGCCGAGTCGATCTAGCCCGTTCGTCTGTCTGTCCGACCGGATGAACGCTGTTGAACTATAAGAGCTAGGCTTTTGGGATTTAACATGCAGCGTGCCTTGTTTTGATCTGGTGTTCTGATATATTCGATGTTGCTGTCATTGTGCTGAAGTCTGCCAGCTCTGCTTCCAGGAACGCTGTAGTATCGTCCAACTCGTTTATTTGTTGAACGACTGCTACCGATAGCTTCTCCTCGAAACATCCATTGTGTCGGTTCTTTGCTGGTATTATTATCTCGTTCCGACTTGTTTCAGGAAGTTCCATCCCAACACCAAAGGATCCACTATTCCGGGTAAGATCAACGGGCTCATGGTCACTTGTTTGTTGCCGAATTCAATCTCCACCTCGAGCTGCGCATCAATTCCGCCGCACCTTCTATCTGCCAACCTAACTTTCCGTCTCGTCCTTGTAATCCTAGAGCAGCAATTTTGTCCGCCAATTATTTGCTAACGAAGCTTGCCGTTGCTCCGGTGTCGATTGTGGCTTTGTAGCTGTTCCCACCAATCATCACAGCTGCGGACAACTGCTGCTCCTCCTCGATTAGCTTGCCCGTTAGTTTGGAGAGGTAACATTGTAAGATCCCCGCTCGCCTCTCTGCGGCTGAGATCGCTGGCCATTTCCCGATCGTTGGCAGCAATCGACGCTCCTGACACACACCTTTCCGCATATCCAGCAGAATAACAGCCGTTGTGATATGGGTGGCATCTTGTCGCCTCTGTGTGTTGCTTGGCGGCCCTCACAATGTATTGTTTGGCTATCTCTGTTGCTGTGGGGGTGGTGTCCATTGGCCTCCGCGTGTTGCGTCTGTTGCCTGCTGCCGTCTGGCTTGGTGTGGTGGTGATCATTGGCCGTTTCCCCATGTCGATCATGTAGTCCTTCAACGACTCGCTGAAGCCGAGCTTCCGTTGCCGGACCAGGTCTGCCAGCCTGGTAAAGAAATCTCTCGGCAGAAAATAGGTGTGGAAGCTTTCTATGAATTCCGGCCAGGTTCTCCATTGCTTGTTGTTGGCAATGAACCACTTCAAAGCCCTTCCCTTAAACAATTCCGGCATCGCTCGGGAGATCGTATCTAAGTCCAAGCCGTACGTGTTGGCGGACCATTCAACCTGCTCCAGGAACTCAAATGGTTTTTCCGCCCCGTCGAACCTGGACGACCATTCGCAGACCTGTTTAGCGACCTTTGCATAGTCCGACTGGCTGGTTTTCGAGGTCAGCGCTGCTGTTTTTCTGTCTTGGCTTGACTCTCTCCTGTGGCCCTCATTTTGCAAGTTGTCAATGCTCAGTCTTGCCACTAGGTTGTCTCCTTCATCGTTTGTTAACGTGATGCCTGGGCCGTCTCTGTCGTGGTATGTTGCTTCCAGCTCGGCACAGATGTCGACGAGTTGTGGGTCGTTCTCCGTTCCTGAGTAGTATTCGGACAGTGCCATCCTCATGTCGTCTAGCCTGCCCTCGAGGGCGACATTGAGCCTCTGTGCGACATGGGCGAAGTCCTCCTTCTTAAGGACGTAAGTCCACTTTTTTCCCATTTTCATTGTGTTGCTCTCACTGTTGGGACAATCACGTTGGGCGCCAGATGTAACGAACTGATTTTGTTGGTCTGCTCGCTACGAGATTCGTGCGGCTAGTTCAGAAGATTGTGTGTTCGTCCCACCAAATTTATATGACAAGACTGCCCCGTAGATCAGTCAGAAAACACAGGGATCGAATGGTAACAGTGAGTTTTATTCTCTTGTTATTAATACAGCGGGTGTGTGGCTGGGCTGGCCTCGGTATCTCCTTGCTCTGGTTCCTCAGGCTGCTGATGTTCCTCGTCCAGGCTAGTCGACACGGTGACTTGGCGACCACTGGCTCCAGTGTCTCGGGATGCTTGTAGTGGCCGCCTCTGCTCGCTTGCCGACGCGCTGCCTCGGGGTCGCTTGTCGCGCCCTGAACTCGCAGAGAGTTCGGCCTTGCGGAAATAGGGAAGCGTCACCGTTCTCAGACTAGGATGAACAAGCCTTGCTTTCCAACAACGGTATTGCCTTTCGAGGCAATACCTGTCCCTTGCTCTGTCCCGGACGGTCCCGCTAGGTTCTTGCTCAGATCGCGTTAACAGTCAAGGCTAACGCCCGGAAGCTGCCTAGCCGTCCACTTTGCTTTACGCCTAGCGAATACGAACGTTCCAGCCGGCTTCACCCTAATGCTTGACGTCCGCGACGCTCCAGCGCTCCCCGATGAGCTCCACGCGGCGATGGTGACGTGGCTGCCGGTTATGTCTGCTGGCGTCGCTGCCGAACCGCTGGGCTTCTACAGGACAACGCCCCTTGAAATCCTCAACGGGTCGATCACTCGCCCTTCCTGACTGGTAGCTTGGCGTTTCTGGCACTCGGGGTTTTGGGCAGTTGGTGCTCGGGGACTTCGCCTGTACTCGCAGGGCTCTCCAGGACGACGCCTCTTGAAACCATAAATCAATCTACCGCTCGTCCTTCACGCCAGGTCCTGCGCGGTCGGGCAAGGTACGCTGGGTCTTAGACAACTTTCCCCCCCGAGCTCACGGTTCCTCGTCGCAGGCCTCTTTCGCTTGACTCTGACAGACCCGCCGGGCGATTCGCCAGGGTGTGATCGTGACAAAGTTTGAAACGAAACGCCTTGACTTAGCCGTGTGATGCCCTCCGGACCTCAGCCACTTTTGTCTCAATTGGGAAATTCCTTATGTCCCAATCCCGAACGTCTCGACGTGGCGATCTTGCTCCTTGTAGGCTTGCCACGGCACTGCTTTCGACGACTCGCCTTGTTGTGGCTCTCTTTGTAGTTTACTTGGTTGATGGTATCTTGACTGATCTTGATGGATTGACTCCTCGTGATCGACTGATCCAGCTGCCAGCACTCTGCGGCCTTATATAGGTCCTCCGGAAACCGTTATTTGCCTTTTATGCACAGCTCCGCTGCCGAGATGTGGCACTTCTTCTCCCGGTCCAAAGTTCACGGCAGAGTCCAAAGTCCGGTGGAGTTCCGTTATTCCTTTTTGCACACGGCACTCTTGCCCTGCCCGCCAAGTCTCCACTCTCTCATCCTCCGTACCTTTATCTCCAAACTCCCTCATTCTCCATCCTTGGTCTCCAAACTCTCTTCATCTCCAACCTTGGTCCCAAACTCTCTTCCTCTCCAACCGCTCTTCGCCGCGCTGTTACTACGCGATTTCGCCGCGTATCAGGTAAGCGGCCGGCCATCTGTTGATGCTGCTGCTGAGATTTGTGTGGAGTTATTCAACTTCTCACAATAGGGTTGATTTCCGTATCAGATGATGACCGGTTGAGGCATTCAAGAGGCGTTGTCCCGGAGAGGCCCAACGGTTCAGCAAGTCCCGGAACGGCTATCTTCTGATACCTCAAGGGGACGAGACCACGATACATCGAGTCCCTCAGCAAGCAAGATAAGAAGCAGTGCAGAGGACATCGGCAGCGATATCAGTAGACATCACCTACAGCCACGTCACGATCGCCGCGGAGAACTCATTGAGGAGCGCAGGAACGTCACTGACGTCAAGCAATACGGTGAAGCTGGGGCGTAACGTTCGTCTGCGCTAGGCGTAATGCGAAGTGGACTGCTAGGCAGCTTCCTGGCATTAGCCTTGACTGTCAGCGCGAGCTGTGCAAGACCCTATTGGGACCGCCCGGGACAGAGCAAGGGACAGGCGATCATTGTCCCGAAAGGCGTTGCTCTGAAGAGTGAGGCACCAGTTCACCCTAGTCTAAGAACGGTGACGCTTCCCTAAACCCGCAAGGCCGATTTCTCTGCGAGTCCAAGGCGCGACAAGACCGTCAATGCGTCGGCAAGTGAGCAGCGGCGAGGGACACTACGAGTGTATCCAGCTGCACCGCTCTACCGCTCTACCGCTCTACCGCTCTACCGCTCTACCGCTCTACCGCTCTCCCGCTCTCCCGCTCTCTCGCGCTCCCGCTCTCCTGCGCTGTTCCCAGCTCCCTCCATGAAGTCTCCGCTGCGCTTTGGAGCGCAGAGCGGGGCTTAGACTTAGTTAGTTCGATTTTGGAGTTCAAAGACAAATAAACCGCGGTCGTACCCCCGCCTACTTTTTACCAGTTAACTTTTGTGCGTACATTCATTTCGGTTAAGGGGCAATTCCCGCATCGTGTGTTTTTTTTCTCATCCAACGCCCGTCAGCCGCACCAGCAGCCCTACGCCGAAGCCCACCGCAGCAGCCCGCCGACGCCGCCAGTTTCCCGCCGTCGCCTCCCACGCCATTCCACCAGCGCCGTACCCCGCTACCCCCCGGCGTACATTTTGGTCCTTCGAGCCGGATAAGATAAGTAAAGCTTTTTCGTCTCATTAATTGCCGGTCTGCAGTCAGCCACAAATCGTTTGACTTTCTGCACGATTTGTCCAAAATCCAAGTCCGATTGAATCCGACAACGGCAATAAAAAAATTACTTCGCCATTTTTTTTTCTTCGATTTTCCTTTTGCAAGGTGCGGCCATATTGCCAATTTTTTCCGACTCCTTTTTTAATTGCATTTGGCCGCTCATCCATACATACATACACTTGTATAAAATGGATTAAAAAGTATTCCAAGCTTAGAGAAAATATTGTGCAAATACAAGCCAAGCATACAGTGAGAATTATTTAATTTCCAGTGATCTGCCAATTCAGGCCCCCAAAACCTTCCAAGATTTTCTCAATGTATATCCGCAGCCCCTAAAGTACTTGCACATATGTTTTCGTTATTCCAAATACAGTCCACATACAAACAAATCGAAAACGTCCACAACAACACATACCCCGCCGGCAATAATTATTTAATAAATTTAAAACCGGCGAAAATTACATACATACAAATATCTACATACATACAAATATCTACATACATACAAATATCTACATCCATACAAATATCTACATACCCTTCAGTTCTGCAGTAGGGACGCGGTGACATGGCTCAAGGCAAAAAGCTTTTTATACCCGTTACTCGTAGAGTAAAAGGGTATACTAGATTCGTCGGAAAGTATGTAACAGGCAGAAGGAAGCGTTTCCGACCCCATAAAGTATATATATTCTTGATCAGGATCACTAGCCGAGTCGATCTAGCCATGTCCGTCTGTCCGTCTGTCCGTATCAACGCTGAGATCTCGGAAACTATAAGAGCTACAATACTGGGATTAGGCATGCAGATTCCTGAGATTCCTGCGCAGCGCAAGTTTGTTTCAGAAGAGTGCCACGCCCACTCTAACGCCCACAAGCCGCCCAAAACTGTGGCTCCTACAGTTTTGATGCTAGAACAAAAATTTTAACTGAAATGTATTGTTCTCATCAATACCTACCGATTAACCCCAAAAAAAAGTTTGCCACGCCCACTCTAACGCCCACAAACCGCCCACAAACCGCCCACAAACTTCAAAATATCGTAAATATGAACACGGATATCTCGGAAAATATCAAAGATAGAGAAACGGGATTTCAGATTTAGATTCCGTAGGCTTGAGCGCAGCGCAAGTTCGTTACGCGAATATGCCACGCCCACTCTAACGCCCACAAACCGCCCAAATCTGTGGCGCCCACAATTTTTATGCTAGATAAAAAATTTTAACTAAAATGTGTTGGTCTCGTCAATACCTACCGATTGATTTAAAAAAAACTTTACCACGCCCACTCTAACGCCCACAACGCTTAAATCTGTCTACCGCCGATAGGTGGCGCATTTGCTGCTTGCATATCTCCATTTTCCTTTGGTCCCTTTAGCTGAGTAACGGGTATCTGATAGTCGAGGTACTCGACTATAGCGTTCTTCCTTGTTTGTTTTTTTTTTATGCCTAAAACGCTGTGGCGCTGTTGACGTCAGCAGAGAGCAGTCGGCGCAGCGTAGAAGACTGCCCACGAAAACGATCGTGCAACAAAGAGAGGCAGATATTCGGATATTTCCCTCTCTTTCTTGTCTTATAATCTGCCTGCACTCCGCGCTCGCAGAGACAAATTTCGGCCGGTCCGTTATATTTTTTGCGTCTCTCCGTTATGTTCGGCTAGCGACTAATATTTCGGCGGAAAAATTTTCGTGGAGCAGCGACATGTGAATGCCCTAATATTTTAGGAGCATTATTGTGTATCGAAAATAAACAACTTATATTGTTTTATAAAAGTAAATTATTTGATTATAGTAAAATTAAGTAGTTTGGATTTACTTATAATGTTATGTTTACATATTGTACATTTTTATTACAATATATTTATACCCGTTACTCGTAGAGTAAAAGGGTATACTAGATTCGTCGGAAAGTATGTAACAGGCAGAAGGAAGCGTTTCCGACCCCATAAAGTATATATATTCTTGATCAGGATCACTAGCCGAGTCGATCTAGCCATGTCCGTCTGTCCGTCTGTCTGTCCGGATGAACGCTGAGATCTCGGAAACAATGAGAGCTAGAGCTAGAGCTAGAGCTAGAGCTATTGAGATTTGGCGTGCAGATTCCTGAGCTTCTTCCGCAGCGCAAGTTTGTTTCAGTAGAGTGCCACGCCCACTCTAACGCCCACAAACCGCCCAAAACTGTGGCTCCTACAGTTTTGATGATAGAATAAAAATTTTAACTGAAATGTATTGTTCTCATCAATACCTATCGATTGATAAAAAAAAATTTTTTGCCACGCCCACTTTTACGCCCACAAACTTCAAAAAATCGTAAATATGAACGTGGATATCTCGGAAACTATCAAGGATAGAGAACTGGGATCTCATATTTAGAATCCGTAGCCTTGTGCGCAGCGCAAGTTTGTAACGCAGATATGCCACGCCCACTCTAACGCCCACAAACCGCCCAAGCCTGTGGCGCCCACAATTTTCATGCTAGATACAAAATTTGAACTGAACTGTATTGGTCTCGTCAATACCTATCGATTGACCCAAAAAAAAATTTGCCACGCCCACTCCAACGCCCATATCGCTTAACTCTGTCTACCGCCGGTAGGTGGCGCATTTCAATCTCGCTTTGCTGCTTGCATGTCTCCATTTCCCTTAGGTCCATTTAGCTGAGTAACGGGTATCTGATAGTCGAGGTACTCGACTATAGCGTTCTTCCTTGTTTTTTAGTGTAATTATAGAAAATTAGTCCGTTAAAATTGATTTCAATATTTAAAACATTAGTAGTAACATTAGTATTTAAAACTTAGAAGTACAAATTATATAGTCGGATATTTTTCGCTTTGGAAAGGGTATAGGTGCAGTGGCGCGCGCCAACAGCGAAGAGAAAACAAAAGAAATCAAGTAAAGGGGTGAGAAGACTTGGTGCATTCTGTTTGAGTGATTGAAAGGGAAGCTTGCATTTTAATTGTGCGCAGCAGAGTTACTTTAATCGTTTAGTTAATATAATAAAGTCAGGTAAGTGCTACATAAAGTTTAAGATGCTGTGCATTGATCTTAGTTTAAAGTACGTAAATGTTGAAGGTATTCAATGGGTTCCGTTAGCCGAAAGTGGATGACAAAATGTTTTGTGCCAAAAAAATCCCGCAAAGGGTTTATACACAGCTATATAAAGTAAATATACAATTATTAAAGTGAAACGCATTTTTTAATCATATGCCCATACATTTTTTCAGGAACGTTGGCCAAGGACTCCAAAGACCCGGACAAATGTTTGAGAAAGGCGATGACGAACGTGAAAAGCAAACTAACAAAACAAAAAAACAGAAATACTAACAATAATTGTCCCCTTATTGAAAATCTGAATAATACGATCTAATTAAAATTAATTTAAATGTACTTAAAAATGTATGTATTTGAAATTCTATATTTTCATAAGTGAAAACTCGTGGAAAAATTCTGATTTTCACAAGTGATTTCACTTGGGACGTGTCACTTGCAAGTGATTTCACAAGTTAAAACTCATGGAAAAATTCTGATTTTAACAAGTGATTCACTTGGGACGTGTCACCGGCACGTGACAGGCCATACGAAAAATGAGTATAAGGAACAAGTGAAATCCCGTAGGACTTCGAAAAATTTTCATTTGAATTTTCACTTGTGAAAATCCGGACATCCCATACAATTTTCTGTATGGAGCGTCACTTGTTCTTCACTTGTGCAAGAGGACATGTCCCACGTGATTCCCAAGGTGATTCACAATAATTAAAGTTTTCCGTCGGCCATCAGGTCAAAAATAATAAAATAAAAATTACACCAACCGACGTGAAATTTTTTTTTGGTCATTGTGTTTTATTTACCATCAAACTTCTTAGTATTTTTTTCGGTATTTGGTATTTACTCCGTAAAATTTATTTTATTTAAACGAGAAAAATACCAGCACTCCACCGCATGCATAGCATCCTCCGTCCACCAATTTTTTTTGGTATACATTTTTAGTATTTTTCCCTCGGAATATTAAATTAAATTAAAGCAATACTCCAATATTAAATATTCAACCGATCGCATCCTCCAGCCAACAACTTAATTGCATAATTTGGTATTTGTTCTTTATTCAGAAGTTTAAATAAAGGCGAAATATTACAATTACTCCACCGGGGACTATATATTAACACATAGTTGGTATTTTTCCCCCTCAATTTATCCAAACGCAAAAAATACCAGCAAAAATATACCAAACTTGATCCCAACCATAATACATATACCAAAAGGGTTAAATATTATAGTATTACTTCTCAACGGGTGATATTCGAACTCCTTACTCACCGTTCCTAATCCGTATCATTGGGTTTAATTCCGCAAAGTAACCAGGTCGGTACTTTCTTCCAATTTCTATTTCTCCGATCCACTACATTTTTGTGTCGACACCTCGTTCCGCTGTTCCCGAAGTGGGCCAGGTTTCCTATTTCTCCGACATAAACAAAGGCGAGCAGATTCTGACCCAAAAAAAAAAAAGGTCATTTCTTTTAAATGTCCGTTGGAAGTGATAACAACAAGTTGTCTATTCCACCTGCCGTAGTCCCAGGCATATCCGTAGATCCGCCCACACCCGAACTAACCGCTAAGACCTCGTCGCCCCGAAAAAGGGCCACCCGTGCAAACGTCAAAATGGCACTAACACCTTCCCAAATCGCTCTAAGCAAGTTTACTGAGGTCTCAGATCGGCTGAGTGAGTTTGAATCCAGAGCAAACACTCCTTCGCCGATCCCTCCTACTCTGTCCATGCTGAACATCCGCCGCGAAGAAATACGCGCGTTATGGGACCGCATCAAAGCAGAATACGATGAATGCACCGGGTGCATAGCAGCAGCCGGAGACAGTGCAGCTGATAGTTTGCCAGTTCTCAAGGCTAAATTCGGCTACTGCTATTCCATTTACGAGAGATGTGGGGCTCAGATTGCGGATATGATAGCCCAGGCTCCCCAAGTTCAAGCTGTTCCTACCCAGACTAACATTTCCTCTAGATGTCAGCTGCCTCCGTGCGATACCGAGGTTTTCACCGGAGATTATCTGCGGTGGCCGACCTTTAGGGATCTGTTTACGGCCTTTTATATAAACAATCCAAGGCTGACGCCAGTCGAAAAACTGTTTCATCTAAATGCCAAATCAAGCGGCGATGCACACACGATAGTGTCAAACTCCCCCCTTACTACCGACGGCTTTCGCTCAGCTTGGGCAAACCTAACTGAGCGTTTCGAAAACAAGCGGTTGTTAGTAAATAGCCAGTTAAAAATACTTTTCAATGTGCAGTCCGTTAATCAGGAATCTGGGTCAGCTATCCGTGAACTTCAACGCACCATCCAGGGTTGCCTCACGGCTTCAGAAATGTCCGGAATTGAAACCGAAAATTGGGATTGCCTCTTAGTGTACATGTGCTCCTCCAAACTTCCTAAGCTCACGCTATCCTTGTGGGAACAGTCCCTGCACAATAAGACAGAGATTCCGACGTGGCAGGAACTGAACGCCTTTCTTACGGAGCGTCAGCGGACCTTAGAAGCCATAGACGACGTACAGCCGACAGGCTCGAGTCAATCTCTGCCAAAAACATCCGCCCCCACTGCAGCGCCTCGAAGAATAAATTCTTACGAGACAAGGGTAGAACCCAAGCCAAAAGGATGTGATATTTGTAATAAGGAAAACCATCCTGTCCGCACATGTGCACGGTTTCTCCAGATGACGGTAGACGAGCGGTCGGCATATATAAAGAGGAAGCAGCTGTGTCTGAACTGCTTCGCACGAGGGCATCAGCTGCGTGATTGTGAAAGCACTCATAGCTGCTTTACGTGCCGCGGCCGCCATCACACCTTACTACACAGAGGCAACTCCTCCCAATCGCCTTCGAATCCCGCCCCAAGACCCAGATCAAGACCAAGTACACCAGTTGCCACCGCTTCCCGGTCCACGGACTCTACAGTTTAAAATTACTTCCCGACGGGGTATAGATCCGTCTTGCTGGGCACCGCCATAATTGACATAAGTCACCTGGGGTCGAATTTTAAAGCTCGAGCCTTGATAGATTCAGGATCAGAGGCAACCTTTATTTCTGAGCGGCTGTTCAAATTAATAAGCTTGCCTCACCAGGTAATCCGAGCGCAAGTATCAGGCTTAAACCAGACAGTATCCGCTGAATCCAAAAAGCTCTGTCAGTTAACCATCCGTTCTCCGACCAGGCCTGGCTTGCAAATAAATACGACGGCTTATGTTCTTCCTCAATTAGCTGGAAACCTTCCATCTTGTCCGATTCCGCAACAGTTTCTACGGGATCTTCCCGAACTGTCGCTAGCGGATCCAAAGTTCTACGAAAGCGCACAGATAGATATTCTGGTCGGGGCCGACATACTGCCATCCATTCTCCTAAGCGGCACCCGGCCGAACATTTGTGGCTCTCTCCTCGGTCAAGAACCATTTTTGGGTGGATCCTAACAGGTCCCGTTCCTGCTCCAAGGGAAAATCAGATTTCCGTTTTTTCTATTGCTTTATTGCTTTATTGCTTTATTGCTTTATTGCTTTATTGCTTTATTGCTTTATTGCTTTATTGCTTTATTGCTTTATTGCTTTATTGCTTTATTGCTTTATTGCTTTATTGCTTTATTGCTTTATTGCTTTATTGCTTTATTGCTTTATTGCTTTATTGCTTTATTGCTTCATTGATGTATTGCTTTATTGCTTTATTGCTTTATTGCTTTATTGCTTTATTGCTTTATTGCTTTATTGCTTTATTGCTTTATTGCTTTATTGCTTTATTGCTTTATTGCTTTATTGCTTTATTGCTTTATTGCTTTATTGCTTTATTGCTTTATTGCTTTATTGCTTTATTGCTTTATTGCTTTATTGCTTTATTGCTTTATTGCTTTATTGCTTTATTGCTTTATTGCTTTATTGCTTCATTGCTTCATTGCTGTATTGCTTTATTGCTTTATTGCTTTATTGCTTTATTGCTTTATTGCTTTATTGCTTTATTGCTTTATTGCTTTATTGCTTTATTGCTTCATTGCTGTATTGCTTTATTGCTTTATTGCTTTATTGCTTTATTGCTTTATTGCTTTATTGCTTTATTGCTTTATTGCTTTATTGCTTTATTGCTTTAATGCTTTATTGCTTTATTGCTTTAATGCTTTATTGCTTTATTGCTTTATTGCTTTATTGCTTTATTGCTTTATTGCTTTATTGCTTTATTGCTTTATTGCTTTATTGCTTTATTGCTTTATTGCTTTATTGCTTTATTGCTTTATTGCTTTATTGCTTTATTGCTTTATTGCTTTATTGCTTTATTGCTTTATTGCTTTATTGCTTTATTGCTTTATTGCTTTATTGCTTTATTGCTTTATTGCTTTATTGCTTTATTGCTTTATTGCTTTATTGCTTTATTGCTTTATTGCTTTATTGCTTTATTGCTTTATTGCTTTATTGCTTTATTGCTTTATTGCTTTATTGCTTTATTGCTTTATTGCTTTATTGCTTTATTGCTTTATTGCTTTATTGCTTTATTGCTTTATTGCTTTATTGCTTTATTGCTTTATTGCTTTATTGCTTTATTGCTTTATTGCTTTATTGCTTTATTGCTTTATTGCTTTATTGCTTTATTGCTTTATTGCTTTATTGCTTTATTGCTTTATTGCTTTATTGCTTTATTGCTTTATTGCTTTATTGCTTTATTGCTTTATTGCTTTATTGCTTTATTGCTTTATTGCTTTATTGCTTTATTGCTTTATTGCTTTATTGCTTTATTGCTTTATTGCTTTATTGCTTTATTGCTTTATTGCTTTATTGCTTTATTGCTTTATTGCTTTATTGCTTTATTGCTTTATTGCTTTATTGCTTTATTGCTTTATTGCTTTATTGCTTTATTGCTTTATTGCTTTATTGCTTTATTGCTTTATTGCTTTATTGCTTTAATGCTTTATTGCTTTATTGCTTTATTGCTTTATTGCTTTATTGCTTTATTGCTTTATTGCTTTATTGCTTTATTGCTTTATTGCTTTATTGCTTTATTGCTTTATTGCTTTATTGCTTTATTGCTTTATTGCTTTATTGCTTTATTGCTTTATTGCTTTATTGCTTTATTGCTTTATTGCTTTATTGCTTTATTGCTTTATTGCTTTATTGCTTTATTGCTTTATTGCTTTATTGCTTTATTGCTTTATTGCTTTATTGCTTTATTGCCTTATTGCTTTATTGCTTTATTGCTTTATTGCTTTATTGCTTTATTGCTTTATTGCTTTATTGCTTTATTGCTCTATTGCTTTATGGCTTTATTGCTTTATTGCTTTATTGCTTTATTGCTTTATTGCTTTATTGCTTTATTGCTTTATTGCTTTATTGCTTTATTGCTTTATTGCTTTATTGCTTTATTGCTTTATTGCTTTATTGCTTTATTGCTTTATTGCTTTATTGCTTTATTGCTTTATTGCTTTACTGCTTTATTGCTTTATTGCTTTATTGCTTTATTGCTTTATTGCTTTATTGCTTTATTGCTTTAATGCTTTATTGCTTTATTGCTTTATTGCTTTATTGCTTTATTGCTTTATTGATTTATTGATTTATTGCTTTATTGCTTTATTGCTTTATTGCTTTATTGCTTTATTGCTTTATTGCTTTATTGCTTTATTGCTTTATTGCTTTATTGCTTTATTGCTTTATTGCTTTATTGCTTTATTGCTTTATTGCTTTATTGCTTTATTGCTTTATTGCTTTATTGCTTTATTGCTTTATTGCTTTATTGCTTTATTGCTTTATTGCTTTATTGCTTTATTGCTTTATTGCTTTATTGCTTTATTGCTTTATTGCTTTTTTGCTTTATTGCTTTGCTGCTTTGCTGCTTTATTGCTTTATTGCTTTATTGCTTTATTGCTTTATTGCTTTATTGCTTTATTGCTTTATTGCTTTATTGCTTTATTGCTTTATTGCTTTATTGCTTTATTGCTTTATTGCTTTATTGCTTTATTGCTTTATTGCTTTATTGCTTTATTGCTTTATTGCTTTATTGCTTTATTGCTTTATTGCTTTATTGCTTTATTGCTTTATTGCTTTATTGCTCTCAGCGTTCATCCGGACGGACAGACAGACGGACAGACGGACAGACGGACATGGCTAGATCGACTCGGCTAGTGATCCTGATCAAGAATATATATACTTTATGGGGTCGGAAACGCTTCCTTCAGCCTGTTACATACTTTCCGAGGAATCTAGTATACCCTTTTACTCTACGAGTAACGGGTATAATTACACCAACCGGTATGAACATTTTTTTTTGGTCATTGTATTTTATTTAACTACCGCCAAACTATATAGTATTTTTTCGGTATTTGGTATTTACTTCGTAAAAATTATTTTATCCAGAGAAAATAATACTCCACCGCATCCTCCGTCCAGCAATTTTTTTGGTATATTTTAGTATTTTTTCCCTCGGAATATGAAATAAAATTAAAAGAATACACTAGTACTAAATAATCAACAATTAGCATCCTCCGGCCAACAACTTATTGGTATTTTTTTGGGATTTATTTTGGTATTTTTTCTTCACTCAGAAATAGATAGAAATAGAAATTTAAATATAGGCGAAATAATACTATTACTCCACCGGGGACTATAATACATATTAACATATTTCAAAAGCAAAAATAATACCAGCGCGAAAAAAGTATGTAACAAACTCTATCCCAATTATACTATATTACAATATACATATACCAAAAAGGATAAATACCATAGTATTTTTTCTCCACGGGTGATATACTCCTTCATCACCGTTCCTAATCCGTATTATTGGGTTTAGTTCCGCAAAGGCGAGCAGATTCTGACCCAAAAAAGGTAATTTTTTTAAATGTCCGTTGGAAGTGATAACAACAAGTTGTCTATTCCACCTCCCGTAGTCCCAGGCATATCCGTATGCAACTGAATTACAACTGGTGAAGTTCAGCATATTTCTGTGTTTTTATTACAAAGTGTGTGAAAGACCCCCAGAGTAGACTTCTGCTCAACTTTGACGATCGGGTGCGAATCGTCACAACATTTTGGTGGCCCATGAGGGGAACATACACTCATAACTTCATCAGCTTCCAATAGTTGTAAACTTACTTCAATCTTTGTGCTTACTTGCTTGCAAATATTCTATTAATTTAAACCAGCAAAGTTATGCAACCGTTTCCACGTACATCGCCATAACGGAGGGAATAACGGATTCGAGGGAATAACGGAGGAATCAAGAAGTCAGGAAAATACCCCACTTTTCAGGAAATTTTGCGGATTGGCCATCTTTTTATGACAGCTTTACGCAGCTAATACATTAAAATCCATCTCTCTCAAACATTCAAAAATTTCATTTCTTGAAGCAAGCTCTACCGAACGGACGAGACCAGGATATAAACCATATGCCATTAACAGAAACCAAATATTCAGTGGCATGAAACCTTGTGGTAAAACGATACAACAACCCTCGACTGCAGTTCATGTACAATAAGAATGCACTGTACGGAATCGAGCCACTGTCCAAGGAGATCGCGGTGGACCTTAGGAATTTGTTAAACTAAGCAAATGTATGTATCAGTGAATTCCGACGACTACACATTCCCGTTGATTCCTGTGATCATTGGTTTGTACATCACTTACCTACAAAGCTGCCTATCAGCACAACACAGGCCTGGGAGCATTCCCTGGGCAACAACGTGGAAATCTCACCTTCACAAAGCTGGAGGTGTTTCTTCACAATGGATTGGTTAAAATCGACCTAATTGAGAGTAGGAAACCAGCCGTTCCAGTTAGATAATCTATACAATCGACCAACCATCTTCCAACCAGCTTCCACAACACTCTTGAGTCTGGATCCATCAGGTGCTCGCTCTGCCAACAGAATCACGTTCTAGGACGGTGCCCGGACTTCCTTGCCAAGGATTGTTTCGCGCGAAAGGTTATAGTCGACCGCTCGAAGGCATGCAATTGATGCATGCCTTCGACCTTAGTTCTTCCCATTCTCTTAGTCAATGCAGCAGCAATCGAAACTGGTCGCTATGTGGTCAACGGCACCACACTTTGTTACATTCCCCGAATGCTCAACAAAGTTCTTCATTGACTCGGGTCGGAGCGCAGACGCTGCACAAAATGCACCATCGACGCAACTCTTAAGAGCAGTTGCCTCCCATCTGAACTCAACGACCCTTCTTGCTACTGCACTGGTTCGGATCGTAAATAACTCCACCGGGCAGTCAGCTTTAGTTCGAGCTCTCATCGATCATGGCTCGGAAGGCACCCTCATCACGAAAAACATCGTTGGTAATACGTCGCATAGTCAGTGCAGGCACAGCAACGACTTCACCATAATCTCATGTTCAGGATCTGATTTTAGTGCCTACGTATCCCCAGCCTTCATACTTCGGTCGCTAACAGGTCAATTACCTAAACAAAATGTAAACATTAAGTCCTGTAAACATCTCCAAGGGTTATCCTTTGCAGATCCTAATTTCATCAAGCCGGGCCGCATTGACCTACTTATCGGTGTCGACATTATCCCGCAACTAATGCTTCCGGACATACGCAAAGGGACGGTTGCAGAACCACCGTTTCCACGCCCTGGAAAGGAAACTTGATCATCGTCCAGATTTTAGTCAACAGTATGCCAGCACTATTCAAGAGCACTTTCATCTAAAGTAGATAAAAGAGGTAAAAAGCAGTGAAGAAGAACACACTAGGATTAACGCTCAAAGGCAACTCTGAATCTCCGCGTGCACCGTTCCACATCATGCTGTGATCAAAGACGACAGTTTACCTACAAAGATGCGCGTCGTATACGACGCTTCGTGCAAAACGTCTAACGGGAGATCTTTGAATGATATTTTATACACTGGTCCCTCCCTAAAAAACGATCTTGGAGGAGTTATACTCAACTGGCGTCTCCATCGGTATGTCTTCGTGGCCGATATAACGAAAACGTATCGCTGCATAAATATGCATGAAGAAGATGCTTAGTATCAGCGAATTTTCAGGCGCGATGAAAAATGACTCATTAAGGACTATTTTTTGACTACAGTAACGTTTGGCACTGCCTCGGCACCCTTCACGGCGATTCGAGAAATACATCAGATTGCGTCCGACGAGCGCGAACGCTATCCTCTGACCGAGCAGGTCCTTAATAAAAGAAATCTATGGGGACGATGTTCAAACAGGACACGAGACCATCGACGGAGCTCTAAAAATTCGCAATGATATCATCGCAGCTCTGCAATCCGCAGGCATGAAACTCAAGACGTGGGCATACAACGATCCAGATATCTTAGAAAGCATCCCAACTAAAAATCTCTCTAACAGTAGCATTTTTGAGATAGACAATAAGGACTCCATTAAAACTTTAAAGTTGTATTGTCATCCAAACAAAGATGGTTTTGGCTTTAATATTAAGTTTTCTCTCAATCCTATAGTCACCAAACGTTCTATACTATCCACAGTAGCGCGTTTATTCGATCCGTTGGGATACCTGGCACCAGTGATCATCGCTGAAAAAATCCTGTTGAAGAAAGTTAGTAGTTTTCGTATCGAGCGCAATGATGAGCCTCCCGCATCATTAGATTGGGACGACCCCGTGCCAGATCAACTCGCCGAGCGGTGGCGACAGATCATTCAAGAGCTCCCCGACATTCACAGATACACATCCCCCGTTGGTTAGGCTTCGATCTAAGACATGTCTTGACTTTGCAACTACACATGTTTTGTGACGGATCATCCATGGCGTATATAGCATGCGCTTATCTCCGAGCTAGTTGTACGGATGGTTCCGGGCAGGTTAGCTTATTAGCCGCCCGCAGTCGAGTCACACCTGTTAAGCCGCTAACAATTCCGAGAGTTGAGTTATCCGGAGCTGTGCTGTGTACACAATTAGCCGAGTGCATTATCAATCAACTTCAAGCATCACATCACACCATATCCGTACACTACTGGTCGGATGGAATGATAGTGCTATATTGGATCAGCGGCGAAGCAATCCTGGAGGCAAGTTCGCCATCGCAGTGGTGACATGTTCTTACGCAAGAAAACCCTGCAGATTGCGCTACACGCTGCCTCACCCCTCCCCAGCTGGAATATCACACGCTTTGGTGGAACGGACCACATTGGCTGCATCTTTCAGAGGAGCACTGGCCAGTCAATCCAGTTCAGTCCCCAAAATCAGAAGTTATTTCAGGAGAGCAATCCTTAAAGCATATTGGAGCCCACATTTATATAGATGTGAAATCGTTTATCTAATCATACTCCTCCTATAATAAACTCTTATTCATTAAAGCCTACGTCAAACGATTAATTTATAATACTCGTCACAAAAAAGCGGATAGATTCACCGGCCCTATTCAGGTATCAGAATTCCAACAGGCTTTGTTCGCATTGGTGCGGATGGTTCAACAAGAAGTCTATTCGGAAGATTTATCAAGACTACGATCCAATCAATTTATATTCAAACATAACAAACTCAGCCAGCTTTCACCATTTCTCGACGATCAGGGGCCCATGAGAGTTAAAGTCAGACTTAAGAATGCTTTGCAGCTCTGCATGTCTCAACGCACACCAATAATCCTTCCAAAGGCACACCACCTGACGATTTTGGTTATAAGGAACGCTCATCACAAAACCTTACACGGAATCTACAATTCATCAAGTTTTCTGGATCGTCAACGGTAAACAGGCAGTAAAAAGGATTCTGCGACAGAGCGTAACGTGTTTCAAACACCGCCCGTCACCATCAAGCCAACTGGTGGGAGATTTACCAGCGCACCGTGTCAATCCGCCCAAACGGGCGTTCGAAGCAACTGGACTTGATTACACTGGTGCGTACATTGCAGTTTTCATTTGCTTAGCGAGCAAAGCGATTTATTTGGAAGCGGTCACGGGAATGTCGGCACAGCATTTTCTGTGGGCCCTGCAGCGCTTTATCGTCTGTAGGGGTTTTTGTCAACGTCTATACAGCGACTGTGGAACCAACTTTATCTCATCCGACAAGTCTCTAAAGCTGTGAACCAATGAATTCTATCAAGGAATTGAAGAGACAGTAATTCCTGAACTTACTCGTCGACACATTCAGTGGCATTTCAATCCTCCACATAGTCCAAACTTTGGAGGACTTTGGGAATCCAACGTTAAAGCTGTTAAAACTTATCTTCATCGAACGTTTAATGGTATTCGAATGACGTACGAGCAGCTGTCTACTATTCTTGTCCAGATAGAAGCGAGCTTCAACTCTTGGCCATTATGTCCCTTAACGTCTGACTTAGATGATTTGCAAGCTCTCACCCCGGCGCATTTTTTAATCGGTGATTCGATGATGTCGCTGGGCGCGCCCCAAAAGGCGCCAAGAAACTGACAATCTTCAGCAAAACGACATGATCATCATCAAGGATGATCGAACTGGTTCATCTGACTGGAAATTAGGGCGAATCATCGACTTACATTCTGGGGCCGATGGGCTCGTTCGACTAGCTACAATTAAGACCTCAACGGGTATTTATAAGAGGTTTGTGTCAAAGATTTGCCGTTTACGCTTGCTAAGATTCACTGAAGAGTCTAGCCCGAGTACAAAACCCATGCACCTTTGAATATACCCGCATTCACTCCAAAACACACTTCAACCTTTTCAGAATTCAGCATTGTCGAAGGCTTTGAATACTGGGTCCAGTGGCGACTCTGAGAAGCAGTGGACAACAGCAGTTTTAACAGCGAATGTTACAATTCTGCTGCTAATGTTAGCAGCGCAACAATACGAAGAAGACATAAGGTGAGGCTGGTCGCGTTTTTATAACCGAGCTTTTATATATTCCCTAATTTGTAAATCAAAAAGTAGCATTAAGTCAAAGATTGAAAGTATACAACTGAATTACAACTGGTGAAGTTCAACATATTTCTGTGTTTTTATTACAAAGTGTGTGAAAGACCCCAGAGTAGACTTCTGTTCAGCTGTGACGATCGGGTGCGAATCGTCACAACAGCTACTGCTATTCCGTTTACGAGAGATGTAGGGCTCAGATCGCGGATATGATAGCCCAAGCTCCCAAAGTTAAAGCTGTTCCTACCCAGACTTACATTTCCTCTGGCTGTCGGCTGCCTCCGTGCGATACAGAGGTTTTCACCGGAGATTATCTGCGGTGGCTGAACTTTAGGGATCTGTAAACTTCAACGCACCATCCAGGGTAGCCTCACGGCTTTAGAAATTTCCGGAACTCAAGCCGTAAATTGGGATTGCCTCTGAGTGTACATGTGCTTCTCCAAACTTGCTAAGCTCACGCTATCCTTGTGGGAGCAGTCCCTGCACACCAAGGCCGAGATTCCGACGTGGCAGGAGCGGAACGCATTCCATACGGAGCGTCACCGGACCTTAAAAGCCAAAGACGACGTACGGCCGTCAGGTCGAGTCAATCTCTACCAAAAACATCAGCCCCCAGTGCAGCGCCTCGAAGAATAAATTCTTACGAGACAAGGGTAGAACCCAAGCCTAAAGGATGTGACCTTTGTAAGAAGGAAAACCATCCTGTCCGCACATGTGCACGATTTCTCCAGATGACGATCGAGGAGCGGTCGGCATATATAAAGAGAAAGCAGCTGTGTCTGAACTGCTTCACACGAGGGCATCAGCTGCGTGATTGTGAAAACACTCATAGTTGCTTTACGTGCCGCGGCCGCCATCGCACCTTACTACACAGAGGCAATTCCTCCCCATCGCCGTCGAATCCCTCCCCGAGACCCAAATCAAGACCAAACACACCAGTCTTGGCTTGCAAATAAACACGACCGCCTATGTTCTTCCTCAATTAGCTGGAAACCTCCTTTCTTGTCCGATTCCGCAACAGTTTCTACGGGATCTTCCCGATTTGCTGCTAGCGGATCCAAAGTTTTACGAGAGCGCACAGATAGATATTCTAGTCGGGGCCGACGTACTGCCATCCATTCTCTTCGGTCAAGAAACCATTTTTGGGTGGATGCTTACAGGACCCGCTCCTGCTCCAAGGGAAAATCAGATTTCCGCTTTTTCCACGTGAATCTCCCACACTGTTGACACGTCCCTGGAAATGCTTCTTACCAAATTTTAGGAGGTGGAGGATCTGCCAGTAAAAGTGACAACATCTTCCGATTTGACCTGTGAGGAAAATTTTCTCCGGACGACTTCGGTAGACGATAACAGCAGGTATGTCGTCAATCTTCCGTTTCGTGATCCTGAAAACGTAAAATCCGCCCTCGGTCACTCCAGATTCTCCGCGTTGTCGCAGTTCCTAGGAACCGAGCATCGCCTACAGAGGGACAGTCAGCTAAAAACCAAATACGACTCCGTGATTCAAAAGTATCTCGACCTCCATCATATGAGAGAAGTCCGTCCTACCCATAATTCTGCCAGTTATTACTTTCCGCATCATGCCGTGCTCAAGCCGGAAAGTACAACCACCAAGCTGCGTGTGGTTTTCAATGCCTTCAGCTCTTCAGAGAATGGGGTCAGTTTAAATGATATCCTTCATGCTGGCCCAGTCTTGCAGTCCGATCTAACTATCCAGATCCTGAAGTGGCGATATTTCCGTTACGTCTACAGTGCCGATATCGAGAAAATGTATCGCTTCGGATCTACCGAAGCATTCCCCGTTCCAGCGCATCTTATTCCGAAACAGCGAGGGGCACATTCGAGATTTCGAATTACAGACGGTAACTTTTGGAGTCAATTGCGCGCCATTCCTGGCCATTCGAGTCCTGAAACAGCTGGCAACTGACGTGCAGCTCTGCCATCCAAGAGCGAGCAACGTCATTCGAAGTCATATGTATGTAGACGATGTCTTTTCGGGAGCTGACTCCGCCGAGGACGCTAAGTTCATTGTTCGCGAGCTACAAAGTGCTCTAGATTCCGCGGGGTTTCCATTGAGAAAATGGACCTCCAACCACAAAGAAATATTAGCTCATATCCAAAGCGATCATCTTCTGACAACCGACTTCCTCGAGATCGACACTGAGAGCACAGCCAAAACTCTCGGAGTACGATGGAAGGCGACGTCCGATGAGTCCAAAGGTGGAACAGCTTTCTCCAGAGCTATTCGGCCCTAGACCAGGTCAGAATACCCATATGGGTTTCCTTCCGTCCAGAGTTCCGCGTAGAGCATCACGGATTTTGTGACGCCTCACTAAAGGTATACGGAGCTGCGATCTATGTGCGCGTAGAGGTGGGCCATAAGACGATGATGTACTTGCTCACGGCCAAGACGCGTGTGGCGCCAGTCAAAACGGTGTCCCTTCCCAGGCTGGAGTAATGTGGAGCTCTCCTTTTGTCCGAGATGGCCGAAGCCATTCTTCCTAATATGCCGAGGCTGACCTCAAAATTACATTGTTGGACCGATTCCACGATTGTGCTAGCATGGCTAGCCAAACCAGCGTGCCATTGGACAACGTTCGTTGCCAACAGGGTGACGAAGATCACCGAGTCCACTTAGACGGCCAATTGGTCGCACGTTCAATCCGAACATAATCCTGCTGATTTGGCTAGTCGAGGAGTTCCCCTTGAGCTGGTGAATATCCAGCTCTGGTGGCATGGACCCACATGGCTGCAACGTCCACGCGATCATTGGCCCAGCCAGGGAACCGACCTGCCGGTGACTGAGATCGAAAAGCGTGCCGTTAAAGTCCATGTGCCGTCTATGCCGACAGAAGATTTCCTAGATCGCTTTTCCAATTTAGATAGAGCTTTGCGGGTCCTCGCGTATGTCCATCGATTTGTCCAACGATGACGAAGACGATCACCGCTTTCCGGGGTCCGTCTAGAGGCCCAGGACGTTGCCGCCGCGGAAGAACTCATGACAATTTGCACTCAGCGCAGGTATTTTTCTGAAGAATACCGCTGCTTGAGTCAGAAGCGTCCTGTGCCGGCGGCAAGTTCGATTCTCTCCCTGAACCCCTTTCTAGATAAGAAAGGGGTAATCAGGGCATGCGGCCGCGTAACGGCCTCCGACAGTTTGCGGTACGATGAACGACATCCGATAATCCTGCCGTACGAATGTGCACTCTCGCGGCTTCTGGTAAAAATCACGCATCTCATTACGTTAAATGGTGGTAACCAGTTAGTGGTGCGTCTCACTCGGTCCAGATACTGGGTTTCGAGAATACAGAACTTGGTGAAGGCAGTGGTTAACTCCTGCAAGGTCTGCGTTATCCACAAAAAGAGATTGCAAGTCCAGATGATGGGAAGTTTTCCGAAAGAGCGAGTGTCTTTTTCCCGTCCGTTCACGTACACAGGGATGGACTACGCCGGCCCGTTTGATATAAAAAATTATACCGGAAGAACTTGTCTCATTACGAAAGGGTATGTGTTGGTTTTCGTTTGTTTTTCTACAAAGGCCATCCATCTAGAGCCTACATCCGACTTAACGACTGAAAAGTTTCTTGCCGCTTTCGCTCGTTTCGTCTCTAGAAGAGGGTGTCCTCGCCAAGTCCAGTCCGACAATGGAAAGACCTTTGTGGGCGCCTCCACCGTGCCTTCCCGAGACTTCCTGCAAGCCGTTAAGGAGTCTGTGACCGATGCGTATAGTCATCAGCAGCTCGCCTGGCAATTCATTCCTCCTGGGGCACCCCATATGGGAGGCCTATGGGAAGCTGGTGTCAAGAGCTTCAAGACCTTGTTTTACAAGTCCACCGCTACACGGAAGTACACCTTTGAAGAGCTGTCCACCCTCCTAGCGAGAATCGAAGCTTGTCTGAATTCCAGACCACTATCTCCCATGTCCGAGGATCCAACTGATCTCTTAGCGTTGACACCAGGGCACTTTCTTGTAGGTGGACCTCTTCTATCCATAGTGGAACCTGAAGTAAAGGGCGAATCCAAGTCCATTCTGAACCGGTGGCAGCACTTAAAGTCTCTCCATCAACAATTCCGCACTCGATGGAAGGATGAGTACCTTAAGGCTCCACAAGCGCAACAAGTGGCAAGTCCCCACAGAAAATCTGCGTTTCGGCGATCTGGTCGTCATTAAGGATGACAATTTTCCCTCAAATGAGTGGCGACTCGGAAGAATAGACTCCGTTTTTCCGGGAGCCGATGGCAATGTCCGCGTAGTCGACATTCGTACGACACGCGACATTGTCAAACGTCCAGTGACCAAGGCGGTTCTTCTTCCAAGAGAGCCGTCCAAAACTACCTCGTAACGAGCCGCGTTTCTTACACACCTTAGTCCGTAGCCATTATCCACGTCATTGTTAATCAGCCCTGTTTGTTTTTTCCTTATCCACACTCTAAACAGGAAAATGGCTCACCGTCCACGTAGCGCTCAGGCTTTGGATAGCAGACGTACGAGAGGTACTCAGTCCTACCGATGCCGAGTCTGCTGCGGAATCCATCCTCTTCGGAAGTGTCAGAGGTTCCTAAAGCTGAGCGCAGAGAAGCGGCTGCGGGCAGTTCTTATAAACAAGTACTGCGCGAACTGTCTCCCACACGAGCACTCCACTGGGAGCTGTCGTAGCGGTGACCGGTGCAGAACGTGCAACCGGAATCATCACACGCTGCTCCACATGCACGAACTTGTTTCCCGGAAAAAGTCCGGCTCCAAGCAACAGCTCGCTTCTCCGCAGCGTTCGCGCCGGCAAGATCCGACAACTCGCCAAACGCTTGCCCCTCCACCGCGCTCAGCATCCTCGTCACCAGCTCCGTCGCTCGCCGCACTTCTCCAGCGTCATAGCGTCAATGTCCTCCCGACTGCTTTGGTGATCGTCGAGACCGGAGAGAAGACGTTCGACACCGCCGCACTCATCGATCCGTGCACCCTGACAAGCTCCATCGATGCATCCCTGGCCGCCGCGTTTCGTTTGCCGACAACAAACGTGGGCGATGAGAGCATATGCAAGGCGACGATTCGTTCGAAGGTCGACGAGGCCATCAAGCTGGAGGTGGTCCTCAAGATCGAGCCGAACGTGCGCATCCGCACCCCCATCCGTGCGCTCAGTGAGAGCGTCGTCCAGAAATTTAAGGAGCTACCGCTCGCGGATGAGCGTTTCCACTGGCCAGCCACTATTTCATTGATCCTGGGCGCGGACGTCTACCCGAAGGTTATACAGCCGGGCTTCCACATGGTCGACGAGGGACTGCCAGTAGCCCTGAAGACGGTGTTCGGGTGGATCCTCTCCGGCGCCTGTACGCAGGCTTGAGGTGTAGGCGACTGGCCGAAGTTCCGTCTCCCTTTTTTTTTGCAACGCTAGCGATTGCAAGGGGGGCGGAATGTTCAGGCCCACTGTCCGGCGAATCTGGACCGTCCCCGCTATTCAGCTGCACCACTCTACCGCTCTACCGCTCTACCGCTCTCCCGCTCTCCCGCTCTCTCGCGCTCCCGCTCTCCTGCGCTGTTCCCAGCTCCCTCCATGAAGTCTCCGCTGCGCTTTGGAGCGCAGAGCGGAGCTTCGACTTAGTTAGTTCGATTTTGGAGTTCAAAGACAAATAAACCGCGGTCGTACCCCGCCTACTTTTTACCAGTTAACTTTTGTGCGTACATTCATTTCGGTTAAGGGGCAATTCGCACAGCGTGTGTTTTCTTCCCTACAGCGAACAAGCAGATCGCCGCATCCAACGCCCGTCAGCCGCACCAGCAGCCCTACGCCGAAGCCCACCGCAGCAGCCCGCCGACGCCGCCAGTTTCCCGCCGTCGCCTCCCACGCCATTCCACCAGCGCCGTACCCCGCTACCCCCCGGCGTACAACGAGCATCCCGAGACTCAGGAAGGAGTCAGCGATTACCGAGTCAACGCGTCGACGAGCCAAGACGAGCAGTATCAGCAGCCCTTGGAATCAGCGCGACGCGACACCGATACCAACCGACCCACCCACCGCTGTAATAAGTAAAACGAAATAAACCCACTGTTATCCTTTGAATTCTGTGCTTTCTCACTGATCAGCGGGCAGTCACGTATTATAAATTTGGTTGGACGAACACACATCTACTGAGCTAGCCGCACGATTCCCGTAGCGAGCAGACCAACCAAATCAGTTTGTTACATCTGGCGCCCAATGTGATTGTCCCAACAGTGAAAGCAACACAAGCAGAGTGGAAAAGAAGTGGATTTACCGCCTCAAGAAGGAGGACTTCGCTCATGTCGCACAGAGGCTTAATATCACTCTGTATGGCAGGTTTGACGACATGGGAAAGGCATTGTCTGAGTATTATTCAGAGACGGAGTATGACCCACATTTCGCCGATATCTGGGCCGAGGTGAAAGCAGCAAACCACGATAGAGCCGGCCCAAGCCCAAGAGAGTTAAGCCAGGAATGGAAATCAGCAACTCTGACTTCGAGACCCAGACGGTCAGACTATGCAAAGGTCGCTAAACAAGTCCGCGAGTGGTCGTTCAGGTTCGACGTGCCGGAAATATCATTCGTGTTCCTGGAGCAAGTAGTATGGTCCCCCAACATATACGGCTTGGACTTAGACATGATCCCCCGAGCGATGCCGGAATTGCTTAAGGGAAGGGCTTCTAAGTGGTTCATTGCCAACCATAAGCAATGGAGAACCTGGCACGGGGACGCTTCGCTGGCAGGACGATCGCGTCGCGGCAAAGGTAACGATGGTTTCAGCGATGACGAGCCACAGGCGATGCGGGAACTGCGCTGAGAATGAGCTAGCGTAGGTTAGCTGCTAGTTGAGATAGTGCAGTACGAGCCCTATTCCCGGAGGTGGAAAGTAGAACCGCGTAGTTATGAGTTGAGTTGATAACTGAATTATTCTTAAAGTGATACATGTTTATACACTACTTGGAACACGGAAGTTTAGTGTAATGAATATTGAAAGGAGATATATTCTAGAGAAGGTCAGGGAATTTTGATTATGGTAGCAGTTTGCGTAGTTGGCTCTGCTGACACTGCAAAATGGGCTGATTGCATTGGCAGGACAGTGTGCCGTTGAGTCGGTGAGTTAGTGAGACATATAATATGCTGATCAGCAATTCTCATCTGCTGTGGGTGCTACTGAGCGCCAGGTACTATTCTCAACTTGCTGGTCATGTTGACCGGCCTTGGGTACGAACATTCTCCCCCCATTGAAGGGTACCCTTAATTAAGGCGTCATGTCGGTCAGCTCTTGGCCGAATTGTATTACAAGCACCTAACTAAACATTGACCTTGGATTCATGTTCATGTTTGTGATAAAGGTCTTTCCTATCTTCTTATCTTCTTGATGCTGCTTAACACTCCCCGTTGCGACAAAATTGACATTACCATGGGGACTGAAATTGTGTCCTCGTAGAAATTGATCATTTGGCACGTCTACGGTATAAGGATCTTCAACAAAATTTAGATATTTCTTGGTTAAATTTAGAAATGTTGAACAAAAGTCAGACTTCTTGTAGGTTTTAAGTTGATGAGAAGTCAGTTCTATGTTAATTGGTTTTTCTCTTGCAGTATAAAGTTCAGTCAGCTGCAATGAACCATTATATGTAGTGGTTGATTCTGGATCGGACGAGTCAGTGTCGCTACTTCTTTATTGGCTACATATATCTTTAGGCTCTATTATTTTATGATCCATCAATGCTAAGATCGTTAAATGAATCACTTCTTCATCGAGAGAAATATCATTCTTCCGTTTGCTATCTTCTATATCGAATTGATTATCATTCACCGGATTTTTATCTTTCGTTGACTCATAAGCAGCGTTCGGTCCTGCAAGATCATCTGCGTCCTCTACCAATATACGGTTGATTTCCGTATCTTTATTGAGGAAACCTGTGAGTACATAACCAAACCTTGCGCCTTATGCCAAAGGTTTATTCGGTCCTAGTCTAAGAAGTTCACCGGCTATTACACGAGAATATGCATCAACCCTTAAGGTTAGGTCAATTGGTCCAGGTTGCCGAAAGTCATGGGCTGCTAACGGCAGTCTCTCGTGAATATTTAGATCGGTTGCAATCGGTACTCACGGTTGGTCTGTAACGACTGTGGGAATAATAAATACCTCTACTAGTGTTTCAAACCCTGATTTACATGATAAGAGCTTTAGCACTGATTTAATTGCTTGTGTTATTTTTGATCAAGTTCCAGATTTTTCTGCCATCCTCCTTGAGATAAGATTCACCTGTGATCTAGAACCTATTACAGCGCGACATGTTTGTAGTTGAACGGTTGGCCCTTGATACCTTGGAGGTCGCGAGCAGAGCATATCCTCTGGGTTGTCGTAGCCTGCAATGGTTGCTGCGCCGGACACTGGATTGCTATTCGGTCCTTGGTGTTACAGTGAATGATGCCGTTGCTGGCAGACTCGACAAGTGGCCAGCGATCCACAGTTTTCAACCTTATGAGCTGTAGACATTAAATTTTCGGATGCTTTTAGATGAATAATGGCTTGGCTCCGCGTTTTGGGTTCCATTTCCTGGAAACAGATACATGCTCTAAGATGATGTGGTCCTAGGTGACAAATCTTACAGCTCTCTTCGTTGTGAACTGACTGATGGCGGAGTGTTGCTGTAGCTTATGCGCTTATCGTCTCCAGTAAACGTCAATGCACTTCTTAACGTTGGAACTTTCAATGCAGCTAGAGACTGCTGGTCTAGTTTTCTTCTGATAATAAAACACAGGACTGGATCCCAGGACTTTGAGCTGACATCGAGGTTTTTAAGAGTACTCATTGAGATCTTCCTAAGAGAGTTCAAAGTGTGGGACCTGAATGAGCTAATGATCTTAGCTGATGAGTACGAGGAACTTGAAAAGAGCGGGAAGCGTTCGCACAGGAGAAAAAGTTCTCGAAGACCAATTCGGCATCACCAACGCAGCTCACATGCAGAAGATGCGAAGTGACAGAACACCAGGAGACACGGGAAAATCACCAATGGTCACCACCACACAGAGTACCACGGCAGCAGGCAATGGACAATGGTAACAGGAACAGAGGCAAACAATACCGTGCAGAGGCCGCCAAGCGCCACACAGAGGCCACAAGATGCAACCCATATCACAGACCCTAAGGAGGCTTGTCGAAAATGTGGTGGGATCGTACACTGGTCTCGAGGATGTCGAAACCTACTGCTCTTATTCTGCTGCAGGAGCGTCGATTGCTGCCAACGATAGGAAGATGGCCAGGGATCTCAGCCGCACAGAGGCGAGCGGGGATCGCAAAATGTTACCTCTCTAAACTAAAGGGCAAGCTAATCGAGGAGGAGCAGCAGTTGTCCGCAGCGGTGATTATTGGTGGGCACAGCTACAAAGCCACAATTGACACCGGGGCAACGGCAAGCTTCGTTAGCGAAGAATTAGCGGACAATCTTGCTGCTCTTGGAAGGATTTCAGGGACGAGACGGCAAGTTAGGTTGGTAGACGGAAGATGCGGCGAAATAAATGCACCGCTCGAGGTGGAGGTCAAATTCGGCAACATACAATTGACCATAAGCCTGTTGATTTTACCAGGAGTAGTGGATCCGTTGGTGTTGGAATGGAACATCCTTATAAAGTTTGCTGGACACGAGATCATAATACCAGCCAAGAACCGACACAATGGATGGCTAGAGGAGAAGCTATCGGTAGCAGTCGTTCAACAGGCAAGCGAGGTGAACGATAATACAACGTTCCTGGAAAAGAACTGGCAGGCTTCAACACAATGACGGGAACATCGAATATGGCAGAGCACCAGATCAAAATGAAGAATGAAAAGCCAATCATGCAAAGATACTACCCCAAAAACCCCAAAATCAAAAGGGAAATCAACGCAAAGGTGGACGAGCCTCTCCAAATGGTGTTCATAGAGCGTTCAAAGAGCCCATACAGCTCCCCCATCGTGATGGTTCTGCCGGTCGGTCTCCACTCGGCGTCGGCAACATTTCAGCGGGTTTTGGACAAAGTAATTGGCCCCAAGATGTCACCACACGCATTCGCTTACCAGGATGACAAAATAGGGATCGGTAGTTGTCCGGTTGATTTGTATGAACCTTGAGATGAGTTAAGAGGTTTTTATGTCCACAAGGATTGAGGTGTTTTTGGAGAAGGCAAAAAGTTCGCCTGGTTTCCTGCTGGAGGCGTCTCCTTGTGATGCCAGTACTGGGGCACCGAGGTATCTTCTTCTTGCTCGTGAAAGAGCAGGGCAATTGCAGATAAGATGTTCCAGGGTTTCGATAGCCCCCGATTCATCGCATTTTCTGCATGTGCGGCTGTTGAGTATTCCGAGTGTGGTTGCGTGTGATGCGCCCAGACAGTGGCTTGTGAGGACTCCCACTAACAGTCTGAGTCTTTCCGTACTAGATCCAGTACATAGTGCATAGTACATAGTTTATCGGTGCACCCTTTGCACATAATTCTTGAGATTCCGCAAGTGTTGTTATTTTGCTCGCGTGTCCGCCTGTTTCTCCAGGGCGCTTTGTAGCGTTCGGAGGGAAATAGCCACGTTCTTCATTCTGTCGTTCGTCAGCTCTACGCCCTCTTTTGCAAGAACGTCAGCTGTCTCGTTGTCATCGATGCCGTGGTGGCTGGGAACCCAATAGATCCGCACTCACTTTGTCGTGCTGAGGCTATCTAATGCCTCCCTGCTCGCCATTACATTTTTGGAAATGACCGTTGATGACTGCATGTGTCTTATCGCCGCTTGGCTGTCCACAAACAAGTTGACCACATCATATGGTCGGTTTATATATTGAGCCACTTCTACCGCATTTCTTATGGCAAAGACTTCTGCCTGGAATATGCTGCAGTCGCTGGGTAGCTTATAAGACACCCTCATTTCAGAGTCCGTACAGTAAAAGCCCGCTCCTACTCCCCCTTCCATATTGAAGCCGTCTGTGTATATGTTGAGGTGTTGAGTCTGATCCCGACCCGTTTTCCAGTCGTCTGGGCCCATGAGCGAGGTTGTTTTATTCTCCGGGCACGTTCTGGGAATCATGTAGTCCGTTTGGTTAATCATGCTTCGACCGATTAAACTATGCCCGAAACTTTGCGTCGTCATGTGACCTGATGCAACTAGACGTTGAGCCGCCTTTTCTGCATTCAGTTGGGCGTGGATATCTGTGGGGTCGATTCCGAGGATCGTTTCTAGAGCTTTAGTTCAGGTTGACCTCAGCGCCCCCGTTATGCAGACCAGTGCCTGCCGCTGAGTTCTCGCCATAAGCTCGGTGTAAGTCGTCTTTTTAGTGGCTTGCCACTAAGCATAGTCGGACGCACCACCGAGATGTAAGTCCAGTGCATCAGGGTAGGTGACAGGCCCCATGTGCTGCTAAGAATCTTCTTGGATGCATATATCGCCACGGTGGCCTTTTTCACCCTTTGCACTACATTGGGTCTCCATGCCAGTTCGCAGTCCAGTACTGTGCCGAGGGACTTGTCCTGTGTTTTCAGGGTCAGCCTGGTTGCGCCAATTTTCGGGGGGTCCATTTCGGTACCTTGTATCTCTTAGTAAAGGGAATGAGGTCCGTCTTGTCCGCATTGATATTGAGTTTCACCCTTTCCGCCCACTCACATACCTCCCTGAGTGTTGATTCCGTTATGGAGCTTGGGGTCGATGGACAGTCTCCCGTAATAATTAATTAATTAATTAATCTTAATTAGGTCGTCGAACACAAATTCCATAGAAGAGGCGAGAGGACCCCATTTTGTGGTGTGCCTCTGTGTGCCCCCTTTACCATGGATGCAGTGCCCCACTCTGAATGTACCCGCCTGCAGCTAAGCAGGATTCTTATCCAGAGGCTTATTGTGGGGTTCGTGTTGGTCGCTTCTAGGCGATCCATAATATCATCCGTTTTGACATTGTTGAATGCTCCGGATATATCTACGAATACTCCACGCGCATATTCCTTAATGTGTAGGGTTCTCTCAGCGGTTACTACTAGCGAGTGTTGTGCCGTTTCCGGAGATTTCCCTTTGATGTAGGCGTGCTGGTTGGATGACATGAGTCTCCCTACGTCGTTCCTGATGTGTAGATCCAGCAGCTTTCCAGCGTTTTGAGTAAGAAAGAGGTAAGGCTTATCGGCCGGTAATCCTTGGGGCTTGCGTGACTGCACTTCCCCGCTTTTGGGAGGAAGACAATCCGAGAGGTCCTCCATTGGATTGGGATAAAGCCTGTAGCGGCGTCATGTTCAGCCCAAAAGTATGCTCCAATTTGGAAGTTTGTAAGTGACCTTTGGGGACTAGCCAGATGCATCATAATTAGTGTTTAAAAAAAAAATACGAGTTAGTATCTTTGCGGGGTATCCCAGGTCGGGCTTAAATCACCTGTTGCTGGGTAGCACCGATACGCTTGTTCTAAGCCGAAATGGCGGACTTCTCAGCTGGATGAAATTTCAGGCAATAGCTGAATCTTTTTAATTCAACCGGCGTGGCAGTCAGACGTGTAAAATTTTCATCGTACCAATTCGGTAAAGTTTTGGTAATTTAGCTAAAAGTAGTTTTTCCAAGAAAAAATTCAAAGAAGTGAGATTTATTTTTAGCGCAAAATCTTTCGTGTGCTGAATTTTAATACATTTAAAACATGCAAGGCTGAAATTCTACGATTCCCGATTTGACCGCCACGGCAAACCAGCAGCGCGAGTGCACTTGCAAGGTTGGTAGGAAATGTGCTCAGTGATCGAAGTTTTTTTCTCACACAAAGGTCGTTCTTTTTCGCTAGGTGCCCAGTTTGTCTTCATCCGTTGTCCAGGGGAGTACCCACATCGGCCAGCAGTCTTAAACTGCCCTGAGGAGCACCCGCATCAGCCACCAATCAACGTTGCGCAGAGGAAACCCCCCTTTGGTCAGCGGTCTGCAGTTACCTTCGGGAGCACCTCTACTTGTTCAAACAGTCCCGATAATTGCGAAAGCCTGCCCGGCTAGATCGACGCTAACCCAGATCTTCAACATGTAAAATGTACCGCTTGGGCATCGATCTTAACCTTATTTGTAACCCTTAAGCTAGCAAGCTGGCGAGAAAAATTCCTCGTGTATAAAAGTGAACAAGGCTACACTGGGAGAATTAAAATAACATGTAAAGAGTCAGTCAACTTAAAACAAGAAGAAAATATATCGAAAGAATAAGTGAATTATTAAAGAAGTAACAATAACTATATTATGGAAAAATTAAAGCTTAATTAAATAATTATAAAATACATCCGGTGCGCGGTTAGTTTACGCTTACTCTCTCCCTGGCAAAGGTTTCTTAAATTCGTTCTGATTCGAAAAAAAACAATAAACGTATATAAGTGAACATATAATCCCATGTTTAACAGAAGAACAAATGAAAACGAATTACAAGTATAACCTCATAAACGTCAGTAGAAAATATCTACGCCACAAATTTAAGAAAGCCATTACTTAAAATTTATCCATGCCAATAAATTAAACTTTATATAGAATTCTTTCATTTCACACTGAGAATTTATTCTTTGATGAATTAAATTATTTAAAAAATATACAAGAAAGGAAGTTAACTTCGGCAAGCCGAAGTTTGTATACCCTTGCAGTAATAATTATTAAATTTCAAAATTAAAAAAAATGATATTCCCAATAGTATAAGATAATAAGTCAAAAAACACCAAAGCTATAATTTGTTTCATATTATTTTCCCACCAATTTTCCGATCGTTCCTATGGTAGCTAAATGATATAGTCGTCCGATTTTCATAAAATTAAATCCGAAATTCAGAACTAATTAAAAAATGTTATTTCCAAGCGTTGGAGGTTACATGTTAATCAACACTGAGGCTTTAATTTGTTTCATATTATTTTCCTACCAATTTTCCGTTCGTTCCTCTGGCAGCTATATGATATAGTCGTCCGATTTTGATAAAATTAAATTCGAAATTCAGAACTAATTAAGAAATGTTATTTCCAAGCGTAGGTGGTTATATGTTAAACAAGAAAGGAAGTTAACTTCGGCAAGCCGAAGTTTGTATACCCTTGCAGTTATAATTATTACAAAATATGCAAAAAAATTATATTCCCTATAGTATAAGATAATATGTCAAAAAACACCGAAGCTATACTTTGTTTCATATTGTCTTCCCACCAATTTTTAGATCGTTCCTATGACAGCTAAATGATATAGTCGTCCGATTTTCATAAAGTTAAGTCCGAAATTCAGAACTAATTAAAAAATGTTATTTCCAAGCGTTGGAGGTTATATGTTAATCAACACCGAGACTATAATTTGTTTCATATTATTTTCCACCAATTTTCCAATCGTTCCTATGGCAGCTATATGATATAGTCGTCCGATTTTGATAAAATTAAATTCGAAATACAGAACTAATTAAAAAATCTTATTTCCAAGCGCAGGAGGTTATATGTTAAAAAACACCGAAGCTATTATTTGTTTCATACTTTTTTCCCACCAGTTTTCCGAACGCTTCTATGGCAGATATAAGATATAGTCGTCCGATTTTGATAAAATTAAATTCGAAATTCATAAATAGTTAAAAAATGTTATTTCCAAGCGTAGGAGTTCATATGTTAAAAAACACCAAAGAAATATTTTTTTTCCGATTATTCCTATGGGGCCCGATAGCCTTAAAACTGAGAGACTAGTTTGCGTAGAAATGGACGGACAGACGGACATAGCTAGATCGACTCGTCTAGTGATGCTGATCAAGAATATATACACTTTATGGGGTCGGAAACGTCTCCTTGCAAACTTCGATCTAGCCATTTCCGTCTGTCCGTCTGCCCGTCTATCTGTCCGTCCGTGTAGGTGTAGGCTATTGAGATTTGACATGCAGATTCCTGAGCCTCTTACGCAGCGCAAGTTTGTTTCAGCAGCGTGTCACGCCCACTCTAACGCCCCAAAACCTTGGCTCCTATAGTTTTGATGCTAGAATAAAAATTTTAACTGAAATGTATTTCTCTCATAACTACCTATCGATTGACCCAAAAAAATTGAGAGAATTGGCATTTTAGACTGAGATTCCGCAGCCTTGTACGCAGCGCAAGTTTTTTACGTGAATATGCCACGCCCACTCTAACGCCCACAGAACGCCTAGGCTATAGCGTTCTTCCTTTTTATATCTTAATTCTTCTCGCTGAATTTTTTTTACCCTGTTGCAACTCAACTTAGAAAAATTAAAAAGGTTATCTGAAAATTAAGTGATTATTAAAATGAAAGCTTAAAAAATGTAACTTACTGAACTCATCTGATGTCTCTGCGGCCCTAGGGTATATTAGGGATCACCAGAGTTATGCTCTAGCGGCAGGTGGTCATAGGTGGGGTGGGCAATGTGCGAGCCCAATTACATCCAAGTCTTCGCAATCAATAAATCTCTCTCTTTCTTTCACACTTTCCCTTTTGATAACTTCCTTCTTGCTTCTCAAAACTTTATTCTTCTAAATTATGCACCTTTTCTTCCGGTTTAGTACTAGCTTTCGATATTGTGGCACGCACGCTCAATTCAGATTTTAATAATAGTATTACGTAGACAGTGTCCAGATCTGTTCGAGCAAGACCTCCACCCCACCAAGCCGACGAGCTAGTGCCGGAATATATAGCGTGCCCAGCCAGTACAGATCCTTGGAATCCTTCAAAGTACTTTGCACTTTAGTCGAACGTTAATTGCTAAAAGCCCGTGCTTACCCATGCCGAGTATATTTCATATAGCCATTGGGTGATCCTTTCCTTGGTCACCTGTAACATGGCTGGAAATATTCGATCTAGTCCTGGTGCCTTATAGCAGGGAAAGGAGTCTATGGCCCAGTTGATTTTCATAGGTGTTATTAGATCGTTCGGTGGGCGCTCTTCGCCAGTAACTATGTCCTGATGCGTGCAGGCGTCTAGGACATCCGTTCATCCTGGGAAGTGCGATTGCATAAGTGCTGTTAGGGCCCATTCACTGCCCTCGGTCCACTGTCCGTCGTCCCGATTTAGCTGACTCTGTATGGTTGCTTCGAAAGCAGACTCCGGAGTCTGGCTGTTTCCGGGACGTTCTCGATGCTGATGCAGAAGTTTCTCCCCAAGCTTCATTGTGCCCTTCGTGATTCCTTCTTGTAATCCCAAAGTAGGATTTTGTATTCGCCGTTGATGATCTTATTGTCTGCCTCTTTGGCGATTTTGAAGAATTCTCTTAGGTTACTTCTTTTGAGTGTCAGTATCCGATTCCACTATGGTGGCTTGGTCTTCTTCCTTGTTCTTGATGTCGGGCATGTAAGTAATTCCAGTAATTCCTTGGACAGGGTCTCAAGGGACGTTTCTATGTCTTTCACGGATTTTACTACGCCCGGGCCAATCTCGAGTTTCGAGGTAACTGTCTTTGTAAACAGTAGTAAAATAAAATAAAATAATAAATCATGTCAAAAAAGGGGGTGGGGGTGACCCTAATTAGTCACGCATGGTTGCACTCAGGTGTTCAAATGAGCTAATTAGCATAAAAAGGTCACTTAATGAGGTTAGAAAGGTGTGTGAGGTGTGAGGATCACCCCAAAGAAATGGTGAAAGTGGGGGTGTTTTGTCATGTCTTGTCTTGTCTTGTCTTTTTCTCACCGTAAAGGTGTGTGTGTGTGAGGGGTGTTTTGTCATACGTAAAAATGAGTGATCCTTACCCGAATAGGGTGTGTTGGAGTGTGAGTGAGGGGTGTTTTGTCCTGCGTAGGAATTTGTGATTGCTTGTGTGTGAGGGGTGTTTTATCATGCGTAGGAGTTTGTGGTTGTTTAGAGTGATCTTAACCCGAATAGGGTGTGTAGGAGTGTGAGAGGGGTGTTTTGTCATGCGTAGGAATTTGTAAAATTATATTTAGGCGGAGGAGGAGGAGGAGGGGGAACTTGTTTTATTTTGCGTGGCCATTTTGTTGATTCTATTAGGGTTGTCTACGGTCTTGTGGTCAAAAGGTGTTGGCTTGAGGGATATTAGACCGCATACTTTTGTGGTGTAAAACAAGCGTGAGTTCGAAATCCTCCCCCTCTTTAGCGAGCATTAGATGGGAAAGTGAGCGTGAATATCTAAAGTATGTTGCTTCTAACTTGTATTAAGTTAAGGTAAGGTAAGATTACCCTTAAATGTTTCAATTCTATAGTGAAGGTGGAGGTGGTGGTGGTGGTGATTCCTAACAGAATATACACAAAAACAAATGAAATCGTTTATTTAGTCAAATACGTTTTTATTCGAATAAATGTAACCTATAATTGTAAATAAAACAAATGAAATTTTTTTTTAACAGAACAAACATTGCTTTTATTTAGAGGTTAATGTTAAAATTTAAGAAAATGTATTAACCAAATATTACAATTCAGAACATTATCAAATTTTTATTTAACAGAACAAACATCGGTTTTTATTTAGAGGTCAATGTTAAAATTTAAGAAAATGTATTAACTAAATATTACAAATCAGAACATTAAAAAATTTTTATTTAAGAGAGCAATTATAATATTTTCTTGGAATTACCTTTAATTTGCTTACTTTCTTCTATATTTAATGGTATAGTTTGATTATAGTTATCTATACCACCCTCTTATCTATACACTTTATTGTCATCATTACTTAAAGGAATTGATTTAATGTATTCATCATTATCTTCATCTAAATTAAACGGTATAGTTTGAACACAGCTATCTATACCACTCTCAACAACAATAGTTTCATCCTCACTGGATGATATAAAAGTGTAAGTAAGGTAATTAGTGCTTCCGGGCATAATCATATAAACATGACGTAGCTCGGTGGCTCTAACGCTCAGTGAGTACACTGGAAAAAATATTTCACTGAAGTTTATTATAATAATAAGAAATAAGTTCAAATTGTCTTTGCTTTAATTGACGCTGCAAGTCTAATATTTTTAGGGCCAATTTTCACCGAGTTGTGTAATAGGCATTTGTTTAGGGCTAAAATGAGTTCATGCAAGTACAGCAAAAGTCTGAAATTCGATGTTCAAATTATGTTCAAGATTTTTAACATATAACTTACTTTTTAAAAAATAATTCTTTTATGTTGGTTGGATTTTCAAGATCATTTATGAAAGCTGAATTCCACATAATACAATCAATAGCACAGTGTCAAAGAATATTTGTAAGTAAATTATGTTTTAGTTCTGAAGCCACGATCTATCCCTCGCCGCTGTCCGTGAGGGTGAGGGGTTGCGATCCAATTGCCACCGTGGCTGGTCCGGGGGAAGGGGTGATGATACAGTTGCCGCTATTATGGATGAGCTGGGCGGTTGCCACTGGCTCTCTTCTTATGAAGATTACGTCGGGAGTAACTAACTCCGTTGCTAACGGCCCTTAAGGCTCGATAACCAATTTCAATTAATAAAGTAAATGCTGACGGCCAATGCCGGAGTTTTATATTCAAGCCAATGCTCTTTAATGAATGTCCAAGTAAAACTAAAAACATATTTGACTTTACGTAAGCTATGCGCGGCCGGCAAGCCGACCGCCCGTGCAGCAAAGTGCTGACACTAGCAAAATCAACATAACTCACCATACAGTGCACCAATAAGAACCAGGCACGGCCCCTTAAAGATGTTTATGCTGATTTTGCAACTAAACACTAGGGTGATCCAAAAATCACCCAAGATCTGTATCGACTTATAATTACTCCTTAACAGTGTTAACAAATCCCCCCTTAGGAATATGACCGTCCTCGGTCATCTGGAATTTGTCAACGACTTGTTGGATCTCCCGTGCGTTTCGTCTCCCCCTCAGCATCTTGATGAGTAGGAAGGAGCAGCTGATGAGAAGACTGGCTCCCAAGCCAACCGCGAACCAAGTGTCGATAGTTCCAGCCGATTTCACTTCTTCCTTAAGCCCTTGGATAACCTCCAAGTTTTGGGTGTTAATTCTTTGGAGAAGTGGCATGCTTAGTGTGGAATCGTGGCCGATGATGTTGAGTAACGGGGATGCCGCCATGCCCGGAGTTTTTCTTATGGCTTCACGTTGGTTTGAGTATTTGGTGCCATTGATGAAAGCCACTCGCTCGAACGTAATGAGGTGTGTGCCGTTGGTGGCTTTTTCAGGGCCGTCGTCAGTGCTGATTTTAGCTGGACACTCGTTGATTATTATTACTCCGTCATCTATTAACGTGATGGGGTCTAGGTGGCTGGCTTGCGTCTCGCATAGTGCGGTACTCCCCGCGTGTAGGCCTCGAGCGCAAGTATCATGGGTCGCCAGCTTGCAAAACGACGCGTAAGTTGTTGTTACGCAATCGGTGACTGCTAAGACGTCGCTATTGCATTCGGCTACTGTGTTCTCCTTCAATTGCAGGATGGTATGTTGGTGTGATACAGGGAAGATCGTGACTTTTTTACAAATAGTTTTAATCTTAGGGTATGCGATTAGCACATGGATTATACTATCGGACTGAAGGACTCTAATGTTAGACGCCTCTAGTAGCCTAATGATGGGGACTTCTGTGGGGTGATCAACAAATACAGACTTCAAATCATTTTGATTAAAAATTGCTGAGTTTATGATGTTGGCTTTTGCAAGTGTGACTGTAAGCATTACGTTTTGAATCTCGGTTATTAGTATTCTATTTCTGGCCAGAAGTACTTCGTATAGGTGGGAAGTGTCAACTATATTATTTTGTTTTGCCTTGATAATTTTATTAACGGCCTCTGTTAATTCATTAATTTTATTCTGCGTCTGCGTATTTATTATAGCCTGCCGGTTATTTGACTCAATTAAACGTGCCTCGGACACTTTTAGCATATCGAAGTCGGCCGCATCAGGTGTGCCCGCAATTACTTTGAGTGCGGTGCCTAGGAAGTCTAGGCTCCTGGCCATCCTATGGTGTATTTTTAAGACAGACAATAAACTTCTAACATGTTCGGTATCGACGTCTAACAATTTTTTCATATGAGACTGTGGGAATAAATCGGACAACCTAGTAGTTTCTTCTACTATAATTGAAAATTCGGACAAGTTACTTGAATGTCGAAGCAAGTTTCTTTGTTCCCATACCAACGCGATTCCGTCCGAAATTGGGATATACTGAGCATGCGAATAATCCGTTACTCTAGCGTTAACTACAGTTAACGTTATCAATAAAATTCCCGCGATCCTGTAAGAAGGCGAAATGTTAATCTACTGTGTATAAAATGGAGTAACTATGCTAAGGTGTAAGTATACATGAAAATAAAGTAAAAAAGGTAAAAAAGGATGAGGGGTATTTATACCCGTTACTCGTAGAGTAAAAGGGTATACTAGATTCGTCGGAAAGTATGTAACAGGCAGAAGGAAGCGTTTCCGACCCCATAAAGTATATATATTCTTGATCAGGATCACTAGCCGAGTCGATCTAGCCATGTCCGTCTGTCCGTCTGTCCGTCTGTCCGTCTGTCTGTCCGTCCGGATGAACGCTGAGATCTTGGAAACTATAAGAGCTAGGCTATTGAGATTAGGCGTGCAGATTCCTGAGCTTCTTACGCAGCGCAAGTTTGTTTCAGCAGAGTGCCACGCCCACTTTAACGCCCACAAACCGCCCAAAACGGTGGCTCCTACAGTTTTCATGCTAGAATAAAAATTTTAACTGAAATGTATTGTTCTCATCAATACCTATCGATTGACCCAAAAAAAAGTTTGCCACGCCCACTTGAACGCCCACAAACCGCCCACAAACTTCAAAAAATCGTAAATATGATCGCGGATATCTCGGAAAATATCAAAGATAGAGAAATGGGATTTCAGATTTAGATTCCGTAGGCTTGAGCGCAGCGCAAGTTTGTCACGCGAATATGCCACGCCCACTCTAACGCCCACAAACCGCCCAAGCCTGTGGCGCACACAATTTTCATGCTAGATAAAAAATTTAAACTGCAATGTATTGGTCTTGTCAATACCTATCGATTGATTAAAAAAAACTTTGCCACGCCCACTCTAACGCCCACAACGCTTAAATCTGTCTACCGCCGGTAGGTGGCGCATTTGCTGCTTGCATATCTCCATTTTCCTTTGGTCCCTTTAGCTGAGTAACGGGTATCTGATAGTCGAGGTACTCGACTATAGCGTTCTTCCTTGTTTTATCTAAGGTTGTCCTTGTGGACCACCCTCCCTCTAATAAGGACAGACGTTCCCATGTCTGCTTGTACGCGCTCTTCTGTGTACAGTGCGGTATACTTTTTCTCCTACCTCAAAAATTCTGTTTTGCCTAGTAGGGTTGATCCTGTCTAGATTGGCCTGTTGTGCCTTTTCAATATTACCTATTATTGCCAATTTTTGTTCGGCATTAGCTGAGTGCAAGGCCTGCTTAGGTGACAGTCTTGTCACTGAATGTATTGTCTTGTTATATTCTACCGTGGCTCTCATAATAAGCTCAACGGTGTCGTCAACCTTTTGGTCGATTTTCATGCACCTAGCTATCTCAGTTAGGGTACTGTGGAATCGCTCCACTTGCCCGTTTGAGCTGCTGTGTAGAGGGGGTGCATTAACAATGTCAATGTCATTTTGATTTTTCAATAATGAGGTTATAGTCTCAGAGTTGAAAGACGCCTCATTATCACAATATATTGTTTTAATGTTTGGGAAAAAATGTATTAGTTGTAATATGGGGCTGCGCACATCGACTATGGCCCTAGAAAGTAATGGCTGTACTACAGCGAACTTTGAAAATTTATCTATGCAGGTTAAAAAAATCTCTTATCCGTAGAGTATATGTCAATATGCAGCATTTCGCAAGCATATGAGGGGGTTGGTGTGATACCTAACTCTTGCTTCTTGGGGTGTCTGTTGTACTTCCCCTTGGTGCATGTCTTGCAGTTTACAACCACTTCGTTGGCGATTTTGGACATATTTGGAAAGTAGTAATCCTGAAGGACTTGTTTAACATTTTCCTGCGCTGCCCTGTGAGCGCGGTTGTGTTCGCAGATAATTATTTCTTTTTGTTCATTTGCATCCGTGATGTCATTCACAAATTCTTTGCAATGCCAGAACTTGGTTGCTGGGAATTCGGTCACCAAGGAATGTTGGATGCATGCTAGTGTGGAGTGGTCGCAGTAAATGGCGTTAACAACGTCTACGTTTACTACCTCTTTGACCAATCCGAACAGCGAGTCCCTGTTATTGAATTGGATTATGTGTCGGTTTTTGGTCCCGAAAACTATGAAGTGTCGCCGTAAAGGCTGCTCTGCTTCCTCCAGGATTATTTGATTCCTGTAGCAGTTCAGGGGTTTATCGGTAGATTCGACCGTGTAGGTTAAGGAAAGTTCACTGTGAATAGTGGCTACGTCAGATTGGGGTTCGTTTTGTATAGCGTTTATGTTTTGACGTGACAAAGCATCGGCCACAAAATTTTCTTTTCCGGGCTTGTAGAACACCTTGGCGTTATGTTCTTCGATGAATGCTTTCCATCGTTTAATTTTAGCATTCGTATTTCGCTCGGATACAGCGAAAGTAAGAGGTTGATGGTCCGTAAAAATCCTGATCTCTTTTGTGCCATATAGGTAGTTTTGTAGCTTTCCTATAGCCCAAACAATTGCCAATAATTCTCTTTCGTTGGTTGCGTAATTGAGTTCACAGTCTTTCGACGTACGAGATATCATTGTGATTGGCCTGCTTTTTTGGGAAAGTACCGCACCGATACCGCTTGCTGAGGCATCGGTGGTCAAATCGATAGGGAGTTTGAAATCTGGATACGTTAGTATCACATCTTCTGATGACAAAATGTCTCGCAGGCGCTCGAACGCTCTGCGTTGGGACTCATCAAATTCGATAGCCACCTTTTTCGACATGTGTTTATTAACCGTGCCATTCTCTCCCTTAAGTATGGAGGTAAGTGGTCTGGCTATGGTAGCGAAGTCCCTGACAAAACTTCTGTAGTAACTAGCCAACCCTAGAAAAGACCTGAGGCTGAACAAATTTTTTGGTTCAGTGTACTCCTGAATGGTTTTTACCTTTTCCGGGTCTGTTTTGGCTCCGTTTGAAGTAACAATAAAACCTAAAAATTCAACACTTTCTTTGAAAAATTTTGTTTTCTCTGGTGCCACTCTCATGTTGGCTTCGCACAGGCATTTAAGGACTGTGTCAATGTGTATAACGTGGTCGGCAGCGTTTTCGGAGAAAATTATCACGTCTTCTACGTAGACGTAACAAATCTTCCCAATCTGCTCACGTAGTACGTCATCGATCGCCCTTTGAAAGATGCTTCCCGCATTTTTCAGTCCAAAGGGTAGACGACAAAATTCATACTTTCCTCCGTTTATGGAGAAAGCAGTTTTTTCGCGGTCTTTTTCAGCCAGATAAATCTGGTGGTACCCCGATTTTAGGTCGAGGGTACTAAAAAATTTTGCCTTTCCTAGATTCGCTAGAATCATAGGAATACTTGGCATAGGGTAACGGTCGGCGATAGTTCGTTCATTTAGTTTCCTGAAATCGATCACCAGCCGTTTTTTCTTGTTGCCATCTGCATCAAGTCCCTTTTTGTCAACAACCCATGTTGGGCTGTTAAATGGCGACCTAGAAGGTCGGATAATGCCATCCTTTAGCAGCTGTTTGATTTCTGTGTTAACGAAATCTGCTGCTCCCATGGGGTAGGGATATAGCTTGGAATATACGGGTTCGTTAGTCTCCGTACGAATTGTGGCAATGATCGAGGTGTTAAAAGGTAGCGCCTCGTTAGAGTGAGAAAACGCTTGTTTCCTCTTAAGGATCATTTTTTTAAATGCAGCTTTCACTGAATTTGGGACTATTAAGTCATCGATATTTGTGAAGTTCACGTTATCGCATTCGTGGTATTTGAGCTGTTCAGATATGTTTCCATACCTGATTACGCTGTTTTGTAAATTTAATGCCGCTCCGGCCTGCGTTAGCAAGTCGAAACCTATTATGGCATCAAAAGTGTTGATAGTATCGAGTAAAAAAAATTGAGCCTTTAGGCCGAATATGTGCATGAAGCATTTTTCTTTTATATTACTGGAGCCATGAATGGAACTCACAGTGAATGAGGAGTCGACAGGCATTATGTTCTTCAGCTCCTTTAGGGGCTTTACATAACTCTTTGCCGCTCCAGTGTCTATGAGGATTTTTATAGTTTTCCCCGCCAGCCCTCGCTCAATGAAGGGCAAGCGAGACCTTCCTCTAAAAAATTGACAAGGTCGTTACCGTCAAATGAGACACTGTCATCATCAATTGCACTTAATGCGGCTGGGGCCGCGTTTTCATAATCTTGAGTTTCTTCCGCGTTTGCAGTTTGCTCAACGTGGTTAACCCGCTGGCGCCTTTGGCCAGTCATTCTCTCCGAAGAGTTTGGTCTTTTTGGGGCCTGCAAATTTTGGTATTGAGTGTTGTTTCCCTGTCTAAAACTCATAGGATTTCGGAATTTAGAGTATGATGGATCAATATCCATAGGTTCCTGGGATTGATTTTGTTTACCCTGATCTACCCAGTTGTCCTGTTTACGCCATGAATCGTTGTTCTGATACTTGTTTGGCTTTTGAAAAAATGGGGATTTTTTTCTGGTCCGTGGTCGGCACTAGAATTTTTCCCTTGTTTCTCGGGAGCTTTGTGTTGGCCCTTGATAATCTGTATTCTGGCTTCTTTGCTCAGCTACTTTGGCATATGTGGCCGCGAACATACTTCGTTCGATACTGGCCTCTGCCGCTCTAGCTAACGCCAGTGCTGCTGGCAGGTCTTTTGGCTGTGCTGGAAATACAACAGACCTTAGTGATTTTTTTAGACCGGAAATGAATACGTGTAGGGCGTCAGCCCTAACCTCTGTATTGAGTAATGAAGCCCTTTCGTCGTCATGTGTCATGACAATTTTGTTTGTAACGAGGGTCAATTTTCTTTCGACCTCATCGTAATACTGCATGAGTGTTTGGTCGCCCTGGCGGACCGACTCAAGTCCCTGCCGTAATAGGCGCAAAGATGTTTTATCTGCGTAGGAGCAGTCTAATCTAGCTAGAATGGCTTTAAAATTAAGCACTGTATTATAAGAAACTAGCAGCGCGCGCGCAGGTCCCTTAATTTTGTTTCTAATAATAGTAACGGCTTGGTAATGCGCGGAACTGCCCTCGTAAGACTCGAATAATTCATAGGCATCGGTGGCGGATTGCCTCCATGCCACGTACTCATCTTGTACGCCAGTAAAATCTGGAATTGACTTCACTATATGTAATGGTATATCGCACTGTGGTGCTCCCGGTAATACCTTTACCCTCTGGTAAGATTCTACCTCTGGCGCTTCTATACGCAAGCTCTGAAGCTGTTGATTAACGGCATTGATCTGACCCGCGAATTCGGCTCTGAGCCTCTGTTCTTGGCTAGCTAATGCGGCCTGAATTACCGCCTCTATTTGTGCCGCGTTCATGGCTTCTGCGTTATTTTCTTGTTGTGCCCGTGCTGGTTGATAACTACGGATTAATTCTTCTTCACTGTCACTGTCAAGTCTTTTTTTAGTTTCCCTATATGGGCCTGGAAATCTCATAAGGCCACTAATTAGTTGACACTAAACACAAGTTATTGGAAGGCCGAATGTTTTAATTCGACATAATGAATTTTGTTTATTAAAATTTTATATTAATAACCGGGTGCTTGGCGTCCGAAAGAAAGTTTTATTTAGGGACGGCTGATATTAATTCACTTTATCTATAAGTCACCTTTACAATTGCTTTATTTAAACTGTAAAATTTTTTAATTTTGTGTAAATAATTTGTAGGGATTCTTATTTATTTTTTCCCTGTATGTATTTGAAGTTTGACTGTATTAATTTTGATCAGCCCACTTACATATTTTTGTGTCGTGAATTCGTGTTAAAGTTGGGTGCCAATTATGTTTTAGTTCTGAAGCCACGATCTATCCCTCGCCGCTGTCCGTGAGGGTTAGGGGTTGCGATCCAATTGCCACCGTGGCTGGTCCGGGGGAAGGGGTGATGATACAGTTGCCGCCGTGGCTGGCTGCTATTATGGATGAGCTGGGCGGTTGCCACTGGCTCTCTTCTTATGAAGATTACGTCGGGAGTAACTAACTCCGTTGCTAACGGCCCTTAAGGCTCGATAACCAATTTCAATTAATAAAGTAAATGTTGACGGCCAATGCCGGAGTTTTATATTCAAGCCAATGCTCTTTAATGAATGTCCAAGTAAAACTAAAAACATATTTGACTTTACGTAAGCTATGCGCGGCCGGCAAGCCGACCGCTCGTGCAGCAAAGTGCGGACACTAGCAAAATCAACATAACTTACCATACAGTGCACCAATAAGAACCAGGCACGGCCCCTTAAAGATGTTTATGCTGATTTTGCAACTAAACACTAGGGTGATCCAAAAATCACCCAAGATCTGTATCGACTTATAATTACTCCTTAACAGTGTTAACAAGTATACCTATTTCTTAACTTTTATTAAGTGTATTTATAGACAATAAATAAGGTTATTAAGGTACACTTTAACTAGTTTTTAAATAGCAAAGACAAGGAATAGATTTGTTATTATTATTATTAATATTATCTATTGCTTCTTATAGTTCAAACTATAATTTAACGCAGGGTTTTTTATAGAGTTATAGAAGGTGTAGGGCTTAAGCTTGCTTACGATATATACCTAATGGTAGGTTAGTTGTTGATTATTATTAGTATTTTTATAGCAAAAGTTTAGCATAGTAAAGTTCTGTGCAATTGTTATAAATTTAAAAGAGGAGTAAGGCTCGCCCCAAGTTTGATTTTCGGGATTTGGGCAAAGTTCTCATCTATAATTCCACCCGAATTCACCGGTAAGCGATTCCAGTGGCACACCTGTTTGATTTGTCAATACAAAGCATTAGCTCATCCCAATTTTTCCGAGAGTAGCCCTGTGTCCCTGTCCCCGACACCCGCTTGTTGTTGCTAACGAACTGACGCATCGCGCGTTCCACAGCTGGGATACAACCGGTGTGGCAGAACTATGTTGCTGATGACAGCGGCGACTGCGACGACAATGTTACGCTTACTACTACCCCAAAAACCTCACCCACCGTCATGAATCAGGAAAACCAGATGAACATTGTAATTAAAGAATGAAATGTTGTTTCTTTAATGTTGTGTTTAACTCCTTGTGTTGGAAATGTTAATAATCCTTATGCATTTATTGAGAACACATCCTTTTGAGTAGTTTTATTATATTCTTTATTTATTTGGTTTGCATGATTGGGGCAGCGTTAATGCCGCTTCCAACGTCAAGTTGTTTCTTATTTTATTTTCTATTAAGGAATTATCATCAGAATCTGTAGAATTATCCAGATCTGACATTAAAACAGATGGAATAGTAAGATTATTTAAATCTTGCTCTTCTATTTTAGAATTTGTTTCTGTAAGGTCTTCTGATTCTATTTGGTCACTGTCAGTTTGTTTTGTTGATTCCGATTCATCACCAGTTTCAACTGCTAGGGAGGTGTTAAGTATAGTTGGTACCGATATGTCCAACTAAAACTTTTGTTTAATTGATATTAAATTATATCGTAGTCTGATCAAAAATTTTGATACTTGGGACCAATGATCTTGATTTAATTTTTCCTTCTGGCCATATATTAGTATTCGTGCTTCATTAAAGCATTTTACTAGAATTTCCACATGTTTTTTAATGGTATTCTTTTGAATTGGCCTCTTTTGAGTAAGTGACTTATATGATTTGTCAAAGTCAACCTTTATGTTATTTAGCTGCTTATATAATTCATTCCATTCCATTATATTGTGGAGATGAATTATTTCTTGAAGACCATCATTACTATTGTTTTACCTAGTATTGGGTGTTCGTCTACTACTGATCTAACCTGTACCCCTGGGATGGTTGATAGGACAATTGCCTTTTGGGTGCTTGTGCAATGAATTAGTGGAGAGGCATCTAAATTAAATGTTTCAATATATAAGTTTTCTAACTCGTAAATGCTTACTGAAGTTGGTGCAACTAATTGCAGAATTCTTTCTCTAAAATAGATGTCCCTATCATATGTGTTTGCAATTGCTTTTAGCGTAGCCATTTTTAATTAATTTGTTTTTATTTATTTATTTGTATTTTATTCCATTTTCTTTAACTTTTTAAAATTTCAATACAGCAATATTTTTATAATAATGTTGTTTGTGCCAAATGTTTAAATTTTGTCCAGATCATTTGCCTGGCTCATATATTTTTTTTTTAGACATTTATTGTGCAATTTATAAAGTTTATAGAAACAGTTTGCGCACATTATTACAACAATTATTATAAGCAATGTATGAATTAATTCAAAGTCTATGGGGTTTGATTCTACCTTATTAATAACATTTGCAGTGGAATCCACTGTTTTTGTATCTATTAAACCCATCTTTGGGGTTGGTATTCTTAAAATATATCTTGGTCTGTCAAATTCTTTTGATTTTTGAATCAATTCGTAAATGTTGTTAATGTTATTCATAAACAACTAGTTTAATATTATTAATTTTGATTTTACTTTTTTTGTTTTTGACCAATTATTATCATATTTTACATATAATTTCCTGCCTATTTTGTGTATGGTTTTCAGGCCATACTCAAATCGGGCAACTTTTATGTCGCTAAATTTTTACAATTGTTTTTATAAAATAAATGATAAAATATGCATCGCAGTGCAATTAAAAAAATTTTTGCAACGCAGTGCAAAGATAAAAAAATTATGCGCTCTTGGTAGCGCTGTCGGTTCACACTTCCTTGGTACCGGTGCTGGCTGCACAGGTGTACTTCATGGTGGGGCACCGGTGCTGGCTACACAGGTGTACTCGCAGAACGGGGAGCACAGTGGTCCCTCGCAGTCATCTGGGCACGTCTTCTTTAGTTTTGGGATGGCAACTTTTCCTGGAGGAGGCAATGTGTTTTTATTTTTTGAAATATTTTGGATTACAGGGTAGGTGGATGTGGCTGTAGCTGTGGTCTGATTTTTTCGTTCTGATAGCAAATTTTTTAGGTATTCGACTTCGGCATGTATTTTTACCGAGTCGTCCCACTGTATTGCTTTGCCGCTGTTGAGCAGCTTCAGTAGATGAGCCTTTCTGGCTTTTAATCTTTTGACCACGCCACTTCTTTTGGCACACATCACACTCTACTCACTGCCTTTCTTCTCTTGTTCTTGTTGTTGCTGCCGTTTTTGCTGTTGTTGCCTTTGTTGTTGCTAGTAGTAGATTAATACGGGAGCTGGCTCACTAGGTAATAAATCATGTCAAAAAAGGAGGTGGGGGTGACCCTAATTAGTCACGCATGGTTGCACACAGGTGTTCTAATGACCTAATTAGCATAATTAAGTCAAAAAGGGGGGTGTTGCTGACCCTAGTCAGATGAGCATGGTTGCACACAGGTCACTTAATGGGGTTAGAAAGTGGTGTGTAGGAGTGTGAGAGAGTGGTGTTTTGATATGTCTTGTTTTGTCTTGTCTTTTTCTCACGTTAAAGGTGCGTGTGTGATAGGGGTGTTTTGTCATGCGTGGGATTTTGTGGAGTGCAATGGTTGCACACAGGTCACTATGTTGCTTCTAACTTGGGTTAGAATGCGTTATGCGTGGGCGTTTTGTTGATTCAATTAGGGTTGTAGATGACACCTGGCTTGCGTGTGTGATAGGAGGTGTCTTGTCATGCGTGGGATTTTGTGGAGTGCAATGGTTGCACACAGGTCACTATGTTGCTTCTAACTTTGGTTAGAACGCGTTATGCGTGGGCGATTTGTTGAGTCAATTAGGGTTGTAGGTGACACCTGGCTACGGTCTTGTGGTCAAAAGGTGTTGGTTTGAGGGATATTAGAGCGCATACTTTTGTGGTGTGAAACAAGCGTGAGTTCGGTAACCTCCCCCTCTTTAGCGAGCATTAGATGGGAAAGTGAGCGTGGGAGTGTAACAAAAACGTTGTTTTGTTATGCGTGGGCGTTTTGTTGATTCAATTAGGGTTGTAGGTGACACCTGTTAGTGTAACCTGCCTACGGTCTTGTGGTCAAAATGGTAACGGTGGTGGTGGTTCCTAACAGAACAAAACCAAATGAGATCGTTTATTTAGTCAAATACGTTTTTCTTTAATCATATTTGAAAATTTTTTCTCATGCGCTTACATGAGGGAGAAAACGGTTACCTTCTATGTTTTGAAAAAATGTATGTGTTAAGGAGAAATGTGGAAAGTAGTTCAGTTTTAGAAAACTATTCGTTTTACAAGGGGTGTTTTGTCATGCGTGAGATTTTGTGGAGTGCAATGGTTGCACACAGGTCACTATGTTGCTTCTAACTTGGGTTAGAACGCGTTATGCGTGGGCGTTTTGTTGAATCAGTTAGGGTTGTAGGTGACACCTGGCTACAGTCTTGTGGTCAAAAGGTGTTGGTTTGAGAGATATTAGACCGCATACTTTTGTTGTGTGAAACAAGCGTGAGTTCGGTAACCTCTCCCCTCTTTAGCGAGCATTAGATGAGAAAGTAAGCGTAGGAGTGTAAGAGGGATGGTGGTGGTGGCGGTGCTTGTGGTGGTGGTTCCTAACAGAAAATACACAAAAACAAATGAGATCGTTTGCTTGGTCAAATACGTTTTTCTTTAATCATATTTGAAAATTTATTCTCATGCGCTTATAGAAAGAGAAAACGGTTACCTTCTAAGTTTTCAAAAAATGTATGTGTTAAGGAGAAATGTGGAAAGTAGTTCAGTTTTAGAAAACTATTTGAGTTGAGCGAACCATCTAGAATCGTCGTGTGAACCCTCCGGTAATTCAAAGCTAAAGTAAAGTTGTGTTAACTTACGTTTCATCCGAATTCGATTTGTGCGAGATTATCAAATTGATAATAATTAAAATACTTTACCAAGTGTAAAGTAAAGTTGTGTGAACTGTGAACTACCCAGATTTGTGTTGTTTAAACTTATCAAATTGATAAAACATAAAATACTTTACAGTAAAAGTAAAGTATAACAAAGTGAAAAGTACAAGTAACAATACAATACTTCCAAAAAAAGAAAAAAATCAAAACAAAAAAAATGAATAAGTATTGTGGAAAGTGCAACATTACCCTATCGGGTAACATTTCGTGGGCTCATCATCTGCGAACGGAGCAACACAAGAAGAATGTTGTTGAACCAGTGGATTCAAGGATAAAAAAAATCAGTTCTGGATTTCAAGGAAGGATTGTTCACTACTTATATGAAAACACCAACAATGATGTAATTTATCCAACACAATTTATGGAGGAAGCAGGAGAAGCTTTTCTACCTCACTTGTATCGATTGTTGGAAAGTTATGCATCGGTGAAAATAAATTTTTAACTTTTTGGAGAGTACGGACTTTTGAAGGAAGAAAAGGAATGTATTGAAATAAAGTCATTTCAAAGTAAGATGACAATAATTAGTGCCTATTCGAACATTGAAAACGAATATAAGGAGCACATGGAAAAAATTTTGGCGAGGATGGAAGAATTCCAAGAAAGGGATAGTGGATGGACTTTGCTTCATCTCACTCGATTGGAGATGAATATTAATCAATATTCACCCTTAAGAGGATCATCTTATATAAAACTACCCTCTTGTTTAGAAGGAAAAAAAGCAATTATAAATGTGAAAAACACAAATGATGAATATTGTTTTAAATGGAGTTTAATCGCAGCATTAAGTAATCTAAATAAGAATGCAAACAGATGCACAACCTATAAAGTCAATATAAATAATGAACTCATTCAAGTCAATGGGATCACACTAAATTTCACTGGATTGCAATTTCCACTAAAGCCTGCGGATATATCGAAATTTATGGAAACAAATAAAGACATAAATATTACACTTTTTGGATTCGACGATGGAGTTATATTCGGGCCCATATTTTACTCTCCTGAAGTGAGGAGAAATCATATAAATATGTTGATACTGGAGGAAGGATGCAAAGCACACTATACTTGGATAAAAAATCTCTCAAAGTAAGTTGTTTTATCATTTTATCATTATTATATCTTTTATCTGTTTTTGTTTTTAAATTTCATAATATTTATTAGCTTTCATACTTAAAAAAAATTTTTTTTTCTTGTGTTTATCTTTTTTTAGTTTGGTTTCCTCTCAAGTTTCGAGAGACAAATCAAAAAAATGGTTCTGCCAAATTTGCTTAAATTATTCATTAAGTGAAGATGCTGCCAACCGGCATTCAGAAGTCTGTGGGAAGAAAGTCTCACGTTTACCCAACATGAAGGATGCCACTTTACGGTATACAAATGTTCAAAAGGAAGTGATGGTCCCATTCACAGTTTACGCTGACTTTGAATGCATCCTTCAACCAATTAATAAAAACGAAGCATTAAATTTAAATATTATAAATATACATAGACCTGTTTCATATGCATACTATATAAAGTGTGCACATGATAACAGTTTAGATAAGTTTGTTTTAGAAACTGTACTTAACTCGGGAATGAATTTCCTGTTATCACTAATAGAAAATTTAAGTTTTATATATGAAAACTATATTTCAAAATCTGTTTCTTTAATAATGTCAGATGTTGAAGAAGATGATTTCCAAAAATCTAATAATTGTCATATATGCAACACTCCTCTTTTATTGGACAGAGTTAGGGATCACTGTCACTTCACAGGAAAATTGAGGGGGGCAGCACATAATGAGTGTAATTTAAAATATACAGTTCCAAAATTTATTCCTGTTTTCTTCCACAATTTCACCAGGTATGATTGCCATCTATTTATTAAAGATTTGGCAGTCATACCTGGTGAAATAAAGGTAATTCCATTAAATAAGAAACAATATATATCAGTTTCAAAAATTATAACTTTAAGTAATGGTGATAACTTTGAAATCCGTTTTCTAGACTCGTTTCGATTTATGCCTTCTGCTTTAGATACATTAGCTTCAAATCTAGATAGTGAACAAATGTGTATAACAAGATCATTTTTCCCTAATGAAAATCATTTCAACTTAATGCGACGAAAGGGTGTATTTCCATATGAATATTTAGATTCAGTTGAGAAAATAAAAGAAAGTAAATTACCTCCTAGAGAAGCTTTCTATAGTTCCTTAACCGAAAATGAATGTTCAGTTGAAAATTATACTCACGCACAAAATGTATGGAATGAGTTTTCTTGTAATAATCTTAAAGATTATTTAGAATTATATTTAAAAACAGATGTTTTATTAATGTCTGATGTCTTTGAAAACTTTCGAAGACTTTGTACTAAAATTTATTCACTTGATCCAGCACATTTTTTCACTACACCAGGATTATCATGGGAAGCTATGTTAAAATGTACTAAAATTGAATTAGATTTATTAACTGACATAGATCAGTATAAATTTATTCAAAGTGGTATTCGTGGTGGCTTAGTTCAATGTACATGTAGATATGCTAAAGCAAATAATAAATATGTTGATAATTTTGATAGTACTCAAAAATCATCATATTTGATTTATTTGGATGCAAATAATTTATATGGTTGGGCTATGTCACAATCTTTACCATATGGAGGTTTTGAATGGATTTCAAGGGGGGAACTTGATAGTATAAACATTGCTGAGATTGCAGATGATAGTGAATATGGATACATTTTTGAGGTAGATTTAAAATATCCTTTAAAATTGCACGATAAACATAATGACCTTCCATTTTGTTGTAATAATCAGTTACCAACAAAGTCAGACAAAATAAAAAAATTAATTGCTGATTTAAGGGATAAAGAAAAATATATAATTCATTATAAAAATCTTCAACAGTGTATAGAAAATGGATTAATTCTAACAAAAATTCATAGAGGTCTTCGCTTCTTTCAGAAGCCTTGGCTAAAAACATATATTGATTTGAATACATTCCATAGAACTAATGCAAAAAATACATTTGAAAAGGATTTTTTTAAACTTTTAAATAATGCTGTCTACGGTAAAACGATGGAAAATGTCGATAAGCGCGTTAATATTAAATTAATTACTGAATGGGAAAGTGCTTCACCATCCGATTCTTCTGGTCCAAAAAGGCATTGTGGTAGATCTCTTATTTCAAAGTCAAACTTCCATAGTGTCAAACAGTTTTCAGAAAACTTCTTTGCCTTTCAAATGAAAAGATTAAATGTGTTGTACAACAAACCTTTATATTTAGGTTTTGCTGTATTAGATTTATCGAAATGGAAAATGTATGATTTTCATTATAATTATATCAAACCTAAATACAATGAAAATGTTCAATTAAATTACATGGATACAGATTCTTTTATATATACCATTAACACTGAAGATTTTTATAAAGATATTCAGAATGATGTTGAGATGAAGTTTGATACATCAGATTATTCTGATGAATTACTTAATCTCTATAATTTTCCTAAAGCTAATAAAAAAAGGTTGGGTTTTTTTAAAGATGAACTCAATGGAAGACCTATGACTGAATTTGTTGGTTTGAGATCAAAAATGTATGCCTTTAAAACATCTAATAGTAATGACAGCTCTGAAAAAACAGTGAAAAAATCAAAGGGTGTTAAAAGAAGTGCAATAGATCAATTAACTTTTAATAGTTTTAAAAAATGTTTGTTTTCGGAAGAGGAAGTGGTAGGCTCTATGTCAATGATTAGATCTAAAAATCATCTTTTATCAACAATTAAATGTAAAAAAGTTGTTCTCAGTCATAAAGACACAAAGGTTCTTATACAAGACAATAAAATTAATACACTACAATATGGCCATTATAAAATAGATGAAAAAAGATTAGAAAATAAACTTAATGAAATGGATTCAAATATTTATGTTTATGAACAAAGAATAAAAGAAATAGAGAATTGTCCTAATAGAAATAATTATCAAGAGAATGAAATAGAAAAATATCACAAAAATATATATGAATGTGAATTTGAAATGTTTTGTACAGAATTAGAATTAAGTTTACTAAATGATAAAAAAAATGAATAAATGTACTCTATAATTGTAAATAAGACAGAACAAACAACGCTTTTTTATTTAAAGGGTAAAATGTAAGGTAATGTATAAACCAAATATTACAGTTCACAATATTATTATTATAAAATTTTTTATTGAATAGAACAAACATCGCTTTTACTTACAGGGTAATGTTAAAATTTATGAGAATTAACATAACATGAAAATTTGAATTTAACAGAAGAATTACAATATTTTCTTTGAATTACATTCAATTTGCTTACTTTCTTCTATATTTAGTGGTACAGTTTTTTTATAGTTATCTATACCACCCTGTAATCTATATACTTTATTCTCATCATTACTTAAAGGAATTGATTTAATGTATTTATCATTATCTTCATCTAAATTAAACGGTATAGTTTGAACATAGTTATCTATACCACCCTCAACAAGAATAGTTTCATCCTCACTAGATGATCTTGGAATACATGGTTCCGGATTTTCATCATCATAAAGGATTGTATCATGGTCATCATCATCATCATCATCATCGTCATCACCATACAAATTATGAGAAAATTTGCCATCCTCTTTTTTATTAATGTTTTGGAGTTCTGAAAATATAAATATTTTACTATATATATATACAAATATTATTTTATATGTATTTAACCAACCTTTTTGAGCTCCATCCGAAATATTATTTTCAACTTTTTTATTTATGTTTTGGAGTTCTGAAAATATATATATATATATATATATTAGTATATAAATAAAATTATATATATATATATATATATATTAAACTCACCTTTTTTTAATTTACTCGAATTATTATTTTCATCTTCTATTTTTATATTCTGTAAAAACAAACATATTTCCCTACTCAATCAGATTATGATATAATATCACTATTAGTTATTTTGAAATCGTTAATATCGTTTATTGGTATTTTATCTGTGCTTATCTGACTTTCTTTTTTATTTAAATATTCAACCATCATTTGAGCTGCTAAATTTCTCTTTCTTAAATATATTCCATTAATTCTTTCTGCTTCATCTATTTCAATTTCATGGATTTGTGGACAATCACTAAGATAACCTGTTTCTTCTTCTTCTATCTCTTCTCTTTTACTCTCTTGTTTGGAGAGAAGATCAGCATCCTTTGATATTTTTTCATAGACAATCCTATCTTTTCGTATCTCTGCATTAATTACTGTTTGGGATAAAACTTCTGCAAATTCAAAACAATTTATTCTTAAAGTTGCTAAGGGGGTATTAGTATTGCGTTTAGATTTTTGGTGGCGGTGGCGATTAGATAAATATTTTAAATTCATACGCTTAGATTTACTTAGACTTCGCCTAGAATGTGTTCTTCTATATATATTATTGTAATGACATTTAACTCCTACTGTAGCAGTTTTGTATTGGATGGTAAAGAATCTGTTTAGACCCCTTCTTCCCAAATCCATATGCCCTCCTATTCTCCTTTCATTTTCAACTAATTTTTGTTTAAAATTCTCAATTATACCTCTCTTTGTGAATTCGATTTGAGAGTTGTGTATGTTTTCAGTGCTTTTTAATTTATGAGTAGTGTTCCTTTTTATTGGAACCCGACTTACACTTTCAAATTCTGTATCACTATCACTGATCCCCAACACTAATTCTTGTGACGTATTACTAAATGTTGGTGCTCGACTTACGTTTTCAAATTCTCTCTCACTATCAATTATACCCATATCAATTTTTTCTGATTTTTCTTCTCCTATGGTTTTATTTTCTATGTGATCAACACTTTCATTTTCGCTATGAAAATCAAAAAGATTGGTTGGGGTTGTAGTTGTTGATGTAGCTGCTTTTGTTGTATCTTCTTCCAGAAGCTCTTTTTTTAATGTAGTTGCTGCTGTTGTAGTTGTTGTTTCTTCCTTCTCCTCCTCCTCCTCAAGAATTCCCCTTCTCATTGTAGGTGTAGTTGCACTTGTTGTAGTTGAGGTAGATGTAGTTGTAGTAGATGTTGATGTAGATATTTCTTCTTCTTCAACTGTACTTGCACTTGTACTTGTTGTTAAGTCTTTTTCATTAATGCTACCATTAATAGCATTAAATATTTTTGTATCGAGTTCACTTTTTAAGATTGGTATCTCACTTTCATCACTTGTCTTGTTTATGAGATCCATAAAAATATGACTGTCCTCTAGGATCTCAAATTTTAAGTCAATTTTAATGATTTTTTTTTAGTTTTGGAACATTGATAAATAACCCAATCGAATTATTGGAAGTCGATGGGTTTTCAATTAAAGTCATTTCATTGGGGAGTGGTACCATTTTCACCATCGGATTAAAGAGGGAAAGTATCACAAAAAATATTATAAAAACCGTCATTTTAATTTTGATTTTGTTTTTTTTTTTGACAATCGAACAAACGAACGAATGAATGAATAAGCAAACGATTCGAAATTGAGTTGCGTGAACAAATAGATGGAAACTGAACACTTTTTGAAATTCTTCCGCCTTTATACCCTCCAGATTTGTATATATAAATATGTAACGTTCTGTTCAAATTCTTATCTGTACATGCTTTTCTTCACACTTTATAAATAGGAATTGCGTGATTGTGAAGAAACATAATTTATTTCACGCATTGACGTCAATGTCTACATTTTTATTGTTCTTTATAGAATTTCGTTTTTATGAATCCAACTATCTTCTGATTTTGAAAGGCCTACCCAACGCACAAGCACATAATCAAGTTCCACCCAAAATTCTTATCTGTATAAACTCTTTTAGTCTAGCCAACGCACAAGCTCATAATCAAGTTCCATTCCGTTTATAAATAGGAATTGCGTGCTTGTGAAGAAGAAACATAATTTATTTTCACGCATTGACGTCAATGCCTACATTTTAATTGTTCTATGCTTCCACTTGTTCTTTATAGAATTTCGTTTTTATGAATCCAACTATCTTCTGATTTTGAAAAGCCTAGCCAACGCACAAGCACATAATCACCTTTTTGTTTCACAATCTTTTCAACAAGATAAGTATTAGGGAATTTTGTTTTTTTAATTTCTTGTTTATAGAAACCACCTTGTACTGGATCACCCTTCAAGTCCTCAAGTAAATATGTGGTGGGGGGTGTATTTAGTACTTTCCGAATTCGAAAAATTTCCGTTGTCCAGTTTGGGGTATAGCCTTTTTCAAAGACATGTTTATATTTACTTATTCGTACATGATCCCCCTCTTTAAAGTCCCCATTTGTAAATATTTTTAGATGATTGTATGATCTCATCAAAATCTGTTTTTCATTTTTAGCATTGACGTCAATAGGCTTCATTTTAATCGTTCTATGCTTCCTGTTATTATAATTATTAATCAACTCTTTGTATATTTGAAGCCAAGTATATTTTCCATTAAAACTAAACTCACGCCACATAAGTTCTTTTATTGTTCTATTAAAACGTTCCACAATAGATGCTTTAAGAGTACTAAATGTTGAGTAATGATTAATTTCATATCTTTTCATCAATTCTCTAAATTGTTTATTATAGAATTCATTTCCATTATCTGTTTGTAAATTCTTTGGTACTCCACGACCAGATTTCATTATTTTTTCCATTGCTTTTGTAACTTCATCTGCATTTTTTGATTTTATTGCTTCACCCCATCCATATTTAGAAAATGTATCTATTACTGTTAACAAATACCTATACCCCTTATTTGATGATGCATATGCCCCCATTTCAACCAAATCAGCCTGCCATAAATCATTAATACCCTTTACTATAACTCTACGTCTTGGGAAATTCTTGAATGATGGGCGATGTAACTCATTTACAATATCTCGTTTACTCATAGCTTTATTTTATCTGGTATAAATGGTTTCTTCTCTAAAGATTCAGTTTCACCTTTAAAAACTGAGGTTGGTGCAATTATATAATTGAAAATGTTACTTTCTATTTCATTTATATCCTCCACTACCTTATTAAAAGTTTTCATGAGAAATTCCAATTTTTTAGAAATTTCACTCACTTTTCCCTCAATATTATTGATTCGAGGTCTTAATCTAAAGATTTGTTGTTTCTGCGGTTGCTTAGAAATTTCATTAGATGTATTCTGTACTACTTTACTTATTTCATCATCAATATAAATCTTTGTTGCAATATCATTTTCATGAATGGGGGGTAGGGAATTTTTAAATCGTTTCCTCTGAACATTTAAATGTCCATCATAATCATTAAGTATACTTTGAAATTTTTCTAGACCTTTTGTTATATCTCTTGAGTACTCTTTCTCATTTAAAAAACAACCAAACTTACCAACTGACATTTTAATTATAAAATAAATAATGAAAGAGTGGTATATTTATGTATGATCCAAATTAATTGTTAAATCTTCTTCTTCTTCGTTTACACGATGTGCAAATGGACTTTTCCGAAGTATTATTCCATCTATTTGTGTCTGATCAGAACGAATGATTGGTGGAGGTTTTTTTAAATGTTGGTTTATGAATTTGTTAAGATTTTCCAATTTATCTAGAAGCTCTTTTATTGAATTATGTATATACTCCATTTGAGTTATCATTTTTATTACTTTACTTTCCAGCTCTGATACTCTTTTATTTCGTAGTTGAAATGATTTAGTTATAGTTTCCATTTGATGTGATTTCGCTTCATTAATTTTATCATCAACATAAAATTTAATAGCCAAATCATTTCCATTTATTGGTTTTGAAGAGTTTTTAATTCTTTTTTTCTGAACATTTATGTGACCATCAGTGTCTAGATATATACCTGTAAGACTCTCAACTTCCCTTTTGAAAAGCGAGGAAAAATCTCTATCATTTGAAAAGTGACCAAACTTGTCAATAGACATTTTACTATTAAACAATATGAGAAAATGTTTTCTATTTTATTAATATATTATTTTTGCTTCCCGCAATTCTTCTATTATTGAAAGAATTTCATTAGTATGGTTATTATTACCAGCAGCTCTCGATGCCATTAAGAGTTGTAATCTTTCAACAAGTTCATTAACATTATCCCAATATACATAGTTTGGTGGTATTTTTTGTAGTCTCATATACCCAGAACCAGTAAATTCTTCATTTACTGAAGATGATATTAATGGTTTAACAATTGAAGAATATTTTTTAGAACGATTACCCTTTACTTGACCATCTGGTTGATAGTTTCTTTTGTGAGCACTTGTTTCAATTAAAATGTTTTTATATGATTCTAAATCATTCTTAGTATAATCCTTAGGACTATTATGAAAAATTAAAGAGTATAGACCTGGTGATAGAGTCCATAAATTTCCACTTCCTAATTTCATTAAATTTTTTTTAATTTTAAGTGTTGTATTACCCAACATTAAAATATTATTTTCTTCTCTTGGCCCATAACTATTGTCTAAAATCTTTTCTTGCTTTAACTGATTAATGTTGAGATTGTACTTCACCCCGGTTTCTTCATACACACTTTCATTTAAATCATCTGTGTGAGGCTGTTGTGAAACATCGGATTCATCTATAAGAGACTGTTGTGAAACATCAGATTCATCTATAAGAGACTGTCGTGAAAAAGCATCAACATAAGCATCACTCTCACTATCACTTTCGATTACTCTCTCGTGTACCCTTTTTTCTTTTTTACTTTTAGGTACTTTTATTTTCTCTTTCTTGAACTTAGTCTTAATATCATGTGTATCATTAATATATTCTTTTTTATTCAATTTTTTATTTTCAGTGAGTAATTCATGTAAAGGTTCTGTAATAGGTTTAAAAGTTTCCTCCAAATTTGATACGTTCTCATTTTTTATTTGTTTCAATTCATCAAATTTTCTTTTTAATGAATTTCTACTTTTCGTCAACTGTTCTAAAAGTTTACGCTTCATTGTTGTCGTTTTCTCTGATACTCATGTGCTACTGGGAAAAATGTAGTATAATTTAAATATTTATAACAAAGGGTTTGAGTTTGAGTTTTATAAAACTTTATTTTTATTTTTATTTATCAAAATAGATACATTAATAATATTAAAAATGAAAACATTTGAAGCTTTATTTAATTCTAAATAGAGATTGTTATCATTCTTTTTAATAATACAAAAAAGATTATCTTTTATATAATCAATTGTTGAATCCTCTAAAGTTGAGTATCGTTCCGGCAAGTACAGCATATACTCTTCAAGTTCAAGAGTGAGGGCCATCCCAAAGCTGGTTTTCTTACGTTGAGCACGTCGAATAGGGTAGCACAACTCCGATTCCATCTTCGTCTTTGTTAAGAGAGGTTTTGGTGCGTTACCATTAAACTCCTTGAGTACTTTCATCATTCCCGGATTGACCATTTGTAGTTGTTTCTTCTTTTAGTTGTTTTCGTTGTTTTTGTTGCTTTTACCTGTTTTTGTTGTTGATTTTAGTTGTTATTTTAGCAGTTGTAGCTGTTTTTGTTGTTGAATTTACCTGTTTTTAGCAGTTGTAGCTGTTTTTGTTGTTAATTTTAGTTGTTTTTTAGCAGATGTAGCTGTTTTGTTGTTGTTTTCAGCTGTTTTAATTGTTGTTGTTGTCTTACTGTTTTAACTGTTTTTTTTTTTTATGTTGTTCTTATTGTTGTTGATTTTGATGATTGCAAGATTTTTTAGGTTGAAACTTTAGGCTGAGAACGTTTTAGCTTGAAACTTTTAGGTTGAGACTGTTTGCAGGTGGTTTTTAAATGTGTGTTAGAATAACTTTTGATCGAGTTTTTATACCTTGAGGTAAACTAACCCTCCCTGTTCTCTCTCATTCTTGATTTAGCATCGACCAATCACAGCAGTGAATAGCATGTAAATAGGGTGGGTTTCAAGAATCATAGAGAAATTACTTGATCATAGTGTAAAAGTTAGGGTGGGATAGAGAGAGTAAGAATTGGAGGGACAGGTGTCCACAGTTGGTACTATTAAAGTCTTGTTTTCTCTCATAGTTATAGCTAATGTTATTCTCCAAGTATTTCACAATTTCTTTTGGGGGTTGTAAATTTCCAAAACTATCAAAGTAATGTATACTTTTTTTATTTTTGTTATAAGCTACCCAATGTGTACCATTTGATGAACTATCATCTAGGTTTATAATTCCTGACTCTTCTCTCCAAGGAGATTTGGGCAGTGAGTCTCTCATAAACACACCTCGGAAATGTGGAATGTACTTTTGAGCAAAATTCAAAATTTCGAAATTTGAAAGAGGTTTTTTAGGTAGCTTAGTAATTTTTTTTTGGATTTCCTCTAAATGGATTAAGATATAATCCATAACCTTTTCTATAAGGTTTAAGAAACATACCTTCACCCACCTTAATACTTTCCATTTTCTTATTATGTTGCTTACTCTCTTCTAATTGTTTTTTCCCCATATTTGCATTATTAATAGTTTTAGCAATAGCTGCACTACCAGAGGCGAGACTACCTAATGCACTTAGTGCAGTCAAAATGGGTACAATAGGTAAAAAACCACCAATTTTCGGTACATTAATAATACGAGGAATCTTAATTTTTGTTTTATTTCTGCCAATTGATTTATTGACTGCTTTACGTGCAACCTTAATCGCACTCATTAGATCTAGTGGCTTCTGAGTTTTCAATGCCCGCATTCCTGTTTGGATAACATTTGAAAAACTCTTTACCTTTGATTTCCTTTTCTTACACTTTCTCTTTGTTCCCTTTTTCACACCCATTCCGAATTTCTTTTTTGTTTTCATAATATTTGTAATCAAGTATGCTGCTGTTTTCTCTGCAATACTACTATCTTTTGAACCAACACGTTCCCACGCTTTATTTATTAGTACTGCGTCAGCCTTATGTCGATCAGCTAGATCCTTATATTGTGAATATGCAATATCATGTACTCTACAAGCTTCATCTAATTGATTTATCCCACGATCACCGCGCTTCAACCTTTGTTTTAGCTTTGTTCCAGGTCCACAAAAATTATAACCAGGAATATGTACTTCAAATGGAAGTGTGTTAATTATTTTGTTGATAATACCACTACCTCGTTTCAAGTTTGAACTCTGACTGCAACAATTATAAAAACTTTTACCCATTTTATATAATGTTTAATCAAGGAGCATTTCTCATCGAATGAAGTACATTACACACGTGAATATGCGTTTAATACGTCAAAAACAAGAAATCTGTGTTAGAAATATCGAGGGTGGTGATCATTCATTAACAAATTCCGTTCCACGACATAGTTCTTTATTACCCAATACAATAAGAGCATTGGTTTTCGGTCCCTCAAACTGTGGAAAAACAAATGTTATGCTCAGCCTTATTGAAAGTCCAAACGGGCTAAAATTTGAGAATATATATGTATTCTCAAAGAGTTTATATCAACCAAAGTATGAGTATTTAGAGAAACTAATTAAACCGATAAAGGGAATGGGATATTATACGTTCTCACAAAATGATGAAGTTTTACCACCCACTAAGGCTAAAGAAAACTCTATTATGATTTTTGATGATGTTGCTTGTGAAAAACAAAACAACATTCGTTCATATTTCTGTATGGGGCGTCATAAAAATATAGATTCTTTTTACCTATGCCAAACATATACTCATATTCCAAAACATCTAATACGTGATAACGCGAATATGATTATAATGTTTAAACAAGATGATTTAAATATGCGTCATATATATCGTGATCATGTAAATACTGATATGTCCTATGATTCATTTATGAAAATTTGTCAAAAGTGTTGGAGTGATAAATACGGATTCCTCATAATAAGTAAAGATAACGATATGGAAAAGGGAAGATACAGGAAGGGTTTTAATGAATTTATAATTATTTGAGAATATAAGTTTCATTCTGTAAGCTATATTTTCACAGTACATTATTAGACCCCAAAATGAGTAGATCATTCACTCTTACATTAAATGGTAATGAACCCATTACAAACATTTCTTATTTCCCACCCATTGAACTGACAAATGGTGAATATGAGTGTGCACTCATTGACTTTCATATGTACAACTCTATACCCAATGTTGATATAAATAAAAATCTATTTCATATTGGTGATAAAGTAATTCAACTTCCAATCGGGTCATATGAACTCAATGATATTTATGATTTTCTAAAAAATAAACTAAAAGATTATGATCTTGAGAAAACATTTCAAATGGAGAGTAATAATAACACACTTCAAGTTCATATTACAACTACCAAGGAACCTATTTATTTTAATAGAAACAACTCCATTGGACAATTGCTTGGTTTCAATAAAAAAATAATTTACCCCGACTTGAAAAAAACATATATATCTGATCAACCTGTCAACATTTTAAAAATAAACACAATACGCTTAGTATGTAATATTGTAAGCGGGTCATATATTGATAGTAGACAAGATCATTCATTATACGAATTTGGAATTAATGTTCCACCAGGCTATAAAATGAATATCACACCACACAATCTTATTTACTTACCAGTCAACACTAGAGAAATAAGTACACTCTCTATACACATAACTGATCAGAACGGTGAATTAATAAATTTACGCGGTGAAAACTATACACTTAAGATTAATACAATGATTATATACAATAAAAGAGGTGATACCTACCATCATCAGCACACTTTAAAACATAAAGTTATAGGAAGAGGATCGAAACCAAAAAGACACACACTTACATTAAAAAATAAGTTAATTCTTAAATCATTGGGCTTCAAAGTGCGAGTTTAACTAAAGTCATGGGGTTGAATGAAATATTGGCAGTACGGGAAAAACCTTTCTCTGATGAAAGTATATCAAAGAAGGAATATCACAGCTATCAACCCTATCAACAATCATTTAAACCAAATGATGAGATAAGAATTACAATCCAAAATCAAGATTTATATGTACTCCCCCATGAGGGTCTTCTAAATTTTCAAGGAGATATTACCCTAATTAAGGAATGCGGAGCGGTAGAAACTCAAAATGTTATTGCGAGAATGAGAAATAATTGTATGGCTTACTTTTTAGATGAAATGCGCTATGAAATCAATGGTGTTGAAATAGATAGAACAAGATTTAGTGGTATTACTTCTACAATAAAAAACTTTGTTTCTTTAAATCAATTTGAAAGCAAGAGACTTTACAATTCTGGATGGAGCGGAGGACCCGATTTCAATTTAACCCCCCACTTCAACTTTTCAATACCCCTTAAAAATCTACTTGGATTTGCTGAAGATTTCAAAAAAGTATTATTAAATTGTAAACATGAACTAGTACTATTAATATCAAAAAATTTTAATGATGTACTTGAGCAAGATAAATTTGAGAGTGCACAATTAGTCGGAAAGTATCATCTCAATATGACTAATATTACATGGAAAATTCCTCATATAACACCCAGCGATTCAACAAAAATTAAAATGTATGATATTATAAAAAGTGGAACCAATCTACCGATTGCATTCCGTAGTTGGGATACATACATTAATCCTAAACTAAGTAATGGAACAAATCATGTTTGGAATGTTATATTAGCTGCTAACCGAGAACGTCCACGATTTGCTTTAATTGGATTTAAAGATAACCACCATCTGATTACAAACAATTTAAGAAATCTAAAGGTCTACTTAAACTCTGAAACATATCCCTACGATGACTTAAACTTGGACTTTGAAAAAGATCGATTTGCACACCTATATGAAATGTATTGCAAGTTTCAATCTAGCTACTATAACCGAAGTGAATCTCCTTTACTATCACCTACAGAGTTTAAAACTAAAGCTCCTATTATCGTAATTGACTTATCATATCAAAATGAAATGGTTAAATCGGGACCCATTGATGTTAGGATTTCAATTGAACTTACCAAGCCCACTATCGAAAATGTTCAAGTATATTGCGTGCTCATACATGATCGTTTAGTTGAATATAACCCGTTGAATGGTCTAGTTCAGCGGATTGTCTAACAATTAATCAATCAATCATGAGTGAAGATATTGTTGCAATTGATGTTCAAGGATTTCTTGGGAACAACAATAAATTTATTCTAAAGGAAATTGGAGTCGTATTCAAAAACGAGACAATCTTGAATTCTAATTTTATCATACACTCTCCACATGATTTTATTGAATTGAATAAGAAATGTAGAAAAACAGCTACTTGGCTAACAAAAAAACATCACAAAATTTATTGGAATGATGGAGCATACTTTTTCAAAGAAACACAAATGTATTTAAGAGAAATAATTAGAAAACAGGAAATAATTTGTAAGGGATATCAAAAAAGGTTATTCCTACAAAAATTTTTAAAAATTGATAATGTAATTAACATTGATGAAATTGGTTGTCCCTCTCTAAAAATAATGGATGGAAATCACTTTCCATATTGTTCATTACATGCTCGGGATGGTGTCTGCTCTCTGAACAATGCTCATAAAATCTTAAACTTTTACACAAACGAAAACTCCTAAACACCTTTTAAACAATTCATTCACATTTTGATAGTCGGGAAAATAAGTTTACGAAATGACTGATTCTAATAACAATCTTAATATACCGACTTATTCATCTTTAATAAATAAAATTAATTTTTTTATTAATACATTTGGAAATATGATTTCAAAAGAGGACTTGAAATTACTACTGGAGACAAGGAACATGTTCATGGGTACTGACGTAAAGCAGTTTATAAAAACAACATTTGGAGAACATTTAAATTGATGTACATTTTCTAATGATAATATAGAAACTTGTGCTTGTTTTCATTTTGTAATTCAACAATATAGAGTTAGAAAATTAATTTCATCATATATTGAAATTTTTAAATAAAGAGAAAACCAAAAAAAAAATTTTCTATTGTTTTGAATTTGTTTTCGAGGGTGGGTCTATCATCAGCTGTTGCATTTTTTAACATCTGTTTTCTAAGTATAATACAACGAGTTATCTCTACCAAACTTTAGTTTAAGATAAACATTCAGACTACTACGTTGAAAGAAAAAATGATTTCCTCAAAAATTGAAGAGTTTTTAAGGGAGCATGGAAGTGAGATCTTCAAGGAACATGCTACGAAATTGAAATCATTTCATACATTTTTAAAGATGTAGAAGCCACCCCACTAATTCATTCAAAGTATGGAGAACACCTATCATCCTGTGCATGGGCATATGATGATTGTAAAGTTGGACCTGACACTTGCAGGTGTATGCATGTTGAAAAGAGAGAAGAAGACGCCTTAAAATTGATGGAAAGATACATTCATTTATTTAAAAGACTCAATGTAAACTAATTTAAGACGAATATATAGAAATAAAAACGTATTTGACTAAACAAACGATCTCATTTGTTTTTGTGTATTTTCTGTTAGGAACCACCACCACAAGCACCGCCACCACCACCATCCCTCTTACACTCCTACGCTTACTTTCCCATCTAATGCTCGCTAAAGAGGGGAGAGGTTACCGAACTCACGCTTGTTTCACACAACAAAAGTATGCGGTCTAATATCTCTCAAGCCAACACCTTTTGACCACAAGACCGTAGCCAGGTGTCACCTACAACCCTAATTGAATCAACAAAACGCCCACGCATAACAAAACAACTTCCTTTCCTCCTCCTCCTCCGCCTAAATATAGTTTTACAAATTCATACGCATGACAAAACACCCCTTGTAAAACGAATAGTTTTCTAAAACTGAACTACTTTCCACATTTCTCCTTAACACATACATTTTTTCAAAACATAGAAGGTAACCGTTTTCTCTCTCATGTAAGCGCATGAGAAAAAATTTTCAAATATGATTAAAGAAAAACGTATTTGACTAAATAAACGATCTCATTTGGTTTTGTTCTGTTAGGAACCACCACCACAAGCACCATTTTGACCACAAGACCGTAGGCAGGTTACACTAACAGGTGTCACCTACAACCCTAATTGAATCAACAAAACGCCCACGCATAACAAAACAACGTTTTTGTTACACTCCCACGCTCACTTTCCCATCTAATGCTCGCTAAAGAGGGGGAGGTTACCGAACTCACGCTTGTTTCACACCACAAAAGTATGCGCTCTAATATCCCTCAAACCAACACCTTTTGACCACAAGACCGTAGCCAGGTGTCACCTACAACCCTAATTGACTCAACAAATCGCCCACGCATAACGCGTTCTAACCCAAGTAAGAAGCAACATAGTGACCTGTGTGCAACCATTGCACTCCACAAAATCCCACGCATGACAAAAAACCCCTATCACACACGCAAGCCAGGTGTCACCTACAACCCTAATTGACTCAACAAAACGCCCACGCATAACGCGTTCTTACCCAAGTTAGAAGCAACATAGTGACCTGTGTGCAACCATTGCACTCCACAAAATCCCACGCATGACAAAACACCCCTATCACACACGCACCTTTAGCGTGAGAAAAAGACAAGACAAAACAAGACATATCAAAACACCACTCTCTCACACTCCTACACACCACTTTCTAACCTCATTAAGTGACCTGTGTGCAACCATGCTCATCTAACTAGGGTCAGCAACACCCCCCTTTTTGACTTAATTATGATAATTAGGTCATTAGAACACCTGTGTGCAACCATGCGTGACTAATTAGGGTCACCCCCACCTCCTTTTTTGACATGATTTATTACCTAGTGAGCCAGCTCCCGTATTAATCTACTACTGTTGCTGTTGTCTTTGTTGTTGCTGTTGTCTTTGTTGCTGTTGATTGCTGCTGTCGCCTTGGTTGCTGTTTTATTTTCCGAAGTCCCGATCCATGTCCAGATCCAGGTCCAGATCCTTTAGGACCAAAGTCACGGTCGCATGTTGTTTGAAAACTCCTTGTGTTGGAAATGTTAATAATCTTTATCCATTTATTGAGAACACATCCTTTTGAGTAGTTTTATTATATTCTTTATTTATTTGGTTTGCATGATTGGGGCAGCGTTAATGCCGCTTCCAACGTCAAGTTGTTTCTGATTTTTACAATTTGCCTTAGGATCTAAGTAAGCCTAATTCTCGTAGCTGCGCTGCTTACAGTTGGGCGGCAGAGAGATGGCTATGTATATCTTATGTATATAAAGTGTATTTAATTATGCTCTCTTTGGCTGGAGCGCGAGGGCATGTGTATGTACTTCAGTTTGGCTGAGCGGCCGGCGTGTGCAACAGAATTCTGACACTTGCACTTTCTTTAAGCGCGCCGATCGACTCATGTTTCGGCCACTTAGGGTTTTTGACCGAGCCTTTTGTTTATAAAAACAATGCAACAAAGTGTTACAGTGTGTTTGTTTCAAGTACTCTTGGTACAGTAGATATTCGATATAAGTGCATACTACAGTTTAATAAATGAAATAAAAAGACACTGCTCTCGAAGACAAGGATGCCTGAAAATGTAATATTCCCGATCCCCATGGCGGAATCAGGAGCCCATCCTATATATGCCGGAAAGGTACACCTCTCTTCAGGATGATATAATCAATGAAGTGGTTGCTGAAAAATGTAGTATTCGTAAAAGTAATGACAATTTGTACTTAGAAATAAGTCAATAATCATTGAATAGATTGCAATTTCAATAAAATAACAATAAATACACTTTTTTAAATATAGTTTAGAAAATATATAGAATATTTTTATTCGGAAATGGTATAAAAATATTACAGATTATGGCAACTAGTAACTCAGTATTTGTTTAGTAACTGAGGAGTGACTACATGAATTTCGCAAATTTGAAATTTTCCACCTATAAAGTTTGTAAAATATACTAAAATTAACATTTTGTCTCAGTTAACCAAAGCTAGATTTGCATTGAAGCGAAAATTCGATAATCTCAAACAAGAAAAAAAATCATACAAATTTACAATTGGAGGAAACTTTTAATCCCATTACTAACTCTTACATGAACTTGTTAAGAAAAATAAAAAACAAGAGATTTCTAATGTAAAAGATAGTATAAAAGTAAATCGTGAATTAAAGCAAATCAAACAAGATAGGAAGTTAACTTCGGCAAGCCGATGCTTGTATACCCTTGCAGCTATAATTATTAAATTTAAAAACACAAAAAATGATATTCCCAACAGTATAAGATAATATGTCAAAAAACACCGAAGCTATAATTTGTTTCATATTATTTTCCTACCAATTTTCCGATCGTTCCTATGGCAGCTATATGATATAGTCGTCCGATTTTTATAAAATTAAATACGAAATTCAGAACTAATTAAAAAATGTTATTTCCATGCGTAGGAGGTTACATGTTAAAAAACACCGAAGCTATAATTTGTGTCATATTATTTTCCCACCAATTTTCCGATCGGTCCTATTGCAGCTATTTGATATAGTCGTCCGATTTTGATAAAATTAAATTCGAAATTCAGAACTAATTAAAAAGTGTTATTTCCAAGCGTTGGAGGTTATATGTTGAAAAACACCGAAGCTATAATTTGTTTCATATTATTTTTCCACCAATTTTCCGATCGTTCCTATGGCAGCTATACGATAAAGTCGTCCGATTTCGATAAAATTTAATTCGAAATTCAAAAATAATTAAAAAATGTTATTTCCAAGCTAAGGAGGTTATATGCTAAAAAACACCAAAGATATAATTTTTTTCAATTTTTTTTCCGATAATTCCTATAGGAGCTATAAGATAAAGTTGTCCGATCCGGCTGGTTCCGACTTATATACTACCTGCAAAAGATATTAGCCTTTTGGGAAAGTTTGCGTAGCAACGGACGGACAGACGGACATGGCTAGATCGACTCGTCTAGTCATGCTGATCAAGAATATATATACTTTATGGGGTCGGAACCGTCTCCTTCACTGCGTTGCAAACTTCTGACTGAAATCAATATACCCTCTGCAAGGGTATAAAAATACGACGATGATGAGAGAGAGCTGAACGATTTCTACTTTGCAACTTATGACATAGATCTGCAGTCTAATCGAAATATAACTCCACGAAGGTCTTCCGATGAAAGTGATTCCTATAATGAATTCTTTTCACAGACGAATATAGAGGAAGATGTACAAGGAGAGGAAAAGGAGAAAAGATCAGTAATTTTACCAGTGGATATGTGTTGGATAAAAGTTATGGACCTAAAAAAAAAACTGTAAGCAATATATTAACATCGGGTGATAAATAACTAAAATTTAAAGATAATAAATAAACTTTTTCTAGTGGAATGAGTTATGATCTGACTCCTGGTCCATACCCTCTAATTTTTCATAGTAAACCTGAAGACTATGATGATCAATATTTGAAAATGTATAGAAAATTATTTTAGAAACGAGTATACATAGGGAAGGCTTTAACTCTAATAAGCGAATAAAGGGTACACGAGCGTACAAATATAGCAAAATTATGAAGAAGTTGATAGACAATGTTTTGAGTCCTACAACGTCTACTCCACTTCTATAAAAAAAAAAAAAATTATAGCTCAAAGTAAATATCGTCGACTCACGAAAATTTCAAGCTTAGAAAATAAAATTGAATTGTATAATATGAGGGCAGACAGCGCTGACCAAATTATTGCAAAAATTCTGGAAAAGATTAAAAGCGTATTACATATTTAAATATATATAGTCCTCATATTTAAATATGTAATAAAACCGATATCATTATCAAAAAAACCACTATTGAGTTAGAAGGAGTCGCCTTTAAGCCTATTAGAAGAATATGATTAAGCGAGAAATCGTAAATGAGTTGCACGGACCATCTCCAAAAAATTTTCAACGAAGACGAGTGATTACAAGGGGTACAAAGCCTTTCAAAATCTAATGAGGGGTACCGATACTTGTTGACTGTTAAAGACACATTTTCGAAATTTGCTTGGGGTGAGGCATTAAAATCAAAAATGCAATTGATGTTTCTGAAGCCATGAAGAATATTTAAATCGGGCCATGGAACACCAAAAAACCTGCAAACTGAGGATGGCACTGAATTGAGCTTAGAATTTAGAATTTAGCTTGTTTATTTCCCCATGTTTCTTTTCGTAAATTACCTCTCCTACGTGATAATTCTTATTTTGTCTATCTCTATTGTGGAAATGCAACATTTTCTCTTGAGCTTGTTGCAATAATTTAGGCATATCTTCGCGTTTGATTTTATTAAATAGTATGTCAAAAGGTCGTTGGTTGGTTATTGAGTGAATTGTTAAATTATATTTTTGTGCTGCTTTAATAATAATTTCGGAATAATCAACTAAATTAAGCTCATCTTTAATGCAGCGAGCAATTTCTGTTAAAGTAGAGTGTGCTCTTTCTATTTGTCCGTTGGACGTACTATGTCGAGGATCTGCAAAGAATAGATATATCCCATTTCTTTGAGCAAAGGATTTGAATTGGGATGAAGAGAAACTTGGTTCGTTATCTATCATCAAAGATTTGGCTAATTGAAATTGTTGTAAAATTTCTGAAACTTTATTTTCTATATTTAGTTTTTTAGGGATTTCTTTTACGACCAAATATTTCGAATAGGAATCTATACAAGTAATGAATATAAGATTTTGGGCGTAATATATGTCAAGATGCAAATTTTCACCTTCTCTTTCTGGAATAGGCGCTTGACCGATAGGAATCTGTACTGGGTGTCTGTTGTATTTGTTTTGATTGCAGATTGTGCAATTCTTTATAAATTCCTTAAGCTTTTTGTATAAATTAGGCCAATAATAGAGTCTAGTTATTTGCTTATAATTTTCATCAAGCCCTCTATGAGCTCTACAATGAGTTTCTGTGATAATCACGGATCTGTCTTCAGCGTCTTCGACATCCTGGACAAATGTCTTAGTGTATAAAAATGTATTTATAAAATTGTCTTTAAGTGGTTTTTGAATTCTATAAAAATCTTCTAGAGTACAGTGAACTCCTATTGTTATATTGGGTGGAATATATTCTCTTAATACACCAGTTTACAAAAAAAAATTGATGAAATACGCACTTCAGGAAACCTTTGTTTTCCGGTAAGATACATCTCCCTGATTAAGAAAAGGGCATTTAAAATTTTTTCTATGGTACCAATTTTTTTTAAAGTGTAAAAAACGTTTTTCGCACTTTTTTATTTTCTAACTCGAGTTGTGATAAACCGAATTCGGTCATTAAAGACTCATTTTAAAGGTAATGGAATGCCCTTTAACTTTCTTATACACATCGTTGAGTTCCATTCATTAGTTTAGAAGCTACACTTCGTCAAAGTTGAAAAAGTTGGAAAAAATGCAAAAACACTGGCATAAATTGCTTCTTTAAAAATACACGCCTAAAAACCGAAATTAGTTTTATGTTGTTTTCTTAAAGGCTGAACTTTAACGGAGAATATAAGCCATTGATCACGACAATCCGTTGGTAAATCGATTTTTTACAGATTTTTAAACGTATATACCCAAGTTCAGTGTTCGGGAGCAGCGGCCGTTAAACATTATTTTAAATTTTCAGTGTTGGGGAACGTAAGATTTTGGTGCAAGTAGTTATGCATAACGTCAGTTTCTTTGCTATTAGTGCTGGGCAAGCTAAAAAGGATGCGATTGCAGTTACAAGGAAATCATTTTCATATATTTTTAGCAAGGAAATAGCAAGGAAACTGACGTTATGCACTACAACTTGCACCAAATTCTTACGTTCCCCAACACTGAAAATTTAAAATAATGTTTAACGGCCGCTGCTCCCGAACACTGAACTTGGGTATATACGTTTAAAAATCTGTAAAAAATCGATTTACCAACGGATTGTCGTGATCAATGGCTTATATTCTCCGTTAAAGTTCAGCCTTTAAGAAAACAACATAAAACTAATTTCGGTTTTTAGGCGTGTATTTTTAAAGAAGCAATTTATGCCAGCGTTTTTGCATTTTTTCCAACTTTTTCAACTTTGACGAAGTGTAGCTTCTAAACTAGTGAATGGAACTCAACGATGTGTATATGAAAGTTAAAGGGCATTCCATTACCTGTAAATTAAGTATTTAATGACCGAATTCGGTTTATCACAACTCGAGTTAGAAAATAAAAAAGTGCGAAAAACGTTTTTTACACTTTAAAAAAAATTGGTACCATAGAAAAAATTTTAAATGCCCTTTTCTTAATCAGGGAGATGTATCTTACCGGAAAACAAAGGTTTCCTGAAGTGCGTATTTCATCAATTTTTTTTTGTAAACTGGTGATATTGATATTAAATTTTCTGGAGTATCATACTCTATTATATGTCTAGTATTTCCGAATACATTAATCGACTCATGTATTGTATACCTCCCCGTTGCTATTAGCAATTGTTGCTTAAACTGGTTTAAGGGTTTTCGGGTTTCTTGTATAACATTCTCAAAACTACTCTCTGCTGAATGCTGAGTATTTTGATCTGAGACCGATTCATTACTTTCCGTTAAGTTATTAATTTGTATCCTTGATAAAGCGTCCGCAACAACGTTTGTTGCTCCTGGCTTATAAATTATTTTGGGTGAATAGCTTTCAATAAAAGAATACCATCTTTTCATTTCGATATTTGGATTTTTTTGAGAAATGGAAAATAAAAGAGGTTGGTGATCGGTATAGATCTCGATGTTGTTAACCCCATATAAGTAATTACGAAGGTTTTTAAAAGCCCATACTATGGCTAAAAGTTCCTTTTTATTTGTCGCGTATAATTGTTCAGTTTTTGTTAGAGTTTTTGAAATAAATGTGATTGGTTTTCCTTCCTGAGAAAGAACAGCACAAATTGCTAAGTCAGACGCGTCAGTTGTTAGGGTAAATTTTTTATTATAGTCCGGTTGTACTAGTTCTACTTGTGCAATTAAATTTTCTTTGAGCTCGTTAAAAGCTCTTACAGCTGAATCATCAAACTGTATTAAAGTTTTACGTGATGCTTTTTTAGATACTTTGCCGTTTTAGCCTTCTAAATATTTTGTTAAAGGTTTAGCTATCTTTGCGTAATTTTGCACAAATTTTCTGTAATATCCAGTAAGGCCTAGGAAGCTTCTAAGCTCTCGAATATTTTTAGGGATCGGATATTTTACAATTGTTGAAATTTTTTCGGGATCGGTTTTGATCACATTGAGAGAAACAACGTAACCGAGAAAGTTTGTTTCTAATTTAAAGAACTTTGATTTTTCAATCGAAATTTTCATGTTTGCGTTCAGCAAAATTTTAATAATGACAATTAGGTCTTTCTAATGTTGAATTTACAAAATCTGAAGCTGATAGAGCATAAGGGTATTGTTTGCTGTAAATGGCCCTATCATTTACGGTGTTTATTTCACCGCGTATATCTGTCCTAAAAGGAATCTGCATATTTATTTTTGAATGCTCTTCATTTATAATATTTAATATTTCATTCTCCAGATCTTTTCTTTGATCTGCAGATGATATTTTTATGTTGTTTATTTTTTGATTGTCGGATAGTTCAACGACGGCGTGTTCAGAATTTTTCAATTCCAAACTTTTATTTTTGTCGGATATTTCAACGACGGCGTGTTCAGGATTTGTATATCCCAAACTAAATTCGCTTTGATTACCCATTTCAGATTCGGATCTGATTTGTGCCTTTTCATCAAAGTATTTTTTTAATATAAATTCTTTTAATGGAAGAATGGTGTTTTCTTCTGTTAAAGAATGTTGGTTTAAATTGTTTCCGTTGTCATAATTTAATTTCTCTTCTATTCCGTTATATTTAATAACTCCCTTAGCTGTATCAATCACAGCTCCTATTTTTTTCAATAGGTTATAGCCGATCAGTAGATCTGAGTCTAGCCCTTCTATTTCATAAAAAGTATATCGTGTATCAAAAATAGTTATCATATGATAATATTTAATTATTGAATATCAATTCAATTAAATTGGAAGCTCGTTCTTATTTTTATAAATTCCTGTTCTTATATAACACGAGGTTGCCCCAGTGTCAATTAATATTTTTAATTTTTTATTTATTTTCGGGTCATTTCTAAATAGGTAGGGTAAGCCTACTCCTGACTTTTGTCTAAAAAATGGTTCTCCTCAATGTTGTTTAGTCTCATTGTCTTGTTAGCCGGTTGGTTAACAGTTCCAGTTGGTACCCTTTTATTTTGGGCTTGTCCTTGCTGAGTGTTCTGGGTCTCAAACTTTTTAGTTTGATCCCACTTGTTCTGGCTATAATTGTTATTTTGATATTTATTATAGGTTTGATTATAGCCGTTGTTAGCCCTATTCTGAACCTGGATAGACTCGTCTACCTCCATTGGTTCTGGCTTATTTTGTGGCTGCCTATAGGTGTTCCACTGATTTTGTTGGTTACTATTAAATCTACCCTGGTTCCAGGAACTATTTTTGTTCTGATTATAATAACCATAATTATTTTTGTTCTGGTTGTTGTCATGATTAAACCTTAAATTATTACTATTTCGATGGTTATTGTTATTGTTGTTTTGTTGTCTTTGCTTTTGGTTGAAATGTGTTTGACCATTTCCACCAGGGTTTGGCTCACTATTTTTTCTCTGAGTGGTTGAGAAACTATTTGCGAAATGCGCCCTCATGTTGTTGCTTTCCAATTCCTGAACTATGACCATTGCATTTGGTAGGTCAGGAGGATTCATTGAGAAAATTGTGTCTGAAATTTGGCCGTTTAGGCCGGTAATGAAAACTCTAAGAGCAGTCTTCTTATGTTTTTCATTCATTTCTGCTGTTATCGGTTTGTTTCTCCCGTAGGTCATAATTGTTTTATTAATAAGTAGAGATAACTTTCTATTACTGTACCATAATAATCCATAATTGATAATTTTCCCTGACTCAAATCACTTAGTTCCTGTTCAATAATATGAATAGGACGTTTGTCGCTAAAGACAAAGTCAAGTCTGGCCATTATGGCATCGAAATTCAATACCGTACCGTTATGGGTTAAGGCATCGTTTGCCATTCCCGTTATTTTGTTTCTTAATATTGATAGGGCGGAATAAAATCTTTCACTCCCTCTGGCACATTGCCCCATGGCTATTTCAGCCGATTCTCTCCAGCTTACATATTTATCTTCTTCTCCTTTATATTCCCTAACAGATTTGATGATCTCATATGATGTGTCGCACTTTATATTTGGATCTATAATCTCTATCTGATAATCTTCAACCGTTTTAATTTTATGAGAAAGCTGCGATCTTAAGTTAACGATCTCTTCCTTTAATGGATTCAATTCAAAATTTACAATTTGTTTAATTAAATCTCCTACATTTAGCATGGTATTGTTTGTAATCGCCTGATGATGTTCTTGAGGCGAACTTATGTGGAGTCTTTTATTTGCTCCGTTCTGGCTTGTAGAAGGTTCTGACATTTTGAGAATATTTTCGAAATCAGAAATTAATTCTTCCACTTTGTATAATTATATTTCTTTTTACAAATTTCTTATTAAATAATAATAATAATAAAAAAAGATTATATCGCTCACGAATCGTCCTCCTTATTTTTCTTGTCGTTGTTTTTTGGGTTGTCGTTTTTCTTGGATGATGATCCTGCTTGGGGTCGTCCTTCCTTTTTTTGAATCTTAGGGTCTTCCTTCTTTCTTCGGGTTCTTAAATTGGTGTCTTCCTTCTTTCTTCAGTGTTTATTTCTTGGCGAGGGATTGCCCTTCAGCCTTTATTCTTTAAATGTCTTTTTGTTGATGATTTCGAAGATTTGTTTGCAATATTTTTTTAGTTAAATTGTTTTTTACAATGGTTATTTGTTTCGATGAATTTTGTTGTCACTTTTTAAATTTTTTATTTTGTCCGAGCAGTGAATTTATGTTACGAACACTATTTTGTAATTTGAGATTTTAAGGGGATTATACCATTAATTATTTTCCACCTTATTATTTTTTGATCAACACAAACTTTTTATTTTTTTGCCGGTTGTATAGAGTTTAAGGGGATTATTGCATTTATTAATTTCCACCTTATTTTTATCAACACAGGCTTTATATATTCGTCGATTGTATCGGGTTGTTGGCCGCGCAAAATTCCTTTTTCACTTTTAAACTTTTCTGGGGTTTATTTAAAATCTTTGCTTTAGAATTTTTTAATCACACGGCCCCACGTTGGGCGCCAATTAAGTTTCTCACTAGTGAATTGATTAAAAAAATTTATTTTTTTTTTTAACAATCACTTATTCACTATTACAATTATACAATAGGTCGAACTTATTTAATTCACTGCTCTTGTATTTATTCTCGAATTATTGTTCTGCTCGATTCGGATCTCAAAAACGGACTGCCTGATCTCTAGTTCAATGATCAATAATCAAACCTCGGCTTAAGAGAATTTATCCCCAAAAATTGATAAAGAGAATGACTCAAGAGAGTCGGAAAATAGGATGATGCAATTTGCCAATTAAATTTGAAGTCCAATCTTGGCCGGAAATTGGTGTTTACATTAGCGGAGTTTAGGGACCGCTTAGGGAATCTTTTTGTTTACGTTAGCGGACTCGGGGCTCGCTTTGGGGATCTTTTGTTTACGTTAGCGGACTCGGGGCTCGCTTTGGGGATCTTTTGTTTACGTTAGCGGACTGGATGTTTACAGCATCCGTTTGATTTGGGCTGCGTGAAATTGATCTGGGTGGGAATGATTCGGAGGCCTGGTTGACAGAAATAGCTGACCACGGATTTATCTCGGGTCTGTCAGAGTTATTTGGAAATTAGCTCTCGGCTCAAAGTTGTTTATAAATTGGGTAAGAGCCCCTAAATAATGTGTCATATAACTTGCATACATTATTTTGATATTTTTTAAAAGTATTAATTTTGATTTTACTTTTTTTGTTTTTGACCAATTATTATCATATTTTACATATAATTTCCTGCCTATTTTGTGTATGGTTTTCAGGCCATACTCTAATCGGGCAACTTTTATGTCGCTCAATTTTTACAATTGTTTTTATAAAATAAATGAAAAAATATGCATCGCAGTGCAATTCAAAAAATTTTTGCAACGCAGTGCAAAGATAAAAAAATTATGCGCTCTTGGTAGCGCTGAGGGTTCACACTTCCTTGCTACCGGTGCTGGCTGCACAGGTGTACTTCATGGTGGGGCACCGGTGCTGGCTACACAGGTGTACTCGCAGAACGGGGAGCACAGTGGTCCCTCGCAGTCATCTGGGCACGTCTTCTTTAGTTTTGGGATGGCAACTTTTCCTGGAGGAGGCAATGTGTTTTTATTTTTTGAAATATTTTGGATTACAGGGTAGGTGGATGTGGCTGTAGCTGTGGTCTGATTTTTTCGTTCTGATAGCAAATTTTTTAGGTATTCGACTTCGGCATGTATTTTTACCGAGTCGTTCCAGTGTATTGCTTTGCCGCTGTTGAGCAGCTTCAGTAGATGAGCCTTTCTGGCTTTTAATCTTTTGACCACGCCACTTCTTTTGGCACACATCACACTCTACTCACTGCGTTTCTTCTCTTGTTCTTGTTGTTGCTGCCGTTTTTGCTGTTGTTGCCTTTGTTGTTGCTGTTGTCTTTGTTGTTGCTGTTGTCTTTGTTGCTGTTAATTGCTGCTGTCGCCTTGGTTGCTGTTTTATTTTCCGAAGTCCCGATCCATGTCCAGATCCAGGTCCAGATCCTTTAGGACCAAAGTCACGGTCGCCATGTTGTTTGAAAACTCCTTGTGTTGGAAATGTTAATAATCTTTATCCATTTATTGAGAACACATCCTTTTGAGTAGTTTTATTATATTCTTTATTTATTTGGTTTACATGATTGGGGCAGCGTTAATGCCGCTTCCAACGTCAAGTTGTTTCTGATTTTTACAATTTGCCTTAGGATCTAAGTAAGCCTAATTCTCGTAGCTGCGCTGCTTACAGTTGGGCGGCAGAGAGATGGCTATGTATATCTTATGTATATAAAGTGTATTTAATTATGCTCTCTTTGGCTGGAGCGCGAGGGCATGTGTATGTACTTCAGTTTGGCTGAGCGGCCGGCGTGTGCAACAGAATGCTGACACTTGCACTTTCTTTAAGCGCGCCGATCGACTCATGTTTCGGCCACTTAGGGTTTTTGACCGAGCCTTTTGTTTATAAAAACAATGCAACAAAGTGTTACAGTGTGTTTGTTTCAAGTACTCTTGGTACAGTAGATATTCGATATAAGTGCATACTACAGTTTAATAAATGAAATTAAAAGACACTGCTATCGAAGACAAGGATGCCTGAAAATGTAATATTCCCGATCCCCATGGCGGAATCAGGAGCCCATCCTATATATGCCGGAAAGGTACACCTCTCTTCAGGATGATATAATCAATGAAGTGGTTGCTGAAAAATGTAGTATTCGTAAAAGTAATGACAATTTGTACTTAGAAATAAGTCAATAATCATTGAATAGATTGCAATTTCAATAAAATAACAATAAATACACTTTTTTAAATATAGTTTAGAAAATATATAGAATATTTTTATTCGGAAATGGTATAAAAATATTACAGATTATGGCAACTAGTAACTCAGTATTTGTTTAGTAACTGAGGAGTGACTACATGAATTTCGCAAATTTGAAATTTTCCACCTATAAAGTTTGTAAAATATACTAAAATTAACATTTTGTCTCAGTTAACCAAAGCTAGATTTGCATTGAAGCGAAAATTCGATAATCTCAAACAAGAAAAAAAATCATACAAATTTACAATTGGAGGAAACTTTTAATCCCATTACTAACTCTTACATGAACTTGTTAAGAAAAATAAAAAACAAGAGATTTCTAATGTAAAAGATAGTATAAAAGTAAATCGTGAATTAAAGCAAATCAAACAAGATAGGAAGTTAACTTCGGCAAGCCGATGCTTGTATACCCTTGCAGCTATAATTATTAAATTTAAAAACACAAAAAATGATATTCCCAACAGTATAAGATAATATGTCAAAAAACACCGAAGCTATAATTTGTTTCATATTATTTTCCTACCAATTTTCCGATCGTTCCTATGGCAGCTATATGATATAGTCGTCCGATTTTTATAAAATTAAATACGAAATTCAGAACTAATTAAAAAATGTTATTTCCATGCGTAGGAGGTTACATGTTAAAAAACACCGAAGCTATAATTTGTGTCATATTATTTTCCCACCAATTTTCCGATCGGTCCTATTGCAGCTATTTGATATAGTCGTCCGATTTTGATAAAATTAAATTCGAAATTCAGAACTAATTAAAAAGTGTTATTTCCAAGCGTTGGAGGTTATATGTTGAAAAACACCGAAGCTATAATTTGTTTCATATTATTTTTCCACCAATTTTCCGATCGTTCCTATGGCAGCTATACGATAAAGTCGTCCGATTTCGATAAAATTTAATTCGAAATTCAAAAATAATTAAAAAATGTTATTTCCAAGCTAAGGAGGTTATATGCTAAAAAACACCAAAGATATAATTTTTTTCAATTTTTTTTCCGATAATTCCTATAGGAGCTATAAGATAAAGTTGTCCGATCCGGCTGGTTCCGACTTATATACTACCTGCAAAAGATATTAGCCTTTTGGGAAAGTTTGCGTAGCAACGGACGGACAGACGGACATGGCTAGATCGACTCGTCTAGTCATGCTGATCAAGAATATATATACTTTATGGGGTCGGAACCGTCTCCTTCACTGCGTTGCAAACTTCTGACTGAAATCAATATACCCTCTGCAAGGGTATAAAAATACGACGATGATGAGAGAGAGCTGAACGATTTCTACTTTGCAACTTATGACATAGATCTGCAGTCTAATCGAAATATAACTCCACGAAGGTCTTCCGATGAAAGTGATTCCTATAATGAATTCTTTTCACAGACGAATATAGAGGAAGATGTACAAGGAGAGGAAAAGGAGAAAAGATCAGTAATTTTACCAGTGGATATGTGTTGGATAAAAGTTATGGACCTAAAAAAAAAACTGTAAGCAATATATTAACATCGGGTGATAAATAACTAAAATTTAAAGATAATAAATAAACTTTTTCTAGTGGAATGAATGAGTTATGATCTGACTCCTGGTCCATACCCTCTAATTTTTCTTAGTAAACCTGAAGACTATGATGATCAATATTTGAAAATGTATAGAAAATTATTTTAGAAACGAGTATACATAGGGAAGGCTTTAACTCTAATAAGCGAATAAAGGGTACACGAGCGTACAAATATAGCAAAATTATGAAGAAGTTGATAGACAATGTTTTGAGTCCTACAACGTCTACTCCACTTCTATAAAAAAAAAAAAAATTATAGCTCAAAGTAAATATCGTCGACTCACGAAAATTTCAAGCTTAGAAAATAAAATTGAATTGTATAATATGAGGGCAGACAGCGCTGACCAAATTATTGCCAAAATTCTGGAAAAGATTAAAAGCGTATTACATATTTAAATATATATAGTCCTCATATTTGAATATGTAATAAAACCGATATCATTATCAAAAAAACCACTATTGAGTTAGAAGGAGTCGCCTTTAAGCCTATTAGAAGAATATGATTAAGCGAGAAATCGTAAATGAGTTGCACGGACCATCTCCAAAAAATTTTCAACGAAGACGAGTGATTACAAGGGGTACAAAGCCTTTCAAAATCTAATGAGGGGTACCGATACTTGTTGACTGTTAAAGACACATTTTCGAAATTTGCTTGGGGTGAGGCATTAAAATCAAAAATGCAATTGATGTTTCTGAAGCCATGAAGAATATTTAAATCGGGCCATGGAACACCAAAAAACCTGCAAACTGAGGATGGCACTGAATTGAGCTTAGAATTTAGAATTTAGCTTGTTTATTTCCCCATGTTTCTTTTCGTAAATTACCTCTCCTACGTGATAATTCTTATTTTGTCTATCTCTATTGTGGAAATGCAACATTTTCTCTTGAGCTTGTTGCAATAATTTAGGCATATCTTCGCGTTTGATTTTATTAAATAGTATGTCAAAAGGTCGTTGGTTGGTTATTGAGTGAATTGTTAAATTATATTTTTGTGCTGCTTTAATAATAATTTCGGAATAATCAACTAAATTAAGCTCATCTTTAATGCAGCGAGCAATTTCTGTTAAAGTAGAGTGTGCTCTTTCTATTTGTCCGTTGGACGTACTATGTCGAGGATCTGCAAAGAATAGATATATCCCATTTCTTTGAGCAAAGGATTTGAATTGGGATGAAGAGAAACTTGGTTCGTTATCTATCATCAAAGATTTGGCTAATTGAAATTGTTGTAAAATTTCTGAAACTTTATTTTCTATATTTAGTTTTTTAGGGATTTCTTTTACGACCAAATATTTCGAATAGGAATCTATACAAGTAATGAATATAAGATTTTGGGCGTAATATATGTCAAGATGCAAATTTTCACCTTCTCTTTCTGGAATAGGCGCTTGACCGATAGGAATCTGTACTGGGTGTCTGTTGTATTTGTTTTGATTGCAGATTGTGCAATTCTTTATAAATTCCTTAAGCTTTTTGTATAAATTAGGCCAATAATAGAGTCTAGTTATTTGCTTATAATTTTCATCAAGCCCTCTATGAGCTCTACAATGAGTTTCTGTGATAATCACGGATCTGTCTTCAGCGTCTTCGACATCCTGGACAAATGTCTTAGTGTATAAAAATGTATTTATAAAATTGTCTTTAAGTGGTTTTTGAATTCTATAAAAATCTTCTAGAGTACAGTGAACTCCTATTGTTATATTGGGTGGAATATATTCTCTTAATACACCAGTTTACAAAAAAAAATTGATGAAATACGCACTTCAGGAAACCTTTGTTTTCCGGTAAGATACATCTCCCTGATTAAGAAAAGGGCATTTAAAATTTTTTCTATGGTACCAATTTTTTTTAAAGTGTAAAAAACGTTTTTCGCACTTTTTTATTTTCTAACTCGAGTTGTGATAAACCGAATTCGGTCATTAAAGACTCATTTTAAAGGTAATGGAATGCCCTTTAACTTTCTTATACACATCGTTGAGTTCCATTCATTAGTTTAGAAGCTACACTTCGTCAAAGTTGAAAAAGTTGGAAAAAATGCAAAAACACTGGCATAAATTGCTTCTTTAAAAATACACGCCTAAAAACCGAAATTAGTTTTATGTTGTTTTCTTAAAGGCTGAACTTTAACGGAGAATATAAGCCATTGATCACGACAATCCGTTGGTAAATCGATTTTTTACAGATTTTTAAACGTATATACCCAAGTTCAGTGTTCGGGAGCAGCGGCCGTTAAACATTATTTTAAATTTTCAGTGTTGGGGAACGTAAGATTTTGGTGCAAGTAGTTATGCATAACGTCAGTTTCTTTGCTATTAGTGCTGGGCAAGCTAAAAAGGATGCGATTGCAGTTACAAGGAAATCATTTTCATATATTTTTAGCAAGGAAATAGCAAGGAAACTGACGTTATGCACTACAACTTGCACCAAATTCTTACGTTCCCCAACACTGAAAATTTAAAATAATGTTTAACGGCCGCTGCTCCCGAACACTGAACTTGGGTATATACGTTTAAAAATCTGTAAAAAATCGATTTACCAACGGATTGTCGTGATCAATGGCTTATATTCTCCGTTAAAGTTCAGCCTTTAAGAAAACAACATAAAACTAATTTCGGTTTTTAGGCGTGTATTTTTAAAGAAGCAATTTATGCCAGCGTTTTTGCATTTTTTCCAACTTTTTCAACTTTGACGAAGTGTAGCTTCTAAACTAGTGAATGGAACTCAACGATGTGTATATGAAAGTTAAAGGGCATTCCATTACCTGTAAATTAAGTATTTAATGACCGAATTCGGTTTATCACAACTCGAGTTAGAAAATAAAAAAGTGCGAAAAACGTTTTTTACACTTTAAAAAAAATTGGTACCATAGAAAAAATTTTAAATGCCCTTTTCTTAATCAGGGAGATGTATCTTACCGGAAAACAAAGGTTTCCTGAAGTGCGTATTTCATCAATTTTTTTTTGTAAACTGGTGATATTGATATTAAATTTTCTGGAGTATCATACTCTATTATATGTCTAGTATTTCCGAATACATTAATCGACTCATGTATTGTATACCTCCCCGTTGCTATTAGCAATTGTTGCTTAAACTGGTTTAAGGGTTTTCGGGTTTCTTGTATAACATTCTCAAAACTACTCTCTGCTGAATGCTGAGTATTTTGATCTGAGACCGATTCATTACTTTCCGTTAAGTTATTAATTTGTATCCTTGATAAAGCGTCCGCAACAACGTTTGTTGCTCCTGGCTTATAAATTATTTTGGGTGAATAGCTTTCAATAAAAGAATACCATCTTTTCATTTCGATATTTGGATTTTTTTGAGAAATGGAAAATAAAAGAGGTTGGTGATCGGTATAGATCTCGATGTTGTTAACCCCATATAAGTAATTACGAAGGTTTTTAAAAGCCCATACTATGGCTAAAAGTTCCTTTTTATTTGTCGCGTATAATTGTTCAGTTTTTGTTAGAGTTTTTGAAATAAATGTGATTGGTTTTCCTTCCTGAGAAAGAACAGCACAAATTGCTAAGTCAGACGCGTCAGTTGTTAGGGTAAATTTTTTATTATAGTCCGGTTGTACTAGTTCTACTTGTGCAATTAAATTTTCTTTGAGCTCGTTAAAAGCTCTTACAGCTGAATCATCAAACTGTATTAAAGTTTTACGTGATGCTTTTTTAGATACTTTGCCGTTTTAGCCTTCTAAATATTTTGTTAAAGGTTTAGCTATCTTTGCGTAATTTTGCACAAATTTTCTGTAATATCCAGTAAGGCCTAGGAAGCTTCTAAGCTCTCGAATATTTTTAGGGATCGGATATTTTACAATTGTTGAAATTTTTTCGGGATCGGTTTTGATCACATTGAGAGAAACAACGTAACCGAGAAAGTTTGTTTCTAATTTAAAGAACTTTGATTTTTCAATCGAAATTTTCATGTTTGCGTTCAGCAAAATTTTAATAATGACAATTAGGTCTTTCTAATGTTGAATTTACAAAATCTGAAGCTGATAGAGCATAAGGGTATTGTTTGCTGTAAATGGCCCTATCATTTACGGTGTTTATTTCACCGCGTATATCTGTCCTAAAAGGAATCTGCATATTTATTTTTGAATGCTCTTCATTTATAATATTTAATATTTCATTCTCCAGATCTTTTCTTTGATCTGCAGATGATATTTTTATGTTGTTTATTTTTTGATTGTCGGATAGTTCAACGACGGCGTGTTCAGAATTTTTCAATTCCAAACTTTTATTTTTGTCGGATATTTCAACGACGGCGTGTTCAGGATTTGTATATCCCAAACTAAATTCGCTTTGATTACCCATTTCAGATTCGGATCTGATTTGTGCCTTTTCATCAAAGTATTTTTTTAATATAAATTCTTTTAATGGAAGAATGGTGTTTTCTTCTGTTAAAGAATGTTGGTTTAAATTGTTTCCGTTGTCATAATTTAATTTCTCTTCTATTCCGTTATATTTAATAACTCCCTTAGCTGTATCAATCACAGCTCCTATTTTTTTCAATAGGTTATAGCCGATCAGTAGATCTGAGTCTAGCCCTTCTATTTCATAAAAAGTATATCGTGTATCAAAAATAGTTATCATATGATAATATTTAATTATTGAATATCAATTCAATTAAATTGGAAGCTCGTTCTTATTTTTATAAATTCCTGTTCTTATATAACACGAGGTTGCCCCAGTGTCAATTAATATTTTTAATTTTTTATTTATTTTCGGGTCATTTCTAAATAGGTAGGGTAAGCCTACTCCTGACTTTTGTCTAAAAAATGGTTCTCCTCAATGTTGTTTAGTCTCATTGTCTTGTTAGCCGGTTGGTTAACAGTTCCAGTTGGTACCCTTTTATTTTGGGCTTGTCCTTGCTGAGTGTTCTGGGTCTCAAACTTTTTAGTTTGATCCCACTTGTTCTGGCTATAATTGTTATTTTGATATTTATTATAGGTTTGATTATAGCCGTTGTTAGCCCTATTCTGAACCTGGATAGACTCGTCTACCTCCATTGGTTCTGGCTTATTTTGTGGCTGCCTATAGGTGTTCCACTGATTTTGTTGGTTACTATTAAATCTACCCTGGTTCCAGGAACTATTTTTGTTCTGATTATAATAACCATAATTATTTTTGTTCTGGTTGTTGTCATGATTAAACCTTAAATTATTACTATTTCGATGGTTATTGTTATTGTTGTTTTGTTGTCTTTGCTTTTGGTTGAAATGTGTTTGACCATTTCCACCAGGGTTTGGCTCACTATTTTTTCTCTGAGTGGTTGAGAAACTATTTGCGAAATGCGCCCTCATGTTGTTGCTTTCCAATTCCTGAACTATGACCATTGCATTTGGTAGGTCAGGAGGATTCATTGAGAAAATTGTGTCTGAAATTTGGCCGTTTAGGCCGGTAATGAAAACTCTAAGAGCAGTCTTCTTATGTTTTTCATTCATTTCTGCTGTTATCGGTTTGTTTCTCCCGTAGGTCATAATTGTTTTATTAATAAGTAGAGATAACTTTCTATTACTGTACCATAATAATCCATAATTGATAATTTTCCCTGACTCAAATCACTTAGTTCCTGTTCAATAATATGAATAGGACGTTTGTCGCTAAAGACAAAGTCAAGTCTGGCCATTATGGCATCGAAATTCAATACCGTACCGTTATGGGTTAAGGCATCGTTTGCCATTCCCGTTATTTTGTTTCTTAATATTGATAGGGCGGAATAAAATCTTTCACTCCCTCTGGCACATTGCCCCATGGCTATTTCAGCCGATTCTCTCCAGCTTACATATTTATCTTCTTCTCCTTTATATTCCCTAACAGATTTGATGATCTCATATGATGTGTCGCACTTTATATTTGGATCTATAATCTCTATCTGATAATCTTCAACCGTTTTAATTTTATGAGAAAGCTGCGATCTTAAGTTAACGATCTCTTCCTTTAATGGATTCAATTCAAAATTTACAATTTGTTTAATTAAATCTCCTACATTTAGCATGGTATTGTTTGTAATCGCCTGATGATGTTCTTGAGGCGAACTTATGTGGAGTCTTTTATTTGCTCCGTTCTGGCTTGTAGAAGGTTCTGACATTTTGAGAATATTTTCGAAATCAGAAATTAATTCTTCCACTTTGTATAATTATATTTCTTTTTACAAATTTCTTATTAAATAATAATAATAATAAAAAAAGATTATATCGCTCACGAATCGTCCTCCTTATTTTTCTTGTCGTTGTTTTTTGGGTTGTCGTTTTTCTTGGATGATGATCCTGCTTGGGGTCGTCCTTCCTTTTTTTGAATCTTAGGGTCTTCCTTCTTTCTTCGGGTTCTTAAATTGGTGTCTTCCTTCTTTCTTCAGTGTTTATTTCTTGGCGAGGGATTGCCCTTCAGCCTTTATTCTTTAAATGTCTTTTTGTTGATGATTTCGAAGATTTGTTTGCAATATTTTTTTAGTTAAATTGTTTTTTACAATGGTTATTTGTTTCGATGAATTTTGTTGTCACTTTTTAAATTTTTTATTTTGTCCGAGCAGTGAATTTATGTTACGAACACTATTTTGTAATTTGAGATTTTAAGGGGATTATACCATTAATTATTTTCCACCTTATTATTTTTTGATCAACACAAACTTTTTATTTTTTTGCCGGTTGTATAGAGTTTAAGGGGATTATTGCATTTATTAATTTCCACCTTATTTTTATCAACACAGGCTTTATATATTCGTCGATTGTATCGGGTTGTTGGCCGCGCAAAATTCCTTTTTCACTTTTAAACTTTTCTGGGGTTTATTTAAAATCTTTGCTTTAGAATTTTTTAATCACACGGCCCCACGTTGGGCGCCAATTAAGTTTCTCACTAGTGAATTGATTAAAAAAATTTATTTTTTTTTTTAACAATCACTTATTCACTATTACAATTATACAATAGGTCGAACTTATTTAATTCACTGCTCTTGTATTTATTCTCGAATTATTGTTCTGCTCGATTCGGATCTCAAAAACGGACTGCCTGATCTCTAGTTCAATGATCAATAATCAAACCTCGGCTTAAGAGAATTTATCCCCAAAAATTGATAAAGAGAATGACTCAAGAGAGTCGGAAAATAGGATGATGCAATTTGCCAATTAAATTTGAAGTCCAATCTTGGCCGGAAATTGGTGTTTACATTAGCGGAGTTTAGGGACCGCTTAGGGAATCTTTTTGTTTACGTTAGCGGACTCGGGGCTCGCTTTGGGGATCTTTTGTTTACGTTAGCGGACTCGGGGCTCGCTTTGGGGATCTTTTGTTTACGTTAGCGGACTGGATGTTTACAGCATCCGTTTGATTTGGGCTGCGTGAAATTGATCTGGGTGGGAATGATTCGGAGGCCTGGTTGACAGAAATAGCTGACCACGGATTTATCTCGGGTCTGTCAGAGTTATTTGGAAATTAGCTCTCGGCTCAAAGTTGTTTATAAATTGGGTAAGAGCCCCTAAATAATGTGTCATATAACTTGCATACATTATTTTGATATTTTTTAAAAGTATTAATTTTGATTTTACTTTTTTTGTTTTTGACCAATTATTATCATATTTTACATATAATTTCCTGCCTATTTTGTGTATGGTTTTCAGGCCATACTCTAATCGGGCAACTTTTATGTCGCTCAATTTTTACAATTGTTTTTATAAAATAAATGAAAAAATATGCATCGCAGTGCAATTCAAAAAATTTTTGCAACGCAGTGCAAAGATAAAAAAATTATGCGCTCTTGGTAGCGCTGAGGGTTCACACTTCCTTGCTACCGGTGCTGGCTGCACAGGTGTACTTCATGGTGGGGCACCGGTGCTGGCTACACAGGTGTACTCGCAGAACGGGGAGCACAGTGGTCCCTCGCAGTCATCTGGGCACGTCTTCTTTAGTTTTGGGATGGCAACTTTTCCTGGAGGAGGCAATGTGTTTTTATTTTTTGAAATATTTTGGATTACAGGGTAGGTGGATGTGGCTGTAGCTGTGGTCTGATTTTTTCGTTCTGATAGCAAATTTTTTAGGTATTCGACTTCGGCATGTATTTTTACCGAGTCGTTCCAGTGTATTGCTTTGCCGCTGTTGAGCAGCTTCAGTAGATGAGCCTTTCTGGCTTTTAATCTTTTGACCACGCCACTTCTTTTGGCACACATCACACTCTACTCACTGCGTTTCTTCTCTTGTTCTTGTTGTTGCTGCCGTTTTTGCTGTTGTTGCCTTTGTTGTTGCTGTTGTCTTTGTTGTTGCTGTTGTCTTTGTTGCTGTTAATTGCTGCTGTCGCCTTGGTTGCTGTTTTATTTTCCGAAGTCCCGATCCATGTCCAGATCCAGGTCCAGATCCTTTAGGACCAAAGTCACGGTCGCCATGTTGTTTGAAAACTCCTTGTGTTGGAAATGTTAATAATCTTTATCCATTTATTGAGAACACATCCTTTTGAGTAGTTTTATTATATTCTTTATTTATTTGGTTTACATGATTGGGGCAGCGTTAATGCCGCTTCCAACGTCAAGTTGTTTCTGATTTTTACAATTTGCCTTAGGATCTAAGTAAGCCTAATTCTCGTAGCTGCGCTGCTTACAGTTGGGCGGCAGAGAGATGGCTATGTATATCTTATGTATATAAAGTGTATTTAATTATGCTCTCTTTGGCTGGAGCGCGAGGGCATGTGTATGTACTTCAGTTTGGCTGAGCGGCCGGCGTGTGCAACAGAATGCTGACACTTGCACTTTCTTTAAGCGCGCCGATCGACTCATGTTTCGGCCACTTAGGGTTTTTGACCGAGCCTTTTGTTTATAAAAACAATGCAACAAAGTGTTACAGTGTGTTTGTTTCAAGTACTCTTGGTACAGTAGATATTCGATATAAGTGCATACTACAGTTTAATAAATGAAATAAAAAGACACTGCTCTCGAAGACAAGGATGCCTGAAAATGTAATATTCCCGATCCCCATGGCGGAATCAGGAGCCCATCCTATATATGCCGGAAAGGTACACCTCTCTTCAGGATGATATAATCAATGAAGTGGTTGCTGAAAAATGTAGTATTCGTAAAAGTAATGACAATTTGTACTTAGAAATAAGTCAATAATCATTGAACAGATTGCAATTTCAATAAAATAACAATAAATACACTTTTTTAAATATAGTTTAGAAAATATATAGAATATTTTTATTCGGAAATGGTATAAAAATATTACAGATTATGGCAACTAGTAACTCAGTATTTGTTTAGTAACTGAGGAGTGACTACATGAATTTCGCAAATTTGAAATTTTCCACCTATAAAGTTTGTAAAATATACTAAAATTAACATTTTGTCTCAGTTAACCAAAGCTAGATTTGCATTGAAGCGAAAATTCGATAATCTCAAACAAGAAAAAAAATCATACAAATTTACAATTGGAGGAAACTTTTAATCCCATTACTAACTCTTACATGAACTTGTTAAGAAAAATAAAAAACAAGAGATTTCTAATGTAAAAGATAGTATAAAAGTAAATCGTGAATTAAAGCAAATCAAACAAGATAGGAAGTTAACTTCGGCAAGCCGATGCTTGTATACCCTTGCAGCTATAATTATTAAATTTAAAAACACAAAAAATGATATTCCCAACAGTATAAGATAATATGTCAAAAAACACCGAAGCTATAATTTGTTTCATATTATTTTCCTACCAATTTTCCGATCGTTCCTATGGCAGCTATATGATATAGTCGTCCGATTTTTATAAAATTAAATACGAAATTCAGAACTAATTAAAAAATGTTATTTCCATGCGTAGGAGGTTACATGTTAAAAAACACCGAAGCTATAATTTGTGTCATATTATTTTCCCACCAATTTTCCGATCGGTCCTATTGCAGCTATTTGATATAGTCGTCCGATTTTGATAAAATTAAATTCGAAATTCAGAACTAATTAAAAAGTGTTATTTCCAAGCGTTGGAGGTTATATGTTGAAAAACACCGAAGCTATAATTTGTTTCATATTATTTTTCCACCAATTTTCCGATCGTTCCTATGGCAGCTATACGATAAAGTCGTCCGATTTCGATAAAATTTAATTCGAAATTCAAAAATAATTAAAAAATGTTATTTCCAAGCTAAGGAGGTTATATGCTAAAAAACACCAAAGATATAATTTTTTTCAATTTTTTTTCCGATAATTCCTATAGGAGCTATAAGATAAAGTTGTCCGATCCGGCTGGTTCCGACTTATATACTACCTGCAAAAGATATTAGCCTTTTGGGAAAGTTTGCGTAGCAACGGACGGACAGACGGACATGGCTAGATCGACTCGTCTAGTCATGCTGATCAAGAATATATATACTTTATGGGGTCGGAACCGTCTCCTTCACTGCGTTGCAAACTTCTGACTGAAATCAATATACCCTCTGCAAGGGTATAAAAATACGACGATGATGAGAGAGAGCTGAACGATTTCTACTTTGCAACTTATGACATAGATCTGCAGTCTAATCGAAATATAACTCCACGAAGGTCTTCCGATGAAAGTGATTCCTATAATGAATTCTTTTCACAGACGAATATAGAGGAAGATGTACAAGGAGAGGAAAAGGAGAAAAGATCAGTAATTTTACCAGTGGATATGTGTTGGATAAAAGTTATGGACCTAAAAAAAAAACTGTAAGCAATATATTAACATCGGGTGATAAATAACTAAAATTTAAAGATAATAAATAAACTTTTTCTAGTGGAATGAATGAGTTATGATCTGACTCCTGGTCCATACCCTCTAATTTTTCTTAGTAAACCTGAAGACTATGATGATCAATATTTGAAAATGTATAGAAAATTATTTTAGAAACGAGTATACATAGGGAAGGCTTTAACTCTAATAAGCGAATAAAGGGTACACGAGCGTACAAATATAGCAAAATTATGAAGAAGTTGATAGACAATGTTTTGAGTCCTACAACGTCTACTCCACTTCTATAAAAAAAAAAAAAATTATAGCTCAAAGTAAATATCGTCGACTCACGAAAATTTCAAGCTTAGAAAATAAAATTGAATTGTATAATATGAGGGCAGACAGCGCTGACCAAATTATTGCCAAAATTCTGGAAAAGATTAAAAGCGTATTACATATTTAAATATATATAGTCCTCATATTTGAATATGTAATAAAACCGATATCATTATCAAAAAAACCACTATTGAGTTAGAAGGAGTCGCCTTTAAGCCTATTAGAAGAATATGATTAAGCGAGAAATCGTAAATGAGTTGCACGGACCATCTCCAAAAAATTTTCAACGAAGACGAGTGATTACAAGGGGTACAAAGCCTTTCAAAATCTAATGAGGGGTACCGATACTTGTTGACTGTTAAAGACACATTTTCGAAATTTGCTTGGGGTGAGGCATTAAAATCAAAAATGCAATTGATGTTTCTGAAGCCATGAAGAATATTTAAATCGGGCCATGGAACACCAAAAAACCTGCAAACTGAGGATGGCACTGAATTCTTGAATTTGAAATTTAAGGTATTAATGAAAGGAAAAAAACGGACCATCATATAATCACCTGAAAATATTTGTTGCAAGTAAATTCCGTAAGGCGGCATTAGTAAATATAACAAGGAAGAACGCTATAGTCGAGTACCTCGACTATGCAAGCAGCAAAGCGAGATTGAAATGCGCCACCTACCGGCGGTAGGTAGACTAAAGCGTTATGGGCGTTAGAGTGGGCGTGGCAAAATTTTTTTTGGATCAATCGATAGGTATTGACGAGTCCAATACATTTCAGTTAAAATTTAGTATCTAGCATGAAAATTGTGGACGCCACAGGCTTGGGCGGCTTGTGGGCGTTGGAGTGGGCGTGGCATATTCGAAGAACAAACTTGCGCTGCGTACAAGGCTACGGAATCTAAATCAGAAATCCCAATTCTCTATCTTTAAAAGATTCCGAGATATCCACGTTCATATTTACGATTTCTTCAAGTTTGTGGCCGGTTTGTGGGCGAAAAAGTTGGCGTGGCAAACTTTTGTTTAAGTCAATCGATAGGTATTGATGTGAACAATTCATTTCAGTTTAAATTTTTACTCTAGCATGAAAACTGTAGGAGCCACAGTTTTGGGCGGTTTTTGGGCGTTAGAGTTGGCGTGGCACTCTACTGAAACAAACTTGCGCTGCGTAAGAAGCTCAGGAATCTGCACGCCAAGTCTTAATAGCCTTGCTCTCATAGTTTCCGAGATCTCAGCGTTCATCCGGACAGACAGACGGACAGACGGACATGGCTAGATCGACTCGGCTAGTGATCCTGATCAAGAATATTTACACTTTATGGGGTCCTTCGGCCTGTTACATACTTTCCGACGAATCTAGTATACCCTTTTACTCTACGAGTAACGCGTATAAAAATTTCTTTGAGAAAGGGTATACACTAAACTATACAACTGAAATCATTAAAATTAGATAGGTGTAGAATACATACTAAAACATAAAACATACTTATTTGAAGATTTTGATGGTAGCCCAATTCAGGGCAGATTCTATAAGGAAGAACCCAAAAAAACACGATTACCCCCCACATACTTATTTGAAAAAGTTGTGAGGCGAAAAGGAAATAAAGTTTTGGTTAAGTGACTCTGGTTTTCAAAGACAGCTAGACATTTTGTAGTATAACAAATGATTAACTTAATTAATTTTTATTTATATATTTATCTTATACTATATTAACTTTTATATTAATATTTTTGTACAATTTTTTAAAGTAAAATTAAAAATATTAAATATACTTTTAGCAAAAATAATTTTCAATTATATTTTCCGAAGTCTCGATTACAAAAAAACATCTCCAATCAACTGTTAAAAATTGATCTTATTCAATATATTCTCTTTGAAATTTAAGGCTATCTAATGATTATCTATCCTTCACATAATTATTTTGTACCATCTCACCCAAGCAAAATCTCGCCCAAAACTGTGGCTCCTACAGTTTTGATGCTAGAATAAAAATTTTAACTGAAATGTATTGTTCTCATCAATACCTATCAATTGACCCCAAAAAAAGTTGGCCACGCCCACTTTAACGCCCACAAACTTCAAAAAATCGTAAATATGAACGTGGATATCTCGGAAACTATCAAAGATAGAGAATTGGGATCTCAGATTTAGATTCCGTAGCCTTGTGCGCAGCGCAAGTTTGTTACGCAAATATGCCACGCCCACTCTATCGCCCACAAACCGCCCAAGCCTATGGCGCCCACAATTTTCATGCTAGATACAAAATTTGAACTGAACTGTATTGGTCTCGTCAATACCTATCGATTGGCCCAAAAAAAATTTGCCACGCCCACTCTAACGCCCATAACGCTTAAATCTGTCTACCGCCGATAGGTGGAGCATTTCATTCTCGCTTTGCTGCTTGCATATCTCCATTTCCCTTTGGTCCCTTTAGCTGAGTAACGGGTATCTGATAGTCGAGGTACTCGACTATAGCGTTCTTCCTTGTTATACCCGTTACTCGTAGAGTAAAAGGGTATACTAGATTCGTCGGAAAGTATGTAACAGGCAGAAGGAAGCGTTTCCGACCCCATAAAGTATATATATTCTTGATCGGGATCACTAGCCGAGTCGATCTAGCCATGTCCGTCTGTCCGTCTGTCCGTCTGTCTGTCCGTCCGGATGAGCGCTGAGATCTTGGAAACTATAAGAGCTAGGCTATTGAGATTAGGCGTGCAGATTCCTGAGCTTCTTACGCAGCGCAAGTTTGTTTCAGCAGAGTGCCACGCCCACTCTAACGCCCACAAACCGCCCAAAACTGAGGCTCCTACAGTTTTCATGCTAGAATAAAAATTTTAATTGAAATGTATTGTTCTCATCAATACCTATCGATTGACCCAAAAAAAAAGTTTGCCACGCGCACTTGAACGCCCACAAACTTCAAAAAATCGTAAATATGAACGCAGATATCTCGGAAAATATCAAAGATAGAGAAATGGGAATCCAGATTTAGATTCCGTAGGCTTGAGCGCAGCGCAAGTTTGTCACGCGAATATGCCACGCCCACTCTAACGCCCACAAACCGCCCAAGCCTGTGGCGCCCACAATATTCATGCTAGATAAAAATTTTTAACTGAAATGTATTGGTCTTGTCAATACCTATCGAATGATCCAAAAAAAACTTTGCCACGCCCACTCTAACGCCCACAACGCTTAAATCTGTCTACCGCCGGTAGGTGGCGCATTTCAACCTCGCTTTGCTGCATATCTCCATTTTCCTTTGGTCATTTTAGCTGAGTAACGGGTATCTGATAGTCGAGGTACTCGACTATAGCGTTCTTCCTTGTTTTTTTATTAACTTTAATAGTAGTTATTATACCCGATACTCGTAGAGTAAAAGGGTATACTAGATTCGTCGGAAAGTATGTAACACGCAGAAGGAAGCGTTTCCGACCCCATAAGACCCCGATCTAGCCATGTCCGTCTGTCCGTCTGTCTGTCCGGATGAACGCTGAGTTCTCGGAAACTATTAGAGCTAGGCTATTGAGATTTGGCGTGCAGATTCCTGAGCTTCTTACGCAGCGCAAGTTTGTTTCAGTAGAGTGCCACGCCCACTCTAACGCCCACAAACCGCCCAAAACTGTGGCTCCTACAGTTTTCATGCTAGAGTAAAAATTTAAACTGAAATGAATTGTTCACATCAATACCTATCGATTGACTTAAACAAAAGTTTGCCCCGCCAACTTTTTCTCCCACAAACCGGCCACAAACTTGAAGAAATCGTAAATATGAACGTGGATATCTCGGAATCTATTAAAGATAGAGAATTGGGATTTCTTATTTAGATTCCGTAGCCTTGTACGCAGCGCAAGTTTGTTCTTCGAATATGCCACGCCCACTCCAACGCCCACAAGCCGCCCAAACCTGTGCCGTCCACAATTTTCTTGCTAGATACTAAATTTTAACTGAAATGTATTGGACTCGTCAATACCTATCGATTGATCCAAAAAAAATTTTGCCACGCCCACTCTAACGCCCATAACGCTTAAGTCTATCTACCGCCTGTAGGTGGCGCATTTCAATCTCGCTTTTGTGCTTGCATATTTCATTTTCCCTTTGGTCCCTCTAGCTGAGTAACGAGGTACTCGACTATAGCGTTCTTCCTTGTTTTGTATGCTCTTGATTTAAGCATTGTTTTATTACCAAAAAGTCAATTAGGGTGTTCTTCTGATTTCTTTCCAATCACAGGACACATCCTACCCGAACTTGCAACTAGTTAATAGCTAGTAAACAGCTACCAAACAGATATGAACCATCTAATTACAGCTCATAGCAGTTAATAACAGCTAATATCAACTAATAAACAGCTATTATACACCTAATAAAGAGCTCATATAAACGGATAGTAACTAGCTAATAACAACTAGTAAACAGCTACTAAAAAGAGACTAACCATCTAATAACAGATCACACCAGCTACTAACCAGCTAATACGAACTAGTAAACAGCAACTTAATAAATAATCTTATAACAGATCATTGCAGTTAATAACAGCTAGCAACCAGCAAAATACTAAACAGATAGTGACCATATAATGAAAGGTCATTACATTTAATAACAGCTAGTAGCCAGCTAATAAAAACTAGTAAAAAGCTTTAAAACCGTTAGTAACCATCTTATAACAGCTCATTACAGTTAATAACAGCTAGTAACCAGCAAAAACTACTAAACATCTACTAAAAACATAGTAAACATCCAATAAAAGCTAACAAGTAGTAATCAGCTTCTAAATATTTATTTCAGTCATGAAAATACCCAAGTTTATTGTCTCCTCATACATGAAAGTTTTAGTTTAATACAACCCATTAAATGCTCTTAACAATGCATACATTATTTTGATATTTTTTAAAAGTAGCTCCAAAACAATAAAATAATTTTTCATACATCATTTTGAAGTGGAGACTAGATGTGTAAGGCCCTGTAAGAAAATAAAATTAATTAAATGAAATTTCATGAGGAAATTGACCAATTTATTGTACAATTTAAAGGGCACATAATTGGCCAGCACTTTCAATACCTTCTAAACACAAAAACTATGTTCATGAATCGTGGTGACATGATTTCAAAACTACGAATTATGGTGAACACTACGTTTTGTAATCCAGAATTGATTTCGGAAACGTGCGACTTTATCATATAGCTGCCATAGGATCGATCGGAAAATTGGTGGAAAAATAATATGAAACAAATTATAGCTTCGGTGTTTTTTGATATATTATCTTATAGTATTGGGAATACCATTTTTTGTATTTTTCAGAATTTTGAATTAAATTTCAAATTTATAACTGCAAGGGTATACAAACTTCGGCTAGCCGAAGTTAACTTCCGTTCTTGTTTTATAGTATTATTGATCACCTTAAATCTCAGATACTAACTCATAACATGAAGCTAGCAGAATATAATCAAAGATATCAGACTATTAAAGAAAAGAACCGTTTAATATTTGCAGTTTTATTTTCTAATTTATTGATTTCACAGATTCCCACCGATGAATACGAATTTACATCAAGGATGGTTGCCAACTCCATCCCATTTAGACACATTAACTCCTAAATTGAAACATGATTTACAACGTCATAGAACAAAATATTTCCGTCTCTTTTCTATCAATGTTAAAAAATTTCTAAAACTGGTTGTTCGTACCCAAAGGTACTCAACATGACCACACCCAACAAATCAAGCAGTAGCCAAGTTGGGAACAGTACCAGGCGCTCAGTAGCACTCACTGCAGATGAGAATTGCTGGTCACCATATTATATGTCTCACTAACTCACCATCTCACCGTCACAACGATACGCTGACCCGCCAATGCAGGCAGCACATTTGCGGTGTCAGCCGAGCCAACTACGCAACTGCTACCGTAATCATAATTCCCTGACCTACATTAGAATATAGCTTCATTCACTAACCATTACACTAAGCTTCCGTGTTCTAAGTAGAATATAAGCAGGTAGCGAATGAAGAATAAATCAGTTATCAACACACCTCATAACTCCGCGGTTCTACTTCCTACCTCTGGGAATAGGGCTCGTAATACACTATCTCAACTAGCAGCTAACCACGTTAGCTCACCCTCAGCGCAGTTCAGCATCGCCTGTGGTCCGGCATTGCAGTAACCATCGTTACCATTGCCGCGACGCGATCGTCCTGCAGGTGTCTACTTCGGTTAGGCACAAACATTGGTGACCCCGACGTGATCCTTTAACAACAAAGGATCACACTCAAGCAACCCCCTTCCCACTAAAGGAACTTCAGCTTCATCCAGCTTCACAGGATACGCTTCGTCTTCCAGCGTCACAGGAACTTCAGCTTAATCCAGCTTCACAGGATTCGCTTCTTCTTCCAGCGTCACAGGAACTTCAGCTTAATCCAGCTTCACAGGATACGCTTCGTCTTCCAGCGTCACAGGAACTTCAGCTTAATCCAGCTTCACAGGATTCGCTTCTTCTTCCAGCGTCACAGGAACTTCAGCTTAATCCAGCTTCACAGGATACGCTTCTTCTTCCAGCGTCACAGGAACTTCAGCTTAATCCAGCTTCACAGGATACGCTTCATCTTCCAGCGTCACAGGAACTTCAGCTTTATCCAGTTTCACAGGATACGCTTCTTCTTCCAGCGTCACAGGAACTTCAGCTTAATCCAGCTTCACAGGATTCGCTTCTTCTTCCAGCGTCACAGGAACTTCAGCTTAATCCAGCTTCACAGGATACGCTTCTTCTTCCAGCGTCACAGGAACTTCAGCTTAATCCAGCTTCACAGGATACGCTTCGTCTTCCAGCGTCACAGGAACTTCAGCTTCATCCAGCTTCACAGGATACGCTTCTTCTTCCAGCGTCACAGGAACTTCAGCTTAATCCAGCTTCACAGGATTCGCTTCTTCTTCCAGCGTCACAGGAACTTCAGCTTCATCCAGCTTCACAGGATACGCTTCTTCTTCCAGCGTCACAGGAACTTCAGCTTAATCCAGCTTCACAGGATTCGCTTCTTCTTCCAGCGTCACAGGAACTTCAGCTTCATCCAGCTTAACAGGATACTCAGCTTCATCCAGCTTCACAGGATACTCAGCTTCATCCAGCTTCACAAGATTCTTTGTTTCCAAGACACACAATATGTCTACTTCATTCATTGAGGAAACAAGTCACACAAGAATCGATTTACACAATCGATTACTAGACACCCAAAACGGGCTGCAAGGGAAAATCCAACAGCTCATTAAGAATTATGGCAAGGATTCTGCCGACCGACGCCACCGAGACGGCTATTATTCCGGCAAGCTAACTCAGTTAAACGATCTCTGGCAGCAGTTTTGCGACCTAGATGAAGAAGTCCAGCAAGCGGCACTTCCCACTGGAAGTGAGTACTCTTCACGACTAGTAGCACTTAAAGAGCTGGTCGAAAAATATCAGAATATCTTTCTGGACAACATGCCGACTGGAAGCGGGCTTCCGAAGGCCCCCAGACGAATTTCGACCAACACCAAGCTCGCAACAAGAGATCAAGTCAAAGGAGATTCCACAATTGACACGGTGATTCGACAGTTGCAGAGAAGATGCAACGAATTGGAGTCATCATTAACATTAGCCTCGAACGCCCCAACTGTCACCCCAGCCCTACAAAGGCACCTGGATCTCCATTGGGCGTTACTAAGGCAAGCCCACGACGAATTGGATAGCACACCTGGAGCCGCAGCTCTGGCAGAAGCAGAGCTAGCCCAATTCCACACATTATACGAGGAATACGAAATGAACCTGCTACGAGAAAACGACGCGCCAATGAGCCTAAACTTGGCACTTCCGCCAATTAGCATTCCGGAGTTCAACGGCGAGTATCTAGACTGGCCACGGTTCCATGATCTCTTTGTGGAATTGGTACATAACAAACCATATTCGGCCAGTCAAAAACTACATATTCTACAGAGTTCGCTTCGTGGTGAAGCGAGAAACGTCTTGACAGACACAGCCTTCTCACAGGGTGGCTATGACGACACCTGGTTGCGTTTAAAGGCCAGGTACCAGAACGGAAAAATACTAGTATTCGCCGCCATTGCAAAAATTATTGACCATAAGCCTATAGACGGCTCCTCGCGCCAACTAAGGGCCTTGCATGACACTATAAAAAATTCAATGAGTACTCTTAAAAACCTCGATATCAGCACAAAATCCTGGGATCCAATCCTGTGTTTTCTTATCAGAAGAAAACTAGACCAGCAGTCTCTAGCTGCTCTCGAAAATTCAGCGGATGCACCAACGGAAATTCCAACGTTATGGAGTGTACTGACGTTTATTGAGCGGCGCGCTTGCATGTTGGAGACGATAAGCGCTCAACCTACAGCAACACTCCGCCATCAGTCAGTTCACAACGAAGAAAGCTGTAAGATTTGTCACCTAGGACAACATAATCTTAGAGCATGTAGCCGTATCCAGCAAATGGACCCCAAAGCACGGCGCCAAGCCATTATTCAAGTAGGAGCATGCACAAATTGTTTGTCTACAGCTCATAAGGTTGAAAACTGTGGATCACCGACCACTTGTCGTGTCTGCCAGCAACGGCATCATTCACTGTTACACCAAGGACCGACTAGCAATCCAGTGGCCGGCGCAGTAACCGTTGCAGGCTACGACCACGTAGGAGGATATACTTTGCTCGCGACCGCCAAGGTCTCATTACAAGGGCCAAACGGTCAATTACAAACATGTCGCGCTGTAATAGATGGTGGATCACAGGTGAATCTTATTTCAAGGAGAATGGCAGATCTGCTATCTCTTAAACAAAGGTCACCGATTGAAATATCTGGAATCGGAGGAAAGATATCAACAGCAATTAGATCAACACTAAAGCTCTCATCCTGTACATCAGGGTTTGAAAAACTATTAGAGGTATTTATTATGCCCACAGTCATTACAGACCAACCGTCAGTACCGATTACAACCGATCTTAATATTCCCGAGGGACTACCGTTAGCAGATCCTGACTTTCGGCAACCAGGACCCATTGACCTAACTTTAGGGGTTGAAGTATTTTCTCGTGTAATTACCGGTGAACTTCTTGAACTAGGACCTAATAAACCTTTGGCACAAGGCACAAGGCTTGGTTATGTAATCACAGGTTATCTCAATAAAGAAACCTCTTCTGATACGGAAATCAACCCCAATCTAATAGAAAACAGAGATGATTTTGCAGGACCGAACGCTGCTTATGAGCCAACGAAAGATAAAAATCCGATGAATATAGAACCGACGTCTCATCAATTCAAAACCTACAAGAAGGCTGACTTTGGTTCAACATTTCTAAACTTAACCAAGAAAGATCTTAGTTTTGTTGCAGAACGTCCACATACCATAGACGTGCCAAATGATCAAATTCTACGAGGGCACAATTTCAGTCCCCATGGTAATGTAAATTTTATCGCAAAGGGGAGTGTTAAGCAGCATCAAGAAGATGTGAAGGACCTGAATCACAAACAGGAACCGCCGCAGTTGAAGGAAGATCCCCCTTGGTCAATGATTTGTTAGGTGCTTTCTATACAATTCGGCCAAGGGATGACCGACATCACGCCTTTTATTGAGGGTACCCCTCAATGGGGGGGAGAATGTTCGTACCCAAAGGTACTCAACATGACCACACCCAACAAATCAAGCAGTAGCCAAGTTGGGAACAGTACCAGGCGCTCAGTAGCACTCACTGCAGATGAGAATTGCTGGTCACCATATTATATGTCTCACTAACTCACCATCTCACCGTCACAACGATACGCTGACCCGCCAATGCAGTCAGCACATTTGCGGTGTCAGCCGAGCCAACTACGCAACTGCTACCGTAATCATAATTCCCTGACCTACATTAGAATATAGCTTCATTCACTAACCATTACACTAAGCTTCCGTGTTCTAAGTAGAATATAAGCAGGTAGCGAATGAAGAATAAATCAGTTATCAACACACCTCATAACTCCGCGGTTCTACTTCCTACCTCTGGGAATAGGGCTCGTAATACACTATCTCAACTAGCAGCTAACCACGTTAGCTCACCCTCAGCGCAGTTCAGCATCGCCTGTGGTCCGGCATTGCAGTAACCATCGTTACCATTGCCGCGACGCGATCGTCCTGCAGGTGTCTACTTCGGTTAGGCACAAACACTGGTTTTGGAGTTTATTTCATTCTTATAATTAAACTAAGAAAAATCATTAAGCCAACAGAGAGAGAAATATATTATCATTTTGTTTTGTGTTAATATCCCAAGTGTTCAAGCCAAAAAGACGTTTAATTTCTGGGGGCAGTGACGAGCGGCAGTTTTATACAGATGTCTACAACTCGCGTGCTCGCACTGCCCTCTGCTCTCCGTCTCCATCTCTCCCCTAAGCTCCGCTCCGCTCTGGAGCGCTTAAGTTATGTAAGGCTTTACTAGTTCAATTTTCAAAGTGACAATAAACACCCCAACGTACTCCCGTGTGTTTCGTACCTTCGTTCTTGGGACTCCGTTGTTCTTATTTAAGCGATCAAGCCACCCCGCCCCAACACGAAGAATAATACATAATTCATATTTTCAAAATTATTTATTTCAGAAAATTCTTCAATTATCGCAATCAAATAATTACCAGATTAATAGGAACTATTTCGATAATAGTGAGCTGTTGTTATACTAGTATGCATTTATTTATTTATATTTTATATGATATTTGTTGAAAATGGTGATTAAATAATGATTATAAATATTATGAAATATGAATATCAACTCAAACCGAAAACAGATTTAGGGTTTAAGTACAGGTAAAACTTCAAAACTACCTGTAAAACCTTAGACTGTCTACATAACAACCGTTCTGGGCTTAAAATCAATAAATGAAAATGATTATTTTCTAGTTCAATATATTTTAATATTTTCTCTGAATAAAGGATTGTGCTTTTGTTTACTTTTTATATTTCTTGATTTATTTACAAAAAATGATATTCCCAATACTATAAGATAATATATCAAATAACACCGAAGCTATAATTTGTTTCATATTATTTTTCCACCAATTTTCCGATCGTTCCTATAACAGCTTATCATATAGTCGTCCGATTTTGATAAAACTGAATTCGAAATTCCAAGCGTAGGAGGTTATATGTTAAAAAACACCAAAGCTATAATTTGTTTCATATAACTTTCCCACCAATTTTCCGATCGTTCCTACGGCAGCTATATGATATTACAAAACGTAGTGTTCACCATAATTCGTAGTTTTGAAATGTCACCTCGATTTATGAACATAGTTTTTGCGTTTAAATTGTACAATAAATTGGTCAATTTTCTCAAGAAATTTCATTTAATTAATTTTATTTTCTTACAGGGCCTTACACATCTAGTCTCCACTTCAAAATGATGTATGAAAAATTGTTTTATTGTTTTGGAGCTACTTTTAAAAAATATCAAAATAATGTATGCATTGTTAAGAGCATTTAATGGGTTGTATTAAACTAAAACTTTCATGTATGAGGAGACAATAAACTTGGGTATTTTCATGACTGAAATAAATATTTAGAAGCTGATTACTACTTGTTAGCTTTTATTGGATGTTTACTATGTTTTTAGTAGATGTTTAGTAGTTTTTGCTGGTTACTAGCTGTTATTAACTGTAATGAGCTGTTATAAGATGGTTACTAACGGTCTTAAAGCTTTTTACCAGTTTTTATTAGCTGGCTACTAGCTGTTATTAAATGTAATGAGCTTTTATTATATGATCAATATCTGTTTAGTATTTTGCTGGTTACTAGCTGTTATAAACTGCAATGATCTGTTATAAGATTGAAACTATTTATTAAGTTGCTGTTTACTAGTTGTTTATTAGTTCTTATTAGCTGGTTAGTAGCTGCTATGATCTGTTATTACAATAGATGGTTAGTCTCTTTTTAGTAGCTGTTTACTCTTTGTTATTAGCTAGTTACTATCCGTTTATTAGATGTTTACTAAGTCTTAATTAGTTGTATAATAGCTGTTTATTAGTTGATATTAGCTGTTATTAAGTGCTATGAGCTGTAATTAGATGGCTCATATCTGTTTGGTAGCTGTTTACTAGCTATTAATTAGTTGCAAGTTCGGGTAGGATGTGTCCTGTGATTGGAAAGAAATCAGAAGAATCCCCTAATTGACTTTTTGGTAATAAAACAGTGCTTAAATCAAGAGCATTCAAAATAACTACTATTAAAGTTAATAAAAAAATTCTTTGTGGTAAAGATAACAAAAAAAGCGTAATGTTAACGAAAGACAATTTTTATAGTTAAGTTTTGAAGACCATGGTACGATATCAATAAAACATCAGAGATTAATCGAAAAAGATGCTAGGAATCTAATTCAATTTGGTTGGGTGAGATAGTACAAAATAATTATGTGAACGATGGATAATCATTAGAAAGCCTTAAATTTCAAAGAGAATATATTGAAAAATATAAATTTTTTAAAAGTTGATTGGAGATGTTGTAATCGAGACTTTGGAAAATATTATTGAAAATTATTTTGAGTTTCAAAAAGTATATTTATTATTTTTAATTTTACTTTAAAACATTGTATAAAAATATTGATATTAAACTTAATATAGTATAAGATAAATATATAAATAAAAATTAATTAAATAAATCATTTAGGTTTGGTTAGGTAGGAGTCGTTGGAGATTAGATACTAATCCCCTCACTTAAGCCACATTGGGCCCCTTGTCATACCACATGATCTCTGAACAGATCCGTTTCCCTAGCTCATGGGTTATCTGCTTTCGCGAAGTATTCTGTTCTTCTTAAGAAATATAAGAGTTTTTGGATGCTTACGCCCTGAATGGCCGCAAGGTTCGGAAGTGTGTAGCTACCTAGGGTTTGAAAGCGCTTTAGGTTATGCGCTGGGCAGAAGCATAGGAGGTGTTCGATGCTCTCCTCTTCGTCTATCTGTTTGCAGCTGCGGCAGAAGTCGTGGTTAGTGAGTCCCAGCCTGAGCGCATGAGTCCCTATAAGACAGGGGCCCGTGTGGGCATTTAGGAGAGTGGAGATGTCCTCCCTGCTACATTGTAGGAGATTTTTTGTTCTTTTCGAGTTGTAGTTTGGCCATGTGAGTCCAGAATTGTGGCATGTTGAGATTGAGTTCCAACGGTTGTTGGAAAGTGTGTACAGTCTCTGCCTGTGATGGAGCTTGCAGGTAGCCATGGGCATACCCACCGTGTCCTTATCGCGAAGGATGTCTTGCTAGCTCGTCTGCTATGCAGTTGCCCTCAAAATTTTGGTGTCCAGGCAGCCAGATGAGGTTGATTCTCAGATGAGTCGCCATCTCGTTAAGAGATTTGCGGCATTCTGAAATTGTTTTTGAGTTCGTTGTGTAGGAGTGGAGGGCCCTGAGGGCTGCTTGACTATCCGAGAAGATGAAGATATCTATGTCATGATGTACTGACGTGTCCAGGTGGGTCATGGCTTCCTAAATTGCCATGACTTCCGCTTGGAAAACACTACAGTGGTCTGGTAGGCGGAATGAGACTTTTATGTCTAGTTCGGGGGAAAAGGCTCCCCCACCTGTTTGGGAGTTAAGCTTGGAGCCGTCTGTGTATATGTTGACGGCGTTTTCGAATTGGTGTGGGAGGTTGTCCCAGTCTGTACGGGTGGGTATGAAGATCTTGTATCTTCTTTCGAAGTTGACTATGGGTGGAACGTAGTCTGTACTACGTGGTAAGGATGTATGTTTTGATAGGATATTGGAGTGACCCGTAGAACCTGTTGTTCATGCCGCTGCTTCGCGGGGCCTCAGCGCTTTTGCAGATGCACAGCTTTTGGCAAGTAGGTCCAGGGGTTGGAGATCGAGAATTATGTTTAGTGCTTCAGTAGCGGTGGTGCGTAGCGCCCCACTGATGCAGAGCTCTGCGCTTCTTTGGATCTTGTGAAGGATCCGGAGGTTGCAATTCAAGAAACCCCACTTCCTTCCTATGGTTTTTTTACAAGCGAAGAGGGCTATGGCCGCTGTGCGTGTGCGATCTAGGATGTTATCTGTCCAGAGGAGCTTTATGTCAAGGATGACACCTAGGATGCTTGGTTGCTTAAGGTTAGGCGCGTTTGGTGTAGTTTTGGGGGAATTGGAATTGGTACCTTATACTTCCTTGTAAAGAGAACTAGTTCGGTCTTTTCTGGGTTAACTCCCAGTCCACAGCCAGCCGTCCACCGGGAGAGGGTGGATAAGGCTGTCTCCATTAGATTGCAAAGGGCTTGCGGGAATTTTCCCTGCAGTAGGATAACCACGTCGTGCGCGTAGGCTACCACTTTAGTGCCCGCTTCTTCTAGAAGTGATAGCAGTTTGTTGACCACTAAAACCCATAGAAAAGATGAGAGTACGCCCCCTTGTGGGGTTCCTCTGCTGACATTCCTGGTCGAGTGGGCCGATCCCATAGTGTAGTACCCTACTCTGCTGGTTAGCATGGTGTGTATGAGTCCCACTATGGGCCGCTCAATGCCCAGTTCACTCAGAGCACCAGTAATCGCCGTTGGGGTGACGTTGTCAAAGGCGCCTTCTATGTCTAGAAACGCTGCAAGAGAGTATTCCTTATTGCGGAAACCTCTCTCTATACTGTACACTAGAGAGTGGAGGGCGGTATCTGTTGATCTACCCTTACGGTACGCATGCTGTGCGTCAGAGAGTAGCCTATGGTCGATAATTAGCCTCATATGGGTGTCAATTAGCCTTCAACAAGAAGTAAGAGAGACTAATCGGGCGGAAGTCCTTTGGGTTGGTGTGGGAGGGTTTGCCGGCTTTCGGTACAAAAATTACCTCAACGTCCAGCCACCTTGTTGGAATATGGTTTAGAGCAAGGCAGCCGTGGAAGATGGCTGTCAGCCAGGGTAGGAACTTATCTAGTGTCCGTTGTAGCTGGGCCGGGAAGAACCCATCTGGGCCGGGGGATTTGAAGGGCTTAAAAGAGTTGACAGCCCACTGAATGCGGCCAGGGTTCGAAATGTTGTCAATACTCTGGTCTTCTAAGTTCTCCTCTATGTAGAGGTCCTCCACTACATGGGTGTTCTTAGGGAAGTGGGTGTCCAACAGTAGCTCAAGAGTTTCCTGACTGTTTTCCGGCCAGCTGTCAGCATTGGTTTTTAGATAGCCAATGGTTGCTGGAGATTTTGCTAAAATTCTTCTGAGTGTGGATGCCTCCGCAGTAGATTCTATGCTACTGCAGAAATTAGCCCAAGCTCTTCGTTTTGATATTCTAATTTCCTTTTTGTATAGGCTTAGTTTTGTATGGCATAAATTCCAGGAATATTCGCTATCGTTGTATTTAGCTCTATTAAAGTAAGTTCTACACTCTCTTTTAAGGTTCGCCAGGGATGCGTTCCACCAAGGGGGTTTGTGCTTTGCTTTGACTGTTCTGCTTGGGCAAGCCCTTTTTAAGGCCTCACCGCAGATATCAGTAAAGAAGTTAACTAGGTTAGCTAATTCTTGACCGTTGCGTAAGTGCGTCGGTGGAGCGTGTAGGTTCCTGTTGAGGAGATTTTTGTAATATCCCCAGTTGGTTAATCTTAGATTAGTAATGTTCTCGGCGGGAGGACAGTCTAGAGTTATTGTAAATTCTATGTATCGGTGGTCTGAGAATGAGTGCTCGATCCCCACCTTCCACGCTTCTAGCTGGTTAAGTAGGGGATCAGATATAAGTGTAATGTCTAGTACTTCCCTCTTATTTCTAGTGATGAAAGTTGGGTCATTACCTTTGTTGCAGATGAATAGATTTGATTGAAGGAGATAGTCGTAGAGTAACTCACCCCTTTCGTTTGTGTTTGTACTTCCTTATTGTGTGTGGTGTGAGTTAGCGTCCTCACCCAGGATGAGTTCCTTAGATGAGTGTGTATGTATGAGTTGTTGTGTAGTGGTGTTTGGTAGTGGCCCTTCGTAGTCGTGAGCCAGATAGAATGATGCTATGGTGTGATGAGTGTGTTCGTTTAGCTCCAGTCTGACCGTGGTGAGGTCGCCTTCGCTAAACGGTGGAATAAGAAATGTGTTAAAGTGTGTCTTCGTAAGAATGCAGGTTCTGCTTTTACCCTTATCCTTGGTGTAAAATAGCTTGTATAGGGGGGTTGATAAGCCACAGCTGTTGTTACCAACAATCCATGGCTCTTGAATGAGGACTACGTCCGTACACACCCTCGCTCTCGGTCGAGACGGGATGTCTGCGGCCTCGCAAACTGCCAGCTTGGCCCGGGTTAGACCTCGCCGACCTTGTTAATGGCAGCCTTGTAAAGTGCTGCCGATCTCTCGTCTTCGCAGGCGATCAACTTAACATTGCCCTGGTACCACCCTGCATCTGTGCAATCGGGTGACGTACCTGGGTTTTCGTCCAGCACTTTCAAGGCCACTGACGCTTCTTCCGATCCTTTACCACTTCAGCAAAGGATGTCGACCATGTGCCATGGTAATCCAATTTTGACGTCTGATCCTCACGTATCGGGTTGGTGGCCAGCCGTTTGAGGATCCGAAAAGCTTTCTTTCGTTCAAGAGGTCCTGCCTGGTTAGGTGGTATCCTCTTGAACTCCTTTGCCCTGGTACTCACCACGAGACCGGCTTTTGCGCTCCCCTCAGGTTGGAGTAGCTGGTTAGCCACACCTATGCTGGTCGGAGGCTTGGGCTTGTCGCTATGGCGAGTTGGGCTTAGCCGGCTGCGTTGTTCGCTGCCCTTGGCAGGGGTAGACGTCACATGGACTAGGGTAATCGGAGCCGTGATCTTGCTCTTCTTGTCATCGTTGGTTACGACTTCCGACTTTTTGAGAGTGTTGGGCTCTTTTTTGGTGCTGTCTTTTTTGTTGTTAGTAATTAAATTCTCCATGGAGAAGGGACAGGTCCACCCGGGCAGAGATCCGCTGTACCCGGGTAAGAGTGACTTAGAACAGGCGGTCGCCACTTGCCTGAGCTCACCGTTTGAGACTGAGTTTTTTGATGACTCGGGCTCCCAGCCAGATTGACTTTCGGCACAGTACGAGCGACACCTTAGTCCAGCCCGGGGTGAGATGAGTTGTGTGGGTAGGAAGGAGGTAGGTTCAAAGAGTGTGGGAAGGGGGTAAGTGTGAGCTATTTGTCGGAGGCGGCAGCACAAGCGCGACGTCGGTACTGCTACGGCGCAGATACCCGATGACTGTCCGGGGCAACTTATTTACGCTTCTTGTTGGGGGCTTGGCGGTAGCCGGACCGTGTCAACTTCCACGCTTATTCGTTGCTACCCTGGAGAACCAGGGCGCTCGCTATCCGCAACCTGCGACCCGTTCGGTAGCCTTCAGCTCGGCGCCCTCCGAGCTCTCGCCCCCATTTGTTATACCACAAAATGTCTAGCTGTCTTTGAAAACCCCAGTCACTTAACCAAAACTTTATTTCCTTTTCGCCTTACAACTTTTTCCACAAAGTATGTGGGGGGTAATCGTGTTTTTTTGAGTTCTTCCTTATAAAATCTGCCCTGAATTGGGCTACCATCAAAATCTTCAAATAAGTATGTTTTATGTTTTAGTATGTATTCTACACCTATCTAATTTTAATGATTTCAGTTGTATAGTTTAGTGTATACCCTTTCTCAAAGAAATTTTTATACGCGTTACTCGTAGAGTAAAAGGGTATACTAGATTCGTCGGAAAGTATGTAACAGGCAGAAGGACCCCATAAAGTGTAAATATTCTTGATCAGGATCACTAGCCGAGTCGATCTAGCCATGTCCGTCTGTCCGTCTGTCTGTCCGGATGAACGCTGAGATCTCGGAAACTATGAGAGCAAGGCTATTAAGACTTGGCGTGCAGATTCCTGAGCTTCTTACGCAGCGCAAGTTTGTTTCAGTAGAGTGCCACGCCAACTCTAACGCCCAAAAACCGCCCAAAACTGTGGCTCCTACAGTTTTCATGCTAGAGTAAAAATTTAAACTGAAATGAATTGTTCACATCAATACCTATCGATTGACTTAAACAAAAGTTTGCCACGCCAACTTTTTCGCCCACAAACCGGCCACAAACTTGAAGAAATCGTAAATATGAACGTGGATATCTCGGAATCTTTTAAAGATAGAGAATTGGGATTTCTGATTTAGATTCCGTAGCCTTGTACGCAGCGCAAGTTTGTTCTTCGAATATGCCACGCCCACTCCAACGCCCACAAGCCGCCCAAGCCTGTGGCGTCCACTATTTTCATGCTAGATACTAAATTTTAACTGAAATGTATTGGACTCGTCAATACCTATCGATTGATCCAAAAAAAATTTTGCCACGCCCACTCTAACGCCCATAACGCTTTAGTCTACCTACCGCCGGTAGGTGGCGCATTTCAATCTCGCTTTGCTGCTTGCATAGTCGAGGTACTCGACTATAGCGTTCTTCCTTGTTATATTTACTAATGCCGCCTTACGGAATTTACTTGCAACAAATATTTTCAGGTGATTATATGATGGTCCGTTTTTTTCCTTTCATTAATACCTTAAATTTCAAATTCAAGAATTCAGTGCCATCCTCAGTTTGCAGGTTTTTTGGTGTTCCATGGCCCGATTTAAATATTCTTCATGGCTTCAGAAACATCAATTGCATTTTTGATTTTAATGCCTCACCCCAAGCAAATTTCGAAAATGTGTCGTTAACAGTCAACAGGTATCGGTACCCCTCATTAAATTTTGAAAGGCTTTGTACCCCTTGTAATCACTCGTCTTCGTTGAAAATTTTTTGGAGATGGTCCGTGCAACTTATTTACGATTTCTCGCTTAATCATATTCTTCTAATAGGCTTAAAGGCGACACCTTCTAACTCAATAGTGTTTTTTTTGATAATGATATCGGTTTTATTACATATTTAAATATGAGGACTATATATTTAAATATGTAATACGCTTTTAATCTTTTCCAGAATTTTGGCAATAATTTGGTCAGCGCTGTCTGCCCTCATATTATACAATTCAATTTTATTTTCCAAGCTTGAAATTTTCGTGAGTCGACGATATTTACTTTGAGTTATAAATTTTTTTTTATATAGAAGTGGAGTAGACGTTGAAGGACTCAAAACATTGTCTATCAACTTCTTCATAATTTTGCTATATTTGTACGCTCGTGTACCCCTGATTCGCTTATTAGAATTAAAGCCTACCCTATGTATACTCGTTCAAAAATAATTTTCTATACATTTTCAAATATTGATCATCATAGTCTTCAGGTTTACTAAGAAAAATTAGAGAGTATAGACCAGGAGTCAGATCATAACTCATTCCACTAGAAAAAGTTTATTTATTATCTTTAACTTTTAGTTCTTTATCACCCGAGGTTAATGTATTGCTTGCAGTTTTTTTTAGGTCCATAACCTATATCCAACACATATCCACTGGTAAAATGACTGATCTTTTCTTCTTTTCCTCTCCTTGTACATCTTCCTCTATATTCGTCTGTAAAAAGAAGTCATTATAAGAATCACTATCATCGGAAGACCTTCGTGGAGTTATATTTCGATTAGACTGCAGATCTATGTCATAAGTTGCAAAGTAGAAATCGTCCAGCTCTCTCTCATCATCGTCGTATTTTTTAATTTTAATTGCTTTAATTGCTTTAATTCACGATTTACTTTTATACTATCTTTTGCGTTAGAAATCTCTTGTTTTTTATTTTTCTTAACAAGTTCATGTAAGAGTAAGTAATGGGATTAAAAGTTTCATCCATTTGTAAATTTGTATGATTTTTTTTCTTGTTTGAGATTATTGATTTTCGCATCAATGCAAATCTAGCTTTGGTTAACTGAGACAAAATGTTCATTTTAGTATATTTTACAAACGGTGGAAAATTTTAAATTTTCGAAATTCATGTAGTCACTCCTCAGTTACTTAACAAATACTCAGTTACTAGTTGCCATAATCTGTAATATTTTTATAGCACTTCCGAATACAACAAACTTGATATATTTTCTACATTATATTTAAAAAAGTGTATTTATTGTTATACCCTTGCAGAGGGTATATTGATTTCAGTCAGAAGTTTGCAACGCAGTGAAGGAGACGTTTCCGACCCCATAAAGTATATATATTCTTGATCAGCATGACTAGACGAGTCGATCTAGCCATGTCCGTCTGTCCGTCTGTCCGTCTGTCCGTCCGTTTTTACGCAAACTAGTCTCTCAGTTTTAAAGTTATCGGGCTGAAACTTTCCCAAAAGTCTTATATCTTTTGCAGGTAGTATATAAGTCGGAACCAGCCGGATCGGACAACTATATCTTATAGCTCCCATAGGAATAATCGGAAAAAAAATGTTAAAAAATTATATCTTTGGTGTTTTTTAACTTATTACCTCCTTTCCTTGGAAATAACATTTTTTAATTAGTTTTGAATTTCAAATTAAATTTTATCGAAATTGGATGTTTATATCATATAGCTGCCATAGGAACGATCGAAAAATTGGTGGGAAAATAATATGAAACAAATTATAGCTTCGGTGTTTTTTAGCATATAACCTCCTACGCTTGGAAATAACATTTTTTAATAAGTTCTGAATTTCGAATTAAATTTTACCATAATCGGACGACTATATCATATAGCTGCCAAAGGAACGATCGTAATATTGGAAATAAAATTTTTAATTAGTTCTGAATTTTGAATTTAATTTTATCATAATCGGACGACTATATTATATAGCTGCCATAGGGACGATCGGAAAATTGGTGGGAAAATAATATGAAACAAATTATAGCTTCGGTGTTTTTCTATACCCTTGCAGAGGGTATAATGATTTCAGTCAGAAGTTTGCAACGCAGTGAAGGAGACGTTTCCGACCCCATAAAGTATATATATTCTTGATCAGCATGACTAGACGAGTCGATCTAGCCATGTCCGTCTGTCCGTCTGTCCGTCTGTCCGTCCGTTTCTACGCAAACTAGTCTCTCAGTTTTAAAGCTATCGGGCTGAAACTTTCCCAAAAGTCTTATATCTTTTGCAGGTAGTATATAAGTCGGATCCAGCCGGATCGGACAACTATATCTTATAGCTCCCATAGGAATAATCGGACAAACAAACTAAAAAAAAGTATATCTTTGGTGTTTTTTAGCATATAACCTCCTTAGCTTGGAAATAACATTTTTTAATTATTTTTGAATTTCGAATTAAATTTTATCGAAATCGGACGACTTTATCGTATAGCTGCCATAGGAACGATCGGAAAATTGGTGGAATAATAATATGTAACAAATTATAGCTTCAGAGTTTTTCAACATATAACCTCCAACGCTTGGAAATAACATTTTTTAATTAGTTCTGAATTTCGAATTTAATTTTATTAAAATCGGACAACTATATCATATAGATGCCATAGGAACGATCGGAAAATTGTTAGGAAAATAATATGAAACAAATTATAGCTTCGGTGTTTTTTGACATATTATCTTATACTATTGGGAATATCATTTTTTGTGTTTTTAAATTTAATAATTATAGCTGCAAGGGTATATAAGCTTCGGCTTGCCGAAGCTAACTTCCTTTCTTGTTATTTTATTGAAATTGCAATCTATTCAATGATTATTGACTTATTTCTAAGAATAAATTGTCATTACTTTTACGAATATTAAATTTTTCAGCAACCACTTCATTGATTATGTCATCCTCTACCTTTCTACCTTTCCGGCATGTATAGGATGGGCTCCTGAATCCGCCATGAGGATCGGGAATATTACATTTTCAGGCATCCTTGTCTTCGATAGCAGTGTCTTCTTATTAAATTTATTGAACTCTTTAATTACAATGTTCATTAGGTTTTCCTGATTCATGATGGTGGGTGAGGTTTTTGGGGTAGTAGTAAGCGTAACATTGTCGTCGCAGTCACCGCTGTCATCAGCAACATGGTTCTGCCACGCCGGTTGTATTCCAGCTGTGGAACGCGCGATGCGTCAGTTCGTTAGCAACAACAAGCGGGTGTCGGGGACAGTTACACAGGGCTACACTCGGAAAAATTGGGATGAGCTAATGCTTTTTATTGACAAATCAAACAGGTGTGCCACTGGAATAGCTTAGCGGTGAATTCGGGTGGAATTATAGATGAGAACTTTGCCCAAATCCCGAAAATCAAACTTTGGGCGCCCCTCACACCTCTTTTAAATTTATAACAATTGCACAGAACTTTACTATGCTAAAAATTTGCTGTAAAATACTAATAATAATCAACAACTATCCTACCATTAGGTATATATCGTAAGCGAGCTTAAGCCCTACACCTTCTATAACTCTATAAAAAACCCTGCGTTAACTTATAGTTTGAACTATAAGAAGCAATAGATAATATTAATAATAATAATAACAAATCTATTCCTTGTCCTTGCTATTTAAAAACTTTTTAAAGTGTACCTTAATAAAATTATTTATTGTCTATAAATACACTTAATAAAAGTTAAGAAATAGGTATACTTACAAATATTTTTTGACACTGTGATATTGATTATTCATTCAGCTTTCATAAATGCTCTTGAAAATCCAAACAACATAAAATAATTATTTTTTTAAAAGTAATTTATATGTTAAAAATCTTGAACATAATTTGAACATCGAATTTAAGACTTTTGCTGTACTTGCATGAACTTATTTTAGCCCTAAACAAATGCCTATTACACAACTCGGTGAAAATTGGCCCTAAAAGTACTAGACTTGCAGCGTCAATTAAAGCAAAGACAATTTGAAATTTTTGCTTATTATTATAATAAACTTCAGTGAAATAGTTTTTCCAGTGCACTCACTGAGCGGCAGAGCCACCGAGCTACGTAATGTTTATATGATTATGCCCGGAAGCACTAATTACCTTATTTACACTGTAACGAACTGATTCTGTTGTGTGCTCGCTACGAGATTCGTGCGGCTAGCTCAGAAGATTGTGTGTTCGTCCCACCAAATTTATATGACGTGACTGCCCCGTAGATCAGTGAGAAAACAAAGGGTTCAAATGGTAACAGTGGGATTTATTCTCATGGTATTAGTACAGCGGGTGTGTGGCTGGGCTGGCTTCGGTATCTCCTTGCTCTGATTCCGCCGGCTGCTAGTGCTCCTCTTCCTGGCTTGTCGACGCGTTGACTCGACGTCTGCTGGCTCCCGTGTCTCGGGACGCTCGTAGTGGCCGCCTCTGCTCGCTTGCCGACGCGCTGCCTCGGGGTCGCTTGTCGCGCCTTGGACTCGCAGAGAATTCGGCCTTGTGGGCTTAGGGAAACGTCACCGTTCTCAGACTAGGGTGAACAAGCTTTGCTCTCCAGGCCAACGCCTTTGGAGGCAATACCTGTCCCTTGCTCTGTCCCGGACGGTCTCGCTAGGTTCTTGCTCAGATCGCGTTGACAGTCAAGGCTAACGCCAGGAAGCTGCCTAGTCGTCCACTTTGCTTTACGCCTAGCGAGTACGAACGTTCCACCCGGCTTCACCCTAATGCTTGACGTCCGCGACGCTCCTGCGCTCCCTAATGAGCTCCGCGCGGCAATGGTGACGTGGCTGACGGTAATGTCTGCTGGCGTCGCTACCGATGTCCTCTGCGCTGTCTCCTGACCAGAAGCTTGATGTTCTGCCACTCGGGGAACTTCGCCGGTAATCGCAGGGCTCTCCAGGCGAACGCCTCTTGAAACCGCAAATCGATCCACCGCTCGTCCGTCACGCCAGGTCCTGCTTGGTCGGGCAAGGTTCGCTGGGTCTCAGACAACATTCCTTCCCAAGCTGACGGTTCTTCGTCGCTGGCCTCTTTCGCTTGTCTCTGACAGACCCGCCGGGCGACTTGCCAGGGTGTGGTCGTGACAAAGTTGGAAAACAAACGCCTTGACTTAGCCGTGTGATGCCTTCCGGAACTTAGCCACTTGTGTCTCAATTCGGAGATTCCTGATGTCCCAATCCCGAACGTCTCGACGTGACGATCTTGCTCCTTGTATGTTTCCCACGGCGCTGCTTCCGACGACTCGCTTGGTTGTGGCTCCCTCGTAGATTACTTGCTTGACTGACTGTTCACTTGATATTTTAACTGTTCTTGAAGGTTTGACTCCTCGTGATCGACTGATCCAGCTGCCAGCGCTCTGCGGCCTTATATAGGGCCTCCGGGAACCGTTAGTTCCCTTTTGCGCACGGCCCTATGGATCTCTCCACTCCGGGTCCAAAGTTCGTGCCTCCTGGTTGACCCACTTGTCCTTCACGTACCGCTCCAACCGATGCTCTGCCCATAGCTGCCGTCCCGCTGATTCCCGTGATGCTTGTGGCACGCCTGTGTGCCGCTCCACTACCGAGATGTGGCACTTCTTCTCCCGGTCCAAAGTTCACTACAGAGTCCAAAGTCCCGTGGAGTTCTGTTATCCCCTTTTGCATACGGCTCTCTTGCTCTGCCCGCCAAGTCACCATTCTCTCATTATCCGCTCCTTGGTCTCCAAACTCTCTCGTTCTCCATCCTTGGTCTCCAAACTCTCTCGTTCTCCATCCTTTGCTTTCAAACTCTCTCGTTCTCCGCTCCTTGGTCTCCAAACTCTCTCCTCGCCGCGCCATCACTACGCGAATTCGCCGCGTATCTGGTGAGCGGCCGGCCATCTGCTGCTGCTTAGACTTGTGGGGAGTTATTCAACTCCTCACATTCCCCCCTTACTTCGGGAAACATTAAAAAAACTCGGTCCTACTCTCCGCCGTTTCCTTGCATATTCTAGCGTTCGAGTCCTTGTGATGCTCCTTCCGATTCCCGCGGCGCTCGACCGTTGTTCCCACGATGCTTCCTCTACGCTCTTAACTCCATTGAGTTTCTACAGCGCTGGTCATCCTCCTCGTAGCAACTTGAATCTCCCGCGCCGATATTTTTCATTACTCCACTGGGACATCGATACTCGTGGGCTATCGATCCCAGCTCGCTGCTCATTGCTGCATCCCACTCCTTTCATTGGTTCCTCCGCCTGGTCACACCATCCGTGCGTGATCGATGTTTATTCGCCTGTCGATACCGACGGTGCGGCGTTGCCACCTGCTCGTTGCGCTATTTTCACCTTTTGCCGATATTTCCATTTTCGTGTGCCCATCGATCGCACTATCGTCTAGTGCCAATCGATCGCCTATCGAGGCGCCCCCTTCCCTGGCTCGTGGTGATTTTGCAACTCTTGATCTGCCCGCACAGCTTCTGGGCTTCTGGCTGATCTGTTTTCTCCATTTTATTTTCCCAGCTTCTTCCGGCCTATGCCGTTCGTTGCCCTCAACCTCAAGTACAATGGTTTGGCCTTCGTTTGCAGCAGAGCTTTTCTGCCCGTGGTGAGTTGCACTTTTGGTTGAACCGGCATTTACTTTTTTTTCCTTTCAGGGTTTGCCCGTGTTTTTTTCCAGTTAACTGTTGGTGCGATGCTTGTTCCTATCTTTTGTGACCAACTGGATACGGTGTAGATCTGATTCTGCACCGTCCTCCCCCTTTCCACGGGTAACAACTAGACGAGCTCGTCCGGTGCTCCGTATAGAATCTCCGGATGCTACGGTGTATGTCTGGAATGCGCGACTTGTGTTGCTTGTCTCCCTCCGCGCTTACTCTCTTCTACGTGGCGTAATCGGTTGACTCTGGCTCGCGCCCGACGCTGAAACCTGTTGCCTTGCGGGTGGATCCCTTATCGTTACTCGTGTCTTTGTGTCGTCCTCGTAAGTGTCCTTTCCGCCTGGCGTAATCTCGGATGACTCTGGCAACTGCCCGACGCTGAATCCTGTCGCCTCATACCTGTTGTTAGATATCTGACGTTTCTGCTGTCTGCTCGTTTTGTTGTTGCTTAAGCTCGCCAACGTGAACTGTCCTTTCTTTCTTCGACTGTGTGTGGCGAATTTTGCAGATCACTGGAGAGACGAAATCTACCATCGTACCTCGGGGCTAGTTTTGCAGCGAATCCTTCAGCCGCTTTGGACAGGTGATGTTCCTTGGCCCACACAATGTCGCCCACCGCTGGTGACCATTGCCTCCTTTTCAGATTATAGTGTCTGGCTTGGTCCTGGGAGGCCTTTTCCATATTTCGCCGCACGATCTCGAATACCTCCCTCAGTTTGTTGGCATTTTCCACAGGGGTCTCCGTAGCTCGTCCAGTGCCTTAGGTTTCCTTATCATATAGGCTGCTGGGTAGACGTGGTTCCCTGCCCTGGGTATAAAACGCCGGTGTATGGCCGGTGGATTCCGATGTGCTCGTGTTCACTGCTAGCATAATCTCCGGCCACTTCTCGTCCCAGTTTCTCTGGTCCTGCCCTGCGAATTGCGCAGTCATGGTCCTTACCGTTCTGCTTGCTCGTTCGGTCGGATTCTCTTGTGGTGTGTATGGTGCGGTGAACTGCTGTCTGATACCCATCTCAGCCAGAAAACTTTTGAAGATACGGCTTGCAAGCTGCACTCCGCTGTCCGTTATGACCACCTTCGGGACCCCGTACCTTGCGATTATGCGCTCCCTAAACGCCTTCTTGAGCGACTCGGCTGTCGCACTGCGCAGGGGCACCAGTTCCGTCCGTTTCGAAAATCTGTCTATCATGACCAGCAGCATTTGGTTCCCGTGCTTAGATCTTGGTAGGGGTCCCACGAAGTCTGCACATACCGTGGCCCATGGTTCCTCCGGCACTTGGGTCAACATCTTCCCGGCCGCCTGCATTTGATTGGGCTTAAACCGCATGCAAATCTCGCATTTTCTTACGTGGGCTCGGGCGTCTCTATGCATGCCTGGCCAGTAGTATCGGGCTGCCAACCGTGCAATTGTCCTCCGGCTTCCTACGTGACCCGCGGACGGTGCGTCGTGGTTTTCCCTCAACACTGTTTCCCGTAGCGACTTTGGGACGCACATCTTCCATGACGCGACGTCTTCACTGCCTGCTCGGTGAGGTATGTTTCTGTACTGTGTCTCACCATCCATAACATAGTCCGGGTACTTCTGCGGTTGGGTCCTTATCTTTTCGCCCATGTCCTTTATCCAGCATCACCCTCCTGAAGCTATTGTTGCCGATGCCTCTTTTAATCCTCGTAGCGTCTCTGGTAGTGGTTGTCTTGATAATGCGTCGGCCACCATGTTTAGCTGACCCTTTCTGTACGCTATCTCAAAGTCGTACTGTTGTAGCTCCAGGGCCCATCCGGCGATCCTTCCTGAAGGGCTTTCGATGCTGTTGAGCCACTTCAGGGTCATGTGGTCGGTTACTACCTTAAAGTGGTAACCTTCCAGATATGGCCAGAGCTTCCGGATCGCCCAGTCGATCGCCAAGCACTCCTTCTCCGTTGTTGAGTAGTTCTTTTCCGCGCCGTTCAGTGTTCGGCTCGAATAGGAGATTACTCTTTCGCCCTTTTCGGTGTCCTGGGTCAGTATTGCTCCGATGCCGTAGTCGCTGGCGTCTGTTTGCAGGATGAAAGTTCTACTGAAGTTCGGGCATGCTAGCACCGCATCTGCCACGAGTCTTGCCTCAAACGCCATCTGGTGCTCTGGTGTCCACTCCCACTTACTGCCTTTGCGCAGCAGGTCATTCAGGGGTTTGACGATTCTGGAAAAATCTGGTACAAATCGGCGGTACCACGACGCTACTCCCAGGAATTGCCGGAGCTCTTTGACGGCCGATGGCGGTTCCAGTTCGGCGATGGCGGCTACTTTTTCTGGATCTGTTCCTATTCCCTCGCTAGGCACTCGATGTCCCAGGTACAGCAATTCCTTCTTAAAGAGCTTGCATTTTTCTGGATTCAGCCTCAGGTTTGCCTCCTTTAGACACCGGAACACTTCTCTCAGGTTTCTTTTGTGTTCTTCCAGCGCGTGACCGATCACTATTATGTCATGCTGGTAAGCGAATGCGTGAGGTGACATCTCGGGGCCAATTAATTGGACCAAAACTCGCTGAAACGTTGCCGACGCCGAGTGAAGTCCGAACGGTATTACCCTCCACTGAAACAGACCTTTGCCTGGTACCGTGAACGCCGTATATTGCCTGCTACTCTCTTCCAGTGGGATTTGCCAGTATCCATCTTTCAGGTCCAAACTGCTGATGTACCGCGCTTCCCTTAGTTGACCTAGGATGTAGTTTATGCGGGGCATTGGGTAGACATCCTTCACTGACTTCGCGTTGATCTGTCTGAAGTCGACACACAGTCTCCACTTGCCTGGCGTCCACCTTTGCGTTGATTTCTCCTTGAATTTTTGGGTTCTTGGGGTAGTATCTCTGCTTAATTGGCTTGTCATCCTTCATTTTGATCTGGTGTTCTGCCATATTCGATGTTCCCGTCATTGTGCTGAAGTCTGCCAGCTCTGCTTCAAGGAATGCTGTAGTATCGTCCAACTCGTTTACTTTTAGAACGACTGCTACTGATAGCTTCTCCTCGAACCATCCATTGTGTCGGTTCCTGGCTGGTATTATTATCTCGTGTCCAGCACACCTTATCTCGGTTCCGACTTGTTTCAGGAAGTTCCATCCCAACACTAATGGATCCATTACTCCGGGTCACTTGTTTGTTGCCGAATTTGACCTCCACCTCGAGCTGCGCATCAATTCCGCCGCACCTTCCATCTGCCAACCTAACTTGCCTTCTCGTCCTTGTAATCCTTCCTAGAGCAGCAATATTGTCCCCCAATTCTTCGCTTACGAAGCTTGCCGTTGCTCCGGTGTCGATTGTGACTTTGTAGCTGTTCCCACCAATCATCACAGCTGCGGACAACTGCTGCTCCTCCTCGATTAGCTTGCCCGTTAGTTTGGAGAGGTGGCATTGTGCGATCCCCGTTCGCATCTCTGCGGCTGAGATCGCTGGCCATTTCCCGATCGTTGGCAGCAATCGACGCTCCTGATACCCACCTTGCCGCATATCCAGGAAAATAACATCCGCTGGTTTCGACATCCTCTAGCCCAGTGTCCGTTCCCACTGCATTTCCGACAGGCCTCCTGTGGGTCTGTGATATGGGTGGCATCTTGTGGCCTCTGTGTGTTACTTGGCGGCCTCCACAAGGTATTGTTTGGCTGTCTCTGTTGCTGTGGGGGTGGTGTCCAATGGCCTCCGCGTGGTGCGTCTGTTGCCTGCTGTCGTCTGGTTTGTTGTGGTGGTGACCATTGGTCATTTCCTCGTGTGTCCTGGTTATCTGTCTCCTCGCATCTTCTGCATGTCACCTGCGTTGGTGATGCCGACTTGGTCTTTGAGAACTTGTTCTCCTGTGCGAAAACTTCCCGTTCCTTTTCAATTTCTTCGTACTCATCGGCTAGGATCATTAGCATATCAAGGTCCGACACTTTGTATGCTCTCAAGAAAATCCGTATGCTTGTGGTGCAGTTATTTTTAATGACCCTTAACGACTCTTTCGTAGAACAGTTAAGTGGCCTCACCATCGTCTGCATGTCGATCATGTAGTCCTTGAACGACTCGCTGAAGCCTTGCTTCCGTTGCCGGACCTGGTCCGCCAGCCTGGTGAAGAAATCTCTTGGCAGAAAATAGGTGTGGAAGCTTTCTATGAACTTTGCCCAGGTTCTCCATTGCTTGTTATTGGCGATTAACCATTTCAAAGCCTTTCCTTCAAGCAAGTCCGGCATCGCTCGAGGGATCATATCAAGGTCCAAGCCGTACGTGTTGGCGGACCATTCTACCTGCTCCAGGAACTCAAATGGTTTTTCCGCCCCGTCGAACCTGAACGACCATTCGCGGACCTGTTTAGCGACCTTTGCATAGTCCGACTGGCTTGGTCTCGGGGTCAGCGCTGCTGTTTTCTTATCTTTGCCTGACTCTCTCCTGTGGGCCTCTTTTTGCATGTTTTCAATGCTCAGGCTTGCCACCAGGTTGTCTCCTTCAGCGTTCGTTAACTTAATGCTTGGGCCGGCTCTGTCGTGGTATGTTGCTTCCAGCTCGGCCCAGATGTCGACGAGTTGTGAACGACTCTGTCTCTGAGTAGTATTCCGACAGTGCCTTCCTCATGTCGCCTAGCCTGCCCTCCAGGGCGACATTAAGCCTATGTGCGACATGGGCGAAGTCCTCCTTCTTAAGGCGGTAAATCCACTTCTTTCCCATTTTTATTGTGCTGTTCTCACTGTTGGGACAATCACGTTGGGCGCCAGATGTAACGAACTGATTTTGTTGTCTGCTCGCTACGAGATTCGTGCGGCTAGCTCAGGAGATTGTGTGTTTGTCCCACCAAATTTATATGACGTGACTGCCCCGTAGATCAATGAGAAAACAAAGGGTTCAAATGGTAACAGTGGGATTTATTCTCATGGTATTAGTACAGCGGGTGTGTGGCTGGGCTGGCTTCGGTATCTCCTTGCTCTGGTCCCGCCGGCTGCTAGTGCTCCTCTTCCTGGCTTGTCGACGCGTTGACTCGACGTCCGCTGGCTCCTGTGTCTCGGGACGCTCTTAGTGGCCGCCTCTGCTCGCTTGCCGACGCGCTGCATCGAGGTCGCTTGTCGCGCCTTAGACTCGCAGAGAATTCGGCCTTGTGGGCTTAGGGAAGCGTCACCGTTCTCAGACTAGTGTGAACAAGTTTTGCTCTCCAGGCCAACGCCTTTCGAGGCAATAGCTGTCCCTTGCTCTGTCCCGGACGGTCCCGCTAGCCTTGACTGTCAGATCGCGCTGACAGTCAAGGCTAACGCCAGGAGGCTGCCTAGCCGACCACTTTGCTTTACGCCTAGCGAGTACGAACGTTACACCCGGCTTCACCCTAATGCTTGACGTCAGCTACGCTTCTGCGCTCCCTACTGAGCTCCGCGCGGCGATGGTGACGTGGCTGACGGTAATGTCTGCTGGCGTCGCTACCGATGTCCTCTGCGCTGTCTCCTGACCTGTAGCTTGATGTTTTGGCACTCGGGGAGTTGGGCGGTTGCTGTTCGGGAACTTCGCCGGTAATCGCAGGGCTCTCCAGGCGAACGCCTCTTGAAACCGCAAATCGATCCACCGCTCGTCCGTCACGCCAGGTCTTGCTTGGTCGGGCAAGGTACGCTGGGTCTCAGACAACTTTCCTTCCCAAGCTGACGGTTCTTCGTCGTTGGCCTGTTTCGCTTGTCTCTGACAGACCCGCCGGGCGACTCGCCAGGGTGTGGTCGTGACAAAGTTGGAAAACAAACGCCTTGACCTAGCCGTGTGATGCCTTCCGGAACTCAGCCACTTGTGTTTTTCGGAGATTCCTGATGTCCCAATCCCGAACGTCTCGACGTGGCGATCTTGCTCCTTGTATGCTTCCCACGGTGCTGCTTCCGATGACTCGCTTGGTTGTGGCTCCCTCGTAGATTACTTGCTTGACTGACTGCTCACTTGATACTTTAACTGATCTTGAAGGTTTGACTCCTCGTGATCGACTGATCCAGCTGCCAGCGCTCTGCGGCCTTATATAGGACCTCCGGGAACCGTTATTTCCCTTTTGCTCACGGCCCGCTGGATCTCTCCACTCCGGGTCCAAAGTCCGTGCACCCTGGTTGACCCACTTGTCCTTCACGTACCGCTTCCAACCGATGCTCTGCCCACAGCTGCCGTCCCGCTGATTCCCGTGATGCTTGTGGCTCGCCTGTGTGCCGCGCCACTGCCGAGATATGTCACTTCTTCTCCCGGTCCAAAGTTCACTACAGAGTCCAAAGTCCCGTGGAGTTCTGTTATCGCCTTTTGCACACGGCACTCTTGCTCTGCCCCCCAAGTCTCCATTCTCTCATTATCCGCTCCTTGGTCTCCAAACTCTCCTGATCTCCATCCTTGGTCTCCAAACTCTCTCGTTCTCTATCCTTGGTGTCCAAACTCTCTCGTTCTCCATCCTTTGTCTCCAAACTCTCTCGTTCTCCGCTCCTTGGTCTCCAAACTCTCTCCTCGCCGCGCCGTCACTACGCGAATTCGACGCGTATCTGGTGAGCGGCCGGCCATCTGCTGCTGCTGCTGCTCAGACTTGTGGGGAGTTATTCAACTCCTCACAACACTTTTATAACTTGGCAGCGGTGCGCATGCGCGGACGGCGGATCGCGAACGGCGGATCACAGATCGGAGATGGGCTAATTATAACCACGATGTAATCCTTTATGATGTTGATAGTCCGGAACCATGTATTCCAAGATCATCTAGTGATGATGAAACTATTGTTGAGGGTGGTATAGATAACTATGTTCAAACTATATCGTTTAATTCAGATGAAGATAATGATGACAATAAAGTTTATAGATTAGAGGGTGGTATGGATTACTATAATCAAACTATACCACTAAATATAGAAGAAAGAAAGCAAATTTAATGTAATTCCAAGAAAATTTTGTAATTGTTATGTTAAATACAAATTTTATAATGTTCTGAATTGTAATATTTGGTTAATACATTTTCTTAAATTTTAACATTAACCCCTAAATAAAAGAGATGTTTGTTCTGTTAAATCTAAATTTCACTTGTTTTATTTACAATTATAGGTTACATTTATTCGAATAAAAACGTTTTTGACTGTTGTTTGTTTTTATACCCGTTACTCGTAGAGTAAAAGGGTATACTAGATTCGTCGGAAAGTATGTAACAGGCAGAAGGAAGCGTTTCCGACCCCATAAAGTATATATATTCTTGATCAGGATCACTAGCCGAGTCGATCTAGCCATGTCCGTCTGTCCGTCTGTCCGTCTGTCCGTCTGTCTGTCCGTCCGGATGAACGCTGAGATCTCGGAAACTATGAAAGCTAGGCTATTGAGATTTGGCGTGCAGATTCCTGAGCTTCTTACGCAGCGCAAGTTTATTTCAGTAGACTGCCACGCCCACTCTAACGCCCACAAACCGCCCAAAACTGTGGCTCCTACAGTTTTGATGCCAGATAGAAAATTTTAACTGAAATGCATTAGTCTTGTCAATACCTACCGATTGACCCAAAAAAAATTTTGCTACGCCCACTCTAACGCCCACAAACCTCCCAAGAAAAAAAGCTATGACGTCAGAGCCAGACAATGCGAAATGTTTTTACGCGTGTATGTGTGTATGTAAATAGTTGCCGGCCGAACTTAGCGGCAAAGAAAAAAGCACTGCCGGAGCTCAGAGAGAGCAAAGTGCGCGGCTAACTTATTCTATTGAATAATTAATTTTTCACGCCTACCCTAACGCCCACAACGCTTAAATCAGTCTTCCGCCGGTAGGTGGCGCATTTAAATCTCGCTTTGCTGCTTGCATATCTCCATTTCCCTTTGGTCCCTTAAGCTGAGTAACGGGTATCTGATAGTCGAGGTACTCGACTATAGCGTTCTCCCTTGTTGTGTATATTATGTTAGGGACCACTACCACCACCACCTCCACCTCCACTATAGAATTGAAACATTTAAGATTACCCTCCCCTTAACTTAATACAAGTTAGAAGCAACATACTTTTGGTATTCACGCTCACTTTTTCATCTAATGCTCGCTGAAGAGGGGGAGGATCTCGAACTCACGCTTGTTTCACACCACAATAGTATGCGGTCTAATATCCCTCAAACCAACACCTTTTGACCACAAGACCGTAGACAGGTTACATTAACAGATATCATCTACAACCCTACTTGAATCAACCAAACGGCCACGGATAATAAAACAACTTCCCCCTCCTCCTCCTCCTCCGCCTAAATACCGTTTTACAAATTCCTACGCACGACAAAGCACCCCTCTCACACTCCTACACACCATATTCGGGTAAAAATCACTCTAAGCAACCACAAATTCCTACGTATGACAAAACACCCCTCACACACACACACACCTTTGGGGTGAGAAAAAGACAAGACAAGACATGACGAAACACCCCCATGCGTGACTAATTAGGGTCACCACCACCCCCTTTTTTGACATGATTTATTACTTAATTATGCTAATTAGGTCATTAAAACACCTGTGTGCAACCATGCGTGACTAATAAGGGTCACCCCCACCCCCTATTTTGACATGATTTATTACATAGTGAGCAAGGTACTGCTACTGTAAACTTTTGCCAGTTCGTGTTCCGGAAGTTTCTATAGACCTTTGGAGTACTTTTTAAATCATACCTATTGTCTGAGAAGGAAGGGGTTTTAAGGCCCCTTCATTCAGAGACCAAAGTATTCTGTCCCTTTACAAGCGTTATATCTATCATGTTTGACGAGGTAGGACCTACGGCGGTGTGTTCCTCCCCCACGTTTGCTATATATACACTGGTCGGCATAAGTATTTTGACAAAACAAAAGTTAAATATACTCATAATTTGAACTTACTTCTTGTAAACTTTGGCATCAATGGAAAGGTAATATAAATGCCGTTTGAATGTTATAATACATTTCTTAACCCATTCAGTGCTTATTGGAAAGGACTAATTTGTGTAAACAGCTACTTTTTAAACAAAAAAAAAGAAAGTTTCTTCAAACAAAAATAATAGTAACTGGAAAAATAATATTTCAAACATCATTTTACTTATATTTTTTATGATTTTTTAAAGGTGACAATGTCGGAAAAAAATTTATATGAAAAAAAGAAAAATATGGCTCAAAATCATGTTTCTATACATTTTCAAAAATCATAAAAAATATAGGCAAAAATATTTTTGAAAAATTATTTTTGCAGTTACTATTATTTTTGTTTGAAAAAACTTTTTGCATCAAAAAATTTAAGTTTTAAAGTCGAGGAAAAAGGTTAAAAAGTAGATTTACACAAATTCGTCCTTTTCAATAAATACTGAATGGGTTAAAAAATGTATTGTATCATTCAAACGGCATTTAAATAACCTTTCCATTGATGAAAAAAGTTTACAAGAAGTTAGTTCAAATTCTGAGTATACTAAACTTTTGTTTTGTCAAAATACTTATGCCGACCAGTGTAAGTTAGTAGATAGAATAAAGTCTAAGAGTGACTCACCTCTGTCGTTGATCTTGGAGCTACCCCACACGCTGTGGTGTGCATTGGCATCTGCACCAATGAGGAGTTGGTCATCCTTCGAGCCAAATTCCACCAAGCTGCTCAGCTTGTCTGGTGGCGCCGGTCTGTCGTGTGCCATGTAGCTCTCTTGCATCACAGTAGTCAAGTCATCAGAGCAGTAATGAGGCATAAGTTTAGCATTGATACTCTTCCGCACAATGACGGAGCTTCTGTTCCTGATTACCGTTGGTGAGTAGAATGTATTGTAGTTTGAGGACCTTAGTCCGGCCAAGATATTGGCCGAGCCAATCCATGGCTCTTGAACCAAGGCTATGTCGACGGGCCCTTGCTCAGGCCTTGCTCGGACATGGCTAGATCGACTCGGCTAGTGATATTTGATGGACGTTGATGCACTACGAGCAGTACAAACAAGTGGACCAACAACACCAAGCACGTGCTTGTTACGCGCGGGGCCCTTTTATCAATTTGGGCAAAAATTCGAGTTCGCGAGGAAGATACAAAAAACAAATAGAGAGAGGACACAAATGAAAATAAAAGAAGCAACTAAGAATTAAGCAAATGAGTTAAAATATTAGTTTTTAATACCGGGATAGAAGTTGAAGTGCAAATTAAATGGTAAAGGTTGTTATAATTATTACATAGAACGCGATAGGGCTCGTGCAGACAAAAATTTGATGTACATCGTGGCAAATTTAGGGGATAATAATTTCGTGTTAGTCTAGCAGGGACATTGAAAGTTAGGCGGTTTACAAGTTCTACAGAATCAATATCACCTCTAATAAGATTTTGCATATAAATAGTACCAAGCATTGTTCTACGATTTACAAGTGTAGGTAAATTAAGCAATAGTAATCTTCTCTGATAGGAAGGTAGCCTTACGTTTTGATCCCAGTTCAAACTATGAAGGGCAAAAAGAAGAAATTTTTTTTGTACCGACTCACTTGCACTTGATATTGTGGACTCCAAGCCGAAGAACAATATTCCAAAATAGGACGGACAAGGGAGGTAAATAGTAATTTGGTTGTATAAGGGTCATCAAATTCTTTTGACCAACGCTTTATAAACCCAAGAACACTCATGGCCTTGTTGACAGTGGACATTATATGACAGTCAAATTTAAGTTTTGGGTCCAGAAGAACGCCTAAGTCATTAACTGAATATATTCGGTCGAGTGACGTATTTTGAAGAGAGTAACTAACAAAAGTAGGAGTACCCCTATAAAAAGTCATAACGTTGCATTTAAGGCAGTTCAAATTTAAAAGGTTGTACTCACACCATCCCTGAAAACAATCAATATCTGACTGTAAGTTGAAACCCCACGCTATATCAATATATGATAAACAAAGCTTAACATCATCAGCATACATTAGTACACGAGAATGTGTTATGGTAGAGGGAAGATCGTTAATAAACAAAGTAAACAGCAAAGGACCCTAATGACTTCCCTGAGGCACTCCAGATGTCACGTAGATCAATTTTGAAACAGCGTTCTAGAATATAACCCTCTGAGTCCTACCATTCAAATAACTTGAAATCCAAGTTAATAGATTACATAGAAACCCAAGCTGATTTAATTTGAATAATAGAAGAGAATGGTTGACAGAGTCAAATGCCTTACTAAAATCTGTATATATAACGTCAGTCTGCAATTTTTTCTTAAATCCATTAATTACAATAGATGACAATTTAAGAAGGTTGGTGGTGGTCGATCTACGCTTAACAAAACCATGCTGAGACGGTGATATTAGCGAGGAACATAAATGTTGCAAATGAGAAGTAATAATACGTTCAAGTGCTTTAGGAATTGCCGCCAGTTTGGAAGTACCTCTGTAATTCTGGGCATCCGCCTTCGCACCCTTTTTGTGAAGTGGAATGATAAAAGAGTCCTTCCAGATAGTAGGAAAAACTGATGATAAAATAGACAAATTAGAAAGTTTAACAATAGGTTTACATATGGCTGACGCACAAAACTTAAGCACACACCCGGGGAGTCCATCTGGACCGAGAGAATAAGTTGGCGTTGTTGGGCTAAGTCTCTTAAGAGAGAACTTTCCGTAATTTCAGGGGTAAAAATACAATTTGCCCTATTTAAGGGACTAGGGTAGTTAAAATTTGACCTAGCAGCCGAACTATAAGTAGTTTTTGAAAAACTCGGCAAATAAATCAGCAATTTCAGAATCCGTCGATGCCTCCATTGAGTTAAAACGTACCGATGAAGGTAATGCCGACGACTTACGCTTGGCATTAACAAAGTTATAAAACTGCTTCGGATCATTTGAAAATTCGAATTTACATCGACTTAAATACATAGAATAGCAATGACTATTGAGAGCACTAAAATCCGATCGAGTCACCACATATTTCGAAAATCCGATGGCTTACCCGATTTTTTATACTTTTATAGGTGTTTGTTTTGAGGTTTTTAAGTCTTTGTAGCGCATTGGTAAACCAAGGAGGCCTGTTTAGCTTTGAAGGAAGCCTATCATGAACGCATTCATTAAAAAGTATTTAACACTATATAGAATAGTTCAGTGGCACTTTCAATATTCGTACAATTGTACAAGTCTGTCCAATTATATTGAGAAATCATATCGTTAAGTTTTTTATAGTCGCATTTTCGAAAACATCTCATTTTAGTTTGAGGAACTTAAGGAGAGAGGGTATCAACGCATGGGAGGCAGATTGTCAATTCCAATGTTGGATGATATCGGTCTTCAGGTACAACAAGAGCGTCAATTCTAGATACCGTGACTTCAGACGGGTCTGAAACAAACACAAGATCTAGTTGTCTATTTAATGAATTCCGTATAAAGCTTACTTGCTGTAACGATAATTCTAAAAGGCCATTTACAAAATCATAGACGGATAAGGGTATAGCGACAAGTGAGTCAGTAGGAGAAGACCAAGAAATATCAGGGAGATTAAAGTCACCAAAAACAATCAAAAGGTCTCTGTTAGAAAAAAGGGATAGAACAGATCCTGATAAAGAATATATTAGGTTGTCAAGAAGGTCTTTGCGGTATTTTCGCTAGTTGTCGCTGCAATCGCGTAGTTTTAGTTTTATTCGTCGCATTGGGTCAAGCTATACCTTTTTGGAAACATTTTTTCACGCGCTAACACATATTGGATTGATTGTTGTTTCTTATTTGTCGTTCGTAAGTTATTGCTAGGAGTCACTAAGAAGCTATATATGTGGGTGCCACACGAATTGACGCAAAAAAATCTTTGACCGTATCGACGCGTGCGAATCGTATCTGAATCGCAACAAAATCGACCCGTTTTTGAAGCGTATGGTGACTGACGATGAAAAGTGGGTCACTTACGACAACGTAAGGGGCAAACGGCCGTGGTCGAAAAGAAGTGAAGCGGCCCAGACGGTGGCCAAGCCTGGATTGACTGCGAGGAGAGTTCTTCTTCATTATGAAGTTGACATCTCGTTGGGAACGCGTCATGGAAAAAAACGGCGCATATTTAACTTTAATCGCATTATTGTAACCTATTCTATGAACAATTGAAAATTCAATAAAAATACCGCAGGACTTAATTGACAACCTAATATAACCGTGAATCACAACCATTTTTAACTTTTTATGAATTTAAATTGAAGTCCCCTATTATTGTGGTTGACCTTTCATATAAAACGAATCAGAGAAAACCGGTCCTATTGATGTGAGAATTGCCATAAAATTGGGGACACCAAGTCATGAAAATACCCAAGCTATTTGTCTCCTCATACATGATCGTTTATTTGAACATAACCCTTTAAACGGACTAGCATAACTAGTTAATTAACATTAGGAAAATGTTGATAGATAATGTTTCGATATATATAACAATAAAGAAAATTGGAATTGTATTCAAAAGAGATCCAGATTTGAAAAAAAATTTTTGAATGTAACCACCATATGCTTTTAATTTGCTAAATACAAAATCTCGATAGACTGCAATTTGGTTAATCAATAAAAATCATAAAATTTTTTGAGAGCATTGGACAAAACAGTTTTTTGTAATCTCGAAAGAATCTAAGAACAATTACAAACGGAAGAAAAAATTATTTGCAAGGTGTGAAAGAGATACGATTTCTACATTCGTTTTTTTGGAATTGTCAGCTCATTAATATTGAAGAAATGGGTTGTTCCTCATTAAACAGGTTTAAGGGAAACCGGTTTTCATATTCTGAAACACATCTTAGGGGCAACATTGTGCATACAACATGTGATATAATATAAATATAAAAGATATAAATGAATAAACATATTGTTATGCTACAAACTAAACTTCTGTTCTGTTCTTCTTATCTGTTAAAATTACAGATATGGAAAATGGAAAGTTGTTTCGCGGTCGTGATATCATCCCCTGATATGGGATGTGTTTGAGCCAGCAGTCAGCCTGTGCGTTGGCGTGAGGTCCATGATCTTATTATTGTGCATGTATATCTCGTATTGCGGAGAGGTAATGGACAGGTGCGCATGTTCGGGTAGCTCTTGCTTGAATCCGTTTTATGACATGTATATGACCCATTTGTGGAAAAGAGGGAATCTTAGAAAATTTACCAGTTTAACGTTCTGGGGCGGAAACATAAATGTGTGTTTGAAAATATTCCCACACCTGAGAATAATTAACTTCTGATACTTATATTATTGGGGTTCCTTTTATTTCTTAATTAGTTTCACAATCACAGGATCAATTATTCCCCAACATAATCGAACAGTTTCCTCTAAGATAACAATCCTTAGATATTTTGGGTGTGCGACCTATCTTAAGTAAATAACAACACCTGTGATAATGAGGCAAAAGGATACGTGATCACATCGTTCCGCAACTTGATCGGTCATATTCCTCTAAGATAAGAATCTTGACTATTCATTGCCCATAGTGAGAGAAAAGGATACATGATCAATATTGTCACATGGGGATGTTGGGAAAATGAGCAACCTTTCTCACGTACACAAAAACACCTGTTGAATATTAATTGCTCATAATAATAAGGTCACGTGATCAGTATTGTCACATGGTGGTGAGGGTGGCAAATAAGTGTACACTTTATGGACATGTGTCGGCCAAAAAGCTAGTGGGATGGCTTGGAGGGCGCCGAACTGAAGGCTACCGAATGGGTCGCAGGTTGCGGATAGCGAGCGCCCTGGTTCTCCAGGGAAGCTACGAATAAGCGTGGAAGATGGACACGGCCCGGCTCCCGCCAAGCCCCCAACATTAAGCGTAAATAAGTAGCCCCGGGCAGTCAGCGGGTATCTGCGCCGTAGCAGTATCGACGTCGCGCTTGTGGTGCCGCCTCCGACTCACCTCTTCTCTACCCACATAACACTCATCTCACCCCGGGCTGGACTAAGGCGTCACTCGTACTGTGCCGAGAGTCAATCTGGCTGGGAGCCCGAGTCAACAAATAAGTCAGTCTCAAACGGTGATCTCAGGCAAGTGGCGACCGCCTGTTCTAAGACAACAACAAGACAACAAGAAAAACAACAACAACACCAAACAAGAGCCCGACACTCTTAAAAAGTCGGGACTCGCAACCAGCGACGATAATACGAGCAAGAACACTGCTCCGAAAGCCCAAGTCCATGTGACTTCAACCCCTGCCAAGGCCAGCGAACAATGCATCCGTGAAAGCCCAACACACCAAAAAGACCAGCCCAAGCCACCCACCAGCGTAGGAGTGGCTAACCAGCTACTCCAACCTGACCGGGGCGTCAAAGCCGGTCTTGTGGTGAACACCAAGGCCAAGGTGTTCAAGAGGACACCACCTAACCAGGCAGGACCTCTAGAAAGCAAGAAAGCATTCCGTATCCTCAAACGGCTTGCCACCAACCCCATACGTGAGGATCAGACGTCAAAATTGGATTACCTAAAAATCCAAGAGGACATAGCCTGGGCAAAGGCAGTAATCCTAGACTTCGACAGCGCTATGACCACCAGCAATAGCAATAACCGAGAGAGGTCGATGGAAGCAGCGCAACCAGCGAGCAAAAAGGGTAAGACAACCAACCGCGGCACATGGTCGAGATCCTTTTCGGAAGTGGTAAAGGATCGGAAGATCATTGACGTCGTCAACCAGAGCGATGAAGGCGGTGCTGGACGAAAACCAAGGTCCGCCACCCGATTCCACAGATGCAGGGTGGTACCAGGGCAATGTAAAGTTGATCGCCTGTGAGGACGAAAGATCGGCAGCGCTTTACAAGGCTACCATCAACAAGGTTGGCGAGGTCTACCCCGAGGCCAAGCTGGCAGATTGCGAGGCTGCAGAAATCCCGTCTCGACCGAGAGCGAGGGTGTGGCTGCCGTCTGAACCCTCGGAGCCAGAGGCAATTCTCAGCCTGCTGACTAGGTTTAACCCGGAGCTTCCGACAGACGGTTGGACGGCTTCGCATCTACAACACGGACAAGCTAGTCGCAGACAACCTGGCTGCCTGCGCATCGTATGAACCCGAGGAGGCCAACCATATAGGGTACGTGTCAACTGACTCAGAGCTAACCGAAAGCCTGAAGCAGCTGTGCACTCAGGACACGTGCACTGTTCTTTAAGACATAGCGCAGAAAGATAGTGCAGTTTCTACAGATTAATCTGCACCACAGCAAGGCAGCATCCGCTGCCCTCCTCGTAGTCCTCATTCAAGAGCCATGGATTGTTGGTTACAACATCTGTGGCCTATAAACCCCCCTATACAAGCTATTTTACACCAAGGGTAAGGCTAAAACCAGAACCTGCATTCTTACAAAGACACACATCAACGCTCATCGTATTTCACAGTTTATCGTAGGCGACCTCACCACGAACAGACTGGAGCTATACGAACACATTCGTCACATCATAGGAATCAGTTACTCTACGACTATCTCCTTCAATCAAATCTATTCATCTGGAACAACTTTTATCACTAGAAATAGGAGGGACATTACACTAATATCTGATCCCCTACTTAACCAGCTAGAAGCGTGGAAGGTGGGGATCGAGCACTCATTCACAGACCACCGATACATAGAATTTACAATACTCAATACTCAATACTCAACGGTCAAGAATTGGAAAACCTAGTTAATACTTTCACTGACATATGGGTTGAGGCCATATAAAGGGCTTGCCCAAGCAAAACAGTCAAAGCAAAGCACAAGCCGCCATGGTGGAACACAACCCTGGCGAACCTTAAACGAGACTGCAGAACTTACTTCAATAGAGCTAAATACAACAACAGCGAAACTTCCTGGAACTTATACCATAAAAAGCTAAGCCTATACAAAAAGGAAATAAGAATATCAAAGCGAAGACAATGGAGTAATTTCTGAGGTAGCATAGAATCTACTGCGGAGGCATCTAGACTCAGAACAATGTTAGCAAAATATCCAGCAACCATTGGCTACCTGAAAACCAATGCTGACAGCTGGACGGAAATAGGTCAGAAGACCCTTGAACTCCTGTTAGACACCCATTTCCCTAAAAAGACCCAAGTAGTGGAGGACCTCTTCATAGAGGAGAACCTTGACGACCAGAGCATAGACAACATCTCAAACCCTGATCGCATCAAGTGGGCTATTACTTCTATTAAGCCCTTCAAGTCCCCCGGCCCGGACGGGTTCTTCCCGGCCCAACTACAACGGACACTAGATATATCCCTACCCTGGCTGACAGCCATCTTCCACGGCTGCATCCCACACCATCCCAAAGGACTTCCGCCCGATAAGTCTCTCTTCCTTCTTGTTAAAGACCCTGGAAAGGCTAATTGACATCCGTATCAAGCTAATCATCAACCCAAGCCTACTCTCCGACGCCGTAAAGATATACACAGACGGCTCCATGCTCAACTCCCAAACAGGTTGGGGAGTTTTCTCTCCCGAACTGGACACAAAAGTCTCATTCCAGACCACTGTAATGTTTTCCAAGCGGAAGTCATGGCAATTCAGGAAGCCATGTCCCACCTGGATACATCAGAACATCATGACATAGACATCTTCATCTTTTCGGATAGTCAAGCAGCCCTTAGGGCCTTCGACTCCTACCCGACAAACTCAAAAACTATCTCTGAATGCCGCAAATCTCTTAAAGAAATGGCCACTCATCTGAGAATCAACCTCATCTACCTGCCTGGACACCAAACTATTGAGGGCAACTGCATAGCAGACGAGCTAGCAAGACAAAGGACAACCGCCGACATCCTTCGCGATAAGGACACAGTGGGTATGCCCATGGCTACCTGCAAGCTCCACCTCAGGAAGAGACTGTACACCCTCTCCAACAACCGTTGGAACTCAATCTCAACATGCCACAATTCTAGACTCACGTGGCCAAATTACAACTCGAAAAGGCTGGCAGACACAGGCTGGGACTCAGTAACCACGACTTCTGCCGCAGCTGCAAACAGATAGACGAAGAGAGAGAGCATTGAACACCTCCTATTCTTCTGCCCAGCGCATAACCTAGAGCGCTTTCAAGCCCTAGGAAGCTACACACTTCCGAACCTTGCTTAAATAAATAAATCATGCAAGGCAGACATATAATTCTGTTCCACTTCAATTCGACTTGTTATTAATGACTCGCTTCTGGACCAGTTGGCGGTAGCGGTGTCTGCCTCAACTGGGAGGATTTCGTTTGTGGCTTCTTATATTCCACCTGGTAGTGATTATGGGTTTTACCGGGCTCACCTAGACAATATCCAGCTTCAACCTCAGTTCCATTTTTTTGGCGCGCGATCTAGAAACATCTGCAATGGTGCCAGGAAACCTACATAGTTCACACGAAATAATTGTTATGGATGACTGCTTTAGTATGGGCCTCAACGAAACTAAAATTATTTTGCAAATTGATTTGCAGCTACATGATGTAATCGTCATTAATTCCAATGTAACTCTTGCTGAATTTACTATTTTAAATTGTGTTGTACACCACAAGCCCTTGTGCTTAAATATTTAAGTAAACAGGCTTCTGTCATTTTTTCATACAAGTCCTAGATACATATATGATCCCTCTATCTTGATTTCCCTCAGGGACTGTATTTTAATATTAGATTGGGGTGCCTTGCTATAAAATTCTTATACTGAAACTAATTAAAAAGTTTTTTCTTCAGCGATCAGAAATACACCTGCAGGAACAGTCCGTTCCTTGGTATACAAAATGACTTTAAAAATACTAAAACCTTAGGGCACGAATCCCATTTATCCATACGTTCAACATTGTCGTACGGAGATGTTGTTGCGTCCAATGAGGCCAATATCGCCAGTTTGTTTGCTGCTTGTTTTTCTCGAATATTAAGCCTCCTTATGACTGGTATGACCAGGAAACTTTAAAATGAATTTCAGAAATTAGTGACATTGGAAGCCTTGACATAACATATGAAGCAACTAGCTATTTCGATGATTCAATAAGGCAAGACTTTGATGGCATTTCTTCATTCTTCCTAGTAAAATGCACTGCCAGTCTTTACCTACCTGTTCACTTCTACTTTGTCCCAGGGTAGATTTCCAATTAGATGGAAAATGATTCGATTTATTCCGGTCAGCAAGGAGGAAGTAAATTTGAGATTTCTAACTTTAGGTCAATTGCTATAATCAGCAATTTTGCAATGTTGTTCGAAAGAATCATTAACAAAAAATTTCCTTTTTTATAATTACATATCGAACCTAATCATCATGGCTTTATTACTGGTCATTCAACGACGACGAACTTGGCTTTTTTAACAGATCACTGAATACATGCATTTGGGGACCGTTCACAGATGGACAGGACTTCCACAGATTTTGGCAAAGCTTTTGTAAAGGTTTCTCACTCCACCTTAAAGGTAAAACTTTTCAAGCCTCCTCTTATAATAATATATATAATATTATTGTATTAATAATACATATAATCCTTAAAAGCAACATCAGGACTTCCTCAAAGTAGTTCCCTTGGCCCCTTACTTTTTAACATTTATAAAAGTGACATTTGTACCTGCTATCATTTTTCGAACTAACTTTTTTACGCAAATGACATTTTGACTACAAAAACATTGAGTACCTTGCAGAGGGTATATTGATTTCAGTCAGAAGCTTGCAACGCAGTGAAGGAGACGTTTCCGACCCCATAAAGAATATATATTCTTGATCAGCATGACTAGACGAGTCGATCTAGCCATGTCCGTCTGTCCGTCCGTTTCTACGCAAACTAATCTCTCAGCTTTAAATCTATCGGGCTGAAATTTTCCCAAAAGTCTCATATCTTTTGCAGGTAGTATATAAGTCGGAACCAGATGAACCGGACAACTATATCTTATAGCTCCCATAGAAAAATCGAAAATAAAAGTTTAAGAAAATTATATATTTGGTGTTTCTTAACATATAACCCTCTAAGCTTGGAAATTTCAGTTTTTAATTAGTTTTGAGTTTTGAATTAAATTTTATCGAAATTGGATGACTATATCATATAGCTGCCATAGGAACGATCGGAAAATTGGTGGGAAAATAATATGAAACAAATTATAGCTTCGGTGTTTTTTAACATATAACCTCCTACGCTTGGAAATAACATTTTTTAATTAGTTCTGAAGTTCGAATTTAATTTTATCAAAATCGGACGACTATATCATATAGCTGCCATAGGAACGATCGGAAAATTGGTGGGAAAATAATATGAAACAAATTATGGCTTCGGTGTTTTTTGACATACTATCTTGAACTATTGGAAATATAATATTTTGTATTTTTAAATTTAATAATTATAGCTGCAAGGGTATACAAACTTGTGCTTCCCGAAGTTAATTTCCTTTCTTTTTTTATAATATTATTATACAATTTATTTTTGATTTGAACGAAATCTATGATATTATCTGATTTTACTTGATGATACATTTCTGTTAAACGAACATTTGAATTTTGTATTATCAAAGACATTTGCAATGTTTGGCATTGTTAAATGAAATACTCTAATATGCATCCGTGTTCCAGATTGTCAGAATTCTCGGCGTTAGTCAGATCCTGTATATTATATGCTTCCATTAATTGCAATACTTCGGGAAGTGTCCAGATCAATAAGTTGGAGAGATTCCAGTCACAGTTTTTAAGGTTTGCACTACAATCCTTGCATTTTGCCGAACCGGCTTCGCCCTGTTATAGCCAGTGTTCCCCGGTGCACACTTGATCCTTGAAGGGTCGTTGTTTAATTGCAGACCAACTTTTTGTTAAGTCTCCATGCCTTAAGCTTTATCAATTGGCGATTTATTAAAAAATTAATACATAAATAAATATTTTTATTTGTTTAGACTTTTTATTGTAGTTTATACCTGTAGTTTTGGGTGTAAGCCTACCTATTAAAGTTAGGGATCAATTTATGATGGGACCCGATCCATATCTGCATAAGACAGAAAAATAATAAATATATAGAATAATAATAATAATACAATACCCTTGTCTAAGTGAAATTACCATGTTATTTTTAAACCTACTTTTGGAATACAAGGGTGATCAAAAGTATTTTCACAAAAAAAATGTTAAATATATTCATAATTTGAACTTACATCTTGTTAACTTTGGCATCAATGGAAAGGTAATTTAAATGCCGTTTGAATGATACAATACATTTCTTAACACATTCAGTACTTATTGAAAAGGACGAATTTGTGTGAAAATGTCCTTTTTGAACTTTTTTCCTCGACTTGAAAACTTAAATTTTTTGATGCAAAAAGTTTCTTCAAACAAAAATAATGTAACTGCAAAAAGAATTTTTCAAAAATCATTTTGCTTATATTTTTTATGATTTTTTGAAAATGCTTAGAAACATGCATTTTAGGCATATTTTTCTCTTTTTCATACAAATTTTTTCCGACAGTGTCACCTTTAAAAAATCATAAAAAATATAAGCAAAATGATTTTTGAAAAATTCTTTTTGCAGTTACTATTATTTTTGTTTGAAGAAACTTTTTGCATCAAAAAATTTAAGTTTTCAAGTCGAGGAAAAAAGTTCAAAAAGGACATTTTCACACAAATTCGTCCTTTTCAATAAGTACTGAATGTGTTAAGAAATGTATTGTATCATTCAAACGGCATTTAAATTACCTTTCCATTAATGCCAAAGTTAACAAGATGTAAGTTCAAATTATGAATATATTTAACTTTTTTTTTGTGAAAATACTTTTGACCACCCTTGTACATATGTTGTCGCAAATTATCGTAATTGTTTATTAAAACAATCAAACTCCTTAAAACAGCTTTTAAGCAGTTTTTAAACAGCTATTAAGCAACTAGAAAACCGCTAGTGAACAACTAGAAAACAACTAGCTAATTTCTAACAGCTCTATTATCAACATGAATCATGAGGTTGATAAGAGTTTATTGCCTTATTGCTTTATTGCTTAATTGCTTTATTGCTTTATTGCTTTATTGCTTTATTGCTTTATTGCTTAACTGCTTCATTGCTTCATTGCTTCATTGTTTCATTGCTTCATTGCTTCATTGCTTCCTTGCTTCATTGCTTCATTGCTTCATTGCTTCATTGCTTCATTGCTTCATTGCTTCGTTGCTTCGTTGCTTCATTGCTTCATTGCTTCAGTGCTTCATTGCTTTATTGCTTTATTGCTTTATTGCTTTATTGCTTTATTGCTTTATTGCTTTATTGCTTTATTGCTTTATTGCTTTATTGCTTTATTGCTTTATTGCCTTATTGCCTTATGGCTTTATTGCTTTATTGCTTTATTGCTTTATTGCTTTATTGCTTTATTGCTTTATTGCTTTATTGCTTTATTGCTTTATTGCTTTATTGCTTTATTGCTTTATTGCTTTATTGCTTTATTGCTTTATTGCTTTATTGCTTTATTGCTTTATTGCTTTATTGCTTTATTGCTTTATTGCTTTATTGCTTTATTGCTTTATTGCTTTATTGCTTTATTGCTTTATTGCTTTATTGCTTTATTGCTTTATTGCTTTATTGCTTTATTGCTTTATGGCTTTATTGCTTTATTGCTTTATTGCTTTATTGCTTTATTGCTTTATTGCTTTATTGCTTTATTGCTTTATTGCTTTATTGCTTTATTGCTTTATTGCTTTATTGCTTTATTGCTTTATTGCTTTATTGCTTTATTGCTTTATTGCTTTATTGCTTTATTGCTTTATTGCTTTATTGCTTTATTGCTTTATTGCTTTATTGCTTTATTGCTTTATTGCTTTATTGCTTTATTGCTTTATTGCTTTATTGCTTTATTGCTTTATTGCTTTATTGCTTTATTGCTTTATTGCTTTATTGCTTTATTGCTTTATTGCTTTATTGCTTTATTGCTTTATTGCTTTATTGCTTTATTGCTTTATTGCTTTATTGCTTTATTGCTTTATTGCTTTATTGCTTTATTGCTTTATTGCTTTATTGCTTTATTGCTTTATTGCTTTATTGCTTTATTGCTTTATTGCTTTATTGCTGTATTGCTTTATTGCTTTATTGCTTTATTGCTTTATTGCTTTATTGCTTAATTGCTTTATTGCTTTATTGCTTTATTGCCTTATTGCTTTATTGCTTAACTGCTTCATTGCTTCATTGCTTCATTGCTTCATTGTTTCATTGCTTCATTGCTTCATTGCTTCCTTGCTTCATTGCTTCATTGCTTCATTGCTTCATTGCTTCATTGCTTCCTTGCTTCATTGCTTCATTGCTTCGTTGCTTCATTGCTTCATTGCTTCAGTGCTTCAGTGCTTCAGTGCTTCATTGCTTTATTGCTTTATTGCTTTATTGCTTTATTGCTTTATTGCTTTATTGCTTTATTGCTTTATTGCTTTATTGCTTTATTGCCTTATTGCCTTATTGCTTTATTGCTTTATTGCTTTATTTCTTTATTGCTTTATTGCTTTATTGCTTTATTGCTTTATTGCTTTATTGCTTTATTGCTTTATTGCTTTATTGCTTTATTGCTTTATTGCTTTATTGCTTTATTGCTTTATTGCTTTATTGCTTTATTGCTTTATTGCTTTATTGCTTTATTGCTTTATTGCTTTATTGCTTTATTGCTTTATTGCTTTATTGCTTTATTGCTTTATTGCTTTATTGCTTTATTGCTTTATTGCTTTATTGCTTTATTGCTTTATTGCTTTATTGCTTTATTGCTTTATTGCTTTATTGCTTTATTGCTTTATTGCTGTATTGCTTTATTGCTTTATTGCTTTATTGCTTTATTGCTTTATTGCTTTATTGCTTTATTGCTTTATTGCTTTATTGCTTTATTGCTTTATTGCTTTATTGCTTTATTGCTTTATTGCTTTATTGCTTTATTGCTTTATTGCTTTATTGCTTTATTGCTTTATTGCTTTATTGCTTTATTGCTTTATTGCTTTATTGCTTTATTGCTTTATTGCTTTATTGCTTTATTGCTTTATTGCTTTATTGCTTTATTGCTTTATTGCTTTATTGCTTTATTGCTTTATTGCTTTATTGCTTTATTGCTTTATTGCTTTATTGCTTTATTGCTTTATTGCTTTATTGCTTTATTGCTTTATTGCTTTATTGCTTTATTGCTTTATTGCTTTATTGCTTTATTGCTTTATTGCTTTATTGCTTTATTGCTTTATTGCTTTATTGCTTTATTGCTTTATTGCTTTATTGCTTTATTGCTTTATTGCTTTATTGCTTTATTGCTTTATTGCTTTATTGCTTTATTGCTTTATTGCTTTATTGCTTTATTGCTTTATTGCTTTATTGCTTTATTGCTTTATTGCTTTATTGCTTTATTGCTTTATTGCTTTATTGCTTTATTGCTTTATTGCTTTATTGCTTTATTGCTTTATTGCTTTATTGCTTTATTGCTTTATTGCTTTATTGCTTTATTGCTTTATTGCTTTATTGCTTTATTGCTTTATTGCTTTATTGCTTTATTGCTTTATTGCTTTATTGCTTTATTGCTTTATTGCTTTATTGCTTTATTGCTTTATTGCTTTACTGCTTTATTGCTTTATAGCTTTATTGCTTTATTGCTTTATTGCTTTATTGCTTTATTGCTTTATTGCTTTATTGCTTTACTGCTTTATTGCTTTATTTCTTTACTGCTTTATTGCTTTATTGCTTTATTGCTTTATTACTTTATTGCTTTATTGCTTTATTGCTTTATTGCTTTATTGCTTTATTGCTTTATTGCTTTATTGCTTTATTGCTTTATTGCCTTATTGCTTTATTGCTTTATTGCTTTATTGCTTTATTGCTTTATTGCTTTATTGCTTTATTGCTTTATTGCTTTATTGCTTTATTGCTTTATTGCTTTATTGCTTTATTGCTTTATTGCTTTATTGCTTTATTGCTTTATTGCTTTATTGCTTTATTGCTTTATTGCTTTATTGCTATATTGCTTTATTGCTTTATTGCTTTATTGCTTTATTGCTTTATTGCTATATTGCTTTATTGCTTTATTGCTTTATTGCTTGATTGCTTTATTGCTTTATTGCTTTATTGCTTTATTGCTTTATTGCTTTAGTGCTTTAGTGCTTTATTGCTTTATTGCTTTATTGCTTTATTGCTTTATTGCTTTATTGCTTTAATGCTTTATTGCTTTATTGCTTTATTGCTTTATTGCTTTATTGTATTGCTTTATTGCTTTATTGCTTTATTGCTTTATTGCTTTATTGCTTTATTGCTTTATTGCTTTATTGCTTTATTGCTTTATTGCTTTATTGCTTTATTGCTTTATTGCTTTATTGCTTTATTGCTTTATTGCTTTATTGCTTTATTGCTTTATTGCTTTATTGCTTTATTGCTTTATTGCTTTATTGCTTTATTGCTTTATTGCTTTATTGCTTTATTGCTTTATTGCTTTATTGCTTTATTGCTTTATTGCTTTATTGCTTTATTGCTTTATTGCTTTATTGCTTTATTGCTTTATTGCTTTATTGCTTTATTGCTTTATTGCTTTATTGCTTTATTGCTTTATTGCTTTATTGCTTTATTGCTTTATTGCTTTATTGCTTTATTGCTTTATTGCTTTATTGCTTTATTGCTTTATTGCTTTATTGCTTTATTGCTTTATTGCTTTATTGCTTTATTGCTTTATTGCTTTATTGCTTTATTGCTTTATTGCTTTATTGCTTTATTGCTTTATTGCTTTATTGCTTTATTGCTTTATTGCTTTATTGCTTTATTGCTTTATTGCTTTATTGCTCTATTGCTTTATTGCTTTATTGCTTTATTGATTTATTGCTTTATTGCTTTATTGCTTTATTGCTTTATTGCTTTATTGCTTTATTGCTTTATTGCTTTATTGCTTTATTGCTTTATTGCTTTATTGCTTTATTGCTTTATTGCTTTATTGCTTTATTGCTTTATTGCTTTATTGCTTTATTGCTTTATTGCTTTATTGCTTTATTGCTTTATTGCTTTATTGCTTTATTGCTTTATTGCTTTATTGCTTTATTGCTTTATTGCTTTATTGCTTTATTGCTTTATTGCTTTATTGCTTTATTGCTTTATTGCTTTATTGCTTTATTGCTTTATTGCTTTATTGCTTTATTGCTTTTGTGCTTTATTGCTTTATTGCTTTATTGCTGTATTGCTTTATTGCTTTATTGCTTTATTGCTTTATTGTATTGCTTTATTGCTTTATTGCTTTATTGCTTTATTGCTTTATTGCTTTATTGCTTTATTGCTTTATTGCTTTATTGCTTTATTGCTTTATTGCTTTATTGCTTTATTGCTTTATTGCTTTATTGCTTTATTGCTTTATTGCTTTATTGCTTTATTGCTTTATTGCTTTATTGCTTTATTGCTTTATTGCTTTATTGCTTTATTGCTTTATTGCTTTATTGCTTTATTGCTTTATTGCTTTATTGCTTTATTGCTTTATTGCTTTATTGCTTTATTGCTTTATTGCTTTATTGCTTTATTGCTTTATTGCTTTATTGCTTTATTGCTTTATTGCTTTATTGCTTTATTGCTTTATTGCTTTATTGCTTTATTGCTTTATTGCTTTATTGCTTTATTGCTTCATTGCTTTATTGCTCTATTGCTTTATGGCTTTATTGCTTTATTGCTTTATTGCTTTATTGCTTTACTGCTTCATTACTTTATTGCTTTATTGCTTTATTGCTTTATTGCTTTATTGCTTTATTGCTTTATTGCTTTATTGCTTTATTGCTTTACGGCTTTACGGCTTTACGGCTTTATTGCTTTATTGCTTTATTGCTTTATTGCTTTATTGCTTTATTGCTTTATTGCTTTATTGCTTTATTGCTTTATTGCTTTATTGCTTTATTGCTTTATTGCTTTATTGCTTTATTGCTTTATTGCTTTATTGCTTTATTGCTTTATTGCTTTATTGCTTTATTGCTTTATTGCTTTATTGCTTTATTGCTTTATTGCTTTATTGCTTTATTGCTTTATTGCTTTATTGCTTTATTGCTTTATTGCTTTATTGCTTTATTGCTTTATTGCTTTATTGCTTTATTGCTTTATTGCTTTATTGCTTTATTGCTTTATTGCTTTATTGCTTTATTGCTTTATTGCTTTATTGCTTTATTGCTTTATTGCTTTATTGCTTTATTGCTTTATTGCTTTATTGCTTTATTGCTTTATTGCTTTATTGCTTTATTGCTTTATTGCTTTATTGCTTTATTGCTTTATTGCTTTATTGCTTTATTGCTTTATTGCTTTATTGCTTTATTGCTTTATTGCTTTATTGCTTTATTGCTTTATTGCTTTATTGCTTTATTGCTTTATTGCTTTATTGCTTTATTGCTTTATTGCTTTATTGCTTTATTGCTTTATTGCTTTATTGCTTTATTGCTTTATTGCTTTATTGCTTTATTGCTTTATTGCTTTATTGCTTTATTGCTCTCAGCGTTCATCCGGACGGACAGACAGACGGACAGACGGACATGGCTAGATCGACTCGGCTAGTGATCCTGATCAAGAATATATATACTTTATGGGGTCGGAAACGCTTCCTTCAGCCTGTTACATACTTTCCGAGGAATCTAGTATACCCTTTTACTCTACGAGTAACGGGTATAATTACACCAACCGGTATGACCATTTTTTTTTGGTCATTGTATTTTATTTAACTACTGCCAAACTATATAGTATTTTTTCGGTATTTGGTATTTACTTCGTAAAAATTATTTTATCCAGAGAAAATAATACTCCACCGCATCCTCCGTCCAACAATTTTTTTGTTATATTTTAGTATTTTTTCCCTCGGAATATTAAATAAAATTAAAAGAATACACTAGTACTAAATAATCAACAATTAGCATCCTCCGGCCAACAACTTATTGGTATTTTTTTGGGATTTATTTTGGTATTTTTTTTCACTCAGAAATAGATAGAAATAGAAATTTAAATATAGGCGAAATAATACTATTACTCCACCGGGGACTATAATACATATTAACATATTTCAAAAGCAAAAATAATACCAGCGCGAAAAAAAGTATGTAACAAACTCTATCCCAATTATACTATATTACAATATACATATACCAAAAAGGATAAATACCATAGTATTTTTTCTCCACGGGTGATATACTCCTTCATCACCGTTCCTAATCCGTATTATTGGGTTTAGTTCCGCAAAGGCGAGCAGATTCTGACCCAAAAAAGGTAATTTTTTTAAATGTCCGTTGGAAGTGATAACAACAAGTTGTCTATTCCACCTCCCGTAGTCCCAGGCATATCCGTATGCAACTGAATTACAACTGGTGAAGTTCAGCATATTTCTGTGTTTTTATTACAAAGTGTGTGAAAGACCCCCAGAGTAGACTTCTGCTCAACTTTGACGATCGGGTGCGAATCGTCACAACATTTTGGTGGCCCATGAGGGGAACATACACTCATAACTTCATCAGCTTCCAATAGTTGTAAACTTACTTCAATCTTTGTGCTTACTTGCTTGCAAATATTCTATTAATTTAAACCAGCAAAGTTATGCAACCGTTTCCACGTACATCGCCATAACGGAGGGAATAACGGATTCGAGGGAATAACGGAGGAATCAAGAAGTCAGGAAAATACCACACTTTTCAGGAAATTTTGCGGATTGGCCATCTTTTTATGACAGCTTTACGCAGCTAATACATTAAAATCCATCTCTCTCAAACATTCAAAAATTTCATTTCTTGAAGCAAGCTCTACCGAACGGACGAGACCAGGATATAAACCATATCCCATTAACAGAAACCAAATATTCAGTGGCATGAAACCTTGTGGTAAAACGATACAACAACCCTCGACTGCAGTTCATGTACAATAAGAATGCACTGTACGGAATCGAGCCACTGTCCAAGGAGATCGCGGTGGACCTTAGGAATTTGTTAAACTAAGCAAATGTATGTATCAGTGAATTCCGACGACTACACATTCCCGTTGATTCCTGTGATCATTGGTTTGTACATCACTTACCTACAAAGCTGCCTATCAGCACAACACAGGCCTGGGAGCATTCCCTGGGCAACAACGTGGAAATCTCACCTTCACAAAGCTGGAGGTGTTTCTTCACAATGGATTGGTTAAAATCGACCTAATTGAGAGTAGGAAACCAGCTGTTCCAGTTAGATAATCTATACAATCGACCAACCATCTTCCAACCAGCTTCCACAACACTCTTGAGTCTGGATCCATCAGGTGCTCGCTCTGCCAACAGAATCACGTTCTAGGACGGTGCCCGGACTTCCTTGCCAAGGATTGTTTCGCGCGAAAGGTTATAGTCGACCGCTCGAAGGCATGCAATTGATGCATGCCTTCGACCTTAGTTCTTCCCATTCTCTTAGTCAATGCAGCAGCAATCGAAACTGGTCGCTATGTGGTCTACGGCACCACACTTTGTTACATTCCCCGAATGCTCAACAAAGTTCTTCATTGACTCGGGTCGGAGCGCAGACGCTGCACAAAATGCACCATCGACGCAACTCTTAAGAGCAGTTGCCTCCCATCTGAACTCAACGACCCTTCTTGCTACTGCACTGGTTCGGATCGTAAATAACTCCACCGGGCAGTCAGCTTTATTTCGAGCTCTCATCGATCATGGCTCGGAAGGCACCCTCATCACGAAAAACATCGTTGGTAATACGTTGCATAGTCAGTGCAGGCACAGCAACGACTTCACCATAATCTCATGTTCAGGATCTGATTTTAGTGCCTACGTATCCCCAGCCTTCATACTTCGGTCGCTAACAGGTCAATTACCTAAACAAAATGTAAACATTAAGTCCTGTAAACATCTCCAAGGGTTATCCTTTGCAGATCCTAGTTTCATCAAGCCGTGCCGCATTGACCTACTTATCGGTGTCGACATTATCCCGCAACTAATGCTTCCGGACATACGCAAAGGGACGGTTGCAGAACCACCGTTTCCACGCCCTGGAAAGGAAACTTGATCATCGTCCAGATTTTAGTCAACAGTATGCCAGCACTGTTCAAGAGCACTTTGATCTAAAGTAGATAAAAGAGGTAAAAAGCAGTGAATAAGAACACACTAGGATCAACGCTCAAAGGCAACTCTGAATCTCCGCGTGCACCGTTCCACATCATGCTGTGATCAAAGACGACAGTTTACCTACAAAGATGCGCGTCGTATACGACGCTTCGTGCAAAACGTCTAACGGGAGATCTTTGAATGATATTTTATACACTGGTCCCTCCCTAAAAAACGATCTTGGAGGAGTTATACTCAACTGGCGTCTCCATCGGTATGTCTTCGTGGCCGATATAACGAAAACGTATCGCTGCATAAATATGCATGAAGAAGATGCTTAGTATCAGCGAATTTTCAGGCGCGATGAAAAATGACTCATTAAGGACTATTTTTTGACTACAGTAACGTTTGGAACTGCCTCGGCAGTGAGAGTTAAAGACAGACTTAAGAATGCTTTGCAGCTCTGCATGTCTCAACGCACACCAATAATCCTTCCAAAGGCACACCACCTGACGATTTTGGTTATAAGGAACGCTCATCACAAAACCTTACACGGAATCTACAATTCATCAAGTTTTCTGGATCGTCAACGGTAAACAGGCAGTAAAAAGGATTCTGCGACAGAGCGTAACGTGTTTCAAACACCGCCCGTCACCATCAAGCCAACTGATGGGAGATTTACCAGCGCACCGTGTCAATCCGCCCAAACGGGCGTTCGAAGCATCTGGACTTGATTACACTGGTGCGTACATTGCAGTTTTCATTTGCTTAGCGAGCAAAGCGATTTATTTGGAAACGGTCACGGGAATGTCGGCACAGTATTTTCTGTGGGCTCTGCAGCGCTTTATCGTCCGTAGGGGTTTTTGTCAACATCTATACAGCGACTGTGGAACCAACTTTATCTCATCCGACAAGTCTCTAAAGCTGTGAACCAATGAATTCTATCAAGGAATTGAAGAGACAGTAATTCCTGAACTTACTCGTCGACACATTCAGTGGCATTTCAATTCTCCACATAGTCCAAACTTTGGAGGACTCTGGGAATCCAACTTTAAAGCTGTTAAAACTTATCTTCATCGAACGTTTAATGGTATTCGAATGACGTACGAGCAGCTGTCTACTATTCTTGTCCAGATAGAAGCGAGCTTCAACTCTTGGCCATTATGTCCCTTAACGTCTGACTTAGATGATTTGCAAGCTCTCACCCCGGCGCATTTTTTAATCGGTGATTCGATGATGTCGCTGGGCGCGCCCCAAAAGGCGCCAAGAAACTGACAATCTTCAGCAAAACGACATGATCATCATCAAGGATGATCGAACTGGTTCATCTGACTGGAAATTAGGGCGAATCATCGACTTACATTCTGGGGCCGATGGGCTCGTTCGACTAGCTACAATTAAGACCTCAACGGGTATTTATAAGAGGTTTGTGTCAAAGATTTGCCGTTTACCCTTGCTAAGATTCACTGAAGAGTCTAGCCCGAGTACAAAACCAATGCACCTTTGAATATCTGTGTTTTTATTACAAAGTGTGTGAAAGACCCCAGAGTAGACTTCTGTTCAGCTGTGACGATCGGGTGCGAATCGTCACAACAGCTACTGCTATTCCGTTTACGAGAGATGTAGGGCTCAGATCGCGGATATGATAGCCCAAGCTCCCCAAGTTAAAGCTGTTCCTACCCAGACTTACATTTCCTCTGGCTGTCGGCTGCCTCCGTGCGATACAGAGGTTTTCACCGGAGATTATCTGCGGTGGCTGAACTTTAGGGATCTGTAAACTTCAACGCACCATCCAGGGTAGCCTCACGGCTTTAGAAATTTCCGGAACTCAAGCCGAAAATTGGGATTGCCTCTGAGTGTACATGTGCTTCTCCAAACTTGCTAAGCTCACGCTATCCTTGTGGGAGCAGTCCCTGCACACCAAGGCCGAGATTCCGACGTGGCAGGAGCGGAACGCATTCCATACGGAGCGTCACCGGACCTTAAAAGCCAAAGACGACGTACGGCCGTCAGGGTCGAGTCAATCTCTACCAAAAACATCAGCCCCCAGTGCAGCGCCTCGAAGAATAAATTCTTACGAGACAAGGGTAGAACCCAAGCCTAAAGGATGTGACCTTTGTAAGAAGGAAAACCATCCTGTCCGCACATGTGCACGATTTCTCCAGATGACGATCGACGAGCGGTCGGCATATATAAAGAGAAAGCAGCTGTGTCTGAACTGCTTCACACGAGGGCATCAGCTGCGTGATTGTGAAAACACTCATAGTTGCTTTACGTGCCGCGGCCGCCATCGCACCTTACTACACAGAGGCAATTCCTCCCCATCGCCGTCGAATCCCTCCCCGAGACCCAAATCAAGACCAAACACACCAGTCTTGGCTTGCAAATAAACACGACCGCCTATGTTCTTCCTCAATTAGCTGGAAACCTCCTTTCTTGTCCGATTCCGCAACAGTTTCTACGGGATCTTCCCGATTTGCTACTAGCGGATCCAAAGTTTTACGAGAGCGCACAGATAGATATTCTAGTCGGGGCCGACGTACTGCCATCCATTCTCTTCGGTCAAGAAACCATTTTTGGGTGGATGCTTACAGGACCCGCTCCTGCTCCAAGGGAAAATCAGATTTCCGCTTTTTCCACGTGAATCTCCCACACTGTTGACACGTCCCTGGAAATGCTTCTTACCAAATTTTAGGAGGTGGAGGATCTGCCAGTAAAAGTGACCACATCTTCCGATTTGTTCTGTGAGGAAAATTTTCTCCGGACGACTTCGGTAGACGATAACAGCAGGTATGTCGTCAGTCTTCCGTTTCGTGATCCTGAAAACGTAAAATCCGCCCTCGGTCACTCCAGATTCTCCGCGTTGTCGCAGTTCCTAGGAACCGAGCATCGCCTACAGAGGGACAGTCAGCTAAAAACCAAATACGACTCCGTGATTCAAAAGTATCTCGACCTCCATCATATGAGAGAAGTCCGTCCTACCCATAATTCTGCCAGTTATTACCTTCCGCATCATGCCGTGCTCAAGCCGGAAAGTACAACCACCAAGCTGCGTGTGGTTTTCAATGCCTTCAGCTCTTCAGAGAATGGGGTCAGTTTAAATGATATCCTTCATGCTGGCCCAGTCTTGCAGTCCGATCTAACTATCCAGATCCTGAAGTGGCGATATTTCCGTTACGTCTACAGTGCCGATATCGAGAAAATGTATCGCTTCGGATCTACCGAAGCATTCCCCGTTCTAGCGCATCTTATTCCGCAACAGCGAGGGGCACATTCGAGATTTCGAATTACAGACGGTAACTTTTGGAGTCAATTGCGCGCCATTCCTGGCCATTCGAGTCCTGCAACAGCTGGCAACCGACGTGCAGCTCAGCCATCCAAGAGCGAGGCTCGTCATTCGAAATCATATGTATGTAGACGATGTCTTTTCGGGAGCTGACTCCTCCGAGGACGCTATGCTCATTGTTCGGGAGCTACAAAGTATTCTTAATTCCGCAGGCTTTCCATTGAGAAAATGGACCTCCAACCACAAAGAAATATTAGCTCATATCCAAAGCGATCATCTTCTGCCAACAGACTTCCTTGAGATCGACACTGAGAGCAAAGCCAATACTCTCGGCGTTCGATGGAAGGCGACGTCCGATGAGTTCTTCTTCGTCCCACCAGACTTAGCAACGAAAATCTCCCCCACGAAACGCCAAGTCCTTTCCCAAATTGACAAGCTGTGTGATCCAGCAGGCTGGCTCGCTCCATTTGTTGTGTGTGCCAAAATCTTTATACAATAGATTTGGCATCAGGATCTAGGTTGGGACGATAAACTTCCAACTGAGCTGTGCCAAAGGTGGAACTGCTTTATCCAGAGCTATTCGGCCCTAGACCAGGTCAGAATACCCAGATGGGTTTCCTTCTGTCCAGAGTTCCGCGTAGAGCATCACGGATTTTGTGACGCCTCACTAAAGGTATACGGAGCTGCGATCTATGTGCGCGTAGAGGTGGGCCATAAGACGATGATGTACTTGCTCACGGCCAAGACGCGTGTGGCGCCAGTCAAAACGGTGTCCCTTCCCAGGTTGGAGTAATGTGGAGCTCTCCTTTTGTCCGAGATGGCCGAAGCCATTCTTCCTAATATGCCGAGGCTGACCTCAAAACTCCATTATTGGACCGATTCCACGATTGTGCTAGCATGGTTAGCCAAACCAGCGTGTCATTGGACAAAGTTCGTTGCCAACAGGGTGAAGAAGATCACCGAGTCCACAGAGGCAGCCAATTGGTCATACGTTCAATCCGAGCACAATCCAGCTGATTTGCTTAGTCGAGGAGTTCCCCTTCAAGAGCTTGTGGATAACCCGCTTTGGTCGCATGAACCCACTTGGCTGCAACGGCCACGCGATCATTGGCCCAGCCAGGGAACCGACCTGACGGTGACCGAGATCGAAAAGCATGCCGTCAAAGCCCATGTGGCGTCTATGCCGACGGAAGATTTCCTGGATCGCTTTTCCAAATTAGGTAGAGCATTGCGTCTCCTCGCGTATGTCCACCGATAAATAGAAAAGAAAAAATTTCTTGAAAAATTGTCCCTGAATGAAAAACAGTCATTTGAAATGTAAGTAAAATATAAAATATAATATTTAATATATAAATATAAAATATATATTTTAGAAAATTATTTGTACTTCGATTACTTTTCAGGTAAATAAATAAATATGAACGTTATTTATAAAGATCGTTTTGCCATAATATTTGTTTTTAAATATATATATTCTTATAACTTATAAGTTATACAAAATCACTAAGCTATTTGAAAGTACTAGTTATTACGTACATTTTCTTTCTTTTAAATAATTAAAAATATATTTATTAATTCAGTATTTCGATTGTCCATCAGAATACTTTATAAACCTAATTGACTGATGGTCTCTATCTAATTGCGCATTATACGTTCTCACATGTATTCTTAGCTTACAAAAAAAACTTCCATTTTGTTTCTCATGAAGTAAAAGAATTAAAATTAAATTTTGTATCTCTCCTAATACCAGCCGGTAAAATTTTTTAGTGATGGTTGCCAACCCCGCCATATCCATTTTTGGGATATTTCCATTCTTCTCTAACTAATATTCTTTTTCCATCATTTAAACTGGCTAAGAATTGTATATCTTGCTTAGACCCCTAGTCACACCCATCGCTTTAACAGATATAACTTTAAATGGCTACCCCAGCTACCTATAATGTACACAATTTTAACAACAGAGAACGCTATAGTCGATGACATCGACTATCAGAAATCCGTTTCTCAGCTGAGGGGAGTGCGAGGGAGATAGAGATATATAATAAGACTTTATTTGCTGTTAACTTTTAATGAATTGTTCGAATTAAAAAGTTTTTGGCATGCCGATGGATATTAAAATTCAAAACAAAATCTCATTTCAATTTTACAAAACATTAAAAAATGTGGCTGCTAGACAGGCTTTAGAATTATGGGCACCCTGATGTAACAAACTTGTGCTGCGCAAGAAGCTCAAGAATCTACATGCCAAATCCCAATTCATACGGACGGACGGAATATAAGAATATATATACTTTATAGTGCCAAAAACGCTTTTTTCTACATGTTACATACTTTTCGACGAATCTAGTACACCCTTTTGGGACGTTCTATATCAATCCGACCACAAGCGGTTTTTTTTAAGTGAATAGTACCACCTTGAGAGCACATCGTTTTCAAGATGTTCAATCGCTACCGAACTTGTTATTATTCACTGGGCGCAGTACAAGAGTGAAGATGAGACGGTTGAATTGAAGTCGCGTTCGGTGCGTGCCAAAATCAAGTGCTAGAAGTGCAAGAGCCGCGGTAGGTCATCTTATAAGACACGCTTTTTGCAACACTAGAACACAGTAGTTGCGACGCGTTATAAGGTCTTCCCACACAGATCCTTCCACCATCTACCATCCGTTGAACGGATGGTCCATAAGGTTTTGCCGTTCCGAAAATTTCCCAGTTAGTTCCCCATCCAAATTTAACGGACTACTTTATGCGATAGTTAGGCGATAATTTTGGGTGGAAACCCTAAACTCTTCTTCTTGAAATTGGAAAGTGAAACATTTATTACGAAAACGTAAACAATGGTGACGGGAAACTTTTGAAAATGGAAGGCGACGAAGCAATAGGTATGAACATATGCTCTTTATTTTTGTAATAATTCATTGATTTTAAATTTACAGTCAATAATACGCGAACTGCCGGTGGCAAACTGAGGTGAACTAAGCAGATGGAGGTCCTGCTCATCGACATTTGGCAGGAGAACATCGAGGAGTTGCGCGGAGCCAGAAAAAATGTCCATATATACATGGAGATGGCCCAGACCCTAATGGAAGCGGTGTTTGATGTGTCCTACAAGGACGTCCGAACGAAAATAGAGAACCTGACCAAAAAGTACAGGTAACTTATATGCGCGCAACAACATATTGAAAATCCACTCAACTATACTTTTCCTTGCAGGCAGGAAAAAAATAAAATGGGGCCAAGCGGAGGCGCTCCTTCCTCGTGGCAGCATTATGAGTTGGTCCACTCGTTTTTAGGCGCATACCGCATCCACAACATGGAGCAGAACACCTTGGAGAACGAGAGTATGTCCCCATACTTATATTTTTGGTTTAAAATTATCTAAAAAAATTGATTTATTGCAGATACTAGGGAATACTTTGTGGAGCTCTTGGACCCAGATGACAGGGAAGCCTCTACCTGCAGCGGCAGTCAACGCTCAGGCAGCACTGCGCCCCCTGCTAAGCGCGCAAAGGTGGACCATAAGTCATAGCTTGTGGAGATAGCTCGAGAAAGACTGGAGGAGCAGAGAGCGCAGACAGAAATATTGTCGAGGATAGCAGACAGCCAGGCAAAATTCCAATCTGATTTGTTGGAGCTGTTAAGAAAATCAACGAATTCCTAATAAATTTATAATTTATAATAAATAGACCAAAATGAAATGTGATATTATAGTTAAATAAAAAATCAAACAGATTTATATTTTATGAACTTTTTTTGTTACCATTTAGACAGTATTGGGAAATAGCTGCTCTTATTTTTTCTGCAGGTTGGCAAAAATTTGCAGACAAAACGAAAAGGTCCTCTTCTCCATACGAAAGCTCTCTTTGAAGAACTCGTCGGTGTTTTCCGGTATATCCTTCTCCCAAAATGTCCCGTATCGCTTCTGTTTAATATAATTCGCACTCTTTAATCGTATTTTTAATACATTTTAAGAGCACGTACCAGCATCCACACACTTCGTGGCATTTGCTCTTTTGCAGAAAAAATGCTTTCGTACAGATCCAATTCGTCGTCATTCCACTCCTCTGAATTGGCTGCCAATAAAAGCTGGTTCAACTTAAGATTTTGCTGTTGTACAACAGCCAAAATAATTGGTAAATTGTTCATTTTGGTCTGGCAAAATCCACTTTAACAATTTTTGCTTGTGTTTTTATTAGGCACTGCTGAACTGACAGCTGTTGTCGGATGGTAGATGGTGGATGTGCCCTGTGGGAATCGGAGTTTTACATTTGTCAAAAATTCCAACCGTTTCTAACGAATGGACTGTATGGGAAGGGGGTATTAGCTACAGGTTACAGAGTTGCCACATGGTTACAATAAGTATTTTTAATATAACGTTAGCTTTGAATTGTGAAAGTACCCAGATCTATCAATTACAATTAAAAGGAAGAGGAGCTAATTTGTGAATTGCCCTGCGCTGAGGACCCTTGGCGGTATGCAGATCCACGACTCTTACCCGTTGGTCTCGCCCAAGAATGACTCCAGTGACTCTTGCTAAGTTCCAGCGTTGCGGTGGAAGATTGTCTTTGTGTACAATTTCGAGCTGACCGACTTGGATTTTAGCTTGTGGCTTGGTCCACTTGCCACGAGCTTGAAGAGAATGGATGTAATCCCTTCTCCAACTGCGCCAGAAATGTTGCTTGTTGAATGTCACGCGTAGTCATCTAGTGAGGTAGCGCAACTTAGAGTCTTCGTCTTCCTCTGCTGGGTGGTAGAGAGATTCATCTGGTGCAGACAATAAAGGTGACCCAATAAGGAAATGGGCTGGCGACAATGCAGCTTCATCATTTGGGTCGTCCAAGACTGGCGCGATGGGGCGAGAATTTAAAATCGCTTCCACTTCTGCGAGGACGGTCAGTAGTTCTTCGTATGTAAAGTTTGCTTGGGCGATGTTTTTGAGCAGAAGCGTTTTAGCTGATTTAACAACCGCTTCCTAGAGGCCGCCGAAATGAGGGGCTCTGGAAGGAATAAAGCAGAACGAAAATCCCTTGCAAGCGCTGTACGACTCCAGAAGGTTGATGGCTTCGGGCTCTAGTAATGCAGTTTGGAACTTTTTTATTTTGTTAGCATCTCAAACGAAGTTTTTTGCATTGTCACAGTAAATGCGTTGTGGCAATCCACGCCGGGCAATGAACCTTCGAATGCAGGACAAGAAAGCATTAGTTGTTAGCTCAGAAACTAGTTCGATGTGGGTGGCTTTCGTCGCAAAGCAAACAAAGATTGAGGCGTAAGTTTCATAGGGTGACTTGATTCGTATTTTGTACGAGGGAAGGGCCCGCAAAAGTCAACTCCTGACACCAGAAACGTGCGCTCGCCGCACAGTCGATCGGAGATTTCCCATGATTTTTGACATGAGGCGAGGCTTGTAGTGGAGGCAGTGAGTGCATTCACGTACCACTTGACGCATAAGAGCTCTACCGTTTTTTACCCAAACCCTTTTGCGAAGTAACGACCGTATAAATTGGAACGATGGATGAATTCGGCGTAAAATCTGGTAAAGCGATGTTGCCTAGGTAGAATGACTGGATGTTTAGCGCTGTATGGTAGATTCGAATTGTCAAATCTTCCTCCTACTCTCACCTCGATCAGGATTGCATTGCCTGCGTGCATTTTGTCTAAAAATGGTGTGAGTCTTTGAAGGACAGATTTTAAGGGCTGGTTCTTTAATAAAAAGCCGATTTCCTCGCTAAATACAGTTTGCTGAATTTGTGCTACGTTTCTCAAAAAAGTCTGATTTAGCTCGTTCGCTGACACGTGAACTACCTCTCGAACAGTTATATTTCTAGCTGCAGGGACCCTGTTAAATACTCGATAAACAAAGAAAAGGGTACGGAAAATACGAAAGTATGATGATAATCGGTAGATAAGATCATCTATAACGCTAGGTATCACAATGTGACTCGAAGGTTTGACTACCATAGATTTGAGTTGCCCCTCGACGTATGACTGAAGCGGTGGATTCACTGGATTAGGCAGGCATGGCCATTCGCTGTCCGACCTTTTCAGGAAGTCGGGTCCAGTGAACCACATCTTGTGCTGAGGGTCCTTTACTGAGCATCTCCGGGATACGACGTCTGCAGGATTTTTGATTTTTGCGCCATTCGACGTCATGTGTGTATGACTGCAGCTCAGAGATCCTGTGAGACTCGAAAGTTGGCAATTGAGACGAATGGTTTCCAAGCCACTGTAAAACGGTCTTTGCGTCGGTCCAAAAATATACCTTTGAGATGCAAGTCTTGAGCTTGTGTTTAAACTTTTGGTACGTTCTGTTAAGCAGTACCGCTGCACAAAGTTCCAGCTTTGGGATCGACAAGGATTACATGGGAGCGACTCTTGACTTTGCAACTAGTAAGCTAATCGTTACGACCCCATTGATTACACTGCAAACGTAAAGACAACATCCGTATCCACGTTGCAGCCATCTGCAAGCCCGTGTAGCGAGCTCTGGTATTGGTGTGAGGTTGATAAAAAACGTGGCAGTTTCACTGTAGATAAGTTACGCAAGTCGTTTTTCAAGTTGCCCCATACGATACCAAGATCGTTGGGAATCGGCTCATCCCACGAAAGTTTTCGGATAACTTAACATTTTCCAATTCATGATGATGTGGGCGATAAGTCCAAGCGAGTCGAATATCCGAGATACTTCAGATAAGACCGTCCGTCTAGTAGAAGTCTCAGAAAACTCGAATTTTGAATTGGAAAATGAATACATCGTCAGATGTGGCAACCATCTGAGCTAGTCCAAGCATTTTCTTTGACTTTAATTCCTCCAGCTGCATTGAAACCTTGCCGTCTGATGAATTGCCCAGTAAGGATGAATTGCTATTAAATTTGGTCATCGTCAATCTGGCCTCACTTAGTAGGTTTGAGACTTCCTCCTTCTTTTGTAGTGCGGTGTGCAGATCATCTGCTCCTGTTAAGAGATCATCGAGATATAGATCAGTTCGTAATAGTGTGGCTGCGAGAGGGTATTCTAGTTCGATCAAATTGGGTATATAAAACAGACTACGAATAGCGAGAAAATCAGTGCTGTTTCTAAAAATAAGATTTCACCTACGGCGCGTCCGTCGTCGTCGAAATCTAACTCTTCGATTCTGGCTTGCAGCTGAGATAGCTGCCGAAAGAATGACTCGAGAATTTGCTTATTGTAGTCCAGAGATTCTGCTGTTTCCTTTGAGTTGGATTCTACGCGGTTCGCTAGTCGTTTGATGTTGTTCTCAATTTTTGATCGTTGTTGCCGCAAGCTGGGGCTCGTGTCAGCCTTGTTGGTTGGACTCATGGCGTTGAGCGTGATGAACCTTATGTGATAACTTGCTAAAAGAGGCTTACAGTTCGAAAAACAACAGTTCTGCTAGAAGAAATCAAAAGCTAAAGTTCATTTCGGCGTTAGAAAATTGGCAAGTTTAAGCAAAAGCTCCCTGAGCAGCGGTAAAGCTTATGCATACACAGATTTATTTTCCGTGGTATCCGAACTAGGCGACAGAGATAGATAAAGAGTGTGCATTGTGTGTGTGTATACTAACGCCACGCGTGAGCGTGTGTGTGTGCGCTGCAACGGAGTTCTTCGTCCGCTTGGCTGTGTGTATGTTGGCCACGTCACGTGTTTAGAAATCGCTGATTGGAAAAGGGATAAGGAGTTATGTTATCCTGGGCGCCTTGGTGGTCCAGAACGATGATGTACTCCGTATTCCCCAACGCTGGCGATGATCCGGAATGTGGTTAACCTGTGTTCGAACGTCGATTCCGTTGATGTACTTCTTCTATGTTTGGTTGCCGCTGAAATTGCCAGTTGGTTCCCGGTGCGATGCGATAGACACTTAATCGAAATCTACGGCCAATTTCTTAATCTTGTCCCATTCTTGACTGCGTCCTGTCACGGTCGCCAAAATGTTCGATCGCTGCCGAACTTGTTATTTTTCACTGGGCGCAGTAAAAGAAAGAAGATAAGACGGTTGAATTTGGTTGAGTTTGTTAGAAAAAGACGCGTTCCGTGAGTGCCAAAATCAAGTGCAAGAAGTGCAAGAGTTGCGGTAGGTCAGCTGATAATCCACGCTTTTTGCAACACTAGAACACAGTAGTTGCGACGCGATAGCTACAGGTAACAGAGTTACCACATAGTTACAATAAGTATTTTTAATATAACGTTAGCTTTGAATTGTGCTCCGACACAAGATTTCGACAATATTACAACTCTTTTGCCGAATATTGACGTAAAATAGTTTACATTAAAACTATTATACCTAAAGAACGGAAGACACGACTAACATAACTCAAAAGAAGGCTGATTTGTCTTCAAATGGCCAATTACTAGAAAAAAAATTAATTTTATACAGCCAAAGATAACCACGCAATAGCATATTTTAAGTCTAAAAGAAGGATTTTAGGCAACGGACCAATAATAATTTTTCCAAAAAGGTGACCCTTCAACTGATTTGATTTCACTTGTTTTAAAGTGGGATCATTGCTTGGAGAGAAAGAGCGAAGGGTTTAGGGTAGATCGCCGCGCTTAGCACCCTAGTTTGGGGCCATGTGCAGAGGGCGAAAGGTCGAACGGTAAAACCGCGGACTTTAGACCCTGAAGTGGTGCCGTGCGCAGATGCCAAGCACTAACGGTACCAGGAGCCCTATATAAGTGGGCCCAGCGCTGGAAGCAGGATCAGTCGATCACAAGGAGTCAACGAGGAGCAAGATTGCTACGTTCGACATTCGGGATTGGGATACCAGGAATCTCCGAATTGAGACGCAGATAGCTGAGGTCCAGAGGGCATCACACGGCTAGTTCAAAGCGATCTGTTTATCCCTGTCAACTAAGTCCCGGCGTAACGCCCGGAGAATCCCGAGTATAACAAGCCAGAAGGGAGAGCGGTCGATCGGTACGGTATCGAGTGGAGTTGTGCAGGAGAGCCCTACGGTTTCGACTCGTGAAGTCCCGGATCGGATGCCCGAAACCCCGAGTACCAGAAGCCACGCTACGTCCGCCGCGCAGCCAGCACGGCCAGGAGCAGTGCGCAGAACATTGTCAGCAGCAAGCCAGCCCCATCATCACGACAGCCACGCAAGACAGAGCGAGCCACGCGGAAAAGTCCCGGACAATAAGCAGAAGGGTGAGGCTAGGGTGGAACGTTCGTTTACACTAGGCGTAGAAGCGAAGTAAAGCGTGAGGCAGCTTCCCGGCGTTTAGCCTTGACTGTCCGCGCGGGCTGAGCAGAAATCTAGTGAGACCATCCGGGACAGAGCAAGGGACAGGCGGCGGTGTGTCGAAAGGAGTTATCCTGATGAGCGCAGCATCTGTTCACCCTAGTCTCAGAACGGAGACGCTTCCCTAAGCCCGCACAGCTGACCCCCTCGCGAGTCCGAGTCGTCACAAGCAGTCACCGAGTCAACGCGTCAGGGACGAGCAGCGAGCGAGCATCTTCAGGGAGCTTCAAGAATCTTCAGGGAGCTACAGGGCTGGAGCACCGAGTCAACGAGGCGAGAGGTCGTCGAGGCAACCAGGACCTTCGGAAATACCGAAGGCCACAAGTGGCGATATCAAGGCCATCCGAGCTACCAAGTCATTTGTAAAAATATATCCGCAATAAACCCACTACGAACACGAGAATTCTGTGCTTTCTCACTGAGCTACTGGGCGGTCACGTTTATATAATTTTGGTGGGACGAACACACAATCTGCTGAGCTTGCCACACGAATCTCGTAGCGAGCAGACCACAAAAATCAGTTCGTAACATCGTTGTTGCTGCTGCTCGAGTTGTTGCTGCTGTCGTTGTTCAGGTTGTTGCTGCAGTGGTGGCTGCTCGAAACTTGGCATGGGTGGTCGTGCTGCGGTGATCCCTCGTACCGCGGTGTGGGTGGGATTTCGGGCAGCCACCGCGGAGGTGAGGCCGCCCAGTCTTCTGCCACTTCCGGTGGCGGGATGCAGGGCTCGGGCGCGTATCTCGGGGTGGGTGGGTACCCCGGGTTCTCCCGGAGCTGCTGCTCCTCCTCCTCGACTGTCCGCAGTTGAGCCTGACCCTCCGGCGACTCATCCATCTCTTTTAACCGCCGCTCCTTGCTCCGCAGTCGCGCCTCGCACTTCCGGCGTTATTCCATCGTAGCCGCTGCCACGGTCTCGGCATGGCTGGCCCATTCGGGATGCGGCCGTTGGCCTGGTTGACGGCCCTTCGAAGACGCCATCGCCTCTGTTCCACCCACGGGTCTTCCACCAACTCGACGTCGCTGTCGGAGCTGATGACCGGCTCGGGCACGCCCCTCTCGGAAATCCACCGCAACGCTCGCGTAGGCCGGGCTGTAGACCATCCTTGCCCCGGGCTGGATTCTCCGGACAGCTGGTGGGCAGCCATCATCCTGCGCGCCTCGCTCCTCATCACACGTGTACTCTTGTTGATCGTCTATTTTGAATGTCCATTTAAAGCCTGGGCTCCCTTTAACGACATCTCGGTTCTGAGCCATCCTCTTTGCTCAGTCCCGCTATTTCCTTCGACCTCTCCTTCTGGCTAGGTCCCGCTATTTCCTTCGGTCTCTCCTTCTTCCTACCCAGATCTACAGTACAGCTCTGTGATCTGTGCCGTCTTCACCCCTCCATCGGCAGACTGCTGATGCGTGTTCTCCGATCAGTCCAATCGAGTCTTTAGACGCTCTGGTCTGCTCCCTTTGTGTTCTTGTCGTTCTCCTGTTGTCCTTTACGTATTTCTTTGAACCTTTGTAGTTGCCCTGTAGTATCCTTGGAGATTCCTTGGACTTACCTTATCGTGTCCTTGTAGCTATTTCGTAGTATCATTGGCGAGTCCCTGGAGTTATCCTTGGAGTCACTTGGAGTGTGTTCGTAGTATCCTTTGAGATTCCTTGGATTTATCCTTGGACTTTTTCGTTGTATCCTTTGAGAATCCTCGGAGTTATCCTCGCTCTCTTTTCGATATATTCTTTGAGAATCCTTGGAGTTATCCTTGGACTCTTTTCCAAGTATCCTTTGAGAATCCTTGGAGTTATCCTTGTACTCTTTTCGTAGCATCCTTTGAGAATCCTTGGAGTTATCCTTGGACTCTTTTTCTAGTATCCTTTGGGAATCCTTTGAGTTATCCTTGGATCCTTTTCGTAGTATCCCTTGAGAATCCTTGGAGTTATCCTTGGAATCTTTAAGTCGTGTCCTTTGAGAATCCTTGGAGATATCCTTGGACTCTTTTCGTAGTATCCTTTAAAAATCCATAGAGTTAGCCTTGGATCCTTTTCGTAGTATCCCTTGAGGACCCTTGGAGTTATCCTTGGACTCTTTTCGTAATATTCTTTGAGAATCCTTGGAGCTATCCTCGGACTCTTTTCGTAGTATCCTTTGAGAATCCTTGGAGTTATCCTTGGACTCTCAATGTTGTTTTGCGTCTGTTGTGTCTGCTTGTTGTAGCTGCTCGCTTGTGTTTTGCATGCATGTTACCCACCGCTGACGTCCATTGCCTCCTCCTTAGGTTATATTGCCCAGCCTGATCCTGGGAGGCTCTCTCTAGATCCCGCCTTACAATCTCGAAGATTTCCCTGAGTTTGTTGGCCTTCTCCTCCGGGGTCTCAGTCGGTCGTCCGGTCCCTAAAGTCTCTCTGTCGTATAGGGCGCTCGGTAATATTGGTTCTCTGCCTTGGGTAATGAACGACGGTGTGTAACCTGTGGATTTCGAAACGCTCGTATTTACTGCCAGCATGATTTCAGTCCATTTTTCGTCGCTGTTTCTTCGGTCCTGCCCTGCGAACTGCGCTATCATTGTCTTCACCGTCCTATTTGCTCTCTCAGTCGAATTCTCCAGCGGGGTGTATGGAGCTGTGAACTGTTGCTTGGTTCCCATTTCGGCCAGGAAACTCTTGAAAGTTCTGCTAGCAAACTGTACTCTGTTGTCCGTTATGACTAATTTCGGGACCCCATACCTCGCGATTATGCGTTCCCTGAAAGCTTTCTTTAGGGATTCGGCCGTCGCGCTCCGCAGTTGCACCAACTCAGTCTACTTAGAGAACCGGTCTATCTTTACCAGCAGCATTTAGATGCCGTGCTTTGAACGCGGCAGGGATTCGATGAAGACCGCGCATACCGTAGCCCATGGTTCCTCTGCATTTTCCCAGCCGCCTGCGTTTGAATCGGCTTGAATCTCATGCAAGTTATCCAACCCGTGAAACCGGGTCACTTCTGGAATTAATAAACAGTTTTCTAAATTCAATCTAAGCGATATTTGCCAATGCCTTTGGATTTTCCTTTGTCTTTGCTTTTGCCTTTGGCTTTGGGGTCCGCTCTTGGTTTCCCAGCCAAGATAAACAAACCAAACTTAAAGTAAGCATCAGCTTCTGCTCGAAGCCCAATCAATTGCGATGCAAGTTCAAGCTATTGCGTTCCAAGCCCAAACAAATTGCATCGGTCAGCATATTTAAATTTCACAATAGGATGCCATGATTTCATCCAAAGCTTTTATTCTAAACAAAAGAAAAGTTCTTGAAGCTCAAAGAAAAGCTTCTGACCGAGGTTGGTTGGATAAGGTTTTAGAATTAAGCTGGCAGTCAACTTTGGATCGAGATAGAGATCGGAAGTTCGGAATTCGAAAGTGAGAGACAATGTGTCTTGTTTTAGTGAAATAAAATAAAAGGTTTAACACCAAGTTCGAATAAATAAAAAATATATTTTGTTAAATAAATTACCAGTGACAATCTTAATTGGCGCCCAACGTGGGGCGGTGTCATAAAAAAGTTCTTAAAAAATATTAATTATAACAAGTTAATTTAAAAACGGAACTCGCGCCGCAAAAAAATATTTATAGTGGAAAAATTCAATCATCCACCTCAAATCGACGACTCCCAACATTGTGACAGTGATCGTAATTTAAAAATTTAAATGGAAATCAATTAATGGAATAATCCATTTAAATAGCTGGTAAAATATAATAAAGGTGGACCGAATAAATTAATTCACAGTACAAGAACACACAACAAAAACAAAATAATAAATGCCGTAAAAACCAAAAATAATAATTTAAGCATAATAAGCGAAAAAAAACCATGAAAAAAGAAAATTAAATAAAAACAAAAAATTAAAAACATAAACATATCAACTGGGAAAACCAAAGAGAATAACACGGAAATATTTCAATAAATCAAAGAAGGAAGGAAGGAAGGGCTGAAGGTTATTCCCTCACCAAAATTCCACATGACTACAACCAAAATAACAAAGAAGGAAGGAAGGAAGGGCTGAAGGGCATTCCCTCGCCATCATCAAAGAAGACAAAGCTTAAAAATCGAAAGATCGTAAGAACTAAGAACAATTATATTTTAAGTTAAAATTTAATTTGAAAGATAAATTATATAATACATCCTGGAAGATCTAAAAGTTTTGTTGAATCTATTTAATAATTTAGAAATGACCGATACGCCAAGCACATTTTGCTTGTGCGAATCAAGAATTAGAAAAGCAAGCTTTTTTGACCAAAGAATTAATAAAACAGATTGTTTCATCGGAGGTAAATTCTTTATAGAAGGAAATAGAAACACTTAAACAGAACTTCAAACGGGTCTCAACAAAGAAGAAGATTATAAAATTAAAGAAGTTGACAATTCGAAGAAATGTGAAGAATCCTATGAAATCATTAAATCAGTTTCAGAATCTAAGAGGGAACTTGAAAAATATGTGAGTTGGAGGGAAGCAACAGAAATCGCTATGAGTCAGTATATTCGAAAAAGTAAACGATATTTCGTAGCCCTATCAATATTATGGAACAAAATAACCGGGAAAGCAAATGATGCTCTAACCATCCACGGAACAGTCCTAAATTTTGATGCAATTCTGGACAGATTAGATTTTGTTTTTAGTGATAGAAGACCGCTACACATTATCGAACAAGAATTAAGTATTCTTACACAAGGAAAACTTAGTGAAATGGGATACTATAACCAGGTGTACAGGAAACTAACATTGTTAACTAACAAAACTATGATGACATATGGCCGTAATAAGCCAATCACTTCAGAAATTAATAACAGACATAGACAAAGTGCACTAAGAGTTTTCGTAACTGGCCTTAACGGCCCAATATCATCGACTCTGTATTCCATGAACCCAACAGACTTGCCTAATGCAATGGCGTTTGTACAGGAGATGGAAAGTAATAATATGAGAGCAAAATTTGCTAACAATTTCGTTGGAATGAGTTATTGAAATTATAACTCAAATTAAAGTAATGGCTCAGAACAAAGTAATAATTGTTTTAATCAAAAGACCACTAATAACAATAATTCAAATTATTTGAGATACAATCAAAGATCTCCGCAATAGCTAAAAAATAATCAGTGGAATCAGGGACAAAGTAACAACAATCAGTGGGGACAAAATAATAATTGGAAGTCCAATAACAATCCGGAACAGTCTACTCCTTAACCCATGGAGATAGATGAATCAATCCAGTATCAAAATCGACCTAATAACAATTTTAATAGGGGTAAGAATAACAGACAAATTTATAATAATTATTATCCAAGAAATAATTACAATCAAAACCAAGCGCAAAAAACAAATATTAGTGCCAGTCAGAACAAACCATCTGAACCACATCCACCGTTAAAGCGGAAATCAACTGGTTCAATTAATCAGCTTGCTCAAAAAAATATGAGAGTAAATAATATCATTTTTTAGATCAGAATCCGGAGTAGGATTACCCTACTTGATGAGAACAGACAAAAAATTTGAAAAAGATTTAAAAGTTTTAATTGACACAGGAACAACATCCTGTTACATAAAAAAAAGGAATTTATCAAAATAAAAAAGAGCTCCCAATTTACAAGAGATTTTCAACCATTAATGGGTTTACAATAACAAAAAATTATCATTTAATAACAATATTTAACACAAAACAAGTATTTTATGAAGTAGAAGGGTTAGAATCCGACTTACTTATAGGTTTTAATCTTTTAAAAAAGATAGAAGCGGTACTTGATACTCAAAAAGGGACCATCAATTATAACGGAAAAGAAGAAAAATTATTTTACGATGAAAATAGTTCTTTAAACCAATTATCGTTAACTGAAGGAAAAATGATCCTTCCACTAAAAAAATATATTATAAAAAAATACCTTGAAGATCAAAGTGGAATTAAAACAGAATCACAAATAGTTGAAAAAGTTTATTTAGCTTGGGATCTAAAAACCCCTAGCAAGCCGGCGAAGAATTATCCGTCAACAAAAAAACTAATAGTTTGGGATCTAAAAACGACGAGCAAGCCGACGAAGCCGTCAACAAAAAGTTAAAGTGTTTGGGAACACAAAATACTAAACGCACCGACGTCGAATCATCCGTGAATAAAAAAGTAAAAAATTTGTACTCAAAAGATTCTGAAAAAAAATAAAACTAATAACATTAAAATGTTAAGTTTAAATCAAGTAGAAGATTTGGAGAAAAAATAATAGACATAATTGAAGAGGAACATTCTAAAATAAACCTACAAATTCCTTTTAGAACTGATTTTCGGGGCGAAATAAATAAAAATAATGACAGGGCAATTTATGGTAAACAATATCCATATGCCATATCGGTTCAGATTTCGTTAATAGCGAAATCAATAGAATGTTAAATGAAAATGTTATAAGGACCAGTAGAAGTCCTTACAATTCACCAGTCCTGGTGGTACCCAAAAAAGGTCAAAACAAAGACGCTAGCCCTAGACACAGACTCGTTATAGACGACAAAAAATTAAATGAGAACACAATACCGGATAGATACCCGATGCAAGACCCTTCTGTTATATTATCAAACTTAGGAAGGGCAAAATTTTTCTCCACAATTGACTTGGAATCAGGATTCCATTAAATTTTAATGAAAGACTCAGATATTGAAAAAACATCTTTTTCCATTAACAACGGAAAATTTGAATTTTTACGCATGCCTTTCAGATTAACAAATGCGCCCAGAATTTTCCATAGAGCAATGGATGATATTCTTAGAGAGCAAGTAGGAAAAACATGCCACGTCTACATGGACAATATTATAATTTTTTCAAACAAAATCGAGCAACATTTCTCGGACTTAACTCAAATAATAAGCATTTACAAAGAACATATATGAAAATTTCTCTTGAAAAATCTAAGTTCCTTAAAAACCTCGTTTCTTGGTTACATTGCTTCTTTAAATGTAATAAAAACAGATCCTGAAAAAATGTCCACAATTTCAAGATATTCGGTACCACAAAATTTTAGAGAATTTCGAAGTTTTCTAGGCCTAATTGGCTATTACCGAAAATTTGTCCGTAATTACAAAATATACCTCTTACAAAATATTTAGGAGGGAAAAATGGAAATGTTTCTAAAAAAATATCTACAAGAGTCTTAATACAGTTGGACGATTCAGCTATACAAGCTTTTAACGAACTAAAAGAGAATCTAGTAGCACAAGTTGAACTAGTTTAACCAGATTATAGACAAAAACAAGGAAGAACGCTATAGTCGAGTACCTCGACTATCAGATACCCGTTACTCAGCTTAAGGGACCAAAGGGAAATGGAGATATGCAAGCAGCAAAGCGAGATTTAAATACGCCACCTACCGGCGGTAGACTGATTTAAGCGTTCTGGGCGTTAGAGTGGGCGTGGCAAATTTGTTTTTGGATCAATCGATAGGTATTGACGAGATCAATACATTTCAGTTAAAATTTTTTATCTAGCTTAACAATTGTGGGCGCCACAGGCTTGGGCGGTTTGTGGGCGTTATAGTGGGCGTGGCATATTCGCGTGACAAAATTGCGCTGCGTACAAAGCTACAAAATCTAAATCTGAGATCCCGATTCTCTATCTTTGATAGTTTCCGAGATATCCACGTTCATACTTACGATTTTTTGAAGTTTGTGGGCGGTTTATGGGCGTTAGGGTGGGCCAGGCAAACTTTTTTTGTGTCAATCGATAGGTATTGATGAGAACATTACATTTCAGTTAAAATTTTTATTCTAGCATCAAAACTGTAGGAGCCACAGTTTTGGGCGGTTTGTGGGCGTTAGAGTGGGCGTGGCAGTCTACTGAAACAAACTTGCGCTGCGTAAGAAGCTCAGGAATCTGCATGCCTAATCTCAATAGCCTAGCTCTTATAGTTTCCGAGATCTCAGCGTTCATCCGGACAGACAGACAGACGGACAGACGGACAGACGGACAGACGGACAGACGGACATGGCTAGATCGACTCGGCTAGTGATCCTGATCAAGAATATATATACTTTATGGGGTCGGAAACGCTTCCTTCTGCCTGTTACATACTTTCCGACGAATCTAGTATACCCTTTTACTCTACGAGTAACGGGTATAAAAAGTTAAACATTCAAATTAAGGTAATGGAACTACTTCAACAGTTTCCCCAAGTAAAAGTAATTATGACCGATAGCGAACCGAGTTTTACCTCGGCGCAATTTAACTCATTTGCACAGAGGTGTGAAATTACTTTGCATTACGCAGACCCAAGACATAGTACTTCAAACGGACAAGTTGAAAGGGCACACTGGACATTAAAAGAAGAGTTTAATTTAACTAATTTAATTTAAATTAATTATTCCGAAATAGTTATTAGAGCCGCTTAAAAAATATAACCAGGGCATTCATTCCACAACAAACGAAAAACCTTTTGATATCCTTTATAATAAAATTGATCATGATAATATTCCCATTATTTTGGAAAATACACAAACAAGAATGTTAGAAACGCATAATGAGAACAGAAAAGAAAAAGATTATCATGTAGGACAAGTACTTTATGAAAAGAAACATGGGGAACGAAACAAACTTAAATCCAGATATAAAAAACATGTTGTAAAGGAAAATATGCCTAATAAAATAATAATCAACAATAGAAATAGGATTATTCATAAAGATAAAATTAAGTTCTAATATAAGCAATTTTTTATTTAAAAAAAAAAAAAAAAAATTTTCCAGTACTTATACCAAACCTAATACTTTTAACAAATTTCAATGGACTTAGAACTCATAAAATTAACTTTACTAGAAATAATGCCAAAAAGACAAATAAGAGGAATTAATGAAATAGGAACTTTATGGAAATGGATACCTGATCACGATGATTTCATAACGGTTCAGAACAAAATAGACAACTTATTTGAAAACAACAACAACCAATTTACAATAAATTCAAAATTATTTAATGAAGTAAAATATCTTACTGAAAATTTAAAAACTTAAGTTTTCAACGAGGAAACAATTAAACAAACATAGTTTGCGGTTGCTCACATTTGACTTACAAAATTTATTAGATACCATTATCTTAGCAAAAACAAAAATTTGTAATAAAAAAATTTTAAACGAGAAAGAAAATAAGGATATTTACAATCATGAAAAACAATCTGTAGTATTATCTGACCTAATGGACATATCAACTTTTAAAATTTTATATAATAATGATTTACTTGTAGTTTACATAAAATATCCCATGATTAACGGTAAATGTGACCTATACAAAACAAGAGCTATTGCACAATCCGATGGAAAACTATTAATAAATAATGACGTTGCCAATTGCAAAAACCAATATTACCTAGTGACTAATTTTAAGAATAAAATGTTTAACAACTATTGTAAATGAAGTTTTTAAACTAATTATTTTATAAAATTATTAAATGGCGAAAAAGCCAACTGCTCTAAAATAAGAGAAATTAATATGAAAACAGATATCTTACAGGATGGTGCCATTTTAATAACAGGAACAAATAAAGTAGACTACACTCAATTAAAAGGTTCATATTTAATTTTGTTCAATGACTCAATAATTATAAATAACAACACCTAGATTAACAGCGAAAACAAAATATTGAACTATATGGCTCAGCATAAATTCATAAATTATGACATTTCAGAATATATTGCTTCAAACAATTCGGAGCTAGCTCTTGACAATATAAACATTATCAATCCATTTATTAAGATTAATAATACCAAAATATCAATTTCCTTTATATTATTAATTTTGATCATTACATTTTTATACCCGTTACTCGTAGAGTAAAAGGGTATACTAGATTCGTCGGAAAGTATGTAACAGGCAGAAGGAAGCGTTTCCGACCCCATAAAGTATATATATTCTTGATCAGGATCACTAGCCGAGTCGATCTAGCCATGTCCGTCTGTCCGTCTGTCCGTCTGTCCGTCTGTCCGTCTGTCCGTCTGTCCGTCTGTCCGGATGAACGCTGAGATCTTGGAAACTATGAGAGCTAGGCTATTGAGATTTGGCGAGCAGATTCCTGAGCTTCTTACGCAGCGCAAGTTTGTTTCAGTAGAGTGCCACGCCCACTCTAACGCCCACAAACCGCCCAAAACTGTGGCTTCTACAGTTTTGATGCTAGAGTAAAAATTTAAACTGAAATGAATTGTTCTCATCAATACCTATCGATTGACCCAAAAAAAAGTTTGCCACGCCCACTTTAACGCCCACAAACCGCCTACAAACTTCAAAAAATCGTAAATATGAACGCGGATATCTCGGAAACTATCAAAGATAGAGTATTGGGATTTCAGATTTAGATTCCGTAGCCTTGTACGCAGCGCAAGTTTGTTATGCGAATATGCCACGCCCACTCTAACGCCCACAAACCGCCCAAGCCTGTGGCGCCCACAATTTTTATGCTAGATTAAAAATTTTAACTGAAATGTATTGGTCTCGTCAATGCCTATCGATTGATCCAAAAAAAAATTTGCCACGCCTACCCTAACGCCCACAATGCTTAAATCTGTCTTCCGCCGGTAGGTGGCGCATTTAAATCTCGCTTTGCTGCTTGCATATCTCCATTTCCCTTTGGTCCCTTTAGCTGAGTAACGGGTATCTGATAGTCGAGGTACTCGACTATAGCGTTCTTCCTTGTTAATATTTATACTTGTACTTTATATAAAATACAGAAATTTTATTTTTGTAACCAAAAAACAACGACCAGAACTAGAACACAATACAAACCAAGAAATAATTTTAAAAGAAGAAAATCTAAATCAAGAAGAAATTTTTAAAGAAGAAAATAAAAACCAAGAAGAAATTTTGAAAGAAAAAGATACAAACCAAGATCAATGTTTTTTTTTTCAAAACTAAGAGATCGTTTAAAAGAAATTCATAATAAATCGGGACGATCCATTTTAGAAGGGGGAGAGTTATTCAACCCGTGAAACCGGGTAACATATGGAATTAATAAACAATTTTCAAATTTCAATCTTAGCGATCTTTGCCAATGCCGTTGCATTTGCCTTTGTCTTTGCCCTTGCCTTTGGCTTTGGGGTCCGCTCTTGGTTTCCCAGCCAAGATAAACAAACCAAACTTAATGTAAACATTAGCTTCCGCTCGAAACCCAATCAATTGCGTTGCAAGTTCAAACTATTGCGATCCAAGCCCAAACAAGTTGCATCGGTCAGCATACTTGAATTTCACAATAGGATGCCATGATTTCATCCTAAGCTTTTATTCTAAACAAAGGAAAAGTTCTTGAAGCTCAAAGAAAAGCTTCTGGCCGAGGTTCTTTGGATAAGGTTTTAGAATTAAGCCGGCTGTCCATTTTGAATAGAGGTAGAGATCGGAAGTTCGGAATTCGAATGTAAGAAATAAAGTGTCTTGTATTAGTGAAATAATCGCCTTCCTGGATATAGAGGGAGCCTTCAATAACGTGCTTCCCACTGATATAACAGAATCTCTCACATAACTAGGGGTTGAGCCGCCAATGGTGAGGCTAATCCATAAATTGCTGATAAGCAGAATGGTCACAGCCACACTAGGGACCTCAACCCAGACTAGACTAGTGAACAGAGGCACCCCGCAAGGAGGTGTACTGTCACCCCTCTTGTGGAATATCGCAGTAAATAAACTACTGCGGATTCTGGAGGGAGGAGGTTGTAAGGTCGTGGCATACGCAGACGACGTAGCCATCATCTTTAATGGAAAATATCCACAAACACTTTGCGATCTTATGACCGCTAAACTTAAAATACTAACGGAATGGACGATAGCGAACGGACTCGGGGTAAATCCCTCGAAAACAGAACTTGTTCTATTTACAAATAGGTACAAAATTCCACAACTTAACCCACCCATTTTAAACAATTGTAATCTCTCTTTTAGCGATCAGGTACTTGGGGTTAGTACTAGATAAACGCCTCAAATGGGGCTTAAACAACCAAGAGAGAACCAAAAAAGCGACCATTGCACTTTACTCCTGTAAAAAAGCAATCGGGCTAAGATGGGGCATGTCCCCAAGAATAGTTAACTGGATATACAGAGCGGTAGTCAAGCTCTGTGGTGGACCGCCTTGCACAAAAAATGCTTACTGACTCCTCTAAACAAAGTACGGCGAATGGCGGCTTTGTGTATTAGTGGAGTCCTTCAAACCACCCCGAATGAAGCGCTGAATACGATCTTGAACCTCCCTAGCCTTGACTTAGCAGGCATGGAAAGGGCCAAATCGGCAGCTATTCGACTGAGGGACAAAGGGCAGTGGACCACTGTAGCGTCTTTCAGGCGGAGGTCCACGCTATAAAAGAAGCACTATCCTGTTTAGGGAACTTTAGCCTCCAGAGAGGACATATATAGTGACAGCCAAGCGGCTATTAAGTCGATCTACTCGTCAAACACCAACTCCCGTACAATAGCAGACTGTCGCAGATCTCTCCACGAGATAGCAAATCAGTTTACTATCAGCCTAATATGGGTTCCGGGTCACCGGGACATCGTAGGCAACTGCATAGCGGACGAATTAGCCAGGCAGGGCACCACCAAGCCTCTCCTACTAGGAGAGGAAAATGTCGGTATGCCCATGGCTACTTGGAAGCTAAACATAAAAAACTACTTCAACACACTAGCCAACACCCATTGGCAAAACGCACCACAGTGTCGCATCTCTCACCAGACATGGCCTGTGATAAACAAAAAAAAAAACCTCGGAGTTACTCAAACTCAGCCGCACAGAGTGTGGCATGTTGAATCGAGCTCTTACAGGCCACTGGCTTGTTGGCGCACATGCCGGCAGGCTAAAAGCCCCGCAAAATGATTTCTGCAGAAGTTGCAGGGATGAGGAAGAAGTAGAAACGGTAGAACACCTTCTCTGCTTCTGCCCAGCCCTATGCAGACTCAGACTGAAACACTTAAGAAGCCCCTTCATCGACGATCTTACCGAAATATCGGAGATAAATCTCAAAAGCATAAGTGCCTTTATTAAATCTTCCGGGTGAAAGACATGCTGATCAGCTTAACACAGGCTGAAACTACTAGAAACGGGACCCCAGAGAAGGAAAAAAACGAGATCATGCGGTATCACAATGGACCCATTGAGGTCTAAGTGTGTCGGACTATAGTCCGACAGCCGCCCTAACCTAACCTAACCTAACCTAGTGAAATAAAACAAGGAAGAACGCTATAGTCGAGTACCTCGACTATCAGATACCCGTTACTCAGCTAATGGGACCAAAGGGAAATGGAGATATGAATGTATGGCGAAGTATGTTTGCCATTAAAGTTTTATTTAGATTAAGAACTACAGAGCTTAATTATATTAACAAGACACGTGTGTCGCTCGCTGATTCTTGCTGAATAAATCGCCGAGTGTTGCCACACCATTCTTTTTAGTCATCTGGCAAGCTTCTGTTGGCGCTGCTGCCATATTAGGTTGCCACAGCACTCCCCCTCCAGTGAATGCGTCACGAGTCCTGGTTTGAAAATTTAACTCCATGATTTCTCTCATATGTCCTGGTCAGTCTAGGGGTAACTTCTTCTGAATCCAACTGGCGGTCGTCCTTTACTAAAAATGCTGGTTTGAGGCGATCAACTGATACTGCGGTCTCATGGCCATTGAGTCTGATAGTGAAAACACGATCGCGTCTGACAATCTCATGAGGACCAATGTAAGGGGCTTCCAGAGGCTGCTTTGCGGCGTCAGTGCGGAGAAATACATGCGTACATTTATCGATCCCTTTCAATACGAACATCTTCTGCTTGATATGATGTGCTGTTGATGTCGGTCGCACTTTTTGCATGTGCTCTCGAAAGATACTCAAAAAAGAGGTGGGGTCAACCGTATCGTCCAAGTCGGTAAAAAACTCATTTGGCAGTCGAATAGGTGTTTCGTATACCATTTCTGAGGCTGAAGATTTGATGTCCTCCTTGAAACAGGTACGAAGTCCAAGCAAAACTGTTGCACATCAAAGATGACTTAAAGGATCTGTGCCACCTCTCTATGAGTCCGTTTGACTGAGGATGGTAGGCCGTCGTGTGTATGTGTTTACTTCCAACCAGATAAGCAAGATGTTTGAAAACTGCTGACTCAAATTGTGTTCCTTGGTCTGTAGTTATCGTTTTTGGAGAACCAAATCGAGATATCCAGTGAGTCCAGAACGCCGTAGCTATTGTCTCAGCAGTAATATTTGAGAGAGGTACAGCTTCTGGCCATCGCGTAAATCTATCAATCATCGTCAGACAGTACCGATAGTTTTGTTGTAATGGCATAACTACAATGTCAAGGTGAACGTGGTCAAATCTACCATTTGGCACTTCGATCTTTTCTGGTGAGAGGTGGTTGTGTTTGTGGATCTTAGAGCGCTGACAAGGTAGACAAACTCTGCACCATTCGAGGAAATTTAAATTCATCGAGGGCCATACAAACTTTTGGCGCACTTGACGAACTGTTGACCGACCACTGGGATGAGACAAACCGTGAACGAACGAAAACACAGCATTGCGCAAAGATTTGGGTACATAAGGACGAACGCTTCCTGTAGAAACATCGCAGTAGAGTGAGATGTTGTCATCAAATCGAACCCCTTGAAGTTTTAAAGATGTGGTTCCTTTTAAAAGGTGTACCAGTTCAGGATCTGACGCTTGCTCCTCTTCAATTTGCGGTAATTTGATGACAGTCGGCATTGTTATAGAGCATAATCTTGAAAAAGGGTCTGCATTCTCCGATCCTTTCACATGCATAATAGTCGTGCAGAATTGAGAGATGTAAGCCAAATGTCGTAGCTGTCTCGGTGATGCTTTCTCTGGTCGCTGCTAAAATGCGTATACGAGCGGCTTGTGATCCGTTCTGATGACAAAAATGCGTCCGTCAACAAGATGCTTGCAATATTTAATGGATTCGAAGATAGCGAGCAGCTCTCGGTCGTACGTTGAGTAATTTTTCTCCGTGTTGCTCAGCTTCTTTGAGAAAAATCCTAGAGGTTGCCAATTTCCGTGTGTACGCTGCTCCAAAACTGCTCCAATTGCGAAATCGGAAGCATCGCAAACCAGCTGAAGTTCAGATTTTGGTGCGGGAAAAGTCAAGAGGGCTGCGTCTGCTATGCTTTGTTTGCAAGCTTCAAAAGCTGCATGGAGCTCTGATGTCCAATCAATTTTACGTTGATCATTTTTTTTAACATCCTTTAGCAACTCAGTGAGCGGTGCTTGTATGTGTGATGATCGAGCCAAACATCTGCGATAGTAATTTATAACGCCCAAGAAACGACCAAGTTGGCTTATGGTTTCAGGGCGTGCATAATTAAGAATGGCATCTATGCGTTCGGTGGGTGGTTTAATTCCAAATTCGTTGATCGTATAGCTGAGAAAGTTTACTTGAGATTGCGCAAGCTGGCATTTGGTCAGATTGATGCTTAGGCCATGTTTCTGAAGTACTTGCAAGACAGCCCGAAAATGTTCTTCGTGTTCAGCGATGGAATGCGACGTTATAAGTATGTCGTCTATGTCGCAATAAACGAAGTCCATGCCGCGAAAGATGTTGTCCATAAAGCGTTGAAATGTTTGAGTCGCGTTTTTTAACCCAAACGGCATGTATTGAAACTCAATGAGTCCAAAAGGAGTGCACACCGCTGTTTTTTGGATATCGTTTTCTGCCATGGGAATTTGGTAGTATGCTTTAACCAAATCGAGGGCTGAAAAAATCTTCTTTCCTTGCAGTTGCTCCGTGAAGTCGTGTATATGGCCGATTGGGTAGCGATCTGGTATGGTAATTGAATTTAGTTTTTGATAATCTCCACATGCCCGCCAGCCACCGTCTTTTTTGGTAACCATATGTAACGGGCTGGACCAAGGACTTTTTGACGGGCGACATATGCCTTGCTCCATCAAGAAGTTTATTTCTCTCTTGGCAGTGACAAGTTTTTCACCGGAGAGCCGTCGTGGTCTATCAGCAACAGGTATTCCATTTGTTTCAATATAGTGACGCACGTCGTGTTGCGTAGCTGCTTTTATCGGTGACTTTGTCACGTCGACAAATTCACTTAGGAGTTTTTGAAATTTTGACATAAACTACACTGTGTAAACTGATATGTGTTTCGCTTGTGCAAGACATGCTGGTGTCGATAGTCCAGTAACTGAGTCGATCAAGCGTTGGTTTTTAAGATCAATGAGCAATTGGAATTTGCTTAAAAAGTCTGCCCCAATAATAGCTGTGTGCACGTCAGCGATAATGAACGGCCATGTAAAGTTTCGGCGAAGATCCAAGTTCAGCTAAGTGACGTACTTTCCATAAGTATGAATGACTGTCTGGTTCGCTGCGTACAGTGTCAAATCGCTCAGAGTAGTTTTTTGTCTAACCAGAGTTCGTGGTATGACGGAAACCACAGATCCAGAATCAACGAGGAAGCGGATGTGAGATGTGCGATCGGTGACGTGTAGGCGCTGCTCCTGTGGAACAGCTGGCTGAACTGTGGGCTTGCTGGTTATATTCGTGCTGCCGCCGAACAGCGTGTCGGGCAACAGCTTTAGTTTAACGACGAGGAGCGGGAACATGGAGGGTGGCACTTTTGAGCGTTTTCCCCAAATCGATCGTGGTAGAAGCAAAGCTTCTCTTGAGGCCCAGATGCCTGTTGATTCGAATTTCGAGTTTGTACGTGGCCACGCGATGAACTGCGTGAGCGTCCTTGGAATTGGAGACGTTTGACATCCTTTTGCAATACGTCAAACTTCTGTGATAGCGAACGCAAGTTGTCGTTAATCTTTTTCCAGGGGTCTTCGGTGGAAGTTGCGCAAACAGGTGGGGCCACTGCAGTCGAGGTATTCTTGCTGATCGCAAAAGTGGCGTTGTGGTTTACCGCTTCGAGCATCTTATCTGCGATCTTAGCGAGCCTATCCAAGGCCGTCTCTTCCCAGACTGTAAGAGTGGGGTCCGGAGCTAGTCGTCGCATGTTGGCCAGGATCTCAGATGGTTTTAGACCAGATGTACCTCCACCCTGCAGAAGTCGGCGCAGTTTCGACTCTGGAGATTCCGCAAATTTTTGTAGTAAGCGATTTTTAATTGCTACGTACTTGTTTTCGTTGGGTGGTCGAATGACTAAGTCTTCCATTGCCAAAACTACATCCTCCTCCAGGTGAAGGGTCACAAGGTCGAACTTGTCGGTGTCGTCGATAATCTGGTGCAATCGAAATGACCGCTCCACTTGCGCAAACCATAGTTGAGGGTTGCTATGTGCGAATTTTGGCAAGTGGACAGTCGCACGTGTGTGTGTGCGAGTAGTCTCATCCCGGTTGCCAGGTGCATTTGTCCGAAGTGCCTCGAGTTGCTGCTGCAGATCTCGGACTTGAGCAGTTAAATCAGGATTTGAATCCGGCGTGATGAATAGAAAATCGGATCGATCGCTTTCTTCGTCGAAATTTAGCCGCCTACCCTTTATTTTTCGCAGATCGTATTGGCGTCTGTTCATTCAGTGCCCAAATTCTTAATTGTGAACGTGTGTGTCAATTTCGTGCAATAAGTAACTTTTACTATGATTTTACTTTCCGGGGTCACCACTATGGCGAAGTATGTTTGCCATTAAAGTTTTATTTAGATTAAGAACTAACAAGACACGTGTGTCGCTCGCTGATTCTTGCTGAATAAATCGCCGAGTGTTGCCACACCATACTTTTTAGTCATCTGGCAAGCTTCTGTTGGCGCTGCTGCCATATTAGGTTGCCACAAATGAGATTGAAATGCGCCACCTACCGGCGGTAGATAGATTTAAGCGTTATGGGCGTTAGAGTGGGCGTGGCAAATTTTTTGGATCAATCGATTGGTATTGACAAGACCAATACATTTCAGTTAAAATTTTTTATCTAGCATAAAAATTGTGGGCGCCACAGGTTTGGGCGGTTTGTGGGCGTTAGAGGCATATTCGCATAAAAAATTTGCGCTGCGTACAGGACTACGGAATCTAAACCTGAGTTCCCAAATTTCTATCTTTGATAGATTGACTTACGATTTTTGGAAGTTTGTGGGCGGCTTGTGGGCGTTAATCGATAGGTTTTGATGAAAACAACACATTTCAGTTAAAATTTTATTCTAGCATCAAAACTGCAGGAGCCACAGTTTTGGGCGGTTTGTGGGCGTTAGAATGGGCGTGGCGCATTGCTGAAATATACTTGCGCTGCGTGAGAAGCTCAGGAATCTGCATGACAAATCTCAATAGCCTAGCTCTCATAGTTTCCGAGATCTCAGCGTTCATCCGGACAGACAGACAGACGGACAGACGGACATGGCTAGATCGACTCGGCTAGTGATCCTGGTCAAGAATATATATACTGTATGGGGTCGGAAACGCATCCTTCTGCCTGTTAAATACTTTCCGACGAATCTAGTATACCCTTTTACTCTACGAGTAAGGGGTATAAAAACACCGAAGCTATAATTTGTTTCATATTATTTTCCCACCGATTTTACGATCGTTCCTATGGCAGCTATATGATATAGTCGTCCGATTTCGATTTGACGTGCAGATTCCTGAGCTTCTTACGCAGCGCAAGTTTGTTTCAGTAGAGTGCCACGCCCACTCTAACGCCCACAAACCGCCCAAAACTGTGGCTCCTACAGTTTTGATGCTAGAGTAAAAATTTAAACTGAAATGAATTGTTCTCATCAATACCTATCGATTGACAAAAAAAATGTTTGCTACGCCCACTTTAACGCCCACAAACTTCAAAAAATCGTAAGTATGAACGTCGATATCTCGGAAACGATCAAAGATAGAGAATCGAGATCTCAGACTTAGATTCCGTAGCCTTGTACGCAGCGCAATTTTGTTTTGCGAATATGCCACGCCCACTCTAACGCCCACAAACCGCGAAAGCCTGTGGCGCCCACAATTTTCATGCTAGATACAAAATTTTAACTGAAATGTATTGGTCTCGTCAATACCTATCGATTGATCCAAAAAAAAATTGGACACGCCTACTCTAACGCCCATAACGCTTAAATCTGTCTTCCGCCGGTAGGTGGCGCATTTAAATCTCGCTTTGCTGCTTGCATATCTCCATTTCCCTTTGGTCCCTTAATCTGAGTAACGGGTATCTGATAGTCGAGGTACTCGACTATAGCGTTCGCCCTTGTTTAACATATAACCTCCTACGCTTGGAAATAACATTTTTTAATTAATTCTGAATTTCGAATTAAATTTCATCAAAATGGGATGACTATATCATATAGCTGCCATAGGAACGATCGGAAAATTGGGGGAAAATAATATGAAACAAATTATAGCTTCGGTGTTTTTCAACATATAACCTCCTAAGCTTGAAAATAACATTTTTTAATTAGTTCTGAATTTCGAATTAAATTTTATTGAAATCGTACGACTATTTCATATAGCTGCCATAGGAACGATCGGAAAATTGGTGGAAAAATAATATGAAACAAATTATAGCTTCGGTGTTTTTCACCATATATCCTCCTACGCTTGGAAATAACATTTTTTAACAAGGAAGAACGCTATAGTCGAGTACCTCGACTATCAGATACCCGTTACTCAGCTTAAGGGACCAAAGGAAAATGGAGATATGGAAGCAGCAAAGCGAGATTGAAATGCGGCACCTACCGGCGGTAGACAGACTCAAGCGTTGTGGGCGTTAGAGTGGGTGTGGCAAAGTATTTTTTTGGAGCAATCGATAGGTATTGACGAGACCAATACATTTCAGTTAAAATTTTGTATCTAGCATGAAAATTGTGGGCGCCACAGGCTTTCGCGGTTTGTGGGCGTTAGAGTGGGCGTGGCATATTCGCGTAACAAACTTGCGCTGCGCTCAAGCCTACGGAATCTAAATCTGAAATCCCATTTCTCCATCTTTGATATTTTCCGAGATATCAGCGTTCATATTTACGATTTTTTGAAGTTTGTGGGCGGTTTGTGGGCGTACAAGTAGGCGTGGCAAACTTGTTTTTATGTCAATCGATAGGTGTTGATGAGAACAATTCATTACAGTTTAAATTTTTACTTTAGCATCAAAACTGTAGGAGGCACAGTTTTGGGCGGTTTGTGGGCGTTCGAGTGGGCGTGGCACTCTACTGAAACAAACTTGCGCTGCGTAAGAAGCTCAGGAATCTGCACGCCAAATCTCAATAGCCTAGCTCTCATAGTTTCTGAGATCTCAGCGTTCATCCGACAGACGGTCAGACGGACAGACGGACATGGCTAGATCGACTCGGCTAGTGATCCTGATCAAGAATATATATACTTTATGGGGTCGGAAAGCTTCCTTCTGCCTGTTACATACTTTCCGACGAATCTAGTATACCCTTTTACTCTACGAGTAACGGGTATAAATAGTTCTGAATTTCGAATTTAATTTTATCCAAATCGGACGACTATATCATATAGCTGCCATAGGAACGATCGGAAAATTGGTGGGAAAGTAATATGAAACAAATTATAGCTTCGGTGTTTTTTGACATATTATCTTATACTATTGGGAATATCATTTTTTGTGTTTTTAAATTTAATAATTATATCTGCAAGGGTATACAAGCTTCGGCTTGCCGAAGCTAACTTCCTTTCTTGTTTTTTTTAGTGGTGGTCCGAAGTCTGATTCCACTGCTATCAGGTCAATTGGTATAACTCCCGAAATTACCAGCGCCGCGTCATGGGAAACATTGCGGAACGCACAGTATACCCGCAGGGCACACAGTCTCTGCATGGAGTCGCAGTTTTGCATATAACTTGCATTTTTTGTGGCTTGAGCCCATATGGGAGCAGCGTACATCAGCGTCGACATGACAACGCTAACCAGCAATCTACGTCCTAGTTGCCTCGGTCCCCGAGTGTTCGCCATAATTCGGGAAATTGCGTTTGCGGTCCTACTTGCCTTGCCACTAGCGTACGCTAGATGTTCTTTGAAAGAAAGCCGGTGGTCGATCATGACACCCAAGTATTTTAGGCTTGGGCGAGATGTAATTGTGGCTTCTCCAATTCTTCGCTATTACTCTCTGTATATACACTGGTACATTTAGGTTGCTTAGTACATTTAGTGTGTTGTACCAGCTAGCGGAGTTGAATGCGTTTTTAACAGTCAACGTTGCCGCTATACAGTAATGCTTAATGCCGTACAACCACCTTTTCCCCTAAATGGCTTTGACTGCGATTTCGCACAGATTACCGACGGCGTCGATGGTAGATAGCCCCTTCCGAAAACCATACTGCATCTCTGAGAGGCCGTTGGGTTCCACAAGAGCACCTTCTAGCCGGGAGTGGACTATTCTTTCAAAAATTTTAGCTACCGTATCCAGCATGCAGAGTGGCCTATACGAAGAGGGCTCCTCCGCCGGCTTTTCCCCCTTTGGTATGAGTACCAGACGCTGTGTTTTCCAGCGACTAGGGAACACACCTTCTGTTAGGCATGCGTTATTCATGTCCAGATACTCTTTTGTATTTGCTTTTATGGCAATTTTAAGAACTTTATTCGGGATTCCATCTGGTCTCGGTGCCCGCAGCCGTTTTATGACGAATTTATATGCGAAGCCCCATGGGTTGGAGTCTATTTCTTCCCATACATTAATAGAACACCTGCGTTTGCTCCCTTTTATAGTTTTTTCCAGGGATCGTCTTCTTTCCCTGAAATATATTTGAAGTGCTTCAAATTCGGGCCTTCCTCTTGAGCGTTGGTATGCGCGTCTTGCCCTGTGGCAGTCTTTCCTGGCTTCCGCAATGGAGTGGTTCTACCAGTATGCAGGTATTCTTATTGATGGAATTTTCCCCACTCTCTGCATAGATGCATCACAGGCTACCTTGGTGTATTCTGCGTGGTTTGCGCTTTCTTCAGCTGAGGCGCTTGTGGAGAGGTCCTCAAACAACATCTGTACCATCTCCACGTCTAGCTTTTCTATTTTGTTTTCCCTTTTTTTTTTCCAGAGTTCAGCAGCACTAGGTCAAGTGCGGCGAAGCTCTCAAGTAGCGCCTTCCCCTCTCGTTGGTTCGGGGGGAGCCCCATTCCATAGCCCAGGCATTAAAGTCCCAGGCAATTACTGCAGGGCGATTTTCCAGGGCGTCTTCTGCAATCTCTTCGAGCGCAGATATTGCCTGGGCAAGACTAAGGCTTGGCGGCAGGTAGCAGCTATAGAAAGCTATACCATTCACATGGGCCCTAGCGAAGCAATTTCCGCTAATCTGACGCCTTGGATTTCCGCTGCTCCATATTGCCGATTTTTTGCTATAATTTGATACCCATTCTCCGGAATTTTTATACCCGTTACTCGTAGAGTAAAAGGGTATACTAGATTCGTCGGAAAGTATGTAACAGGCAGAAGGAAGCGTTTCCGACCCTATAAAGTATATATATTCTTGATCAGGATCACTAGCCGAGTCGATCTAGCCATGTCCGTCTGTCCGTCTGACCGTCTGTCGGATGAACGCTGAGATCTCAGAAACTATGAGAGCTAGGCTATTGAGATTTGGCGTGCAGATTCCTGAGCTTCTTACGCAGCGCAAGTTTGTTTCAGTAGAGTGCCACGCCCACTCGAACGCCCACAAACCGCCCAAAACTGTGCCTCCTACAGTTTTGATGCTAAAGTAAAAATTTAAACTGTAATGAATTGTTCTCATCAACACCTATCGATTGACATAAAAACAAGTTTGCCGCGCCCACTTGAACGCCCACAACCGCCCACAAACTTCAAAAAATCCTTAATATGAACGCGGATATCTCGGAAACTATCAAAGATAGAGTATTGGGATTTCAGATTTAGATTCCGTAGCCTTGTACGCAGCGCAAGTTTGTTATGCGAATATGCCACGCCCACTCTAACGCCCACAAACCGCCCAAACCTGTGGCGCCCACAATTTTCATGCTAGATAAAAAATTTTAACTGAAATGTATTGGTCTCGTTAATACCTATCGATTGATCAAAAAAAATGTAGCCACGCCCACTCTAACGCCCATAACGCTTAAATCTGTCTACCGCCGGTAGGTGGCGCATTTCAATCTCGCTTTGCTGCTTGCATAACGGGAGTAACGGGTATCTGATAGTCGAGGTACTCGACTATAGCGTTCTTCCCTGTTATTCCTGTATTGCTCGCTTATAAGTGCCATGTCTACGTTTCTCTCGATGACATTTTTCTCCAGCAACGATTGGGTAACATCGCAATGGTTTAGGATTATCTGAAGGAACTTCATTTACCCCTAAGCCCTTGCATGGCCCTCGCAATCTTTCTTCTTTTTGCGCTTGCATAGCATGCAGCAGGCCTTTGCCTTGCAGCCTCTGGCTTGGTGCTCCTTTTTCGCCACAGTTGTGGCAGCATTTTGGAATTCTTGTGTCGATTCCTGGCCGGTATTATTATTTCGTGCTCAGCACACCTAATCTCAGTTCCGACTTGTGTTAGAAAGTTCCATCCCAACACCAATGAATTCACTACCCCTCTACAACCCTCTATCAGCAGGCTCGTGCTCAGCTGTTCATCGATTCCGCCCCATCTTCCGTCTGCCAACCTAACTGGCCGTCGTAACCTCGTAATCTTCCCGAGGACAGCCAGGTTGTCCGCCAGTTCTTTGCTTATAAAGCTTGCTGTTGCCCCGGTGTCGATTGTGGCCTTGTACGTGCCTCCACCAATCGTCACCGCTGCGGACAACTGCTGCTCCTCCTCGATCAGCTTGCCCGTTAGCTTGGAGAGATAGCATCTTGCGACCACCGCTCGCCTCTCTGCGGCTGAGATCGCTGGGCATTCGACGCTCCTGACACCTACTCTCCCGCACACCCAGCAGAACAACGGGCGTTGGTGTCGACATCCCCGCGCCCAGTGTCCGTGACCGCCGCACTTTCGGCAGGCCTCCTGGGGGTCTGTGATGTGTGTCGTTTCACGAGGCTTTTGTGATGTACTTGGTGGTACTTGGTGGCTGTATCTGTTGCTGTTGGTGGTGCGCCTGTTGCCTGCTGACGTGGGACTCGGTGAGGTGGCGACCATTGGTCATTTTCCTGTGTATCCTGGGTCTCTGTCTCTTCGCATCTTCTGCATGTGACCTGCGTTGGTGATGCCGACTTGGTCTTTGAGAATTTGTTTTCCTGCGCGAACGCTCCCCGTTCCTTTTCGAGTTCTTCATACTCATCGGCTAATATTATTAGCGTGTCCTGGTCCGACACTTTGTACGCCCTTAGGAAGATCCTTAGACTTTGTGCAGTTTTCCTTGATGATCCTTACGGTCTCTTTCGCAGAATAATTAAGTGGCCTCACCATCGCCTGCATGTCGATCATGTAGTCTTTGAACGACTCGCTGAAGCCCTGCTTCCGTTGCCTGACCTGATCCGCCAGCCTGGTGAAGAAGTCTCTCGGCAGAAAGTATGTGTGTTGTTGGCGATGAACCACTTCAAAGCCCTTCCCTTAAGCAATTCCGGCACCGCTCGGGGAATCATGTCTAACTCCAAGCCATATGTGTTGGCGGACCAATCCACCTGCTCCAGGAACTCGAATGGTTTTTCCGCCCCGTCGAACGTGAATGACTATTCGCGGACCTGTATAGCGACCCTTGCATAGTGTGACTGACTGGGTCTCGAGATCAGCGCTGTTGTTTTCCTGTCTTGGCTTGACTCTCTCCTGTAGGCCTCTTTTTGTAAGTTGTCAACGCTCAGGCTTGCCACTAGGTTGTCCCCTTTGACGTTCGTTAGCGTGATGCTTGGGCCGGTTCTGTCGTGGTAGCTTCCAGCTCGGCCCAGATGTCGACGAGATGTGGGTTATTCTTCGTTTCTGAGTCATATTCGGATAATGCCTTTCACATGTCTTTTTATCTGCCGTCCAGGGCGACATCAAGCTTCTGTGCTACATTGGGAAAGTCCAACTTTTTAGGCGGTAGGTCCACTTCTTTCACATTCTGTTTAAGGTGCTGTCACTGCTGGGACAATCACGGCTTGGGCGCCAGATGTAACGAACTGATTTTTGTGGTCTGCTCGCTACGAGACTCGTGCGGCTAGCTCAGCAGTGTGTTGGTCCCACCAAATTTATATAAACGTGACCGCCCAGTAGCTCAGTGAGAAAGCACAGAATTCACGGGTTCGTAGTGGGCTTATTGCGGGTATAATATTTCAGAGGCTTGGAAGCTCGGCTGGCCTTGATATCGCCAATCGTGGCCTTTGGAATCTCCGACGGCTCCTGGTCGCCTCGGTGATTTCTCGCCTCGTTGACTCGGTGCTCCAGTCCTGCAGCTCCCTGAAGATTCTCGAAGCTCCCTGAAGACGCTCAGCTATGCTCGCCTCTGATGCGTTGACTCGACGACTGCTTATGACGTCTTGGACTCGCGAGGGGGTCAGCCACGCGGGCTTAGGGAGGCGTCACCGTTCTCAGGCTAGGGTCAACAGATGCTGCGCTCTCTAGGATCACTCACACCGCCGCCTGTCCCTTGCTCTGTCCCGGAAGGTCCCACTGGCCCGCGCGGACAGTCAAGGCCAAACGCCAGGAAACTGCCTCGCGCTTCACTTCGTCTCTACGCCTAGTGTAAACGAACGTTCCCCGATAGCCCCACCCATTTGCTTATTATCCGGAACGTTTCCGCGTGGCTCGATCTGTTTTGCGTGGGTGTCGTGATGTGAGGGCTGGCTTGCTGCTGACAATGTCCTCCGCACTGCTCCTGGCCGTGCTGGCTGCGCCGCGGACGTAGCGTGGCTTCTGGTACTCGGGGTTTCGGTCGATCCGGGACTTCACGAGTCGAAACCGACTCCACTCGAGACCGTACTGATCGACAGCTCTCCCTTCTGGCTTGTTATACTCAGGATTCTCCAGGCGTAACGCCGGGACTTAGTTGACAGGGACAAACAGATCGCCTTGACCTAGCTGTATGATGCCCTCTGGACCTCAGCTACCTGCGTCTCAATTCGGAGATTCCTGGTATCCCAATTCCGAACGTCTCGACGTAGCGATCTTGCTCCATGTAGGCTCCCACGGCGCTGCTTTTTGACGACTCGATTTGATGTGGCTCCCTTGTAGTTTACTATATTGACTGTCTGATCACATTGGTATCTTGGCTGATTTTGATGGTTATGTTTCTTTTGCGCACGGCCCGCTGAATCTGTCCACTCCGGTCCAAAGTCCGTGGCTCCTGTGTGACTCACTTGTCCTTAATGCACCTCTTCCAACCGAATTTCTGCCTAATGCTGCCGTCCCGCTGGTTCGCCTGTCTGCCGCTCTGCTGCCGAGATGCAGCACTTCTTCCCTTGGTCCAAGGTTCACAGCAGAGTCCAAAGTCCAGTGGAGTTCCGTTACACCCTTTTGCACACGACACTCTCACTCTGCCCGCCAAGTATCCACTCCCTCATTCTTCGCACCTTCGTCTCCAAACTCTCTCATTCTCCATCCTTGGTCTCCAAACTCTCTTATTCTCACAGCTCCTCGCCGGGCCGTTACTACGCGAGTTCGCCGCGTATCTGGTAGGCGGCCGGCCATCTGTTGTTGCTGCTACTGGGATTTGTGGGGAGTTATTCAACTCCTCACAGCATATACTGTCGAACCAAAATATTATGATACTTTAATATAGGCTTTCTGTTATGCCACATCTTAATTAATTGTTGTTACGTGCCAGCCACGAAACTTTGAATACTTTAATAAAACGCTTTGGCTTGCGATCGGCGAATATATATATTTATTAGGAATTGTTCTTCACAGGCTGCGTTGCCATGCGTTGCGTTTATTAAATTGTATTTCTGCTCACAGCAACGAATTAGCGACAATGACGAAATAATAGAAAAGGAGTTGAACAACAGAAAAATGAGCTGAAACTGGCGTACAGGGTGACTCAAGTGAAACGCATTTATATTAGGGCGTGTAACGTACGCTCTCCACAGAAAGATTCACATAGAGAAACAACGACGAATCTTTAGCCAGGGGGAGGGGTTCATGTGACTAACCAGACTCATACTGGTAAAGGCAGAAGAAAATGCAATTCGGCAATTCTCGGGTGTCGCGTGGCTAGAACAACGGCCACGATCGACCTACTGGTAACCATACTCTGGTAGCTGGCAAACCGCGGTACCCGTGATCCCCATGCTCCTGAAAATTGTTCAGCTGTAGAAGCCATCCGTTCAAAAGCGTAATGACCAATAACGTACTTCGGAGAAAGTAGTGGTGTAATATAAATGTGTTAATCGGGTCAACCAAAGCTTAAGTGAACTCATGCATAACCAAAGACCAATATCCTCAATTAATACAATTGGAGAACAAGTGAAAATCAACAACAAACATTGGAAGCATTCAAACATGCACTGAAATACATTTAAACCAACCGAATCGATAGACAAAGTGTGAATCATGATGAACAGCCGTTTAAGAAGTCGCATGCCTCTGGCATAATATATCTATATATTTTGTGTTTAAGTGGTATACTTAAGAACAGCCGTATTTTGGTGCACGTATATTTATATATATATATCCAATATAATATTTTCCAAAGCCCAGGATCCGGAGCGTCGAGATCTCATCGCCCAGCACTTAAAGAGGGGGTAAGTTTGTCGGAACACGGTTCTTTTCTTATAAACATACATATATAAATATCCGTGCAGTATCCTGCAGTTTTATAGACTACTATAAACTTTTCCAGCGGCGAGTATCAGCCTTGTTGTTGTATGTACAATTGCAAGGGCTCTCTGAGCGACGTTTTGTAGTCGTGAATAGTCAGCATTTGGCTGATGTGTGCACCTTCACAGGTGGTAAATTCGATACTCTCCGCTAACCAAAAATTGTCAATTAGTTTAATTTCCATATGATTTAGCCAACATTATGTTATTCATCCACGGCATTCGCCGATATAAATATTATCCAATAAATTTGTAATGTAAAAGGATATCAAAACATGATGTGCTAGAGCTGTATTAAGGGGGTGTGCTGTCGCGAGAAGTGGAGTAGGTCAAGAACAATGACATAACTTTTGACGGACAACCTTGACAATAGGGGATCCATTGGCACACGAATGTGTGAAGGGGAGGGAATATGGCTATTGCGATCAAGCGACAGCTAAGCTTGTGGGGCAGTGTGGACTGACGACTGACGAACTTTATGAACTAATATTATTTTCCAGGCACTTTTAATATTTATTCTCGTTATGTTGGAGAGGAGAGAGGCTTACCAAGATCCCACGACCCGAATACGACGTAGCTTATGCCGGCAAATGGTGCCAAAATATCGAACGCCTCTCCCTCGGCCCAAGTCCTTGTTAGGACTCGGGCACTAATATGCCCACGTAACAGAGTACAAGTTCGCCATTCGGTCTAGCTTAAAAAAGCCCCAAGTATTTCTTCGTCCCCAATTTTCTGATAGGTTGCTAAATGCTTACAATAGAAATATTTTAGGCTTGCATAAAGCAAACATGGATATTCAATTCATTCTAGATGCTTACGCCTGTTGTAGTTATATAATTAACTACATAAATAAATCCAACCGTGGCGTGTAGCAACTGCTTCGAGAAGCAATGACAGAAATAAGCCATGGAAGTGTTTCCGTCAAAAGAAAATTGCAGCATTTAGGGAGCAAGTTTATTAACGCTACAGAAATATCTGCCCAAGAAGCTGCATACAACATTTTAGGTTTACACTTGTCTGAGGCTAGTGAAGGGAATGTTTTTATTAACACTTGCCATCCAGATAAAAGGGTCCGGATAGTCCGATCTAACAGAGAATTAGAACAGCTTCCCGCAAACTCAACAGATATTTTAGAGCGAAATTTACTTGATCGATACGTGCAAAGACATGAACAACTAGAATCATTATGTTTTGCGGAATTTGCGGCTTGGTTCAAATTCTCCAAGCTAAATGCACGTTTAGAACAGTCAAACGAAGAATATGACGAACCAATCGACTTTGATGCAGATGAAGAAAATAACGTAGCTGCACAAAGTTACCAAATGCTGGATGGGACTGGTAGGGTAAAAAGACGTATTCATGACCTAATTCTTAGGTGGGTTCGCTTCAGTTTAAGCTCTTCTCCATCAGATTATTTTAGAGAGCACGTAATGCTCTTTTTCCCATGGAGAAGTGACAACGACAATGAAAGCACTTTTAGAAATAGTTTTGAAATTATTAAACGCAATAAAGAGCAGTATGATGTGTTTGACGACATGGAGTTAGAGAGAGTTCTTCAAGATCTGCAAAATGTGGATAGAGAAGAAAACGGCCCCCTTCCCGAAGGGCCAGCCTCTCAATACCTTGATGAAGAGTTCAGAGCTTTGGCAGTCCCCGCCGTCGGACGAAACGTAAATGTACTCCAAAATGAAAATGATTCAAATGGCGAAACTTCCTCTTATAAGACTTTCTCCGATAGTATCTGACGATAACCTTTGCTCGACCCGGTCTCTCAACTTTAAGCAACGCCAGTATTACGCCCACGTAATGTATAATGTTGCAGCCAAAAAAACATTTTATGAATATGTTGGTGGAGGGGCCGGAGTGGGAAAAAGCATATTGATTTCTACAATATTTCAGTCTATAACTTGGCGAGCAAATAAACTTCCTGGGGCAACAGATTCCGCAAAGGTTTTACTTTGTGCTCCTACTGGAAAAGCAGCTTTTGGGATTGGGGGACTAACGCTTCATTCAGTTTTCTCCCTTCCTGTTAATCAAACATCTGGTCCTTTAAGACCCGTAAGCAATGACACTTTAAATACAATGCATTGCAAGTTGATTGATATCCAATTAATTATTATAGATGAGATCTCGATGGTCGGATCAAAAATGCTTGGATACTTAGATCAAGGACTTTGTCAAATTTTTAGAAGCCAAGATGTAAGTTTTGGGGGCAAGTCTATAATAGTGTTTGGAGATCCGAAGCAGCTTAGCCCAGTTGGAGATCGTTGGATATTCGCAGAAAATACATCTAATCCCTATAATATTCTGGCAGGAGTTAACCTTTGGAATAACTTTAAGTTTTTCGAGCTAACGGAAATAATGCGGCAACGTGACGACCACGCTTTTGCTTTGGCTTTGAATAATATGTCTGAAGCTAACATGACAGATGCAGATATTGATACAGACATTGAGATATTTTCAGGACAAGAGTTCTTCCAGTAACCGATGTTCCTGACGATGCAATTCACTTATTCTGTTCTAATGCTGACGTTAACCATTACAACTTCCTAAAACTTGCCCAAATTAGAACTGAAGAATTTGTGTGAACTGCAGTAGATACAGTTAAGTCAGCTAACATGTCTGAAAGAAGTCGAGAATCAACTCTTAGGCATGCCCAAAACATGAATACCTCTAAAACTCAGTGTCTACCATATATTGTACACCTGAAGACTACTGCAAAATATATGGTTACCGTCAATATTGACACAAATGATGGACTTGTAAATGGGGCAACTGGTCAATTAATGCGAATTGACAACTGTATGGTTTACGGCTCATTATTAGTTACTGGACTGTGGATTAAGTTTACAGATGCTACTGTCGGTACTATAGCTAGGTCAAAAGTTCGAGGAAATGATCACCCAGACTGGACTCAAATTTATAAAACAGCCCGAGTATTCCAATGCGGAAATTCGGGACATTCTTCTATTGATCGAAAACAATTTCCAGTTGTTCCTGCTGAGGCTATTACCATCCATAAGAGCCAAGGAGCAACCTACAGCAAAGTCGCAGTGCATCTTAAAAGAGGCATTAAGCGGGCTTCGTTGTACGTAGGTGGCAGCAGAGCAACTAGCGCATCGGGCCTTTTCCTTTTAGGAGACTTTGTCCCTCCAACTAGATTTGGAGCTACAAATGTCCAAGTAGAACTTGAACGTTTAAGAGGAGAAAAGGCTTTGACTACGCATTATGAATTTTTGGTGAATGAAAATGAGGATATCTCTTTATATTACCACAACGTGGAATCTCTTCGCGCACATCGCGAAGATGTTGCCAACGACAACATTATTTGTTCCGCCAACTTTTTATGTTTTGTTGAAACCTGGACTCCTCCACAAGAAGAGTACACTTTAAGGGATTTCGACATTATAAGAAGAATAGATTGCAATCGTTTGAATGGTATTGGGAAGAACGGAATACTTATTTATGCTAAACAAAACATTTCGCAAAATGTGTTATTTCTGTTTGAGACAAAGAAGTCCACAAACACAATTGCAATTGCATTTAAATATCTTGACCCGTCATTTATAATTGTTTATAGGAGTCCCGGATTTCCTATTGCAAGATTTCGAAATGAAATTAAAGCTGATATGGAAAAAGTGCGTAGAATGGATAATACTTAAGTAGTAATATTAGATTTTAATATTTGCAGATCCACAGGGACTGATATTCTGGAGGAACACTTGAATGCCTATAACCTCTTTTCAATCAATGATTCTCCCACAACAAAACAAATAACACAAATTGATTGGATATTTTCAGATTATCGAATTCCACAAGCTCTTGCTCTAGCCACCCCGATGGAATTTTTTTAAAGTATAGCTTGTAGTATGTAATATAATTAAATATATAAATTGCAAAAATTGTAATAGGTTAGAAAAAATAATTAATTGTATATAGCATATTGTATATATGTATTTTTATGGTATTATTAATTTATTTATTTCTATCTATCAACGTAGTTTTCAAAATTGTATATATATATATAAATGATAATATTTTCCCCCTCGTGGATTGTGACCTTGACGTGGTGTGGGGGCTGAGTACGTGAAATTGTTTTAATATCACTGAAGCTAGCAACAATCCTTAAAATGTAACATAGTGTTATTAACATTATTTCTTATAACTGCAAGGATATTCAAACTTCGGCTTGCCGAAGTTATATTCCTTTCATGTTTTTTTTATATACTCGTGGACAATTATATCAGCAGGCCAAAAATTGAGGCAAAGAAGTTTAGAGAACAGCCCATCCGGAACAAGTATTTTAAATGAAGAGTAATCTCTTATCTGTTTAAACTTAAATTTGGTGATGTCAATACCGTTTTTATTGGGAAGGGAGAGGTTTGTGACAATATGATGCATCACGTCATTTACTGTTATTGCTGCATTCAACCTAGACTTAAAAATAAATTTCCTAGGTACCATGACAGTGAGTGGTACCGGAGAAGAGAGAGCAGGGCTATGGGTGTTTTTCCTAGGGATCATGAGTAGGTAGTTAATACGGGAGCTGGCTCACTAGGTAATAAATCATGTCAAAAAAGGGGGAGGGGGTGACCCTAATTAGTCACGCAGGTGTTCTAATGACCTAATTAGCATAATTAAGTCAAAAAGGGGGGTGTTGGTGACCCTAGTTAGATGAGCATGGTTGCACACAGGTCACTTAATGAGGTTAGGAAGTGGTGTGTAGGAGTGTGAGAGAGGGGTGTTTTGATATGTCTTGTTTTGTCTTGTCTTTTTCTCACGCTAAAGGTGCGTGTGTGATAGGGGTGTTTTGTCATGCGTAGGATTTTGTGGTTGTTTAGAGTGATCTTTACCCGAATAGGGTGTGTAGGAGTGCAATGGTTGCACACAGGTCACTATGTTGCTTCTAACTTGGGCTAGAACGCGTTATGCGTGGGCGTTTTGTTGATTCAATTAGGGTTGTAGGTGACACCTGGCTACGGACTTGTGGTCAAAAGGTGTTGGTTTGAGGGATATTAGACCGCATACTTTTGTGGTGTGAAACAAGCGTGAGTTCGGTAACCTCCCCCTCTTTGGCGAGCATTAGATGGGAAAGTGAGCGTAGGAGTGTAAGAGGGGTGTTGGTGATTGTTGGTTTCTAACAAAAACGTTGTTTTGTTATGCGTGGGCGTTTTGTTGATTCAATTAGGGTTGTAGGTGACACCTGGCTACGGTCTTGTGGTCAAAATGGTGACTGTGTGGTGGTTCCTAACAGAACAAAAACAAATGCGATCGTTTAATTAGTCAAATACGTTTTTCTTTAATCATATTTGAAAATTTTTTCTCACGCGCTTATAGAAAGAGAAAACGGTTACCTTCTAAGTTTTCAAAAATGTATGTGTTAAGGAGAAATGTGGAAAGTAGTTCAGTTTTAGAAAACTATTCGTTTTACAAGGGGTGTTTTGTCATGCGTATGAATTTGTAAAACTATATTTAGGCGGAGGAGGAGGAGGAAGGGAAGTTGTTTTGTTATGCGTGGGCGTTTTGTTGATTCAATTAGGGTTGAAAATGACACCTGGCTACGGTCTTGTGGTCAAAAATGTTGGTTTGAGGGATATTAGACCGCATACTTTTGTGGTGTTGGCTTGAGGGATATTAGACCGCATACTTTTGTGGTGTGAAACAAGCGTGAGTTCGATAACCTCTCCCTCTTTAGCGAGCATTAGATGGGAAAGTAAGCGTAGGAGTGTAAGAGGGATGTTGGTGGTGGTGGTGCTTGTGGTGGTGGTTCCTAACAGAATATACACAAAAACAAATGAGATCGTTTGTTTAGTCAAATACGTTTTTCTTTAATCATATTTGAAAATTTTTTCTCATGCGCTTATAGAAAGAGAAAACGGTTACCTTCTAAGTTTTCAAAAAATGTATGTGTTAAGGAGAAACGTGGAAAGTAGTTCAGTTTTAGAAAACTATTTGAGTTGAGCGAGCCATCTAGAATCGTCGTGTGAACCCTCCGGTCATTCAAAGCTTAAGTAAAGTTGTGTTAACTTACGTTCCATCCGAATTCGATTTGTGCGAGATTATCAAATTGATAAAAATTAAAATACTTTACCAAGTGTAAATTGTGTAAATTGTGAACTACCCAGATTTGTATTGTGTAAACTTATCAAATTGATAAAACGTAAAATACTTTACAGTTAAAGTAAAGTATAACAAAGTGAAAAGTACAAGTAACAATACAATACTTCCAAAAAAAGAAAAAAATCAAAACAAAAAAAATGAATAAGTATTGTGGAAAGTGCAACATTACCCTATCGGGTAACATTTAGTGGGCTCATCATCTGCGAACGGAGCAACACAAGAAGAATGTTGTTGAACCAGTGGATTCAAGGATAAAAAAATCAGTTCTGGATTCCAAGGAAGGATTGTTCACTACCTATATGAAAACACCAACAATGATGTAATTTATCCAACACAATTTATGGAGGAAGCAGGAGAAGCTTTTCTACCTCACTTGTATCCATTGTTGGAAAGTTATTCATCGGTGAAAATAAATTTTGAACTTTTTGGAGAGTACGGACTTTTGAAGGAAGAAAAGGAATGTATTGAAATAAAGTCATTTCAAAGTAAGATGACAATAATTAGTGCCTACTCCAATATTGAAAATGAATATAAGGAACACATGGAAAAAATTTTGGCGAGGATGGAAGAATTCCAAGAAAGGGATAGTGGATGGACTTTGCTTCATCTCACTCGATTGGAGATGAATATTAATCAATATTCACTTTTAAGAGGATCATCTTACATAAAACTACCCTCTTGTTTAGAAGCTAAAAAAGCAATTATAAATGTGAAAAACACAAATGATGAATATTGTTTTAAATGGAGCTTAATCGCAGCATTAAGTAATCTTAATAAGAATGCGAACAGATGCACAAGCTATGAAGTCAATATAAATGATGAAGTAGTTCAAGTCAATGGGATCACACTAAATTTCACTGGATTGCAATTTCCACTTAAGCCTGCGGATATATCGAAATTTATGGAAATAAATAAAGATATAAATATTACACTTTTCGGATTCGACGATGGAGTTATATTCGGACCTATATTTTACTCTCCTGAAGTGAGGAGAAATTATATAAATATGTTGATACTGGAGGAAGGATGTAAAGCACACTATACTTGGATTAAAAATCTCTCAAAGTAAGTTGATTTATCATTTTATCATTATTATATCTTGTTTTTGTTTTTGTTTTTAAATTTCATAATATTTATTAGCTTTCATACTTTAAAAAAAAAAATTTTTTTTTCTTGTGTTTATCTTTTTATACCCGTTACTCGTAGAGTAAAAGGGTATACTAGATTCGTCGGAAAGTATGAAACAGGCAGAAGGAAGCGTTTCCGACCCCATAAAGTATATATATTCTTGATCAGGATCACTAGCCGAGTCGATCTAGCCATGTCCGTCTGTCCGTCTGTCCGTCTGTCCGTCTGTCCGTCTGTCCGTCCGTCCGTCTGTCCGTCTGTCCGTATGAACGCTGAGATCTCTGAAACTATAAGAGCTACAATACTGGGATTAGGCATGCAGATTCCTGAGATTCCTGCGCAGTGCAAGTTTTTTTCAGAAGAGTGCCACGCCCACTCTAACGCCCACAAACCGCCCAAAACTGTGGCTCCTACAGTTTTGATGCTAGAATGAAAATAACTGAAAATAAAATAAATGAAAAAAACTTTGCCACGCCCACTTTAACGCCTACAAACCGCCCACAAACTTCAAAAAATCGTAAATATGAACTAGGATATCTCGGAAAATATTAAAGATAGAGAAACGGGATTTCAAATTTAGATTCCGTAGGCTTGAGCGCAGCGCAAATTTGTTACGCGAATATGCCACGCCCACTCTAACGCCCACAAACCGCCCAAACCTGTGGCGCCCACAATTTTCGTGCTAGATAAAAAATTTTAACTAAAATGTATTGGTCTCGTCAATACCTATCGATTGATTTAAAAAATTTTGCCACGCCCACTCTAACGCCCACAACGCTTAAATCTGTCTACCGCCGGTAGGTGGCGCATTTGCTGCTTGCATATCTCCATTTTCCTTTGGTCCCTTTAGCTGAGTAACGGGTATCGAGTACCTCGACTATAGCGTTTTTCCTTGTTTTTATATTATTTTTTTGTAATTGATTTTTTTAGCCATGTCCGTCTGTCTTAAAGCTATCGCGCTGAAACTTTTCCAAAAGTCTTCTTTCTTATATAGTTCTATCTTATAGCTCCCATAGGAATAATCGAAAAAAAATTTTTTATTATATCTTAGGTGTTTTTTTTAACATATAACCTTCTACGCTTGGAAATAACATTTTTTAACTAGTTCTGAATTTCGAATTTAAAATTTAAAAATAAAATGAAACAAATTATAGCATCGGTGTTTCTTGGCATATTATTATCTTATGCTATTGGGAATAACATTTTTTGTATTTTTAAGAATTTCGTATATAAATTTAATAAAAATCGGACGACTCTAACATATAGCTGTCAAAGAAACGGTCAGCGAAATAATGAAATAATTATTAAAAAAAAAAAATTTGCTTTGTTGATTTTGATCGTATTTTCCTTTACTCTGGGTATAGAATATTTTAACTTTTCATAATTACGAAATTAATTTTAGACAAAAAGGAGGACTATAATATTTTGCTGAATGGGGTGGTGTTAGGACACGAATAACATGGATACAGGTGTCCAAATTATAAGGTAGGATACCTAGGTATACCCGTTTTTCCTATTTTAGATTACAGAAATAACCTTAACAAGGTTGCCACGAAGCTAGATAACAGGTAATAATGCAGTTATTACGCAATCCTTAAATTAGGTAATCAACTTGGTTTACCTAATTTACCTACGAATTGTCCCTAAAATCAGGCAATGTCCGCCTCCGAAAGGGTTATATGAAGGTTAATAGCAGGTATGATTCAAACCTATATATTGACTCGTAATCCTAATCCCCGGATTGGTCTGTGAAAACCAGTTGCTGAGTGACAACGTATACATTGTTGTGTGTATCTTTTATATTCAATTAATATAAACACACCGAAAGTATAAGGTGAAAAGTAAATGAAAATCCACCAAAAAGTACAAGGTGAAATGTGAATATAATGCACATAAAAAGTAAAAGGTGAAAAGTGATTAAAAATCCACCAAAAGGTATAAGGTGAAAAGTGAAAAAAGTGTGTAACAAAATAATAAAGTATTATTATACTTTTTTCCTTTGCTAAGTATTTCTATAAAGTAAAACAGGATTCATAAATTTGTATCACATAAGTCTTGTAACGGCGCCTGAAAGCCTACTACATAGGGCCCGCTTAAACCAAAGCTTGACCTAGGGTGGCCACCTGTTTCAGCTATTCGATAGTTCGATATTTTTGAACAGCTGAGCCAGGGTGGTCTTGGAAAGTTCTAGTTTTGACACCTGTCGGTCGTCAGGGATAGAGAAACGGACGTGCCAGCAAGTCAAAATTTCAATTAAAAGGCTAAAAGCCTGAAATATATATTTTTTGAGTGGCATCCAGTATTTTTGAGTGGCATCCAGCATTCTAAGTAGTGCTTAGCAATCGGTGTGGCTGTCAGCTATAAAAGCTAGCCAGCGAAAAAAGATTTAAAGTAAGTGCAAGTGCATTTGTCTAGAAATTGGTGCGTGTTTAACCTCCAACGAAATTTCACTACAGGTATTTCTAAAATTCCGAGTGGAAACCCCAGTCAGTGCTGCCACAAGTTGCCGCCAAAGGCGCATCTTATTGATTCGGCCAATTTGCTGGAGGATTTACCGCCTCACAAAGGCAAAAATCAAAATCGCGGGGCACAATCGTCAGGTATGGTTTTTTGAGACCCGTATGTTGCCATATCTGGAATTGATTTTAAATGAACAATCGTTAGGTTAGCCCGCGAGGAATGATTTGGAGAAAATAGTGCCCTGAAGTAAACCCTTTTTATCGCCCAGGCATATCGTAACCGGAGAGCAGTTTTGTAGTGCGGACCAGATGGCAGTTTAATTTGACTACATAACCTTTTCCGATGCCCATCATGCCGCGCATCCGTATACCAGCCGAGTTTTAAGGGGGTGCGCGTATCCGTCTGGGAGATTCCCGAGTGGAATATCGCTGCCGCAGATTTAGGGATTTAAACCAGTTTACGTGTAACAGCGCCGCATGTGTGAACGGCCTTAATTTAGCGTGGCACACTGGCCAACCGGATTTTACCTTAATCAAGATAAAAACTCTGTCTCTTATTAAATCAGTCCTAACCCCGTTAATTAATGTGAAACCAAAATCAACGAAATCACAGATATGTAAAACCATAAAATCCATAAAATTTTCGTAAAGCCTCAAGTGGCAACGCCATGTTAAGCTATAGTTATATTCAGCAAATTATAAGGAAATAACAAGTCGATCGTGTTAAAAGAAATAATGCACGCCGAGGAGCTGTAAATTTAATTTAAGAAGAGCTAAGTTTTTTTTAGGTTTAAATGAGAAATTTGTTATTGTAAAGCATTCAAGGAAGTACGATGAATTCGGAACGGGCTACAAAGTTTTTTAAATCGTTCGCGCATTATTATATAAAATTCAATCGCCTATCTTTAACTCTTAAGATCTCTAATTGCCTGATAAATTTAAAGGAAGTCCCTTGAAGAAGTTTTTGGAGCAAAATTAATACAAGAAACCGAGAACTATTGAAAACTATTTTTTTAAGTTAAAATGTATATATATTAAACACACATTGTCATAAAATGAATATATCTTCCTTATCTTATTATGCCTTATTGTCTAAATACCCAAAGTTCTTATTATAAATATTAAATATGACTTGTATCGCTATCTACGGAAAATTAATTAGCTTTTCGAACAGAAATAAAACCATGGATCTTTAAGTAATATTGAACTGAACTAAGCTGATGATTTCTCGGTCGTAGGGTATCAAAGGGGTCACCGAAGCCATGCTTTAAGGTGGTGATCATAGGTTGGGAGGGCCATACGCGACCACAATACCATCCGTGGATTCGCATAGCTAACTTTCTCTGCGCTGAAGCGCACGCAAGCGCCAGGTCGAATTCCGAAGAGCGACGACGACAGCAGGTGCAAAATACTGCTGACCATGCTACTTGGAGATCGATCGGGGAAAATCAAGGACCTGAGCGCGCACGGGACGCTGCAGCGCGCGCAATGGTCAGGTCGGATTCCGAGGAGCGTCGACGAGAGCAGTCGCGAAACACTGCTGATCATGCTACCTGGAGATCGATCGGGGAAAATCGAGGACCCGAGCGCGCACGGGGCGCTGTAGCGCGCGCAATGGTCAGGTCGGATTCCGAGTAGCGACGACGAGAGCAGTCGCGAAACACTGCTGATCATGCTACCTGGAGATCGTTTGGAGAAAATCGAGGACCCGAGCGCGCACGGGACGCTGCAGCGCGCGCAATGGTCAGGTCGGATTCCGAGGAGCGACGACGAGAGCAGTCGCGAAACACTGCTGACCATGCTACCTGGAGATCGATCGAGGAAAATCGAGGACTCGAGCGCACACGGGACGCTGCAGCGCACGCAAGCGCCAGGTCGAATTCCGAAGAGCGACGACGACAGCAGGTGCAAAATACTGCAGACCATGCTACGTGGAGATCGATCGAGGAAAATCGAGGACCAGAGCGCGCACGGGACGCTGTAGCGCACCCAATAGTCAGGTCGGATTCCGAGGAGCGACGACGAGAGCAGTCGCGAAACACTGCTGATCATGCTACCTGGAGATCGATCGAGGAAAATAGAGGACTCGAGCGTTTACGGGACGCAGCAGCTCATAGCTCAACCCTATCACTAGGACACAGGAGAAAAAGACCAACACAGTGCATCATCGGAACACAAGACTTCAGCAAAGATTTCGGGAACAACAAATTCAGGAAATGGCTGACGAGCGACTTCTCACATACAGGTCGAGCTCACAAAATCGACAGGCGGAATCTTCCAGACAGTCACAGCGCAATATTGCTGCAAGAGCACAACTTTCAGAGGATGAACGAGAGGATTAACGGGAACGCCAGCGACGGAGGAGTCGAGCTACGGCAAGGGAACAATATCTTCGTAACATTAAGGACGGACCAACTAAGTTTTGTACGTGCTGTGGAGGAACCTGGTTTCCATCTCAGGTAAGTGGTTTGAACATACGTACTACTTCTTCTAAATACCCCAACTTTAGTCTAGACAATGTCTTTTATTTAAGTAGAACGTTTCCGAGTCCGTCCGGCAAATATCAATTTTGCAGTACATGTCGTGAAGGCGTTTCCATCCCTTTGTCTCTCTAATGGCTTCGACTTTCCAGAGATACCCGAATGTCTTAAAAACTTGACATGTCTTGAGGAGCGCCTTATTTCTCCTCGAATTCCTTTCATGCGCATTATATCCATTGGATATAGAAGGCAATGCGGAATAAGAGGCGCTGTAGTCAATGTTCCAATTTCAGTACCTGGTACTGTAAGCGTACTCCCGCGCACCTTTGATTCGACCCATGTAATCCAAGTTAATTTAAAAAGAAAGTTAGAATATTCCCATAATTTCATGACGGAAACTATTCGACCCGCTCGGGTTATTCAAGCTGTGCGATACTTGCTTAACACTGAGCTCTACAGAAAGCACAACATTTCCTTTGACAGTGATTGGCTCAATCAAATGGGAGCCGAAGAAGAGATACCTTTCATCGCAGATGAATCTGACCGAGAAGTCGTAGAAGAGCTTCTTCGTCAACATTCTCATTCTCAATCAAATGACGATTAAGAAGGTGATTTAAATCCCGGAGGTCATGAAACCCTATTAGAAAACGATGATATTGGACTTCAGCGTATTGCTATGGCTCCCGGAGAAGGCCGCATTCCAACAAATTTAACCCTTGACGACGACGCAGAAGAACTTTCCTTCCCAACTATTTCTTGCGGCGAAATATTTAAGGGGAATTCGACCTATGCAAAAAAAGCAAGATCGCAAATTCGCTTTTACGACCGTCGTTGCGCAGTAGTGCCCAAAGTCCTTTATATGTACAAATTTTATGAAATAAAACGAATTCAAAGTTCTATTTCCATTGCCCTACGAAAAAAATCAGGTGCAGTAACTGCTGCAAATGTGAGGGATAATTCATTTGTTGACAGTCTTGTACAACATGACGATGGATTTCACATTCTAAAAGGCCTCCGTTCAGCTCCAGCACACTGGGAGGCAGAAAAAAAGAAAGTTATAGCCATGATAGGACAATTTGGTTTGCCTACATTCTTCATAACCCTCTCTGCTGCTGAATCTAAATGGAACGAACTCTTAGTTATTCTATCTCTTTTATTGAATAGCATAGACATTACTGAGGAAGAGGCAGCAGCTCTTTCTAGCGCCGAAAAAGCTAGATTAATTCGATCTGACCCAGTAACGTGCTCCCTGTACTTAGACTACAGGTTCCGGCAATTAATGAAATTATTTAAAAGCTCCGAGATATTTGGTGAGTTAAGACTCGTCCATTATTATTGGAGGATCGACTTCCAGCACAGAGGATCGCCGCACTCTCATGGCATGTATTGGTTTTCTGGCCGAAGAGGTCACCCGCTTTATTGATCGTTTCATTACTACCAGCGGGGACGATCCTGAAATTCATGAAGTAATTCAATATCAGCGCCATAAGCACAGCGCTTCATGTTTAAAGCCTAGTACTCAGATCGGCTAAGAGTTTCACTAGTCGAAAAATCCGAAGTTTTCAAAGTTCACCCGCCATGCATGTGGCATGGTCTTACTGTCAAGCAGCTGGGCTTGTTGTCAAACGGAAAACAAATCAATTGGAGCAATTTAAAAAAGAAGAGTCTGCTGGTGCATAAATAAATTAAAATAAAAATAAATAAAATTTTTAACGAATGTTTTTATTTATGTAAATTAGAAGTTAAAGGCTTCCTTCTCGTCCCACGGATGCTCCGCCATCTTTCCCGCGCCATCTGTAGTCCAGCTCCGAGCTGGCCAATAATGGCTGGTGATAGCTCCTCCAGCTGATTTTCCAAAGCCCAGGATCCGGAGCGTCGAGGTCTCATCGCCCAGGATTTAAGGAGGGGGTAAGTTTGTCGGAACACGGTTCCTTTCTTATAAACATACATATATAAATATTCGTGCAGTATCCTACAGTTTTATAGACTACTATAAACTTTTACAGCGGCGAGTATCAGCCCTGTTGTTGTATGTACAATTGCAAGAGCTCTCTGAGCGACGTTTGTAGTCGTTAATAGTCAGCATTTTGCTGATGTGTGCACCTTCACAGGTAATAAATTCGATACTCTCCGCTAACCAAATAACTGTCAATTAATTTAAATTCCATATGAACAAGCCAACATTGTGTTATTCATCCGCGCACTCGCCGATATAAATATTATCCAATAAATTTATAATGTAAAAGAATATCAAAACATGAAATGCTAGAGCTTTATTAAGGGGGTGTGCTGTCGCGAGAAGTGGAGTAGGTCAAGAACAATGACATAACTTTTGACGGACAACCTTGACAATAGGGGATCCATTGGCACACGAATGTGTGAAGGGGAGGGAATATGGCTATTGCGATCAAGCGACAGCTAAGCTTGTGGGGCAGTGTGGACTGACGACTGACGAACTTTATGAACTAATATTATTTTTCAGGCACTTTTAATATTTGTTCTCGTTTTTTTTGGAGAGGAGAGAAGGTTACCAAGGTCTCACGACCCGAATACGACGTAGCTTATGCCGGCAAATGGTGCCTGAACATCGGACGCCTCTCCCTCGGCCCAAGTCCCTGTCAGGACTCGGGCACTAATATGCCCACGTAACAGGCAGTTAAATTTAAAATTTATTTTCTCTAGCAACATTCCCCTCACCGTAAAACGCTTAAGTCGTTTTGCCTAAAATATCAAGAACCGCTAGCTTAGAGATGGGGCGTTTAAGTGCACCAGTTGATGTCTGCACCTCCGCAATTCGAATTTGACCGTCTTTTGCCTTAAACGTTTGTGTAACAAGGCCCTTCTTCCAGCCTCCTTTTCATCACAGATAAATACTAGATCTCCGATTTAAATTGGCTTGGTTGGTGCAAGCCATTTGGTGCGCTTCGTTAAAGTAGGAAGGTACTCTCTAATCCAACGTCTCCAAAATACATCCTTTAACTGCTGAGCAATACGATACTGTTTTCGAAGGCAGTTTTTATCAATTTCTCCAGCAGTTTGTGTAGAGTTTACGGTTCTTAGTAGAATCTGATTTGGGGTGAGTGGCTTAGGATTAGAGGTCTAAGAGGTCTGCTGTTGATAATATTTTCGGCCTCTATCAGTAGACAACGTAGCGTTTCTACTCTTGGTGATTGCATCATTAAAGTTACTGCTAGGACAAGTTTTGTTGATTGAACCAATCTTTCCCAACATCCTCCTGAACTAGGATTAGCTGAACAGTTGAACTCCCAATTGATGTCCTTGGACGCCAGCGTTGCCTTTATATACTCCAAATCGAAGAGATCATTAGTTTTCTTCAAAACATTGTCGACACCAACAAAGCTTGTGCCCATATCAGAGCGAATAGTGTTAGGAACGCCTCGCTATTTACGAAACTTCTCATGATTGAAATACATGCATCAGATGAAAGGTCCTCGGCAAGTTCTAGGTGTATAGCTCTGACCGTTAATCATATAAACAAGGCGACCCAACGCTTTTCATGGCGACGCCCTGTTGTCACAAATAAGGGCCAAAATAGTCAAGGCCTGTGTAAGTAAACGGTCGATTATACAGCGTAACCCTATCCTCAGGCAATTGTCCCTTAAGCGTGGGCGTTGGCTTTACGTTTTTGTTTTTACAGTACTGACAGAACGATTTGGCGCGTTTGACTGCTGTACGTATACTGATCACCCACAACTTTCAACTTATTTCGTTTACTATTAGTTCGTCATTTTGATGGTGATATATTTTATGATAGTACAATATAATTAAGTCGGTAAGTGGATGCCCCTTTGGAAGTATTACTGGCTGCCGAGTACTTACAGCCAGTATAGATGCATTGCTTAGCCTGCCTTGCACGACCAACAAGCCATCTTCATTTCGATCAGGTGGCAACGAAAATATTGGGCTACATTTGGAAATCAAGTCATTTTGCCGAAGAGCGCTTATTTTTTCTCTCTCAGCATTGACCAATTCTTTGAAGAAAATTTCTCCTTTAACTTTCTTCCCGTTTTTTCGAATGTTTCCCATGAATCAGAGCATCCATCCCATTGTTCGCCTTAGGCGCATAAAGTTTGAAAAACGACCAGTGTCTATTGCTGGTTCTATTGCCATTGTCAGGACAATCTGGCGCTTTTCGTAAGAGTCATCTGGTAATGGGATCGTTTTATCGGTTGTTGGCCAGACGGATTGATGTTCTCTCAGGAATAATGGGCCTAGAGTTCATATAGCTTGCGGATCATACTCTTGACACTTGGTGGTTCGTGTCACTTTATCAGCTGGGTTTTAGAGAGTTGGATCCCAACGCCATTCGTTTTCCTTTGTTGCGTCCAGAATTTCTGCTTTCCGGTATGCCACAAACTGTTTATATTGCCTGTGGTCAGAAATGTCAGGGAGATTGAAATCACCCAAAACAATCAAAAGATCCCTTTCGGAAAGATGAGATAAAACAGTTTTTATTGCAGACAAATGTTGCTCATATATTGTTAAGTCGAATCCAGGTGGAATATAAGAACAAGTTACATAAATAGAAAAAGATTTCAAAGAAACTTTAACACCAACGAATTCTATTTCATTGGGATTAAGAAAGTATATTCTCTCCGACGTTAAAGTAGAGGTAACGGCAACCAGCACCCCACCCCCCTACGAGGAGAGCGATCAGTTCTATACTTATTGAAATTTTTGGACAGAACTTCAGAGTCTGATATCTCCGGTTTCAGCCAAGTCTCAGTAAAGGCCAGAATGTCTTCCGAAAAGGCAGAGGAGTCAGCATAAAGCTTAGGTAGCTTCATATTAAGTCCCCTATCATTTTGATAGGCCAAAAATGAACTGCTCAGTTTTTTGGCGCAGGTACTGTCGTGGAAGGCTTATTATTAGTTCTCCGTCTGTTTGGAACAAATTCTTTAATGACCAATTTATCATTAAGCCAAAAACTTTTAGAATTTAGAACATTAAATACTTCCGGAGGAGCAGATATTTTAAATGAGGATATTCTACGAACATATGGAAATTTAAACTCTTCCACTGTGATGTTTTAAGATGGGAATTCCTGTCGTATAAATTCCAAAACATCTGCAGACGTGGTTTCAGGTGTTAAACGAGACACAAATAATTGCTTCCTATATGGAACAACCGTGAGGTTCTTTTTTCCACCACCAGCAATCTGAACATCGTTCGTCTGATTATCGAGACTAGGGACTCCTATAGAGCTAACTTCACCTGTAGGCACAGAAAGCTGCGTAGGGTTTGAAACGTTAGGCTGACTAGCAGAAACAGGGACTCCTCCAGAGCTTTTGGTACCTATGGGTACTGCTGTCAGTGAAGCTTTAGGTCCCCCAGCCCCAGTGGATGCCGACATTGCTGCCGTTACCGATCGGGTAAAAATATTTGAAGCTAAGTTGGGATTTGGAACTGATGCCTTTACTTGAACAGATTTTGAAGGAGCGGTCTTGTTGCGTTTAGGTGACCCTACTGACATTTTTTTATTATCAAGGTCATTCTATTAACCGAATGCGTATGCGAATCGAAACGTTTTCACCACGTAAATTCACCAAATCACCGTTTTGATCAACTATACGTAAAGATAGTGTGCTTATTTCGCCATAGTTGATTGGTAAAAAAATTAGGTTATGTGGTGTCACTGTCATTTTATACCCAGGCGGAACATTAATGCCAAACTCATGTAATGTATGATTCGGTGTATTATCTACATATGAACCGCTGATTACATTATATTAATTTTTAATATATCCAGGTGGAATATAAGAACAAGTTACATAAATGGAAAAAGATTTCAAAGAAACTTTAACACCAACGAATTCTATTTCATTGGGACTAAGAAAGTATATCCTTTCCGATGTTGAAGTAGAGGTAACGGCAACCAGCACCGGCGCAGGTACTGTCGTGGAAGGCCAATTATTAGTTCTCCGTCTGTTTGGAACAAGTTCTTTAATGACCAATTCATCATTAAGCCAAAAACTTTTAGAATTTAGTACATTAAATACTTCCGGAGGATCAGATTTAAATGAAGATATCCTACGAACATATGGAAATTTAAACTCCTCCACTGTGATGTTTTGAGATGGGAATTCCTGTTGTATAAATTCCAAAACATCCACTGTCGTGGAAGGCCTATTATTAGTTCTCCGTCTGTTTGGAACAAATTCTTTAATGACCAATTCATCATTAAGCCAAAGACTTAGAATTTAGTACATTAAATACTTCCGGAGGAGCAGATATTTTAAATGAAGATATCCTACAAACATATGGAAATTTAAACTCCTCCACTGTGATGTTTTGAGATGGGAATTCCTGTTGTATAAATTCCAAAACATCTGCAGATGTGGTTTCAGGTGTTAAACGAGACACAAATAATTGCTTCCTATATGGAACAACCGAGAGGCTCTTTCTTCCACCACCAGCAATCTGAAAATCGTTCATCTGATTATCGAGACTAGGGACTCCTAACTAACTTCAATGGCAATATCATGACTTTCTAATATCAAGCTTCTCAATCTCGTTCCTAGTATTTCGGCTTGGAGCTCTAGCCTGGGCACCGACAGCAACTTCAGGGGAGCACATTTTGTTTTTCCTGCTACAAAGAAAGTTTCAATATTGTCGCCAGATATGATTCGCCAATAAGCCACTGCAGCAAATGCCTGCTCACTTGCGAGTATGTGAAGTTCCTTTGTTATACTTGAATCTAAGAACTTTGGAAAATAGCAACGAATAATTTGAAAATGCTTCACTGTATCCAATTGATTATATTATCGTCTATTAAGTCATTCCAGGTAATTCCTGTGCGCCAGATATCCTGCTTTAAAACTTTTCCAATTATCATAAAACCAGCCACCATACCAAACGGGTCGTACATTGTCATTATGTTGTTGTCTCTTATTTGGATCTTTTGTTCCTTGCTTTATTTCCTTATCAACTCTGTTCATTTTAATATCGAACAAAAATGCATCCTTTCCACTATCCTAAACAAGGGAGTAGTCGAGTACCTCGACTATCAGATACCCGTTACTCAGCTTAAGGGACCAAAGGGAAATGGAGATATGCAAGCAGCAAAGCGAGATTTAAATGCGCCACCTACCGGAGGTAGACATATTTAAGCGTTATGGGCGTTAGAGTGGGCGTGTCAAATTTTTTTTGTGTCAATCGATATTGACGAGACCAATACACTTCAGTTAAAATTTTGTGTCTAGCATAAAAATTGTGAGCGCCACAGATTTGGGCGGTTTGTGGGCGTTATAGTGGGCGTGGCATGTTCGCGTACCAAAATTGCGCTGTCTACAAAGATACGGAATCTAAATCTGAGATCCCGATTCTCTATCTTTGATAGTTTCCTAGATATCCACGTTCATTCTTACGATTTTTTGAAGTTTGTGGGCGTTAAAGTGGGCGTGGCAAACTTTTTTTTGGGTCAATCGATAGGTATTGATGAGAACAATGCATTTCAGTTAAAATTCTTATTCTAGCATCAAAACTGTAGGAGCCACAGTTTTGGGCGGTTTGTGGGCGTTAGAGTGGGCGTGGCACTCTGCTGAAACAAACTTGCTCTCAGGAATCTGCATGCCTAATCCCAGTATTGTAGCTCTTATAGTTTCCGAGATCTCAGCGTTCATACGGACAGACGGACAGACGGACATGGCTAGATCGACTCGGCTAGTGATTCTGATCAAGAATATATATACTTTATAGGGTCGGAAACGCTTCCTTCTGCCTGTTACATACTTTCCGACGAATCTAGTATACCCTTTTACTCTACGAGTAACGGGTATAAACATACCTAGGATTTTATGGACGGAACTGGAATCGAGATTTACTGATGAAGGAATTGCAATGTCTGGATAGCTGACTGAACCGTTTAGCATATTTTGGATATTCGATGAGTTTCATATAAAAACCTCTCAAATTGAAATTGGCTAACTTGTGGACGTTTTTTATTTCATTGCTTATCTCGTATGCATCCTTTTCATTGTCAAAGCTTGTTACAAAATCATCTAGATAATGATTTTCTTGTATGGCCTTGATAAGAGCTTCTATCCTGTTCGTGCCATTTAAAGCATTTTTTACATACTGCGCACAGCAAGGTGAACATGTTGATCCGAACATTAGTACTTGCATCTTATATACCTCAATATTGCCATCGGAGTCCCTCTATAGGAATCTGAAGGAGTCTTGATCTGATTCTTTGACCTTTACTTGCAATAACATTTCTCTGATGTCGGCGCATTCAGCTATCATGCCTTGTCGAAATTGGAACAGAATTTGAAGTAGTGAAGGGTATTCGTCTGGTCCCTTTAGCAATTGGCTGTTTAAAGAAAAACAAGCCTCATCTTGTTTGGTTTATTAATGTTATGCACACCAAAGTAAGGGAGATACCAGGTTCTTGGGCCGACCTTTTCTGCTTTTTCTTTTGTTAATTTTCTGGAATATCCTTTATATACAAAATCCATTATAGCCTTTTTGTATTCCTCCTGCTTGTCAGAATCGAAAATCTTTCGCTCAGTCGTGTGAAGTTGTTTTAGAGCCATATCAAAGCTATTAGGAAGGATTACATTATCATGACTCCACAAAAGAGCTGTCTCGTAACTCTGGTCAACGTGTAGTCTACTTTATTTAAATATTTTTCCAGCCCTGACAATATCATTTGATTCCAATGGATTATTTGGTAACTTAGTGAGCAAAAAATATAAATAAATAATATATTCCGTCATTAAATCATTTAAATCCTGTTCATTAGAATCGATCGAATAAGTATGAAAAACGGTGTTTGTACCATTATTAGGACTTTCTTGCTGAGGTTGTGTGGATCCATATGCTAGCCACCCTAGGGATGTCTGAACGGCTATTAAACTGTTTCCCAAATAAGCACTTCAAAACGTTTTGGTCAAATGGCAATTTCCAATCCAATCAAAATACTTGGCTTGGCATCTCCGTACCCTTTAATTGGCAGGCTCCTTAATTTGGTATATTTTTCATTAAGGGACTCAATATCAAGTGATTGTACAGGCAGTTCCAAAGACGGAACTGTGCTACCTGTGAAGGACAACCAATTTGTTGCACCTTCTATTGTTCGAACCTTAATCTGACATTTTATCGTTGAAATTTCTTTTTCTGATTTCCTATCCAGTTGAGGGTCATTTTTTGTGCGTCTCCAGTCACACCAAGCTTTTCTGTAAAACCTGCATATATTAATGTCTATAAAGGCAAATACTTGAAGAATCGATCTATTTGGTCCAGTAACCGCAATTGGCAGAACCTTAAGTAAAAGCATCGATGTGCTGTTCCTGACTGTGAGAATATTTGCTGGACTACATTCTTGTTGATCTTGAACTGTTTCTGTCGAACATTTTACAGCCACAAGCTTCTTATCCTGGTGTAGCATGTAATTGTGAAACGATTTACAGTTTTCGTCCTTAAAAATACATTATGCCCCTGTCGAAGACATCCAAAGCACACTTTAAGTTTCTTGACCATTAACACCCTATTATTTACGTCACTCTTTGAAAATTTTTCACGTTCTTCAAAAATGTGTTGGCCCTTGCATTCATAGCATTTAATTTTCCCTGTATCCTTTAACGATTCCTTGGTTATCTGCATCACCGTCTTTTGATGTGAGCCTTTCTTATGCCTGGAGTTTGGCTTACTTGATGCAGTTGTAAGAGAAGCTTGTGATATATCCGTTCCAATTTTATCTATACACGAACCAAAATGTCCTAGATCAGCATAGGGTTGGATACCTGATCCATATGTTGTCGCATAGGTAGCTTACTTATAAGGTCACTTAATAGGAAAGTGTTTTGCAAATGCTGCAATGCGTTAGCCGATTTAAGAAATATGATCAGCTTTGATACCTTTGCAGCAAATGATATAATTTTGTCCAGGTTGTTTTCTGAGATCTGCTGTATTTCAGATACCTTTTCCAACTGACTCCTAATAAGCAGTCCTGATTATCCATACATAAGCTGTGCTTCATTATATGGTCGACGTTAACTGGATTTATTAACATTGCTGCCACCTCTTCCCTGGCAACACCTTTTAAACTAAATTCGGAGTAAATTTTCCAAATCGGAGTACTTGTATGCGAGTGTTGTCTCAACAAACATACTTCTTAATATTGGCCAGTCTTCTGGCAGTCCATGGAAATTAGGCAGATCTATTATTCTTCCCTTCGAAAAATTCTGACTATAACCCATTTCAAAAGCGCCTCAACCCCGAGACTTATCAGATCCAAAAACCCACTCACCTTTTATAGCGTCATTTTGAAAATTGCGTTGTCGACCACCCTTTGTGGTGTCAAATGTATCGGTGGGATGAAATCGTCCTTGTGAAACCAGAATTCGGAGTATAGCTGCTACGAGTAGCAGCATCGGGACACAGTCCTCCGTGTGAGGACCCTAGACCATGAATGCCGCCCTGTGCGGCTCCAGAAGTCAGTGCGCTGCTATTGTATGAAGCAATTCCAGGATGCAATCCTCCATATGAGGAAGCTAGGCTATAGATGCCGCCCTGTGCGACATCCGAATGCGATGAACTGCTGGTTGAAGAAGCAATTCTAGGATGCAATCCTCCATATGAGGAAGCTAGGCCATAGATGCCGCCCTGTGCGACACCCGAATGCGATGAAGCTGCTCCATGATGTAGCCCTCCGTGTGAGGACACCAGGCCATGAATTACGCCCTGTGCGCCATTAGCAGGTCGTTCACTACCCTGTTTATCAGCTTCAGAAGCCAAAGATTTACTTTCTTCTTATAGTCATCAAACTCTTCGGTCATAGCATTAAATTTTTGCATAATTCGATCCGTCTGCAATTGCTGTTCCACCAACATCATTTCCATGAAATCCTGCATGTTCATTATTGGAATTTCATTGTCCCTTTCTATTACAGTATCATCCTCATTTTCACTTAGTGTATCCATGTGGTCCTCATCGGTGTTCGGATTCACACCTGGTCTTGGCGTCGAATTGTGGGCTTGATTCATTATTTTCATCAATTTTCTTTTCCCACGAGTCATACCCATTTAGGCGTCACGAAAGAGTGAAGAGTGCCAATATATGATCTCTTTTGCAGACTTTTGCAAAGTTAATTTCACAACTTTTTCCAAGATTTCAATATAATTAGCGACTTGAGCAACTTTAAAATTTAATAAAAATGTTACTTGCCAGCCACGAAACTTTGAATACTTTAATAAAACGCTTTGGTTTGCGATCGGCGACTATATATATTTATTAGAAATTGTTCTTCACAGGCTGCGTTGCGATGCGCTGCGTTTATTAAATTATTAAAATTTACTTTCTCCAGCAACATGTGGACTATTCGAAACCGTCAAATGGTAGCTAATTTTTTCGACACAAATCTTGCGCATTTCATTGGAAGATTTTAGGTATTCCCTTCTATTATCGATATACAGAATTACCGTTTTCAAGTTAAAGTCGAAAAATACATCTGAGTTATATGCTAAATATGTCACTCAGTAATGTGACAATAAAAACTACTTAATAGCTTATACTATCAACGGTTGGGGTTGTGATTGGACCACAGACGTCGAAATGTCACACCAAGCTTTTCTGTAAAACCTGCATCTATTAATGATGCAGAGGATTCTTCGTCTATAAAGGTAAATACTTGAAGAATCGATCTATTTGGTCCAGTAACCGCAATTGGCAGAACCTTAAGTAAAAGCATCGATGTGCTGTTCCTGACTGTGAGAATATTTGCTGGACTACATTCTTGTTGATCTTGAACTGTTTTTGTCGAACATTTTACAGCCACAAGCTTCTTATCCTGATGTAGCATGTAGTTGTGAAACGATTTACAGTTTTCGTCCTTAAAAATACATTATGCCCCTGTCAAAGACATCCAAAGCACACTTTAAGTTTCTTGACCATTAACACCCTATTATTTACGTCACTCTTTGAAAACTTTTCACGTTCTTCAAAAATGTGTTGGCCCTTGCATTCATAGCATTTAATTTTCCCTGTATCCTTTGACGATTCCTTGGTTATCTGCATCACCGTCTTTTGATTTGAGCCTTTCTCATGCCTGGAGTTTGGCTTACTTGATGCAGTTGTAAGAGAATCTTGTGATATATCCGTTCCAATTTTATCTATACACGAACCAAAATGTCCTAGATCAGCATAGGGTTGGATACCTGATGCATATGTTGTCGCATAGGTAGCTTACTTATAAGGTCACTTAATAGGACAGTGTTTTGCAAATGCTGCAATGCGTTAGCCGATTTAAGAAATATGATCAGTTTTGATACCTTTGCAGCAAATGATATAATTTTGTCCAGGTTGTTTTCTGAGATCTGCTGTATTTCAGATACCTTTTCCAACTGACTCCTAATAAGCAGTCCTGATTGTCCATACATAAGCTGTGCTTCAGTATATGGTCGACGTTAACTGGATTTATTAGCATTGCTGCCACCTCTTCCCTGGCAACACCTTTTAAACTAAATTCGGAGTAAATTTTCCAAATCGGAGTACTTGTATGCGAGTGTTGTCTCAACAAACATACTTCTAAATATTGGCCAGTCTTCTGGCAGTCCATGGAAATTAGGCAGATCTATTATTCTTCCCTTCGAAAAATTCTGACTATACCCCTTTCAAAAGCGCCTCAGCCCCGATTTAAATTTATTTCTAAAAATTTTCCTACACTTAAGCACTATTGAAATTTTTGGAGACGACAACTACATCACAATTATGCAAGCCCCTTCTTAAATTGGGTTCAGGCCCATTGTTCAGCGAATCTGTACCATGGCACCGCTATCCCATTGAACTGCGCTCCCAGTGAACCGCTCTCTCGCTCTCCCGATCTTTGGCTCTCTCGCTTTTTTCCCATTTCCCAGCGCATAGCTTACGTTGGTTTAAGTTAGTTATTGTGTAACTTATCTTTAGAATCTTCACAATTTACCTATATGTGTAAGGAATTGTTTGTAATTCCTCTTCACAAGAAGGTGAGCAAAGTGTAATCAAATAATTATAGAGGTATCTTTAAATTGTCAGCGATTCCAAAGCTTTTATAAAACATTATTACTCCCCATTTCCAGCACCTCTGTAGGTCAGTTAAATCTCCGTGTCAACACGGGTTTACAAAAGGTAGATCAACAACCGCTAACTCCAAAAGGTTACTTCATTTGTGATAAGGCGATTTAAAAACAAGGAAGATCGTTATAGTCGAGTACCTTGACTATCAGATACCCGTTAACCAGCTAAAGGGACCAAAGGGAAACGGAGATATGCAAGCAGCAAAGCGAGATTGAAATGCGCTACCTACCCGTAATCTCAATATATGATTATGTGGTCGGTCAACAGATTTAAGCGTTATGGGCGTTAGAGTGGGCGTGGCAAACTTTTTTTGGTCAATCGATAGGTATTGACGAGACTAATGCACTTCAGTTAAAAAATTTTTATTTAACATGAAAATTGTGGGCGTAAAAGTATTCGCGTTATAAACTTGCGCTGCGTACAAGGCTACGGAATCTAAATCTGAAATCCCAATTTTTTCCAATCCCAAAATCCCAATACTTTTTATTTTATATATAATAATTATGTATAAATTATAAATGATGATATGCGGCACACACGCTGAGTGAGGCATCATTGGATAGAATAACTCTGGTAGACGATCTTGGTGTTTTGTTGGACCCGAGGCTAAAGTTTACTGATTACATATCGTTAAGGTGAATAAAGCTAGGTGTGCTCTTGGCCATATTAAAATTCGGTTAGAGGAATTTGATGATGCTTATATTACTAAGACTTTATTTATTTCGCTTGTATGACCGATAATTAAGAATGGATCACCCGACGAATACGGAATTCATGTTGATCGTATCGAATCTGTACAGAAGAACTTTATGCTTGTTACTTTAAAACGCCTAAAGTGGGACGCAAACCTCCCTAGCAAACCGCAGAACGATGCTTGAAACAGTCATTACTTATAGCCTTATTTGAGGCGAAATTGATAGCCCCGAGTAGCTGTCGTTTTTCTCCGGTCCTGCCGGATACTGCTGACATAACTCTCACCACCAACGCTGCATGTGGGTATTATTGCCGTGCATTGCAACTGAGTTTGTTTATGAAGTTTAGAATTAGGGGAGTGCACTCCCGTTTTTGGTGCATAAACTCTAGTTTTTAAGATATTGACTTGAAACTTTTTTTCGTGTATTATTTAAACTTAAACAAAATTTTGGTTTTTGTTTTTTTTTTAATTTGTCCACCGCACAGTGGTTAAAAATAAATTTTAAAATAAGTAATTATTATAAATTATAATTTTAATCCTATTTGGTGTTACATTATAGAAAAAAACCGGTAACATATTTGGGATCCATTGTTACATTTAAAGAACACTGAAAAAAATTCGATTAAGTTCTTTTAATAACTCAACAATTTTAACTTACTCTTTTTATTTTTTCCTTGTTTTTTAGTTTTCAATATCGTCTGGTACCTCTTCCTCTAATTCTATTTCAAAAGTGTCACTTACATCATCGTTACAATTTTCTTCATCTGTGTCTTCTGTGCCTGGGGATATGATTGGCGAATCCAAAAGATCTACAACCTCTGCTGGCAGAGGCATCCGGTTGGTTTTTGTTGAGCAAAAACTAGATAATAGGGGATCAGACGAATCCATAGCTCTGTGAAAAACATCTGACATATTGTCAGCAGGCCTACATTTTAATTTCTCCTCAGCTATTTTCGAATAAGGGGGGTAAATATCGCAGCCATGTTGTTTACTAATTTGTTTTACATTTATGTATTGCTGTTTAGTAAATCCATTTTCCATAAAAAAAGCGAATGCCTTTTCAGAAGTTATTGGACTCGAAGCCAGCGATTCAGTTCTATCACTTTTTTTAATAATTTAATTTTCTGTTGATTTTCTGGCGGAAATGTTGGCAGCGTGTAGTAACAAAGGAGTTGAATTTTCATTTTCTACCGCAAGTTCAGATGCCAACTTTATTTTGAGTCGTTTACCAGCAGCTTCATATGACAATTTTGGACGACCACCTTTCTTCTGTGGGGATTCATTTCTATCAGAAAGTATAGTCATATTACCGGCTACCCACATACCGTGTTTTTGTCTAAATCGCTTTATGTTTCGGCAGCATCGAGGCAAATGTTTATTTATGTAATTTATAAAGTTAGTAATTTTAGTTGATATTGTTTTTATTATTGTTTCATTTTGATGATCGGCATTCAATTTGTCGAATTTGTAAGTCTCCAATGCTTCTCGCGAGCGTTTGTTGCTTTCCCAAACTGCAAGAAGAGCCCCGTGACCAAACACATATGTCTCTACATAAACGCAAGTTTAGCGAAAAGGAGCAAAAATGAGCAAAAACGGTTAGTTGTATGACAATAAGGACACTTTTGTAATCAATTTCTCGTTCTTACTCTTTTGCAAGTCTGTGCTATTAATAAGTTATACTCCACAAAACACAAACACAATTGTTAGTTCAAATCTATAAAGATACACATATAAAGCAGTTCACAGGTGGACAACAAGACACATAAAATCAAATGTTTAAGCTAATTTGCATTAATAAATACCTTTGCAAGGAATTTCCATTTTCATATTTATTAAATTTTTTTTTCACAGAAAACAACAAGCACGTAAAGTTTGCCAATTTTTCGCGCCAATTTAACGACATAGCAAAGCCTCTCGAACAGCTGACTTTGTTGGAGTGGCAACACTACAGAGTTGCCACCAAAAATTTTTGGAGGGCGGTTTTTTTGAAATGAAGATGTCTAGATTCGATTAGTATGGGCCATTCATAAAAATTAATTAAGAAAATAAATAGGTTTATGCACCAAAATCGGGTTTTTTACCCATAGTGGAGTGTAGGGTAAAGTGCAAACGATTTTTTCTTGCATGGCGCTTTCTTTCCAAAAATTGGTGTACCTTTACAGAGAGTAGTAAAATTGTTATCAGAAGTTTGTAACGCAGTGAAGGGGACGTTTCAGACCGTATAATGAGTATATATTCTTGACAGAATCACTAGGGGAGTCGTTGTAGCCATTTCCGTACGTACCGTTTGCTAGCTCAGTGAAAAAGCAAGCGATCATAAACATTCAAAACCGTCGTGCAAAAGCTATTGACATGAATCTTTTCCAATGTTATTTTATTTCAAAAACTCAGTTAGCTTCTGCTCTCTACGTTTTTTTATACCCTTTAGTAGAAGAGTAAAAGGGTATATTAGATTCATCAGAAATTCTGTAACAGGTAGGAGTAACAGTATCACTACCCGAGTCGATCTAACCAGGTCCGTCTGTTCATGAAATCTCAGAAACTAAAAAATACTAAAGAGCGAAAAAACGCGTTTAATATTGTGTCCTCTTTTTTTAAATATAAATTTGTATACCTTTTACTCGTAGATTAAAGGGACTTCGACACGTATTGCTCTTGTAAATGCCGATCTCGGAAAATATTAAGGATTAAGATTCCCTGGCTTCGTACGCTGTGCAAGATTGTTACGCGAATGTGTCACGCCCACTAAAACGCCCACTAGCCGCCCAAAACTTTGGCTCCTACAGTGCCAACATTTTTTTTATTTTTTTTGAGCCCACATTTGATATATAATAATCAAAAACTTACCTCGACAGATAAATGGAGTTAACTCGGAAACATTTTCCTGCAATCATTTTTCTAAACATTTGACGTGGATTATCAAAACAACAGTGCAACAATGCAAATTTTATTAAAAATATAAAAATATTATTTAATAATTTAAGCGATTGTAATCTTAGAAGGTTTAAGTTCAAATATTAATAACATTTCAATACATACTCTTTCTTTCGTTGCTTTTAAAACTTTGAAGAAACTCATCATCAGATCCACTTTCAGATATGTTGTCCGAATAGTTTGACTCGTAGCCTTCAAAATCATCTACAAAATATATACAATTTTATTTATAGTGCTTACAAAAAACATAATTCAAAATAATTCTTATTTAAATAAATTAATTTTTACATAGATTATATTTAAAGTAAATAATTAGTTCAATAAATATGTGCTTTATTCTTGTAAATAATTCTTTAACTAATTTTAGTCTTAGAATATATTATTTGTTTGTACAAAAAATTGTATTGCAAGATATTGTGCTTGTATATGAATAGAGCCAGGCCAACCACATACAATTATCACCGTTACTCAGAAATTATGATTATAAATTTTTACCAAATATAATAAATATGTAAGCCACTGGCACCCATTAACTTTCCTTACTATTTGTTAACGGAACAGGAATGGATTCATCCTCTGGATCTAAAGCTGCCATTAGCATTTTTGACACCTCTGTAATATCTGCTCTGATACAGGTATGCGGTATATGCTCTTATGTATATCCTTGTGGTGTCCCTTAAAGTTTGCAAGTCTATCTATTTGCATATCTTGAACATTTAACAGAGAGGTATACGTAGCTAAATGTTTTCTGAAAAAAAAGTACCTCTTAAAGTCATTGAACACCCAGCTCCACACCTTTCCGCAAACATTTTTAAAATTGGACACGCCCTTACATAAGGTTTTGCTAAGGGCTTACAATGGACAACGCGTAATATATAGATGTTTGTTTCTTTTACGCCATCCTTTTTTCTATACTTTAAAAAAGTATCTCTTGAATCAAAGAGTTTCAGGCATTTAAATCGAATTTATCTCTTAATGCGTGAAGAGCTTTTTCTGAGTTGCTTCTGACATTAGTTCGGGTTGAACGTTTGATTTTCGACTGATCCTATAAGCTTATTTGTTTATAAAAATCGGAATTTAAGTTTCCTATAAAACTAAAAAATCGTATACTGATTTTTTCTTATCGTCATTCTGTGTTATTTTGCTTTGTGACAGTAGTCTGTAGGCGCATTTTTTTATTAACGCGGTAAGGTTGGTCGCTACCGAAGACGTTTTAAAAAATTGAGTGGTTGGATCCCATTTGGCCACACAACGAATGCAGCATACAAGATCGTCTAAATGTTCCGGTGCCATGGCGTCTTTAAGCTCCCGAATGTCTTCAGAATTGGTTTTTAATTCCATAACCAATATGCTAAGCAACCTTATATTCGGTCGAATCATATCATATTGAATTTCGTTGTGGCGGAACCATTGTTCATTTGCATATAATATTATAAGCCCATCGTAAAGTAGGTTTCGTGAAATTTTTAAATACTTTTTCCCGTATAACAACGACAGCAGATTAATGAAGAAATCCAGTTTTTGCACCACCATTCTTAAGTAAATCACGAGTTTCTTTTTTGTGACAGGGCAGTTTTTTACATGGCTGCGCAAAGTGTTCTTTAGAAAAAACCCACAAAAGAATTTGCAGCAAACAAAATCAGTGGCCTAATTTTATAAGTTTTATGGTTTCTGTCGAGGAACATTAAAAAGGACTTTGTTGAACTTTTTATCTGTGTTAAACATGAAGTCGCCTTTTTTTCTGACTTCATTAATTAATTGTTTCCTAATTTTTATACGCTTGCCGAGGGTATATTGATTTCAGTCAGAAGTTTGCAACGCAGACGTTTCCGACCCCATAAAGTATATAAATTCTTGATCAGCATGACTAGACGAGTCGATCTAGCCATGTCCGTCTGTCCGTCATTCCGTACGTCTATCCGTCTGTCCGTCCGTTTCTACGCAAACTAGTCTCTCAGTTTTTAAGCTATCGGGCTGAAACTTTCCCAAACGTCTTATTTCTTTTGCAGGTAGTATATAAGTCGGAACCAGCCGGATCGGACCACTATATCTTATAGCTCCCATAGGAATAATCGGGAAAAAAAATTTTAAAAAATTATATCTATGGTGTTTTTTAACATATAACCTCCTACGCTTGTAAATAACATTTTTTAATTAGTTTTGAATTTCGAATTAAGTTTTATCAAAATCAGAAGACTATATCATATAGCTGCTATAGGAACGATCGGAAAATTGGTTGGAAAATAATATGAAACAAATTATAGCTTCGGTGTTTTTTAACATATAACCTCCTAAGCTTGGAAATAATATTTATACCCGTTACTCGTAGAGTAAAAGGGTATACTAGATTCGTCGGAAAGTATGTAACAGGCAGAAGGAAGCGTTTCCGACCCCATAAAGTATATATATTCTTGATCAGGATCACTAGCCGAGTCGATCTAGCCATGTCCGTCTGTCCGTCTGTCCGTATGAACGCTGAGATCTTGGAAACTATATAAGCTTTAATACTGGGATTAGGCATGCGGATTCCTGAGATTCCTGCGCAGCGCAAGTTTGTTGAGTGCCACGCCCACAAACCGTTCAAAACTGTGGCTCCTACAGTTTTTATGCTAGGATGAGAACTTTAACTGAAATGTATTGCTCGCATCAATACCTATCAATTGACTCAAAAAAAGTATGCCACGCCCACTTAAACGCCCACAAACTTCTAAAAATCGTAAGTATGAACGTGGATATCTCGAAAACTATCAAAGATAGCCTAGTACGCAGCGCAAGTTTGTTACACGAATATGCCACACCCACTCTAACGCCCACAAGCCGCCCAAACCTGTGGCGCCCACAATTGTTATGCTAGATAACAAATTTTAACTGAAATGTATTGGTCCCGTCAATAACTATCGATTGATCCAAAAAAAATTTGACACGACCACTCTAAAGCCCATAACGCTTAAATTTGTCTACCGCCGGTGGGTGGCGCATTTTAATCTCGCTTTGCTGCTTGCATATCTCCATTTCCCTTTGGTTCCTTTAGCTGAGAAACGGGTATCTGATAGTCGGAGTACTCGACTATAGCGTTCTTCCTTGTTATACCCGTTACTCGTAGAGTAAGAGGGTATACTAGATTGGAACAGGAAGACGAACAGGTCGAGAAGCACTTTCTCGCCACCCATAGTCGCGATGAAAACGGGAAGTATGTCGTGGAACTTCCATTCAACACGGAAAGTCCTGAATTTGGAGAAACTCTACATGGAGCTCTTATACGTCTCAAATCGGTGGAGCGACTACTACAACAAAACGAGCAGTTCTTTCTTCCCCACCACCCAGTACTAGGCCGAAAGCTGCTAGTGGTCTGTGATGGATCCTTTCGCGACGCCAATGGTAAGGCCTTAAATGACACTCTTTTCACAGAGCCCAGTATCCAATGCGATTTATTTGCTGTGTGCCTACGCTTTCGAATGTACAAGTTCGCATTCTCAGCGGACATCGTTAACTACCAGAAGATCGTTTGGAGAGAGGATCCATCCGATCCGATCAAGCATTTCCAATTGTGTACTGTAACATACGGAACGTCATGTGCACCATTCCTGGCGGTAAGAGTGCAGGAACAACTCACTGTGGATCATCAAGAGGAATACCCTAATGCTTCGAAAATCTTACTGGAGATGTGTCGATGGAGATTATGTCGATGATGTTTTTACTGGGTCAAACAATGAGGTTGAACTACGTCGAAACCGAGACGAGTGGATTCAACTAATGTCGTGCGCAAATCTTGAACTCGGGATATGGGTATCAGTTACCTCAATCATACAAACGGATGATACCGACGCACAACCGTCGCCAGTTAAGGTTCTCGAACTATTCTGGCATCCTGGAAAAGACATTCTAACGTACAACATAGGTCTAGCGGCAAATCCTGATTGCACAAAGAGACAAGTTTTGTCCAGGATATTTGATCCTCTCGGACTCTTGGCACCCATTGCAATCCAATTTATGATTATTTTCCAAAAACCCTAACTCTTAAACTTGGATTGGGATGACCCGCTCCCAACTAAACTAGCGGACAACTGGCTGAAGTGGAGAGCAGATCTAGACACTCTACAAAAATTCCAATTACCACGCTTCGTTGCCAACGACGCAGACAACATCGAGCTCCACGGATTTTCGGATGCCTCAACCAAGGCGTATGCTGCTGTGGTTTACAGCAGAGTTACAAATGACAACGGATCCATCTCGGTGTCCCTTGTGGCTGCGACGACAAGAGTGGCGCCACTGAAACAACAATCCTTGCCACGCCTGGAGCTTTGCGCAGCACTTCTTATAAGCCAACTCATTCGTTCGATCTCTTCTGGATTAGCCACAAGAACATAACTGTTTTTGCCTGGTCCGACTCATCAACTAGTTATCCTATGCACCAGCTCAACTAAAGACTTTTGTTGGAAACAGAACCTCGGAAATCCTGATCGCACGAGTTTCATCTTGGCTCAAGCTCGTTCACATTGTCGCCTATGTGAAGCGGTACATTCAACGCACACAAAATCCGTCCTGCGATAAGGTCTCAAGAGCTCTTACATTTGAAGAGATTAAGGCAGCAAGGATCATTTGTATAAAGCACTCGCAACGCTGTTTTCACGAGGACTGTCAATTGCTCCTTGTCAAGATACCCCTAAGAAACCAATCGCAGCTGGTAAAACTTGCACCAATGATAGACGAAAACGATTTGCTGAGGGTAGGCGGACGACTGCACCAATCGCAATTGTCGCGAAAGGCAAAACACCCAGTTTTGCTACCAAAAACGCGGTGCGTTGATCCTGGAACACGAGCACCGAGTAAATCTTCACCCTGGCGTTTCTTCCCTGTTTCTAATCGTTCGTCAGAGATTCTGGATAATTGGAGCACGTAATCCCATTCGCAGAATAACACACGGCTGTTTATTAGCTTTATTGGAGCTAAGCGATCCCTCGACGAAATGCAAGAACTGCTTTCATCACAACGACACAAGGACATCGTCACATTTACTCTGGCGGATGATGGAATACAGTGGGTACTCATTCCCCAAAGATCTCCTCATTGGAGAGGGAAATGGGAGTCGGCAGTTCGCTGTGTAAAACTGCATCTGCGCCGCGTCACCGGCAATTCAACGCTCACCTTCGAACAAATGCGCACCTTGCTACACATCGGATACCGAAAACAACTACTTTATTGGGCGAACGTTAACCACCGTGCCAGATCCTGACTTAAGCCACATCCCTGTGGGCCGATTAGGATATTGGCAAAGCATCCAGGCTATTCTTCAAGGATTCTGGAAGAAATGGCATCAGAAGTATCTGACTACTCTGCAACAACGTCCGAAATGGACCACCTCAACACCCAACCTTTCGATTGGTGATGTAGTTCTCGTTAAGGAGTCCAATACACCACCAGAATCTTGCCACATCGCACGGGTTATGGAAACCCATCCAGGCGGGACGAGATGTTCGTGAACGGCTGCAGTCTTTAATGAACTCTCATATTGAGGCGCATAATGCCATCATCTATATATACCTTTATATATAAAGGTATATATATACCTTTTTCGTTTCTGGCAACGCTGTTTCGACGGCGTCTTTTTGTAAAATTCTTATCAGTATCAAATAGGCTTCGCAACTGGCAAGAATAAAATAACATACATAACCAACATACTTGCACAATTTTTATACCCGTAACTGGTAGAGTAAAAGGGTATACTAGGTTCTTTGGAAAGTGTGTATAAGGCAACAGGAAGTGTTTTCGACCCCATAAAGTGTATATATTCTTGATCAGGATCTCTAGCCGAGTCGATATAGCCATGTCCGTCTGTCCATCCGTCCGGATAAACGCTGAGATCTCGGAAACTATAGGAGCTACAATACTGGGATTAAGCATGCAGATTCCATAGATTCCAGCGCAGCGCAAGTTTGTTTCAGCAGGGTGCCACGCACGCTCTAACGCCCACAAACCGCCCAAAACTGTGGCGCCCACAATTTTTATGCTAGATAAAAAATTTTAACTGAAGTGTATTGGTCAAGTCAATACCTATCGATTGATCCAAAAAAGTATGAAGTAATCTTAAGGGGCGACCAAGAGAAACAGATAGTTGGCGAAGTTTTCCTCAATTTTTATTAAAACAAGGACGAACGCTATAGTCAAGTTCCTCGACTATCAGATACCCGTTACTCAGCTAAAGGTACCAAGGGGAAATGGAGATATGCAAGCAGCAAAGCGAGATTGAAGAGCGCCACCTACCGACGGTAGGCAGATTTAAGCGTTATGGGAGTTAGAGTGGCCGTGGCATATTCGCGTAACAAACTTGCGCTGCGGACAAGGCTACGGAATCTAAGTCTGAAATCCCAATTCTCTATCTTCCATTGTTCCCGAGATATCTGCGTTCATATCTACGATGTTTTGAAGTTCCTGGGCGGTTTGTGGGCGTTAAAGTGGGCGTGGCAAACTTTTTTTAGGTTAATCGATAGGTATTGATGAGATTAATACATTTCAGTTCAAATTTATATTCGAGCATCAAAACTGTATGAACCACAATTTTGGGGGGTTTGTGTGCGTGGCACCCTGCTGAAACAAACTTGCGCTGCGCAAGAAGCTTAGGAATCTACCTGCCAAATCCCTATAGCCTAGCTCTTATAGTTTCCGAGATCTCAGCGTTCATACGGACAGACGGATAGACGGACATGGCTAGATCGACTCGGCTAGTGATGCTGATCAGAATATTCATACTTCTTGGAGTCGGAAACGCTTGCTTCTGCCTGTTACATACTTTCCGACAAATCTATTATACCCTTTTACTCTACGTGTAACGGGTATAACAAGAGTAGTATGGAAACGCGTATTCTGGGACAATTAGCATATTAATGGCCCCCGCCCCCCTCCCCCAACTCATTAACGTATGCGGGTTCTGGGACAATTAGCATAATCCAATAAATTAACTAATTTTAATGGACTTTGAACTCATAAAAATGTCACGATCATGTCTATAAAGAGTATACTTTATTGCCCCTCATCGCCCCCACATCACCATGTGACAATATTGATCCCCCCATTATGTGCAATTAATAGTCAGGTGAGAAAGGTGACAATATTGATCATGTATCCTTCCCCTCATTATGAAAGGTCGCACAACCATAGTATCCAAAGGTTGTTATCTTACAGGAACATATCCGATCATGTTGGGGAAAGGTGTGATCGCGTACCCTTTTGCCTCATTATCACAGGTGTTGCTGTGCACGTGTGAAAGGTCGCACACCCAAAGTATTCAAAGATGGTTATCTTAGAGGAACATGTCCGATCATGTTGGGGTATAATGTTTCCTATGATTGTAAAACTAATTTAGAAATCAAAAGAACCTCAATAAAATAAATCTCACAAGTTAATGATTCTCAGATGTGAAATATGTTCAAACACACATTTTTGTTTCCGCCCCAGAACGTTTAACTGGTAAATTCTCTAAGATTCTCTCCTTTCCATAAATGGGTCTTAAACATGTCATAAAACGGATTCAAGCAAGAGCTACCCGAACCTGCGCACCTGTCCATTACCTGACCGCAATAAAAGGGGCACATGCACAAGCCTGAAGGCGCACGCTTATTGACAAGATCATGGGCCTCACGCCAACGACCTCACGGCTGACTGCTAGCTCTAATACGTTCCCATAATAGGGGTTGAAATCACGACCGCGCAACAACTCGCAAGTAGCCGACATATATCAGCCAAGGAAATATTTTCCATTCTCCGTACCTGTAATTTTAACTCGAAATAAAAAATTAGAAGTTTATTTTGTAGCATAATAATACATTTATTCATTTATTTTGGTATTGCGAACATGTTTTTTACGTTATTTAATCTTTTTCATTCTTTTTTCTAGATTATAGTATATATTCATAATGTTGAGTGCTTCCTTTTTGTAATCCGAAATTCGATGGCATACACAAGTATCAACTCCCTCGGTGGCTGCATCATTGCTCCACACGCAGGTGTCCATATGATTTCCATGAATAGATGTTTTCATATTACCTCGTTCACATTCAAAGAATTTTGATTGTATGAACTGGAGCCGTACAAATTAAATTTGTCGTTAGTAGATGAATTAAAAAAATTTATTTTTTATTTTTAAAACTCGGGTGATAAACCTTTATTCTTAAACACAATTAATACAAGACACTTTTTAAAATCTGTGAACCGATCGCGGTCTCGGATAAAATAGGACTGACTCTTAATTCTAAAAAATTATCCAATGAACCTCGGCCAGAAGCTTTCCTTTTCTTAAGCTTCCAGAACTTTAATTTTTGTTTAAAATAAAAGCTTATGCTGAAACTGTCGCATCTTGTTGTGAAATGAAATTATGCTGACCGATGCAATTTGATTGAAAATCGGAACGCAATATGTTCTGAACTTAGAACGCAATACTGTGGGCTTTGAACGGAAAAGTTTGGGCTTCGAACGGAAGCTTGTGTTTACTTTACGATTGGTTTATTTATCTTAGCAGGACGGTCAAGCGCGGCCCTCGAAGTGAATGGCAAAGGCAAAGGCAGAATCTTAAACAAAGGCAAAGGCAATGTCGCTGAAGGCAAGGGTAACATAGCTGAGATTGAATTCAAAAATTTGTTTATAAATTCCATAAGTGGAACTGTTTCATGGGTTGGATAACTCTCCCCCTTCTAAAATGGATCGTCCCGATTCAATATGAAATTCATTTAATTGATCTCTTAATTCTGTTAAAAAATTTTCTTGGTTAATAGGTTTTTCTGGTTCTGGCCGTTGTTTTTTGGTTACAAATAGTATGACATTTTTGTATTTTATAATAAGTAATAAAATCAAATATATAATGATTAAAATTAATAATATAAAGGTAAGTGATATTTTGGTATTATTAATTTTAATGAAAGGATTTAAAATGTTTATATTATCTAAAGAAAGTTCTGAGTTATTTGATAATATGTAATCGGATATTTCATAATTTTTGAAGTGGTTCGTAGTTAAGTAGTTAAGAATTTTGTTTTCCAAATTGGTATAAGAAATATTATTAATTTCGGTTGTACCATTAAATGTTATTAAAAATGAACCGTTTAAATGAGAGTTGTTCACAATATTGTTACCATTTATAAGAATGGCACCATCTTGTATGATGTCTATTTTTTTATTTTTCTCTCTTATTTTTTTACAAGTGGATTTCTCGCCATTTAATAAGCGGGTAAAACAAGTTTTTTCATTATTTAAAGTGCAATAATTATTAAAAAGTTCGTTCTTAAAGTTAGACATTTCATAAAACATATTTGCGCATTTTGCGACTTGATTGCTTAATACTAGTTTCCCATCGATTTGAGAAATCGCTCTAGCGTAATATATTTCGCATCTGTTTTTTATTATTGGGTATTTTATATAAATTATTACAAGTTCTTTATGCAGTGCGATTTTAAAAACAGAGATGTCCATTAAGTCAGCGATAATTACTGGTTTTTGTTCATGTTTTAATATTTCCATGATGTCATCATTATTTAATATTTTGGTATTAAAAACGTCAATTTTTGCTAGTGTGATTGTGTCAATTAAATTTTGCAGATCAAATGTTAATAATCGTAAGCGATGTTTTCGCAGTGGTAAATCTTGATCAATAAAAACATTTTTAAAATCATCAGAAAGAGATTCTATTTCTTTAAACAGTTTGGAATTGATAATAAATTGCTTATTATTATTTTCAATTAATTCATCGATTTTATTCTGTATTTTAATAAAATCATCATGATCCGGAGTTCCAGCTAACCATTTCCACACAGTGCCTATTTCATTTATCCCCCTTTTTGACCTAGTTGATATTAGTTGTGACAAAATTAATTCGATTACTTCTATGTCATATTTAATTTCCCATTGTGACCTTTTATTAGTATCCCTTTTTATATTATCTGATTCCAATTTTATTATTTCTTTATAAAAACTTAAGTTAGTTACGTGGAATAATTCTGCGTATGAATCGTACGTCAATACGTCTTTATTGTCCTTGAATAAAAGATATTCGTGACTTGTATAGTCTATTATTTCTGATTTTGTTAATAAAATAAGGTGTAGTATGAGCACCTGATAAAACATTTTCTGGAAAAGGAAAAAAAGTAATATATATAAATTTTTAGAATTTTATATTATCTTTGTGAATAATTCTATTCCTATTGTTGATTATTATTTTGTTAGGTAAATTTTCTTTAACTACTTGTTTTTTATATCTAGTTTTAAGTTTATTTCTTTCCCCGTGTTTCTTTTCATAAACTACCTGTCCTACATGATATACTTTTTCTTTTCTGTTTTCATTATGTGATTCTAACATTTTCTCTTGTGTATTTTTTAAAATTTGAGGAATGTTATCGTGCTCTATTTTATTATATAGTACGTCAAATGGTTTTTGGTTCGTAGTAGAATGAATGCTCTGATTATATTCTTGAGCGGCTCTTATTACTATTTCGGAATAGTCGGTTAGATTAAATTCTTCTTTAATGCATCGAGCTAATTCTGTTAGTGTAGAATGTGCCCTTTCAACTTGTCCGTTTGAGGTACTGTGCCTCGGGTCTGCGTAATGTAAAGTTAAACCGCACCTTTGTGCAAAAGATTTAAATTGGGCCGAGGTAAAGCTTGGTTCATTGTCGGTCATTATTATTTTGGCTTGTGGAAATTGTTGAAGAAGTTCCATTACTTTGTTTTCGATATTTAATTTATTTTGGATTTCTTTTACTACTAAAAATTTTGAGTAAGCGTCAATACAAGTTATGAAAGTAAGACTTTGCGCGTAATATATGTCGATGTGTAAATTTTCGCCTTCTTTACTCGGGATTGGGGCTTCTCCAATTGGAATTTTAGTTGGGTGTCTGTTATATTTGTTTTCATTGCAAATTTTACAATTTTTTATATATTCTTTTAATTTTGTAAGTAAGTTTGGCCAATAATACAATCTACTGATTTGTTTATAATTTTCGTCAAGTCCCCTGTGAGCTCTGCAATGTGTTTCTTCGATTATAAGTGCTCTGTCCTCAGGAGTTTCTACATCTTGGACAAATATTTTTGTATACAAAAATTTATTCACAAAATTATCTTTAAGTGGTTTTTGAATTCTATAAAAGTCCTCTAAAGTACAATGAATACCTACGGTTAAATTAGGAGGAATATATTCTCTTAAGATTGATATCAAATTTTCGGGAGTGTCAAATTCTATTATATGTCTGGTATTTTCGAATATATTAATCGACTCATGTATTGTATACCTCCCCGTTGCTAATAGCAATTGTTGCTTAAACTGGTTTAAGGGTTTACGGGTTTCTTGTATAACATTCTCAAAACTACTCTCTGCTGAATGCTGAGTGTTTTGATCTGAGACCGATTCGTTACTGTCAGTTAAGTTGTTGATCTGAATTCTTGATAAGGCGTCTGCAACTACATTAGTTGTACCTGGCTTATAAATGACTTTAGGAGTGAAACTTTCTATGAAGGAGTACCAGCGTTTCATTTCAATATTAGGATTTTTATCAGAGATTGCGAAAGATAATGGTTGATGATCGGTTTGGATTTCAATTCCAATCACTCCGTATAAGTAGTTTCTTAGATTTTTAAGAGCCCATACTATGGCTAAAAGTTCCTTCTTATTAGTTGCATAAACTTGTTCTGTTTTAGTCAAGGTTTTTGAAATAAAAGTAATTGGTTTACCTTCTTGAGATAATACTGCACCAATTGCGACGTCCGAAGCGTCGGTGGTCAGAGTAAATTTTTTATTATAATCCGGTTGAACTAATTCTACTTGAGCAATGAGATTTTCTTTCAGCTCGTTAAAAGCTTTAATAGCTGGGTCATCCAGCTGAATTAACATTTTTGTTGACATTCTTTTTGAAATTTTGCCATTATGACCTCCAAGATATTTTGTTAGAGGTTTGGCTATAGAGGCGTAACTTAAAACAAATTTTCTATAATAGCCCGTAAGGCCTAAGAAACTTCTTAGTTCCCGAATATTTTTTGGAAGCGGATATTTAATTATGGTGTCAATTTTTTCTGGGTCTGTTTTGATGACGTTATAAGATACGATGTATCCTAGAAAACTGGTTTCGCGTTTAAAAAACTTTGATTTTTCTAAAGAGATTTTCATGTTTGCCTTTAGTAATATATTTATAATTTTGTATAAGTCTTTATAATGTTGTTCAATCGAGTTAGAGAATATTATAATGTCGTCCATGTAGACATGACATGTTTTCCCTATTTGTTCTCTTAAGATGTCGTCCATTGCTCTTTGAAAAATTCTTGGTGCATTTGTTAGTCCGAATGGCATTCTTAAAAATTCGTATTTTCCATTATTTATTGAAAAGGATGTTTTTTCTACATCAGATTCTTTCATTAATATCTGATGAAAACCTGATTCTAAATCTATTGTTGAAAAATATCTTGCTTTTCCCAAATTAGATAGAATTACTGATGGGTCTTGCATTGGGTACCTGTCAGGTATGGTACTTTCGTTTAATTTTTTATAGTCAATGACGAGTCTTAATTTACGGCTTCCGTCTTGATTTTCTCCTTTCTTTGGTACTACCAGAACTGGTGAATTATAAGGGCTTCGACTCGGCCTTATAATTTCTTCTGCTAACATTCTACTGATTTCGCTGTTCACGAAGTCGGTGACAGAAAAAGCGTACGGATATTGTTTCCCGTATATTGGCCTGTCGTGAATAAGATTTATTTCCCCCTTTATGTCTGTTCTAAAAGGAATTTGCATATTTATCTTTGAATGCTCTTTTTCAATATAGAGAACTATTTTTTCCTTTAGTCCGTCTAATTGATCAGTACCTATATTGTTTATCTGTTGTTTGTCGGATAACTCAACGACGGCGGGCTTGAAATTTTTATATTTCAAACGATTTTTATTTATTTGATTTTTGACGGTAATTACTTCGTCGGCACTCTCAGGATTTTGAACTCCCAAGATATTTGTATTTTTATTGACGGTATTTACTTCGTCGGCACTCTCAGGATTTTGAATTCCCAAGATATTTATATTTTTATTGACGGTATTTACTTCGTCGGCACTCTCAGGATTTTGAATTCCCAAGATATTTATATTTTTATTGACGGTATTTACTTCGTCGGCACTCTCAGGATTTTGAATTCCCAAGCTTTTTTCACTATTTTCCACAAATAATGAATCTGTGTTTTCGCTATTTTTTTCATCAAAATATTTTTTTATAATAAATTCTTTTAACGGAAGAATATTATTTTCTTCAATTAAACTTATTTCATTTTTTTCCTCATTATCATAATATTTTAACTTTTCTGTTTTCCCTTTATATTCCAAGACTCCCTTTTCTATATTTAGTATAGCTCCAATTTTTCTTAATAAATTAAATCCAATTAGCAGATCAGATTCTAATCCTTCGATTTCATAAAATAATTGTCTTGTTTCAAATATATTTATAATATGGTAATACCTAATAATTGAATACCCATGAACTGTAGTTACCTTTTTGTATATTGATAACTCATTTTTATTTTCGAAAATTCCCTTTTTTATATAACAAGCAGTGGCTCCTGTATCTATTAAAATCTTTAACTGCTTCTTGGTATTTCGGTCTGTCCTATTTAAATAAGGCATTCCCCTGTAGGGGTCTGGTCTAAAAAATGATCTTCGTTGATATTGTTTAATCTGGTTACTTTATTAGCTGGCTGATTTACTGTTCCATCTGGTTCCCTTTTCTGAGCTTGGGTTTGCTCTTTATTTTGATTAGCGCGATAGTAATTTGATCGATTATTATTTTGATAATAATTATTATTGTATCTACCTCGATTATTATTTGCCTGCCAATTATTATTCGGCTGTCGATTGTAACTAGGTTTATTCTGGAGTTGAATCGATGGATCAACATCCATTGGCTCGACGGCTTGTTGCTTTTGATTATTATTATGATTATCGTTTTGCCAAAAATTTCCCTTTTGTGGCCAATTATAATTCTGGTTATTACTCCAATAATTTCCCGTTTTGTTAGTATTATTGTTCTGTCTTTTTTGATCAAATCGTAAGTTGTTTCCCTGATATTTATTTTCATTTTTAAATCCATTAAATCTGTTTGCAAATTGAGCACGGAAATTGTTTGATTCTAGTTCTTGGACCTTTGCCAAAGCATTGGGTAAATCTGGTGGATTTAATGAGAAAAGAGTTTCTGAGATAGATCCATTTAGCCCAGATATAAAAATTCGTAAAGCATTGCTCCTTATTGTTTTGTTTGTTTCTTTGGCAATTACGCTGTCCTTTCCGTATGTCATTATGGTTTTGTTTATTAGTAGTGTCATTTTTTTATTGACTTCATTATAGTATTCTGTAACTGTCATTCGTCCCTGCCTGAGGATACTTAGTTCTGACTCGAGAATATGTATTGGTCGTTTATCGCTATATATAAAGTCCAATCTAGATAAGATTGCTCGAAAGTTTAAAACGGTGCCATGATTGGTAAGAGCATCATGGGCAGCTCCCAAAATTTTATTTCGTAAAATTGTTAAGGCGATAAAATATTGTTCACTTTGAATTTTATAGAGACTCATTACAGTTTCTGCGGCTTCCCTCCAACCTACATATTGTGTTGGTTCCCCCGTGAATTTTGGTAAAGATTTTACCACTTCGAGTGTTGTATCGCATTTTATAGTTGGGTCGATTATTTGTATTTTATAATCCTCCACAGTGTTTGCATCTGTGGCTAACTTTCCTTCTAAACCTTCTATTTTCCTGCTCACTTCATTTAATTGAACATTTATCAATCTATTTATTAATTCCACTGTTAAGCCGCCTGCTGTGGCTATACTACCTGCAGAAAAATTTGGTGCTGAACCTCCGGTTGCCATGGTTAGATTTATTTCACCAAAGCTATTTATTAAATCTTCCAGATTGTTTCTTAATATTTTTTAATAAATCGTGAATCTATTTCAATGTTTAAATCTTATATTATTATTTTTTTTTTTTTTAATTCCCTGATCTTAGATTATAATTATTAATTTTTATTTTTTTTTTTTTGTTATTGAAAATTAATTTCTCACGAGACTGTCCCGATGGGGTCTTCCTTCCGTGAGGTTGTGGGTTGATCTTCCTTCCTGGATTCAGTAGAAATTATTGGCAATAGAATGCCCTTCCTTCCTTCTTTAATTTTTCCTGTTTTAGCGAGTTGTGACTTTCTTGTTGTTGTTGTAAGAGCTGGTTTGTTTAACTGTTTTTGTTCAATGCGATTCTGGTTTTGCTTTATTTTGTGTTCTTGTATTTGTTTTATTTAAGATTTTGGTCCACCTTTTTTTTTTAAAGTTCACCTTTAAATGGATTATTTCATTTTTTAATTTCCATTTAATTATTGTTAACGACCACTGTCACTTTGTTGTGATGTTTGGTGGATTTTTTAATTTCTCCACTAGAAATGTTGAGTTGTTGGCCGCGCGAGCTCCGTTTATATTTAACTTATTTTTCATTAAATAATTTTTGGAACTTTTTATTTAACGCGGCCCCACGTTGGGCGCCAATTAAATTTGTCGTTAGTAGATGAATTAAAAAAATTTATTTTTTATTTTTAAAACTCGGGTGATAAACCTTTATTCTTAAACACAATTAATACAAGACACTTTTTAAAATCTGTGAACCGATCGCGGTCTCGGATAAAATAGGACTGACTCTTAATTCTAAAAAATTATCCAATGAACCTCGGCCAGAAGCTTTCCTTTTCTTAAGCTTCCAGAACTTTAATTTTTGTTTAAAATAAAAGCTTATGCTGAAACTGTCGCATCTTGTTGTGAAATGAAATTATGCTGACCGATGCAATTTGATTGAAAATCGGAACGCAATATGTTCTGAACTTAGAACGCAATACTGTGGGCTTTGAACGGAAAAGTTTGGGCTTCGAACGGAAGCTTGTGTTTACTTTACGATTGGTTTATTTATCTTAGCAGGACGGTCAAGCGCGGCCCTCGAAGTGAATGGCAAAGGCAAAGGCAGAATCTTAAACAAAGGCAAAGGCAATGTCGCTGAAGGCAAGGGTAACATAGCTGAGATTGAATTCAAAAATTTGTTTATAAATTCCATAAGTGGAACTGTTTCATGGGTTGGATAACTTACATAGTGTGCATTGAACAGAATTCCGTCAAATACATTCAGAAAGTTATTTATTTTAACTGAATGCATGTTGTCTATCTAAGTCAACAATCTCGTCTTACCCTTTTCAATATGCTTACACAATTTATAAGGAAAGTTTATATAGTTTTTCATCTTCTCCTTTTACCCAAAAATATGCATTCTCGAAATTCAACAAATGGAAATCTTTGATTTGTCCTCTACTTTTACCCAAAAATGTGCATTCTCGAAATTCAACAAATGAAAATCTTTGATTTTTCCCAAACTCGAAATGATTTTTACCAAACTGTCCCCTATTGGCTACCTGAGTATGATTGTGTGTATAAATTGACAAGATCTTTCCTTTCCCACCTGCAGCAAAGTATGTGCGACCTCCTGACCGAAATAAAAGGGACACATGCACAACCCAGAAGGCGCACGCTCATTGACAAGATCATGGGCCTCACGCCAACGACCTCACGGCTGACTGCTAGCTCTAATACGTTCCCATAATAGGGGTTGAAATCACGTTATTTTGTAGCATAATAATACATTTATTCATTTATTTTGGTATTGTGAACATTTTTAATATATATTGAAATTAATTTTCTGCTTTGATTCCAGCGATTTGCATAGAAGAAGCAGGCGCACGTTTCCGACGTCATTTCTGGATTACAAAATGTAAAGTGTTCACCATAATTCGTAGTTTTGAGATCATGTCCACCTCGATTCATGAACATAGTTTTTGTGTTTAGAAGGTATTGAAAATGCTGACAAATTATCTGTCCTTTAAATTGTACAATAAATTGGTCAATTTCCTCATGAAATTTCATTTTTTTAATTTTGTTTTCTTGTAGGTCCTTACACATCTAGTCTCAACTTTTAAATTATGTATAAAAATTATTTTATTGTTTTGGAGCTACTTTTAAAAAATGTCAAAATAATGTATGCATTGTAAGAGCACAAACCCCGCCCTTAAGGTGTGTTTCACAATAGGGAAACTGGTTTCCTTTAAGCCTGTTTAATGACGGACAGCCCTATTCGATCGATATTAATGAGCTGACGACTCCCAAAAAACGTCTGTAGAAATCGTTTCTTTTCCACACCTTTACAAATAATTTGTTTTCCGCTTGAAATTGTCCTTAGATACTTTCGAGTTTGTGAAAAACCGTTTTCGTTCCAAAGAATGTTGTGATATGTATTGGTTAACCAAATTGCAGTCTTTCGAGATTTTGTATTTAGCAAAGTAAAATCATATGGTGGTTCTATTAAAAAACTATTATTCAAGTTTGGATCTTTTTCGAATACAATTCCAATTTCCTTTAGAATAAAATTATTATTATTATCAAAGAAACCTTGAACGTCAATCGAAACAGTATCTCTCAACATTTTTCTAATGTTAAACAACTCCTTGTACTAGTCCGTTTAATGGGTTATATTCAATTAAACGGTCATATATGAGGAGACAGTAAGCTTGGGTATTTTCATGACTTGGTGTCTTTAGTTCTATTGAAATTCTCACATCAATAGGACCAGTTTTCACTGATTCGCTTTGATATGAAAGATCAACCACAATAATAGGGGTCTTCAATTTAAATTCATTTGGGGTCAAAAATGGTTGTGATTTACGATTATAGTAACTAGATTGAAATCTTGTATACATTTCATATATGTGAGCATACTGATTCTTACTAAAATCAACATTCAGAGCTTCAAGTTTGATAAGTTATTTGTTATAAGTTCTCCATTTAGTGTAAATCCAATTATGGCAAATCTTGGTTTTTCGCGGTTAGCCGACAATTTCACATTCCAGCTGTGTTGACTCCCACACCCCAACTTGGGGTTAACATATGAATACCAATTCCGGAATGCAATTGGTAGGCTTACACCACTTTTAATAATATCATACATCTACATTTTTTGCAAAATCGCTCGGAGTTACATGGGGAATTTTCCAGGTTATATTCGTCATTTCCAGCTTAAAATATTGTTCATTTCTGGGTTGTTCAAACACATCACCAAGATTCTTAGTTAGCATCAACACTAATTCATGTTTACATTTTAACAAAACTTTTTTTACAATCCTCAGCAAATCTTAACAAAATTTTATTTGTACAGAAAAGTTGAAGTGGGGTCCCGTAGAAATTTCGTCTCCACTGCTCCATCCAGAATTTAATAGATTTTGACTTTGAAGATTATCCAGAGATATATAATTTTTTAGTGTAGTACTCATATTGACATGGACTTGACACGTTGGACACGTTGTATTTAGTTGTTACCTAGCAGTATTTTGATGGTTACTTTCTGTATAGTCTTGATTTTGGATGGTTACTTTGTGTATAGTACCTGTAAAGTACATGGTTTTGGATGATTACTTTTTGTATAGTATCTGTAAAGTACTTGGTTTAAGATGGTAACTAACTGTTAACAAGTGTTATGAGTAGTTATAGTCTCTTATTAAGAATTATCAAAGCATACCAACCAACTTACCGTGAACTATAATTACCCGACCGTCATTAAAGTCACATGCCCAAGACCTAAGGAGCAGGACGTCTGATAAGATCATACATCTCAAGACCATTGATAAGGGATGAAGTTACGACCGTGCAACAACTCGCAAGTAGCCAACGTAACTCATTGGACAAAATACTTTCCCTTCATTCGTACTTGTAATTTCAATTATAGTCAGAAAGAAATTTTGTAGGATCATTTAATATTATTTTATGTATTATACCCGTTAATCGTAGAGTAAAAGGGTATACTAGATTCGTCGGAAAGTATGTAACAGGCAGAAGGAAGCGTTTCCGACCCCATAAAGTATATATATTCTTGATCAGGATCACTAGCCGAGTCGATCTAGCCATGTCCGTCTGTCCGTCTGTCCGTCTGTCCGTATGAACGCTGAGATCTCAGAAACTATAAGAGCTACAATACTGAGATTAGGCATGCAGATTCCTGAGATTCCTGCGCAGCGCAAGTTTGTTTCAGAAGAGTGCCACGCCCACTCTAACGCCCACAAACCGCCCAAAACTGTGGCTCCTACAGTTTTGATGCTAGAACAAAAATTTTAACTGAAATGTATTGTTCTCATCAATACCTACCGATTGACCTAAAAAAAAGTTTGCCACGCCCACTTTAACGCCCACAAACCGCCCACAAACTTCAAAAAATCGTAAATATGAACGCGGATATATCGGAAAATATCAAAGATAGAGAAACGGAATTTCAGATTTAGATCCCGTAGGCTTGAGCGCAGCGCAAGTTTGTTACGCGAATATGCCACGCCCACTCTAACGCCCACAAACCGCCCAAGTCTGTGGCGCCCACAATTTTCATGACAGATAAAAAATTTTAACTGAAATGTATTGGTCTCGTCAATACCTATCGATTGATTTAAAAAAAGTTTGCCACGCCCACTCTAACGCCCACATACCGCACAAGCCTGTGGCGCCCACAATTTTCGTGCTAGATAAAAAATTTTAACTGAAATGTATTGGTCTCGTCAATACCTATCGATTGATTAAAAAAAAACTTTGCCACGCCCACTCTAACGCCCACAACGCTTAAATCTGTCTACCGCCGGTAGGTGGCGCATTTGCTGCTTGCATATCTCCACTTTCCTTTGGTCCCTTTAGCTGAGTAACGGGTATCTGATAGTCGAGGTACTCGACTATAGCGTGCTTCCTTGTTTTATTATTGTAAACAAATTCATTTAATTCATAATTAAATATATATTATATATATTTTTATATAATTAATTTTCTGACTCCTCCCTCTGTAAGAAATATATGGGTTGCTAACCTTCGTTCCAAACGCATATTTTCGGTTGGTTCCCATAGATAGATGTAATTTAATTCTCAAAATTTAATGTTTCTCAGATGTTGGATTATTCTTAAACCATCCATTTGTTCAGTCACAAACAAATTTTGTAGGATTATTTAATATAATTATACCCGTTACTCGTAGAGTAAAAGGGTATACTAGATTCGTCGGAAAGTATGTAACAGGCAGAAGGAAGCGTTTCCGACCCCATAAAGTATATATATTCTTGATCAGGATCACTAGCCGAGTCGATCTAGCCATGTCCGTCTGTCCGTCTGTCCGTCTGTCCGTCTGTCTGTCTGTCCGGATGAACGCTGAGATCTCGGAAACTATGAGAGCTAGGCTATTGAGATTTGGCGTGCAGATTCCTGAGCTTCTTACGCAGCGCAAGTTTGTTTCAGTAGAGTGCCACGCCCACTCTAACGCCCACAAACCGCCCAAAACTGTGGCTCCTACAGTTTTGATGCTAGAATAAAAATTTTAAATGAAATGTATTGATCTGATCAATACCTATCGATTGACTCAAAAAAAAATTGCCACGCCCACTTGTACGCCCACAAACCGCCCACAAACTTCAAAAAATCGTAAATATGAACGTGGATATCTCGGAAACTATCAAGGATAGAGAATTGGGATCACAGATTTAGATTTCGTAGCTCTGTGGGCAGCGCAAGTTTGTTACGAAAATATGCCACGCCCTTTCTAACGCCCACAAACCGCCCAAGGCTGTGGCGCCCACAATTCTCATGCTAGATACAAAATTTTAACTGAACTGTATTGGTCTCGTCAATACCTATCGATTGACCCAAAAAAAAGTTTGCCACGCCCACTCTAACGCCCATAACGCTTAAATCTGTCTACCGCCGATAGGTGGCGCATTTCAATCTCGCTTTGCTGCTTGCATATCTCCATTTCCCTTTGGTCCCTTTAGCTGAGTAACGGGTATCTAATAGTCGAGGTACTCGACTATAGCGTTCTTCCTTGTTTTATTTATTTTATTATTGTAAACATATTTCATTTAATTCATAACTAAATATATACTATATATATTTTTATATAATTAATTTTCTGACTCCTCCCTCTGTAAGAAATATATGGGCTGCTAACCTTTGTTCCAAACGCATATTTTCGCTTGGTTCCCATAGATAGGTGTAAAAAAATTCTCACAATTTAATGTTTCTCAGATGTTGTATTATTTTTAAACATTATAACTATTTCGAAGGCATCCTTAGCTAACATAGGAGCGTCTTTTAATTTAATTTCTAATTCAAGTATATGATATAGGTGGTGTGACCTGGTAATGTTGCCAACTATTTTTCTAGTTCTAGTTTTCTAGTTCTATTCTATTTGTATACTATTTGTATGAGTTAGACATCATTGTCTAAGATTATGAATAAGTTTAATAAGCTCTTTAATAACAATACTCATCTGGTTTTCGTGATGGCGGTTGAGCTGCTTGGACTTTGATTACTAGCTGTTGTTAACTGTTATGAGCTATTAATAGATGGTTACTATCTGTTTAGTAGATGTCTACCAGTTATTATTAGCTGGTTACTATATGTTAAGTAGATGTATACAAGTGGTTTACTAGATGATATTAGCTGGTTACCAGCTGTTTAGTATCTGGTTTCTATATGTTTATAGATGTATACAAGTTGTTTACTAGATGTTATTAGCTGGTTACAAGCTGCTTAGTATCTGGTTGCTATATGTTTGGTAAATGTAAACAAGTTGTTGACTAGATGTTAGCTGGTTACTAGTTGTTATTAACTTCTACGAGCTGTTATAGTCTTTTGTTAAGAATCATCAAAAATTCTTGATCACTAGACGACTTTCGATGTGAAGTAAAAACTTACACTCTGATTTTAAATGAGTTTGCTGTGTACGTTATAAATATCACACAACCAAATCATCTAAAGATTGATATATAAATCTTAGGGGATCATGTCCGATTATGTTGGGGAAAGATGTATCCTTTGGTTGTAAAACTAATTTAAAAATTAGTTGTTCACAAAATGTCTAAAAGCTGTTTCGAAGCTGTTTTGATAAACAATTTCGATTCACGTTGACAGATATTATGAACATACACTGGTCGGCATATGTATTTTGACAAAATAAAAGTTAAGTATACTCATAACTTGAATTTACTTCTTGTAAACTATAGGCATCAATGGAAAGGTAATTTCAATGCCGTTTGAATGATACAATACATTTCTTTACCCATTCAGTACTTATTGAAAAGGACGAATTTGTGTAAATCAACTTTTAAATTTTTTTTAAAAACTTTTTTCCTCGTCTTGAAAACTTAAATTTTTTGATGCAAAAAGTTTCTTCAAACAAAAACAATAGTAACTGCAAAAAGAATTTTTCAAAAATCATTTTTCTTATATTTTTTATGAATTTTTGAAAATGCTTAAAAACAGGCATTTGAGCCATATTTTTGTCTTTTTCATACAAATTTTTTCCGACATTGTCACCTTCAAAAAATCGTGTCGTTTAAGTAGAGCGTAGAACGGTCGAAAACAGTTCGTTACATCATAATTTAAAAATAATAACAAGAAAAGACTGCTTTGATTTTGATTTAATATAAACTGCTTTAATTAATTCTGGGGAAACCCATGGAGGTCCCACGTCAAAATTTGTAGGGTTCAACAAGGATTATGTTTAGAACATTATACTAATTTTTTATAAAAATTAAAAATGCCGATTTGCAGAAAACCGCGATTGAATTTTTTTTTTAAGTTTGGCCTATAAGTTGCTTGGGAACTGTTATGGGAGTTATTTTTATCTGAAAGGTTGGCAAAAATAATAATTAAGGATATTTATTTTTTTTTTTTTACGCCATGTAATTTAAAGTTATACACAATCTTAACAAAAAAAAGGCATCGCCATATCTTTGCTTCTGTCAAATGGATAAATTTTTTTAAAATTTTTAAAATCCTGTATAAATGGTATAATATCGTGATAAAAATATGAAACCGTTTTGAGACCATAAAGAAAATCTCGATACGTTTCACAAAGAATCACTCATATACCTTTTTTCGTTTCTGGCAACGCTGCTACGACGGCGTCTTTTTGTGAAATTCGTATAAGTATCAAATAGGCTTCGCAACTGGCAAGAATAAAATAACATACATAACCAACATACTTGCACAATTTTTATACCCGTTACTCGTAGAGTAAAAGGGTATACTAGATTCTTCGGAAAGTGTGTAACAGGCAGAAGGAAGTGTTTTCGACCCCATAAATATATATATTCTCGATCAGGATATCTAGCCGAGTCGATCTAGCCATGTCCGTCTGTCCGTCTGACCGTCTCACAGTGGTCGCCCCCATAGGCCAAAAGTAAAAAAACAAAAGATAATATTACTTCTAAAAAAAGGTCAGTACTGTCTCATAGCACCTCAAAACTTTTTACTCTGCTGTTATTTTTGTTTTGCTCCATCTGTCCTCTTTTAGAATAAGTGTAAAACAAAGAGCAAAACATTTTATTGTGGTGCAGTGTGAGCGACGCGTCGCGACGTTTCAAGTGAGCTTGTGCAACAATAAAAAGATTTGATGCAAAATGGAAGTATTTAATATTTCAAATACAGGTATTTACTATTATTTTAAATTATATTCATGTACTAAGATTTTTGTGTCTATTTTTATTTATTTAGAGAAAATTTCAGCTGCTAGTTTTTGCTAGCCGCTGCGTAAGCTTGAAAAGAACCACGTGGTCTCGCCGTTTTCGAGCATTTTTTTCGTTTGTGTAACTGTGCATTTTGTGGCGTCTACCTCTGTCTCTGTCTTCGTCTTCGTTTTCGTGCGTTTTGTTGTGTTGTTTTGTGATTGTCATTTGAGTTTCTTTTGTTAATTATATTTTTATAGAATTTTGGAAAAAAATTTAAATTTTTATCTACACTAGAAGTATTTTTGGCCGCTCGCTCCATACATGCCCGACCACTGCGCTATGGAAGCGACAAGATATAGTGGTACGATCCGGTCAATTTTTGTACAATATATTTATAATATTTTTATAGATTTTTGGTGAAAGTTTCATGCCGATAGCACGTCTAGAAGTATTTATGGCCGCGGCTCCATACAAGCCCGACCACTGTGCGTCTGTCCGTCTGTCTGTCTGTCCGGATGAACGCTGAGATCTCGGAAACTATAGGAGCTACAATACTGGGATTAGGCATGCAGATTCCATAGATTCCAGCGCAGCACAAGTTTTTTTCAGCAGGGTGCCACGCACGCTCTAACGCCCACAAACCGCCCAAAACTGTGGCGCCCACAATTTGTATGCTAGATAAAAAATTTTAACTGAAGTGTATTGGTCAAGTCAATACCTATCGATTGATCCAAAAAAGTATGAAGTAATCTTAAATGGCGACCAAGAGAAACAGATAGTTGGCGAAGTTTTCCTCAATTTTAATTAAAACAAGGACGAACGCTATAGTCAAGTTCCTCGACTATCAGATACCCGTTACTCAGCTAAAGGGACCAAGGGGAAATGGAGATATGCAAGCAGCAAAGCGAGATTGAAGTGCGCCACCTACCGGCGGTAGGCAGACTTAAGCGTTATGGGCGTTAGAGTGGCCGTGGCATATTCGCGTAACAAAATTGCACTGCGGACAAGGCTACGGAATCTAAGTCTGAAATCCCAATTCTCTATCTTCCATTGTTTCCGAGATATCTGCGTTCATATCTACGATTTTTTGAAGTTTGTGGGCGGCTTGTGGGCTTTAAAGTGGGCGTGGCAAACTTTTTTAGGTTAATCGATAGGTATTGATGAGATTAATACATTTCAGTTCAAATTTATATTCGAGCATCAAAACTGTATGAACCACAGTTTTGGGGGGTTTGTGTGCGTGGCACCCTGCTGAAACAAACTTGCGCTGCGCAAGAAGCTTAGGAATCTACCTGCCAAATCCCTATAACCTAGCTCTTATAGTTTCCGAGATCTACGCGTTCATACGGACAGACGGATAGACGGACATGGCTAGATCGACTCGGCTAGTGATCCTGATCAGAATATGCATACTTCTTGGGGTCCGAAACGCTTGCTTTTGCCTGTTACATACTTTCCGACAAATCTATTATACCCTTTTACTCTACGAGTAACGGGTATAACAAGGAAGAACGCTATAGTCGAGTACCTCGACTATTAGACACCCGTTACTCAGCTAAAGGGACCAAAGGGAAATGGAGATATGCAAGCAGCAAAGCAATAAATGGTTATGTGGGCGGTTTAAAGATTTAAGCGTTTTGGGCGTTAGATTGGGAGTGGCAAACTTTTTTTTGGGTCAATCGATAGGTATTGACAATACTAATACATTTCAGTTAAAATTTTTTATCTAGCATGAAAATTGTGGGCGCCACAGATTTGGGCGGTTTTTGGGCGTTAGGGTGGGCGTGGCACCCTAGTGAAACAAACTTGCGCTGCGCAGGAATCTCTGGAATCTGCATGCCTAATCCCAGTATTGTAGCTTTTATAGTTTCCGAGATCTCAGCGTTCATACGGACAGACAGACAGACGGACAGACGGATATGGCTAGACCGACTCGGCTAGTGATCCTGATCAAGAATATATATACTTTATGGGGTCGGAAACGCTTCCGTTTGCCTGTTGCATTCTTTCCGACGGATCTAGTATACCCTTTTACTCTACGAGTAACGGGTATAATAAATTGAATGTTCAGCAAATGTTTTAAATTATGTTAATGAGTAGTTTAAAGCTTTCTTCTCGACCCACGGATGCTTCGCCATCTTTCCCGCGCCATCTGTTGACCAGCTATCCCAATAGGCATAGTAGACCTTGAGGAAGTGGGAGTCGGGATGGGAACGGGGTTGTTCCGCCTGATGCTGCATATGGTCGCCCAGCATCCTGGTAATGGCTGGTGATGACTCCTCCAGCTGGCCCTAAGCGTGCGCCCTTTTTTTCTCTTCCCTATAGAAGCCGGTTCGTCCTCCATCTCCGCTTTAGCTGCCAAGTAGCTGATGGATGTGGAGTCTAGGGGTTCCTCAATGGAGAGCTCGACGGAGACTGAGCGAAGTCCCACTCGGCATGTTTCTTCTTACTGGGATTCTCTAGTGGCTCTCATCTCCTTCAGCACTTTAACTATTCTGCAGATTCGCCCTGTTGTGGTATTGCTTCCTGTCCGTGAAATCACACAATAATGGGGACAGCTTGGATTTGGCGACCTATTTCATCTGCACAGACCTTCTTTAGGCGTTTTTGGGTTTTAATTCCATTTTTAAATTTTAAATTTCTCTCCGCTTTTGCACGAGCACCGCCAAAGATTAAATTTCTTATTCTTTGGTCCGCGGCTAACGGCGTTCATCGAAATTCACTCGCTAAGTCTTGCCATAGAGTAATTATGTATAGAGGCGCCATTTGCTCTGCCCCTCTCTTTCGAAATTGAGGCTATGATGCCACCTAGGCGAAAAAAGCTTATTTCCCCTCTTTTTCAAAGTTTGATCGAACTTGTAATTCTTTCCCACCTCATTCTGCACCGCTCTCGCTCACTGTTTTGGTTCTGTAATTAATCGTAAACCCTATTGCTGTTGCTTCGCACCTAAGTTAGCTTCAAACTTGGCCTTGAATTGGCTCTTAGCAGAGGTTGGGCAGAGGTTCGGGCACAGCAATTGGCGCCTCTATATAGATTCTTACTCCATGGTCTTGCATTTTTTCTGGTATTTCCTTTGCTCATCTGAATACAGCGCTGAAAAACAGACCCGACGAAAAGTGTTAGCCGCGTAATAGCCTCTCGCTCACTCCTATGGTTAGCTCGCGGTTTTCGTCGATGTGAGTACTAGGTCAAGTACACTGGTCGGCATAAGTATTTTGACGAAACAAAAGTTAAGTATACTCATAATTTGAATTTACTTCTTGTAAAATTTGGTATCAATGGAAAGGTAATTTAAATGCCGGTTGAATGATGCAATACTTTTCTTAACCCATTCAGTACTTATTGAAAATTTTGAATTTGTGTGAAAATCTGCTTTTTGCACTTTTTTCCTCATCTTGAAAACTTAAATTGCTTGATGCAAAAAGCTTCTCCAAACCAAAATAATACTAACTGCAAAAAGAATTTTTCAAAAATTGTTTGAAGGTGACAATGTCGGAAAAAAATTTTATGAAAAAGAGAAAAATATGGCCTAAATGCATATTTCTAAACATTTTCTTTTGTTTCGTCAAGATACTTATACCGACCAGTGCAAATGTGAATCTGAAATGTAATGGAGTTCAGAGTTGGGGACTGTAGTCGTTCATTTGTAACTATAAATCAATTGTTAATATACAACTAAATGTTTATACATATGTGCATCGTACATAAATACATATTTGTGTGCCGGTATGAAATGGTAGAAGGCCAAAATAACTGGCGGAACTTAAAGCTGGAGGCGGCAGCACATATATAATAATATGTATATGAGAGTGCATGTATATATGTGAGTATATGTAATTTGGAATTTTTAATTTCAATTTCATAATGTCAGCTTCCTCGAGGATGACTTTGATTAATTTGTATGTATGTGTGAACGTATGTAAGATTTGATTTCTTTTGGTTTATCTTTAGTACGGAAGTGTAGGTGCGGATAACACGGACATGGATGTATAATAGGACTTATATTAAGGTTCAGTACTTAGCTCTTGACGTGTTGATAAGGGGGGAAGCTCTGGGCGGGGGAACCTTGATGGCAATTCGCAGGTTTTTACTGGTAGGGTTATATTCTTGGACGTTGATGCACTATGGTCAGTTCAAACAGGTGGCCCTTACGACACCAAGCAATGCTTGTTACGCGCGGAGCCCTAAACCGATTTGGGCAAGTTAACGAAATCGCGGACATGGAAAAATACGACATAACAATAGACAAATTAAAATACATGCTCACATAGAATGGAAACATAGAAATTTACAAATTATTGGAAGATGGAAAATACATAAGTTTATCATAATTAGTTGCATAAGGGCTATTAATAAGTAAGACGTGACACAGTGCATTATAGTCGTCACAAAAAACCCGAAAAGGATCATGAAGGGCATAATTGGATCTACAAATTGGCAGGGACAACGGACGAAAACGACGAACTGATCTACAGGGTACATTCCAGTTGAGGGAACCAAGAAGGAAGGGGGAGTCGACATCACCATTAACTAATTTATGCAAAAACATAACTCCATGACACTTTCTACGATGGTTCAGGGTTGGTAAGTCCAGCAGGCGCAACCTCGCATGATAAGAGGACAATCGACTTCCTGTGTCCCAGTTTAAACCTCTCAAAGCAAATAAAAGGATTTGTTTTTGAACGGACTCTAACATATTTTGGTAACAGCTAATTTGAGGTGACCATATACACGAGCAATATTCCATTGACGGACGAACAAGAGAAACATACAAAGGCTTTGTTGTGTATGGATCATCAAACTCCCTTGACTAACGCTTCATAAACGCCAGGAGACTTTTGGCTTTGTTAGCTATAGTAGATATATGGTCTTTAAAACTAAGTTTATGATCAAATAGAACGCCAAGATCCTGAACAGAAAAAATACGTTCAAGGGCGTTATTTCTGATAGAATAAGAATACAGAGATGGATTACAACGATAAAAGGTCATAAAGTTACATTTAGAATAGTTCACATTCAACATGTAAATCATGCACCACGTATACAAACAATCAAGATCTAATTGAAGGTCATTATATGAATTAGGTAAACAAATGGACAAACATAGCTTGACATCATCTGCATACATTAAAACAGTTGATGATTATATGACAAAAGGTAGATCATTAATCATTAAGCCAAAAAGTAAAGGTTCCAGGTGGCTACTCTGTCGCACTCCAGAAGTAACATTAATTATTTTGGAAATTTTATTATTAAAACAGACCATTTGAGTTCTATTAGAAAGATAGGAAAATATCCACTCCAGTAGGTTGGGTGGAAAACCTAAAAGAGACAATTTATAAATAAGAATCTTCAAAAGCTTTAGAGAAATCGGTATAAATCACATCAGTTTGATGAAGTGTCAGAAAACCTATAGTAATTAAAGACGTAAATTCAAGTAGGTTTGTAGAAGTAGAGCGACATCTAGTGAAGCCATGCTGACAAGGTGAAATAATAGACCTGCAATGATGCTGCAACTGACAGGTAATAATTTTTTTTGGGAATATAACTGAGTTTAGCAATACCACGATAGTTTGAGATATCGGACTTTTTCCCTTTTTTAAACAATGGGATAATAAAGGATTCCTTCCATATGGATGGAAATCTACATTGACTTAGGGACAGGTTAAATATCAATGTTAAGGGAAGAGCAAGATAAGATGAACAATTCCTAAGTATACAACTTGGAACTCTGTCAGGACCCGGTGAAAATGAGAGCTTGAGAGTATTAAGACCCTGAAGAACATCAGATACATCAATCACTGGTTTGAAGATAGAGTTAAAATGAGGTAGTGGGTATGGATAATCTTTATTAATGACACTATTGCATTTCGTATATGTCGATTGAAAAAAGTCTGCGAATAAGTTGGAAATATCATTATCATCAGATGCTACATTATTATTGAGAAAAAGAGAGGGAGGGAAGCAGTTAGATTTCCGTTAAGAATTGACGAAAGAAAAGAAAAGCTTAGGATTACTTTTGAAATCACGCTTACAACGAGACAGGTAATTTTTGTAACAATCAGAATTGTACTGGACAAATTTCACCTTAGCTGAACTACATTTGGTGAAGTCTGTCTGTAAGCCGGATATATTGAACCGTTTAAATAGTCTGGTTTTTTTATTCTTTAGATAAGATAGTTGACGGGTAAACCATGGAGAGCTGTAAGAATTCTTCATGGAGGAAAAAGAGACATGTTCATCAAATAGACGGTAAAGGACCTCATAAAAGTACCTAACTGCATCATCAACAGGAAGGTCAACTAGAAAGGACCAGCTTACTGTCGATAAAGATTCCACTAGTCTGCCGTAATCAGTCCTCTTAAAACACAAACTAGGCTGAACATTTATTGCAGTCCTAGGATTATTAAAAAATCCATTAATACAGAGCTGAAGGGTAGGATGATAACCATCTTTAGGACTGACTTCAGCATCGCTACTATCAGAAACAAAGATTAAGTCAAGAAGACGACCAATATGATTGGGAATCCTGTTAACTTGCTGCAAAGATAGTTCAACAAGACCATCAATAAAATCATTTTAAATCCTAGGAATCATTGTCAATGAGTTCTTACTCTCCAACCAAGAGATATTGGGAAGATTAAAGTCACCAAGCACAATAAGTTGGTCAGTTTCAGCAAGCAACAAGGACATAGAAAGTATGGCGGACAGGTGCAATAGATAAACGTTAAATTCAGAGCCATGAGATATATACGAGCAGGTTAAAAAAATGTTATTTTTTGGGAAAGATAATTTTACGGAAATAAATTCAATACCTGATGATTCAGAAATATCAACAAACACAGAAGTTAAATTGGTTTTGACTCCAATAAGAACGCCTCCACCTCGACGGGTCTGACGATCCTTCCGATAAACAAAAAAGTTATTAGACAAAATCTTACTATCGTGTACGGGTGAGTTAAGCCAGGTCTCAGTGCGTACAATAACATTGGCTTCAAAAATTGAACTATTTATATAAAGCGTAGAGAGTTTACTAAGAAGCCCCGAACATTCTGATAGTGAATTAAGAAATTTAGTTTTTTAAATTTATATCAGAGCTGGGTGCCGACAAAGAAGTCATGGAAAGGGAGCTATTTTTATACCCTTGCAGAGGGTATAATGATTTCAGTCAGAAGTTTGCAACGCAGTGAAGGAGACGTTTCCGACCCCATAAAGTATATATATTCTTGATCAGCATCACTAGACGAGTCGATCTAGCCATGTCCGTCTGTCCGTCTGTCCGTCCGTTTCTACGCAAACTAGTCTCTCAGTTTTAAAGCTATCGGGCTGAAACTTTCCCAAAAGTCTTATATCTTTTGCAGGTAGTATATAAGTCGGAACCAGCCGGATCGGACAACTATATCTTATAGCTCCCTACTAATAATCGGAAAAAAAAATGTTAAATAATTATATCTTTGGTGTTTTTTAACATATTACCTCCTTTCCTTTTTAATTAGTTTCGAATTTCGAATTAAATTTTATCAAAATCGGAAGACTATATCATATAGCTGCCATAGGAACGATCGTAAAATTGGTGGGAAAATAATATGAAACAAATTATAGCTTCGGTGTTCCTTAACATATAACCTCCTACGCTTGGAAATAACATTTTTTAATTAGTTCTGAGTTTCGAATTTAATTTTATCAAAATCGGAAGACTATATCATATAGCTGCCATAGGAACGATCGTAAAATTGGTGGGAAAATAATATGAAACAAATTATAGCTTCGGTGTTCCTTAACATAAAACCTCTTAAGCTTGGAAATGACATTTTTATACCCGTTACTCGTAGAGTAAAAGGGTATACTAGATTCGTCGGAAAGTATGTAACAGGCAGAAGGAAGCGTTTCCGACCCCATAAAGTATATATATTCTTGATCAGGATCACTATCCGAGTTGATCTAGCCATGTCCGTCTGTCCGTCTGTCCGTATGAACGCTAAGATCTCGGAAACTATAAGAGCTACAATACTGGGATTAGGCATGCAGATTCCTGAGATTCCTGCGCAGCGCAAGTTTCTTTCAGAAGAGTGCCACGCCCACTCTAACGCCCACAAACCGCCCAGAACTGTGGCTCCTACAGTTTTGATGCTAGAACAAAAATTTTAACTGAAATGTGTTGTTCTCATTTAAATCTCGCTTTGGCGCATTTAAATCTCGCTTTGCTGCTTGCATATCTCCATTTCCCTTTGGTCCCTTAAGCTGCGTAACGGGTATCTGGTAGTCCAGGTACTCGACTATAGCGTTCTCCCTTGTTTTTAATTAGTTTTGAATTTCGAATTAAGTTTTATCAAAATCAGACGACTATATCATATAGCTGCCATAGGAACGATCGTAAAATTGGTGGGAAAATAATATGAAACAAATTATAGCTTCGGTGTTCCTTAACATATAACCTCCTACGCTTGGAAATAACATGTTTTAATTAGTTCTGAGTTTCGAATTAAATTTTATCAAAATCGGACGACTATATCATATAGCTGCCATAGGAACGATCGTAAAATCGGTGGGAAAATAATATGAAACAAATTATAGCTTCGGTGTTCGTTAACATATAACCTCCTACGCTTGGAAATAACATTTTATAATTAGTTTTGAATTTCGAATTTAATTTTATCAAAATCGGACGACTATATCATATAGCTGCCATAGGAACGATCGTAAAATTGGTTGGAAAATAATATGAAACAAATTATAGCTTCGGTGTTCGTTAACATATAACCTCCTACGCTTGGAAATAACATTTTTTAACTAGTTCTGAATTTCGAATTAAATTTTATCAAAATCGGGCGACTATATCATATAGCTGCCATAGGAACGAACGTAAATTCGGTGGGAAAATAATATGAAACAAATTATAACTTCGGTGTTTATTTAACATATAACCTCCTACGCTTGGTAATAACATTTTTTAATTAGTTCTGAATTTTGAATTTAATTTTATCAACATCGGACGACTATATCATATAGCTGCCATAGGGACGATCGGAAAATTGGTGGGAAAATAATATGAAACAAATTATAGCTTCGGTGTTTTTTTATACCCTTGCAGAGGGTATATTGATTTCAGTCAGAACTTTGCAACGCAGTGAAGGAGACGTTTCCGACCCCATAAAATATATATATTCTTGATCAGCATGACCAGACGAGTCGATCTAGCCATGTCCGTCTGTCCGTCTGTCCGTCCGTTTTTACGCAAACTAGTCTCTCAGTTTTAAAGCTATGGGGCTGAAACTTTCCCAAAAGTCTTATATCTTTTGCAGGTAGTATATAAGTCGGAACCAGCCGGATCGGACAACTATATTTTTTAGCTCCCATAGGAAAAATCGGAAAAAAAAATTTTTTAAAATTATATATTTGGTGTTGTTTAGCATATACCCTCCTAAGCTTGGAAATAACATTTTTTAATTAGTTTTGAATTTCGAATTAAATTTAATCGAAATCGGACGACTATATCATATAGCTGCCATAGGAACGATCGGAAAATTGGTGGACAAATAATATGAAACAAATTAAAGCTTCGGTGGTTTTCAACATATAACCTCCTACGCTTGGAAATAACATTTTTTAATTAGTTCTAAATTTCGAATTTAATTTTATCAAAATCGGACGACTATATCATATAGCTGCCATAGGAACGATCGGAAAATTGGTGGGAAAATAATATGAAACAAATTATAGCTTCGGTGGTTTTTACGTATAACCTCCTACGCTTGGAAATAAAATTTTTTAATTAGTTCTGAATTTCGAATTTAATTTTATCAAAATCGGACGACTATATCATATAGGTGCCATAGGAACGATCGGAAAATTGTTAGGAAAATAATATAAAAATAATTATAGCTTCGGTGTTTTTTGACATATTATTTTATACTATTGGGAATATCATTTTTTGTGTTTTTAAATTTAATATGTATAGCTGCAAGGGTATACAAGCTTCGGCTTGCCGAAGTTACCTTCCTTTCTTGTTTTAACATAAAACCTCTTAAGCTTGGAAATGAAATTTTTATACCCTTGCAGAGGGTATAATGATTTCAGTCAGAAGTTTGCAACGCAGTGAAGGAGACGTTTCCGACCCCATAAAGTATATATATTCTTGATCAGGATCACTAGACGAGTCAATCTAGCCATGTCCGTCTGTCCGTCCGTTTCTACGCAAACTACTCTCTCAGTTTTAAAGCTATCGGGCTGAAACTTTCCCAAAAGTCCTATATCTTTTGAAGGTAGTATATAAGTCGGATCCAGCCGGATCGGACAACTATATCTTATAGCTCCCATAGGAATAATCGGAAAAAAAATGTTTAAAAATTATATCTTTGGTGTTTTTTTACATATTACCTCCTTTCCTTGGAAATAACATTTTTTAATTAGTTTTGAATTTCAAATTAAATTTTATCAAAATCGGAAGACTATATCATATAGCTGCCATAGGAACGATCGTAAAATTGGTGGGAAAATAATATGAAACAAATTATAGCTTCGGTGTTCCTTAACATATAAACTCCTACGCTTGGAAATAACATTTTATAATTAGTTTTAAATTTCGAATTTAATTTTATCAAAATCGGACGACTATATCATATAGCTGCCATAGGAACGATCGTAAAATTGGTTGGAAAATAATATGAAACAAATTATAGCTTCGGTGTTCCTTAACATATAACCTCCTACGCTTGGAAATAACATTTTTTAACTAGTTCTGAATTTCGAATTAAATTTTATCAAAATCGGACGACTATATCATATAGCTGCCATAGGAACGATCGTAAAATCGGTGGGAAAATAATATGAAACAAAGTATAACTTCGGTGGTTTTTAACCTCCTACGCTTGGAAATAACATTTTTTAATTCATTCTGAATTTCGAATTTAATTTTATCAAAATCGGACGACTATATCATATAGCTGCCAAAGGAAAGATCTTAAAATTGGAAATAAAATTTTTAGTTAGTTCTGAATTTTGAATTTAATTTTATCAAAATCGGACGACTATATCATATAGCTGCCATAGGGACGATCGAAAAATTGGTGGGAAAATAATATGAATCAAGTTATAGCTTCGGTGTTTTTTTTTAACATAAAACCTCTTAAGCTTGGAAATGACATTTTTATACCCTTGCAGAGGGTATAATGATTTCAGTCAGAAGTTTGCAACGCAGTGAAGGAGACGTTTCCGACCCCATAAAGTATATATATTCTTGATCAGGATCACTAGACGAGTCGATCTAGCCATGTCCGTCTGTCCGTCCGTTTCTACGCAAACTACTCTCTCAGTTTTAAAGCTATCGGGCTGAAACTTTCCCAAAAGTCCTATATCTTTTGAAGGTAGTATATAAGTCGGAACCAGCCGGATCGGACAACTATATTTTTTAGCTCCCATAGGAAAAATCGGAAAAAAAATGTTTAAAAATTATATCTTTGGTGTTTTTTTACATATTACCTCCTTTCCTTGGAAATAACATTTTTTAATTATTTTTGAATTTCAAATTAAATTTTATCAAAATCGGAAGACTATATCATATAGCTGCCATAGGAACGATCGTAAAATTGGTGGGAAAATAATATGAAACAAATTATAGCTTCGGTGTTCCTTAACATATAACCTCCTACGCCTGGAAATAACATTTTTTAATTCATTCTGAATTTCGAATTTAATTTTATAAAAATCGGACGACTATATCATATAGCTGCCAAAGGAAAGATCGTAAAATTTGAAATAAAATTTTTAATTAGTTCTGAATTTTGAATTTAATTTTATCAAAATCGGACGACTATATCATATAGCTGCCATAGGGACGATCGAAAAATTGGTGGGAAAATAATATGACACAAGTTATAGCTTCGGTGTTTTTTTAACATAAAACCTCTTAAGCTTGGAAATGACATTTTTATACCCTTGCAGAGGGTATAATGATTTCAGTCAGAAGTTTGCAACGCAGTGAAGGAGACGTTTCCGACCCCATAAAGTATATATATTCTTGATCAGCATCACTAGACGAGTCGATCTAGCCATGTCCGTCTGTCCGTCTGTCCGTCCGTTTCTACGCAAACTAGTCTCTCAGTTTTAAAACTATCGGGCTGAAACTTTCCCAAAAGTTGTATATCTTTTGCAGGTAGTATATAAGTCGGAACCAGCCGGATAGGACAACTATATCTTATAGCTCCTATAGGAATAATCGGAAAAAAAATGTTTAAAAATTATATCTTTGGTGTTTTTATACATATTACCTCCTTTCCTTGGAAATATCATTTTTTAATTAGTTTTGAATTTCAAATTAAATTTTATCAAAATCGGAAGACTATATCATATAGCTGCCATAGGAACGATCGTAAAATTGGTGGGAAAATAATATGAAACAAATTATAGCTTCGGTGTTGGAAATAACATTTTTTAATTCATTCTGAATTTCGAATTTAATTTTATAAAAATCGGACGACTATATCATATAGCTGCCAAAGGAAAGATCGTAAAATTTGAAATAAAATTTTTAATTAGTTCTGAATTTTGAATTTAATTTTATCAAAATCGGACGACTATATCATATAGCTGCCATAGGGACGATCGAAAAATTGGTGGGAAAATAATATGACACAAGTTATAGCTTTTTTTTTTTTTTTTAACATAAAACCTCTTAAGCTTGGAAATGACATTTTTATACCCTTGCAGAGGGTAAATGATTTCAGTCAGAAGCTTGCAACGCAGGGAAGGAGACGTTTCCGACCCCATAAAGTATATATATTCTTGATCAGCATCACTAGACGAGTCGATCTAGCCATGTCCGTCTGTCCGTCTGCCCGTCCGTTTCTACGCAAACTAGTCTCTCAGTTTTAAAACTATCGGGCTGAAACTTTCCCAAAAGTTGTATATCTTTTGCAGGTAGTATATAAGTCGGAACCAGCCGGATAGGACAACTATATCTTATAGCTCCCATAGGAATAATCGGAAAAAAAATGTTTAAAAATTATATCTTTGGTGTTTTTTTACATATTACCTCCTTTCCTTGGAAATAACATTTTTTAATTAGTTTTGAATTTCAAATTAAATTTTATCAAAATCGGAAGACTATATCATATAGCTGCCATAGGAACGATCGTAAAATTGGTGGGGAAATAATATGAAACAAATTATAGCTTCGGTGTTCCTTAACATATAACCTCCTACGCTTGGAAATAACATTTTTTATTTAGTTCTGAATTTCGAATTAAATTTTATCAAAATCGGACGACTATATCATATAGCTGCCATAGGAACGATCGTAAAATCGGTGGGAAAATAATATGAAACATATTATAGCTTCGGTGTTCGTTAACATATAACCTCCTACGCTTGGAAATAACATTTTATAATAAGTTTTTAATTTCGAATTTAATTTTATCAAAATCGGACGACTATATCATATAGCTGCCATAGGAACGATCGTAAAATTGGTTGGAAAATAATATAAAACAAATTATAGCTTCGGTGTTCGTTAACATATAACCTCCTACGCTTGGAAATAACATTTTTTAACTAGTTCTGAATTTCGAATTAAATTTTATCTAAATCGGGCGACTATATCATATAGCTGCCATAGGAACGATCGTAAAATCGGTGCGAAAATAATATGAAACAAAGTATAACTTCGTTGGTTTTTAACCTCCTACGCTTGGAAATAACATTTTTTAATTCATTCTGAATTTCGAATTTAATTTTATCAAAATCGGACGACTATATCATATAGCTGCCAAAGGAAAGATCTTAAAATTGGAAATAAAATTTTTAATTAGTTCTGAATTTTGAATTTAATTTTTTCAAAATCGGACGACTATATCTTATAGCTGCCATAGGGACGATCGAAAAATTGGTGGGAAAATAATATGAAACAAGTTATAGCTTCGGTGTTTTTTTTAACATAAAACCTCTTAAGCTTGGAAATGACATTTTTATACCCTTGCAGAGGGTATAATGATTTCAGTCAGAAGTTTGCAACGCAGTGAAGGAGACGTTTCCGACCCCATAAAGTATATATATTCTTGATCAGCATCACTAGACGAGTCGATCTAGCCATGTCCGTCTGTCCGTCTGTCCGTCCGTTTCTACGCAAAATAGTCTCTCAGTTTTAAAACTATCGGGCTGAAACTTTCCCAAAAGTTGTATATCTTTTGCAGGTAGTATATAAGTCGGAACCAGCCGGATAGGACAACTATATCTTATAGCTCCCATAGGAATAATCGGAAAAAAAATGTTAAAAAATTATATCTTTGGTGTTTTTTTACATATTACCTCCTTTCCTTGGAAATAACATTTTTTAATTAGTTTTGAATTTCAAATTAAATTTTATCAAAATCGGAAGACTATATCATATAGCTGCCATAGGAACGATCGTAAAATCGGTGGGGAAATAATATGAAACAAATTATAGCTTCGGTGTTCCTTAACATATAACCTCCTACGCTTGGAAATAACATTTTTTAACTAGTTCTGAATTTCGAATTAAATTTTATCAAAATCGGGCGACTATATCATATAGCTGCCATAGGAACGATCGTAAAATCGGTGCGAAAATAATATGAAACAAAGTATAACTTCGGTGGTTTTTAACATATAACCTCCTACGCTTGGAAATAACATTTTTTAATTCATTCTGAATTTCGAATTTAATTTTATCAAAATCGGACGACTATATCATATAGCTGCCATAGGAACGATCGTAAAATCGGTGGGAAAATAATATGAAACAAATTATAGCTTCGGTGTTCGTTAACATATAACCTCCTACGCTTGGAAATAGCATTTTATAATTAGTTTTGAATTTCGAATTTAATTTTATCAAAATCGGACGACTATATCATATAGCTGCCATAGGAACGATCGTAAAATTGGTTGGAAAATAATATGAAACAAATTATAGCTTCGGTGTTCGTTAACATATAACCTCCTACGCTTGGAAATAACATTTTTTAACTAGTTCTGAATTTCGAATTTAATTTTATCAAAATCGGACGACTATATCATATAGCTGCCATAGGAACGATCGTAAAATTGGTTGGAAAATAATATGAAACAAATTATAGCTTCGGTGTTCGTTAACATATAACCTCCTACGCTTGGAAATAACATTTTATAATTAGTTTTGAATTTCGAATTTAATTTTATCAAAATCGGACGACTATATCATATAGCTGCCATAGGAACGATCGTAAAATTGGTGGGAAAATAATATGAAACAAATTATAGCTTCGGTGTTCCTTAACATATAACCTCCTACGCTTGGAAATAACATTTTTTAATTCATTCTGAATTTCGAATTTAATTTTATAAAAATCGGACGACTATATCATATAGCTGCCAAAGGAAAGATCGTAAAATTTGAAATAAAATTTTTAATTAGTTCTGAATTTTGAATTTAATTTTATCAAAATCGGACGACTATATCTTATAGCTGCCATAGGGACGATCGAAAAATTGGTGGGAAAATAATATGAAACAAGTTATAGCTTCGGTGTTTTTTTTTAACATAAAACCTCTTAAGCTTGGAAATGACATTTTTATACCCTTGCAGAGGGTATAATGATTTCAGTCAGAAGTTTGCAACGCAGTGAAGGAGACGTTTCCGACCCCATAAAGCATATAAATTATGTTTTTTGCTTCAGGATATATTAAAAAAAAGCGATTTTTATTTTAATATACAGCGGAGTTTTATTGGTAAAGTTCTTTCGAGTTAGATCCCCAATCTTAAAATGATTTTACAAAATGCATTATTCTTATAACTATGGCTTTTAGCGGTGACAGCGACGCGAGCAGCGAAAGTGGACTTTGATTGAGAATTTTGATTGGTCAAATCTGTGGCCCGATGAAACGGTTTCTAGGCTGCATCTTTTGTTTAATTAATTTGGATTGGCCTAAGCTTTTATGCTGACGAATGGGTTCTCAGGCTGGACCCTTTGTTTAAATGTTTGAATATTGTTTATGTCTACCGTCGTCGATAAAGGCGTGAGAAGTGTTTATAATTCTGGTGCTGCCGATTGAAGGCGTGGGAAAGATTTGTGTCTGAGGGGTTAAATGTTTATGTCGGATTGATTTGAATAACTGCGATAGTAGGCTCTGGATTTCTTTTTTGTTGGCTAGGCGCCTATAGGTAAATATGATGTAAGTAGTAATGCTTAAAAGTATAATTATTAATATTGTAAAAACAATCCACTTATAAATTGATTCTTGTTTTTGTTGATAGGTAATAGAGTTTTTAAGTTTTAACAATCGTATTGGTTCATATAAAGTAATATTAGTGCTGGATAATATAATTTTATATTCTTTTATATTCTTTGATGTTGTAATTTTAATATCTCTTATTTCTAAAGTACATTGACTTAATTGTATTATATTGTTACCCTGAATTGTTTTGTTAAACATTTCGCAATCTTGATTAATTTGTGTCTCTTTTAAATTATAAGTAATAATGATGTTTGGCTCAATATATTTTAAAGATTCATTTTCTGATACAAAAGTGTGTTGACATTTCGCAAATTGATTAGTAAGGATTTGAGAGATACATTGATCAGTGATCATAAATTTTTGGTCTAAAATATTTGCTAATGAATTTGGTGAATTTTCCAAGTAAAATACTTTCTTTTCGTCGTTTACAAAATATTCATAAATATCATTTATATCAATTTGTCGGCCCATATTATCTGGATATTTAATAATTCTATATTTTTGTGTTTCTTTTAAAGAAGTGGGTATATGGGCTAGAATAAAAGTGTCCTTAGTTTGACTGCTTAACCAAGCTGAAGTTTTGATTGAGAGTAATTTTTCTTCGTTTATGTTCTCCAACTCTTCATGTTTTAGTATTTTAGGATTAAATATTCCAACTCTTGTTAATTGTAAACTCATTTGTAAATCTTCAATGTATTCTAGGAATATATTTAAGGAATATCTAAAAATGTGCAAAGCTTTTTCTTCTTGTTTATCTTTTACGAGTTTGCTTATATCTTTTGATTGTTCATTTATTACTTGAATTATTTCATTAAATTCTTTGTTTTCAATTAACATTTCTTGTAAGTTTTGTAGTTTATCTTCCAACTCTTTTTTATCATCTTCAGTTAATGTTCCAAATAGATACTTGTGAGCTGTCCCTAAAAAGTTAATTAATCCCCGTTTTTGTCTCGATGACGAAGTAATTCCCTTGATTTCATGTTTTAATTGTTTCAATGTTAATGCAATGTCCGGTACATTTTTAAATTGGTTTTCGAATTTTATAAATTCCTGATATGTTTCAAATATTTTAGTTTGATTTATTTTAATCATATGATGTTCATACTTTAAAGGTATTTTTATAGACCCTGTGTTCAGAAGTAAATAACCGTTGTTCGAAGTAATGGGTGTAATGCTAATTTGTTGAGCTGTTGTCAATGGTATTTTCGTCCATGTCACTATCATGATCATTTTCATTATCAGAATCAGTACTGTCAGTTTCCCTGGAATGAGGAGAGAGATTTTGTATTTTAGCTTTTTTAAATTTACTTATGTGTTTTACTACTTTATGACCCCTATTAGTTTCTTGCCAGTGCTTTTCGTCTTTTTGTTCTAACGCTCCTGTCTTTTTGAATGGGTTTACTAATTTAGCTTTACGTTTCATTTATTTTTCAACTTTAGTGTATTCCAGATCTACTTCATGTTCCTCGCGGTCTTTATTAAGTTTATCTATCTTATGTTCTTTTGTTTTTGCATATTTTTGCTTGGTTTTATTCCATAAAGAAATATTTCAGCAGGAGTTTTACCTGTGGCATCGTGGGTTATTTCGTGATTATAAACGTATGTTGCCTTTTCTATGTTCATTAACTTATCTTCAGCGTCCGTAAGTGTATTAATAATTCTAAGTTTTTCATTGATTGTTTTATGTACCCTTTCTATATCGGCTATACCATTCTTGCTAGTTGTAATTTCAATGTTAATATTTTCCTTTTGTAACCAATTTTGTAATGATTTAGATACTAGGCCAGGATCTTGATCCATTTTAATTGTTTTCGGTTTACCTATCATGTTAAAGATTTTAAGAAGAGCTTTTTTACTTTCAATCCAATCTGTGGTTTTTGTTTCAATAATAGAAATAAATTTTGAATGAATGTCGATGCATGTTAAAAATTTACGTTGGTCAATAAAGTAATAGTCTATAACATATTTATCGCGAATATTTTTGGTTTCTGGAGTTTTTTCAAACGGAAGAGCAACTTTTCTGTGCTCTGCTTTGCATAAATTACAAATTTCACATTTATTAATAATGTTTTGAATAAGTTTTTGTGCGTCTGGGAAGTAGTATTTCGTTTTAAAAGTGTCATAAGTCTTTGTAATACCTTGGTGTATTGTTTTCTCGTGTATTTCTAATATTTTTTCATGAAAGTCTGCATATGTGGGCAAGTTGGGAAGTACTACTGAAGTTTTCATTAATTTCGTACCAGTATTTGGTTTAATTAATTTCATATAGGCTCGTTGAAAAATTGCAAAATCTTCGTCATTATTAATGTACATAGCAAAATTGTGTCCACATATAAATTTTATAATTATGTCTTTCGCCAAAGTCTCAGTCATGTCACTGTAAATAATTTTATTAATAGTTTTGTTAAAGTAGTGAGTAAGTTCGTTAGTGTCTTGATTTCCCTTTTCAAATATAAGTTGGTGATTAAAAACGTTAACTGGTCGTTCGGTAATTTGTATGCAATCGCCATTATCTTCTTGTGCACTATACACTGTTGCTGCAGTAGTATCTACATCGTCTTCACTTTGAAATACTTCTTCAATTTTGTTATCTTTTGATTCCTTTTTTGTAATCCTGGATAGAGCATCTGCTACATGATTCTCTTTTCCTTTAATGTACTTTATTTCATAATCAAACTCTCTAAGCTTTATTTTCCAACGTTGTAATTTCATATTAGGTTCCTTTATATTGTGTAACCAAACAAGTGGTTTATGGTCAGAACATATTTTAAAACTTCTACCAAAGAGATAGGGGCGGAAATACTTAGTCGCCCATACGATAGCTAATAATTCTTTTTCAATAGCTGCATAACTTAACTCATGTTCATTTAAAGTTCTACTAGCAAAACAAATGGGTTTCCCTTCTTGGGATAGTACAGCACCTAATGCATAATTGCTTGCATCTGTAGTTAGATCAAACTTCTTTTCAAAATCCGGATATATAAGAATTGGATCGTTACTTATTAAAGTTTTTAATTTTTCAAACGCTTCATTGTAACTAGGATCGTTTATATTTATCTTTGCTCCTTTCTTTAAACAGAGAGTCATGGGCTTGGCAATTTTTGCGAAATCTTTTATAAATTTACGATAAAAACCACAAAGGCCTAAAAATGATTTTATTTGTTTTGGAGAGTTTTGAATTTTAAAATCTTGAATAGCTTGAATTTTATTTGGATTTGCTCTGATTCCTTCAGTTGAAATTATGTGACCTAAAAATTCAGTTTCTCGTTTCATAAACTCACATTTATCTAATTGTAGTTTGAGATTCGATCTGCGAAGACGTTCGAATACTTTTTTTAAAGATTGAATATGTTCTTGTAAAGAGGTTGAAAATATAACAATGTCGTCTAAATATACTAGACAATGGGTACCTATTATGTCGTGTAATATGTTATTCATACAACGCTGAAATGTAGCGGGTGCATTTTTAAGGCCGAAGGGCATTCTAGTATATTCGTAGTGACCCTTCTTAGTGGAGAATGCAGTTTTTTGAATAGAGTCTGGGTCCATTTCAATTTGATAGAACCCTTTAGCAAGATCTAATGTTGTAAAGTATTGACATTTCCCTAACTTGTCTAATATTTCGTCCATGTTCGGAATAGGGAATTTATCATTGATAGTTATTTCATTCAGTCCTCTGTAATCAATAGCCATACGAAATTTGGGTATGCCCGATGCATCCCTTTTCTTGGGTACCATTACAATTGGACTGCAATAAGGAGATTTGGATTTTTTGATAATACCTTGTCTTATCATTTCGTCAATTTGTTTTTCGACTTCTGTATCGTAAATGTAAGGATAACTATATGGTCTCCTATAAATCGGTTCTTCATGTTTTGTTTTTATAACGTGTTTGATTTCGTTCGTGAAAGTCAAATTTTCACCTTCATGATACTGAATATCAAAATATTTTGACATTAAATAATGAAGTTCAGTTTTTTCTTCATTATTTAAGTGTTCGTCTCTAATATTATTGTCAGATAAGTCCGTTTGTAAGGCATAATTATATTCTTCATCATCTACTACATTTGAAGCAGTTTGATTAAATTTTTCCGTTATATTTACCATAGGGAATTATAATTATGTAATTCAATGGTGTTTTTCATAAAATCAATTTTTGCTGACGATTCTTTCAGAATTTGTCTTCCTATAAGAATGTCATAATGTTTTGAAAAGTTTATGTTGTTTTATGTCGTGTAATATGTTGTGTCGTGTAATATGTTATTCATACAACGCTGAAATGTAGCGGGTGCATTTTTAAGGCCGAAGGGCATTCTAGTATATTCGTAGTGACCCTTCTTAGTGGAGAATGCAGTTTTTTGAATAGAGTCTGGGTCCATTTCAATTTGATAGAACCCTTTAGCAAGATCTAATGTTGTAAAGTATTGACATTTCCCTAACTTGTCTAATATTTCGTCCATGTTCGGAATAGGGAATTTATCATTGATAGTTATTTCATTCAGTCCTCTGTAATCAATAGCCATACGAAATTTGGGTATGCCCGATGCATCCCTTTTCTTGGGTACCATTACAATTGGACTGCAATAAGGAGATTTGGATTTTTTGATAATACCTTGTCTTATCATTTCGTCAATTTGTTTTTCGACTTCTGTATCGTAAATGTAAGGATAACTATATGGTCTCCTATAAATCGGTTCTTCATGTTTTGTTTTTATAACGTGTTTGATTTCGTTCGTGAAAGTCAAATTTTCACCTTCATGATACTGAATATCAAAATATTTTGACATTAAATAATGAAGTTCAGTTTTTTCTTCATTATTTAAGTGTTCGTCTCTAATATTATTGTCAGATAAGTCCGTTTGTAAGGCATAATTATATTCTTCATCATCTACTACATTTGAAGCAGTTTGATTAAATTTTTCCGTTATATTTACCATAGGGAATTATAATTATGTAATTCAATGGTGTTTTTCATAAAATCAATTTTTGCTGACGATTCTTTCAGAATTTGTCTTCCTATAAGAATGTCATAATGTTTTGAAAAGTTTTTTATAAAAAATGTTTGCTTAGATAAAAATAATTTTGGAATACTAAACTGAATATATTTATTCAAAGTTACAGATTCACCAATTGTTTCAATTTTAGTAGAATTATTTTTAATTTGATAGTTAAAGAAGTTTTCGTTAATTAAATTTATGCTTGATCCTGTATCGATAAGACAGAGGCATAGTTTATTATCAATTTTAATTTTTATGGCTGTGGTGTTTCGTCCGAGGCTGTTGTCTGAAAATTTTCAAATGTGTCCATTGGCTCAGACTTACGTTGTTGATCTGAATCGGAAACTCGGGGACGTTTTTGGGGAACATTGGTACTCTGAGTACTTTGGTTACCCTGTCCTTGATTGTTTTGAAAAGTTTTAGGATAATAATTATTTCCTGAATTATTATTAGCAGAATTATTGTTGTTACCCCAATTTCCATTAGAGTCGAATCTATTCTGTCTCTGCTGGTTGTTGTTATATTTGTTTTGATAATTGTTATTTTGGAATCTACCCCCTTGGTTATTATCTGAATGATAGTTGGGTTTTGTATTTGAGTATGATTTTGATGTTTTAAAATCCTGAAATTCATCATCTTCCTGAGAGTTTTTGAACATATAAGAACGATTGTTTATGGATTTATCTTCAAAGATTCCTACAGCTTGGGCAGCTTGTTTTAATTTAAGAGGAGACGAAATATCAAATTTACTTAATGTAATAAAAGTTTTTACTGGTAATTGTTCACGAATCACTTCAGCTAATGTATCACTCAATGTCCTCGAAACTAGAACTGTGTTTGATGGATTATTGTCTAAGCTCAATTTACAACAAATTCTACTAGTCTGTTCCTCTAATTCTTCAACAAATTTTCTTAAATTATTTTTATATTTAGTCTCACGTAATTCTGCTATCATTCGATGTGGAGGTGTTGCGCTGTTGAACTCGCTGATTAGTAGGGTTCTCAATTCCTTCCAGTCCTGTGGTATGTTTCTCATCAAGAGTGATCTGGCTTGTCCAACTAGGAGGTTCCTGATGGCTGCTTGGATAATTTGATTTTGGCCTTCTGATGTTGTAGGGTAATGGTAGACTAATTCATCGACTTCCTTTATAAAGAGAGCCAAATGGAGTGGGTCTCCGTTGAATTTATTTTTCTGTTTTAGTTGCAGAAGGAAATGATTCATGGATACATCTGAGAGGGCTTGTGTTGCTTTTGCTGCTGCGGCCACGGCTGCTGCTGCTGCTGATGTTGATGGCAATTCCATTTTTAATGGTTTTTTTTAGGCGAAATTAATTAGATTTATTATCGCTGGGTTAGACACTAGAAATCCTCATTCGTGATTTAACTAATGTTGGTAAATTCGTTTTGCGGATACAAATAATGTTTTTATTTTCGCGAAGTGATTTTTTTAAGTCCTTTTTAGGTAGTCACTCGCGAGGACATTACTTGTATCCTACCGACTGCGCCAATTATGTTTTTTGCTTCGGGATATATTAAAAAAAAACGATTTTTATTTTAATATACAGCGGAGTTTTATTGGTAAAGTTCTTTCGAGTTAGATCCCCAATCTTAAACTGATTTTACAAAATGCATTATTCTTATAACTATGGCTTTTAGCGGTGACAGCGACGCGAGCAGCGAAAGTGGACTTTGATTGAGAATTTTGATTGGTCAAATCTGTGGCCCGATGAAACGGTTTCTAGGCTGCATCTTTTGTTTAATTAATTTGGATTGGCCAAAGCTTTTATGCTGACGAATGGGTTCTCAGGCTGGACCCTTTGTTTAAATGTTTGAATATTGTTTATGTCTACCGTCGTCGATAAAGGCGTGAGAAGTGTTTATAATTCTGGTGCTGCCGATTGAAGGCGTGGGAAAGATTTGTGTCTGAGGGGTTAAATGTTTATGTCAGATTGATTTGAATAACTGCGATAGTAGGCTCTGGACTTATGTTATTGACAATTGGAATAATGGGTATCTCGGGATATACAGGTTGTGTGTTGGGTTTGGTATCCAGGGTATTTGCGTATACGTCACTTATATATTCTTGATCAGCATCACTAGACGATTGATCTAGCCATGTCCGTCTGTCCGCCTGTCCGTCCGTTTCTACTCAAACTAGTCTCTCAGTTTTAAAGCAATCGGGCTGAAACTTTCCCAAAAGTCGTACATCTTTTGCACGTAGTATATAAGTCGGAACCAGCCGGATCGGACAACTATATCTTATAGCTCCCATAGGAATAATCGGAAAAAAAATGTTAAAACATTATATCTTTGGTGTTTTTTAACATATTACCTCCTTTCCTTGGAAAGAACATTTTTTAATTAGTTTTGAATTTCAAATTTAATTTTATCAAAATCGGAAGACTATATCATATAGCTGCCATAGGAACGATCGTAAAATTGGTGGGAAAATAATATGAAACAAATTATAGCTTCGGTGTTCCTTAACATATAACCCCCTACGCTTGGAAATAACATTTTTTAACTAGTTCTGAATTTCAAATTAAATTTTATCAAAATCGGACGACTATATCATATAGCTGCCAAAGACACGATCGTAAAATTGGAAATAAAATTTTTAATTAGTTCTGAATTTTGAATTTAATTTTATCAAAATCGGACGACTATATCATATAGCTGCCATAGGGACGATCGGAAAATTGGTGGGAAAATAATATAAACAAATTATAGCTTCGGTGTTTTTTATACCCATGCAGAGGGGATAATGATTTCAGTCAGAAGTTTGCAACGCAGTGAAGGAGACGTTTCCGACCCCATAAAGTATATAAATTCTTGATCAGCATCACTAGACGAGTCGATCTAGCCATGTCTGTCTGTCCGTCCGTTTCTACGCAAACTAGTCTCTCAGTTTTAAAGCTATCGGGCTGAAACTTTCCCAAAAGTCTTATATCTTTTGAAGGTAGTATATATGTCGGAACCAGCCGTATCGGACAACTATATCTTATAGCTCCCATAGGAATAATCGGAAAAAAAATGTTTAAAAATTATATCTTTGGTGTTTTTTTACATATTACCTCCTTTCCTTGGAAATAACATTTTTTAATTAGTTTTGAATTTCAAATTAAATTTTATCAAAATCGGAAGACTATATCATATAGCTGCCATAGGAACGATCGTAAAATTGGTGGGGAAATAATATGAAACAAATTATAGCTTCGGTGTTCCTTAACATATAACCTCCTACGCTTGGAAATAACATTTTTTATTTAGTTCTGAATTTCGAATTAAATTTTATCAAAATCGGACGACTATATCATATAGCTGCCATAGGAACGATCGTAAAATCGGTGGGAAAATAATATGAAACAAATTATAACTTCGGTGTTTTTTAACATATAACCTCCTACGCTTGGAAATAACATTTTTTAATTCATTCTGAATTTCGAATTTAATTTTATCAAAATCGGACAAATATATCATAGGCTGCCAAAGGAACGATCGTAAAATTGGAAATAAAATTTTTAATTAGTTCTGAATATTGAATTTAATTTTATCAAAATCGGACGACTATATCATATAGCTGCCATAGGGACGATCGGAAAATTGGTGGAAAAATAATATAAACAAATTATAGCTTCGGTGTTTCTTTTAACATAAAACCTCTTAAGCTTGGAAATGACATTTTTTTAATTAGTTTTGAATTTCGAATTAAGTTTTATCAAAATCGGACGACTACATCATATAGCTGCTATAGGAACGATCGGAAAATTGGTGGGAAAATAATATGAAACAAATTATAGCTTGTGTGTTTTTTGATATATTATCTTATACTATTGGAAATAACATTTTGTGTATCTTTAAGAATTTCGAATTATATTTAATACAAATCGGACCACTCTAACATATAGCTGTCAAAGAAACGGTCAGCGAAATAATGAAATATTTATTATACCCTTGCTTTTATTATTATACCCGTTACTCGTAGAGTAAAAGGGTATACTAGATTCGTCGGAAAGTATGTAACAGGCAGAAGGAAGCGTTTCCGACCCCATAAAGTTTATATATTCTTTATCAGGATCACTAGCCGAGTCGATCTAGCCATGTCCGTCTGTCCGTATGAACGCTGAGATCTCTGAAACTATAAGAGCTACAATACTGGGATTAGGCATGCAGATTCCTGAGATTCCTGCGCAGTGCAAGTTTTTTTCAGAAGAGTGCCACGCCCACAAACCGCCCAAAACTGTGGCTCCTACAGTTTTGATGCTAGAATGAAAATAACTGAAAATAAAATAAATGAAAAAAACTTTGCCACGCCCACTTTAACGCCTACAAACCGCCCACAAACTTCAAAAAATCGTAAATATGAACTAGGATATCTCGGAAAATATTAAAGATAGAGAAACGGGATTTCAAATTTAGATTCCGTAGGCTTGAGCGCAGCGCAAATTTGTTACGCGAATATGCCACGCCCACTCTAACGCCCACAAACCGCCCAAGCCTGTGGCGCCCACAATTTTCGTGCTAGATAAAAAATGTATTGGTCTCGTCAATACCTATCGATTGATTTTAAAAAAAATTTGCCACGCCCACTCTAACGCCCACAACGCTTAAATCTGTCTACCGCCGGTAGGTGGCGCATTTGCTGCTTGCATATCTCCATTTTCCTTTGGTCCCTTTAGCTGAGTAACGGGTATCGAGTACCTCGACTATAGCGTTTTTCCTTGTTTTTATATTATTTTTTTGTAATTGATTTTTTTAGCCATGTCCGTCTGTCTTAAAGCTATCGCGCTGAAACTTTTCCGAAAGTCTTCTTTCTTATATAGTTCTATCTTATAGCTCCCATAGGAATAATCGAAAAAAATTTTTTTATTATATCTTAGGTGTTTTTTTTTAACATATAACCTTCTACGCTTGGAAATAACATTTTTTAACTAGTTCTGAATTTCGAATTTAAAATTTAAAAATAAAATGAAACAAATTATAGCATCGGTGTTTCTTGGCATATTATTATCTTATGCTATTGGGAATAACATTTTTTGTATTTTTAAGAATTTCGTATATAAATTTAATAAAAATCGGACGACTCTAACATATAGCTGCCAAAGAAACGGTCAGCGAAATAATGAAATAATTATTTAAAAAAAACAAATTTTGCTTTGTTGATTTTGATCGTATTTTCCTTTACTCTGGGTATAGAATATTTTAACTTTTCATAATTACGAAATTAATTTTAGACAAAAAACTGACGACTATAATATTTTGCTGAATGGGGTGGTGTTAGGACACGAATAACATGGATACAGGTGTCCAAATTATAAGGTAGGATACCTAGGTATACCCGTTTTTCCTATTTTAGATTACAGAAATAACCTTAACAAGGTTGCCACGAAGCTAGATAACAGGTAATAATGGAGTTATTACGCAATCCTTAAATTAGGTAATCAACTTGGTTTACCTAATTTACCTACGAATTGTCCCTAAAATCAGGCAATGTCCGCCTCCGAAAGGGTTATATGAAGGTTAATAGCAGGTATGATTCAAACCTATATATTGACTCGTAATCCTAATCCCCGGATTGGTCTGTGAAAACCAGTTGCTGAGTGACAACGTATACATTGTTGTGTGTATCTTTTATATTCAATTAATATGAACACACCGAAAGTATAAGGTGAAAAGTAAATGAAAATCCACCAAAAAGTACAAGGTGAAATGTGAATATAATGCACATAAAAGTAAAAGGTGAAAAGTGATTAAAAATCCACCAAAAGGTATAAGGTGAAAAGTGAAAAAAGTGTCTAACAAAATAATAAAGTATTATTATACTTTTTTCCTTTGCTAAGTATTTCTATAAAGTAAAACCGGATTCATAAATTTGTATCACATAAGTCTTGTAACGGCGCCTGAAAGCCTACTACATAGGGCCCGCTTTAACCAAAGCTTGACCTAGGGTGGCCACCTGTTTCAGCTATTCGATAGTTCGATATTTTTGAACAGCTGAGCCAGGGTGGTCTTGGAAAGTTCTAGTTTTGACACCTGTCGGTCGTCAGGGATAGAGAAACGGACGTGCCAGCAAGTCAAAATTTCAATTAAAAGGCTAAAAGCCTGAAATATATATTTTTTGAGTGGCATCCAGTATTTTTGAGTGGCATCCAGCATTCTAAGTAGTGCTTAGCAATCGGTGTGGCTGTCAGCTATAAAAGCTAGCCAGCGAAAAAAGATTTAAAGTAAGTGCAAGTGCATTTGTCTAGAATTTGGTGCGTGTTTAACCTCCAACGAAATTTCACTACAGGTATTTCTAAAATTCCGAGTGGAAGCCCCAGTCAGTGCTGCCACAAGTTGCCGCCAAAGGCGCATCTTATTGATTCGGCCAATTTGCTGGAGGATTTACCGCCTCACAAAGGCCAAAATCAAAATCGCGGGGCACAATCGTCAGGTATGGTATTCAGCAAATTATAAGGAAATAACAAGTCGATCGTGTTAAAAGAAATAATGCACGCCGAGAATCTGTAAATTTAATTTAAGAAGAGCTAAGTTTTTTTTTAGGTTTAAATGAGAAATTTGTTATTGTAAAACATTCAAGGAAGTACGATGAATTCGGAACGGGCTACAAAGTTTTTTAAATCGTTCGCGCATCTAAGAGAAATCAGAGAAAAGTTTAAAACAATTAATTAAATGAGATACCATGAGTTATTTGCATTCTCTATGAATTATTTTGCAATTTTCAAATGAAATTATATAAAATTCAATCGCCTATCTTTAACTCTTAAGATCTCTAATTGCCTGATTAATTTAAAGGAAGTCCCTTGAAGAAGTTTTTGGAGCAAAATTAATACAAGAAACCGAGAACTATTGAAAACTATTTTTTTAAGTTAAAGTGTATATATATTAAACACACATTGTCATAACATGAATATATCTTCCTTATCTTATTATGCCTTATTGTCTAAATACCCAAAGTTCTTTTTATAAATATTAAATATGACTTGTATCGCTATGTACGGAAAATTAATTAGCTTTTCGAACAGAAATAAAACCATGGATCTTTAAGTAATATTGAACTGAACTAAGCTGATGATTTCTCGATCGTAGGGTATCAAAGGGGTCACCGAAGCCATGCTTTAAGGTGGTGATCATAGGTTGGGAGGGCCATACGCGACCACAATACCATCCGTGGATTCGCATAGCTAACTTTCTCTGCGCTGAAGCGCACGCAAGCGCCAGGTCGAATTCCGAAGAGCGACGACGACAGCAGGTGCAAAATACTGCTGACCATGCTACTTGGATATCGATCGGGGAAAATCAAGGACCTGAGCGCGCACGGGACGCTGCAGCGCGCGCAATGGTCAGGTCGGATTCCGAGGAGCGTCGACGAGAGCAGTCGCGAAACACTGCTGATCATGCTACCTGGAGATCGATCGGGGAAAATCGAGGACCCGAGCGCGCACGGGGCGCTGTAGCGCGCGCAATGGTCAGGTCGGATTCCGAGTAGCGACGACGAGAGCAGTCGCGAAACACTGCTGATCATGCTACCTGGAGATCGTTTGGAGAAAATCGAGGACCCGAGCGCGCACGGGACGCTGCAGCGCGCGCAATGGTCAGGTCGGATTCCGAGGAGCGACGACGAGAGCAGTCGCGAAACACTGCTGACCATGCTACCTGGAGATCGATCGAGGAAAATCGAGGACTCGAGCGCACACGGGACGCTGCAGCGCACGCAAGCGCCAGGTCGAATTCCGAAGAGCGACGACGACAGCAGGTGCAAAATACTGCAGACCATGCTACGTGGAGATCGATCGAGGAAAATCGAGGACCAGAGCGCGCACGGGACGCTGTAGCGCACCCAATAGTCAGGTCGGATTCCGAGGAGCGACGACGAGAGCAGTCGCGAAACACTGCTGATCATGCTACCTGGAGATCGATCGAGGAAAATAGAGGACTCGAGCGTTTACGGGACGCAGCAGCTCATAGCTCAACCCTATCACTAGGACACAGGAGAAAAAGACCAACACAGTGCATCATCGGAACACAAGACTTCAGCAAAGATTTCGGGAACAACAAATTCAGGAAATGGAAATGGCCACATACAGGTCGAGTTCACAAAATCGACAGGCGGAATCTTCCAGACAGTCACAGCGCAATATTGCTGCAAGAGCACAACTTTCAGAGGATGAACGAGAGGATCAACGGGAACGCCAGCGACGGAGGAGTCGAGCTACGGCAAGGGAACAATATCTTCGTAACATTAAGGACGGACCAACTAAGTTTTGTACGTGCTGTGGAGGAACCTGGTTTCCATCTCAGGTAAGTGGTTTGAACATACGTACTACTTCTTCTAAATACCCCAACTTTAGTCTAGACAATGTCTTTTATTTAAGTAGAACGTTTCCGAGTCCGTCCGGCAAATATCAATTTTGCAGTACATGTCGTGAAGGCGTTTCCATCCCTTTGTCTCTCTAATGGCTTCGACTTTCCAGAGATACCCGAATGTCTTAAAAACTTGACATGTCTTGAGGAGCGCCTTATTTCTCCTCGAATTCCTTTCATGCGCATTATATCCATTGGATATAGAAGGCAATGCGGAATAAGAGGCGCTGTAGTCAATGTTCCAATTTCAGTACCTGGTACTGTAAGCGTACTCCCGCGCACCTTTGATTCGACCCATGTAATCCAAGTTAATTTAAAAAGAAAGTTAGAATATTCCCATAATTTCATGACGGAAACTATTCGACCCGCTCGGGTTATTCAAGCTGTGCGATACTTGCTTAACACTGAGCTCTACAGAAAGCACAACATTTCCTTTGACAGTGATTGGCTCAATCAAATGGGAGCCGAAGAAGAGATACCTTTCATCGCAGATGAATCTGACCGAGAAGTCGTAGAAGAGCTTCTTCGTCAACATTCTCATTCTCAATCAAATGACGATTAAGAAGGTGTTTTAAATCCCGGAGGTCATGAAACCCTATTAGAAAACGATGATATTGGACTTCAGCGTATTGCTATGGCTCCCGGAGAAGGCCGCATTCCAACAAATTTAACCCTTGACGACGACGCAGAAGAACTTTCCTTCCCAACTATTTCTTGCGGCGAAATATTTAAGGGGAGTTCGACCTATGCAAAAAAAGCAAGATCGCAAATTCGCTTTTACGACCGTCGTTGCGCAGTAGTGCCCAAAGTCCTTTATATGTACAAATTTTATGAAATAAAACGAATTCAAAGTTCTATTTCCATTGCCCTACGAAAAAAATCTGGTGCAGAAACTGCTGCAAATGTGAGGGATAATTCATTTGTTGACAGTCTTGTACAACATGACGATGGATTTCACATTCTAAAAGGCCTCCGTTCAGCTCCAGCACACTGGGAGGCAGAAAAAAAGAAAGTTATAGCCATGATAGGACAATTTGGTTTGCCTACATTCTTCATAACCCTCTCTGCTGCTGAATCTAAATGGAACGAACTCTTAGTTATTCTATCTCTTTTATTGAATAGCATAGACATTACTGAGGAAGAGGCAGCAGCTCTTTCTAGCGCCGAAAAAGCTAGATTAATTCGATCTGACCCAGTAACGTGCTCCCGGTATTTAGACTACAGGTTCCGGCAATTAATGAAATTATTTAAAAGCTCCGAGATATTTGGTGAGTTAATACTCGTCCATTATTATTGGAGGATCGACTTCCAGCACAGAGGATCGCCGCACTCTCAAGGCATGTATTGGTTTTCTGGCCGAAGAGGTCACCCGCTTTATTGATCGTTTCATTACTACCAGCGGGGACGATCCTGAAATTCATGAAGTAATTCAATATCAGCGCCATAAGCACAGCGCTTCATGTTTAAAGCCTAGTACTCAGATCGGCTAAGAGTTTCACTAGTCGAAAGATCCGAAGTTTTCAAAGTTCACCCGCCATGCATGTGGCATGGTCTTACTGTCAAGCAGCTGGGCTTGTTGTCAAACGGAAAACAAATCAATTGAAGCAATTTAAAAAAGAAGAGTCTGCTGGTGCATAAATAAATTAAAATAAAAATAAATAAAATTTTTAACGAATGTTTTTATTTATGTAAATTAGAAGTTAAAGGCTTCCTTCTCGTCCCACGGATGCTCCGCCATCTTTCCCGCGCCATCTGTAGTCCAGCTCCGAGCTGGCCAATAATGGCTGGTGATAGCTCCTCCAGCTGATTTTCCAAAGCCCAGGATCCGGAGCGTCGAGATCTCATCGCCCAGGATTTAAAGAGGGGGTAAGTTTGTCGGAACACGGTTCCTTTCTTATAAACATACATATATAAATATCCGTGCAGTATCCTGCAGTTTTATAGACTACTATAAACTTTTCCAGCGGCGAGTATCAGCCTTGTTGTTGTATGTACAATTGCAAGGGCTCTCTGAGCGACGTTTTGTAGTCGTGAATAGTCAGCATTTTGCTGATGTGTGCACCTTCACAGGTGGTAAATTCGATACTCTCCGCTAACCAAAAATTGTCAATTAGTTTAATTTCCATATGATTTAGCCAACATTATGTTATTCATCCACGGCATAATATTATCCAATAAATTTGTAATGTAAAAGGATATCAAAACATGAAGTGCTAGAGCTGTATTAAGGGGGTGTGCTGACGCGAGAAGTGGAGTAGGTCAAGAACAATGACATAACTTTTACGGACAACCTTGACATTAGGGGATCGTATTGCGCGGCCCGCGACGATCCATTGGCACACGAACGTGTGAAGGGGAGGGAATATGGCCAAAACACAGCCCGATCGTATTGCGATTAAGCGACAGCTAAGCTTGTGGGGCAGTGTGGACTGACGACTGACGAACTTTATGAACTAATATTATTTTCCAGGCACTTTTAATATTTATTCTCGTTATGTTGGAGAGGAGAGAGGCTTACCAAGATCCCACGACCCGAATACGACGTAGCTTATGCCGGCAAATGGTGCCAAAATATCGGACGCCTCTCCCTCGGCCCAAGTCCTTGTTAGGACTCGGGCACTAATATGCCCACGTAACAGAGTACAAGTTCGCCATTCGGTCTAGCTTAAAAAAGCCCCAAGTATTTCTTGGTCGCCAATTTTCTGATAGGTTGCTAAATGCTTACAATAGAAATATTTTAGGCTTGCATAAAGCAAACATGGATATTCAATTCATTCTAGATGCTTACGCCTGTTGTAGTTATATAATTAACTACATAAATAAATCCAACCGTGGCGTGTAGCAACTGCTTCGAGAAGCAATGACAGAAATAAGCCATGGAAGTGTTTCCGTCAAAAGAAAATTGCAGCATTTAGGGAGCAAGTTTATTATCGCTACAGAAATATCTGCCCAAGAAGCTGCATACAACATTTCAGGTTTACACTTGTCTGAGGCTAGTGAAGGGAATGTTTTTATTAACACTTGCCATCCAGATAAAAGGGTCCGGATAGTCCGATCTAACAGAGAATTAGAACAGCTTCCCGCAAACTCAACAGATATTTTAGAGCGAAATTTACTTGATCGATACGTGCAAAGACATGAACAACTAGAATCGTTATGTTTTGCGGAATTTGCGGCTTGGTTCAAATTCTCCAAGCTAAATGCACGTTTAGAACAGTCAAACGAAGAATATGACGAACCAGTCGACTTTGATGCAGATGAAGAAAATAACGTAGCTGCACAAAGTTACCAAATGCTGGATGGGACTGGTAGGGTAAAAAGACGTATTCATGACCTAATTCTTAGGTGGGTTCGCTTCAGTTTAAGCTCTTCTCCATCAGATTATTTTAGAGAGCACGTAATGCTCTTTTTCCCATGGAGAAGTGACAACGACAATGAAAGCACTTTTAGAAATAGTTTTGAAATTATTAAACGCAATAAAGAGAAGTATGATGTGTTTGACGACATGGAGTTAGGGAGAGTTCTTCAAGATCTGCAAAATGTGGATAGAGAAGAAAACGGCCCCCTTCCCGAAGGGCCAGCCTCTCAATACCTTGATGAAGAGTTCAGAGCTTTGGCAGTCCCCGCCGTCGGACCAAACGTAAATGTACTCCAAAATGAAAATGATTCAAATGGCGAAACTTCCTCTTATAAGACTTTCTCCGATAGTATCTGACGATAACCTTTGCTCGACCCGGTCTCTCAACTTTAAGCAACGCCAGTATAACGCCCACGTAATGTATAATGTTGCAGCCAAAAAAACATTTTATTAATATGTTGGTGGAGGGGCCGTAGTGGGAAAAAGCAGATTGATTTCTACAATATTTCAGTCTATAACTTGGCGAGCAAATAAACTTCCTGGGGCAACAGATTCCGCAAAGGTTTTACTTTGTGCTCCTACTGGAAAAGCAGCTTTTGGGATTGGGGGACTAACGCTTCATTCAGTTTTCTCCCTTCCTGTTAATCAAACATCTGGTCCTTTAAGACCCGTAAGCAATGACACTTTAAATACAATGCATTGCAAGTTGATTGATATCCAATTAATTATTATAGATGAGATCTCGATGGTCGGATCAAAAATGCTTGGATACTTAGATCAAGGACTTTGTCAAATTTTTAGAAGCCAAGATGTAAGTTTTGGGGGCAAGTCTATAATAGTGTTTGGAGATCCGAAGCAGCTTAGCCCAGTTGGAGATCGTTGGATATTCGCAGAAAATACATCTAATCCCTATAATATTCTGGCAGGAGTTAACCTTTGGAATAACTTTAAGTTTTTCGAACTAACGGAAATAATGCGGCAAAGTGACGACCACGCTTTTGCTTTGGCTTTGAATAATATGTCTGAAGCTAACATGACAGATGCAGATATTGATACAGACATTGAGATATTTTCAGGACAAGAGTTCTTCCAGTAACCGATGTTCCTGACGATGCAATTCACTTATTCTGTTCTAATGCTGACGTTAACCATTACAACTTCCTAAAACTTGCCCAAATTAGAACTGAAGAATTTGTGTCAACTGCAGTAGATACAGTTAAGTCAGCTAACATGTCTGAAAGAAGTCGAGAATCAACTCTTAGGCATGCCCAAAACATGAATACCTCTAAAACTCAGTGTCTACCATATATTGTACACCTGAAGACTACTGCAAAATATATGGTTACCGTCAATATTGACACAAATGATGGACTTGTAAATGGGGCAACTGGTCAATTAATGCGAATTGACAACTGTATGGTTAACGGCTCATTATTAGTTACTGGACTGTGGATTAAGTTTACAGATGCTACTGTCGGTACTATAGCTAGGTCAAAAGTTCGAGGAAATGATCACCCAGACTGGACTCCAATTTATAAAACAGCCCGAGTATTCCAATGCGGAAATTCGGGACATTCTTCTATTGATCGAAAACAATTTCCAGTTGTTCCTGCTGAGGCTATTACCATCCATAAGAGCCAAGGAGCAACCTACAGCAAAGTCGCAGTGCATCTTAAAAGAGGCATTAAGCGGGCTTCGTTGTACGTAGGTGGCAGCAGAGCAACTAGCGCATCGGGCCTTTTCCTTTTAGGAGACTTTGTCCCTCCAACTAGATTTGGAGCTACAAATGTCCAAGTAGAACTTGAACGTTTAAGAGGAGAAAAGGCTTTGACTACGCATTATGAATTTTTGGTGAATGAAAATGAGGATATCTCTTTATATTACCACAACGTGGAATCTCTTCGCGCACATCGCGAAGATGTTGCCAACGACAACATTATTTGTTCCGCCAACTTCTTATGTTTTGTTGAAACCTGGACTCTTCCACAAGAAGAGTACTCTTTAAGGGATTTCGACATTATAAGAAGAATAGATTGCAATCGTTTGAATGGTATTGGGAAGAACGGAATACTTATTTATGCTAAACAAAACATTTCGCAAAATGTATTATTTCTGTTTGAGACAAAGAAGTCCACAAACACAATTGCGATTGCATTTAAATATCTTGACCCGTCATTTATAATTGTTTATAGGAGTCCCGGATTTCCTATTGCAAGATTTCGAAATGAAATTAAAGCTGATATGGAAAAAGTGCGTAGAATGGATAATACTAAAGTAGTAATATTAGATTTTAATATTTGCAGATCCACAGGGACTGATATTCTGGAGGAACACTTGAATGCCTATAACCTCTTTTCAATCAATGATTCTCCCACAACAAAACAAATAACACAAATTGATTGGATATTTTCAGATTATCGAATTCCACAAGCTCTTGCCATTACTTACGAGACACCATATAGCCACCCCGATGGAATTTTTTTAAAGTATAGCTTGTAGTATGTAATATAATTAAATATATAAATTGTAAAAATTGTAATAGGTTAGAAAAAATAATTAATTGTATATAGCATATTGTATATATGTATTTTTATGGTACTATTAATATATTTATTTCTATCTATCAACGTAGTTTTCAAAATTGTATATATATATATAAATGATAATATTTTCCCCCTCGTGGATTGTGACCTTGACGTGGTGTGGGGGCTGAGTACGTGAAATTGTTTTAATATCACTGAAGCTAGCAACAATCCTTAAAATGTAACATAGTGTTATTAACATTATTTCTTATAACTGCAAGGATATTCAAACTTCGGCTTGCCGAAGTTATATTCCTTTCATGTTTTTTTTATATACTCGTGGACAATTATATCAGCAGGCCAAAAATTGAGGCAAAGAAGTTTAGAGAACAGCCCATCCGGAACAAGTATTTTAAATGAAGAGTAATCTCTTATATGTTTAAAATTAAATTTGGTGATGTCAATACCATTTTTATTGGGAAGGGAGAGGTTTGTGACAATATGATGCATCACGTCATTTACTGTTATTGCTGCATTCAACCTAGACTTAAAAATAAATTTCCTAGGTACCATGACAGTGAGTGGTACCGGAGAAGAGAGAGCAGGGCTATGGGTGTTTTTCCTAGGGATCATGAGTAGGTAGTTAATACGGGAGCTGGCTCACTAGGTAATAAATCATGTCAAAAAAGGGGGCGGGGGTGACCCTAATTAGTCACGCAGGTGTTCTAATGACCTAATTAGCATAATTAAGTCAAAAAGGGGGGTGTTGGTGACCCTAGTTAGATGAGCATGGTTGCACACAGGTCACTTAATGAGGTTAGAAAGTGGTGTGTAGGAGTGTGAGAGAGGGGTGTTTTGATATGTCTTGTTTTGTCTTGTCTTTTTCTCACGCTAAAGGTGCGTGTGTGATAGGGGTGTTTTGTCATGCGTAGGATTTTGTGGTTGTTTAGAGTGATCTTTACCCGAATAGGGTGTGTAGGAGTGCAATGGTTGCACACAGGTCACTATGTTACTTCTAACTTGGGCTAGAACGCGTTATGCGTGGGCGTTTTGTTGATTCAATTAGGGTTGTAGGTGACACCTGGCTACGGTCTTGTGGTCAAAAGGTGTTGGTTTGAGGGATATTAGACCGCATACTTTTGTGGTGTGAAACAAGCGTGAGTTCGGTAACCTCCCCCTCTTTGGCGAGCATTAGATGGGAAAGTGAGCGTAGGAGTGTAAGAGGGGTGTTGGTGATTGTTGGTTTCTAACAAAAACGTTGTTTTGTTATGCGTGGGCGTTTTGTTGATTCAATTAGGGTTGTAGGTGACACCTGGCTACGGTCTTGTGGTCAAAATGGTGACTGTGTGGTGGTTCCTAACAGAACAAAAACAAATGCGATCGTTTAATTAGTCAAATACGTTTTTCTTTAATCATATTTGAAAATTTTTTCTCACGCGCTTATAGAAAAAGAAAACGGTTACCTTCTAAGTTTTCAAAAATGTATGTGTTAAGGAGAAATGTGGAAAGTAGTTCAGTTTTAGAAAACTATTCGTTGTACAAGGGGTGTTTTGTCATGCGTATGAATTTGTAAAACTATATTTAGGCGGAGGAGGAGGAGGAAGGGAAGTTGTTTTGTTATGCGTGGGCGTTTTGTTGATTCAATTAGGGTTGAAAATGACACCTGGCTACGGTCTTGTGGTCAAAAATGTTGGTTTGAGGGATATTAGACCGCATACTTTTGTGGTGTTGGCTTGAGGGATATTAGACCGCATACTTTTGTGGTGTGAAACAAGCGTGAGTTCGATAACCTCTCCCTCTTTAGCGAGCATTAGATGGGAAAGTAAGCGTAGGAGTGTAAGAGGGATGTTGGTGGTGGTGGTGCTTGTGGTGGTGGTTCCTAACAGAATATACACAAAAACAAATGAGATCGTTTGTTTAGTCAAATACGTTTTTCTTTAATCATATTTGAAAATTTTTTCTCATGCGCTTATAGAAAGAGAAAACGGTTACCTTCTAAGTTTTCAAAAAATGTATGTGTTAAGGAGAAACGTGGAAAGTAGTTCAGTTTTAGAAAACTATTTGAGTTGAGCGAGCCATCTAGAATCGTCGTGTGAACCCTCCGGTCATTCAAAGCTTAAGTAAAGTTGTGTTAACTTACGTTCCATCCGAATTCGATTTGTGCGAGATTATCAAATTGATAAAAATTAAAATACTTTACCAAGTGTAAATTGTGTAAATTGTGAACTACCCAGATTTGTATTGTGTAAACTTATCAAATTGATAAAACGTAAAATACTTTACAGTTAAAGTAAAGTATAACAAAGTGAAAAGTACAAGTAACAATACAATACTTCCAAAAAAAGAAAAAAATCAAAACAAAAAAAATGAATAAGTATTGTGGAAAGTGCAACATTACCCTATCGGGTAACATTTAGTGGGCTCATCATCTGCGAACGGAGCAACACAAGAAGAATGTTGTTGAACCAGTGGATTCAAGGATAAAAAAAATCAGTTCTGGATTCCAAGGAAGGATTGTTCACTACCTATATGAAAACACCAACAATGATGTAATTTATCCAACACAATTTATGGAGGAAGCAGGAGAAGCTTTTCTACCTCACTTGTATCCATTGTTGGAAAGTTATTCATCGGTGAAAATAAATTTTGAACTTTTTGGAGAGTACGGACTTTTGAAAGAAGAAAAGGAATGTATTGAAATAAAGTCATTTCAAAGTAAGATGACAATAATTAGTGCCTACTCCAATATTGAAAATGAATATAAGGAACACATGGAAAAAAATTTGGCGAGGATGGAAGAATTCCAAGAAAGGGATAGTGGATGGACTTTGCTTCATCTCACTCGATTGGAGATGAATATTAATCAATATTCACTTTTAAGAGGATCATCTTACATAAAACTACCCTCTTGTTTAGAAGCTAAAAAAACAATTATAAATGTGAAAAACACAAATGATGAATATTGTTTTAAATGGAGCTTAATCGCAGCATTAAGTAATCTAAATAAGAATGCGAACAGATGCACAAGCTATAAAGTCAATATAAATGATGAAGTAATTCAAGTCAATGGGATCACACTAAATTTCACTGGATTGCAATTTCCACTTAAGCCTGCGGATATATCGAAATTTATGAAAATAAATAAAGATATAAATATTACACTTTTCGGATTCGACGATGGAGTTATATTCGGACCTATATTTTACTCTCCTGAAGTGAGGAGAAATTATATAAATATGTTGATACTGGAGGAAGGATGTAAAGCACACTATACTTGGATTAAAAATCTCTCAAAGTAAGTTGATTTATCACTTTATCATTATTATATCTTGTTTTTGTTTTTGTTTTTAAATTTCATAATATTTATTAGCTTTCATACTTTAAAAAAAAAATTTTTTTTTTCTTGTGTTTATCTTTTTATACCCGTTACTCGTAGAGTAAAAGGGTATACTAGATTCGTCGGAAAGTATGAAACAGGCAGAAGGAAGCGTTTCCGACCCCATAAAGTATATATATTCTTGATCAGGATCACTAGCCGAGTCGATCTAGCCATGTCCGTCTGTCCGTCCGTCCGTCTGTCCGTCTGTCCGTCTGTCCGTATGAACGCTGAGATCTCGGAAACTATAAGAGCTACAATACTGGGATTAGGCATGCAGATTCCTGAGATTCCTGCGCAGCGCAAGTTTGTTTCAGAAGAGTGCCACGCCCACTCTAACGCCCACAAACCGACCAAAACTGTGGCTCCTACAGTTTTGATGCTAATGTATTTTTCTCATCAATACCTACCGATTGACCTAAAAAAAGTTTGCCATGCCCACTCTAACGCCCACAAACCGCCCAAATCTGTTGCGCCCACAATTTTCATGCTAGATAAAAAATTTTAACTGAAATGTATTTGTCTCGTCAATACCTATCGATTGATTTTAAAAAAAACTTTGCCACGCCCACTCTAACGCCCACAACGCTTAAATCTGTCTACCGCCGGTTGGTGGCGCATTTGCTGCTTGCATATCTCCACTTTCCTTTGGTCCCTTAAGCTGACTAACGGGTATCTGACAGTCGAGGTACTCGACTATAGCGTTCTTCCTTGTTTTAAAGATGAACTCAATGGAAGACCTATGACTGAATTTGTTGGTTTGAGATCAAAAATGTATGCCTTTAAAACATCAAATAGTAATGACAGCTCTGAAAAAACAGTGAAAAAATCAAAGGGTGTTAAAAGAAGTGCAATAGATCAATTAACTTTTAATAGTTTTAAAAAATGTTTGTTTTCGGAAGAGGAAGTGGTACGCTCTATGTCAATGATTAGATCTAAAAATCATCTTTTATCAGCAATTAAATGTAAAAAAGTAGTTCTCAGTCATAAAGACACAAAGGTTCTTATCCAAGACAATAAAATTAATACACTACAATATGGCCATTATAAAATAGATGAAAAAAGATTAGAAAATAAACTTAATGAAATAGATTCAAATATTTATGTTTATGAACAAAGAATAAAAGATATAGAGAATTGTCCTAATAGAAATAATTATCAAGAGAATGAAATACAAAAATTTCACAAAATATAGATGAATGTGAATTTGAAATGTTTTGTACAGAATTAGAATTAAATTTACTAAATGATAAAAAAAATGAATAAATGTACTCTATAATTGTAAATAAGACAGAACAAACAACGCTTTTTTATTTAAAGGGTAAAATGTAAGGTAATGTATAAACCAAATATTACAATTCACAATATTATTATTATAAAATTTTTATTTAACAGAACAAACATCGCTTTTACTTACAGGTTAATGTTAAAATTTATGAAAATGTACAGAACATGAAAAAATTTGAATTTAACAGAAGAATTACAATATTTTCTTGGAATTACATTCAATTTGCTTACTTTCTTCTATATTTAGTGGTATAGTTTGTTTATAGTTATCTATACCACCCTGTAATCTATACACTTTATTGTCATAATTACTTAAAGGAATTGATTTAATGTATTTATCATTATCTTCATCTAAATTAAACGGTATAGTTTGAACATAGTTATCTATACCACCCTCAACAACAATAGTTTCATCCTCACTAGATGATCTTGGAATACATGGTTCCGGATTTTCATCATCATAAAGGATTGTATCATGGTCATCATCATCATCATCATCGTCATCACCATACAAATTGAGAGACAATTTGCCATCCTCTTTTTTATTAATGTTTGGAGTTCTGAAAATGTAAATATTTTACTATATATATATACAAATATTATTTTATATCTATTCAACCAACCTTTTTGAGCTCCATCCGAAATATTATTTTCAACTTTTTTATTAATGCTTTGGAGTTCTGAAAATATATATATATATTATTAGTATATAAAATTATATATATATATATATATATATATATTAAACTCACCTTTTTTTAATTTACTCGAATTATTATTTTCATCTTCTATTTTTATATTCTGCAAAAACAAACATATTTCCCTACTCAATCAGATTATGATATAATATCAATATTAGTTATTTTGAAATCGTTAATATCGTTAATTGGTATTATATCTGTGCTAATCTGACTTTCTTTTTTATTTAAATATTCAACCATCACTTGAGCTGCTAAATTTCTCTTTCTTAAATATAACCCATTAATTCTTTCTGCTTCATCGATTTCAATTTCATGGATTTGTGGACCATCACTAAGATAACCTGTTTCTTCTTCTTCTATCTCTTCTCTTTTACTCTCTTGTTTGGAGAGAAGATCAGCATCCTTTGATATTTTTTCATAAACAACCCTATCTTTTCGTCTCTCTGCATTAATTACTGTTTGGGATAAAACTTCTGCAAATTTAAAACAATTTATTCTTAAAATTGCTAAGGGGGTATTAGTATTGCGTTTAGATTTTTGGTGGCGGTGGCGATTAGATAAATATTTTAAATTCATACGCTTAGATTTACTTAGACTTCGTCTAGAATGTGTTCTTCTATATATATTATTGTAATGACATTTAACTCCTACTGTAGCAGTTTTGTATTGGACGGTAAAGAATCTGTTTAGACCCCTTCTTCCTAAATCCATATGCCCTCCTATTCTCCTTTCATTTTCAACTAATTTTTGCTTAAAATTCTCAATTATACCTCTCTTTGTAAATTCGATTTGTGAGTTGTGTATGTTTTCAGTGCTTTTTAATTTATGAGTAGTGTTCCTTTTTATTGGAACCCGACTTACACTTTCAAATTCTGTATCACTATCACTGATCCCCAACACTAAGTCTTGTGACGTATTACTAAATGTTGGTGCTCGACTTACGTTTTCTAATTCTCTCTCACTATCATTTATACCCATATCAATTTTTTCTGATTTTTCATCTCCTATGTTTTTATTTTCTATGTGATCAACACTTTCATTTTCGCTATAAAAATCAAAAAGATTGGTTGGGGCTGTAGTTGTTGAAGTAGCTGTTTTTGTTGTATCTTCTTCCAGAAGTTCTTTTTTTAATGTAGTTGCTGCTGTTGTAGTTGTTGTTTCTTCCTTCTCCTCCTCCTCCAGAATTCCCCTTCTCATTGTAGGTGTAGTTGCACTTGTTGTAGTTGAGGTAGATGTAGTTGTGGTAAGTCAATTTTAATGATTTTTATTAGTTTTGGAACATTGATAAATAACCCAATCGAATTATTGGAAGTCGATGGGTTTTCAATTAAAGTCATTTCAGTGGGGAGTGGTACCATTTTCACCATCGGATTAAAGAGGGAAAGTATCACAAAAAATATTATAAAAACCGTCATTTAAATTTTTTTTGATTTTGTTTTTTTTTTTTTGACAATCAAACAATCGAACGAACGAATGAATAAGCAAACGATCCGAAATTGAGTTGCGTGAACGAATAGATGGAAACTGAATACTTTTTGAAATTCTTCCGCCTTTATACCCTCCAGATTTGTATATATAAATATATAACGTTCTGTTCAAATTCTTATCTGTACATGCTTTTCTTCACACTTTATAAATAGGAATTGCGTGATTGTGAAGAAACATAATTTATTTTCACGCATTGACGTCAATGTCTACATTTTAATTGTTCTTTATAGAATTTCGTTTTAATGAATCCAACTATCTTCTGATTTTGAAAAGCCTACCCAACGCACAAGCACATAATCAAGTTCCACCCAAAATTCTTATCTGTATATACTCTTTTAGTCTAGCCAACGCACAAGCTCATAATCAAGTTCCGTTTAAAATCTTATCTGTTCATGCTTTTCTTCACACTTTATAAATAGGAATCGCGTGTTTGTGAAGAAGAAACATAATTTATTTTCACGCATTGACGTCAATACCTACATTTTAATTGTTCTATGCTTCCACTTGTTCTTTATAGAATTTCGTTTTTATGAATCCAACTATCTTCTGATTTTGAAAAGCCTAGCCAACGCACAAGCACATAATCATCTTTTTGTTTCACAATCTTTTCAACAAGATAAGTATTAGGGAATTTTGTTTTTATACCCATTACTCGTAGAGTAAAAGGGTATACTAGATTCGTCGGAAAGTATGTAACAGGCAGAAGGAAGCGTTTCCGACCCCATAAAGTATATATATTCTTGATCAGGATCACTAGCCGAGTCGATCTAGCCATGTCCGTCTGTCCGTCTGTCGGGATGAACGCTGAGATCTCGGAAACTATGAGAGCTAGGCTATTGAGATTTGGCGTGCAGATTCCTGAGCTTCTTACGCAGCGCAAGTTTGTTGTCAGTAGAGTGCCACGCCCACTCTAACGCCCACAAACCGCCCAAAACTGTGGCTCCTACAGTTTTGATGCTAGAATAAAAATTTTAACTGAAATGTATTGTTCTCATAAATACCTATCGATTGATAAAAAAAAGTTTGCCACGCCCACTTTTACGCCCACAAACCGCCCACAAACTTCAAAAAATCGTAAATATGAACGTGGATATCTCGGAAACTATCAATGATAGAGAATTGGGATCTCAGATTTAGATTCCGTAGCCTTGTGCGCAGCGCAAGTTTGTTACGCAAATATGCCACGCCCACTCTAACGCCCACAAACCGCCCAAGCCAAGGTGGCGCATTTTAATGCTTAAATCTGTCTTCTGCCGGTAGGTGGCTCATTTAAATCTCGCTTTTCTGCTTGCATATCTCCATTTCCCTTTGGTCCCTTTAGCTGAGTAACGGGTATCTGATAGTCGAGGTACTCGACTATAGCGTTCTTCCTTGTTTTAATTTCTTGTTTATAGAAACCACTTTGTACTGGATCACCCTTCAAGTCCTCAAGTAAATATGTGGTGGGGGATGTATTTTGTACTTTCCGAATTCGAAAAATTTCCGTTGTCCAGTTTGGGGTATAGCCTTTTTCAAAGACATGTTTATATTTACTTATTCGTACATGATCCTCCTCTTTAAAGTCCCCATTTGTAAATATTTTTAGATGATTGTATGATCTCATCAAAATCTGTTTTTCATTTTTAGCATTGACGTCAATAGGCTTCATTTTAATCGTTCTATGCTTCCTGTTATTATAATTATTAATCAACTCTTTGTATATTTGAAGCCAAGTATATTTTCCATTAAAACTAAACTCACGCCACATGAGTTCTTTTAATGTTCTATTAAAACGTTCCACAATAGATGCTTTAAGAGTACTAAATGTTGAGTAATGATTAGTTTCATATCTTTTCATCAATTTTCTAAATTGTTTATTATAGAATTCATTTCCATTATCTGTTTATAAGTTCTTTGGTACTCCACGACCAGATTTTATTATTTTTCCCATTGCTTGTGTAACTACTTCTGCATTTTTTGATTTCATTGCTTCACCCCATCCATATTTAGAAAATGTATCTATTACTGTTAACAAATACCTATAGCCTTTATTTGATGATGCATATGCCCCCATTTCAACCAAATCAGCCTGCCATAAATCATTAATAACCTTTACTATAACTCTACGCCTTGGGAAATTCTTGAATGATGGGCGATGTAACTCATTTACAATATCTCGTTTACTCATAGCTTTATTTTATCTGGTATAAACGGTTTCTTCTCTAAAAATTCAGTTTCACCTTTTAAAACTGAGGTTGGTGCAATTATATAATTGAAAATGTTACTTTCTATTTCATTTATATCCTCCACTACCTTATTAAAAGTTTTCATGAGAAATTCCAATTTTTTAAAAATTTCACTCACTTTTCCCTCAATATTATTGATTCGAGGTCTTAATCTAAAGATTTGTTGTTTCTGCGGTTGCTTAGAAATTTCATTAGATGTATTCTGTACTACTTTACTTATTTCATCATCAATATAAATCTTTGTTGCAATATCATTTTCATGAATGGGGGGTAGGGAATTTTTAAATCGTTTCCTCTGAACATTTAAATGTCCATCATAATCATTAAGTATACTTTGCAAATTTTCTACACCTTTTGTTATATCTCTTGAGTACTCTTTCTCATTTAAAAATCAACCGAACTTATCAACTGACATATTTATTATAAAATAAATATATATATGATATACATATATGATATATTTATGTATGATCCACATTAATTGTTAAAACTTCTTCTTCGTTTTCACGACGTGAAAACGGACTTTTTCGAAGTATCGTTCCATCTTTTTGTATCTGATCAGAACGAATGATTGGTGAAGGGTTTTTTAAATGTTGGTTTATGAATTTGTTAAGATTTTCCAATTTATCAAGAAGCCCTTTTAATGAATTATGTATATACTCCATTTGAGGTATGATTTTTATTACTTTACTTTCCAGCTCTGATACTCTTTTATTTCGTAGTTGAAATGATTTGGTTATAGTTTCCATTTCGCTTCATTAATTTTATCATCTACATCAAATTTAATAGCCAAATCATTTCCATTTATTGGTTTTGAAGAGTTTTTAATTCTTTTTTTCTGAACATTTATGTGACCATCAGTGTCTAGATATATACCTGTTAGACTCTCAACTTCCCTTTTGAAAAGCGAGGAAAAATCTCTATCATTTGAAAAGTGACCAAACTTGTCAATACACATTTTACTATTAAACAAAATGAGAAAATGTTTTCTATTTTATTAATATATTACTTTTGCTTCCCGCAATTCTTCTATTATTAAAAGAACTTCATTAGTATGGTTATTATTACCAGCAGCTCTCGATGCCATTAAGAGTTGCAATCTTTCAACAAGTTCATTAACATTATCCCAATATACATAGTTTGGTGGTATTTTTTGTAGTCTCATATACCCAGAACCAGTAAATTTACTGAAGATGATATTAATGGTTTAATAATTGAAGAATAGTTTTTAGAACGATTACCCTTTACTTGACCATCTGGTTGATAGTTTCTTTTGTGAGCACTTGTTTCAATTAAAATGTTTTTATATGATTCTAAATCATTCTTAGAGTAATCCTTAGGACTATTATCAAAAATTAAAGAGTGTAGACCTGGTGATAGAGTCCATAAATTTCCACTTCCTAATTCCATTAAATTTTTTTTAATTTTAAGTGTTGTATTACCCAACATTAAAATATTATTTTCTTCTCTTGGTCCATAACTATTGTCTAAAATCTTTTCTTGCTTTAATTGATTAATGTTGAGATTGTACTTCACCCGGGTTTCTTCATATACACTTTCATTTAAATCATCTGTGTGAGGCTGTTGTGAAACATCGGATTCATTTATAAGAGACTGTAGTGAAACATCAGATTCATTTATAAGAGACTGTCGTGAAAACGCATCTACATAAGCATCACTCTCACTATCACTTTCGATTACTCTCTCGTGTACCCTTTTTTCTTTTTTACTTTTAGGTACTCTTATTTTCTCTTTCTTAAACTTAGTCTTAATATCATGTGTATCATTAATATATTCTTTTTTATTTAATTTTTTATTTTCAGTGAGTAATTCATGTAAAGGTTCAAATTTTCTTTTTAATGAATTTCTACTTTTCGTCAACTGTTCTAAAAGTTTACGCTTCATTGTTGTCGTTTTCTCTGATACTCATATGCTACTGGGAAAAATGTAGTATAATTTAAATATTTATAACAAAGGGTTTGAGTTTGAGTTTTATAAAACTTTATTTTTTATTTTTATTTATCAAAATAGATGCATTAATAATATTAAAAATTAAAACATTTTAAGCTTTATTTAATTCTAAATAGAGGTTTTTATCATTCTTTTTAATAATACAAAAAAGATGATCTTTTATATATTCAATTGTATAATCCTCTAAAGTTGAGTATCGTTCCGGCAAGTACAGCATATACTCTACAAGTTCAAGAGTGAGGGTCATCCCAAAGCTGGTTTTCTCACGTTGAGCACGTCGAATAGGGTAGCACACCTCCGATTCCATCTTCGTCTTTGTCAAAAGAGGTTTTGGTGCGTTACAATTAAAATCCTTGAGTACTTTCATCATCCCCGGATTGACCATTTGTAGTTGTTTCTTCTTGTAGTTGTTTTCGTTGTTTTTGTTGTTTTTACCTGTTTTTGTTGTTGATTTTAGTTGTTTTTTTAGCAGTTGTAGCTGTTTTTGTTGTTGAATTTACCTGTTTTTTAGCAGTTGTAGCTGTTTTTGTTGTTAATTTTACTTGTTTTTCAGCAGATGTAGCTGTTTTTAGCAGTTGTATCTGTTTTAATTGTTGTTGTTGTTTTACTGTTTTAACTGTTTTTTATGTTGTTCTTGTTGTTGTTGATTTTGATGATTGCAAGATTTTTAGGTTGAAACTTTAGGCTGAGAACGTTTTAGCTTGAAACTTTTAGGTTGAGACTGTTTGCAGGTGGTTTTTAAATGTGTGTTAGAATAACTTTTGATCGAGTTTTTATACCTTGAGGTAAACTAACCCTCCCTGTTCTTTCTCATTCTTGATTTAGAATCGACCAATCATAGCAGTGAATAGCATGTAAATAGGGTGGGTTTCAAGAAACATAGAGAAATTACTTGATCATAGTGTAAAAGTTAGGGTGGGAAAAATAGTAAGAATTGGAGGGACAGGTGTCAACAGTTGGTACTATTAAAGGCTTGTTTTCTCTCATAGTTATAGTTAATGTTATTCCCCAAGTATTTCAAAATTTCTTTTGGGGGTCGTAAATTTCCAAAACTATCAAAGTAATGTATACTTTTTTGATTTTTGTTATAAGCTACCCAATGTGTACCATTTGATGAACTATCATCTATGTTTATAATTCTTGACTCTTCTCTCCAAGGAGATTTGGGCAGTGAGTCTCTCATAAACACACCTCGGAAATGTGGAATGTACTTATGAGCAAAATTCAAAATTTCGAAATTTGAAAGAGGTTTTTTAGGTAGCTTAGTAATTAGTTTTTTGGATTTCCTCTAAATGGATTAAGATATAATCCATAACCTTTTCTATAAGGTTTAAGAAACATACCTTCACCCACCTTAATACTTTCCATTTTCTTATTATGTTGTTAACTCTCTTCTAATTGTTTTTTCCCCATATTTGCATTATTGATAGTTTTAGCAATGGCTGCACTACCAGAGGCGAGACTACCTAATGCACCTAGTGCAGTCAAAATGGGTACAATAGGTAAAAAACCACCAATTTTCGGTACATTAATAATACGAGGAATCTTAATATTTTTTTTATTTCTACCAATTGATTTATTGACTGCTTTACGTGCAACCTTAATCGCACTCATTAGATCTAGTGGCTTCTGAGTTTTCAATGCCCGCATTCCTGTTTGGATAACATTTGAAAAACTCTTTACCTTTGATTTCCTTTTCTTACACTTTCTCTTTGTTCCCTTTTTCACACCCATTCCGAATTTCTTTTTTGTTTTCATAATATTTATAATCAAGTATGCTGCTGTTTTCTCTGCAATACTACTATCTTTTGAACCAACACGTTCCCACGCTTTATTTATTAGTACTGCATTAGCCTTATGTCGATCAGCTAGATCCTTATATTGTGAATATGCAATATCATGTACTCTACAAGCTTCATCCAATTGATTTATCCCACGATCACCGCGCTCCAACCTTTGTTTTAGCTTTGTTCCAGGTCCACAAAAATTATAACCAGGAATATGTACTTCAAATGGAAGTGTGTTAATTATTTTGTTGATAATACCACTACCTCGTTTCAAGTTTGAACTCTGACTGCAACAATTATAAAAACTTTTACCCATTTTATATAATGTTTAATCAAGGAGCATTTCTCATCGAATGAAGTACATTACACACGTGAATATGCGTTTAATACGTGAAAAACAAGAAATCTGTGTTAGAAATATCGAGGGTGGTGATCATTCATTAACAAATTCAGTTCCACGACATAGTTCTTTATTACCCAATACAATAAGAGCATTGGTTGTCGGTCCCTCAAACTGTGGAAAAACAAATGTTATGCTCAGCCTTATTGAAAGTCCAAACGGGCTTAAATTTGAGAATTAATATGTATTCTCAAAGAGTTTATATCAACCAAAGTATGAGTATTTAGAGAAACTAATTAGACCGATAAAGGGAATGGGATATTATACGTTCTCACAAATGATGAAGTTTTACCACCCGCTAAGGCTAAAGAAAACTCTATTATGATTTGTGATGATGTTGCTTGTGAAAAACAAAACAACATTCGTTCATATTTCTGTATGGGACGTCATAAAAGTATAGATTCTTTTTACCTATGCCAAACATATACTCATATTCCAAAACATCTAATACGTGATAACGCGAATATGATTATAATGTTTAAACAAGATGATTTAAATATGCGTCATATATATCGTGATCATGTAAATACTGATATGTCCTATGATTCATTTATGAAAATTTGTCAAAAGTGTTGGAGTGATAAATACGGATTCCTCATAATAAGTAAAGATAACGATATGGAAAAAGGAAGATACAGGAAGGGTTTTAATGAATTTATAATTATTTGAGAATATAAGTTTCATTCTGTAAGCTATATTTTCACAGTACATTATTAGATCCCAAAATGAGCAGAAGATTCACTCTTACATTAAATGGCAATGAACCCATTACAAACATTTCTTATTTCCCACCCATTGAACTGACAAATGGTGAATATGAGTGTGCACTCATTGACTTTCATATGTACAACTCTATACCCAATGTTGATATAAATAATAATCTATTTCATATTGGTGATAAAGTAATTCATTTTCCAATTGGATCATATGAACTCAATGATATTTATGATTTTCTAAAAAATAAACTAAAAGATTATGATCTTGAGAAAACTTTTCAAATGGAGAGTAATAAGAACACACTTCAAGTTCATATTACAACTACCAAAGAACCTATTAATTTTAATAGAAACAACTCCATTGGACAATGCTTGGTTTCAATAAAAAAATAATTTACCCCGACTTGAAAAAAACATATATATCTGATCAACCTGTCAACATTTTAAAAATAAACACAATACGCTTAGTATGTAATATTGTAAGCGGGTCATATATTGATAGTAGACAAGATCATTCATTATACGAATTTGGAATTAATGTTCCACCAGGCTATAAAATGAATATCACACCACACAATCTTATTTACTTACCAGTCAACACTAGAGAAATAAGTACACTCTCTATACACATAACTGATCAGAACGGTGAAATAATAAATTTACGCGGTGAAAACTATACAATTCGTTTACACTTAAGATTAATACAATGATTATATACAATAAAAGAGGTGATACCTACCATCATCAACACACTTTAAAACATAAAGTTATAGGAAGAGGATCGAAACCAAAAAGACACACACTTACATTAAAAAATAAGTTAATTCTTAAATCATTGGGCTTCAAAGTGCGAGTTTAACTAAAGTCATGGGGTTGAATGAAATATTGGCAGTACGGGAAAAACCTTTCTCTGATGAAAGTATATCAAAGAAGGAATATCACAGCTATCAACCCTATCAACAATCATTTAAACCAAATGATGAGATAAGAATTACAATCCAAAATCAAGATTTATATGTACTAGCCCATGAGAGTCTTCTAAATTTTCAAGGAGATATTACCCTAATTAAGGAAGGGGGAGCGGTAGATACTCAAAATGTTATTGCGAGAATGAGAAACATTTGTATGGCATACTTTTTAGATGAAATACGCTATGAAATCAATGGTGTTGAGATAGATAGAACAAGATTTAGTGGTATTACTTCTACAATAAAAAACTTTGTTTCTTTAAATCAATTTGAAAGCAAGAGACTTACAATTCTGGATGGAGTGGAGGACCCGATTTCAATTTAGCCCCCCACTTCAACTTTTCAATACCCCTTAAAAATCTAATTGGATTTGCTGAAGATTTCAAAAAAGTTAAGTTAAATTGTAAACATGAACTAGTACTATTAATATCAAAAAATTTTAATGATGTTCTTGAGCAAGATAAATTTGAGAGTGCACAATTAGTCGGAAAATATCTCAATATGACTAATATTGCATGGAAAATTCCTCATATAACACCCAGCGATTCAACGAAAATTAAAATGTATGATATTATAAAAAGTGGAACCAATCTACCGATTCCATTCCGTAGTTGGGATACATACATTAATCCTAAACTAAGTAATGGAACAAATCATGTTTGGAATGTTAAATTAGCTGCTAACCGAGAACGTCCACGATTTGCTTTAATTGGATTTAAAGATAACCACCATCTGATTACAAACAATTTAAGAAATCTAAAGGTCTACTTAAACTCTGAAACATATCCCTACGATGACTTAAACTTGGACTTTGAAAAAGATCGATTTGCACACCTATATGAAATGTATTGCAAGTTTCAATCTAGCTACTATAACCGAAGTGAATCTCCTTTACTATCACCTACAGAGTTTAAAACTAAAGCTCCTATTATTGTAATTGACTTATCATATCAAAATGAAATGGTTCAATCGGGACCCATTGATGTTAGGATTTCAATTGAACTTACCAAGCCCACTATCGAAAATGTTCAAGTATATTGCGTGCTCATACATGATCGTTTAGTTGAATATAACCCGTTGAATGGTCTAGTTCAGCGGATTGTCTAACAATTAATCAATCAATCATGAGTGAAGATATTGTTGCAATTGATGTTCAAGGATTTCTTGGGAATAACAATAAATTTATTCTAAAAGAAATTGGAGTCGTATTCAAAAACGAGACAATCTTGAATTCTAATTTTATCATACACTCTCCACATGATTTTATTGAATTGAATAAGAAATGTAGAAAAACAGCTACTTGGCTAACAAAAAAACATCACAAAATTTATTGGAATGATGGAGTATACTTTTTCAAAGAAACACAAATGTATTTAAGAGAAATAATTAGAAAACAGGAAATAATTTGTAAGGGATATCAAAAAAGGTTATTCCTACAAAAATTTTTAAAAATTGATAATGTAATTAACATTGATGAAATTGGTTGTCCCTCTCTAAAAATAATGGATGGAAATCACTTTCCATATTGTTCATTACATGCTCGGGGTGGTGTCTGCTCTCTGAACAATGCTCATAAAATCTTGAACTTTTACACAAACGAAAACTCCTAAACACCTTTTAACCATTCATTCACATTTTGAGAGTCGGGAAAATAAGTTTACGAAATGACTGATTCTAATAACAATCTAAATATACCGACTTATTCTTCTTTAATAAATAAAATTAATTTTTTTGTTAATACATTTGGAAATATGATTTCAAAAGTGGACTTGAAATTACTACTGGAGACAAGGAACATGTTCATGGGTACTGACGTAAAGGAGTTTATAAAAACAACATTTGGAGAACATTTAAATTTATGTATATTTTCTTATGATAATATAGAAACTTGTGCTTGTTTTCATTTTGTAATTCAACAATATAGAGTTAGAAAATTAATTTCATCATATATTAAAATTCTAAAATAAAGAGAAAACCAAAAAAAAAATGTTCTATTGTTTTGAATTTGTTTTCGAGGGTGGGTCTATCATCAGCTGTTGCATTTTTAACATCTGTTTTCTAAGTATTTTAGTTTAAGATAAACATTCAGACTATTACGTTGGAAGAAAAAATGATTTCTTTAAAAATTTAAGAGTTTTTAAGGGAGCATGGAAGTGAGATCTTCAAGGAACATGCTACGAAATTGAAATCATTTCATACATTTTTTAAAGATGTAGAAGCCACCCCAGTAATTCATTCAAAGTATGGAGAACACCTATCATCCTGTGCATGGGCATATGATGATTGTAAAGTTGGACCTGACACTTGCAGGTGTATGCATGTTGAAAAAAAAGAAGAAGACGCCTTAAAATTGATGGAAAGATACATTCGTTTATTTAAAAGACTCAATGTAAACTAATTTAAGACGAATATGTAGAAATAAAAACGTATTTGACTAAACAAACGATCTCATTTGTTTTTGTGTGTATTCCGTTAGGAACCACCACCACAAGCACCACCACCACCAACATCCCTCTTACACTCCTACGCTTACTTTCCCATCTAATGCTCGCTAAAGAGGGAGAGGTTATCGAACTCACGCTTGTTTCACACCACAAAAGTATGCGGTCTAATATCCCTCAAACCAACAACTTTTGACCACAAGACCGTAGCCAGGTGTCACCTACAACCCTAATTGAATCAACAAAACGCCCACGCATAACAAAACAACTTCCCTTCCTCCTCCTCCTCCGCCTAAATATAGTTTTACAAATTCATACGCATGACAAAACACCCCTTGTAAAACGAATTGTTTTCTAAAACTGAACTACTTTCCACATTTCTCCTTAACACATACATTTTTTCAAAACTTAGAAGGTAACCGTTTTCTCTTTCTATAAGCGCGTGAGAAAAAATTTTCAAATATGATTAAAGAAAAACGTATTTGACTAAATAAACGATCGCATTTGTTTTTGTTCTGTTAGGAACCACCGCCACAGTCACCATTTTGACCACAAGACCGTAGCCAGGTGTCACCTACAACCCTAATTGAATAAACAAAACGCCCACGCATAACAAAACAACGTTTTTGTTAGAAACCAACAACCACCAACACCCCTCTTACACTCCTACGCTCACTTTCCCATCTAATGCTCGCTAAAGAGGGGGAGGTTACCGAACTCACGCTTGTTTCACACCCCAAAAGTATGCGGTCTAATATCCCTCAAACCAACACCTTTTGACCACAAGACCGTAGCCAGGTGTCACCTACAACCCTAATTGAATCCACAAAACGCCCACGCATAACGCGTTCTAACCCAAGTTAGAAGCAACATAGTGACCTGTGTGCAACCATTGCACTTCTACACACCCTATTCGGGTAAAGATCACTCTAAACAACCACAAAATCATACGCATGACAAAACACCCCTATCACACACGCACCTTTAGCGTGAGAAAAAGACAAGACAAAACAAGACATATCAAAACACCCCTCTCTCACACTCCTACACACCACTTTCTAACCTCATTAAGTGACCTGTGTGCAACCATGCTCATCTAACTAGGGTCACCAACACCCCCCTTTTTGAGTAAATTATGCTAATTAAGTCATTAAAACACCTGCGTGCAACCATGCGTGACTAATTAGGGTCACCCCCGCCCCCTTTTTTGACATGATTTATTACCTAGTGAGCCAGCTCCCGTATTAACTACCTACTATAATGCTAGTAAGTGGGACAGGAGGAGGTGCAAGGGTATTAGCTAGAGGCAGTACTAGGTGCGGCAGAGCCCCGGAAGTGGCAACAGCCGGTGAACGGTTGGTAGGCCTTAATGACTCAGGCGAAACTACAGTCCCCGAATATGGCAGCCATTGCCCCGTGGCGTCATTCGTTGATGACTAGATCCAATTGGGATCATTCGCATCGCACGACACATAGCCTGCAGTGGGGCTGGGAAGAGAGAGGTTGGTCGAGAGATTTGGAACATGTAAAGAGACATTAGGCAGTGTAGGACTACGATTTATATTTTATGAAGCTTCACTTAGAAGAATCCGACCTTTAAAGTTGGAGTCGCAGTCATTAAATCGACTTAATAAGTCCGTAAGTCCAGCACGTAGTGCCTGGAACTCCAGCTCAGTTTGCCTCATAAATGCTCTAATATCAATTTTGATATGTAGGCATGTAGGGCACGTCCAGTCCAGGTTAGCTTTAGATCTAGTGCGATCAGCAATTTGGGCAGCACTATGCCCAAAGTCTGCACATTTAGCGTGCGCAATGTTCTCACATAACCAGCAACTAACAATTGGCTGCCGAGAAGTGATTTTACCAACAAATTGGCAACCAACAACACAGCAGGCAGACATTGCTTACACGTTGAGGTCAGTTAAATGTAGAATTTAGAAAAAGTAGGAAGCTTTAGATGAGTGCCAACAAAAAGCTGTGTGGCTTTGCAAAACGCAGAGGAAAGATAAGAAAATAGAGCGATAAGACCAATTCAGCAAAGACCCGTTAACTCGAAAATGAGAGCCGGTGACTGAAGTTGGGAGTATGTAGCAGAGCGAACGGTGCGAGAGAGCGCCAAAACAACAATGTAAATAAGAAACAAAAACAATGCAAAAAAGAACCCGCGTCGTTAACTATTATCCAATATAATAATAAAGATAATGGTTTTAACACAAATAACTAATTTGCATGCCAACGGCGGCCTCAACCGAGTTGAAAATGTAAACTTTGGGAAAATATCAGATCGGTAATTTAGACACTAGGCTAATAAATGTGGGAGCAAATATAAAACACGTCCGTGTACAACAGAGACCGAATTCGATTATAAGTTAACACGATCACCCAGCAACAAGAAAGTTCCCAGGCTAATCCCGCATAACGAGACGGGAATAATGCAAGGCCAGCGACACCTGCGGACATTGCACAACGACGGTGCTACGGTCAGCACAATCAGCGGGCAATGCACTGCGACGGAAGAAGCGGTTGCCCAACTCAATGCACGAGTCGCCGGGTCAGCAGTTTCAGAGCATAGGGCTAGCTTACATTTTAAGAATTTATGTACTTATGAGTTAGTTGAATTTTGGAAATAAATCGTGACGGTCATCGCCGCGCGAAACCAAACTCATCTCGAATAATTAATTGGCACCCAACGCGTTCGTAAGACCCTCGATCCGTCGTTTAGCTAAACAATTTTAAAACGCGTTCGTAAGACCCTCGAACGGTTAAAAAATAAAATTTGTTATAATTAAATAAAAACAGTACCAACGAACCCTGAACCAACAGCAGCAGCAGCATTAATAACATAACATAAATAAATACGCCAGGAAGAAGGAAGAAGGAAGCTACAACAAGAAGCACCAGCAGCAGCATTAATAACATAACACAATTAAATACGCCAGGAAGAAGGAAGATACAACAAGAAGTACCAGGAGCAGCAACATTTAATTAAAAAAAAAAATTTTTTAAGACCATGTAAGTAGAGTGTTCATTGATACTTTTCCCCCTTATCTGGCCCAAATAAAAAGCGATTCAAAAATTTAAGAATAAATCAAACATTTTCATAAATTATTCCAAGAGTCTCTGACAAAGAATAGGCTCAAGTTCAGACAAATTTTCGTAAAATTTTCGAGAAAAAATTAAATACAAAAGGAACAAAAAGTCTTTGTTCTTTGTGTTAAAACATATGAGTGATAGTGAAATAGAAGATTTGCTAAAGGAATTTCGAAAACTCAGAAGCGCGGAAGATTGTCTGGAAAAACCAAAAAATTCAAATATGGCAATGACTAACGAGCAGTTAAAAGCCATTGTAGAAAGCGCAGTTGCAAGCGCCCTCGCCTTGCAGGAAAGAAGTTTTGATCAAAAGTTACTAGAGGTTTAGAAGCGCTTAGGTGGTGTAAATATTAGCACACCAGAAGTAGAAACATATAGGGATGCTGAGATCAGAATAAGTGTTTCGTGTAGTGAGACCTTAGATATTATAAAGTCCCTGCCGGACTTTGAGGGTAAAAATGAGACGTACGTCTCATGGAGAAAAGCTGCGCACACAGCATATAAAGTGTACGAAAAATACGACGGTAGTTCCAAGCACTACCAGGCATTAGGGATATTAAGAAATAAAATAAAAGGTTCAGCCGATATGGTTCTTTCGTCTTTCGACACACCTCTTAACTTTAAAGCCATAATAAACCGACTAGATTTTACATACGCTGACAAACGACCGGTATACTTAGTAGAACAGGAGATGTCAACGCTTCGCCAAGGAAACATGACTCTCTTGCAATACTACGACGAAGTGGAGAAAAAGCTGACTCTGTTAATAAACAAGACAATTATGACCTACGACAATACCGTAGCAGCGTCAATGAACGAAAAATATAGAGCAGATGCGCTTCGCGTATTTATTTCGTTAACAAAAAAATCCCTAAGCGATGTTCTTTTTTCGGCTAGACCATCCGATCTTCCATGCGCTCTAGCCTTAGCACAAGAGGTAGAGGCTAATCACGAGCGATATATGTTCGCAAGTAGTTTTGCCCGTAGCACGGAGGAAAAACTTCAAAGGTCCGAACAGAGACAACAGGACAGAGAAAGAAATACAATAACAGACTCTAGATCTAACCTGGAGGGTAAAAACCCCCATTTTAATAAAAAACCAAGACAGTCACTCAGACAGGATCCAGTCCAGCCAATGGACGTCGATAGTTCATCTCGTTTTAGACAACCAACTCAAAATCAACAAAGTAGTCTGTTTCATAGACAAACCCAAAACAATCAGTGGCAGACCAATCAACAAAATAATCAACCCAACGCTTATAGTAACCATGGACTGGCGCATAAAAGACCCAATAATAGTAGCGCAAGGTACACGGGACCGAAACATCAAAGAATAAACCATTTGGCGTCAAACAATGACCAACCTATCGAAAACAATGACGAATACCCTACAGTAGCCGAAGAGGAAGTAGAAGACATAGATGATGACCTCGTAGATTATGACGAAATAAATTTTTTAGGCATGACTCCCTGCTCCCGTTCATAGAAAGGGATATCGCAGGGAGAAAAATCAAACTTTTGATAGACACGGGGGCTTCCAAAAATTATATTAAACCTATGAAAGAATTAAAAAACGTTATTTTCGTAAATAAGCCATTTTCTGTAAAATCAATCCATGGGTACAACACTGTAAACAAAAAATGCATCTTAAACCTATTTAACACAACTACAACATTCTTCTTATTACCGAACTTAACAACGTTTGACGGAATAATTGGACTGGACTTGTTAAAAAAAACCGACGTCGTACTTGACCTAAAATTCAGAAAGTTAATAACTTACAGCAATTCGGAAGAAATTAAGTTTTTGAAATGTGAAAATGTTAATTTTACAAAAGTTGATGACATCGAGGTACCCCACGAAATTATGGAAAAATTCCAGTCAATGTTAGAAAACCGCACGGGTGTATTTGCAGAACCGAATGAGGCGCTGCCTTACAACACTAATATTATCGGTACTATCCGGACGGAGAATGAAGACCCAATATATTCAAAATTGTACCCATACCCGATGGGTGTGTCCGACTTTGTAAATACAGAAACACAGGCTATGTTACGGGACGGCATAATTCGACCATCTCGGTCTCCATACAACAAACCGGTTTGGGTTGTAGATAAGAAAGGGACTGATGAACAGGGAAACACAAAAAAACGCCTTGTAATAGACTTTAGAAAACTTAATTTAAAGACAGTAGACGACAAATATCCTATTTCGAATGTAGTTTTCATCTTGGCCAATTTGGGCAAGGCAAAGTACTTTACCACTTTGGATTTGAAGTCTGGTTTTCACCAGATATTACTCGCCGAAAGTGACAGGGAGAAAACGGCCTTCTCAGTAGGAAATGCGAAATACGAATTCTGTAGACTTCCCTTTGGATTGAAGAATGCACCCAGCATTTTTCAGAGAGCCATCGACGATGTGCTCAGAGAACAAATAGGGAAATCTTGCTATGTCTACGTCGATGACGTAATTATTTTTTCAGAAAATATGCATGAACATGTGAAACACATAGCATGGGTCTTGGACAAGCTATATGAGGCCAACATGAGGGTTGCGCGTGAGAAATCAAATTTTTTTAAAGAAAGCGTAGAGTATTTAGGTTTCGTAGTTTCACGAGGAGGTATAAGAACATGCCCAAACAAAGTAGATGCAATTCGTAACTACGAGCAACCAACCACACTATTCAATGTCAGGTCATTCCTTGGATTAGCAAGTTACTATAGGTGTTTTATTAAAGACTTCGCGTCTATTGCAAAACCTATAAGTGACATCCTAAAAGGTGATAACGGCAAAGTGGGTGCTGGACAATCAAAGAAAATACCAGTTAACTTTGATGAGAATCAGCGCCAGGCTTTCGAGAAGCTTAAGAATGTTCTCACATCTGAAAATGTAATGTTATTATACCCAAATTACAAAAGAGCGTTCGACCTAACGACAGATGCTTCGTCTTTCGGTTTGGGAGCAGTCCTATCACAGGACGGAAAACCCATAACCATGATATCACGAACTTTAAAAGACAGGGAACTAAACTTTGCAACGAATGAAAGGGAGTTACTAGCAATTGTATGGGCCCTAAAGAGCCTCAGGAACTACCTATATGGCGTGAAAAATTTGAACATTTTTACTGACCATACACCACTCACTTTTGCCGTCTCAGATCGCAATCCAAACGCCAAAATTAAGCGGTGGAAAGCTTTTATTGACGAGCATAACGCCCAAATTTTTTACAAGCCAGGAAAAGAGAATTACGTCGCTGACGCGCTGTCCCGACAGCACATCCACTCACTGGAAGAGGATGCGCAGTCAGATATTGCCACAATACATAGCGAGTTATCACTCACCTACACTATCGAAAAAACAGACAAGCCGGTCAACTGCTTTCGGAACCAAATAATAATAGAGGAAAGCGGAACTGCTTCAGTTAGAACGGTCATTATGTTCGGTGAAAAGACTCGACATCTCTTGTATTTCTCGGATAGAGAAACACTTATACAGAGAGTAGGCGATGTGGTCAAGAAAGACGTAGTCAATGTAATTTTATGCGAACTTCCAGTACTGGCATTTATTCAGCATAAATTAATAGAAATATTCCCGACAACCATATTCCGTTACACGAACCGCATGGTGACTGACATTTAAGACAAAAATGAACAAAAAGAAATTACGGTGTCAGAACATAACAGGGCTCATAGACCCGCTCAGGAAAACGTGAAGCAGATTCTGCAAGACTATTTTTTCCCCAAAATGACTCATATGGCAAATGAGGTCGTCGTTAATTGTAAAACCTGCCAAAAGGCAAAATATGATCGACATTCTCAGAAACAGATTCTCGGAGAAACACCGATTCCCTCATATACTGGCGAATTACTACATATTGACATATTTTCTACAGATAAAAAATACTTTCTTACTTGTGTAGACAAATTATCAAAATTTTCAATTGTTCAACCAATCGCTTCCAGAACCATTGCAGACGTACAAACCGCGATTTTACAGCTTATTAATTTCTATCGACGAACAAAAACCATATATTGCGACAATGAGCCTTCTATTAAATCCGAAACAATTAAGACCCTTCTAAGTAACCAGTTTGACATACAAATTGTTAATGCACCGCCACATCATAGTACGTCAAACGGACAAGTGGAAAGATTCCACAGTACACTGGCAGAAATTGCACGGTGCTTAAAAATTGAAAGAGGAATTAAAGACACGGTTGAACCAATACTTCTCGCGACTATAGAATATAATAAAACCATTCACTCAGTAACAAATAAACGACCCATCGACGTAATACACTCGTCGACCATAGAGCTAAACACAGAAATTAGGGATAAAGTTTTAAATGCACAAAATATTCAACTGGAAAGATTAAATAAAACAAGACAAGACAGAAATTTTCAGGTAGGAGACAGGGTCCTTGTAAAATCAAACAAGAGATTGGGAAACAAACTCTCAAATTTGTATTCTGAAGAAATTATAGAAGCAGACTTGGGGACCACAGTCTTAATAAAAGGGAGGGTGGTCCATAAGGATAACTTGAGGTAAATTAAATAAATCTTATTTTCCTTTTTTCTCCAACACACTAGGTTTTGGACAATAATACTTCTCGCCGTATCCATAACAGCAAAAATGACCGACTACACGACTTTAAATTACATACCAATCATGGACGGGGATGTAACTATTTGGAAAGACTTCCAATACCTTAAGCACTCAAGTAACCTAACCCTGTTCTCGGAATTAGTAAAGGAAACAGAAGAAATGAGAAACCATTTCCCTCAGTCACATATGAGACAAATATTAGATTCAGATTTACGACACATTAGGACTCTCATAGGTACAGTAAATATTCATCATAGACACGCAAGTTACGTATAACCCCACTTCACTTCCCACATATGTCCAAAACAAAATTTCTTCTTTACCACCTCTTAATAATAAAGTACAAGAATTGCTTAACTCATTAAATGCTAAATAAGCAATATATTAAAGTAATACAGCAAACAGGAAATGCACAGGTTAACGATCTGGCACATGCCAACCAAAATACGTTCTAAGAAAATATAAAATTCAAATAAGCAATATAACACAGTAAACAGGAAATGCATAGTTCATCGACCGCTATTAAATTCAGGCTAACTAGAGGCCAACGATCTTACACATGTCGACCAGAATAATTTGTAAGCACTTCTGTAAACCTAAATTAAGTTTTCTTTAAAACATTATCAATAAAGAATATTCAGTTGATTTTTGCCCACCAAACCCGCTTGACGTGTTTTACTTACAAATAATTTATTTTTTTTAAAACTTCGCGACTCCTTAAACAAAATTGGCGCAGTCGGTAGGATCCTTTTTAATTAAAGAGGGTCCAGTGATTATTCAAATCAAACGTAACGCGAAGAAAAAAAAATAACAAATATTTTTTTGTGATAAATAAAAAATACAAAAAGTCAGCGAACAGAAGCGAACTAAAAATCAGTCCGCTAAGTGAACGTGGTGCAGTGCATAAAAAAGTGCATTGATCAAAGCAAAACCAGACCAAGCAGCGCAACAGCATTAAATCCAACTAAAAATCAGTGGATTAATGCCTGTAGAGATCGAACTAAAATCGACTTAGACAGCGCTAAGAAGGAAATCAACTCAACCTGGATATAAGAAGGCAGCGAAGGATCGCTTCATACGACAACAGCAGGATGGCTCACGAAAACGGCCAGATGCCCCAAGCGGATCTTTTGGAACAATTGGCCATAAGACAGCTGGAGCAACTGCAACAAGCGTATGTACAGCTCCAAGGAAATGGAAACAACCCAGCCCAACAAGAGCGGTTGTTCAAAAACATCAATCGTTTGGCAACCTTTACGGGAACCGGGGAAATCTCCATCAACTCCTTCTTCAGTAGCGTGGAGTACCTGTTACAGACGGTAGAGGACCCACAACTCAAGAGAGAAGCCACAAGGACAATATTCTACAGGACAATTCAGGGTCAAGCAAAGGATGCAGTAATAAATATCCCGGAGCCGGACAACTGGGACCTGATAAAAGCCACCTTGAAGTTAAGGTACAGACCAGACACGGGGCCGCACCAAATCTACAAGAGGATATGTGACCTGAGAGTGAATTCGGTGAGCGAGCTTGCAGTAGAAATTCAAAATATAAAATATAAAAATGATGAATTAATTGTGTATCATATGAATGATAATTTTATAGATTTAAGTAATGTCGAAAGTTTATTAGTTAACACAGCCAAAGAAATGACACAAGGCACTTTACTAGACAAGATCTACGAAGTCAGAGATTTAAGCACTATATTAAAGATAATGATGCAACGCAGATATGAGAATAGTTGCATTAGGTATCAGTATAGGAAAGGTAGACCTAATCAAAACAATTACAGGAACAACAACCAGAATACCAATCAACAATTTAATCAGCAAAACAATACAATGCAAAATGCACATCAAAATAAGAATACCAATCAACAATATAATCAGCAAAACAATACAATGCAAAATGTACATCAAAATTATCAGAGCAACAATTCAGGACAAGTTAGACAGAACAATACCCCTCAGAATTTTAGAGGCAATAACTCCGGACAAAGTAGACGATATCAAAATAATCAGTGGAATCAACAAGCAGGATCACATCAGTCTAGGCAAAATAGGCCAGCGAATGTGGTACCTATGGAGGTAGATAACATAGAAGCCAACCAACACCAAAACAATACCGACCAAAGCAGATACGAAAATGACAACTACAACAGTGACCATAACTCGAACAGGAAACACGATAATAATCAAATGGAAAACTATCCACAGGCAGAATTCAATAATACGGTTTTTTTTACGAAGCCGCCTCGGATGGGTTACCACTAATAGAACTTAACATAGACAAACAGAAATACGTGGCCTTAATAGACACAGGAGCCACCTTGAGTTTAGTTAGCGACCAGATTAACGGTTACAGAAAAATGAGACTAAATACGCCCATACCATACACTACAATTAACAGCAAAGACGTAATAGCGTACGAAATTCATACCACAGCCCCGAAAGAATTTAACTTACCAAATAACGCAAGAGTACGATGGAAATTAGCCCCGCTTAAGGGAAGAAAATACAATTTTATCATAGGGATAGACCTCCTAAATTTTTTGAATGCATTTATAAACATTGAGAGGAAGGTTTTCATTTTAAATCAAAAAGAAAACGTAATTATAAACAATCCATATCAATATGAAGAAGTTTCTGTATTAGAAAGTAGCAGTAAAAACTTAGAGAATTTGAAACTCGACCACTTAAATGAAGAAGAAGTCAGAGAAATTAAAGTCATTGTACAACGATTTAGCAAACTTTTTTTTAAGGAGGGAGACCAACTAACTAGTACGACAGAAATTGAACACGAAATACGGACCAATACAGAGGAACAGTTAAACTCAAAACTTTATAGATACCCACCACAACACGAGGAAGAAGTTAGGAAACAAATAAAAGAAATGGAAGAACAGGGTATAATTAGAAAGAGTAATTCAAGATACTCTAGCCCACTTATAGTAATCCCGAAGAAGATCGACAACTCAGGAAAGAAAAAGTTTAGGATAGTAATAGACTACAGGAAGTTAAATGAAATAACCATAGACGACAAATTTCCGATTCCGAACATTAATTCTATTTTGGATAAACTAGGAAGAGCTCAATACTTCACTACAATAGATTTAGCCAAAGGCTACCATCAGATCTTAGTCCGAGAATCAGACAGAAAAAAAACGGCATTCGTAACGCCACATGGACTATATGAGTTTATAAGAATGCCATTTGGGTTGAAAAATGCCCCTGCCACATTCCAAAGACTTATGAATGAAATACTTAGGGATCACATTAATAAAAAATGCGTCGTGTATCTAGACGATATACTTATTTTCAGCACCTCATTAAAAGAACATATTCAAGCTATTAACGAAATATTCCAAATATTAGAAAAGAAAAATTTAATAATACAGATTGACAAGTGTAACTTCATGAAAAAGGAAACTGAATTTCTAGGACATATCCTTACAAAAGAGGGCATTAAGCCAAATCCAAATAAGATCGCAATCATAGAAAAATTACTGTTACCACGAACAGAGAAGCAAATAAAAAGCTTCTTAGGTATAACAGGTTATTACAGAAAATTTATAAAAGATTATGCTAAAGTAGCACAGCCAATAACCAAGTATTTGAAAAAAAATGTTAAAATAAATCTAAAAGACCCCACCTATGTCGAAGCATTTGAAAAATTAAAACATTTAATCAGTTCTCACCCAATTTTAAGATATCCCAATTTTGAAAAAAAATTTACATTAACTACAGATGCATCAAATTATGCAATTGGATCTGTCCTATCTCAAGACGGTCATCCAATCTGCTTTGCATCAAGAACGCTAAACAATCATGAAAAAAATTACTCAGCAACAGACAAAGAATTCCTAGCAATACTATGGAGCGTCAATTATTTCAGACCATACCTTTACGGGAATAAATTCAAAATATTAACTGACCACCAGCCAATAAAATTCTTACACTCAAAACATAAAGGTAAAGATATTTCACCCAGACACCAGAGATGGTTATTAAAATTAGGAGAATATCAATTTGAGATAGATTACTTGAAAGGAAAAGAGAACAGAGTGGCAGATTTTCTTAGCAGACTGGAAGACAGCGACCTCACGAACAAAACCGAAAACGAAAGAGACAATGAATACAAAGATAATATTTCAGACATAAACATGATAGCAAACATTGAAGATAATCTCTCAACATCAACAGTAAACTCAGCCGAAGAAAATTTACACAATCATTTTTATATAAAAGAGGAAATAGTTAACAAATATAAAACACAAATAATTATTACAGACAGTAAAACAGACGAGTATAAAACAATACATGGAAAATCAATAATATTTATAGCAAAACACGACTTTCCAACAATGGGAGATATTTTCAGGAAATATATACACAAAGGAAAAGTCGGAATCTATTCAGAATTATCGTATCAAGAGTATAACATAGTACAAGAAAAACTAATAGAAATGTTTTCAGACAACAAACAATTAGAATTCATAAAATGCACACTCAGAGCTCAAGATATTGAACATGAAACAGAAGCAGTAAGACAAATTTCGTTTTATCATGTAAGAGAAAGTATGCACTCAGGAATTCAGGAAACATATAACCAATTGAAAAACAAGATTTACTTTCCAAAATTGTTAGAGTTGGTGCAATAAAATATGATAGAAATCCTATTAAAAATAAATTCAGTAAAACGGAAACCCCATCAGATAAAAATCAGATAATACACGTGGATACATATGTAATAAAAAATACACATTTTTTAACGACCATAGATAAATTTTCAAAGTTCGCAGCAGTATACCCATTAAATGATAGAAATCATATCACTATAGTAGAACAATTGGAGGAACATTTTACGAAAATAGGCAAACCAGGTAAAATAATAGCTGATAACGAATTTGATTCATTCAGGATTAAAGAACTACTAAGACAAGAAGGGATAGAATTACACTTAACAAAACCGAATAGTCACACTGGCAATTCAGATGTAGAAAGACTACACAATTCACTAGCAGAAAAGTTTAGAATAACATATAAAACGGAAGCGTCGAATATGTCAGTAAAACAAATTATGCAGAGAGCAGTGAGAAATTACAATGAAAGATATCACTCCACAATCAAATGTACCCCCAGCGAAGCCCACAACAATAAGATAGAATTGACAAAAATAAAAGAAAATATAGATAGCGCTAAACAAAAAATGTTAGAAAAGCACAACGGCAACAGGGAGCATTATGAAGAAAAACGAGAAGAGGGTTTTATAAAGAACTACAAGGCAGTCAGACACAAAGAAGCTCCGAAATTCAAAAAAGCAAATCTCGGTAATATTGACCCAATAAATATTAAACGCCCTTATAAATTTACAGAAAATACTAACGACGACTATGTTGCTGACGACAATACTAATGACAATGGCAATAACAACAACAGCGGGAACACTAACGATTCAAGAAATACCTGATCAGGACGGGTATGCGCAAATAGAGATGAAAAATCAAGATATAATTATCACAACAGATATAGTAGTACATATAATAAACTTAAAAGATATTGACAATATTTTGAACGAAATAGGAAAAAACATAGAAATGACAAACAATGACAACAAACACATATTACAATCGGAACTAACTGAAACAAAAAACAAATTGTATACCCTATATGGAAACCACAATCGCGAAAGAAGAGGATTAATTAATGTAGTAGGTAGTTCAGCAAAATGGTTGTTTGGAACAATGGACGATGAAGACAGGAAAGAAGTTGAGAATCATATCTCTACATTTAAAGAAAACATGCAGGAAACAGATGAAGCATTAAACAAGCAAATTTACATAAATACGTATTTCAATGATACAATAAAATACATTGAACAAATAGTTAAATCAGATAGAGAGGCAATAGAGAGACAATTGAATGCAATTAGCAAATTCGAAAATAACAGATACCAAGAGAACTTATATTACGACCAACAGATAAAAATTCAGTTAATAAAAAATAAGATTGAACATTTGCAGGATAACGTTGCTTCTGCTAGATACAATATATTACATCCCAGCATATTAACAGATCACGAAATAAAAAAATACAATATCGATTTCAACAAACTAAACCATATAAAGTTAGCTACGGCTATGTTCAGAAATAATCTTTTAGTATTCGCAATAGAAATACCAAAAAACTTTATAACAGTAAAAATTCAACAGATAATACCGATGCCTAATGAAGAAAACTTTGAAATATATCAGGAATCAGAACTGATATTTAACTATAAAAATTCAACATACACCTATAAAACAAATAAAAAATTAAAAGAAATGCGAAAAAGTAAACATTGTGTACTTAAGAAAAATCGCAAACTGATACAAAGAAATGAAATGCAAATATTAGAACTAGACGAAGAAACCGTAGTAATTAAGAATGCTAAAAATGAAACATTATATCAAAATTGTAACAGCAATGAAATTAAAATGAAAAAAAATGTTCTAATACACTTTACAAATTGTACAATAGGTATAGAAAATAATTATTTTACAAATTCATACGAATTAGATAAGAAAAGAATTTTATATGAGAAATCAAACCAAACTCAAAATTTTACTAAACAAATCACTTTTGAGAAAATATTGGAAAATAATAAGATTAACTGGTCGAACATAAGAAAAGAGAGGGAGAGGGAGAGGCGTCCGATATTCTGGCACCATTTGCCGGCATAAGCTACGTCGTATTCGGGTCGTGGGATCTTGGTAAGCCTCTCTCCTCTCCAACATAACGAGAATAAATATTAAAAGTGCCTGGAAAATAATATCAGTTCATAAAGTTCGTCAGTCGTCAGTCCACACTGCCCCACAAGCTTAGCTGTAGCTTGATCGCAATACGATCGGGCTGTGTTTTGGCCATATTCCCTCCCCTTCACACATTCGTGTGCCAATGGATCGTCGCAGGCCGCGCAATACGATCCCCTATTGTCAAGGTTGTCCGTCAAAAGTTATGTCATTGTTCTTGACCTACTCCACTTCTTGCGTCAGCACACCCCCCTTAATAGAGCTCTAGCACTTCATGTTTTGATATCCTTTTACATTACAAATTTATTGGATAATATTTATATCGGCGAGTGCCGTGGATGAATAACATAATGTTGGCTAAATCATATGGAAATTAAACTAATTGACAATTATTGGTTAGCGGAGAGTATCGAATTTACCACCTGTGAAGGTGCACACATCAGCAAAAATGCTGACTATTCACGACTACAAACGTCGCTCAGTGGGCTCTTGCAATTGTCATACAATTACAAGGCTGATACTCGCCGCTGAAAAATTAACATTTAATTATTATGTATAAAAAAGGTATAAAAAGAAAAGTATATCTAAATGATTATATATATGAAACAATTATTATAGGTGGATATTATATATTATTACATGTATTCCTAACAGATTAATTCTTTGTCTTAACTAGGAAAGTATTAATATTGCCCAAAAACAAATTCTTATCCAGACGGGAGAGAACAATGACCGTTGGAACGGTTGAGATAATGATAGCCTTTTGTGTCTTATTGCAGTGGACAAGTGGTGAAAAATCTAGACGGAAGGTCTCAATATATAAGTACTCTAATTCACTCACTGTTATTGGCAGTTTGGCTTTGGATAACAAGTATAAAATTCTTACGTTAAATTGTGGATCGGAGTCTATTGTTTTTGCTAAAGCTTCTGATGTAATCATGGCGCACGGATATATATATGTATGTATTAGAAAAAGGAACCGTGTTCCGACAAACTTACCCTCTTTTTAATCCTGGGCGATGAGATCTCGACGCTCCGGATCCTGGGCTTTGGGAGATTTTAGAATTGGTTTATACATATATATACGTGCAAGACTTGATGGTGGCTTACAAAAACAAAACACAAAAATTACGTTACACAAAAAAAATAACACTATCGCTGTATAGATATGTATGTATGTATGCATTGTATGAGAGTTCCACTGAGGCACACGTCAGTTCCAATGCTCGGGCTGGGCTGGTCGGTGCAGCTCCAATTTCTTGTTCAGCGTATGTAATTGGGGATTCTGTTTACACTTGCATTCAGAAATGCATGTACTCGCAAATTGTTTTTGATTGTTTTGGCGATTCACTTTTTTGTTTATGATATTGGAGTGCAATTTATTTATTATTATTTGTATTGTTTCTATTGTCTTTTTGCTGCTTTTATTGTCTTTTTGGGGTTTCACTTCACGGTATCGGCTCGGCTTATGCTCTAATGTGGGTCACCACTTTCTCCAGGGCATGATGTTGGTCGCGGCGTCTCTGAACAGAGCGCTTGTACATCTTGACCACTTTAAGGATCACTATAACCAGTAGTAGTCCAGCTATGAGCTTCAGGGTCCTGTTGACAGCTTGAATATCGTCCCTGTGGTCAACGATCTCTACGTGATTAATCACATTGGCGGTGCTGTCGGCCACTTTGGAAGTTTCGCCGCCCATCTTGGGGTCTTTAGGCCATTCACTTGGTTTACTAGTTATTTTCGTCCTTCGGAATTTTGCTGGTTGACTTCCTCCAGATTGTGGTCGATCGCAGGACCGGTTATCGGGACTTTCTCCTGGGTGAAGTAGATCCTAGGGAAACGTCAAGACATCCTTCTGGACACCAGCTTTCTTCCAGTCGTGGTCTGTGTCGATGGGAGTTGCACTTCTAGACCACCGTCAGGGAGAGATCAGAACAATTTCTGTCTCTTCTCCATTTGGCTGGGGTCTTTTATACCGGACTAGAGCTTTCGCTAGCCCCCCATATTGGATGAATTAACTAGGTGTTCCCACCTAGGGGTACTGTTTCTCCATTTCCCCTATTTTAGGAGTCAATGGCCGGCTGGTGCACTTTGCCACCTTACTGGAATATGGTTACGAGTAGGTCGATCGTGGTCGTTGTTCTGGCCACGCGACACCCATGAGTTGTCGAATTGTATTTGCTGTTTTTGCTTTTGTCAATCGCAGTGTGGTTAGTCATTACGGCCCCTACCCTCAACTAATGGCAGTTGTTTTGCCGGGGTTAATCTTGGTATGGGGGAGGGCGTACGTAACAGGCTCGAAGTGATCGATGCGGCTTCGCATGGAATGACTTCGCAAAAGAAATCTTCGTACGGCCATCTCTTTAGATCTCCTTCTTCTCCTTTATTCTCTTCTTAGGCGCCCATTTACGTGTGGCTTCGACCCACTACCTCAACCCAGTCTCAGATGAGCTAGTCGGGCTTATTACTTTATTGTTTTATTATATACTTGTTTATTTTATTATTATATATGCTGAAAAAGAAAAGCTTTCCGGCCTCGCACGGAAACATACATACATACATATTTATACCTGTAAATAAAAATATGGCTCATAATAAAATATATAATATAGTTTTAATGAAAAAATAATATATAAATATATATATAAAAATCAGAAATGAGTAAAAGCTAAAAAGTTGAGAATAAAATAGCTGAGTGTGCCGTAACCACGGTTTTTGACCGGGGGCTACTCAGCTGAAAAGTGAAAAGTTTTCCCATTTCCCGAAGAAAAATATATTAAAAGTATAAGAATTGTTTTTTTTTTTTTTTTTTTATATTATTTTTATTTTTATATGTTTAACATTTTAAATTAATTACAATGTTTTAATCTAAGTTTAGCGGCTCTTTCATAATGGCTGCTACTTCTCGCCTCGCCTGGATACCAAGTTAAGGGCTTCGAATGTAAAGTCTTCTGACCGCGCGGTTCATGCGCCGGCTCATTTTCCATGTTTCCCGTTGTATCCGGGCGATGTGTGTTTGGCTCCTTGTTAGTTGCTCCTGGACTCGGAGCAACTGGTGTTGGTCCTCCTCTTGATCTCGGCTCCGGTGCCGGATCTCTTGCTCTAGTTCACATGACAGTTCTTCATCTTCCGACTGGTATCGGTGTATCCAGCATTGCTGGATATGGTCCTCGTTCAAGCGGATGGTATGGCAAAGCCCGTTCATCCACTCGACGAGGAGCGCCAGATATGATGCCTGGTCTCCGTACCTAACCTGTAGCCGACGAAGCCGGCGGGCAGCTCGGATGGCTTGGTTATAAGTGTTGGAGGACTGCATCATGTCTGGTGTCTGGTCGGTCCCTGGTTGTGGCTTTTATAGCCGAACCGGGGCAGTTCTGATGACTGTTCTACCCATCATGTGATCGGGAGCTTCTATCAAGTAGTGCAATCCCGCAGTTCTGAGTTTGTCGCCTTTTGGAGTCGTCGGATTACGTTCAGAGGCTTAGGCGACATACAGGTCTTTAGCATGGAATACCCCGACACTTTTCCCTACTGCATTGCCCAGCTCATATAGCGCTTTGCCCTTACGCTGGAGTACCACACAGCGAATTCGATTCGGGCCAAGTTTGGCATTATATCCGTCAGCTTTGTTACTCTGCTTGCAGTTTTTCCTATAGACAACTTGTCCTACGGAAAACTCTACGAGCTTGCTACGGGTGTTATATGCCTTTTCTGCGCGTTCATGAGTTCGGTTTAATCCTTGGGTCACTTTTTGTCGGATAAGTTCCATTTTGTCTGGGAGACTTATCTGTGGATCTCCTGCCTGTATTCCCCCTAGTTTCCGTAGGATCGGGTAGGCTGTTCCATGGGTAACCATCCGCGTGCCGAACATTGCGTAATATGGTTCCATGCCTATTGATTCGTGTAGGCCATTCCTAAGGGCACACTCTATTCGACTTAGTTGGGTATCCCAATTTCGCTGATCGGTGGCAATTGTCGCTCGCAAAATTTGGAGTACAGATCGGTTTACCCTCTCAGCCGCGTTCGCTTGCGGGGAGTAAAGTCCAGTCTTTACGTGTCGAATACCGTAGCGGGTCATTAGCTCGCCAAAAATTTGAGACACAAACTGTTTGCCGTTGTCTGAGTGTACAAACTCGGGGACTCCAAATTGATGAAAAATTTTTGTCTCAAGGAATTTGATGACTTCTGCAGCTACTGCATGTCTCATCGGCTGCAGCCAGACAAATTTGGAGAAATGGTCTAGGCATACAAAAATCACCGAGTTCCCAGCTTTAGTCCTCGGGTATGGTCCCATAAAGTCGATGAACAACCTTTGGCCAGCCCGCTCCGTAACTCGCTGTTCTCCCATGGGTGGTCGGTCATTTTTGTTGGCGGTCTTGGTGATCTTACAGACCTCGCATTCCTTCACTACCTTTTGGACATCTACCGCCATGCCTGGCCAATAGTAAAACTGTCTCAATTTGGCTAGCGATTTGTGTAACCCTCCATGCCCTGCGGTTATGGCATGATGTGCTCTCCAGACTAAATCAGGACGCAGCTCGGCGGGAACCCAGAGCTTCCAAGCTCGGGCTTCATCCACAGCGTCGTTTAGGCAGAATCCCATCCGTTTATATACATAGCCTTCTGATGTTTGAAGGTCTGGACTTTTACCTAAATTTTCGTCCACCGCCTGCACTAGGTTGACATAATCCGATGACTGGAACGCTGTCGAATCGAGGTTGATGTGTATGTCCAGTTCTTCCGCCCCAACCTTCCGTAGCTCGTCCATATGAACTCGTGAGAGCGCATCTGGGACTACATTTAGTGACCCTTTCCTGTGTTCTATGGTGAAGTCAAATGCTTGTAGCTTCAAACTCCATCGCGCAAGCCTGCCTGATAAGTCTTTCTGACTCATCAGCCATTTTAGACTAGCGTGGTCAGTGATCACTTTGAAGGGCATCCCATCTACGTAGGCACGGAATTTGGTAATGCTGAGGATAGCGGCATAGCACTCCAACTCGGTTATGCTGTAATTCCGCTGTGCTTTGTTCAATTTGGCTGACATATAGGCGATTGGATGTTCTCCGCCCTCGTCATCTGTTTGGAACAAAACTTCCCCCACTCCAGTGGTCGAGGCATCACATTGGATGGTAAATGGTTTCTTAAAATCCGGTGTGACGAGTACAGGTGCTGTTGCCATGCTGGTTTTTAAAAGTTCAAACGCCTTGATTGCCTCTTCTGACAACTCAAATTTCTTTATGCGGTCTTTCTTCAAACAGTCGTGAAGCGGTGCCGCTGTCTGGGCGTAGTTTTGGATGAACCTCCTGTACCAGCCTGTCATTCCCAGGAACCTCCGCATCTGTTTGGCGGAGCTAGGCTGGGGAAATTCCTGTATCGATTGTATTTTCGTGTCATCCGTTCGGATGCATCCTCCCCCAACTACATATCCTAAATATCTTGCCTGGCTGTAGCAAAACTTGCTCTTGTCTACATTTATCGTTAGCTCTGCCCGCTGTAAGCAGGCACTGACCTGGCTCAACATATCCATGTGGGCTTCAAATGTAGGTGAACAGACCAGTAAGTCATCCAGATACACAAATACATTCTCGCGTAGCGCCGCTGGTATAACTTTATCCATTAGTCGGCACATTCTCTGCGCGGCATTGCACAAGCCGAACGGCATGACTGTAAACTGATACAGTGTCCTGCCGGGCACTGTAAACGCGGGTTTCTCTCTACTTTTGGTTTCGAGAGGTATTTGCCAAAAGGCGTCTTTTAAGTCAATTGCGGAAATGTAATACGTTTCCTGTAGTCGGCTCAACAGACCTTCAATATGTGGGAGTGGATACGCATCTTTGATTGTCCGGGAATTTACTTTACGCGCATCGAGGCATAGGCGATTTTTCGGCCCTTTTTGCACCAGCGTTACTGGTGAACTCCAGCTGCTATTGCTCTCCTCGATCACGCCTAGACCTAACATGCGATCTAGTTCGGCGTACACCAGCTTCTGTTTAGCTGGGGATATCGGGTAATGTCGCTGCTTGATTGGTAGGTCCTCGTTGGTCACTTCAATTACATGTTGCTCTAAGCTCGTCTTTCCTAATCCTTTTTCTAGACAAGAGGGATATGTGTCTATCACTTGCTGCAGCTTACAATATTGTTCTGGGGTAAGCTGATGTGGGGTATAGGCGGTCTCGGGCTTAAGCGTATTGTTCATGTCTAGGACGCCGGTCATAAGGTCGAAATCCGGTGTTGTTTCAACGGCGGCAACCTCGCGTCTACCCTTACCGAGGAAGGTGAGGCCGAACGTATCCCAGAAATTAATTCCGAAATAAAATCGCTGTGTCAGACCTGGCACTATCAAAAACTCTAGGTCCTTGGTTTCTCCTTCCCATTCCACAGGTAACGTTATGGCTCCGGTTACTTGGGTCTCGCCACCGCTTGCTGTGCGTACGCATTCTTCGCTTAGCTTCCTTATCGGCCGCGTCCGGTTTTCCAAGAAAGCGCGTGCTCCTCTGCCAATACAGTTCGCACTGGCGCCTGTGTCCAGTAATGCGAGTATCTCTTCTCCATCGACCTTCGTTTTAGCAAAGAAACGGTTGTCATTTTGCACGCTCACCACCGTGTCCACCACTTTTTGCTTGAGCCGGCGATAGTCTGCTCGGGCATCATATAATTTAAGTATTTTCCGTGTTGTTCGTGTCTCGTTGTCTGCATCTTCCGAGCCAGTGAAGATACGTTCACGAGCACGTTCGTACTCCCTCTCTCGTTGTTCTAGGCTCTTATGGGGGGAGATTTGGTTGGGCTTCGGTGTTCTTACCGGAAAGGGTTGGTCCTGGTCCGCCCGGCTATCCCGGTCTTGCCTGACGGACTCCGCGCAAAAGCCGCTTGGTTAGCATCTGCATCCGTCCCGACTTTCTCGCAGAACCTGCAAGTGGCATCGTGGAATTTGATCGGGCAGGATTCTTCCTTCGAAGGCTGCTTCCTGTAGAAGTCTGCTCCTTTGCCACACTTATAACACACGAGCGCGTGTAATGGGCCTCGGCATCCTTGTCCATCCTCATAACGCCCTCGCGTATCTTTCCGCTGCCGGTTGAATTCCTCCACCGTGACCGCTTCCGGCAAGTCCTCCAGTGTCTGGAATTCCTCTATTTCGTTGACTGCAGCTCGGCTGCGCAGGTTTCTTCCAGTACTTCTCAGCCAGCGATCAACTCTGAGACCCTCTCGTTTGAGCTCCGCTAATGAGGTTATTGGGGATGTTAGCAGCAATCCCCCCATCTGGGAGTTCATGTTGTCCTTTAAGAGCTCAACGAATTCATCTTCAGCGATTTTGTGCTTGGGCTTGAAATGCAAGTTATGCATATCCGAGACATAATCGCTAAAGGTTTCGTGTGGCCCTTGCTTCCTTTCCATCAGTTCCTTGACTTTCATAAGGTCACTCCCGGTAGTGGAAAATGCCCGTCTCCTTTCTTGGGTCAATGAGTAGTAGTCAAAATCGTAATCTTCTGCCTTGTCCTCCATCAACTGCCAATACCATTTCGTGGCTGCACCTGCCAACAGAAGATGGAACTCACGAAAGACTTGTTGGCGACTGATTTCGTACAATTCTTGCAATCGGTCTACGCGGAACAGGAAACTTTCAACTGTCATGCCGCGACCGCTTCCATCGAACTTTAGGTTCCATCTGTCCAATCTGACATCTTTTGGTCTTGGTCCCTGAAACGATGAATTCCGATCGATCTCTGGGTGCAGTTGATGACTCGTCTCCCTTTCATTTGTTCTGGATTGCCTGTGTGACGGGGTGTCCACCCGCCTGGGTGTTCTTAACCGGTGCATCTGGCTACTAAGCATGTCCTGCGTTACTGGTTCCAGAGGCGGGGTCTCTTGGTATATCAAGAAGCTGTCCGTTGGATTCGGAACAGTTCGGGGCGGCGAAGGCAGTCCCTTCTGTTCGGGTCTCCTGGATGTCGGAGACTGCAACTCTGTTATTTGTGCCTTCAGCGCTTCTATCTGGGCACTCATTCCACGCTGCATTTCGTTGCTCTGCCTCAAGAGCTCCATCAATCTTTGTTCACGTCGCTCGGCAGCCTCTAAGTTGTCCTCCTCGTGCCTCTGAAATTGGGGAAGCATACTTGATCTCCCTTTCGGCGGTCCTAGGGGTAGATTCTCCCCACCGGCGGCTCCTTCCATTTCAGTATATTGGTCCAAATTGTTTTCTTCGGACAGGGTATCTACCTGTCCTGGCTGATTCTGTGCGAGCTCCCACGGCTCTCTTTCAGATGAGTCTCCTAGCCTTGGCGCGCTCGCACTCCGGGGTTGGTGATTGTCTCCGCGCGTTGTTGCTCGGGTCACTCTTCCGGTGCTGGGTTGGAATAAGACCTTCTTCTTGGCCCCCTTCATTTATATGATTGGACCTTCTTTAAAGGCCCCCGCTTTCTTTTTATAGATTGTCACTTTGTGCGAATTAATACACGCACTAAAATTTGTCTTCACTTTTTTTTGCGTTTTGGTATACCCGGTCAGCGATGTATACGCTGAATAAGTCGACAATAAAAATGTTTATAAACTGGGGGTGCTTCTCTCTGCTTCTCAAGTTTCTCTTCGGTCAAGAACCGTCCGATATTTACGCCCCAAAAAAAAACAAAAATAAATTTCCCTAACTAGGGGTGTTAGCCGCTTCTACACAACGCGGTTCCGCTAAGCTAACATGCCCTTACTTTCCCTTTTTCTAGACATCCCAAATGTTCCAAACGGAATGGCTGTGTCTAGATAAGGAATCTGTCCAAAAACCCCCTCCCGCCAGTCGTCGGAAAACGAGTTGTTTGACCGATCATTCTCGGGCTCCACAACCGTCTCCTATTTCTCTGGACTCGAACCAAGCAAACGACCTGACCAACTAGCCTAATACGTTGTGGGGCGTCGGCCAGAGAAACTAAAAATCGTCCACCGCCCAAATATGTCAAGGGAAACAGCAAAGACTCGAACCAAGCAAACGACCGGACAAATGCCCAGTACGTTGTGGGGCGTCGGCTTTGCGTTTCCTGTCAGTTCCCCCACCCCCATTCTGTCCTGGATCGACAAACGAACAGTAGACCCGCACCGCAACTGCTAAATGCGTTACCGTAATGCTTGCGCTCCTGCTCTTTCTGGACTCGAACCAATTCAAACGACCGGGCAAATGCGTAGTACGTCGTGTGGCGTCGGCCAGAAAGCACCTATAAATTGTATTTACGTTAATTTTAACAAGTTGTCGTCGACACTTAGTTATAGGTATAGTATTATAAAAAGGATAACTCATAGTTCTTGGTTTAAGGAAATTCCGGTCAATTTGTCCATGAACAAAACAGGGAGTTCTACAATTGTAATAGACAGAAATTAAATTATCTTAAAGTCAAGCCTCTATTCTGAGACAAAGTTCTGGTTGAGAGGCCTCTCAACACTACCAGTCACACAAGTTGGGGACTTTAAAGTTACTAGTTGAAAGACAAAATAGATAAGTATGCGCATATTTAAAATTATTTAAGTTCCCTGCTCTATAAAACAGTCAAGTTACTCATGGCAAATGAAGATGAAAGCTTTGCCATACTTAGGTGCATCCACTCCGATACCGCAGGCATCGAGATGGTTGACCCTAATAAAATTCCTTAAGGAATATGAAAAATCCTAGCGTTGGGCGCCAATTCTGTTACGTGGGCATATTAGTGCCCGAGTCCTGACAAGGACTTGGGCCGAGGGAGAGGCGTCCGATATTCTGGCACCATTTGCCGGCATAAGCTACGTCGTATTCGGGTCGTGGGATCTTGGTAAGCCTCTCTCCTCTCCAACATAACGAGAATAAATATTAAAAGTGCCTGGAAAATAATATCAGTTCATAAAGTTCGTCAGTCGTCAGTCCACACTGCCCCACAAGCTTAGCTGTAGCTTGATCGCAATACGATCGGGCTGTGTTTTGGCCATATTCCCTCCCCTTCACACATTCGTGTGCCAATGGATCGTCGCAGGCCGCGCAATACGATCCCCTATTGTCAAGGTTGTCCGTCAAAAGTTATGTCATTGTTCTTGACCTACTCCACTTCTTGCGTCAGCACACCCCCCTTAATAGAGCTCTAGCACTTCATGTTTTGATATCCTTTTACATTACAAATTTATTGGATAATATTTATATCGGCGAGTGCCGTGGATGAATAACATAATGTTGGCTAAATCATATGGAAATTAAACTAATTGACAATTATTGGTTAGCGGAGAGTATCGAATTTACCACCAGTGAAGGTGCACACATCAGCAAAAATGCTGACTATTCACGACTACAAACGTCGCTCAGAGGGCTCTTGCAATTGTCATACAATTACAAGGCTGATACTCGCCGCTGAAAAATTAACATTTAATTATTATGTATAAAAAAGGTATAAAAAGAAAAGTATATCTAAATGATTATATATATGAAACAATTATTATAGGTGGATATTATATATTATTACATGTATTCCTAACAGATTAATTCTTTGTCTTAACTAGGAAAGTATTAATATTGCCCAAAAACAAATTCTTATCCAGACGGGAGAGAACAATGACCGTTGGAACGGTTGAGATAATGATAGCCTTTTGTGTCTTATTGCAGTGGACAAGTGGTGAAAAATCTAGACGGAAGGTCTCAATATATAAGTACTCTAATTCACTCACTGTTATTGGCAGTTTGGCTTTGGATAACAAGTATAAAATTCTTACGTTAAATTGTGGATCGGAGTCTATTGTTTTTGCCAAAGCTTCTGATGTAATCATGGCGCACGGATATATATATGTATGTATTAGAAAAAGGAACCGTGTTCCGACAAACTTACCCTCTTTTTAATCCTGGGCGATGAGATCTCGACGCTCCGGATCCTGGGCTTTGGGAGATTTTAGAATTGGTTTATACATATATATACGTGCAAGACTTGATGGTGGCTTACAAAAACAAAACACAAAAATTACGTTACACAAAAAAAATAACACTATCGCTGTATAGATATGTATGTATGTATGCATTGTATGAGAGTTCCACTGAGGCACACGTCAGTTCCAATGCTCGGGCTGGGCTGGTCGGTGCAGCTTCAATTTCTTGTTCAGCGTATGTAATTGGGGATTCTGTTTACACTTGCATTCAGAAATGCATGTACTCGCAAATTGTTTTTGATTGTTTTGGCGATTCACTTTTTTGTTTATGATATTGGAGTGCAATTTATTTATTATTATTTGTATTGTTTCTATTGTCTTTTTGCTGCTTTTATTGTCTTTTTGGGGTTTCACTTCACGGTATCGGCTCGGCTTATGCTCCAATGTGGGTCACCACTTTCTCCAGGGCATGATGTTGGTCGCGGCGTCTCTGAACAGAGCGCTTGTACATCTTGACCACTTTAAGGATCACTATAACCAGTAGTAGTCCAGCTATGAGCTTCAGGGTCCTGTTGACAGCTTGAATATCGTCCCTGTGGTCAACGATCTCTACGTGATTAATCACATTGGCGGTGCTGTCGGCCACTTTGGAAGTTTCGCCGCCCATCTTGGGGTCTTTAGGCCATTCACTTGGTTTACTAGTTATTTTCGTCCTTCGGAATTTTGCTGGTTGACTTCCTCCAGATTGTGGTCGATCGCAGGACCGGTTATCGGGACTTTCTCCTGGGTGAAGTAGATCCTAGGGAAACGTCAAGACATCCTTCTGGACACCAGCTTTCTTCCAGTCGTGGTCTGTGTCGATGGGAGTTGTACTTCTAGACCACCGTCAGGGAGAGATCAGAACAATTTCTGTCTCTTCTCCATTTGGCTGGGGTCTTTTATACCGGACTAGAGCTTTCGCTAGCCCCCCATATTGGATGAATTAACTAGGTGTTCCCACCTAGGGGTACTGTTTCTCCATTTCCCCTATTTTAGGAGTCAATGGCCGGCTGGTGCACTTTGCCACCTTACTGGAATATGGTTACGAGTAGGTCGATCGTGGTCGTTGTTCTGGCAACGCGACACCCATGAGTTGTCGAATTGTATTTGCTGTTTTTGCTTTTGTCAATCGCAGTGTGGTTAGTCATTACGGCCCCTACCCTCAACTAATGGCAGTTGTTTTGCCGGGGTTAATCTTGGTATGGGGGAGGGCGTACGTAACAAACACATAAAGACATAAATTATTTTTTTAATGCAACCATACTTTTGTCAATAATTGTATTAATTGCTTACATTGTTTTAAAACACAAGAAAATTAAAATTCAGCTCAATAACAATAGAATTCAGGAGAATTCTTATCTAAAAGGGGGAGAAGTTACGTATAACCCCACTTCACTTCCCACATATGTCCAAAACCCAATTTCTTCTTTACCACCTCTTAATAATAAAGTACAAGAATTGCTTAACTCATTAAATGCTAAATAAGCAATATATTAAAGTAATACAGCAAACAGGAAATGCACAGGTTAACGATCTGGCACATGCCAACCAAAATACGTTCTAAGAAAATATAAAATCCAAATAAGCAATATAACACAGTAAACATAAAATGCATAGTTCATCGATCGCTATTAAATTCAGGCTAACTAGAGGCCAACGATCTTACACATGTCGACCAGAATAATTTGTAAGCACTTCTGTAAACCTAAATTAAGTTTTCTTTAAAACATTATCAATAAAGAATATTCAGTTGATTTTTGCCCACCAAACCCGCTTGACGTGTTTTACTTACAAATAATTTATTTTTTTTAAAACTTCGCGACTCCTTAAACAAAATTCGCAAGAAGCATTAATTTATTAGGTACTGCATTAAAAATTGTAGCCGGTACTCCAGATTTCGATGACTTCGAGAACATAAAATTTACACAGAAAGAACTCATAGAATCAGAAAACAGGCAAATACATACTAACACAAAGACCCAAGAACAAATAAACAGCATAACAAACGCGGTAAACATTTTGGTAAAAAATGCAAAAACAAAACAGATAAATACAGAAATTTTATATGAAAATTTGCTATCAAGAAATAGAATAATTATTTCCGAACTCGAAGCTTTGATGCTGTCAGTTACACTTGCGAAAATTGGTATAATTAACCCCGCGATTTTAGACTCAAACGATTTACAAAATTTAATCAATGAACATTCTACAAATATTACTATTACTGACCTAATGGAAGTCGCTCAAATAAAAGTTCTATTAGATAATAATTTTTACACTTTATATTAAAATACCCTAAGCCTTACATAGCATGTAAAAAAATAATCTTGCATCCCGTTGAACACAACGGCACTATTCTTAATTTTGCTGAAGGCGATACTATAGCTGACTGCGGTAACAAAATTATGCCGATTGGAAACTGCACCGCTGCCCTTACAACAACGTTCTGCAGAGAAATGCCCTACACAACATGCGCACAACAACTCCACTCAGGGGGCAACGCACACTGTTCGACTTGCACGAGCCACCTCGAGCCGCTAACAATCATCGATGACGGCGTTATTATTCTCAACGACGGAACAGCTACGATCAACGGACAACTTGTAACTGGAACATTTCTCGTTACATTCGACGAAGAAGCAAAAGTAAACAACACCATTTACCGCAACGTAAAGAACTACGTAAAGAAATACCCAGCGCCAGCCGCATCAACGGTCATTAACAGGCCACCAAGAATTATTGAGCTTACCATACTTGCAAAAATTAAATATGGAAAACTTACGATACATTGGTGAAATGGAAAAGGGGCTGGTAAAAAAGCCGATAGTATCTGGCCTGGCCGCGATCGCCTTTTTGGCCATATGCTTTTCTATTTCCAAGCTCTATCAGAGACGCCAGCGGGTCCGTCGCCAGCATGACCTTCAAGTTATTATTGACGGTTTCAAAAAGTCCGAGGACGTCCTTCATCTAAGTGGGGGAGGAGTTAACACGATCACCCAGCAACAAGAAAGTTCCCAGGCTAATCCCGCATAACGAGACGGGAATAATGCAAGGCCAGCGACACCTGCGGACATTGCACAACGACGGTGCTACGGTCAGCACAATCAGCGGGCAATGCACTGCGACGGAAGCAGCGGTTGCCCAACTCAATGCACGAGTCGCCGGGTCAGCAGTTTCAGAGCATAGGGCTAGCTTACATTTTAAGAATTTATGTACTTATGAGTTAGTTGAATTTTGGAAATAAATCGTGACGGTCATCGCCGCGCGAAACCAAACTCGTCTCGAATAATTAATTTATATTACCCGGATCGAAGTTCCAAAATAAGCGGGGCCAGCGTGGTTTCCAAAAAAAAACAAGGAAGAACGCTATAGTCGAGTACCTCGACTATCAGATACCCGTTACTCAGCTAAAGGGACCAAAGGTAAATGGAGATATGCAAGCAGCAAAGCGAGATTTAAATGCGCCACCTACCGGCGGAAGACAGATTTAAGCATTGTGGGCGTTAGGGTAGGCGTGGCAAATTTTTTTTTGGATCAATCGATAGGTATTGACGAGACCAATACATTTCAGTTAAAATTTTTTATCGAGCATAAAAATTTTGAGCGCCACAGGCTTGGGCGGTTTGTGGGCGGTAGAGTGGGCGTGGCATATTCGCATAACAAACCTGCGCTGCGTACAAAGCTACGGAATCTAAATCTGAAATCCCAATACTCTATCTTTGATAGTTTCCGAGATATCCGCGTTCATATTTACGATTTTTTGAAGTTTGTGGGCGGTTTGTGGGCGTCCAAGTGGGCGTGGCAAACTTTTTTTTCAGCCAATCGATAGGTATTGCTAAGAACAATTCATTTCAGTTTAAATTTTTACTCTAGCATCAAAACTGTAGAAGCCACAGTCTTGGGCGGTTTGTGGGCGTTAGAGTGGGCGTGGCACTCTACTGAAACAAACTTGCGCTGCGTAAGAAGCTCAGGAATCTGCTCGCCAAATCTCAATAGCCTAGCTCTCATAGTTTCCAAGATCTCAGCGTTCATCCGGACAGACAGACGGACAGACGGACAGACGGACAGACGGACAGACGGACAGACGGACAGACGGACAGACGGACAGACGGACATGGCTAGATCGACTCGGCTAGTGATCCTGATCAAGAATATATATACTTTATGGGGTCGGAAACGCTTCCTTCTGCCTGTTACATACTTTCCGACGAATCTAGTATACCCTTTTACTCTACGAGTAACGGGTATAAAAACGTCCGCTTGATTTCACCTTTGCTTTATTATCTCCCAGCAGGCTTTTGATGCTCTCTGCAGTTTTGGGGCGATTGCACTTGTTTCATACTGAAGAACACCTGAAAAAAATTATTAAATCTAGATCTTGACAACAATTAGAAAACCTCAGTATTAAAACCTTTTCAACAGATTAGCATAATCTGTTGTAGCCAACAGACTTAATGTATGGCAACCACACCTATAGTGTTTCGGCAGATGGAATAATGGGATATCCTGAGGTTGAGGAACGTCGTTGTCAGTAGTAGCCTCATCATCTGATTGGCAACCATCCTCAGGACTGACATAATTAGCTTTAAAAAAATAAATATATATTTATATTTTTATACCCGTTACTCGTAGAGTAAAAGGGTATACAAGTTTCGTCGGAAATTATGTAACAGGCAGAAGGAAGCGTTTCCGACCCCATAAAAAATATATATTCTTGATCAGGATCACTAGCCGAGTTTATCTAGCCATGTCCGTCTGTCCTTCTGTCCGTCTGTCTGTCCGTCCGGATGAACGCAGAGATCTCGGAAGCTATAAGAGCTATTGAGACTTGGCATGCAGATTCCTGAGCTTCTAACGCAGCGCAAGTTTGTTTCAGCAGCGTGCCACGCCCACTCTAACGCCCACAAACCGCCCAAAACTGTGGCTCATAAAGTTTTGATGCTAGAATAAAAATTTAAACTGAAATGTATGTCATCAATAACTATCGATTGACCTAAAAAAAGTTTGCCACGCCCACAAACTTCAGAAAATCGTTAATATGAACGAGGATATCTCGGAAACTATCATAGATATAGAATTGGGATATTAGGTTTAGATTCCGTAGCCTTGGGCGCAGCGCAAGTTTGTTATACGAATATGCCACGCCCACTCTAACGCCCACAAGCCGCCCAAGCCTGTGGCGCCCACAATTTGTATGATTGATAAAAAACTTTAACTGAAATGTATTAGTCTCGTCAATTCCTATCGATTGATCAAAAAAAAAAGTTTGCCGAGCCCACTCTAACGCCCACAACGCTTAAATATGTCTACTGCCGATAGGTGGCGCATTTAAATCTCGCTTTGCTGCTTGCATATCTCCATTTCCCTTTGTCCCTTTAGCCGAGTAACGGGTATATGATAGTCGAGGTACTCGACTATATCGTTCTTCCTTGTTTTTGTTTTTTTTAAGTTGTTCGTGAGTTATAGCGTCGCAAACATGGAGCAAAATAAAGAGAAAATTCGAAATATTTTACAGTACTACTACGATAAAGGCAAAAATACATCTCAAGCCGCCAATAAAATTTGTGCAGTTTACGGAATCGATACTGTTTCCATTTCCACCGCACTACGATGGTTTCAACGTTTTCGTTCTGGTGTCGAAAATTGCGATAAAATCGCTGAATTGGTCGAAAGAGACCGGCATAGTAGCAGCCGTAGCATCGGTCAAGAGCTGGGCATGAGTCATAAAACCGTTATAAACCATTTGAAGAAGCTTGGAGTCACTAAGAAGCTCGATGTATGGGTGCCACACGAATTGACGCAAAAAACATCTTTGACAGTATCGACGCAACAAAATTGACCCTTTTTTGAAGCGTATGGTGACTGGCGATGAAAAGTTGATCACTTACGACAACGTAAGGCGCAAACGGTCGTGGTCGAAAAGCGGTGAAGCGGCCCAGACGGTGGCCATGCCTGGATTGACGGCCAAGAAAGTTTGTCTGTGTGTTTGGTGGGATTGGCAGGGAATCATCCACTATTAGCTGCTCCCCTAAGCCCAAACGCTCAATACGGACCTGTACTGCCAACAACTGTACCGCTTCAAGGCAGCACTCATGCAGAAGAAGACATCCTTGATTAACAAAGGCCGGATTGTCTTCCCTCTGGATCCACCGTATAGTCCGGAACCGCACCAAGTGATTACCACCTGTTTCTGTCCACGGCGAACGCGCTTGGTAGTCTGAATTTAGCCACAAGAGAGTCCTGTGAAAATTGGCTTTCCGAGTTTTTTGCCATTACGGAAGCGAGCTTCCATAAGAGGGACATTATAAAGTTGGCATCTCGTTGACTTGAATCGCATTATTGTAACATATTTTATAAACAATTGAAAATTCACTAAAAGCACCGCAGGACTTTTTCGACAACCTAATATATACTGTATAGAGTCGGAAAAGATTCCGTCTACCTGTTACATACTTTCCGACGAATCTAGTATACCCTTTAACTCTAGGAGTAACGGGTATAAAAATGGCTAATGGCTAATGCGATGATCGACGATTGCAGCAATCAATCAACGTTTTCTACCCTTTCGAACTTCTCGTAAGTAACATAAAGTAAACAAGGAAGAACGCTATAGTCGAGTACCTCGACTATCAGATACCCGTTACTCAGCTAAAGGGACCAAAGGGAAATGGAGATATGCACGCAGCAAAGCGAGATTGAAATGCGCCACCTACCGGCGGTAGACGGATTTAAACGTTATGGGCGTTAGAGTGGGCGTGGCAAATTCTTTTTTGGATCAATCGATAGGTATTGACGAGACCAAAATATTTCAGTTAAAATTTTTTATCTACTTTTTTTTTGGTCAATCGAAAGGTACTGATGAGAACAACACATTTCAGTTAAAATTTTTATTCTAGCATCAAAACTGTAGGAACCACAGTTTTGGGCGGCTTGTGGGCGTTAGAGTGGGCGTGGCACTCTTCTGAAACAAACTTGCGCTACGCAGGAATCTCAGGAATCTGCATGCCTAATCCCAGTATTGTAGCTCTTATAGTTTCCGAGATCTCAGCGTTCATCCGGACGGACAGACAGACGGACATGGCTAGATCGACTCGGCCTGTGATCCTGATCAAGAATATATATACTTTATGGGGTCGGAAACGCTTCCTTCTTCCTGTTACATACTTTCCGACGAATCTAGTATACCCTTTTACTCTACGAGTAACGGGTATAATAAAAACATTGGGATTACCCCTTTTCTATCACCATAACAAATCTGTGTACCCACACCTAAATGAGTAATTATACCCTTTGTCCGAAATGTCTGTTACTTTCATTTATAAATTTGTCACCGATAACTTAAATCCCATTAAGCAAACCACCCATTGCTAACCATACCATAATCCCATAGTCAAGTTGGTTACCTAAAATACATAGAGTGGGGGTGTAAAGGAAAAAATGCATGGAATATTATCCCTGCATAAAAAAAGTCATAAACAAAATATAATTGGGAAGGTATTTTTTTATTTGCGAACCATATACCCAAAGTCATAGCTGTTACCAACAATACAACTAGTGAGGTTACAAGGAGTTACTAAAAAGTACACACCGAAGGTGCAAAGTAAACACAAACAATAAAAAATCCTTGGAAAATTGAAAAAAAAAATCATAAACATTTAAATGGAATAACAGACTCTAAACTAATACAAAGGGTTAGTCATACATTTCTCGCCAGCACTAACATAGTTTAAAGAGCTGTTCGCTGCTTGATAACCCTGTCAGAATACAAAAAGACGCCAACAGGCGGAAGCGCTGCAGGACGAAGCAGAGCAGCAACATTGGGAGGAAGTCCCCTTGATAAAAGCGCTGAGGACCACTGCGTTCAAGCTCCGGAGGGTTCTTGCGGATCCTCGGGTGAAGCTGGATAAGCTCCTCGCACTGGTACAGCGCCAGGAGCAAAACATGCTTGATTACGAATCATGGATGGCGACCCACCAGAGAATAAGGGAAGGGGCAGACTGGTAGGCCGCCGTGTACCAGGGCCTGTTCCGGGACCCAGTGTTCCCGGCCTTTCCCGTCACCAGGCGGAGGAGCATCCGTCCAGGTCTGGCCTTATTCCCGACAGAGGAGCGGAGACGACAGAGAGGCGGAGGAGCCGCTCTTCCCGGGAGAGGGCGCAGTTCGGCGATTTTCTTTCTAAGTAAACTTAAGTTACTTATCATAAAAAATGAATATAAAAAGAATAAATAAATAAAGAAATATAAAAAGTAAACAAAAGCACAAACCTTTATTCAGAGAAAATATTGAAATATATTGAACTAGAAAATAATCATCTTCATTTATTGATTTTAAGCCCAGAACGGGTGTTATTTAGATAGTCTAAGGTTTTACAGGTAGTTTTGAAGTTTTACCTTAACTTAAACCCTGAATCTGTTTTCGGTTTGAGTTGATATTCATATTTCATAATATTAATAATCATTATTTAATCACCATTTTCAACAAATATCATATAAAATATTAATAAATAAATGCATACTAGTATAACAACAGTTCACTACTATCGAAATAGTAGTTCCTTTTAATATGATAATTATTTGAATGCGATAATTGAATAATTTTCTGAAATAAATAATTTTGAAAATTTGAATTACGTATTATTTTTGGTGTTGGGACGGGGTGGCTTGATCGTTTAAATAAGAACAACGAAGTCCCAAGAACGAAGGTACGAAACACACGGGAGTACGTTGGGGTTTTTATTGTCATTTTGAAAATTGAACTAGTAAGGCCTTACATAACTTAAGCGCTCCAGAGCGGAGCGGAGCTTAGGACAGAGATGGAGACGGAGAGCAGAGGGCAGTGCGAGCACTCGAGTTGTAGACATCTGGATAAAACTGCCGCTCGTCACTGCCCCCAGAAATTAAACGTCCTTTTGGCTTGAGCACTTGGGATATTAACACAAAACAAAATGATAATATATTTCTCTCTCAGTTTGCTTAATGATTTTTCATAGTTTAATTATAAGAATGAAATTAACTCCAAAACCAGTTTTAGACATTTTTTAACATTGATAGAAATATTTTGTTCTATGATTTTATTTAGGAGTAAATGTGTCTAAATGGGATGGAGTTGGCAGCCATCCTTGTTATAAATTGCTATTCATCGGTGGGAATCTGTGAAATCAATAAATTAGAAAATAAAACTGCAAATATTAAACGGTTCTTTTCTCTAATATTCTGATATCTTTGATTATATTCTGCTAGCTACATGTTATGAGTTAGTATCTGGGATTTGGGGTGATCAATAATACTATAAAACAAGAGCGAAATTTAACTTCGGCTGGCCGAAGTTTGTATACCCTTGCAGTTATAATTATTAAATTTAATTCGGAATTCTGAAAAATACAAAAAGTAATATTCCCAATACTATTAGATAATATGTCAAAAACCCCGAAGCTATAATTTGTTTCATATTATTTTTCCACCAATTTTCCGATCGTTCCTATGGCAGCTATATGATATAGTAGTCCGATTTTGATAAAACTGAATTCGAAAATCCAAGCGTAGGAGGTTATATGTTAAACAAGGAAGAACGCTATAGTCGAGTACCTCGACTATCAGATACCCGTTTCTCAGCTAAAGGGACCAAAGGAAAATGGAGATATGCAAGCAGCAAATGCGCCACCTACCGGCGGTAGACAGATTTAAGCGTTGTGGGCGTTAGAGTGGGCGTGGCAAAAATTTTTTTTAATCAATCGATAGGTATTGACGAGACCAAGACATTTTAGTTAAAATTTTTTATCTGGCATGAAAATTGTGGGCGCCAAAGATTTGGGCGGTTTGTGGGTGTGAGGGTGGGCGTGGCATATTCGCGTAACAAATTTGCGCTGCGCTCAAGCCTACGGAATCTAAATCTGAAATCCCGTTTCTCTATCTTTAATATTTAATATAACTAACTCGTAGAGTAAAAGGGTATACTAGATTCGTCGGAAAGTATGTAACAGGCAGAAGGGAGCGTTTCCGACCCCATAAAGGGTCGATCTAGCCATGTCCGTCTGTCCGTCTGTCTGTCCGGATAACGCTGAGATCTCGGAAACTATGAGAGCTAGGCTATTGAAATTTTGCAGCGTATTGTTCTCATCAATACCTATCGATTGATAAAAAAATTTGCCACGCCGACTTTAGCGCCCATAAACCGCCCACCAACTTCAAAAAATCGTAAATATGAACGTGGATATCTCGGAAACTATCAAGGATAGAGAATTGGGATCTCAGACTTAGATTCCGTAGACTTGTGCGCAGCTCAAGTTTGGTACGCAAATATGCCACGCCCACTCTAACGCCCACAAACCGCCCAAGCCTGTGGCGCCCACAATTTTCATGCTAGATACAAAATTTTAACTGAACTGTATTGGTCTCTTAAATACCTATCGATTGACCCAAAAAAAAGTTTGCCACGCCCACTCTTACGCCCATAACGCTTAAATCTCTCTACCGCCGATAGGTGGCGAATTTCAATCTCGCTTTGCTGCTTGCTTATCTCCATTTCTTTTTGGTCCCTTTAGCTGAGTAACGGGTATCTGATAGTCGAGGTACTCGACTATAGCGTTCTTCCTTGCTTTTTAGTATTGTTGATCACCCCAAATCCCAGATACTAAATTATAACATGTAGCTAGCAGAATATAATCAAAGATTTCAGACTATTAAAGAAAACAACTAATTTTTTGATTTCACAGATTCCCACCGATGAATACCAATTTATATCAAGGATGGTTGCCAACTCCATCCCATTTAGACATATTTACTTCTAAATTGAATCATGATTTACAACGTCATAGAACAAAATATTTCCGCCATATTTCTATGAATGTTAAAAAATTTCTATAACTGGTTTTGGAGTTAATTTCATTCTTATAATTAAATTAGGAAAAATCTTGAAGCCAATAGAGAGAAATATATTATCATTTTGTTTTGTGTTAATATCCCAAGTGTTCAAGCCAAAAGGGCGTTTAATTTCTGGGGGCAGTGACGAGCGGCAGTTTTATCCAGATGTCTACAACTCGCGTGCTCGCACTGCCCTCTGCTCTCCGTCTCCATCTCTCCCCTAAGCCCCGCTCCGCTCTGGAGCGCTTAAGTTATGTCAGGCTTTACTAGTTCAATTTTCAAAGTGACAATAAAAACCCCAACGTACTCCCGTGTGTTTCGTACCTTCGTTCTTGGGACTCCGTTGTTCTAATTTAAGCGATCAAGCCAACCCGCCCCAACACCAAGAATAATACATAATTCATTTTTTCAAAATTATTTATTGCAGAAAATAGTTCAATTATCGCAATCAAATAAATACCAGATTAAAAGGAACTATTATTTCGATAGAAGTGAACTGTTGTTATACTAGTATGCATTAATTTATTTATATCTTTTAGGAACATGTCCGATTATCCTGTGATTGCAAAACTAATTAGGAAATCAAAAGAACCCCAATAGTTGTTCACGAACTGTCTAAGAGCTGCTTAGAAGCAGCTTCGACTAACATTTGCGATTCATGTTAATTCATGTTAAGAACATATTAAGAACATATAATAATATCATCCACTTAAACTAGTATATTTTTAAAATAAGACATTTCCTTTTTTCTTATTCTTTCATCTTATGTAGGTATTGATTGTTACTAGGGTCTTTAATAAATGTATACTTAACTTCGATAGCTAACCTTACATCCCTTAACCAGATTTATTAGCTACAACATTTTAAACAAAAATATGAATATCAAAAAACGATTTGAAATTACCTATAATTGAGAAAGTAATTGAATTCACTCCGGCGTAATACAGTTAAAACAAGGAAGAACGCTATAGTCGAGTACCTCGACTATCAGATACCCGTTACTCAGCTAAAGGGACCAAAGAGAAATTGAGATATGCACGCAGCAAAGCGAGATTGAAATGCGCCACCTACCGGCGGTAGACGGATTTAAACGTTATGGGAGTTAGAGTGGGCGTGGCAAACTCTTTTTTGGATCAATCGATAGGTATTGACGAGACCAAAATATTTCAGTTAAAATTTTTTATCTACTTTTTTTTTGGTCAATCGATAGGTACTGATGAGAACAACACATTTCAGTTAAAATTTTTATTCTTGCATCAAAACTGTAGGTACCATAGTTTTGAAAGGCTTGTGGGCGTTAGAGTGGGCGTGGAACTCTGTTGAACTCTTGCGCTGCGCAGGAATCTCAGGAATCTGCATGCCTAATCCCAGTATTGTAGCTCTTATAGTTTCCGAGATCTCAGCGTTCTTACGGACAGACGGACAGACGGACATGGCTAGATCGACTCGGCTAGTGATCCTGATCAAGAATATATATACTTTATGGGGTCGGAAACGCTTCCTTCTGACTGTTGCATACTTTCCGACGAATCTAGTATTCTCTTTTACTCTACGAGTAACGGGTATAAAAACACCGAAGCTATAATTTGCTTCATATTACTTTCCCACCAGTTTTCCGATCGTTCCTACGGCAGCTATATGATATACTCGCTCGTTTCCGAAATCAATTCTGGATTACAAAACGTAGTGTTCACCATAATTCGTAGTTTTGAAATCATGTCACCTCAATTCATGAACATAGGCTTTGTGTTTAGAAGGTATTGAAAGTGCTGACCAATTATCTGCCCTTTAAATTGTACAATAAATTGGTCAATTTCCTCATGAAATTTAACTTAATTAATTTTATTTTCTTTCAGGGCCTTACACATCTAGTCTTCACTTCAAAATGATGTATGAAAAATTATCTTATTGTTTTGGAGCTACTGTGTTACGTACGCCCTCCACATAGAAAGATTCACATAGAGAAACAACGAGGAATCTTTAGACAAGGCATGTGACCAACCAGACTCATACTGGTAAAGGCAGAAGAAAATGCAATTCGGCAATTCTCGGGTGTCGCGTGGCCAGAACAACGGCCACGATCAACCTACTGGTAACCATACTCCGGTAGCTGGCAAAGGGCAACAGCCGGCCGTTGACTCCCAAGATAGCAGATATCAAGAAACAGTAATCCTAGGTGGGAACACCTAGTTTATCCGATCCATACCGGCAGCCAAGTAAAAGCTCTAGTCTGGTATAAAAGACCTTAGACAAATAGAGCTTAGGGAGAGAATCCATTTGTGTGTCTTGCTGACGGAAGCCGGCATCTCCGAGGGAAGACGACTTTCCCTGGGGTAGTCGTCCACGGAGTCTTCTGCCACCAGAACCAACCACCATATCCAACAGTCCTTGAGGAGGACACAAATCGCAGCTCGAAAGGTTCTGAGGTGTCGGACCAGCGCCGCCATTGTCATCAAAGAACGTGGAGAGGATCAACAATAAGGACGACATCTGTCATACTGTGATGTTTGTAGCCGCAGTACCCGTGATCCCCATCCATGCTCCTGAAAATTGTTCAGCTGTAGGAGCCATCCGTTCAGAGGCGTAGCGACCAATAGCATACGTCGGAGAAAGTAGTGATGCAATATAAATGTGTTAATCGAGCCAACCAAAGTGAAGCATAACCCAAGACCAATATCCTCTTATAATACAATTGAAGAACAAGTGAAAATCAACAAGAAACATTAGAAGCATTCAAACATGCACTGAAATACATTTAAACCAACCGAATCGATAGACAAAGTGCGAATCATGATGAACAGCCGTTGAAGAAGTCGCATGCCTCTGGCATAATATAACTATATATTTTGTGTTTAAGTGAATTGGTATACCTAAGAACAGCCGTATTTTGGTGCACTTATATTTATATATATATATATCCAATATAATATTTTCCAAAGCCCAGGATCCGGAGCGTCGAGATCTCATCGCCCAGGATTTAAAGAGGGGGTAAGTTTGTCGGAACACGGTTCCTTTCTTATAAACATACATACACTGGTCGGCATATGTATTTTGACAAAATAAAAGTTAAGTATACTCATAACTTGAGTTTACTTCTTGTAAACTATAGGCATCAATGGAAAGGTAATTTCAATGCCGTTTGAATGATACAATACATTTCTTTACCCATTCAGTACTTATTGAAAAGGACGAATTTGTGTAAATCAACTTTGAAATTTTAAAAAAAAACTTTTTTCCTCGTCTTGAAAACTTAAATTTTTTGATGCAAAAAGTTTCTTCAAACAAAAACAATAGTAACTGCAAAAAGAATTTTTCAAAAATCATTTTTCTTATATTTTTTATGAATTTTTGAAAATGCTTAAAAACAGGCATTTGAGCCATATTTTTGTCTTTTTCATACAAATTTTTTCCGACATTGTCACCTTCAAAAAATCATAAAAAATATAAGCAAAATGATATTTGAAAAATTCTTTTTGCAGTTACTATTATTTTTGTTTGAAGAAACTTTTTGCATCAAAAAATTTAAGTTTTCAAGACGAGGAAAAAAGTTTTTTTTTTAAATTTCAAAGTTGATTTACACAAATTCGTCCTTTTCAATAAGTACTGAATGGGTAAAGAAATGTATTGTATCATTCAAACGGCATTGAAATTACCTTTCCATTGATGCCTATAGTTTACAAGAAGTAAATTCAAGTTATGAGTATACTTAACTTTTATTTTGTCAAAATACTTATGCCGACCACTGTATATAAATATCCGTGCAGTATCCTACAGTTTTATAGACTAATATAAACTTTTCCAGCGGCGAGTATCAGCCTTGTTGTTGTATGTACAATTGCAAGAGCTCTCTGAGCGACGTTTTGTAGTCGTGAATAGTCAGCATTTTGCTGATGTGTGCACCTTCACCGGTGGTAAATTCGATACTCTCCGCTAACCAAATATTGTCAATTAGCTTAATTTCCATATGATTTAGCCAACATTATGTTATTCATCCACGGCACTCGCTGATATAAATATTATCCAATAAATTTGTAATGTAAAAGGATATCAAAACATGAAGTGCTAGAGCTCTATTAAGGGGGTGTGCTGACGCGAAAAGTGGAGTAGGTCAAGAACAATGACATAACTTTTGACGGACAACCTTGACAATAGGGGATCGTATTGCGCGGCCCGCGACGATCCATTGGCACACGAATATGTGAAGGGGAGGAAATATGGCCAAAACACAGCCCGATCGTAATGCGATCAAGCGACAGCTAAGCTTGTGGGGCTGTGTGGACTGACGACCGACGAACTTTATGAAGTAATATTATTTTCCAGGCACTTTTAATATTTATTCTCGTTATGTTGGAGAGGAGAGAGGCTTAACAAGATCCCACGACCCGAATACGACGTAGCTTATGCCGGCAAATGGTGCCAGAATATCGGACGCCTCTCCCTCGGCCCAAGTCCTTGTCAGGATTCGGGCACTAATATGCCCACGTAACAGAATTGGCGCCCAACGTAGGATTTTTCATATTCCTTAAGGAATATTATTAGGGTCAACCATCTCGATGCCTGCGGTATCGGAGTGGATGCACCTAAGTATGGCAAAGCTTTCATCTTCATTTGCCATGAGTAATTTGACTGTTTTATAGAGCAGGGAACTTAAATAATTTTAAATATGCGCATACTTATCTATTTTGTCTTTCAACTAGTAACTTTAAAGTCCCCAACTTGTGTGACTGGTAGTGTTGAGAGGCCTCTCAACCAGAACTTTGTCTCAGAATAGAGGCTTGACTTTAAGATAATTTAATTTCTGTCTATTACAATTGTAGAATTCCCTGTTTTGTTCATGGACAAATTGACCGGAATTTCCTTAAACCAAGAACTATGAGTTATCCTTTTTATAATACTATACCTATAACTAAGTGTCGACGACTACTTGTTAAAATTAACGTAAATACAATTTATAGGTGCTATCTGGCCGACGCCACACGACGTACTACGCATTTGCCCGGTCGTTTGAATTGGTTCGAGTCCAGAAAGAGCAGGAGCGCAAGCATTACGGTAACGCATTTAGCAGTTGCGGTGCGGGTCTAATGTTCGTTTGTCGATCCAGGACAGAATGGGGGTGGGGGAACTGACAGGAAACGCAAAGCCGACGCCCCACAACGTACTGGGCATTTGTCCGGTCGTTTGCTTGGTTCGAGTCTTTGCTGTTTCCCTTGACATATTTGGGCGGTGGACGATTTTTAGTTTCTCTGGCCGACGCCCCACAACGTATTAGGCTAGTTGCTTGGTTCGAGTCCAGAGAAATAGGAGACGGTTGTGGAGCCCGAGAATGATCGGTCAAACAACTCGTTTTCCGACGACTGGCGGGAGGGGGTTTTTGGACAGATTCCTTATCTAGACACAGCCATTCCGTTTGGAACATTTGGGATGTCTAGAAAAAGGGAAAGTAAGGGCATGTTAGCTTAGCTAACACCCCTAGTTAGGGAAATTTATTTTGTTTTTGTTTGGGGCTTAAATATCGGACGGTTCTTGACCGAAGAGAAACTTGAGAATCAGAGAGAAGCACCCCCAGTTTATAAACATTTTTATTGTCGACTTATTCAGCGTTTACGTCGCTGACCGGGTGTTTTGAAAAGAATCACGTGAACTTTTTATACCAAAACGCAAAAAAAGTGAAGACAAATTTTAGTGCGTGTATTAATTCGCACAAAGTGACAATCTATAAAAAGAAAGCGGAGGCCTTTAAAAAAGGTCAAATAATATAAATGAAGGGGGCCAAGAAGAAGGTCTTATTCCAACCCAGCACCGGAAGAGTGACCCGAGCAACAACGCGCGGAGACAACCACCAACCCCGGAGTGCGAGCGCGCCAAGGCTAGGAGACTCATCTGAGGCGCCCAAGCCTGTGGCGCCCACAATTTTCATGCTAGATACAAAATTTTAACTGAACTGTATTGGTCTCTTAAATACCTATCGATTGACCCAAAAAAAAGTTTGCCACGCCCACTCTTACGCCCATAACGCTTAAATCTCTCTACCGCCGATAGGTGGCGAATTTCAATCTCGCTTTGCTGCTTGCTTATCTCCATTTCTTTTTGGTCCCTTTAGCTGAGTAACGGGTATCTGATAGTCGAGGTACTCGACTATAGCGTTCTTCCTTGCTTTTTAGTATTGTTGATCACCCCAAATCCCAGATACTAAATTATAACATGTAGCTAGCAGAATATAATCAAAGATTTCAGACTATTAAAGAAAACAACTAATTTTTTGATTTCACAGATTCCCACCGATGAATACCAATTTATATCAAGGATGGTTGCCAACTCCATCCCATTTAGACATATTTACTTCTAAATTGAATCATGATTTACAACGTCATAGAACAAAATATTTCCGCCATATTTCTATGAATGTTAAAAAATTTCTATAACTGGTTTTGGAGTTAATTTCATTCTTATAATTAAATTAGGAAAAATCTTGAAGCCAATAGAGAGAAATATATTATCATTTTGTTTTGTGTTAATATCCCAAGTGTTCAAGCCAAAAGGGCGTTTAATTTCTGGGGGCAGTGACGAGCGGCAGTTTTATCCAGATGTCTACAACTCGCGTGCTCGCACTGCCCTCTGCTCTCCGTCTCCATCTCTCCCCTAAGCCCCGCTCCGCTCTGGAGCGCTTAAGTTATGTAAGGCTTTACTAGTTCAATTTTCAAAGTGACAATAAAAACCCCAACGTACTCCCGTGTGTTTCGTACCTTCGTTCTTGGGACTCCGTTGTTCTAATTTAAGCGATCAAGCCAACCCGCCCCAACACCAAGAATAATACATAATTCATTTTTTCAAAATTATTTATTGCAGAAAATAGTTCAATTATCGCAATCAAATAAATACCAGATTAAAAGGAACTATTATTTCGATAGAAGTGAACTGTTGTTATACTAGTATGCATTAATTTATTTATATCTTTTAGGAACATGTCCGATTATCCTGTGATTGCAAAACTAATTAGGAAATCAAAAGAACCCCAATAGTTGTTCACGAACTGTCTAAGAGCTGCTTAGAAGCAGCTTCGACTAACATTTGCGATTCATGTTAACAGATATTAAGAACATATAATAATATCATCCACTTAAACTAGTATATTTTTAAAATAAGACATTTCCTTTTTTCTTATTCTTTCATCTTATGTAGGTATTGATTGTTACTAGGGTCTTTAATAAATGTATACTTAACTTCGATAGCTAACCTTACATCCCTTAACCAGATTTATTAGCTACAACATTTTAAACAAAAATATGAATATCAAAAAACGATTTGAAATTACCTATAATTGAGAAAGTAATTGAATTCACTCCGGCGTAATACAGTTAAAACAAGGAAGAACGCTATAGTCGAGTACCTCGACTATCAGATACCCGTTACTCAGCTAAAGGGACCAAAGAGAAATGGAGATATGCACGCAGCAAAGCGAGATTGAAATGCGCCACCTACCGGCGGTAGACGGATTTAAACGTTATGGGAGTTAGAGTGGGCGTGGCAAACTCTTTTTTGGATCAATCGATAGGTATTGACGAGACCAAAATATTTCAGTTAAAATTTTTTATCTACTTTTTTTTTGGTCAATCGATAGGTACTGATGAGAACAACACATTTCAGTTAAAATTTTTATTCTTGCATCAAAACTGTAGGTACCATAGTTTTGAAAGGCTTGTGGGCGTTAGAGTGGGCGTGGAACTCTGTTGAACTCTTGCGCTGCGCAGGAATCTCAGGAATCTGCATGCCTAATCCCAGTATTGTAGCTCTTATAGTTTCCGAGATCTCAGCGTTCTTACGGACAGACGGACAGACGGACATGGCTAGATCGACTCGGCTAGTGATCCTGATCAAGAATATATATACTTTATGGGGTCGGAAACGCTTCCTTCTGCCTGTTGCATACTTTCCGACGAATCTAGTATTCTCTTTTACTCTACGAGTAACGGGTATAAAAACACCGAAGCTATAATTTGCTTCATATTACTTTCCCACCAATTTTCCGATCGTTCCTACGGCAGCTATATGATATACTCGCTCGTTTCCGAAATCAATTCTGGATTACAAAACGTAGTGTTCACCATAATTCGTAGTTTTGAAATCATGTCACCTCAATTCATGAACATAGGCTTTGTGTTTAGAAGGTATTGAAAGTGCTGACCAATTATCTGCCCTTTAAATTGTACAATAAATTGGTCAATTTCCTCATGAAATTTAACTTAATTAATTTTATTTTCTTTCAGGGCCTTACACATCTAGTCTTCACTTCAAAATGATGTATGAAAAATTATCTTATTGTTTTGGAGCTACTGTGTTACGTACGCCTTCCACATAGAAAGATTCACATAGAGAAACAACGAGGAATCTTTAGACAAGGCATGTGACCAACCAGACTCATACTGGTAAAGGCAGAAGAAAATGCAATTCGGCAATTCTCGGGTGTCGCGTGGCCAGAACAACGGCCACGATCAACCTACTGGTAACCATACTCCGGTAGCTGGCAAAGGGCAACAGCCGGCCGTTGACTCCCAAGATAGCAGATATCAAGAAACAGTAATCCTAGGTGGGAACACCTAGTTTATCCGATCCATACCGGCAGCCAAGTAAAAGCTCTAGTCTGGTATAAAAGACCTTAGACAAATAGAGCTTAGGGAGAGAATCCATTTGTGTGTCTTGCTGACGGAAGCCGGCATCTCCGAGGGAAGACGACTTTCCCTGGGGTAGTCGTCCACGGAGTCTTCTGCCACCAGAACCAACCACCATATCCAACAGTCCTTGAGGAGGACACAAATCGCAGCTCGAAAGGTTCTGAGGTGTCGGACCAGCGCCGCCATTGTCATCAAAGAACGTGGAGAGGATCAACAATAAGGACGACATCTGTCATACTGTGATGTTTGTAGCCGCAGTACCCGTGATCCCCATCCATGCTCCTGAAAATTGTTCAGCTGTAGGAGCCATCCGTTCAGAGGCGTAGCGACCAATAGCATACGTCGGAGAAAGTAGTGATGCAATATAAATGTGTTAATCGAGCCAACCAAAGTGAAGCATAACCCAAGACCAATATCCTCTTATAATACAATTGAAGAACAAGTGAAAATCAACAAGAAATATTAGAAGCATTCAAACATGCACTGAAATACATTTAAACCAACCGAATCGATAGACAAAGTGCGAATCATGATGAACAGCCGTTGAAGAAGTCGCATGCCTCTGGCATAATATAACTGTTGGGGCGGTGCGGCTTGATCGATGGAAATAGTTGAAGCCCCAAGACTGAATGGTACCCAAAAAACACGGGAGTACTTTTGGGGTTTTTTCGCGACGAGCGTAGGTGTTTATTAGTACACCTTGAAACATGAACTGCCTAAGCCTAACTTAACTTAAGCGCTCCAGAGCAGAGCGGAGACTTAGGGGCGAGATGGAGAGGGAGAGCGGACGGCAGTGCGAGCGCGCGAGATGTAGACATCTGGATAAAACTGCCGCTCGACACTGCCTCCTGAAATTAAACGCCCTTTTGACGTGAACATTCTCCCCCCCCTTGCGAGGACACCCGTAGCAAGAACCTCAGGATAGTAGGCTCAGGAATACGTTGGAAGTGTAGATCGGTCGTCGGTATGTAGGAGAGTGTGGTGGTCCTTTCCACACTTGTGGCAGTGATGACCACTACGGCAGGAGTCCTTGGTATGATTGTGAGCCAAGCAATTGGAGCAGTACTTCTGGATATGTACTTCCCGGAGCCGATTCTGGGGGCTTAGCCGTAGAAAGTGGTGGCACTTCCGTAGAGGATGGATCTTTTGGCAGACTCGGCATTGGTAGGATTTAATACCTCGAGTACGTCTGCCATCCAAGGATGGGTATGGAACCCAATACTCGGATGGAGTATTCTTAGGAGGGACTTTTTGTACGGAAACTTGCGCTGAATAGGACGAAATGAGGTGTGGAACTGAGGCGGTTACTGGCCTTGGAGGGTCGGATGGAATCGTCGGAGTAGTAGGGCCGCTGTTTCGATGCAGCAATGTGTGATGCCGATCTTGGCAAGTGAGACAGTTGTGAGCGCTTGTGCAATCCCGGAATTGATGGCTACTTGCAAAGCAATTGGAGCACAACTGCTTCCTTTGAATATAGGCTAGGCGATCGTCTACCGTCATCTGTAGGAGGCGTGGACATATACGCACGGGGTGGTTCTTCTTGGAACACAGATCACAGCCCTTGGGTATCGGAACTAACCTTGTGTTGAATGAATTTATTTTTGGAAATTCTGCCACTCGATTTGTGTCTTTGGACTGGACGTGGTGGAAATTGGCAGATCGGAAGCTATCGACGGCCTCAAGAGTTCGATGGCGCTCTGTCAAATATGAATCAAGCTCAAGCCACGTAGGAATTTCGGCTTTATTTTGGATGGATTGCTCCCATAATGAGAGAGTGAGCTTTGGTAGTTTTGTCGAGCACATATAAACCAGGATAGGGTCCCAATTCTCAATATTAACACCGGAAAATTTTAAGGAAGTTAAGCAACCTTGAAAAGTGCGTTGAAGTTCCTTTAAGGCTGCTCCCGACTCCTGTGCTATGGATTGCACATTGAAAAGTGTTTTCAGGTGACTGTTAACCTGCAATCGCTTATTTTCGAAACGCTCAGTTAGGTTATTCCAGGCTGAGCGAAAGCCATCATTGGTGAGTGGGGATCTTGAAACTATGGAATGAGCTTCGCCATTTGTTTTTGAATTTAAGTGGAATAATTTTTCAACGGGCGTTAGACTCGGATTGTCTATGTATATTGCCGTGAAAAGGTCCCGGAAAGTCGGCCAGCGAAGATAGTCGCCAGAGAAAACCTCTGTGTCGATAGGAGGGAGCCGACAGCCATAAGACGTGGAATTTCGGGACGGAGTTACTGGAGCTTGAGGTATTTGGGAGGAGCCTTTTTGGATTTGTTCCATCAACTGCGCGGCAAATATTTCGTAAGTGGAGTACGTTTGGTAATACGTGGACTTTAGTATGGATTTTGTGTCTGCGGCGCTCTCGCCTGCAGATATAATGCTGTCGGAGCATATGTCGTATGCTGCCTTTACCGTTTGCCACAAGGAATTGAGGTGATCGCGACGGATGTTACAGGCGGATAACGTTGGTGTAGGAGCACCTGGAGCGTTCACAGTGGCCTCAAAGTGGATCAGACAGTCAGCTGTGGCCATAAATCGGGTTAAAGCGGATTTTACTGATGTTGCCATGACGTTAAATAATTTAGAATTTTAATTCAGATGTAAGGAAACGGATTGGAATCAAATTGGAATTTAGGAACCAATTAAGATTGTAAATATATACGGTCACACTGTCGGATAGGCAATAAATATTTATTATATCGGATGGTCGGACTTATGTAAGGAATTACGGACTTTAATATTGTTTGTTTGAAAGGAACACTTTTTGTGAGCTCTTGACCCACTGTGCACTGGCGATATACGTATGTATGCACACTGTACATATGTACATATGTGGGGTGCGAATAGCGGAATAACGTTGCGGGAATTGGAAAGACTTCGCTTATGTTTGTATGTCGGTGCGTTTGTTTGTCACCTGCACAACTAAATTGCAAACGATTTGCTGGAGTAAATTTGTGGATATTGTCACTTTGTTTTTAATTTTAGAAATAGTTTAGCCGTATTTGTAGGTCGAGAAAAGTAGTTGGAGTGGACTGTATTAGAAAAAAGTAGTTCGAGTGGACTGTATTAGCTTGTTTTTGTAAATATACACATGCAGCTGGAACACAGTAAAAAATAAAGAGTGCAAATCTTAAGGACAATCTTTATGATCGGGAATTTTTTACTGTGGCTGAGTTATATTTTACACACAATTGGAATTGAAAATATATTTGAGAAATATTTTTATTGAATAGTAGCACTGAAATATCTTCTGGAATTGTTTCAAGTGTACAATTGTGGGCAAAGGAAACTGGAATATTGTCGGGCACAAGTAACGGAATCGAAATACATATATTAAATGCCGTTGCGTCGGATTAATCACTTTTGGATTTAGACAATATATCATACAGGAAGTTAGTCGAAATAGGGTTCGAAAAACTGGCGTATGACCGGCAATTATAGTAAGTGGAACTTATCTGGAGCGGTTCAAGCCTGCTGGGACAAAATCAAAGAAAACTCCAGGAGAGAAAAATCCAAAGATTTTGAAATCCGGCTTCGACTGGACCAAAATGTTGGGGCGGTGCGGCTTGATCGATGGAAATAGTTGAAGCCCCAAGACTGAATGGTACCCAAAAAACACGGGAGTACTTTTGGGGTTTTTTCGCGACGAGCGTAGGTGTTTATTAGTACACTTTGAAACATGAACTGCCTAAGCCTAACTTAACTTAAGCGCTCCAGAGCAGAGCGGAGACTTAGGGGCGAGATGGAGAGGGAGAGCGGACGGCAGTGCGAGCGCGCGAGATGTAGACATCTGGATAAAACTGCCGCTCGACACTGCCTCCTGAAATTAAACGCCCTTTTGACGTGAACATAACTATATATTTTGTGTTTAAGTGAATTGGTATACCTAAGAACAGCCGTATTTTGGTGCACTTATATTTATATATATATATATCCAATATAATATTTTCCAAAGCCCAGGATCCGGAGCGTCGAGATCTCATCGCCCAGGATTTAAAGAGGGGGTAAGTTTGTCGGAACACGGTTCCTTTCTTATAAACATACATATATAAATATCCGTGCAGTATCCTACAGTTTTATAGACTAATATAAACTTTTCCAGCGGCGAGTATCAGCCTTGTTGTTGTATGTACAATTGCAAGAGCTCTCTGAGCGACGTTTTGTAGTCGTGAATAGTCAGCATTTTGCTGATGTGTGCACCTTCACCGGTGGTAAATTCGATACTCTCCGCTAACCAAATATTGTCAATTAGCTTAATTTCCATATGATTTAGCCAACATTATGTTATTCATCCACGGCACTCGCTGATATAAATATTATCCCATAAATTTGTAATGTAAAAGGATATCAAAACATGAAGTGCTAGAGCTCTATTAAGGGGGTGTGCTGACGCGAAAAGTGGAGTAGGTCAAGAACAATGACATAACTTTTGACGGACAACCTTGACAATAGGGGATCGTATTGCGCGGCCCGCGACGATCCATTGGCACACGAATATGTGAAGGGGAGGAAATATGGCCAAAACACAGCCCGATCGTAATGCGATCAAGCGACAGCTAAGCTTGTGGGGCAGTGTGGACTGACGACCGACGAAGTTTATGAAGTAATATTATTTTCCAGGCACTTTTAATATTTATTCTCGTTATGTTGGAGAGGAGAGAGGCTTAACAAGATCCCACGACCCGAATACGACGTAGCTTATGCCGGCAAATGGTGCCAGAATATCGGACGCCTCTCCCTCGGCCCAAGTCCTTGTCAGGATTCGGGCACTAATATGCCCACGTAACAACTGTTAAAAAATATCAAAATAATCAGGGTATTCCCTAAACTGTTGAATTGCTGAATTGTTGAATTTTGATCAGCTGTGAATCAGCTGTTCCATACAAAGTCAACTGTCAGAAATTTCCGCAATTCAACAGCCTCGGGGCTGTTGAAAATTTTGTTTAATTGCTGAAAACCAGAGTTGTCGCTGTTTTCGAATAAAAGTAAGAGTGTAACACTGGTCAATTGTAAACACGGAGGAATTGCATTCGTATGAAATATGCATATATATATTTTTTTTTTTTCCTTAATTTTAAACATAATCTTTGGTAAACACAACAGGCAATTTGACAATCTGACAAACAGCTGATCATCCTAGAATTGAAAATTCAACAGGGCACTTTAAGGGTCGTTCCTTTAATTGCTGAAATTTTCTGTTGAATTTTCAACAATTCAGCAATTCAACAGTTTAGGGAATACCCAGAATGTATGCATTGTTAGAGCACAAACACCGCTAGTCCGTTTAGTGGGTTGTATTTAACTAAAACTTTCATGTATGAGGAGACAGTAAGCTTGGGTATTTTCATGACTGAAATAAATATTTAGAAGCTGATTACTACTTGATAGCTTTTATTGGATGTTTACTATGTTTTTAGTAGATGCTTACTAGTTTTTGCTGGTTACTAGCTGTTAATAACTGTTATGAGCTGTTATAAGATGGTTACTAACTGTTTTAAAGCTTCTCACTTGTTTTATTTTAGCTGGCTACTAGCTGTTATTAAATGTAATGAGCTTTTAATGTATGGTCACTGTCTTTTTAGTAGATTTTTACTAGTAGTTTGCTGGTTACTACCTGTTATTAACTGCAATGATCTGTTATAAGATTGAAACTTTTTATTAAGTTGCTGTTTACTAGTTGCTTACTAGTTCTTATTAGCTGGTTAGTAGCTGTTATGATCTGTTATTAGATGGTTAGTCTCTGTTTAGTAGCTGTTTACTAGTTGTTATTAGCTAGTTACTATCCGTTTATTAGATGTTTACTAACTCTTTATTAGTTGTATAATAGCTGTTTACTAGTTGATATTAGCTGTTATAAACTGCTATGAGATGTAATTAGATGGCTCGTATCTGTTTGGTAGTTGTTTACTAGCTATTAAGTAGATGTAAGTTCGGGTAGGATGTGTCCTGTGATTGGAAAGAAATCAGAAGATCCCCCTAATTGACTTTTTGGTAATAAAACAATGCTTAAATCAAGAGCATACAAAATAACTACTATTAAAGATAATAAAAAATTCTTTGTGGTAAAGATAACAAAAGAAAGCGTAATGTTAACGAAAGACAATTTTTATAGTAAAGCCTTGAAGACCATGGTACGACATCAATAAAACATCAGAGATTAATCGAAAAATATGATTAGAATCTAATTCATGTGTTTCGTGTTTTTTTGAGTTCTTCTTTACAGAATTTGCCTTGAATTGGGCTACCATCAAAATCTTCAAATAAGTATGTTGTCCTGTGCACTCTGTTATTATATTTATTAATTCATTGCTTATACAGATATATCCACTTATATTTTCCATTGAAACTGAACGCCACAATAATTTTTTAAGAGTTCTATTGAAACGTTCAACTATAGATGATTTTAGAGTCCTGGAGGTTGACTAATGATTTGATCTATAACCTTTCATTAATACCTTAAAATTCGCATTCAAGAATTCAGTGCCATCCTCAGTTTGCAGGTGTTTTTATACCCGTTACTCGTAGAGTAAAAGGGTTTACTAGATTCGTCGGAAAGTATGTAACAGGCAGAAGGAAGCGTTTCCGACCCCATAAAGTATATATATTCTTGATCAGGATCACTAGCCGAGTCGATCTAGCCATGTCCGTCTGTCCGTCTGTCCGTTTGTCTGTCCGGATGAACGCTGAGATCTCGGAAACTATGAGAGCTAGGCTATTGAGATTTGGCGTGCAGATTCCTGAGCTTCTTACGCAGCGCAAGTTTGTTGTCAGTTGAGTGCCACGCCCACTCTAACGCCCACAAACCGCCCAAAACTGTGGCTCCTACAGTTTTGATGCTAGAATAAAAATTTTAACTGAAATGTATTGTTCTCATAAATACCTATCGATTGATAAAAAAAAAAGTTTGCCACGCCCACTTTTACGCCCACAAGCCGCCCACAAACATCATAAAATCGTAAATATGAACGTGGATATCTCGGAAACTATCAATGATAGAAAATTGGGATCTCAGATTTAGATTCCGTAGCCTTGTGCGCAGCGCAAGTTTGTTACGCAAATATGCCACGCCCACTCTAACGCCCACAAACCGCCCAAGCCTGTGGCGCCCACAATTTTTGAACTCAACTGTATTGGTCTCGTCAATACCTATCGATTGACCCAAAAAAAAATTTGCCACGCCCACTCTAACGCCCATAACGCTTAAATCTGTCTACCGCCGATAGGTGGCGCATTTTAATCTCGCTTTGCTGCTTGCATATCTCCATTTCCCTTTGGTCCCTTTAGCTGAGTAACGGGTATCTGATAGTCGAGGTACTCGACTACAGCGTTCTTCCTTGTTTTTATTTTATGTTTACCACGATCATAGATAGTCATCCGGACCTCACCAACGTAGAAAAGCTGCAGCATCTGCGATCATGCCTGAGGGACGCAGATGTGGAAACTATTCGCTCATTGGAAATTTCGGATGGCAACTACGCAATTGCCTTAGATTTGCTTCAAAATAGATTTGATAATCGACGTTTGGTTTTTCAGGCACACATTACTGAGATCCTGGGACTTAAGGCGGTTCAGAGTGGGTCCGTCTCGACACTTCGGGAGCTGTCCGATCGTATTCGTGCTCTCAAAGGACTGCGCACGACGGAGCAAATCGCAGGATGCATCATCGTCCAAGTCTTGTTCCAAAGGTTGGATCCGGCAAGTCAGGCAAAGTGGGAAGAGCGTTTAGAGGACCCTGTCTTCGTCAATTTAATTCCTACGTGGGAGTCAATGGCATCATTTCTGGAGCAGCGATGCAGGACGTTGGACACTATGGATTTCGCCATGTCCGAGTCCAAGACAACGGGACCGCCTTCACCGCCGTGTGGGAGAATGTGACGCTGCAGGATAAGCCGGATTTCGGCAAGTTCACGTTCAGCGTGACGCTGCACCAGAGCGGCGACGTCGTCTTCGCCTACTTGCAGGTGCCCACGCACATTAACTCTATTCAGGATAAGGAGCATCCGGTCAAGGTGGGCCTCTCCGACGCCTATATCATCGACAAACAGCTTTACTTTGTCCGCCGAAAGACAATCTACGAGTACCACCGAGTCACCTTCCAGCAGCATGAGATCATCAACAACACCATCATCAAGCTGACAGCCCAGCCCACCTGTCTTGGCTACAGTGACTGTAATGCGTGCATCAATCACAACACTACGTTTACGTGCCTCTGGTGCTCGGCACTGAATCGCTGCTCCACGGGTACCGACCGCAAGAAGCATGAGTGGATCCAAAAGGGATGTGAGACTGCCGCCATCCGTGTGAACAGTTCGTGTCCGGCGCTCGGCGAGAAGGGAAATAATGCAGCCCAAATGAAGGACGGAACCGCCAACAGTGGTGCGGGCAGTGCGAGTAGCCCCACGACGGCGCCCACCGGCTCCTCCACTCCGGTGACGGAGCCCACTGTTATCAGTACGCGGGCACCGCATGCCACCGCCCAGTCGAAGCCGGGGATGGAGGCCGCCAGTGGCGTCCATATGGACGGCAAAATCGGAACAGCCGATCTTTCGCATGCGGAGGCGAAAAACAAGAGCGTGGGCGTGGCCTTTGGCTTCATGGTGCCCATCTGCCTGGTGTTCGCCGTGACGCTGTGGCTCTTCTACGCGTACCGCAATCCGCACACCAAGAGCGGCCAGCTGCTCATCCAGTTCCGTCCCAGCCAGTGGTCATGGAGGCGTGGCGAGGCCCGCTACACGGCGGCCACGATACACATGTAGGGGGTGATCGCCGGAGACGTAGAGGGGTACATAGATCGCGAGACGTGGGAGGGAGCTGCAGCAAAACCGACGGAGAACCAACCAACCTAACCCCAACCCAAATCCCTGATGGAGCAGTGTCGTAGACTGGGAACTGATTTTTACAACACGAACTAAATCAAGGAATCGCGGAAAGTGCCAAGAGCATTCCTGTATTTTAATTAAATTTTAACCCGCTTATAATGTGATGTTCCATTTCCATTGTCCACAAGTCAAATGACAGATTTTGAACTGATTGTTGAGATATAGCTCAGAACGCTGCCGAAGATGAAACTAAAAGCAATCTACATGCATATATATATTTAGTAGTCCCAGAGCCCAAGTTCCTGAGTCCCAGTCACCCGAAACCAACTGCTCAAAACCATAATATAAAGGAAAAGACAAGAGACAAGACAACAAAGACGACTGGCAACAACAGCATGAAGTGATCCTGTAAATGTATCTTTTTTACCTTTTTACCGTTTCCGTAACCGTACCGCCAGCCCCAAGAAAAACCAGCATACCCCCAAAAGGACAACTATGTATATTGTATAACTCTCAGACCAACGGCTCCCACCAGGCCACGCACACATACCTTACACCATACACCTTACACCATGATATACCTTATACCTAATACCCAAAGCACCCTTAACACACACACACACACAACACACACCACTGACACAGGGCGAAGTGCTTTCAATTGTTTCATAGTTCAATTTTTTGTTTAGGGTTTTTTGTATCTTACTCTGTATTCTGTAATCCGTACTCTGTACTCCACCAACAAGCCTGAAAAAAAAAAAAAGAATACCGAGGAAGGGCTGTATATTTTTTGTGTGCGTGCGCGTTTTGCTGGACTCTTCGCCAAAAGTTCTTCCTCATTCTGTGTAATTTTTTTTGTTCGTTTGTTTTATTTTAAGTGTGTGTAGCTTGGGAAGCAATTACGGGATAAATGTATTACTGTGAACACTCGGCGCAGTTTTTCATACTGTATTATACGCGATTTGTATGAAAGTTTTATGTGTGTATATGCGTGCACGGAAATCACATTTGTTTTTTTACGAGCACGCATCGCCCCTATTCTATATATATACGGATATACTTTATATATACATGGAGTATATCATGGATATATCCAAGACAACCTCTTCTTTTTGTTAGTATTTTTTTCTATTAATTAATATTACAAATGAAAATGAAAACCAAGAAAATAAACTTATATATACAATAAAAGAATATACAAATTATAACTAAAAGCGGTGTGCAAAGCTAAACTAAATACATAATTAACTAAGTAAGGGAGATTGGAACAAGGAGAGGAGATTAAAACATGTAATATCAATAACAGATTAAACAGAACCGAATTAAAACCCCAAGCATGCAAGCGACAACAACTAAGAAAATTGTATAACAATGTATTTTGATAAAGAAATTAAACTTGTATTTTAAGCCCTTCTTATGTATACATGATAATTTAAATAAAAAAAAAACACTCGAAAATGAAAAAAAAAAAAAAAAATGTCAAACTATGCGCCGGGCAATCAGGTGGGAAGTTACAGATTACCCAATGCGCGTAGATCAGCATTTGTTGCCTCGAATGCTAACCCTTGGATTTGTATATTCTGTAATGATGCGGGGCATTCCATTTCTTATTGTCAGAATTTTAAAACTTGTCTCCTGCGAATAGGCTTCAAGAAGCGAAACGGCTCGGTCTCTGCATAAATTGTCTTAAGGTTGGTCATCAAGTTCGGCAATGCAACTCCAGTAGTTGTCGTGCATGCGGATCTAAGCACCACACCCTGCTTCACCTGGGAAACTCACCTCCCTTTTCTTCACAAGAAGGAGCACAGCTTCAAGAAGCACTTCCCTCTGCCTCACCCTCTGCACTGCCTTCCACTTCGACTGCTCTTATTGCACAGGAGTTTAGTAATAATATTGTGCTCTCAGCAACGGCTAGCGCTTTAGTAAAAAACCGTTCTACTCGATTCGGGCTCCCAACTGCATCTAATAACGTCCCGATTCCCAAATCATTTTGAAGTAAAGAAAATAAAATCTTCAGCCTCTGTAACTGAAATAGGAGATTCCAGTTTTGTGACAGATGGTCAGTCGGTCAATATTACGATTCAGTCCCGAACTTCCGAATACTCAGCCAACATTACCGCGGTGATTGCTCCGAACATAACAGAGCGACAGCCTAGCTTCAACATCGACATTGGCAGCTGGAACATACCCAAAAATATACAGTTAGCTGACCCAAGGTTTTATGCTCCCCAGCGGGTGGACCTTTTAATCGGAGCCAGCCTCTTTTTCGAGATGTTGTGAGAACTGCCTACATCAATATGATGCTCTATTAGAGGGGTGCGCCCTAATCCTTCTTTCTCATAAGACGGAAGTGCGCTTATGTCTTGTTGAGCGGCTGATAATACATGGTTCTTAACTGTCTCATCACTTACTGAGTTTTTCGCGGCTCTTATGTATCCTGAACAGTTGCGCCTTTGAGGGTGATCGTTAACTGTTTTCGCGGCGTCTTCGCCAATACAACTCACTGTAGCGCCTGAGTCTAATAACGCGATGTAAGAATGGTTCTCTATCTCAATATCGGTGTATATTCGACTATCCTTGTTGAGGAAAATGGCTGAAATAAGTCTTCTGCGGTTGTAGCGAACTCCTTTCCAAAAGCTCCTCGCTCGTCTCGTCGATCTTCGAGTTCTATCGTCGTGCTCAAAACTATTTACGCCCCCAAATATCCTATTCCGCGTTTCTGTGTACCGAGCTAGCCTCTCCTGATATGGCATATGCTCGGTAGTGCTTTTTGATCGGCTGTTGGAAGCCGATTCAGTCTGCGTAGCGCAATCTATACCTAATGTTTTGGATGCGGCAGCAGGTTGTTCGCTGACGCATTCTTCTGTCGGTTTTCCGATGGATTACAAGTCTGACATTTCGGCTTAAACACGTTCTTGGCACCGCATCCATAGCAAAAGATGCGCCGCTGATTCTCAAGGCACTCATCGAATCGGTGACTTAGACTATCACAATTCCAGCATTTGAGTGGCTTTCGCAGCATTGCTGCGACTTCGTTCGGTTGCATCTCTTCTTCCTCTCTATCTATCTGAGATACGAATGGTCTGGGGAAAAAACTACTTTTTATGGGCTGCAACTTTGTTTACAAAATTGTTCATGCGTTCGTAACTCTTCTCGCAACCGAGCAAGAGTATTAATCCCTTAGTGCATTAATTCAAATCTGAGTGAGGTCTTGGAGTGCCTTATTAGCTAGCGTACCAAGGATTCCTCTCTTATAGGGTTCCGTAGTCGGGCTACGAGTCTTTCGACATGGAACTGGAATTCTTCAAACGGTTCCTTGTCGCCTTGCCTTCTGCTATTAATGGGCTCCCAAATATCCATGTCTGTATCAATATCTTCTTCACCAAGTGAAGTTGGGACTTGCCTTATGAAACTTCCAATATCATTCAGTGGCCTTTCCTCTAAAGAATAGGTGTAAATGATCACACAAAATATTTTGATTAGCATTTAGGTTCTGATGCGCTAATGCCCTGATGCGATAGAGGAATTCTTCGGTCTGAAGCACGTCTCGAGTCGGTACTTGGTCCTGATGGACTGATACGTGTGACCTGTTGCTTACGCCACTGGCTTGCTGACGGTTATCGTTCTCTGTAGCCCCATACGAATTAGACGGTGGTCTGTTCGCCGGTGCTGATAAATCTCTATTCTCTATGGGTCTAGTCTCTGCATTCGATCTTGTATTGCTTCCTAGCTGCATTATTGCTAATTGAGTCTGAATAGCGGATGTCAATTCCTGCATTAACTGACGCTGGTAAATTTGCTTTTCACAGCGTACTACACTAGTAATTTCATCTCGTTGACTCGATGTATTCAAATACGACGTGGTACTATTCGTCAGATTCAGTGCTTTAACGTCTCGTTATATATATTGCAAAAAGTAGAATTTCCACAAAGAGCAGCTTCTAAATCTTCACTACTATGATTTACCACCATTGTATTTTAGTTTGCCTTTTGATAATAATATAAAAATCTTAGATCGTCACCATTACAACATTCTGCTTATGAGGCATAGTATTTCCTTGATTTGATTGGTCCTGCTATTCCTATGACTGAGCTTATATAACTATGGACTCCCTGAATTTCGACGGCTGGTCAACCCATACCTACTCAGGTGATTGCTTTTTCCGTGCTCATCGATTCGCGGAGGAATTACTAATGAAAGCTTAAATATCTCAGCTGATGTGTAGCTCATTCCGGTTAGTCAGTCCGTGATATACTCGACTGTACTACAGTTCCAGGAGATGATCTAACACTACCCTGCAATATTTGAAACCTACACTTGGATTTTTCTTAAATAACGTATTCCTTCACGGGAATTGCTTTATCCTGGGTCGTTTCACTGCTTAGGGAGGACCTCTAAACGCTTTTACACAGGACAAATTGGCTTTTCCGCGCTGGACGTTACTTTAAGAAATTGTGTTCTACAAAAAAAAACTGAAAATTACTAAATGGTGTTACAGAGCGATTTTCGCGGGAATTTCTGACTATATATCTCCCGATCTGAACGATCAGGCCCCACGTTGGGCGCCAATGCTGTTTTTAACATGTCAGCTATGTAGCGTTCAACTCGAATCCTACCGGTTCTCAAGTCGCCACTCGGTATGCTGGTCGTAGAGGTCGTGGACTTCTAGCGATGCTCTGCGCTATGCTCGTCGGACTGGCGTGGGTTCTTTCTACTTCCGCTATACCACAACATTAAACAAGAAAATTAGTGCACTATCTGAAACTATTAAGGTGTACCTAAATTGTTATAATCGGCTGTACCCACTACTTAGTTACGCCAAGAGGAACAGATCTCCAATCGATCAAGGGTTAGGGAGACTTGGACGTTGTTTGCCCTCCTATTCTTTACCCACCATTCCATGGTATCCTTGACATCTATTAGATTACCCCTTATCTGACATCAGATTATAGTCTAATACCCCTCAAACATTATGTAGCTCCGGTGACGATCCATTCAAAAAAAATTATTTACACGATAATTTCGTGGCGTTTTACAGAGATTTCATAGTTTTCATTTATTTCATAAGTTTACGAGCGGTACGCTCTAATATTCCCCTCAAAGGTCGTTTTAGATAATATAAGCACAGGCTGGTGCCGTTTACTTATTGGCAATACTCCAAGATTTAAATCCCTAATCAAATACGTACATATATATGTCAAATAATTGCAAATTCAGAGCGGTACGTAATTCAAGTTAGCTAGGTAAGTCCTTATTTATTTACTTACGCCAGAGGTTGAAAAATCGCGGCTCAAACATTTTCATACAATATTCATTAAGGGTTTACTCACAATCGGTACTTTTTAGGAAAACCCATCGAAGCGTTCGTTGGGCCCAATGAAGCTATCGTTGATTCCTTGAGGGTAGACTAGAACATGATGTATATGTATATGTGTGATGTTTGCAACATTAACTTCGATCCACTTCCTGTTTACATAAGAACGTATTTGGACGTATTTAAAACTATCGTTAGAAATTTCGTACAAGTACATTTATGGAAAATCTACTCAAATACAGCGAATATAAAAAGGCAAACTAAAAACTACGCAAAGTTACCGCCGCTGAGCACACAGCAGCCGAATCGCATCTGGCAACGCCGTGCGGCCGATGTCTCCTGTTACTTAGGCCTCATGCCCTAGTGGTGTTGAGGTAGCGGGGTATATACCCGACTACACATATAGTTTTTGACGTGTAGGTGTTGACTAGGTCTACGTTGCTTAATTGTTCATGAAGGCGCCTCCGCTGCCGATACGTAAGCCGAGATGCGGGCGCTAAATGGCTGATCCGACCTTCATGGTCAAGTCGAAGAAATTCTCTTCTGACTTTTTATTTGTGGCATAAATTTGTTCCGTTTTATTTATGTTTTGGAATTAAACGTAACTAGTTTATTATCTTGTGTTAGTACTGCAATTTTTGTAGACATTCTTTTAAAAACCTATCCATTTTACCCTTCTAGATAGTTACCAAAAAATTTTCTCTAGTATTGCGTGGAATCGGATATTTTGTAATTGTGGCATTTTTTTAAGGATCCGTTTTAATTAAATTATAAGAATCAATGTAAGAAAGAAATGCGGCTTATAGTTTAAAGAATTTAGATTTTTCGAGAGAAATTTTGAGATTTGCTTTTTGTGAAACATTAACTATTTCAATTAAATCAGCATAATGTTTTTCAATAGTGTTTGAAAAAATAATACTATCACCCATATAAACATGGAGAGTTTTTCCTACTTGTCCCCTTAAGATATCATCCATGGCTCTTTAAAAAGTTTTAGGTGGGTTTGTTAACCCAAAGGGCGTTTGTAAAAATTGAAATTGTCAGTTATTATAAGAAAATTATGTTTTTTGTTGAGAAGTATTTAGCCTTTCCTAAATTAGCTAATATTACAGACGAGTCTTCATCGGGTATCTGTCCGGTATAGTGTTTTCGTTAAGTTTTTTGAAATCTATTACTAGTCTATGTTATGTTTTTCCTCACTATCAAAATATATTAACTTTTCTGTCTTCCCTTTATACTCCAACACTCCCTTTTCTATATTTATTATAACTCCGATTTGTATGCCCGTTACTCGTAGAGTAAAAGGGTATACAAGTTTCGTCGGAAACTATGTAACAGGCAGAAGGAAGCGTTTCCCACCCCATAAAGTACATATATTCTTGATCAGGATCACTAGCCGAGTTTATCTAGCCATGTCCGTCTGTCCTTCTGTCCGTCTGTCTGTCCGTCCGGATGAACGCAGAGATCTCGGAAGCTATAAGACCTATTGAGATTTGGCATGCAGATTCCTGAGCTTCTAACGCAGCGCAAGTTTGTTTCAGCAGCGTGCCACGCCCACTCTAACGCCCACAAACCGCCCAAAACAGTGGCTCAAACAGTTTTGATGCTAGAATAAAAATTTAAACTGAAATGTATGTCATCAATACCTATCGATTGACCTAAAAAAAGTTTGCCACGCCCACAAACTTCAGAAAATCGTAAATATGAACGAGGATATCTCGGAAACTATCATAGATATAAAATTGGGATATTAGGTTTAGATTCCGTAGCCTTGGGCGCAGCGCAAGTTTGTTATACGAATACGCCCACAAACCGCCCAAGCCTGTGGCGCCCAAAATTTGTATGATTGATAAAAAACTTTAACTGAAATGTATTAGTCTCGTCAATACCTATCGATCGATCCAAAAAAAAAGTTTGCCACGCCCAGTCTAACGCCCATAACGCTTAAATCTGTCTACCGCGGGTAGGTGGCGCATTTAAATCTCGCTTTTCTGCTTGCATATCTCCATTTCCCTTTGTCCCTTTAGCCGAGTAACGGGTATATGATAGTCGAGGTACTCGACTATATCGTTCTTCCTTGTTTTTTTTGTGTTCCATGGCCTGACTTAAATATTCTCCATGGCTTCAGAAACATCAATTGCATTTTTTGATTTTAATGCCTCACCCCAAGCAAATTTCGAAAATGTGTCTTTAACACAACAAGTATCGGTACCCCTCATTAGATTTTGAAAGGCTTTTTAGCCCTTGTAATCACTCGTCTTCGTTAAAAAATTTTTCGAGATGGTCCGTGGAACTCATTTACGATTTCTCGCTTAATCTTATTCTTCTAATAGGCTTAAAGGCGACACCTTCTAACTCAATTGTGGTCTTTTTGGTAATGATATCGGTTTTGTTACATATTTAAATATATAGTCCTCAACGCTTGTTATCTTTTCCACAATTTTGGCCATAGTTTGGTCAGCGCTGTCTGCCCTCATATTATACAATTCAATTTTATTTTCTAAGCTTGAAATTTTCGTGAGTCGACAATATTTACAATGAGTTATAATTTGTTTTTTTTATTTAGCGAAGTGGAGTAGACGTTGTTGGACTCAAATCATTGTCTATCAACTTCTTAATAATTTTGCTATATTTGTACGCTCGTGTACCCTTGATTCGCTTATTAGAATTAAAGCCTACTCTATGTATTCTCGTTTCTAAAATAATTTTCTATACATTTTCAAATATTGATCATCATAGTCTTCAGGTTTACTAAAAAAAATTAGAGAGTATAGACCAGGAATCGGATCATAACTCATTCCACTAGAAAAAGTTTATTTATTATCTTTAACTTTTAATCCTATATCCCCCGATGTTAATGTATTGGTTGCAGTTTTTTTAGGTCCATAACCTTTATCCAACACATATCCAATGGTAAATCTTTTCTGATCTTTTCTCCTTTTCCTCTCCTTGAACATCTTCCTCTATATTCGTCTGTGAATAGAATTCATTATAGGAATCACTATCATCAGAAGACTTTTGTGGAGTTATATTTCGATTAGACTGCAGATCTTTGTCATTAGTTGCAAAGCAGAAATCGTCCAGCTCTCTCTCATCATCGTCGTGTTTTTTAATTTGCTTTAATTCACGATTTACTTTTATACTATCTTTAACTTTAGAAATCTTTTGTTTTTCAATTTTCTTAACAAGGTCATGTAAGGGTTAGTAATGGGATTAAAAGTTTCCTCCAATTGTAAATTCGTTTGATATTTTTTCTTGTTTGAGATTATCGAATTTTCGCTTCAATGCAAATCTAGCTTTGGTTAACTGAGACAAAATGTTCATCGCAGTATATTTTACAAACTTTATAGGTGGAAAATTTAAAATTTGCGAAATTCATGTAGTCACTCCTCAGTTACTAAACAAATACTGAGTTACTAGTTGCATAATCTGTAATAATTTTATACCATTTCGGAATAAAAAAATTCGATATATTTTCTACATTATATTTATACCCGTTTCTCGTAGAGTAAAAGGGTATACTAGATTCGTCGGAAAGTATGTAACAGGCAGAAGGAAGCGTTTCCGACCCCATAAAGTATATATATTCTTGATCAGGATCACTAACAGAGTCGATCTAGCCATGTCCGTCTGTCCGTCTGTCTGTCCGGATGAACGCTGAGTTCTCGGAAACTATTAGAGCTAGGCTATTGAGATTTGGCGTGCAGATTCCTGAGCTTCTTACGCAGCGCAAGTTTGTTTCAGTAGAGTGCCACGCCCACTCTAACGCCCACAAACCGCCCAAAACTGTGGCTCCTACAGTTTTCATGCTAGAGTAAAAATTTAAACTGAAATGAATTGTTCACATCAATACCTATCGATTGACATAAAAAAAAGTTTGCCACGCCCACTTCAACGCCCACAAACCGCCCACAAACTGCAAAAAATCGTAAATATGAACGCGGATATCTCGGAAAATTTCAAAAATAGAGAAACGGGATTTCAGATTTAGATTCCGTAGGCTTGAGCGCAGCGCAAGTTTGTTACGCGAATATGCCACGCCCACTCTAACGCCCACAAACCGCCCAAATCTGTGGCGCCCACAATTTTCATGCTAGATAAAAAATTTTAACTGAAATGTATTGGTCTTGTCAATACCTATCGATTGATCTTAAAAGAAGTTTGTCACGCCCACTCTAACGCCCACAAACCGCACAAGCCTGTGGCGCCCACAATTTTCGTGCTAGATAAATATTTTAAATAAAATGTATTGGTCTCATCAATACCTATCGATTGATTTAAAAAAAACTTTGCCACGCCCACTCTAACGCCCACAACGCTTAAATCTGTCTACCGCCGGTATCTCCATTTTCTTTTGGTCCCTTTAGCTGAGTAACGGGTATCTGATAGTCGAGGTACTCGACTATATCGTTCTTTCTTGTTAAAAAGTGTATTTATTGTTATTTTATTGAAATTGCAATCTATTCAATGATTATTGACTTATTTCTAAGAATAAATTGTCATTACTTTTACGAATATTACATTTTTCAGCATCCTGAAGAGAGGTGTACCGGCATGTATAGGATGGGCTCCTGATTCCGCCATGAGGATCGGGATAAATAAATTTTCAGGCATCCTTGTCTTCGATAGCAGTGTCTTTTTATTAAATTTATTGAGCAAAAACGGCAGCAACAACAAGAACAAGAGAAGAAACGCAGTGAGTAGAGTGTGATGTGTGCCAAAAGAAGTGGCGTGGTCAAAAGATTAAAAGCCAGAAAGGCTCATCTACTGAAGCTGCTCAACAGCGGCAAAGCAATACAGTGGAACGACTCGGTAAAAATACATGCCGAAGTCGAATACCTAAAAAATTTGCTATCAGAACGAAAAAATCAGACCACAGCTACAGCCACATCCACCTACCCTGTAATCCAAAATATTTCAAAAAATAAAAACACATTGCCTCCTCCAGGAAAAGTTGCCATCCCAAAACTAAAGAAGACGTGCCCAGATGACTGCGAGGGAACACTGTGCTCCCCGTTCTGCGAGTACACCTGTGTAGCCAGCACCGGTGCCCCACCATGAAGTACACCTGTGCAGCCAGCACCGGTACCAAGGAAGTGTGAACCGACAGCGCTACCAAGAGCGCATAATTTTTTTATCTTTGCACTGCGTTGCAAAAATTTTTTTAATTGCACTGCGATGCATATTTTTTCATTTATTTTATAAAAACAATTGTAAAAATTGAGCGACATAAAAGTTGCCCGATTAGAGTATGGCCTGAAAACCATACACAAAATAGGCAGGAAATTATATGTAAAATATGATAATAATTGGTCAAAAACAAAAAAAGTAAAATCAAAATTAATAATATTAAACTAGTTGTTTATGAATAACATTAACAACATTTACGAATTGATTCAAAAATCAAATGAATTTGACAGACCAAGATATATATTAAGAATACCAACCCCAAAGATGGGTTTAATAGATACAAAAACAGTGGATTCCACTGCAAATGTTATTAATAAGGTAGAATCAAACCCCATAGACTTAGAATTAATTCGTACATTGCTTATAATAATTGTTGTAATAATGTGCGCAAACTGTTTCTATAAACTTTATAAATTGCACAATAAATGTCTAAAAAAAAAATATATGAGCCAGGCAAATGATCTGGACAAAATTTAAACATTTGGCACAAACAACATTATTATAAAAATATTGCTGTATTGAAATTTTAAAAAGTTAAAGAAAATGGAATAAAATACAAATAAATAAATAAAAACAAATTAATTAAAAATGGCTACGCTAAAAGCAATTGCAAACACATATGATAGGGACATCTATTTTAGAGAAAGAATTCTGCTATTAGTTGCACCAACTTCAGTAAGCATTTACGAGTTAGAAAACTTATATATTGAAACATTTAATTTAGATGCCTCTCCACTAATTCATTGCACAAGCATCAACCATCCCAGGGGTACAGGTTAGATCAGTAGTAGACGAACACCCAATACTAGGTAAAACAATAGTAATGATGGTCTTCAAGAAATAATTCATCTCCACAATATAATGGAATGGAATGAATTATATAAGCAGCTAAATAACATAAAAGTTGACTTTGATAAATCGTATAAGTCACTTACTCAAAACAGGCCAATTCAAAAGAATACCATTAAAAAACATGTGGAAATTCTAGTAAAATGCTTTAATGAAGCACGAATACTAATATATGGCCAGAAGGAAAAATTAAATCAAGATCATTGGTCCCAAGTATCAAAATTTTTGATCAGACTACGATATAATTTAATATCATTTAAACAAAAGTTTAAGTTGGACATATCGGTACCAACTATACTTAACACCTCCCTAGCAGTTGAAACTGGTGATGAATCGGAATCAACAAAACAAACTGACAGTGACCAAATAGAATCAGAAGACCTTACAGAAACAAATCCTAAAATAGAAGAGCAAGATTTAAATAATCTTACTATTCCAGCTGTTTTAATGTCAGATCTGGATAATTCTACAGATTCTGATGATAATTCCTTAATAGAAAATAAAATAAGAAACAACTTGACGTTGGAAGCGGCATTAACGCTGCCCCAATCATGCAAACCAAATAAATAAAGAATATAATAAAACTACTCAAAAGGATGTGTTCCTAATAAATGGATAAGGATTATTAACATTTCCAACACAAGGAGTTAAACACAACATTAAAGAAACAACATTTCATTCTTTAATTACAATGTTCATCTGGTTTTCCTGATTCATGATGGTGGGTTAGGTTTTTGGGGTAGTAGTAAGCGTAACATTGCCGTCGCAGTCGCCGCTGTCATCAGCAACATGGTTCTGCCACGCCGGTTGTATCCCAGCTGTGAAACGCGCGATGCGTCAGTTCGTTAGCAACAACAAGCGGGTGTCGGGGACAGGGACACAGGGCTACACTCGGAAAAATTGGGATGAGCTAATGGTTTTTATTGACAAATCAAACAGATGTGCCACAGGAATCGCTTAGCGGTGAATTCGGGTGGAATTATAGATGAGAACTTTGCCCGAAAATCAAACTTAGGGCGGTCCTCACACCTCTTTTAAATTTATAACAATTGCACAGAACTTTACTATGATAAGCATTTGCTGTAAAATACTAATAATAATCTACAACTTACCTACCATAAGGTATATATCCTAATACAATACAGTAATATATCCCTACACCTTCTATAACTCTATAAAAAACCCTGCGTTAACTTATAGTTTGAACTATAAGAAGCAATAGATAATATTAATAATAATAATAACAAATGTATTCCTTGTCATTGCTATTTAAAAAGTAGTTAAAGTGTACCTTAATAAAATTATTTATTGTCTATAAATACACTTAATAAAAGTTAAGAAATAGGTTAACTTACAAATATTCTATGACACTGTGATATTGATTATATTATGTGGCATTCAGCTTTCAGAGGCTCTTGAAAATCCAACCAACATTAAATAATTATTTTTTTAAAAGTAATTTATATGTTAAAAATCTTGAACATAATTTGAACATCGAATTTAAGACTTTTGCTGTACTTGCATGAACTCATTTTAGCCTGAAACAAATGCCTATTTCCACTCGGTGAAAATTGGCCCTAAAAGTATTAGACTTGCAGCGTAAATTAAAGCAAAGACAATTTGAAATTATTTCTTATTATTGTAATAAGCTTCAGTGAAATATTTTTTCCAGTGCACTCACTGAGCGGCAGAGCCACCGAGCTACGTCGTGTTTATATAATTATGCCCAGAAGCACTTACACTTTTATAACTTGGCAGCGGTGCACATGCGCGGACGGAGGATCGCGAACGGCGGATCACAGATCGGAGATGGGCTAATTATGACCACGATGTAATCCTTTAAAATGATGATAATCCAGAACCATGTATTCCAAGATCATCTAGTGAGGATGAATCTATTGTTGTTGAGGGTGGTATAGATAACTATAATCAAACTATACCACTAAATATAGAAGAAAGTAAGCAAATTGAATGTAATGCCAAGAAAATATTGTAGTTGTTCTGTTAAATAAAAATTATATAATGTTTTGAATTGTAATATTTGGTAAATACATTTTCTTAAATTTTAACATTAACCTCTAAGTAAAAGCGATGTTTGTTCTGTTAAATAAAAATTTCATTTGTTTTATTTACAATTATAGGTTACATTTATTCACTATATCTGTCGGACTATAGTCCGAGACACTTAGACCTCCATGGGTCTATTGTGATACCGCATGATCTCATTTTCCTTCTCTACTGTCCCGTTTCTTGTAGTTTCAACCTGTGTTAAGCTGATCAGCATGTCTTCCATCCGGAAGATTTAATAAAGGCACTTATGTTTTGGAGATTAATTTTCGATATTTCGGTAAGATCGTCGACTTCTTAAGTGTTTCAGTCTGAGTCTGCATAGGGCTGGGCAGAAGCAGAGAAGGTTTTCTACCGTTTCCACTTCTTCCTCATGCCTGCCGGCATGTGCGCCAACAAGCTAGTGGCTTGTAAGAGCTCGAATCAACATGCCTGCCGGGCTAATTCGTCCGCTATGCAGTTGCCTACGATGTCCCGGTGGACCGGAACCCATATTAGGCTGATAGTAAACTGATTTGCCATTTCGTGGAGAGATCTGCGACCGTAGACAGATCTGCTATTGTACGGGAGTTGGTGTTTGTCGAGTAGATCGATTTAATAGCCGCTTGGCTGTCATTATATATGTTTAGGTGTCCTCTTTGGAAGCTAAAGTTCTTTTATAGCGTGGACCTCCGCCTAAAAGACGCTACAGTGGTCCGGGATCCTGAATGACTTCCTGATATCTAATTGTTCGGAGTATACACCTCCGCCAACGAGTCCTTCTAATTTGGAGCCATCTGTATAGAAACAGATTGCGTCCGTCGTGCCCGGTCGGCCCCTCTCCCATTCCTCTCTATCTGGAATCAGGGCCTCAATGGGTGTGTGACTATATTCAATGGATTTGCATAGATCCGTGATCTTCGGAATCGATTTATCATGCTGGAGAATTTTAGAATGGCCATAAAATTGTGCTCTCCACTGCCCTGTGTCCCTCAGTCGAATAACTGCCGATTTGGCCCTTTCCATGCCTGCTAAGTCTAGGGAGGTTCAAGATCGCATTCAGCGCTTCATTCGGGGTGGTTCGAAGGGCTCCACTAATACACAAGGCCGCCATTCGCTGTACTTTGTTTAGAGGAGTCAGTATGCATTGTTTTTGCAGGGCGGTCCTCCACAGAGCCACTCCGTACAGTAGGATTGGTTTGACTACCGCTGTGTATATCCAGTTGACTATTCTAGGGGACATGACCCATCTTAGCCCAATTGCTTTTTTACAGGAGTAAAGTGCAATGGTCGCTTTCTTGGTTCTCTCTTGCTTGTTTAAGCCCCATTTGAGGCGCTTATCGATTACTAACCCCAAGTACCTGGCGTGATCGCTAACAGAGAGATAACAATTGTTTAGAATGGTTGGGTTGAGTTGTGGAATTTTGTAACTATTTGTATATAGAACAAGTTCCGTTTTCGAGGTATTTACCCCGAGTCCGTTCGCTATCATCCACTCCGATAGTATTTTAAGCTTAGCGGTCATAAGATCGCAAAGTGTTTGTGGATATTTTCCATTTAAGATGATGGCGACGTCGTCTGCGTATGCCACAACCTTACAACCTCCTCCTTCCAGAATCCGCAGTAGTTTATTTACTGCGATATTCCACAAGAGGGGTGATAGTACACCTCCTGGCGGGGTGCCTCTGTGCACTAGTCTAGTCTGGGTTGAGGTCCCTAGTGTGGCTGTGACCATTCTGCTTATCAGCAATTTATGGATTAGCCTCACCATTGGCGGCTCAACCCCTAGTTCTGTGAGAGATTCTGTTATAGCAGTGGGGAGCACGTTATTGAAGGCTCCCTCTATATCCAGGAAAGCGATCAGTGTGTATTCCTTGATGCTGAGTGATTTTTTGATGCTGCTTACCACCAAGTGTAGCGCCGATTAGGTTGACTTACCTTTGGTGTAAGCGTGCTGTGCTTCTGATATTTGTGTCGGGTCTACGGTGGCCCTTATGTGTAGGATTATCATTCTTTCAAAGCTCTTAAGCAGGAATGATGTTAGGCTTATTGGCCTAAAATCCTTTGCTGTGGTGTGAGTGGCCTTCCCTGCCTTGGGAATGAAAACCACCTTTGTTTCTTGCCATGCTGTTGGTAGTTCTCCGCCAGGTTGGATTGGAAGATTTTTTCAACCAGTTTATGGCTATTTGTCCTGCTTGTTGGATGTGAGCCGGTGTTATCCCGTCCGGTCCCGGCGATTTGTGTGGTTTGAAACTATGAATGGACCATTTCATGTTGCGGTTGACAGGAGTGTTGACAGGAGTGGATCTAATTCGATTCCCTCTCCTGCTCCTCTTTCAGGAGAATGATCTGCTTCTTGTCTCCCCGGGAAGTGAGCGTCTAGGAGCATGTCCAAGGACTCTTTACTGGAGTCTGACCATGATCCATTTGCTTTTTGAAAATAGCCCAAAGGCGCAGCTGTCTTAGAGAGTATTTTCCTGAGCCTTGCGGCATCAGTTGTTTTTTCTATGTCAGAGCAGAAGGTCTGCCATGCCGTTCGTTTTGCACTTCTAATGGCCTTTTTGTAAGAGGCTAGTTCATACTTGTAGTTCAGCCAGTTAGTGTCCTCATTTCCCGCCTTTGCTCTGTTAAACAGGCATCTGCAGTTGGTTCTGAAAATCAATAGTTGTTGGGTCCACCAGGGGGTTGTTTCATCCCCTTGGTTTCCCTGTGGGGCATGCCACTTTGAAGGCAGTGTTGCATGCCTCTGTGAATTTATATACTGTTCCGTCCAGCTCCTGTGGGTTTGTTATGCTTTCTGACGGTTCCATGGGGAGGATATTCGTCAGAACTTTTTTGTACCTGTACCAGTCGGCTCGTCTGGCTTAGCGAAGCTGACCGGCAAGGGCGAATCAAGGGACAATACGGTTTCTATGAATCTATGGTCCGAAAAGGAGTGCTCGTCAGAGACTGCCCAGTTTTTGACTGCGGCTACGAGTGAGTCTGATACCAAAGTTAGATCTATGATCGTTTGGCAAGCTTTAGTTATGAATGTAGGGACATTGGCCCTATTGCATAAGAATAGGTTCGAATTAAGAATAAAATCAAAAAGAGACTCACCTCTGTCGTTGTTGTTTGGGCAACCCCACTGGGTGTGAGCGTAGGCGTCACAGCTTATTACCAAACCTTTCCTGAGCTTTTCGCATTCCTCTGCCTCCTCTGACCAGCGCATCTGGGGGGTTTTCCTTTTCAAAGGCCAAGTAGGCCGATAAGACCCTTATAGAGCCACTTTGCAGCTCCAGGCTTACTGCGGTGTTGTCTCCGTTGCTGTAATTGCGAAGTAGAAATATACTAAGATGCCTTTTGGCTAATATGCAGGTTCGAATCTTACCTTCTTTGGGGTCAAGCATAAGCTTGTATTCCTTTGTTCCAGCAACCTTGCCTCCTACTACCCAAGGTTCCTGTACTAGGACTAGGTCGGCTCCGCCTTCGGTCAGGCGAAGCAGAAGTGCAGCAGACGCTGCTTTACTGTGGTGAGGGTTTATTTGTAGAAGTCTTAGTGACATCTACAGCTTCAACCTCCACCACAGTGACGTCGGCTTCCTCTGTATCGCTGAGGTTTACCCTCCATTTGTTTCTGGGGATCCTGCCCTCCGGATTTCCCCTGTCAATTAGGCCGAGTAGGACACGATTCTTCGTGATTTCGGCGAACGAGACTGATGGCTGGATCTTAGATCTCTTCGCCGATGGTCCGGGTAGTTCGAGGGATCGCTGCCGTTTCGCCTGAGTCCCTTCTTGAGTGGGCTTATCCTGCCCTTAGTTAGGAAGCACCTTCCTTGCCCACTCTACCTTTTTTAGCCATTCAGGCGAATGTGTGGCAACGGTGCTCCTAGTATGAGAGCGCAGAGCCTGGGCGGCAGTCCGCCTTTCCGCGTATGTATATTCGTTGGCAGTGCCTACCGCTGCCTTAGGCGCAAATGCGCCCGTGGCGGCGGCGTTTGCGGCTGGCTTTCTGCCACCCGTCATCCCCAGTTTGGGATGCTGCCCTTTCGGGACCGTGCTGGTGCGGATGGTGGAACCAGTGTTCAGCTTATCCGAGGGTTTTTTGAGAGTTCCCGTCTCTGTGATTTGTGTTGTATTGTTAATTGAATTTTATGTTCCATAATTGGTACCAAAGTTGCGGAAAAGGGGAAAAGTCCGCCCAGGCAGAGATCCGCGATGCCCGGGTAAGGCGATAGTTAGAACAGGGGGTCCCTGAGCACACCGTTTGAGACTGGGCTAGTTTTTGATCCGGGCCCCCAGCTAGGCTGACTCTTGGCACGGTCCGTATTACACCGTAGTTCGGCCCGGAGTGAGATGTTGCTTGAGAGGGGAGATGGGTAGGTGTTGTGTTGGGAGTGGGTTTGTGTAAAGCAACTATTTCGATGCGGCTGAACAACTCGCATCGTCGGTACTGCTTCGTTGCAATATACCCGCTGGCTGTCCGGGACTGTTTTTTTATTGGGGTTTCCGTCCACGATTCCGTGTTTGACTTCTCCCACCAGCTTATTCACAGTTAGCCTCGAGAGAGGTCGTCCGCTATCCGCAACCTGCGACCCGCTCGGTTCCCCCAGCTAGGCGACTTTGGAACCATCTCACAAGTTCCTCAGCCAATCACTCTAAGCAACCACACATTTTTACGTATGACAAAGCACAACTCACACACACACACACACACACATTTGGGGTGAGAAAAAGACAAGACAAGACATTACATGACAAGGCACCCCCACTTTGACCATTTCTTTGGGGTGATCCTCACACCTCACACCCCTTTCTAACCTTTTGATGCTAATTAGGTCACTATAACACCTGTGTGCAACCATGCGTGACTAATTAGGGTCACCCCCACCCCCATTTTTTACATGATTTATTACCTAGTGAGCCAGGATTCGTATTATTCTACTACTTACCAGTACAAGGTAATGACCTTCGGCTTATGCAACGCCGCTCAAACGCTCTGTAGGTTAATGGACCAAGTAGTACCGCCTAGCCTGAGGACGAGAGTGTTCGTCTATTTAGACGACCTCTTGCTTCTCTCAGACGACTTTGATTCACATATGCAACTAATCGAGGAAGTAGTAGGGTATTTTCGTAAGGTCAACTTGACAATTAACATCGCGAAGTCCAAATTTTGCATGAGAGAGATAAAATATTTAGGATTCATTATCGGGGACGGTCAACTGAAAGCCGATCCAGGTAAAATCTCAAGGAATTTCCAAAACCTATCACAACCAAACAACTCAGACGTTTCCTAGGTTTCGCCGGATGGTATAGACGGTTCGTGGAAAACTACGCATCCATCACTTGAGCTTTAACCGATCTGTTGAAGAAAAACCACCATTTTGAGTGGACAGAAGATGCAGACCAGGCTTTCAACCAGTTAAAGGACAGTCTTACATCTTCGCCAGTCTTACGTACTCCTGATTTCTCAAAGCAGTTCATTCTTCTCTGCGACGCCAGTCTGCACGGCATCGGTTGTGTGTTCGCACAAGTAGATGATGAAGGGACCGAGCTCCCCATCGCGTATATGTCCGAAAAACTCTCGAAAGCCCAACAGAACTATTCGGTAACCGAATTGGAATGTTTGGCTGTGATTAGAGGAATCAACAAATTCAGGGCGTATATCGAGGGGCAAGACATCGTAGTAGTTACAGACCACGCGTCGCTGCAGTGGCTAATGAAGCAGAAGGACTTATCGGGGAGGTTAGCCAGATGGTCAATCCGCTTGCAAGGGATTTAATTCGAGATTAAACACAGAAAAGGGACTCAGAATGTCGTAGCCGATACGCTTTCTAGGAGAGGCGAACTAGTAGTCAATGAGATTCACGGTCTCGGCCCTATGATCGACATGTCCTCGAAGGAGTTTAAGTCGCAAGAGTATGTAGAGTTGACCAGAAGAATACAAGATGACCAGTCACGGTTGACAGACTTACGTGTGGATAACGGGTATATCTATAAGCGCCTCGAAGGCGTGGAAGGTAACATCCGAAACATTGTTCTATATCGAGCACACGATCCATGTCACTCAGCTCACCTAGGTATGGGACGAATGGCGCAGAAGCTTAAGCAATTCTTCTTTTGGCCGGGGATGATTACTCAAATCCGTTTGTACATATCAAACTGTCCCACATGTAAATCCACTAAGGGCGCAAACCTAGTACTAAGGCCGCCCATGGGCAGGCCAATGACATCAGACAGACCTTTTCAGAAGTTGTATATGGATCTATTAGGGCCATATCTGAGGGCCACATTCCGAAAAGAAGATAATATCGGGTTATTTATTATAGTCGACCACATGTTTAAGTTCCATTTCTTGCAACCATTAAAGATATTCACTTCGGATAAAATCTGCGATTATCTACTAAGACCCGCCTTTTACACATTCGGCGTGCCCGAGTCGATTTTGACTGACAACGGTTCGCAATTTAAATCGGGACAATTCAAGGCGTTCCTGACTCGTTTTGGTACATCACATATCTGTACCGCGATCTACTCTCCACAGGCTAACGCCAGTGAGAGGCTCAACCGTTCTGTTCTAGCAGCCGTACGCGCGTTCGTAGGTCAAGACCACACCAATTGGGATAAGCAACTAAGTGAAATTAGCGGGTCATTAAGGGCAAACTTCCATCGTAGCATAGGCTACTCACCTTACTACCTATGCTTCGGTCAGAACATGATACTTAATGGCCAAGATTACGACCTTCTTCGTAAGCTGGACTTATTACAAGACGATGTAGACGATTTCTTCGATTAGCCATGAGAAAGTACAACTTACGAAGTCGGACCGTACAGCTGAAGGTTGGCGACACTGTCTTCGCTAGGAATTTTGCACAGAGCAATGCCGTTAAGAAATTCAGTAACAAACTAGCGCCAGTTTTTATGATATCAAAGGTAATCAAGAAAGTCAGCCCGGCATACTATGAACTAGCAAAATAGAAAGGCAAATCAATAGGTATATACCATCTCAAAGATATTCAAATTGGAAAATAGACAGATCGTCATTTCAGTTAACAGCTTTTCGGGATATGATTCTCCATCTGTTAACTGTGAGTGTAGGGTACAATGTACGCACGCACGCATAAGGGTTAAGGTTTTGGCTGTAAGTTGTTCCTCGCTCGCATGTATAAAACGTAAATAGCGGCATAATTCCCGAATTCACTGGTCCGTCTCTCTTTACTGTACGTCTGCCATCTCGCTCACACGATCTGCGCCGCGGCGACTGAACATCTGGCGAAAATCAGTGTGAGCGACGAGACGACGGAAAATGTCACGCCTAACGCCGTTTTTTTCCGTCTCTGCGCTCCCTACTTAGATTCCTGGAAGCGAAGTCAGCCACGTAGGCCAACTTCTGTGCACAGCTCGAACACTTGAGTTTTTCTCGCTAAGGCCAGCAGACGTGCGCCCAAAACCCACAGTCAAGATATAATTCAAAACAAGTCCACGTGTAAGCTGACCGACAAACGGTACCAGAGTGCGACAAGGTGCAACCTGTACAGTATTAGCTAAAGTGAATGGTGCGAAAGTAATAGTTTTTCTCGAGGACCGGTCACATAATATCGGAAGTGTTTTTGTTTCAGAACCCACCCCCTCGCAACCGATCTCTTAACAGGCGCTAAGTCCCTGCCACACAGTGTATGCTGGCGCTAATATCGTCAAACGATAGCAGAGCGGGGGGGTGGCTCTTAGGACCCTGGTCAGTTGCCGGCAATTTTCTGCCAAGCGTATTCATAACCAGTCAGAAGAGAAATTTCTTCGACTTGACCATGGAGGTCGGATCAGCCATTCAGCGCCCGCATCTCGGCTTACGTATCGGCAGCGGAGGCGCCTTCATGAACAATATGTGTAGTCGGGTATATACCCCGCTACCTCAACACCACTAGGGCATGAGGCCTAAGTAACAGGAGACATCGGCCGCACGGCGTTACCAGATGCGATTCGGCTGCTGTGTGCTCAGCGGCGATAACTTTGCGTAGTTTTTAATTTTCCTTTTTCTATTCGCTGTATTTGAGTAGTTTTTGCATAAATGTACTTGTACAAAATTTCTAACGATAGTCAGGTAAAAAGCTTCTTATGTATGTTACGTGGGCATATGAGTGACCGAGTCCTGACAGGGACTTGGGCCGAGGGAGAGGCGTCCGATATTCTGGCACCATTTGCCGGCATAAGCTACGTCGTGGGATCTTGGTAACATAACGAGAATAAAAATTAAAAGTGCCAGGAAAATAATATTAGTTCATAAAGTTCGTCAGTCCACACTGCCCCACAAGCTTAGCTGTCGCTTGATCGCAATACGATCGGGCTGTGTTTTGGCCATATTCCCTCCCCTTCACACATTCGTGTGCCAATGGATCGTCGCGGGCCGCGCAATACGATACAATACTCCACTTCTCGCGTCAGCACACCCCCTTAATAGAGCTCTAGCACTTCATGTTTTCGAATCCTTTTTCACATTATAAATTTATTTAGGTAATATATTATAGTAGTCTATAAAACTGTAGGATACTGCACGAATATTTATATATGTATGTTTATAAGAAAGGAACCGTGTTCCGACATACTTACCCCCTCTTTAAATCCTGGGCGATAAGATCTCGACGCTCCGGATCCTGATCTTTGGAAAAAATTATATTGGATATATATATATATATAAGTATACGTGCACCAAAATCGGGCTGTTCTTAAGCATACCAATTCACTTAAACACAAAATATATAGATATATTATGCCAGAGGCATACGACTTCTTCAACGGCTGGTGGAGAGATTCGACCTCTCTGATTGTTCATCATGACTCACACTTTGTCTATTGATTCGGTTGGTTTAAATGTATTTTTAATGCATGTTTGAATGCATCCAATGTTTTTTTGATTTTCACTTGTTCTCCAATTGTACTATTAAAGGATATTGGTCTTTGGATATGCATGAGTTCACTTTGGTTGGCTCGATTAACACATGCCATATCACTACTTTCTCCGACGTATGCTATTGTCCGCTACGCCTCTGAACGGATGGCTCCTACAGCTGAACAATTTTCAGGAGCATGGGGATCACGGGTACTGCGGCTACAAACATCACAGTATGACAGATGTCGTCCTTATTGTCGATCCTCTCCAAGTTCTTTGATGACAATGGCGGCGCTGGTCTGACACATCAGAACCTTTCGAGCTGCGATTTGTGTCCTCCTCAAGGTCTGTTGGATATGGTGGCCGATCCTGGTGTCCGAAGACTCCGTTGACGACTACCCCAGGGAAAGTCGTCTTCCCTCGGAGCTTTCCGGAGCAGACAGCAAGACACACAAATGGATTCTCTCTCTTTCTCTATTTGTCTAAGGTCTTTTATACTAGACCAGAGCTTTTACTTGGCTGCCGGTATGGATCAGATAAACTAGGTGTTCCCAGATATGATTACTATTCCTCGATATCTGCTATCTTGGGAGTCAACGGCCGGCTGTTGCCCTTTGCCAGCTACCGGAGTATGGTTACCAGTAGGTTGATCGTGGCCGTTGTTCTGGCCACGCGACACCGGAGAATTGCCGAATTGCATTTTCTTCTGCCTTTACCAGTATGAGTCTCGTTAGTCACATGCACCCCTCCCCCTGGCTAAAGATTCGTCGTTGTTTCTCTATGTGAATCTTTCTATGTGGAGGGCGTACGTAACAGGCTCGAAGTGATCGATGCGGACCGCATGGAATGACTTCGCAAAAGGAATCTGCGTACGACGATCGTTGTTTGTTCCGTGTTTCTTCTCCTTTTTAGGCGCCCATTCACGTGTGGCTTCAACCCACTCCTCTGATCAACAGTCTCATGTTTTATCGACTGAGCTGTCCGAGCTGATATCTTCACTGCTGTTGCTTTATGTTAAAGGTATATTATGTACTCTAGTATTTTTCATAAACTTGGCGCATGGAATTTGGGTTATGATGTTTCCTCTTTTGATCTAACTGACGACCGATAAAATCACATTTATTAGAAATTTTTGATTTATATGTTTATAAGGTGTAAGAACGTTGGTACTATTAGGAAAGCTTTGTAGTCCTGGGCATGTTTTTCGCAGTACTTTTTAACCAGCGGTCCACTCGGAGACCCTCCCTTTTGAATTCCGCTAACGATGTTAATGGGGATGTGAGCAGCAAGCCGCCCATCTGGGAGTTCATGTTGTCTTTCAAAAGCTCAACGAATTCATCTTCTGCGATTTTATGCTTCAGTTTGAAATGTAAGTTGTGCATATCGGAGACATTATCGCTGAAGGTTTCGTGCTGTCCTTGCTTGCGTTCCATTAATTCCTTGACTTTCATAAGGTCACTTCCGGTAGTGGAAAACGCTCGTTCCATCTCCTGTGTCAACGAATAGTAGTCAAAATCGTAGTCTTCCGCCTTGTCCTCCATTAACTGCCAATACCACTTGGTGGCCGCACCTGCCAGCAGAAGATGAAATTCACGAAAGACTTGTTGGCGGCTAAGGTCATACAATTCTTGTTATTAGTCCACGCGGAACAGGAAACTTTAAACTGCCATGCCGCGTCCACTTCCATCGAACTTTAGTTTCCATCTGTCTAATCTGACGTCTTTTAATCACGGTCCCTGAAACGATGAGTTCCGATCGATCTCTGGATGCAGTCGGTGACTCGTCTCCCGTTCGTTTGATCTGTATTGCCTGTGGGACGGAGTATCTATCCGTCTGTGTTACCGGTTCCAGAGGCGGAGTCTCTTGGTACCGCAAGAAGCTGTCGGTTGGATTCGGAACAGTACGGGGCGGCGAAGGCAGTCCCTTCTGTTGGGGTCTCCTGGATGTCGGAGACTGCAGTTCTGTAATTTGTGCTTTTAGCGCTTCTATCTGGGCGCTCATACCACGCTGCATTTCGTTGCTCTGCCTCAAGAGCTCCATCAATATTTGTTCACGTCGCTCGGTAGCCACTAAGTTGTCCTCCTCGTGCCTCTTAAATTGGGGAAGCATGCTTGATCTTCCTTTCGGCGGTCCTAGGGGTAGATTCTCCCCACCGGCGGCTTCTTCCATTTCAGTATATTGGTCCAGATTGTTTTCTTCAGACATGGTATCTACCTGTCCTGGCTGGTTCTGTGCGAGCTTCCACGGCTCTCTTTCAGGGGAATCTCCTAGCCTTGGCGCGCTTGCACTGTGGGGTTGGTGATTTTCACCGCGCGTTGTTGCTCGGGTCACCCTTCCGGTGCTGGGTTGGAATAGGACCATCTTCTTGGCCCCCTTCATTTATATTATAGGGCCTTCTTTAAAGGCCTCCGCTTTCTTTTATAAATTGGTATAAAAAGTTCACGTGATTCTTTTCAAAATACCCGGTCAGCGACGTAAACGCTGATTAAGTCGACAATAAAAATGGTTATAACCTGGGGGTGCTTCTCTCTGCTTCTCAAGTTTCTCTTCGGTCAAGAACCGTCCGATATTTAAGCCCCCCCAAAAAAAAAAATTAAATATCCCTAACTAGGGGTGTTAGCCGCTTCTACACAACTGGGTTCCGCTAAGCTAGCATGCCCTTACTTTCCCTTTTTCTAGACAGCTTAAATGTTCCAAACGGAAACTGGCTGTGTTTAGATAAGGGATCTGTCCAAAAACCCCCTCCCGCCAGTCGTCGGAAAACAGGTTGTTTGACCGATCATTCTCGGGCTCCACAACCGTCTACTATTTCTCTGGACTCGAACCAAGCAAACGACCTGACAAACTAGCCTAATACGATGTGGTGCGTCGGCCAGAGAAACTAAAAATCGTCCACCGCCCAAATATGATCAAGGGAAACCGCAAAGACTCGAACCAAGCAAACGACCGGACAAATGCCTAGTTCGTCGTGGGCCGTCGGCTTTGCGTTTCCTGTCAGTCCCCTCACCTCCCATTTCCCAACTTCCCAATTTCTAAAGTTAAAAACATTTCAAAGTCAGGCCTCTATTCTGCGACAAAGTTCTGATTGAGTGGCCACTTAACACTGACAGTCACAGAAGTTGAAGACTTTACAGTTACTAATTTAAAGACAAAAACAAATAAGTAGGTGCATGTTTAAAATTATTTAAGTTCCCTGCTCTATAAAACAGTCAAATTACTCATGGCAAAAAAAGATGAAAGCTTTGCCATCCCTAGGTACATCCACTCCGATACCGCAGGCATCGAGATGGTTGACCCTAATAATATTCCTTAAGGAATATGAAAAATCCTATCGTTGGGCGCCAATTCTGATACGTGGGCATATTAGTGCCCGAGTCCTGACAGGGACTTGGGCCGAGGGAGAGGCGCCCGATATTCTGGCGCCATTTGCCGGCATAAGCTACGTCGTACTCGGGTCGTGGGATCTTGGTAAGTCTCTCTCCTCTCCAACATAACGAGAATAAATATTAAAAGTGCCAGGAAAATAATATTAGTTCATAAAGTTCGTCAGTCGTCAGTCCACACTGCCCCACAAGCTTAGCTGCTGTCGATCGCAATACGATCGGGCTGTGTTTTGGCCCTATTCCCTCCCCTTCACACATTCGTGTGCCAGTGGATCGTCGCGGGCCGCGCAATACGATACAATACTCCACTTCTCGCGTCAGCACACCCCCTTAATAGAGCTCTAGCACTTCATGTTTTCGAATTCTTTTTCACATTATAAATGTATTTAGGTAATATATTACAGTAGTCTTTTAAAACTGTAGGATACTGCACGAATATTTATATATGTATGTTTATTAGAAAGGAACCGTGTTCCGACAAACTTTCCCCCTCTTTAAATCCTGGGCTATGAGATCTCGACGCTCCGGATCCTGGGCTTTGGAAAATATTATATTGGATATATATATATAAATATACGTGCACCAAAATACGGCTGTTCTAAAGTATACCAATTCACTTAAACACAAAACATATAGATATATTTTGCAAGAGGCATACGACTTCTTCAACGGCTGGTGGAGAGATTCGTCCTCTCTGATTGTTCATCATGATTCGCACTTTGTCTATTGATTCGGTTGGCTTAAATGTATTGTTTTTTTTGATTTTCACTTGTTTCCCAATTGTACTATTAAAGGATATTGGTCTTTGGTTATGCATGAGTTGACTTTGGTTGGCTCGATTAACACATTTATATTGCATCACTTCTTTCTCCGACGTATGCTTTTGGTCGCTACGCCTCTGAACGGATGGCTTCTACAGCTGAACAATTTTCAGGAGCATGGGGATCACGGGTACTGCGGCTACAAACATCACAGTATGACAGATGTCGTCCTTATGGTTGATCCCCTCCAAGTTCTTTGATGACAATTGCTGCGCTGGTCTGACACATGAGAACCTTTCGAGCTGCGATTTGTGTCCTCCTCAAGGACTGTTGGATATGGTGGCCGATCCTGGTGTCCGAAGACTCCGTTGACGACTACCCCATTGAAAGTCGTCTTCCCTCGGAGCTGCTGGCTTCCGTCAGCAAGACACACAAATGGATTCTCTCTCTTTCTCTATTTGTCTAAGGTCTTTTATACCAAACCAGAGCTTTTACTTGGCTACCGGCATGGATCGGATAAACTAGGTGTTCCCAGCTAGGATTACTATTCCTCGATATCTGCTATCTTGGAAGTCAACGGTCGGCTGTTGCCCTTTGCCACCTACCGGAGTATGGTTACCAGTAGGTTGATCGTGGCCGTTGTTCTGGCCACGCGACACCCGAGAATTGCCGAATTGCATTTTCTTCTGCCTTTACCAGTATGAGTCTCGTTAGTCACATGCACCCCTCCCCCTGGCTAAAGATTCGTCGTTGTTTCTCTATGTGAATCTTTCTATGTGGAGGGCGTACGTAACAGGCTCGAAGTGATCGATGCGGACCGCATGGAATGACTTCGCAAAAGGAATCTGCGTACGACGATCGTTGTTTGTTCCGTGTTTCTTCTCCTTTTTAGGCGCCCATTCACGTGTGGCTTCAACCCACTCCTCTGATCAACAATCTCATGTTTTATCGGCTGAGCTGTCCGAGCTGATATCTTCACTGCTGTTGCTTTATGTTAAAGGTATATTATGTACTCTAGTATTTTTCATAAACTTGGCGCATGGAATTTGGGTTATGATGTTTCCTCTTTTGATCTAACTGACGACCGATAAAATCACATTTATTAGAAATTTTTGATTTATATGTTTATAAGGTGTAAGAACGTTGGTACTATTAGGAAAGCTTTGTAGTGCTGGGCATGTTTTTCGCAGTACTTTTTAACCAGCGGTCCACTCGGAGACCCTCCCTTTTGAATTCCGCTAACGATGTTAATGGGGATGTGAGCAGCAAGCCGCCCATCTGGAAGTTCATGTTGTCTTTCAAAAGCTCAACAAATTCATCTTCTGCGATTTTATGCTTCAGTTTGAAATGTAAGTCGGAGACATTATCGCTGAAGGTTTCGTGCTGTCCTTGCTTGCGTTCCATTAATTCCTTGACTTTCATAAGGTCACTTCCGGTAGTGGAAAACGCTCGTTCCATCTCCTGTGTCAACGAATAGTAGTCAAAATCGTAGTCTTCCGCCTTGCCCCCCATTAACTGCCAATACCACTTGGTGGCCGCACCTACCAGCAGAAGATGGAATTCACGAAAGACTTGTTGGCGGCTGAGGTCATACAATTCTTGTAATCGGTCCACGCGGAACAGGAAACTTTAAACTGTCATGCCGCGTCCGCTTCCATCAAACTTTAGGTTCCATCTGTCTAGTCTGACGTCTTTTAATCTTGGTCCCTGAAACGATGAGTTCCGATCGATCTCTGGATGCAGTTGGTGACTCGTCTCCCTTTCGTTTGATCTGTATTGCCTGTGGGACGGAGTATCTATCCGCCTAGGTGATCTTAACCGGTGCATCTGGCTATTGAGCATGTCCTGTGTTACCGGTTCCAGAGGCGGAGTCTCTTGGTACCGCAAGAAGCTGTCGGTTGGATTCGGAACAGTACGGGGCGGCGAAGGCAGTCCCTTCTGTTGGGGTCTCCTGGATGTCGGAGACTGCAATTCTGTAATTTGTGCTTTTAGCGCTTCTATCTGGGCGCTCATACCACGCTGCATTTCGTTGCTCTGCCTCAAGAGCTCCATCAATATTTGTTCACGTCGCTCGGTAGCCACTAAGTTGTCCTCCTCGTGGCTCTTAAATTGGGGAAGCATGCTTGATCTTCCTTTCGGCGGTCCTAGGGGTAGATTCTCCCCACCGGCGGCTCCTTCCATTTCAGTATATTGGTCCAGATTGTTTTCTTCAGACAGGGTATCTACAAACTAAATATCCCTAACTATGATCTATCAGATCAATCTCGGGCTCCACAACCGTCTCCTATTTCTCTGGACTCGAACCAAGCAAACGACCTGACAAACTAGCCTAATACGATGTTGGTCGTCGGCCAGAGAAACTAAAAATCGTCCACCGCCCAAATATACTCAAGGGAAACCGCAAAGACTCGAACCAAGCAAACGACCGGACAAATGCCTATTACGTCGTGGGGCTTCGGCTTTGCGTTTCCTGTCAGTTCCCCCACCTCCCATTTCCCAATTTCCCAATTTCTAAGGTTAAAAACATTTCAAAGTCAGGCCTCTATTCTGCGACAAAGTTCTGATTGAGTGGCCACTTAACACTGACAGTCACAGAAGTTGGGGACTTTACAGTTACTAATTTAAAGACAAAAACAAATAAGTAGGTGCATATTTAAAATTATTTAAGTTCCTTGCTCTATAAAGCAGTCAAATTACTCATGGCAAATAAAGATGAAAGCTTTGCCATCCCTAGGTACATCCACTCCGATACCGCAGGCATCGAGATGGTTCATATTAGTTCATAAAGTTCGTCAGTCGTCAGTCCACACTGCCCACAAGCTTAGCTGTTGTTGATCGGAATGCGATCGGGCTGTGTTTTGGCCATATTCCCTCCCCTTCACACATTCGTGTGCCAATGGATAGTGTAGTATGCATGTATCATTGTAGCGAGTACCCACTGTACCGACACCAACATTGTGTTACAGTGTACTTAAACAAATACAAAAGTGCCGGTCGCTAAACTTTTTCGGCCAGCCGAAATATGAATGCGCCTCAGAGCCCAACTTATGGGAAGTGCTAGTGTCAGCATATTCCCATGGCCTGAGTGCAGACACATACAAAGAATGCATGTACAACTCCTCTCGCGCTCTCAGTGCTACCAGCACAAATACAATTGAGAGCATATACTTCAATATATATGACGGCCGCTGCCAATGTTTGCAGGCAGCGCAGCCGCAAATAGCTAGCTGTAATTCATTCATATTTTGACCATTGCTAAATAAAGATCTGTTCATGGCAATCGTAACAAATGACAATTCTTTTAATGAAAATATAACGGCTAATACAACATGGCGACCGTGACAGCGATAATGGACCCAAAAAAAATAATAATAACACAAAACAAAACAAGCAAAAAAAATTCAAAAAAAACGATTGCCGCTACATCCACTTGTGTGAAAGAGAGTACGAGCGAAAATGTTTACGTGAAACAACGTGTGTCTATTGTGTCCTAGTATGACAGATATGAGATATTCTATCCAAGGAGACCGAATACAAAACTAAATCACCACCTGTGCGAGGACCAGCACCGGCACCGCCTAAAACCATAGGCCAATCAACGCAAAATAAAAACTAAGTCACCACCTGTGCGAGGACCAGCACCGGCACCGCCTAAAACCATAGGCCAATCAACGAAAAATAAATAAAAACTTAATTACCGCTTGTGCGAGGACCAGCACCGGCGCCACCTAAAACCATAGGTCAAGGACTACAAGAAGGATAAGAAGTGTGGGAGGAATGGCAAATCCTCCTACGCCTACGATGGAAAACACACAAGTATAAACGAAGACCTACACCAAGGACTACAAGAAGGATAAGAAGTGTGGGAGGAATGGCAAACCCTCCTACGCCTACGATGGAAAACACACAAGTATAAGCGAAGACCTACACCACCGAACTTACACTGGAGAAGGAGAAGCCTGTGCAGCCAGCACCGGCCCCGTTTGGCGCTCCAAGCCGGACCCTGGAGAAGTGAACCGACAGCGCTTCCATTTCTTACATTTTTTTTTTATTATTTTTATATGCATCTGCGATGCAAAACATTATATTTAACAACAATTGTACAGACCAGGCAGTTTCTAGCTGCGGGTCTTAATTTTTTTTTACCTAGGTAGGGATACATGTAAAATTTCATACATATATATCAAAAAAAAAAATTTTAATTAATTAAATAACACATATATAAATGCCTAAGACAAAAAAAAATAATAAGAGAAAAAGGAGAGGAGGTCAGAAGAACTTCCTGAATTTAAAAATTAAAGAGTTAAATAGGCAGCTATATGCTGAAAAATCTACCCCAGTATCCTGGGATGAAAATGTAGAAATTAAGAAAGAATTAGAGAACACGTATAGGGAATTAGATGCCTACAAAAATAAAAATGACATGAAAGAGGCTAGAAAACCAAAGTGCCCTGCAGATTGTAAAGGGCCTTTCGAAAATACAGCTTGTGAATATACGTGGCATAAGAAAAATTAAAAGATATAAAAATAGAATATATAAATATGAATGAACATTTTTCTTTATGAAAAGTAACGCAATATCCAAGACAGATTTTGAATGCGTTACAGAAATAATACCCAAAATGGGTTTAATTGATACTAAAACAGTGGACTCCACTGCCAACGTAATTAATAAAATCGAATCAAAAACTATTGATAGCGATTTAACAAACATATTATTATCAATAATTGTTTTTATAATGAGTGCATACATTTTGTATAAAGCATATGTATACCACAATAAGTGTGTATCAAAAAGAGCAATAAATAGAAGCCAGGCCAACGATCTGGATAAGATTTTAATTAACAGAGCACAAACAATTATTATAAAAATATGTTTCAAAACAAAAATTAAAATCCAAATTTGTAAATGTATGCAACGAAATACCAAAATAAGAAAATTAAAATTTTGAAATAAAATAAAAATAAAATATATTAACAAACAATATGAATACCACAAATTGCATAAGAATTATTCAAGCCAATCAACCAACTTTTGAGAATAGGGTATTAGCCATACTTAGAAACAGAACAGAGCCTTTATCAATATCAGATTTTGAAGAAGAGTATATGAATAGGTACGACCTAGCTTTTTCCCCGCTTATTCATTGAAGCGGTACGCAAAAAGCAATAGTACTGTCTACAGTAAGAAACTGTAAAGTATTTTCGGAAGTAGACATACACCCAGTGCTAGGACATATAATTGTGCTAAAAATTATGCGCAACTAATACACAAAAAAAAAATATAATAAGTCCTTAGTATGGAATGGGAGCAATTATCTACCCAAATACGAGAATTAAAGGACACATTTGACAAGTCTTACAAATGTATAAGCCAAAATGGGCCAATACACAAAGACACTATTAATAAACATGCAAAAATTCTTGTAGATTCTTTCAATACTGCAAGAATTTTAGTAAATGAAAATAGGGCAGCGATAAATAAAACGAATTGGTCAATATTATCTAAATTATTGATCAAATTACGTACAAATCTAATAACTGTCAAAGATAGGTATAATTTAAATATATCGATACCGACAATTTTAAATACACCTTTGACGATAGAACAAGACATAGACCTAACAGAAAGTGAAGATTCCGATTCGAGCGAAGGAATCGAAATAAAAGAAAAAGATCTACACGATCTAACAATTCCTGCAGTTATAACAGTAACAGAAGCAGAAGAAGAAGAAGATATAGAATCAGATGTAAGCGTGCCAGACACAAAAGAAAACATAATGGCAGATCCAGCAGCCCAAAGGGCATATATAAAAGATATCTCGAATGCCATCCCGGAATTTAACGGGCAAAAGATACATCTTCAAAGATTCATAACAGCCTTGAAGTTGGTTAACTTGACTAAAGGCACATTCGAAAATTTAGCTGTAGAAGTCATTAAATCAAAAATAATAGGATCTACACTATACAAAGTACAGAACGAAACATCAATAAATTCAATAATAAAGAAATTGCAAGACACTATAGTCGGCGAAACATCGGACGTAGTCAAAGCGAAAATGGCGAAAACAAGCCAGAAAGGCAAAACAACCGAGAAATTTACTTCAGAAATAGACAACTTACGAAAGCTCCTTGAAGCTTCGTACATTGACGAAGGCCTACCAGCCGAACACGCTGACAAATTCAGCACAAAAGAAGCCATTACCACAATGGTTAAAAATTGTGAGCATGGCCGCCTAAAAACAATTTTAGAGGCAGGCAACTTCACAACTATGAATGAAGCCGTCACTAAGTATATACAATGTAGTACTGAAATGACAGGCAATGCAAATTCAATACTCTACACACAAAGAGGAAACAACTATCGCGTTAACAACTTCAGAAATAATTACCGCGGTAGGGGCAATAACCGAGGTAATTATCAGCATAACGGATATTACCATAATAATGGCTATAACCAAAATAACAGTTATAACCGAAACTATAATAATCAGACCAACAACAATTATAGAGGTCGTGGTTATTATAGAGGACACAACCGTGGTGGAAACACCAACAATGCAAATACGAACACCAACAGACAAAATAATAATAATTTCCGACAAGTACAAACCACGTCAAAAAACCAATAAAGACCCTTAAGATAAAAAACCCAGTAAAGATTACGGTTCATACTATCAATCTTAATTTCAATCTTTTCGTTTCTCTCAAAAATGAATACACAAATAAATTATATACATTACTAGTTGATACAGGTGCAGACATATCCTTAATAAAAGAAACTTCGGACTCGTTTAACAATGTTGATTATACAAATATTACCCAAATATCAGGTGTTGGTGAAGGAACAACCAACTCAAAAGGTTTAGTATCAATAGAACTTCTTTCAAGCAATTATGCTATACCACATACTTTTCATTTAGTAACATCAAATTTTCCTATTCCATGTGATTGAATCATAAACGTAGATTTTATGAAAAAATACAATTGTCAAATAGATTTAAAACCAGAAAACGATTGGCTCATACTGAGACCAGATAACCTCTATAATCCGATACATATTCCAATAAATCATACACTAGAAAATAATTTGACAATTCTACCAGCAAGATCCGAAGTAGTCCAAAAAATTGCTATCAATTCAGCAACCAGGTATATATTAATACCAAACCAAGAAATCCAAAATGGAGTATTCATTGGAAATTCCATTGGAGATTCTCAAAACACTTTTGTCCGAATTTTGAATACAACTAATAAAACTGCAATCATTCAATTAAATACACTGAAAGTTGAACCATTAGATGATTACGACATAGTTAAATATAATAAAAATGTAAACAAAGAAGAAATTATAGAGAAATTGAACAAAAATTTTCCACCTCAGTTCAAGGAAATTCTTATCGAATTATGCACAAAATACACAGATATATTCGGAAAAGAATCCGAATCAATATCAACAAATAATTTCTACAAACAAAAAATAAGAATGAAAGATGATGAACCTGTTTACATAAATAATTATAGAATTCCCCACAGTCAAAAAGACGAAGTAGAAAAACAAGTAGACAAATTAATTAAAGACAAAATAGTAGAACCTTCAGTTTCTGAATACAACAGTCCATTACTAATCGTCCCGAAAAAATCATTACCAAATTGTGACACTAAAAGATGGCGTTTAGTAATTGATTACCGCCAAATTAACAAAAAAATGTTATCAGATAAATTTCCACTACCAAGAATAGACGATATTCTTGACCAATTAGGTAGAGCTAAATACTTTTCATGTTTAGATCTAATGTCAGGATTTCATCAAATAGAACTCAAAGAAACGTCTAGAAATATAACATCTTTCTCCACGAGCAAGGGCTCCTATCGCTTCACGCGATTACCTTATGGTTTAAAAATAGCGCCAAATTCTTTCCAAAGAATGATGACAATTGCATTTTCAGGTATCGAACCTTCACAGGCATTCTTGTATATGGATGACCTAATTGTCATCGGTTGTTCAGAAAAACATATGGTTAAAAATCTTACAAACGTTTCTGACTTATGTAGGAAGCACAACCTTAAATTACACCCAGAAAAGTGCACATTTTTCAGACACGAAGTGTCCTTCCTTGGACACAAGTGTACTGACAAAGGTATTTTGCCAGATAATAAAGAATACGATGAAATAAAAAAATACCCAGTCCCAACGGACGCAGACAGCGCTAGAAGATTCGTTGCACTTTGCAATTACTACAGACGTTTTATTAAAAATTTTTCCGATTACTCACGACACATAACTAGATTATGTAAAAAGAATGTTAAATTCGAATGGACAGATGAATGTCAAAAAGCATTCGAATACCTTAAAATTCAATTGATGAAACCTACACTTCTACAATACCCAGATCTTAATAAAGAATTTTGTATAACAACAGATGCAAGCAAACAAGCGTGTGGAGCTGTTCTTACTCAAGATTACAATAACACACAGTTACCAGTAGCCTATGCATCAAGATCATTTACTAAAGGAGAAAGCAACAAAAATACAACTGAACAGGAATTAGCAGCTATCCACTGGGCGATAATTCATTTTAGACCATACATTTATGGAAGACATTTCACAGTCAAGAGAGACCATAGGCCATTAACCTACTTATTTTCGATGACAAACCCGAGCTCAAAACTGACGCGAATGAGATTAGACTTAGAAGAATATGATTTTACTGTAGAATATCTTAAGGGAAAAGACAATCATATAGCCGACGCGCTTTCAAGAATAACCATAACGGATTTAAAGAATATTCAAACGAATAATAAAATTCTGACAGTCACTACCAGAAACCAAAGTAAACCGAAAAATTCCTGCGCAGGAAAAGAAAAAGAAAAAATAGATTTGCCTAGGCAAACTCTAAATAAAGCTTCTCAGCCCAACGTATACGAAGTCATTGTAAATGACGAGGTACGAAAAGTAGTGACCTTGCGAATAACAGATTCACTATGTTTACTTAAGCATGGAAAAAAAGTTATAGCAGAATTGATGTTAGCGATATGTACACCAATGGAATTCTCGACTTAGGTCAGTTCTTTCAAAGGCTTGAAAAATAAGCCGGTATACTTAATATCAGCAAACTCAAAGTGGCACCGAGCGAAAAGATCTTTGACACTGAATCAATAGAATCTTTTAAAATAATGGGCAATAAAACATTACAATCTCTAAGAGTAGCGCTACTCAAGCCGGTGACCCTATTATCATATAATGATAAAGAGAAAGAAGCATTACTGTTTACATTCCATGACGATCCAATTCAAGGAGGTCATACAGGCATAGCTAGAACATTAGCAAAGATAAAAAGGCATTATTATTGGAAAAATATGACCCGATTTATAACATAAAAGAAAATGCCCAAAATGCCAAAAATCCAAAACAACCAAACATACAAAAACACCATTGACTATAACTAAAACGCCACAAATGGCTTTTGACAGGGTAATTGTGGATACGATCGGTCCACTACCTAAATCTGAACAAGGAAACGAATATGCAGTAACCCTAATATGCGATTTAACTAAATACCTTGTGGCAATACCAATCCAAAACAAAAGTGCAAAAACAGTAGCAAAAGCTATATTCGAAGATTTTATTCTAACCTACGGTCCAATGAAGACGTTCATAACGGACATGGGAACAGAATATAAAAATTCGATAATTGAAGAGATGTAAAAAATTAAATATGAAAAACATAACTTCTACCGCACACCATCACCAAACTGTAGGAACCGTGGAGCGAAGCCACAGAACATTTAATGAGTTCATCCGCTCATACATCTCAGTTGATAAAACAGATTGGGATGTATGGCTCCAGTACTTCGTATATTGTTTCAACACAACACCATCTATGGCACATGACTACTGTCCATATGAGTTAATTTTTGGTAAAACTCCAAATTTACCTCAACATTTTAATAGCATAGATAAAATAAAACCTCTATATAATGTGGATGACTACGCAAAAGAATCTAAGTTTAGACTAGAACAAGCATTTAAGAGAGCTAGATTAATGCTACAATCTCATAAAAAGAAACAAAAAATTAGATATGACAAAAATACCTTAGATTTTGATTTAAAAATAGGAGATCAGGTTTTATTGAAAAATGAAACAGGGCATAAGCTAGACTTCAAATATACTGGACCTTATAAGGTTGAAAGTATAGAAGAAAATGATAACATAGTAATTTCAAATAACAAAAATAAAAAACAAACAGTACATAAGGATAGATTAAAAATTTTTATTTCATAATCACTTTAATTCTCTTATAAATATATCTCGTATAGCCATACATAAATTAAGAACCTAAATTATAATGGAAATATAAAACAAAAAAAAAAAAAATACTTAAATATATAATACTTATTGATTCGAAAAAAAAAATCATAAATTAAATAAATAACAAAAAAAAAAAAATATATATATATATTATTATAAAACAAGATGTTCATTTATATTTCATACACATATAGTAAGAAAATAACTTCATAGAATTACGTTATTTTTCAAAAGGAGGGAGATGTAGTATGCATGTATCATTGTAGCGAGTACCCACTGTACCGACACCAACATTGTGTTACAGTGTACTTAAACAAATACAAAAGTGCCGGTCGCTAAACTTTTGCGGCCAGCCGAAATATGAATGCGCCTCAGAGCCCAACTTATGGGAAGTGCTAGTGTCAGCATATTCCCATGGCCTGAGTGCAGACACATACAAAGCATGCATGTGCAACTCCTCTCGCGCTCTCAGTGCTACCAGCACAAATACAATTGAGAGCATATACTTCAATATATATGACGGCCGCTGCCAATGTTTGCAGGCAGCGCAGCCGCAAATAGCTAGCTGTAATTCATTCATATTTTGACCATTGCTAAATAAAGATCTGTTCATGGCAATCGTAACAAATGACAATTCTTTTAATGAAAATATAATGGCTAATACAACAATAGTCGCGGGCCGCGCAATACGATACAATACTCCACTTCTCGCGTCAGCACACCCTCTTTTTCACATTATAATTTTATTTAGGTAATATAGAATAGTAGTCTATAGTATAGTAGTAGTATATGTATGTTTATAAGAAAGGATCCGTGCTCCGACAAACTTACCCCCACTTACCACCATTATTGTTGATCCTCTCCAAGTTCTTTGATGACAATGGCGGCGCTGGTCTGACACATCAGAACCTTTCGAGCTGCGATTTGTGTCCTCCTCAAGGACTGTTGGATATGGTGGCTGATCCTGGTGTCCGAAGACTCCGTGGACGACTACCCCAGGGACAGTCGTCTTCCCTCGGAGCTGCCGGCTTCCGTCAGCAAGACACACAAATGGATTCTCTCTCTTTCTCTATTTGTCTATGGTCTTTTATACCAGACCAGAGCTTTTACTTGGCTACCGGTATGGATGGGATAAACTAGGTGTTCCCAGCTAGGATTACTATTCCTCGATATCTGCTATCTTGGTTGTAGGTTGATCGTGGCCGTTGTTCTGTCCGCGCGACACTCGAGAATTGCCGAATTGCATTTTCTTCTGCCTTTACCAGTATGAGTCTCGTTAGTCACATGCACCCCTCCCCCTGGCTAAAGATTCGACGTTGTTTCTCTATGTGAATCTTTCTATGTGGAAGGCGTACTTACCATGTAAACAGGAAGTACATCGAAGTTAATGTTGTAAACATCACACCTATACATAAACATCATGTTCTAGTCTACCGTCAAGGAATCAACGATAGCTTTATTGGGCCCAACGAACGCTTCGATGGATTTTCCTAAAAAGTACCGATTGTGAGTAAACCCTTAATGAATATTGTATGAATATGTAGTAGTAGTAGTATTCTTTATTTAAAAAAAAAACATTGAACAAACGGCATTTCAAGTGTACAATTAAAAAGATTCACATATTTTTATATAAACAAGAATTAAAAAAGGAAATGAAATATATCGACTTGGTGTCACAACTGCACAGTGTACTACACCTGACTTCCCGGGTCTTCCCCAGATATCAGATCGTTCTACCAATCAGTTTAACAACTAGGTGAGCTGAGTTACGTGTTGGATTTATAATATGAAGTGTTTAAAAGCTTTCCGTTAAAATGTTTTTTTCGGTACTTTAGAGCCTGATTGATGTAGCTGTAGAGAGTTGACCAATATTGCCCATCCAGCGAATTGAATACATCCCGCGGTTGCAGCTGTGAATTCCCAAAATGCAGCAGGCGGATCTCCCGTAGAATGGGGCAGCGTCCTATAAAGTGCACGACGTTTTCCTGCTCCCTCATATTGAGGATCGGGCACAGCGTGTCGCTGGCTGTCACGTTTGGGATATAGCTTAGTGGGAGGATTTCTCCCATGGCCATGAAAATGGTACGAATCTTCTCAACGGTGAAAGCGTCAGTAAAATAGTTATCAAGTCCCAGATCATAATTAAGGGACCCATGAGTCATTCGAGTTGTGCTTCTCCTGGATTCCATTTTGAACTGAGACCTATAGGTTTCGTCTATATGTGCTAGAATATTTTTGACCCATTGCGACCATTGTGAAGGATCGCCTAACTGTAGCCTTTCTCCGTAGGTCTCGGCAAGCGTCTCCCATTCTATGACCCTTTGCTTACGCTCCTGCACCAAAAAGTTCGATAGAATTCGTGGCAGCCTATGTTCGGGCATGGTTACTACTTTCTGGATATACCTGAAATGCATTTCAGCTGTAAGGATATGCAGCGGCGACAGTAGTGTTTCAAGATATAGCATCCTGTTCGGAGTAAATCTGGTTAGACGAAATATTTTCTTTAAGAACAATCTTAGAAGGCTTTCAACTTCTTCATAAGGTGAGATGCCCCAGACCTGCGCGCCGTAACAAAGGATTGACCGCATTGCTGCACTAAACAGTTTGTATTTGCTACTCATTGGGACGTCCTTTTTTCCTAGCAGCGATTTCCATGTGCAGTTTATGGCTAGTTTTGCTTCTCGAAGTTTCTCCTGTAAATGGTTGTTGAAACGACCGTTGTGGTAAATCCAGACTCCCAGATACTTATACGACTTGACAATTTCTAGCTGAATAGACCCTAAATTCCACTTTTCGTTTTGTGCTAGCCTTCTCCAATGCTTCTTGAAAATCAGAACTTTCGACTTCTCGATGTTTACTAACAATCCCCATAACAAACAGTATTTGTGCAGAGCATTAATCATTGTTTGCAGTTCAACGGGGGATTCGGCGGGGATCACAATGTCATCTGCATACAGCAGAGCCTTGATCGAGCATCCGCATATTTGAATACCGCAAGGCAGGCTATCCGTTATGTCGTTTAAAAAAAGGGAAAACAGGAGGGGGCTGAGTAGACATCCTTGCTTTACTCCAGCTTCCGTGGTAAACCACTCGGATAGTTGTTCTCCATCCCATACTGTCACCAGGTTATCCGTGTACAAGCTTTGTAGGACGTTCAAAAATGCCGTTGATATGCCGATATTGCTGAGCTTGTAGTTTAGGGTTCTTCTGTCAATAGAGTCAAAGGCAGCTCTGAAATCTACAAAGAACGCGTATAACTTTTACCCGCTGTCGATATATGACCTTGCTATACTTGTAAGACTGAAAATGTTGTCTACTGTCGAATATCCTTTTCTAAATCGGCTTGAAATTCAGTAAGAATATTGTTGTTTCTTACCCAGTTTTTTAGCCGCTCGAGTAGCAACGCAGAGAAGACTTTAGCTAACGCATTTTGAAAAGAGATCCCTCTGTAGTTAGATGTCACTTTCGGGTCGCCTTTCTTAAAGATGGGAAAAATTATAGCTTTTTGAAAGCTCTTTGGGACTGTTTCCGATCCCAAGAACTTGTAAAAAACAGTGACAAGGCTGGCTTTAAATTGAGAAGTAGCGTACTTTATGAATTCCGATGGAATTCTGTCAGGCCTGGGTGCTTTTCTTTCTTTTAACATTGAGAGTACATTTTCCACTTCTAGTCCTGTCACACATCCATCTAAAGACTGATTCTTTACCCACGGCATTGCAAAGTGCAGCGATAGCGTCCAGTCTGGAGGCGCTAGAAGATCATGGAAATGTTTTCCTAGAACATCTGCATTAACTTCCATTGATTTTACAAATGAGTTTCCATTGAGTTTCCTAATAGTACTCCAATATGCCCTGGTATCTGTTATGGAATCCAATGATCTCGCTAGGTTAATGTAATATTGCGTCCGAGCGTTATGACAAGTTAACTTGTATGCGGCGTTTGCTTCATGATACATTACCGCTGCACTTGCTGCGTTAGTTGATTTGGCGTGCCTTAGCAAGTTGAAGGAAAGTATTCGAGCTGCCTCACACTGCTCCGTGTTCCACTCTTGCTTAGCCACAACCAGTGGGATAGGGAGACCTCGACCGTCATGCAATTGATTCAGCTAAACCTGAACCACTGCAGGGCCGCGCAGGACCTCCTGAAGCAGACGGAGCGCGAACTGGGTTCAGAGGTGGCGATACTCAGTGAGCCTTACAGAGTGGAGAGCACTAACGATTGGGTCACGGATCGCACAGGCAAAGCGGCACTGTGGCTCTGCGGAGTGGGTGCACCACTCATGCGGGACATGAGGGCAGCAGAGGGGCTTGTCCGAGCGAACGTAGGCGGCACATGGATCTACAGCTGCTACCTGGCCCCCAGTCTATCACTGACGTCCTTTAGTAGGATCCTGGACGAGCTGATCAGCGACCTGAGAGGAAGGAGCAACGTGGTAATCGGAGGCGACTTTAACGCCTGGGCCGAGGAATGGGGCTCCCTCTATACCAACGCCAGGGGACGCACCATCCTTGAAGCTATTGCGTCGCTGGACATCGTCCTGTTGAACCAGGGCTTCCAGCATACCTTCAACAGAGCTGGGGCCGGGTCAATCATAGACCTATCGTTCGCGAGCAGCTCCTTATCCCGTAGTACACGCTGGAGGATAGGTGAGGTGTTCACGGCCAGCGACCATGAGGCCATCCTGCTGACAGTTGGCGGTCCACCGTGCCAAAGCCAGCAGATGACCGGGCCAAGAAGAGCCTACCGGCTGGACACCTTTAGGCCACAGACCTTTGCCAGTGCACTGGAGGGATTGGCTGTATCTGAGTTGGACTCGGCGGATGAAGCAGCGAACAAATTGGCAGCCAGGCTGGAGGAAGCCTGTGACCAAAGCATGCAGCAGCGTAAGACCTTTCGGAAGCACCACGCGCCAGTGTACTGGTGGAGCGAGGAAATCGCTAGCTTGCGCAGGACCTGCCTTCGAGCCAGGAGGTTAGTCCAAAGGGCGAGAGGCACCGCAAACCTTTCTGCCTGCAACTCGAGCTTTAAGAGTGCTAAGAAGGCACTCAAACTGGCGATTCGGGATAGCAAGAGGGAAAGCTACCTCAAGCTCTGCGACGAGCTGGAAAACGAACAATGGGGAAGAGCCTATAAGACGGTGGTTAAGCGTGTGAGTGCCGGCAACAGGTCGCCTACTGACCCGGCGGTCCTGGAAGGTACTGTCCAAGTGCTGTTTCCAGAGGGTCGCCGCCATTGCATCCCCCGATGGAGGCGACAAATTGGGAGCCCGATAAGTCCGGTCACGGAGACGGAACTATTATCTGTGGCAAGGAACCTGAAGTACAGGAAGGCACCTGGGCCGGATTTGGTCCCGAACAAGGCAGTAAAGACCCTGCTATCCCTCCATCCGGGCGCGGTAGCATCGCTCTACAACACGTGCCTGCTGGTAGGGACCTTCCCCGACAGGTGGAAGCGCCAAAAACTTCTGCTTCTGCCAAAGCCAGGGAAACCAGCGGGCGAAGCCTCTTCCTATAGACCCATCTGCCTGCTGGACACTATAGGCAAGGTCTTCGAAAGGGTCATTGCAACAAGGCTTAACGCTGCTATGGAGGATGCCGGTGGACTCTCTTCCAACCAATACGGTTTCCGGAAAGGGAAATCGACACTGGACGCGATAGAGAGGGTCACCAACATTGCCGCTAAAGCCATCGCTGGTACCAGATGGAAGGGTGGGACGAAGAAGTATTGTCTAGTGGTCACGGTGGACATACGGAACGCGTTCAACTCAGCCGATTGGGGTAGGACACTGGAGGCACTACGGTCCTTCAACATCCCGGAATACCTGCTGAATGTAGTGCACAGCTACCTCAGCAAAAGGGAGCTGGACCTAGAAACCTCTGTGGGCCCCAGGACTTACGAGGTGACAGCCGGTGTTCCTCAGGGCTCGGTACTGGGCCCTCTGCTTTGGAACACGTTGTACGACGGAGTTCTGAAGCTCCCACTGCCAAGCAGCACCAACATTGTTGGCTTTGCAGATGATGTCGCGCTGGTTGTGGTGGCCAAGGAAGTTGCTGCCGTGGAGGCAGCTGCAAAGCAGCAGTGGAGGAGTGGCTCTCAGTGGCGGGCCTAGAGCTGACCTCACACAAAACTGAAGCGGTGCTGATTTCAAGCAGGAAAGCAGTGGAGTCGGCGCATATTCAAATCGGAGGGACAACGATACCATCTCAGCGTGCCACAAGGTACCTGGGAGTCATGCTGGACACCCGCTTCTCCTACCGCGAACACCTAGAGTTCGTAAACAAGAAGGCAAGCGAGACCACAGGATCGCTCTGCAGGATCCTGCTGAATACCAGGGGACCGAAGCAGCACAGACGTCGGCTCCTCGCGACTGTTGTCAAGTCGCAGTTGCTGTACTCTGCTCCAGTGTGGGCTGATGCCACTGCTGTGAGCAGCTACATGCGAGGTGTTAATTCGACGTACCGCCTGTGTGCCGTCAGAGTTTCGAGTGCCTTCAGGACGATCTCGGACGATGCAGCGCTTGTCATCGCAGGCCAAGTTCCCCTGTGTGAAATGGTGCGGGAGGCAAAGGAGATTCGCGCGGCTCTAGCAGGCGAACAGGCGGACCACAGTACCAAGACTGAGGTGAAGAGGAGGGCCAGGATGCAGAGCGTCGATAACTGGCAGGCAGCCTGGGACAACTCCAGCAAGGGTCGCTGGACGCACCAGCTAATCCCCAGCATAGAGCCATGGGTAAAAAGGAAGCACGGCCAGGTAGATTTTTACCTCACGCAATCGCTGAGTGGACATGGCTGCTTCCGAAGATACCTTAAGCGCTTCGGACACAAAGCGAGCGTACTGCGAACGCTGCGTCGCACCGATAACGAGAGGGGAGGAGCTACGGCCTAGGCGGCTACCATTGCGCGAAGCAATACCTTGCGGTGATACCGCGCAACCACAGCCCCCTGTTGCCTGTACTTATACTTACCCTGTATATACGTAGTAGGTAATAAATGAATATAAAAAAAAACCACTCTTGCTTAAAGTCTCTGGGCTTTCTTCGTCCTCGATTATTAGCGGCTTTGCTAATGCACTCTGTAAGAAATCCTTCAATTTCGTCAGGGGTTATCAAATCTGCCACACAATTTGTTGCCAGGTTTCGGTCCAACTTTGTCCTATAGTTTTCACTCTCTCGATTTCGCCAGATCAAACTTGGTAAAAGTCCGAGCGGCGCTGTGCTTGCATCCGATGTTGTGGAGAGGATGACTGAAACTTCCAACGGGAGATGGTCAGAGAATATTTGACTGCTCACTTGGAAGTCCTTGATAGTTTCTATCCATTTACCGCGTGCCATACATAGGTCGATGGTGGACCGAGCTTCACCTCTCATAAAAGTGTAATCGCCCAAAGGATCGCTTGCCGACCTTCCATTGACCACCGTGAAGCCAAACAGCTCGACCAAGACCATTAGGTGCTGGCCATTGGCGTCTGTTACTTTGTCTTTGGCATTACGGGCTTCATTGAGGGAGCTTGTGACTAACTGGTGGTCGAATCCATGAAGTTGAGCTTCACCCAGCCTTGCGTTACAATCTGAAATGATCAGTGCACTTTCATTTAGTCGAGCATGGAGCAACGACGCAATGTACTGAAAGAAATCGTTATATATAAGCTTGTTTCTTATTCCTGACACGTTATAGGACAATATTCTGATCTCCAGTCTCTTTATGGTATCGGCCTCTTCATTCGCATTTGCACCTGCAACTACTACATTTACTCTTGTTTCTTTTTAGTTTTTTGACTTTTTTGGGTTAGGGACGCATAATTAATGTCAGACATTTTTAAACTGTTTCCGTATATCTCTTTAATTTTGTTTCAGCTGGTTTTCCTTGCCACATAAGCACCTTATTATTATTAAAGGACATCCAATTTCCGTCTACGTTAATACTGTCGTTTTGGACTTTTACTTTTGTATCCCTGCGAATGGCCAGAAGAAACTTTTTAGCTCTAAATGAGCCATTTTATTCGCCTGTTTTTCCACTGTCAAATCCTTGTCAAGGAACACCTGACTTGCGCGCAATTTATGGCCACTCTTCAAAATATTCTCCGCTTCTCATTGGGATTCAAATTCCACTAGAACCATCATTTTGCCATCCCGCTCATTAAGCTTTCGCACGTCGGAAACCCTTGAACCTTTTAATTGTAGTCTCTCTTCAATCAGAGTTTTTACAGCCAATTTGCAGTTTTTTTCCACCTTCCGACCTTTTACAACTACATTTTTTATACCCGTTTCTCGTAGAGTACAAGGGTATACTAGATTCGTCGGAAAGTATGTAACAGGCAGAAGAAAGCGTTTCCGACCCCATAAAGTATATATATTCTTGATCAGGGTCACTAGCCGAGTCGATCTAGCCATGTCCGTCTGTCTGTCTGTCCGGATGACCGCTGAGATCTCGGAAACTATGAGAGCTAGGCAATTGAGATTTGGCGTGCAGATTCCTGAGCTTCTTACGCAGCGCAAGTTTGTTTCAGTAGAGTGCCACGCCCACTCTAACGCCCACAAACCGCCCAAAGCTGTGGCTCCTACAGTTTTGATGCTAGAGTAAAAATTTAAACTGAAATGAATTGTTCTCATCAATACCTATCGATTGACTAGAAAAAAAGTTTGCCACGCCCACTTTAACGCCCACAAACCGCCCACAAACTTCAAAAACTCGTAAGTATGAACGTCGATATCTCGGAAACGATCAGATAGAGAATCGAGATCTCAGATTTAGATTCCGTAGCTTTGTACGCAGCGCAATTTTGTTACGCGAATATGCCACGCCCACTATAACGCCCACAAACCGCCCAAGCCTGTGGCGCCCACAATTTTTAAGCTAGATAACAAATTTTAACTGAAGTGTATTGGTCTCGTCAATACCTATCGATTGATCCAAAAAAAAATTTGCCACGCCTACTCTAACGCCCACAAACCACTTAAGCCAATGGTGCCCACAATTTTCAAGCTAGAAAAAATGATTAGCTAAAATGTGTTAGTCTCGTCAATACCTATTGATTGACCCAAAAAAAAGTTTGCCACGCCCACTCTAACGCCCATAACGCTTAAGTCTGTCTATATTGAGATCGCGGGTAGGTGGCGCATTTTAGTCTCGCTTTGCTGCTTGCATATCTTCATTTCCCTTTTGTCCTTTTAGCTGAGTATCAGATACCCGATCTGGTAGTCGAGGTACTCGACTATAGCGTTCTATCTTGTTTTTTTTTTGTAGTTTTATACCTATATGCACAACCCAAGATCCGAGGCAGACGAAGGTCGAAGTTCATTTACACTGCGCGACATTGAGAACCCAATGGTTCGAGCCAGTCTTCTGTTCACAGATGGATCCAGGAGTTTGAAGATAATGCTTCAGCAGTGCAGTGGAATAGTCTTCAAATGTTTATCTATTCGAAGCAATTGTTAAAAGGGAGCAGTTAGCCAGGTATTTCCAGCTGTTCAACTCTTAAGCGAGCGTTAGAAGCTGAGTTCGGGTCAGAGGTATCGCCAACTGAAGTTCATTGTATGTTAAAAAACCGCCGAGAAGGCCCAAATGAGGATTACAAGGAGTATCTCTAATCATGGATATAGGAAGTCTGTCAATCTGGATGACCTCAGCCTTATAGAGTACTTCATCGAAGGGATACCTCGACTCGAAAGCCAACAAAAGCAACTTATACCAGGCCAGGAACTGAAGGAGCAAAGAAAGGTATAGGAGAAAATTCGCTGCAGTCGCCCTGCATTGCTTAATGCGGCTAAATCTCATAATACCAATGAAGTCAAAGAACCTGATGTGATCAAACAGCATTCCAAAAAATGTTTTAACTGTGGTTATCCTTCGCATTTTGCCAGGGAGTGTAACCAGCCCTTTAAATGCTACAAATTACAAAGTAAAGTTAGTAATACAAGAATTTGTTCCCAATAAACCGAGAACAAATAACAGACCTTCCACTGCGCCAAAAAACTAAAAAGTTTACTTTTGGCTTATCAAAATATTAGGGGACTAAATATGAAGCTACCCAAGCTTTATGCTGACTCCTCTGCATTTACTGCAGATATGTTGGCTTTTACTCAAACTTGGCTGAAACCAGAGATATCTGACTCTGAAGTTCTGTCAAATAACTTTAATGCCTATAGGACCGATTGCCGTTACCACTAGCCTAACATCCGAAAAAATTCACTATGATACCCCTAACGAAATTGAATTTGTTAGTGTGAAAGTTTCCTTGCAATCTTTATCTACTTTTGTTACATGTTCCTATATTCCACCTGGCTCTGATCTAATAACTTATGAGCACCATCTGTCTGCGATAAAATCTGTTCTATCCCTTCTTTCTAACAGAGACCTCTTGATTGTTTTGGGTGACTTTAATCTCCCTGATATTTCTTGGTCTCCTCCTACTGACTCACTTGTCGCTATACCCTTATCCGTCCATGATTTTGTAGATGGTCTTTTAGAATTATCGTTACAGCAAGTAAGCTTTATACGGAATTCATTAAATAGACAACTAGATCTTGTGTTTGTTTCAGACCCGTCTGAAGTCACGGTATCTAGAATTGACGCTCTTGTTGTACCTGAAGACCGATATCATCCAACAATGGAATTGACAATCTGCCTCCCACGCGTTGATACCCTCTCTCCTTTAGTTCCTCAAACTAAAATGAGATGTTTTCGAAAATGTGACTATAAAAAACTTAACGATATGATTTCTCAATATAATTGGACAGACTTGTACAATTGTATGGTTATTGAAAGTGCCACTGAACTATTCTATAGTGTTAAATACTTTTTTTAATGAATGCGTTCCTGATAGGCTTCCTTCAAACCTAAACAGTCCACCTTGGTTTACCAATGCGCTTCAAAGACTTAAAAACCTCAAAACAATCACCTATAAAAAGTATAAAAAATCGGGTAAGCCATCGGATTTTTCTAAATATGTGGTGGCTCGATCGGATTTTAATGTTCTCAATAGTCATTGCTATTCTATGTATTAAGGTCGATGTAAATTCGAATTTTCAAATGATCCGAAGCAGTTTTATAACTTTGTTAATGCCAAGCGTAAGTCGTCGGCATTGTCTTCATCGGTACGTTTTAACTCAATGGAGGCATCGACGGATTCTGAAATTGCTGATTTATTTGCCGAGTTCTTCCAAACTACTTATAGTTCGGCTGCTTGGTCAAATTCTAACTACCCTAATCCCTTAAATAGGGCAAATTGTATTTTCACAACAGAAATTACGGAAAATTCTCTCTTAAGAGACTTAGCAACAACAACGGCAACTTATTCTCCCGGTCCAGATGGACTCCCCGGGTGTGTGCTGAAGTTTTGTGCGTCAACCATATGTAAACCATTCTTAAACTTTTTAATTTGTCTATTTCATCATCAGTTTTTCCTATCATCTGGAAGGACTCTTTTATCATTCCACTTCACAAAAAGGGTGCGAAGGCGGATGCACAGAATTATAGAGGAATTTCCAAACTGTCGGCAATTCCTAAAGCATTTGATCGTATTATTACTTCTCATTTGCAACATTTATGTTCCTCGCTAATATCACCGTGTCAGCATGGATTTGTTAAGCGAAGATTGACCACCACCAACCTTCTTGAATTGTCATATATTGTAATTAATGGATTTATGAAAAAAATGCAGACAGACGTTATATATACAGATTTTAGCAAGGCCTTTGACTCTGTCAACCACTCTCTTCTATTATTCAAATTAAATCAGCTTGGGTTTACATGTAATTTATTAACTTGGATTTCAAGTTATATGAAGGGTAGGACTCAGAGGGTTATATTCAAGAACGCTGTTTCAAAATTGTTCTACGTGACATCTGGAGTGCCTCAGGGTAGTCATTTGGGTCCTTTGCTGTTTACTTTGGTTATTAACGATCTTCCCTCTACCATAACACATTCTCGTGTACTAATGTATGCTGATGGTGTTAAGCTTTGCTTATCATATAATGATATAACGTCGGGTTTTAACTTACAGTCAGATATTGATTGTTTTCAGGGATGGTGTGAGTACAACCTTATAAATTTGAACTGCCTGAAATGCAACGTTATGACTTTTTATAGGGGTACTCCTACTTTTGTTAGTTACTCTCTTCAAAATACGTCACTGGACCGTATATATTCAGTTAATGACTTAGGCGATCTTCTGGACCCAAAACTTAAATTTGACTGCCACATAATGTCCACTGTCAACAAGGCCTTGAGTGTTCTTGGGTTAATAAAGCGTTGGTTAAAAGAATTTGATGACCCTTATACAACCAAATTATCAATGACCTCCCTTGTCCGTCCTATTTTTGAATATTGTTATTCGGTTTGGAGTCCACAATATCAAGTGCACATTGACCGTATTGAGTCGGTACAAAAAAAATTTCTTCTTTTTGCCCTTCGTAGTTTGAACTGGGATCAAAACGTAAGGCTACCTTTCTATCAGAGTAGATTACTATTGTTTAATTTACCTACACTTGTAAATCGTAGAACAATGCTTTGTACTATTTTTATGCAAAATCTTATTAGAGGTGATATTGATTCTGTAGAACTTGTAAGCCGCCTAACTTTCAATGTCCGTGTTAGACTAACACGAAATTATTATCCCCTTAATTTGCCACGATGTACATCAAATTTTTGTCTGCACGAGCCCTATCAACTTCTATCCCGGTATAAAAAACTAATATTTTAACTCATTTTCTTCATTCTTAGTTGCTTCTATTATTTTCATTTGTGTCCTGTCTGTATTTGTTTTTTGTATCTTCCTCGCGAACTCGCATTTTTGCCCAAATTGATAAAAGGGCCCCGCGCGTAACAAACACGTGCTTGGTGTCGTTGGGCCACTTGTTTATACTGCTCGTAGTGCATCAACGTGCAGCATCAATGCAAGTAGCTTGGCCACAGGCAATGACAGCTGAAAAGAAGAAAGGCCAAAGTGTCAATTCCTTGAACCATATCAGTAGAAGTGGCAAGTGCATATTTAAGGAAATTTCCTGTAATGGCGTTCGATTTCCCGCTTTGATCGATACCGCGGTGACGTGGTTGAGATGCTAGGAAATATCGAGCTTATAAAGGAAAACACTGTCTATTGGGCATTTGGAACATCGTGTTAAATACGCTTGGCAGTTTCGTAGGCCAAGTTGCGCTAGACACCGATTGTTTGGACTTAGACTTTCACGTTACCAGCAGAAATAATATCAAGTACTCAGCAGCTATCGGGAAAAGCTTCCTGAAGCTTGTGGACTTGATATTCCCAGAGAAGTCGGTAAAATTTCAACAAAAAGGGAATCTTTTGCCGGAGAGAAAGCTGTGTGGTCTGAGTTACAGATATTCCAGGAATACCCTCAGATGTGTCCTTTTGCTGAAGGTGAGTATCCCGAAATCGACGTCGCTCACCTGGAGAGACCAATTGTTAAAACTGTAAAAGATTTGATCAACAACTACAAGCCAGAAATGAAAAAGGACAGTCCCATTCAATTGAAGATATTGCTAAGTGACGAATACCCAGCCCATCAATTATCGACAACCAGCTTGAGAAATGGCTTGGAGAGAAGGTTGGATACCCTGGATACCAAGTTCGTCTGAGTATGTCTCACCCCCAAAAAAAAAACAAACTAAATATCCCCAACTAGGGGTGTTAGCCGCTTCTACACAACTGGGTTCCGCTAAGCTAGCATGCCCTTACTTTCCCTTTTTCTAGACAGCTTAAATGTTCCAAACGGAAACTGGCTGTGTTTAGATAAGGGATCTGTCCAAAAAACCCCTCCCGCCAGTCGTCGGAAAACAGGTTGTTTGACCGATCATTCTCGGGCTCCACAACCGTCTCCTATTTCTCTGGACTCGAACCAAGCAAACGACCTGACAAACTAGCCTAATACGATGTGGGGCGTCGGCCAGAGAAACTAAAAATCGTCCACCGCCCAAATATAGTCAAGGGAAACCGCAAAGACTCGAACCAAGCAAACGACCGGACAAATGCCTAGTACGTCGTGGGGCGTCGGCTTTGCGTTTCCTGTCAGTTCCCCCACCTCCCATTTCCCAATTTCCCAATTTCTAAGGTTAAAAACATTTCAAAGTCAGGCCTCTATTCTGCGACAAAGTTCTGATTGAGTGGCCACTTAACACTGACAGTCACAGAAGTTGGGGACTTTACAGTTACTAATTTAAAGACAAAAACAAATAAGTAGGTGCATATTTAGAATTATTTAAGTTCCTTGCTCTATAAAGCAGTCAAATTACTCATGGCAAATAAAGATGAAAGCTTTGGCATCCCTAGGTACATCCACTCCGATACCGCAGGCATCGAGATGGTTCATATTAGTTCATAAAGGTCGTCAGTCGTCAGTCCACACTGCCCACAAGCTTAGCTGTTGTTGATCGCAATACGATCGGGCTGTGTTTTGGCCATATTCCCTCCCCTTCACACATTCGTGTGCCAATGGATAGTCGCAGGCCGCGCAATACGATACAATACTCCACTTCTCGCGTCAGCACACCCTCTTTTTGACATTATAAATTTAGTTAGGTAATATAGTATAGTAGTCTATAAAACTGTAGGATACTGCACGAATATTTATATATGTATGTTTATAAGAAAGGAACCGTGTTCCGACAAACTTACCCCCACTTACCACCATTATTGTTGATCCTCTCCAAGTTCTTTGATGACAATGGCGGCGCTGGTCTGACACATCAGAACCTTTTGAGCTGCGATTTGTGTCCTCCTCAAAGACTGTTGGATATGGTGGCTGATCCTGGTGTCCGAAGACTCCGTGGACGACTACCCCAGGGACAGTCGTCTTCCCTCGGAGCTGCCGGCTTCCGTCAGCAAGACACACAAATGGATTCTCTCTCTTTCTCTATTTGTCTATGGTCTTTTATACCAGTCCAGAGCTTTTACTTGGCTACCGGTATGGATGGGATAAACTAGGTGTTCCCAGCTAGGATTACTATTCCTCGATATCTGCTATCTTGGTTGTAGGTTGATCGTGGCCGTTGTTCTGTCCGCGCGACACTCGAGAATTGCCGAATTGCATTTTCTTCTGCCTTTACCAGTATGAGTCTCGTTAGTCACATGCACCCCTCCCCCTGGCTAAAGATTCGTCGTTGTTTCTTTATGTGAATCTTTCTATGTGGAGGGCGTACTTACCATGTAAACAGGAAGTGCATCGAAGTTAATGTTGTAAACATCACACATATACATAAACATCATGTTCTAGTCTACCGTCAAGGAATCAACGAAAGCTTTATTGGGCCCAACGAACGCTTCGATGGATTTTCCTAAAAAGTACCGATTGTGAGTAAACCCTTAATGAATATTGTATGAATATGTAGTAGTAGTAGTATTCTTTATTTAAAAAAAAACATTGAACAAACGGCATTTCAAGTGTACAATTAAAAAGATTCACATATTTTTATATAAACAAGAATTAAAAAAGGAAATGAAATATATCGACTTGGTGTCACAACTGCACAGTGTACTACACCTGACTTCCCGGGTCTTCCCCAGATATCAGATCGTTCTACCAATCAGTTTAACAACTAGGTGAGCTGAGTTACGTGTTGGATTTATAATATGAAGTGTTTAAAAGCTTTCCGTTAAAATGTTTTTTCGGTACTTTAGAGCCTGATTGATGTAGCTGTAGAGAGTTGACCAATATTGCCCATCCACCGAATTGAATACATCCCGCGGTTGCAGCTGTGAATTACCAAAATGCAGCAGGCGGATCTCCCGTAGAATGGGGCAGCGTCCTATAAAGTGCACGACGTTTTCCTGCTCCCTCATATTGAGGATCGGGCACAGCGTGTCGCTGGCTGTCACGTTTGGGATATAGCTTAGTGGGAGGATTTCTCCCATGGTCATGAAAATGGTACGAATCTTCTCAACGGTGAAAGCTTCAGTAAAATAGTTATCAAGTCCCAGATCATAATTAAGGGACCCATGAGTCATCCGAGATGTGCTTCTCCTGGATTCCATTTTGAACTGAGACCTATAGGTTTCGTCTATATGTGCTAGAATATGTGCTAGACCTCCGTAGGTCTCGGCAAGCGTCTCCCATTCTATGACCCTTTGCTTATGCTCCTGCACCAAAAAGTTCGATAGAATTCGTGGCAGCCTATGTTCGGGCATGGTTACTACTTTCTGGATATACCTGAAATGCATTTCAGCTGTAAAGATATGCAGCGGCGACAGTAGTGTTTCAAGATATAGCATCCTGTTCGGAGTAAATCTGGTTAGACGAAATATTTTCTTTAAGAACAATCTTAGAAGGCTTTCAACTTCTTCATAAGGTGAGATGCCCCAGACCTGCGCGCCGTAACAAAGGATTGACCGCATTGCTGCACTAAACAGTTTGTATTTGCTACTCATTGGGACGTCCTTTTTTCCTAGCAGCGATTTCCATGTGCAGTTTATGGCTAGTTTTGCTTCTCGAAGTTTCTCCTGTAAATGGTTGTTGAAACGACCGTTGTGGTAAATCCAGACTCCCTGAATAGACCCTAAATTCCACTTTTCATTTTGTGCTAGCCTTCTCCAATGCTTCTTGAAAATCAGAACTTTCGACTTCTCGATGTTTACTAACAATCCCCATAACAAACAGTATTTGTGCAGAGCATTAATCATTGTTTGCAGTTCAACGGGGGATTCGGCGGGGATCACAATGTCATCTGCATACAGCAGAGCCTTGATCGAGCATCCGCATATTTGAATACCGCAAGGTAGGCTATCCGTTATGTCGTTTAAAAAAAGGGAAAACAGGAGGGGGCTGAGTAGACATCCTTGCTTTACTCCAGCTTCCGTGGTAAACCACTCGGATAGTTGTTCTCCATCCCATACTGTCACCAGGTTATCCGTGTACAAGCTTTGTAGGACGTTCAAAAATGCCGTTGATATGCCGATATTGCTGAGCTTGTAGTTTAGGGTTCTTCTGTCTATAGAGTCAAAGGCAGCTCTGAAATCTACAAAGAACGCGTATAACTTTTACCCGCTGTCGATATATGACCTTGCTATACTTGTAAGACTGAAAATGTTGTCTACTGTCGAATATCCATTTCTAAAACCGGCTTGGAATTCAGTAAGAATATTGTTGTTTCTTACCCAGTTTTTAGCCGCTCGAGTAGCAACGCAGAGAAGACTTTAGCTAACGCATTTTGAAAAGAGATTCCTCTGTAGTTAGATGTCACTTTCGGGTCGCCTTTCTTAAAGATGGGAAAAATTATAGCTTTTTGAAAGCTCTTTGGGACTGTTTCCGATCCCAAGAACTTGTTAAAAGCAGTGACAAGGCTGGCTTTAAATTGAGAAGTAGCGTACTTTATGAATTCCGATGGTATTCTGTCAGGCCTGGGTGCTTTTCTTTCTTTTAACATTGAGAGTACATTTTCCACTTCTAGTCCTGTCACACATCCATCTAAAGACTGATTCTTTACCCACGGCATTGCAAAGTGCAGCGATAGCGTCCAGTCTGGAGGCGCTAGAAGATCATGGAAATGTTTTCCTAGAACATCTGCATTAACTTCCATTGATTTTACAAATGAGTTTCCATTGAGTTTCCTAATAGTACTCCAATATGCCCTGGTATCTGTTATGGAATCCAATGATCTCGCTAGGTTAATGTAATATTGCGTCCGAGCGTTATGACAAGTTAACTTGTATGCGGCGTTTGCTTCATGATACATTACCGCTGCACTTGCTGCGTTAGTTGATTTGGCGTGCCTTAGCAAGTTGAAGGAAAGTATTCGAGCTGCCTCACACTGCTCCGTGTTCCACTCTTGCTTAGCCACAACCAGTGGGATAGGGAGACCTCGACCGTCATGCAATTGATTCAGCTAAACCTGAACCACTGCAGGGCCGCGCAGGACCTCCTGAAGCAGACGGAGCGCGAACTGGGTTCAGAGGTGGCGATACTCAGTGAGCCTTACAGAGTGGAGAGCACTAACGATTGGGTCACGGATCGCACAGGCAAAGCGGCACTGTGGCTCTGCGGAGTGGGTGCACCACTCATGCGGGACATGAGGGCAGCAGAGGGGCTTGTCCGAGCGAACGTAGGCGGCACATGGATCTACAGCTGCTACCTGGCCCCCAGTCTATCACTGACGTCCTTTAGTAGGATCCTGGACGAGCTGATCAGCGACCTGAGAGGAAGGAGCAACGTGGTAATCGGAGGCGACTTTAACGCCTGGGCCGAGGAATGGGGCTCCCTCTATACCAACGCCAGGGGACGCACCATCCTTGAAGCTATTGCGTCGCTGGACATCGTCCTGTTGAACCAGGGCTTCCAGCACACCTTCAACAGAGCTGGGGCCGGGTCAATCATAGACCTATCGTTCGCGAGCAGCTCCTTATCCCGTAGTACACGCTGGAGGATAGGTGAGGTGTTCACGGCCAGCGACCATGAGGCCATCCTGCTGACAGTTGGCGGTCCACCGTGCCAAAGCCAGCAGATGACCGGGCCAAGAAGAGCCTACCGGCTGGACACCTTTAGGCCACAGACCTTTGCCAGTGCACTGGAGGGATTGGCTGTATCTGAGTTGGACTCGGCGGATGAAGCAGCGAACAAATTGGCAGCCAGGCTGGAGGAAGCCTGTGACCAAAGCATGCAGCAGCGTAAGACCTTTCGGAAGCACCACGCGCCAGTGTACTGGTGGAGCGAGGAAATCGCTAGCTTGCGCAGGACCTGCCTTCGAGCCAGGAGGTTAGTCCAAAGGGCGAGAGGCACCGCAAACCTTTCTGCCTGCAACTCGAGCTTTAAGAGTGCTAAGAAGGCACTCAAACTGGCGATTCGGGACAGCAAGAGGGAAAGCTACCTCAAGCTCTGCGACGAGCTGGAAAACGAACCATGGGGAAGAGCCTATAAGACGGTGGTTAAGCGTGTGAGTGCCGGCAACAGGTCGCCTACTGACCCGGCGGTCCTGGAAGGTATTGTCCAAGTGCTGTTTCCAGAGGGTCGCCGCCATTGCATCCCCCGATGGACGCGACAAATTGGGAGCCCGATAAGTCCGGTCACGGAGACGGAACTATTATCTGTGGCAAGGAACCTGAAGTACAGGAAGGCACCTGGGCCGGATTTGGTCCCGAACATGGCAGTGAAGACCCTGCTATCCCTCCATCCTGGCGCGGTAGCATCGCTCTACAACACGTGCCTGCTGGTAGGGACCTTCCCCGACAGGTGGAAGCGCCAAAAACTTCTGCTTCTGCCAAAGCCAGGGAAACCAGCGGGCGAAGCCTCTTCCTATAGACCCATCTGCCTGCTGGACACTATAGGCAAGGTCTTCGAAAGGGTCATTGCAACAAGGCTTAACGCTGCTATGGAGGATGCCGGTGGACTCTCTTCCAACCAATACGGTTTCCGGAAAGGGAAATCGACACTGGACGCGATAGAGAGGGTCACCAACATTGCCGCTAAAGCCATCGCTGGCTTGGGTGGGACGAAGAAGTATTGTCTAGTCACGGTGGACATACGGAACGCGTTCAACTCAGCCGATTGGGGTAGGACACTGGAGGCACTACGGTCCTTCAACATCCCGGAATACCTGCTGAATGTAGTGCACAGCTACCTCAGCAAAAGGGAGCTGGACCTAGAAACCTCTGTGGGCCCCAGGACTTACGAGGTAACAGCCGGTGTTCCTCAGGGCTCGGTACTGGGCTTTGGAACACGTTGTACGACGGAGTTCTAAAGCTCCCACTGCCAAGCAGCACCAACATTGTTGGCTTTGCAGATGATGTCGCGCTGGTTGTGGTGGCCAAGGAAGTTGCTGCCGTGGAGGCAGCTGCAAAGCAGCAGTGGAGGAGTGGCTCTCAGTGGCGGGCCTAGAGCTGACCTCACACAAAACTGAAGCGGTGCTGATTTCAAGCAGGAAAGCAGTGGAGTCGGCGCATATTCAAATCGGAGGGACAACGATACCATCTCAGCGTGCCATAAGATACCTGGGAGTCATGCTGGACACCCGCTTTTCCTACCGCGAACACCTAGAGTTCGTAAACAAGAAGGCAAGCGAGACCACAGGATCGCTCTGCAGGATCCTGCTGAATACCAGGGGACCGAAGCAGGACAGACGTCGGCTCCTCGCGACTGTTTTCAAGTCGCAGTTGCTGTACGCTGCTCCAGTGTGGGCTGATGCCACTGCTGTGAGCAGCTACATGCGAGGTGTTAATTCGACGTACCGCCTGTGTGCCGTCAGAGTTTCGAGTGCCTTCAGGACGATCTCGGACGATGCAGCGCTTGTCATCGCAGGCCAAGTTCCCCTGTGTGAACTGGTGCGGGAGGCAAAGGAGATTCGCGCGGCTCTAGCAGGCGAACAGGCGCAACCACAGCCCCCTGTTGCCTGTACTTATATTTACCCTGTATATAAGTAGTAGGTAATAAATGAATATAAAAAAAAACCACTCTTGCTTAAAGTCTCTGGGCTTTCTTCGTCCTCGATTATTAGCGGCTTTGGTAATGCACTCTGTAAAAAATCCTTCAATTTCGTCAGGGGTTATCAAATCTGCCACACAATTTTTTGCCAGGTTTCGGTCCAACTTTGTCCTATAGTTTTCACTCTCTCGATTTCGCCAGATCAAACTTGGTAAAAGTCCGAGCGGCGCTGTGCTTGCGTCCGATGTTGTGGAGAGGATGACTGAAACTTCCAACGGGAGATGGTCAGAGAATATTTGACTGCTCACTTGGAAGTCCTTGATAGTTTCTATCCATTTACCGCGTGCCATACATAGGTCGATGGTGGACCGAGCTTCACCTCTCATAAAAGTGTAATCGCCCAAAGGATCGCTTGCCGACCTTCCATTGACCACCGTGAAGCCAAACAGCTCGACCAAGACCATTAGGTGCTGGCCATTGGCGTCTGTTACTTTGTCTGGTGGTCGAATCCATGAAGTTGAGCTTCACCCAGCCTTGCGTTACAATCTGAAATGATCAGTGCACTTTCATTTAGTCGAGCATGGAGCAACGACGCAATGTACTGAAAGAAATCGTTATATATAAGCTTGTTTCTTATTCCTGACACGTTATAGGACAATATTCTGATCTCCAGTCTCTTTATGGTATCGGCCTCTTCATTCGCATTTGCACCTGCAACTACTACATTTATTCTTGTTTCTTTTTAGTTTTTTGACTTTTTTGGGTTAGGGACGCATAATTAATGTCAGACATTTTTAAACTGTTTCCGTATATCTCTTTAATTTTGTTTCAGCTGGTTTTCCTTGCCACATAAGCACCTTATTATTATTAAAAGACATCCAATTTCCGTCTACGTTAATACTGTCGTTTTGGACTTTTACTTTTGTATCCCTGCGAATGGCCAGAAGAAACTTTTTTAGCTCTAAAAGAGCCATTTTATTCGCCTGTTTTTCCACTGTCAAATCCTTGTCAAGGAACACCTGACTTGCGCGCAATTTATGGCCACTCTTCAAAATATTCTCCGCTTCTCCTTGGGATTCAAATTCCACTAGAACCATCATTTTGCCATCCCGCTCATTAAGCTTTCGCACGTCGGAATCCCTTGAACCTTTTAATTGTAGTTTCTCTTCAATCAGAGTTTTTACAGCCAATTTGCAGTTTTTTTCCACCTTCAGACCTTTTACAACTACATTTTTTATACCCGTTTCTCGTAGAGTACAAGGGTATACTAGATTCGTCGGAAAGTATGTAACAGGCAGAAGAAAGCGTTTCCGATCCCATAAAGTATATATATTCTTGATCAGGGTCACTAGCCGAGTCGATCTAGCCATGTCCGTCTGTCTGTCTGTCCGGATGAACGCTGAGATCTCGGAAACTATGAAAGCTAGGCAATTGAGATTTGGCGTGCAGATTCCTGAGCTTCTTACGCAGCGCAAGTTTGTTTCAGTAGAGTGCCACGCCAACTCTAACGCCCACAAACCGCCCAAAGCTGTGGCTCCTACAGTTTTAATGCTAGAGTAAAAATTTAAACTGAAATGAATTGTTCTCATCAATACCTATCGATTGACTAGAAAAAAAGTTTGCCACGCCCACTTTAACGCCCACAAACCTCCCACAAACTTCAAAAACTCGTAAGTATGAACGTCGATATCTCGGAAACGATCAGATAGAGAATCGAGATCTCAGATTTAGATTCCGTAGCTTTGTACGCAGCGCAATTTTGTTACGCGAATATGCCACGCCCACTATAACGCCCACAAACCGCCCAAGCCTGTGGCGCCCACAATTTTTAAGCTAGATAACAAATTTTAACTGAAATGTATTGGTCTCGTCAATACCTATCGATTGATCCAAAAAAAAATTTGCCACGCCTACTCTAACGCCCACAAACCACTTAAGCCAATGGTGCCCACAATTTTCAAGCTAAAAAAAATGATTAGCTAAAAAGTGTTAGTCTCGTCAATACTTATTGATTGACCCAAAAAAAAGTTTGCCACGCCCACTCTAACGCCCATAACGCTTAAGTCTGTCTATATTGAGATCGCGGGTAGGTGGCGCATTTTAGTCTCGCTTTGCTGCTTGCATATCTTCATTTCGCTTTTGTCCTTTTAGCTGAGTATCAGATACCCGATCTGGTAGTCGAGGTACTCGACTATAGCGTTCTATCTTGTTTTTTTTTTGTAGTTTTATTCCTATATGCACAACCCAAGATCCGAGGCAGACGAAGGTCGAAGTTCATTTACACTGCGCGACATTGAGAACCCAATGGTTCGAGCCAGTCTTCTGTTCACAGATGGATCCAGGAGTTTGAAGATAATGCTTCAGCAGTGCAGTGGAATAGTCTTCAAATGTTTATCTATTCGAAGCAATTGTTAAAAGGGAGCAGTTAGCCAGGTATTTCCAGCTGTTCAACTCTTAAGCGAGCGTTAGAAGCTGAGTTCGGGTCAGAGGTATCGCCAACTGAAGTTCATTGTATGTTAAAAAACCGCCGAGAAGGCCCAAATGAGGATTACAAGGAGTATCTCTAATCATGGAAATAGGAAGTCTGTCAATCTGGATGACCTCAGCCTTATAGAGTACTTCATCGAAGGAATACCTCGACTCAAAAGCCAACAAAAGCAACTTATATTAGGCCAGGAACTGAAGGAGCAAAGAAAGGTATAGGAGAAAATTCGCTGCAGTCGCCCTCCATTGCTTAATGCGGCTAAATCTCATAATACCAATGAAGTCAAAGAACCTGATGTGATCAAACAGCATTCCAAAAAAAGTTTTAACTATGGTTATCCTTCGCATTTTGCCAGGGAGTGTAACCAGCCCTTTAAATGCTACAAATTACAAAGTAAAGTTAGTAATACAAGAATTTGTTCCCAATAAACCGAGACCAAATAACAGACCTTCCACTGCGCCAAAAAACTAAAAAGTTTACTTTTGGCTTATCAAAATATTAGAGGACTAAATATGAAGCTACCCAAGCTTTATGCTGACTCCTCTGCATTTACTGCAGATATGTTGGCTTTTACTCAAACTTGGCTGAAACCAGAGATATCTGACTCTGAAGTTCTGTCAAATAACTTTAATGCCTATAGGACCGATTGCCGTTACCACTAGCCTAACATCCGAAAAAATTCACTATGATACCCCTAACGAAATTGAATTTGTTAGTGTGAAAGTTTCCTTGCAATCTTTATCTATTTTTGTTACATGTTCCTATATTCCCCCTGGCTCTGATCTAATAACTTATGAGCACCATCTGTCTGCGATAAAATCTGTTCTATCCCTTCTTTCTAACAGAAACCTCTTGATTGTTTTGGGTGACTTTAATCTCCCTGATATTTCTTGGTCTCCTCCTACTGACTCACTTGTCGCTATACCCTTATCCGTCCATGATTTTGTAGATGGTCTTTTAGAATTATCGTTACAGCAAGTTTGTTTCAGACCCGTCTGAAGTCACGGTATCTAGAATTGACGCTCTTGTTGTACCTGGAGACCGATATCATCCAACAATGGAATTGACAATCTGCCTCCCACGCGTTGATACCCTCTCTCCTTTAGTTCCTCAAACTAAAATGAGATGTTTTCGAAAATGTGACTATAAAAAACTTAACGATATGATTTCTCAATATAATTGGACAGACTTGTACATTTGTATGGATATTGAAAGTGCCACTGAACTATTCTATAGTGTTAAATACTTTTTTTAATGAATGCGTTCCTGATAGGCTTCCTTCAAACCTAAACAGTCCACCTTGGTTTACCAATGCGCTTCAAAGACTTAAAAACCTCAAAACAATCACCTATAAAAAGTATAAAAAATCGGGTAAGCCATCGGATTTTTCGAAATATGTGGTGGCTCGATCGGATTTTAATGTTCTCAATAGTCATCGCTATTCTATGTATTAAGGTCGATGTAAATTCGAATTTTCAAATGATCCGAAGCAGTTTTATAACTTTGTTAATGCCAAGCGTAAGTCGTCGGCATTGCCTTCATCGGTACGTTTTAACTCAATGGAGGCATCGACGGATTCTGAAATTGCTGATTTATTTGCCGAGTTCTTCCAAACTACTTATAGTTCGGCTGCTTGGTCAAATTCTAACTACCCTAATCCCTTAAATAGGGCAAATTGTATTTTCACCCCAGAAATTACGGAAAGTTCTCTCTTAAGAGACTTAGCAACAACAACGGCAACTTATTCTCCCGGTCCAGATGGACTCCCCGGGTGTGTGCTGAAGTTTTGTGCGTCAACCATATGTAAACCATTCTTAAACTTTTTAATTTGTCTATTTCATCATCAGTTTTTCCTATCATCTGGAAGGACTCTTTTATCATTCCACTTCACAAAAAGGGTGCGAAGGCGGATGCACAGAATTATAAAGCATTTGATCGTATTATTACTTCTCATTTGCAACATTTATGTTCCTCGCTAATATCACCGTGTCAGCATGGATTTGTTAAGCGAAGATTGACCACCACCAACCTTCTTGAATTGTCATATATTGTAATTAATGGATTTATGAAAAAAATGCAGACAGACGTTATATATACAGATTTTAGCAAGGCCTTTGACTCTGTCAACCACTCTCTTCTATTATTCAAATTAAATCAGCTTGGGTTTACATGTAATTTATTAACTTGGATTTCAAGTTATATGAAGGGTAGGACTCAGAGGGTTATATTCAAGAACGCTGTTTCAAAATTGTTCTACGTGACATCTGGAGTGCCTCAGGGTAGTCATTTGGGTCCTTTGCTGTTTACTTTGGTTATTAACGATCTTCCCTCTACCATAACACATTCTCGTGTACTAATGTATGCTGATGGTGTTAAGCTTTGCTTATCATATAATGATATAACGTCGGGTTTTAACTTACAGTCAGATATTGATTGTTTTCAGGGATGGTGTGAGTACAACCTTTTAAATTTGAACTGCCTGAAATGCAACGTTATGACTTTTTATAGGGGTACTCCTACTTTTGTTAGTTACTCTCTTCAAAATACGTCACTGGACCGTATATATTCAGTTAATGACTTAGGCGATCTTCTGGACCCAAAACTTAAATTTGACTGCCACATAATGTCCACTGTCAACAAGGCCTTGAGTGTTCTTGGGTTAATAAAGCGTTGGTTAAAAGAATTTGATGACCCTTATACAACCAAATTATCAATGACCTCCCTTGTCCGTCCTATTTTTGAATATTGTTATTCGGTTTGGAGTCCACAATATCAAGTGCACATTGACCGTATTGAGTCGGTACAAAAAAAATTTCTTCTTTTTGCCCTTCGTAGTTTGAACTGGGATCAAAACGTAAGGCTACCTTTCTATCAGAGTAGATTACTATTGTTTAATTTACCTACACTTGTAAATCGTAGAACAATGCTTTGTACTATTTTTATGCAAAATCTTATTAGAGGTGATATTGATTCTGTAGAACTTGTAAGCCGCCTAACTTTCAATGTCCGTGTTAGACTAACACGAAATTATTATCCCCTTAATTTGCCACGATGTACATCAAATTTTTGTCTGCACGAGCCCTATCAACTTCTATCCCGGTATAAAAAACTAATATTTTAACTCATTTTCTTCATTCTTAGTTGCTTCTATTATTTTCATTTGTGTCCTGTCTGTATTTGTTTTTTGTATCTTCCTCGCGAACTCGCATTTTTGCCCAAATTGATAAAAGGGCCCCGCGCGTAACAAACACGTGCTTGGTGTCGTTGGGCCACTTGTTTATACTGCTCGTAGTGCATCAACGTGCAGCATCAATGCAAGTAGCTTGGCCACAGGCAATGACAGCTGAAAAGAAGAAAGGCCAAAGTGTCAATTCCTTGAACCATATCAGTAGAAGTGGCAAGTGCATATTTAAGGAAATTTCCTGTAATGGCGTTCGATTTCCCGCTTTGATCGATACCGCGGTGACGTGGTTGAGATGCTAGGAAATATCGAGCTTATAAAGGAAAACACTGTCTATTGGGCATTTGGAACATCGTGTTAAATACGCTTGGCAGTTTCGTAGGCCAAGTTGCGCTAGACACCGATTGTTTGGACTTAGACTTTCACGTTACCAGCAGAAATAATATCAAGTACTCAGCAGCTATCGGGAAAAGCTTCCTGAAGCTTGTGGACTTGATATTCCCAGAGAAGTCGGTAAAATTTCAACAAAAAGGGAATCTTTTGCCGGAGAGAAAGCTGTGTGGTCTGAGTTACAGATATTCCAGGAATACCCTCAGATGTGTCATTTTGCTGAAGGTGAGTATCCCGAAATCGACGTCGCTCACCTGGAGAGACCAATTGTTAAAACTGTAAAAGATTTGATCAACAACTACAAGCCAGAAATGAAAAAGGACAGTCCCATTCAATTGAAGATATTGCTAAGTGACGAATACCCAGCCCATCAATTATCGACAACCAGCTTGAGAAATGGCTTGGAGAGAAGGTTGGATACCCTGGATACCAAGTTCGTCTGAGTATGTCTCACCGGTTGTCTTGGTACCGAAAAAGGAGGCAAGCAAGCGCCTGATGGCTAATGGATTTTTTCATGAAGCAGTTAAGAAGAATTCGAGAAAATATACATCTGCCGTGACGCAGGGCTATTCGAGTTTGTAATGTCCCTTCTAGAATTTCGAAGTCACCAGTCATATTTTCACGGAAAGGAATACATAAAAACAAAATAATACTTGTGCCAATGCACTTTATTTATAAAGGTTGGTTATACATAAGCATATTTTATCTATTTCGTCCAAAAGAAGGATTAAAGTCAAGAATGGTCAATCAGGACAAGATAAGTTACAATAAACACCTGTTAAATTTAAAGGCCGGTGGTACTACTATTATTATGACCGTAGCTGTTTGACATTAACTATGTCTTATTTAAGAAAATTGGATATTTAAAAGTTTTTCGGTGAAAACGCCCCTTTTCCGTTGCCTGGTGACTCGCTTTGAACATTGTAATCGATTACATACGATGTCCCCAATAATACTAAGCATTTTGTATGGCTTTTCTAATGCTTTGAGTTATTGAAATGTATTTGTGGAATTTGGTTTAGAAGTATTTCAGTGGAAGCTTGCTTTGGCGTAGAAGATGTGGGCCCTCCGCTGGCTTCCAGCCTAATGAGTCACAAAAAGCTAACTAACAAACACAGTCGTATGTATTAAAGTTGATTTAAAGTCAATTTGATCAGAGCGGACAAAGAATGTTAAATAAAGTACTAATCTCCGTCACAGCCGGTTTGTATTGTGCTCCTGTCGCTCCTGCGCATTCAAGAGGTCTACTCCGAGTCGTCCAAACCGTAAGAGTCCTCTTGAAACTGCACACGACAAAAGTGCGCTGCCATTAAAACAAACGCCAAGAACAGGAACAAGGTCACGATTATGTTGTCCTGCGCCACATCCATCTCGATAGTCCACAAGTACTCGGTAAGCTTTAATGTGCATCCGGGGCAAACGTGCTCCCGCAACAGGTGTCACTGGCCCACCGCAACATTAAAAACTCCAGTTCGGCCCCACCCAGACAATCCTTTATCTACAGCGAAAGAGTTTATGGTTAGACGCGCAGATCAGGGAACATCACCATCTTTAGATAGAGGTGGCTGAACACGACTAGCAGGATATTCAGCCCCACCACCGCCAGGAAAAGTGGGTATTATTTCCGTGCAATGCAATTACGTTTGTTTATAAAGTTTAGAATTATTGGAGTGTAGGGTATAGTGCATGCAATTTTTTTCAAGCATGCCCCTTTCCTTCCAAGAATTTTTATACCTTTGCAGAGTGTATTAAAATGTTTATCATATCCTATAGCTCCCATAGGAACACACAAGAGAACATCTCTAAATCAAGTTTGTGAAGATATTTCCACCTGGGGCACTCTCCTGCCTACTTTGGGTATCGGCTACATTTCATTGATTTCAATCAAGTCTGTAAGGGTGTAAAAACTCAAGATAGCTTCTGTTCTCTCCGTTTTTTTATACCCTTTATTAGAACAGTAAAAGGGTATACTAGATTCGTCAGAAATTCTGTAAAAGGGAGGAGGAAGCGTTTCCGAACCCATACATTCATGATCAGTATAAATACTCGAGTCGATCTAATTGCTACATACCGAAAGAACGGAGCAATACCAGTTTAATATTGTGTCCTCTTTTTTTAAATAAATATTTGTATACCTTTTATTCGTAGAGTAAGAGGTTATATTATATACGGGGAAAAGTATGCTACAGGTAGAAGGAAGGGACTCCGACGAAGTATTGCTCTTGTAAATGCCGATCTCGGCAAATTTCAAGGATTAAGATTCCCTGGCTTCGTACGCTGCTCAAGATTGTTACGCGAATGTGTCACGCCCACTAAAACGCCCACTAGCCGCCCAAGCCTGTGTCTCATACAGTGCCAAAATTTTTTATATTTTTATTTGCCCACATTTGATATAGAATAATCAAAAACTTACTCGGACAGAAAAATGGAGTTAACTCGTGAACATTTTCGTGGAATCATTTTTTTTCAACTTTTGACGTGGATTATCACGTCAAGAGTGCATCAATGAACTTAAATCTTCGTATGGCGATTAAGCACCATCCTATAGCCCTGTAAACATATTTTAAAGAAATCCAGAGAACATTGATGCCATGCGTGACCTGATACCGGGAGAAAGAGGCATCCTGGGGCATTTCTTCCACCAACATTCACTAGATAACGCATAAGCACCTGGCCATAAAAAAAATTGCTCTCAATCGCTTAAAAAAGGGCTCGTGTGGATTGAAAGAATATCGATCTTATAAACAAAAACACCGTATATTGTGCATTTGTAACAGCAAGCTAAATACGCTTGGCAGTTTCGTAGCCCAAGTTGTAATAGACAACGTTGGTTAGATAGTCAGATATTCCAGGAATACCCTCAGATGTGTCTTTTTGCTGAAGGTGAGGATGCCGAGATCGACGTCGCTCACCTGGAGGGAACAATTTTTAAAACTGTAAAAGAGTTGATCAACAACTACAAGCCAGAGAAAAAAAAGGACAGTCAATTGAAGATATTGCTAAATGACGAATACCCAGTCTATGAACGCCCCGACGCATTTCACCAGCAGACAAGACAATTATCAACAACCAGGTTGAGAAATGTTTAGGAGAGAAGATTATAAAAATAAGTTCGTCTGAGTATGCCTCACCTGTTGTCTTGGTACCGAAATATGGTGGCAGCAAGCGCCTTTGTTCCGACTATAGACGACTAAACGCTAAGATTGCCGAGGATCATTTTCCGATCCCACTTATAGACAATGTCATTGAAAGACTGCAAGGAAACAGCCTCTTCACAACATTTAATTTAGCTAATGGATTTTTCCATGAACCAGTCAAAAAAATTTGAGAACATATACATCTTTCGTGACGCATGTAGGGCTATTAGAGTTTTTAAATGTCCCTTTCAGAATTTCGAATTCACCAGTCGTGTTTTCAAGATACATTTATGCAATTCTGCTAGACATGGTTGATCTCATTATTCCCTCTACGAATGTAAATTTAGGAATCCAAAAGCTAGAGCGTGTCCTAAATCGAGTTTCGGAGTTTAGCTTGAAAATTATGTGGAGCAAATGTCAGTCTCTCAAGGGAAAAGTAGACTTTTTGGAGTACATTGTCGATGGAGAGACCATAAGACCGTCAGTGGCCAAGCAGTCAAGAACTTTTCGATTCCACATGACCGAAAGAGTCTTCGGCGTTTCCTTGGATTAACATCATATTTTAGGCGATTCATTGCAGATTACGCGTTGAAAGCCAAACCACTTTCCGACTGGATTCGTAAGGACATTCCTTTCCGGTTCGCCGAAGAACAGCTAGTAGTTTTTGAGCACCTAAATGGAGCTTTGATATCTACACCAGTGTTACGTTTACACAATCCTAAAACTGAAACGGAGATATACCGTGACGCTTTTATGCACGGTTACGGTGGTGTTCTTCCGCAAAAAAGGTAAGGACGATCAACAGTTGTACCCTATCCAATACCAAAGTCGAAAAACGAAGCGAGCTGAAAAGAAATACCACTCTTACCGATCTTATCAAAGAAAGAAATAAGAGTGGTGAAGGGTTGCGTTGAATGTATTTTTTCTGAAGGCAAGGCAGGCAAAAAGGAAAGTTTCTTTACACCCATTACCAAAGATGATAAGCCGTTGGAAACATATCATGATGACCATGTATGACCCATAGAGCAGACCAGCAAGAACTACAATTACATTCTTGTTGTGATCGATGCATTCTCTAAGTTTGTCTGGCTCCAACCGACAAAAAATACAACCGCTAAAGAAGTTATCGATCGACTTACTCGTCAAGCGGCAGTGTTTGGGAACCCTAAGCGCATAATATCAGACAGAGGGGCAGCGGTGCAAAGATATTTAAGCAATTCTGCGACGAGAAAGGGATACAGAATTAAACGATAGCCACTGGAGTTCCCCGAGCAAAGGGACAAGTGGAGCGAATCCATAAAGTCGTAATTCCGATGTTGGCCAAGCTTTGTCAAGAGAAATCGTCCAGCTGGCATAAACATCTAAAGATTGTGCAGCAGGTAATAAACAGCACACCCCCAAGAAGCACGAAACGATCACATGTAAGGATATTAGCAGGCGTTCAAATGAGGACCAACAAAGTTTCCGAGCTTAACACATTCCACGGAGACGTCTTTATCGAAGAATTGGACCAAGAAAGAGAGACCTTTCGTATGGAAGCGAAGAATAACATCTCCAAAATTCAGCAACATAATCGTAGGTTTTTTAACAAGGGTCGTAAAAAGGAGGTGAATTACAAAATCAACGAGCTCCTCGCCATAAAGCGCTCACAGTGCGACCGGTTTACAGTTAAAATCAAAATTTGTTGGGTTAACAAATTAGTCAGGGCTCTTCCGCATGGCCTATATGACGTGGAGAAAGTTGGTGACCATGAAGGTCGAGGGAAAACATCAACCATCGCTAAATACACGAAAAAATGGAATCCTCAGTCAGATTTTGCAGAAGAACCATCATTCGAGCCGAATGATGATTCCGGATGGCCGATTGTGGGAAAGAAAAGAAGACAAGGAGTGGTCATATCTACAACAGCTCTGCCTAAACTTATTTTACTTTATTTACTTAAAGATATATTTAAATCTGTTAACGTAAAATTATCTCTTACAACTGTGTCAAAATATTATAACCGATACTGCACGAAAAGAATCGTCGCAAAGAGTACTCGCTTTTGATTTCTGTTTTTCCGATGAAGAAGATGTAAAACCAAAAATCGTATTGTTTCTCAATTAAATAAAGTCATTAAATGTTATTGTTGAGATAATCATTAAGCTAGTCACTGGCGATCGAACATATATAATTAATTTTCTGGGTCCCTTTCCTTGAACTATTACCAACCTACCTGAGAAATATACAAATTAATATCCTTCTTGTATAACATTTACATTTATTTATTGTCAAACAAAAAACTTAATGACTATAAAACGATGTATATTAAGAGAAATAATTAATATATGTATATAACAGAAAAGGTAATTAACAAATTTGATCATATTTGAACAAAAAGACTCTTGTCCAGAGATCGGGTCTTTTTCTAGTCGTTGGGTGGGCCAAGGAAGCTGCTTGGTGGTTTGTGTGAGGCGTTCAATGTATCGACTAGAGTGCCAGTTTATCTGGTATGATTTTAATAGAAGGAATTGGACAGTCGGGAGTAGGGACTTCAACTTATGAAGTAAGCCATCATGCCGCACGTGGTCGAAAACTTTCTTAACGTCGAGGAAAATAGCAGAGCTGTACTACTTACTTTCAAAAGCATGTAAAAGATGGTGGACAACTCGATGTGCTTACTCTGGGGTCCCATGATGTTGCTTAAAAGCAAACTGTTGGTCGGATATGGCATCCCGCATGATTCTTACTCCCATGATTATGCTAAGAAATATTCCTTGGAATATTTTTGAGAATGTGGGTACAAGCTTATCGGTCGGTAAGACTTGACAAGGATCTCCAGTTTTCCTGGCTTTTATATCATCGTTATCACTGCGGACGAACTTAAGAAACGCTTCCAGCCATGTGACACCCGAGCCGAGAAGATGTTAAAGAAACACTTGCCTTCTTTGGTGCTCTTTCCCCGGATGCTTTACCGATCCAACACGTAAGCCCAGAAGAATTTGTCGATATGAAGACAAATTCTTCTGGGCTAAAAGGCAAAGGCTACATCCTAGAAAAGCGCTGGGCTTCGATGCCATTGATCACCATAGCTCGCAAATAACTGTTGACCGTTTTTCTTCTTGCGCTCTCGTTGCAAGCACAACCGAAAAAGTTAATACTCTCTCGCTTTCGTTCTGAGCAAGAGACTCTTGCTGTCTTCATTTATGTTATCTGTTGATCACTTTTCGTTGAGCTCTTTGTATGTCGCTCTTTCAATGAGCAGTGCGTAAAGAGCGGAACGAGAAATGCTCGCACAATGAGAGTCAGCATAAGACCGATTGACCGAAAAACTCAACAAAAACGCTCTTCACAATTTTTTTCGTTATTGTGAAAAAGAAATAATATAATTTGTTTAATAGAATAATTTAAATTCAATTCAATTCAATTCACGATCGCAATTTATATACATCGTCTGCAAAACAGACGCTTAACGATTTGCTTGCCTATGCGTGTGACTGTATACCAAAACATACGCAAAAGACCATTTGCTTCACTGAACATTCATTGTTATCGGAATTACTTATACGGGGTCAACAACATCGAGTTCTACACAGATCATCAACCTCTTTCATTCTCAATTTATTAAAAAATTCGAAATGAAGAGATGGTATTCCTACATTGAAAGTTGTTCACCCAAAATTAATTAAAAGCCAGGAGCAATGCTTTATCAAGAATCCAAATAAGCAACTTGACGGAAAGTATCGAATCGGTCTCAGATCAAAACTCTCAACATTCAGCAGAGAGTTGTTTTGAGAATGTTATACAAGTAACCCGAAAACCCTTAGGCCAGTTTAAGCAACCATTGCTAATAGCAACGGGAAGGTATAAAATACATGAGTTGATTAATGTATTCGGAAATACCAGACATATAATAGAGTATGACACTCCAGAAAATTTAATTTCAATTTTGAGGAAGTATATTCCACCTAATATAACAATAGGAGTTCACTGTACTCTAGTGGACTTTTGTAGAATTCAAAAAGCACTCAATGATCATTTTATAAATGCATTTTTTTACAAAAAAACATTTTCCCAGGATGTTGAAAATGCTGAAGACAGATCGCTTATCAAATCACAGAAACGCATTGTAGGACTCATAGAGGACTTGATGAAAACTATAAGCAAATAGCTCGACTATATTATTGGCCTAGTTTATAAAAAACAAGGAAGAGCGCTATAGTTGAGTACCTTGACTATCAGATACCCGTTACTCAGCTAAAGGGACCAAGGGGAAATGGAGATATGCAAGTACCAAGGCGAAATTGAAATGCGCAACCTACCCGCTATCTCAATATATTATTATGTGGACGACAGACAGATTTAAGCGTTATGGGCGTCAGACTGGGCGTTGCAAACTTTTGTTTGGTCAATCGATAGGTATTAGCGAGACTAATACATAACAGTTATAGGGCGTTAGAGTGGGCGTACAAGGCTATGGAATCTAAATCTGCAATCCCAATTCTTTATCTTTGATAGTTTCCGAGATATTCGAGTTCATATTTACGATTTTTTTAAGTTTGTGGGCGGTATGTGGACGTTAAAGTGGTCATGGCCAACTTTTTTTTCGTCAATGGATAGCTATTTATGAGAACAATACATTTCAGCTAAAATTTGTATTCTAGCATAAAAACTGTAAGAGCCACAGCTTTGGGCGGCTTGTGGGGTGTTAGAGTGAGCGTGGCACCTTGCTGAAAAAAAATTGCGCTGCCCACGAAGCTTAGAAATCTGCATGCCAAGTGTCAATAGCCTAGATCTTATAGTTTCCGAGATCTCAGCGTTCATACGGACGGACGGACATGGGTAGATCGACTCGGCTAGTCATCCTAATCAAGAATATATATACTTTATGAAATCGGAAACGCTTCCTTCTGACCGTTACATACTTTCCGACGAATCTAGAACACTCTTTTGCTGTACGAGTAATGGGTGTAAATATAAGTAAGGCGATTGTTTTGTATCTCTTCAATGTAATCAACGTTCAAAATAAAAAACAAGAAAATAGTTGATTTGCAATTCAGGAATCACTTTAAATTAATAAATTAAACGAACAAATGTATGGAGGAAGGAAAAATACTGATAGTAGTGACGAAAAACTTTTAGAAATCTATAGAAATCTTCATATAAAGAAACCAACCGAAAGTAACGAATTCGCAGGGTACATAGGAAACAGTGTCAGTATGTCGAATAGCGATATTTCCGAAATCGTACGCGCCGCGGTTCAGGCAACGCTAAGTACACAGGCCCAGGCCTTTGAACAAAAACTTTAGGAATTAGAGGGAAGTATAGGGTCTATAGCTCCAATAAATACAGAAGTCAAGGCTTATGAGGCAATTAGTATCGACAATGGGGTAAAGTGCGAAGAACCTCTAGGCATTGTAAAGTCTATCACTGAATTTGACGGGACACAGGAAAACTATGTCTCTTGGAGACAAGCGACTAACGCTGCCTACACTGTTTTTAAGCCTTTTAAAGGTAGCTCTAGACATTTTCAGGCGGTAGCGATAATCAGAAATAAGGAAAGGGGCAATGTCGAAGCGGTTTTAGCCTCCTTTAACACAGTTTTGAATTTTGAAGCTATTGTAGCGAGCCTAGATTTCACATATGCCGACAAAACACCGGTACGTGTTATCCAACAAGATTAGACACTATGAGGCAGGGAGAACTTTCTCATAATAGGTATTACGATGAAATAGAGAAAAGCTAACGCATCTCACTAATAAAACTTTAATGTCACACGAGCCTTCTGCTGTTGCCGTGTTGAACGAGAAATTTAGGAGCGATGTTCTCCATACTTTCGTGTCTGGCCTAAGAAAGCCCTTAAAACTCGCAGTATGCCCAGCCAAACCCAAAGATATGCCCTCCGCATTAGCACTCGCGCAAGAAGCGGATGCGCCTACGCAGCAATCCTGGCTAGGCTTACAAATAAAAAATAAAGGCCACAAAAAAACTGGCATTCAACACAGCCAGAAATCGGGCAACTGACAAAAGAATCCGCATTACGTTAAGTCTGGGCAAGACCAGGCTTACAAGTACATGGATCCTGTTAGTTCTAAGCAACGACCGTTTGATCAAAGGACCCAACATCAAGTGCCTGAGCCCATGGAAGTAGACCCGACTTCCTGTTCAAAGCTACACTCGAACAACAAAAAAGTTTATCAGGATGTCTCGACGAGAACTCAAAAATTAAACTTCACCGAACCAACTGAAGATAATGGTGAATATGAAAACTATGCGAAGGCCGAAGCCTCAGCTATAGAAGATGAGACTTCAGACCTGGAGTGTTGTAATTTTTTAGGGGAAAGTTCCTGCTACCGTACATAACTCTTACGATAGCAGCACGTACTGTAATGCTCTTAACAGACACCGGCGCCTCAACAAATTATATTCAGCTTCTAACGGGGTTAAAACATATAGCGCCGGTTAAAAAGAGCTTCATTGTAAATTCCATTCACGGTGAAACATGTGAGAAACAAAAATGCTTTATTCATATTTTTAATAAAAATACCACCTTCTTCATTTTAAATTGCCTTCCTAATGGAAGTAAATGCTAAAATTAATTTAGTAAAAAATATTATAGAATATGAAAGTGGCATAGAGCCCCTTCAATTTGCTGAATTTAAGGATGTAAATTTTGTCAAAGTTGATGATAAAGACTAACCGATGATCATTAAAAACTCTTTAAAAAAATGATTAAAATAAGATCAAAAGCTTTTGCGGACCCTAACGAGTCCATCCCGTATAACAAAAACACGGTTTCAACAATCCCAACGGATGAGGAACCTATTTATTCAAAAATATACCCCTACCCTCAGGGAGTATTGCATTCTGTCAACACTGAAGTTAAACAACTTCCTGCTGATTGCATTATCCGACCGTCAAAATTACCTAACTATACTACCATCTGGGTTATAGATAAGCAAGAAAAGAAGTTAACTTCGCCAAGCCGAAGTTTGTATACCCTTGCCAAAAGGCATCTTAGTATATTTCTACTTCGCAATTACAGCAACGGAGACAACACCGCAGTAAGCCTGGAGTTGCAATGTGGCTCTATAAGGGTCCTATCGGCCTACTTGGCCTTTGAAAAGGAAAACCCCCCAGATGCGCTGGTCAGAGGACTGGCAGAGGAATGCGAAAAGCTCAAGAAAGGTTTGGTAATAGGCTGTGACGCCAACGCCCATCACACCCAGTGGGGTTGCCCAAACAACAACGACAGAGGTGAGTCTCTTTTTGATTTTATTCTAAATTCGAACCTATTCTTATGCAATAGGGGCAATGTCCCTACATTCATAACTAAAGCTTGCCAAACGATCATAGATCTAACTTTGGTATCAGATTCACTCGTAGGCAGTCTCTAACGAGCACTCCTTTTCGGACCATAGATTCATAGAAACTGTATTGTCCCTTGATTCGCCCTTGCCGGTCAGCTTCGCTAACCCAAGACGAGCCGACTGGCACAGGTACATAGAATCGGCGCTACTCTTGGTGGTAAGCAGCATCGAGAAATCACTCAGCATCAAGGAATACACACTGATCGCCTTCCTGTATATAGAGGGAGCCTTCAATAACGTGCTCCCCACTGATATAACAGAATCTCTCACAGAACTAGGGGTTGAGCCGCCAATGGTGAGGCTAATCCATAAATTGCTGATAAGCAGAATGGTCACAGCCACACTAGGGACCTCAACCCAGACTAGACTAGTGAACAGAGGCACCCCGCAAGGAGGTGTACTATCACCCCTCTTGTGGAACATCGCAGTAAATAAACTACTGCGGATTCTGGAAGGAGGAGGTTGTAAGGTCGTGGCATACGCAGACGTCGTCGCCATCATCTTTAATGGAAAATATCCACAAACACTTTGCGATCTTATGACCGCTAAACTTAAAATACTATCGGAATGGATGATAGCGAACGGACTCGGAACACCCCGAATGAAGCGCTGAATGCGATCTTGAACCTCCCTAGCCTAGACTTAGCAGGCATGGAAAGGGCCAAATCGGCAGCTATTCGACTGAGGGACACATGGCAGTGGAAAGCCCAATTTTATGGCCATACTAAAATTCTCCAGCATGATAAATCGATTCCGAAGATCACGGATCTATGCAAAACCATTGAATATAGTCACACACCCTTTGAGGCCCTGATTCCTGATAGAGAGGAATGGGAACAGGGCCGACCGGGCACGACGAACGCAATCTGTGTATACTCCGAACAATTAGATATCAGGAAGTCATTCAGGCTCCCGGACCACTGTAGCGTCTTTCAGGCGGAGGTCCACGCTATTAAAGAAGCACTAACCTGTTTAGGGAACTTTAGCCTCCAGAAAGGACACCTAAACGTATATAGTGACAGCCAAGCGACTATTAAATCGATCTACTCGACAAACACCAACTCCCGTACAATAGCAGACTGTCGCAGATCTCTCCACGAGATGGCAAATCCGTTTACTACCAGCCTAATATGGGTTCCGGGTCACCGGGACATCGTAGGCAACTGCATAGCGGACGAATTAGCCAAGCTGGGCACCACAAAGCCTCTTCTCCCAGGAGAGGAGAATGTCGGTATGCCCATGGCTACTTGCAAGCTAAATATAAAAAACTTCTTCAACACACTAGCCAGCACCCATTGGCAAAACGCACCACAGTGTCGCATCTCTCACCAGACATGGCCTGTGATAAACAACAAAAAAACCTCGGAGTTACTCAAACTCAGCCGCACAGAGTGTGGCATGTTGATTCGAGATCTTACATGCCACTGGCTTGTTGGCGCACATGCCGGCAGGCTAAAAGCCCCGCAAAATGATTTCTGCAGAAGCTGTAGGGATGAGGAAGAAGTGGAAACGGTAGAACACCTTCTCTGCTTCTGCCCAGCCCTATGCAGACTCAGACTGAAACGACGACGATCTTACCGAAATATCGGAGACTAGTCTCAAAAACATAAGTGCCTTTATTAAATCTTCCGGGTGGAAGACATGCTGATCAGCTTAACACAGGCTGAAACTACTAGAAACGGGACCCTAGAGAAGGAAAAACGAGATCATGCGGTATCACAATGAACCCATTGAGGTCTAAGTGTGTCGAACTATAGTCCGATAGCCGCCCTAGCCTTACCTAACCTAACCTAAGCAATCAATGCGCAAAATGCAAATACATATTGTAAAATGTCTACATTTAAGAAATAACTCTTTAATAACACCAGTTTACAAAAAATAATCGATGAAGGTACATCTCCCTGATTAAGAAAAGGGCCCTTAAAATTTTTTCTATGGTACCAATTTTTTTTAAAGTGTAAGAAAAGTTTTTTTCCTTGCTAAAAATATATGAAAATGATTTCCTCGTAACTGCAATCGCATACTTTTTATAAAATGTTATCTCCAAGCGTAGGAGGTTATATGTTAAACAAGGGAGAACGCTATAGTCGAGTACCTCGACTATCAGATACCCGTTTCTCAGCTTAAGGGACCAAAGGGAAATGGAGATATGCAAGCAGCAAAGCGAGAATTAAATGCGCCACCTATCGGCGGTAGAAAGATTTAAGCGTTATGGGCGTTAGAGTAGGCGTGGCAATTTTTTTTTTATCAATCGATAGGTATTGACGAGGCCAATACATTTCAGTTATCTAGCATGAAAATTATGGGCGCCACAGGTTTGGGTGGTTTGTGGGCGTTATAGTGGGCGTGGCATATTCGCGTAACAAAATTGCGCTGCGTACAAAGCTACGGAATCCAAATCTGAGATCTCGATTCTCTATCTTTGATAGTTTCCGAGATATCCACGTTCATACTTACGATTTTTTGAAGTTTGTGGGCGGCTTGTCGGCGTTAAAGTGGGCGTGGGCAAACTTTTTTTGTAATCAATCGATAGGTATTGATGAGAACAGTTAAAATTTCAGTTAAAATTTTTATTCTAGCATCAAAACTGTAGGAGCCACAGTTTTGGGCGGCTTGTGGGCGTTAGAGTGGGCGTGGCACTCTGCTGAAACAAACTTACGCTGCGCAGGAATCTCAGGAATCTGCATGCCTAATCCCAGTATTGTAGCTCTTATAGTTTCCGAGATCTCAGCGTTCATACTTACAGACGGACATGGCTAGATCGACTCGGCTAGTAATCCTGATCAAGAATATATATATTTTATGGGGTCGGAAACGCTTCCTTCTGCCTGTTACATACTTTCCGACGAATCTAGTATACCCTTTTACTCTACGAGTAACGGGTATAAAAACACCGAAGCTATGATTTGTTTCATATTATTTTCCCACCAATTTTCCTATCGTTCCTATGGCAGCTATATGATATATTCGTCCGATTTTGATAAAATTTAATTCGAAATTCAAAACTATTCAAAATTTTAATTTCCAATTATATTTTAAAAAACACCAAAGACATAATTTTTTTTCCAATTATTCCTTTGGGAGCTATAAGATATAGTTGTCCGATCCAGCTGGTTCCGACTTATATACTACCTGCAAAAGATACAAGATATAAGGGAAAGTTTCAGCCCGATAGCTTTAAAACTGAGAGACTAGTTTGCGTAGAAACGGACGGACAGACGGACATGGCTAGATCGGCTCGTCTAGTCATGCTGATCAAGAATATATGTACTTTATGGGGTCGGAAACGGTTTCTTCACTGCGTTGCAATTTTCTGACTGAAATCAATATAAATATTAAAACACGAACAGAAGCCAGTAATTTTCGCTGACTTAATGGATATCTCTGTACCTAAAATCGCACTGCATAAGGAGTTTTTATTAATTTATATAAAATTAGTTATTATAATAAAAACCAAATGCAAAATACATTACACTACATACTCCGCTTTCCAATCCGATGGAAAACTAATAATCGGCTGAGGAACTTGTGAGATGGTTCCAAAGTCGCCTAGCTGGGGCAACCGAGAGGGTCGCAGGTTGCGGATAGCTGACGACCTCTCTCGGGGCCAACTGTGAATAAGCTGGTGGGATAAGTCAAACACGGAATCGTGGACGGGAACCCCAGGAAATAAACAGTCCCGGACAGCCAGCGGGTATTTTGCAACGAAGCAATACCGACGATGCGAGTTGTTCATCTGCGCCTAAAGCAGCGGTAGGCACTGCCAAGGCGCTCGGGCCACCCGCTGGAGCTAACAAATACACATATGCAGAAAGGCGGACTGCCGCCCAGACTCTGCGCTCACACACTAGGAGCACCGTTGCCACACCTTCGCATGAATGGCTAAAAAAAAGTAGAGTGGGCAAGGAAGGTGCTTCCTAACTACGGGCAGGATAAGCCCACTCAAGAAGGGACTCAGGCAAAAAGGCAGCGATCCCTCGAACTACCCGGGCCATCGGCGAAGATATTTAAGATCCAGCCATCGGTCTCTTTCGCCGAAATCACGAAGAACCGTGTACTTCTCGGCCTGATTGACAGGGGAAATCCGGAGGGCAGGATCCCCAGGAACAAGTGGAAGGCAGTGGAGTCCCACCTTTCCCTCATTTGCCTGCGCATAGTACGGGAGAAGCCAGGCACCTCGCCCTGCTGCATGGACGCGGGCTGGTACCAGGGCATCGTCAAGGTGGTGGCCTGCACGGCGACGAGCAAGCTTGGTGAAATATACGAAGGGGCGAACATCGTTGCGCTTGACTGGTGCGATGTCCCCAGCAGACCCCGAGCCAGGATCTGGCTTCCAGCAGCGATCAAGGCGCCGGAGGACATCCTCTTCATGTTGCAAGAATGCAACTCGCACCTCCCCACGAAGGACTGGAAAGTCGTCAAGGTGGAGGAGCATGAAGGGGACGTCAACCAGGCGGTGTTTGTCCTGAACAAGGAGTCAGTTGCTCCGATCGAGACTGCTCGAGGAGTGCTGAACTTCGGGTTCAGTGTGATACACATCAAGGTGTATACTCCAACGCCGCTAGTAGCTCTGCCGGCAACCCAGCCGAGCAGGTGCTTGCTGAGGAGTTGGAGGCACCTGGTGGGCCGAAGGACGGCTACTCTACCGATTCGTCGCTAAGCAGAGAGATGCGAGAGTTATAGTAACTTATAATTACTGCTCCTGATGGTGATAAGATTTTTAATAAACACTTGATGTCTTCTGTTCGGTTGTTCCAAATGGAATCTTCCTTATTTTGGCTTGAGATTCAAGCCAAACCTCCGCCAAAGAATTTTATGTGTTTACAATTATGTATGTGTGGGTGTGTAAATGCTAACAAAGTTTTTTCTAGAGCTCTGCTGACTGGGTGTCGTTTAGCAACATCCTGCCTTGTGCTGATGTTGCATTTCTTATGTCGATCCTATGTCGGACAACGAACGGCTAGCTGCTGGTCACTGTTCAATTGAAAAAAGGTAGCACGGTGAGGCTTAGGCGGTGGCGTAGTTGATGGTACCGGTATGGTAACTCCTCCCCCCCGAGAATGCAGCGATGGCCACATCTGTGGTATATCCAGAGCGAAATTGTGCAGAAAGGCATTGGGGGTGAAGATTGTTTTTGTTTTTCTAATTCTCCATATTGCCAGTACCGTTATCGTTAGAGGCACGGAAAAATGTCTTTCCTGTACTTTTCCTATGTACACTACTTGTTTGAGGTTTCTCATATTTTCGAGATGTAAAACTTCTAGGTTTAACTCCTGTTTGGTGTTATTTATAAGTATCTGCTTACTTATTGTAGTGGTAAGTACTATATGGTCCTCTTTATGTTCCATAACTTGGCCATCATACTTTATGCCATTTATTTCGATCGAACAGTTTGCATATTTGATTGCTATCGCCCCCGATACTGTCACACGTGTTGTTTACAGGTAAGTCCAAGGCATTGAAAATGAATATGTGTCCATCCTCAGGTGCCAAAACCATTTCTCTCCCCTCTAGATTTACTGAATCGCATATTGGTGGTTTGTTCATTAAAATCTTTCTCAAACACTCCTTTCCCTTCATATCAACACCCAACTCTTCGCTCTCGCAAATAAAAGTTTCATGAACTTTTGAAAATTGGTTGTTAAAGAAGCTTATTTTATACTTATTAGTTGCTACATAATTTGGTATTACTAATAAATGTGTCCCATTAATTGGAATCGGTATAACATGATATAATTGATAGACAGTTGGCTCAAAAATTGGAGCTCTTTCATTTATTTGAGCCTGTATATTTATTAGTGCATATACTTGTTCGAACCAATTTTGAGCCCTTGACTCTCGACAAACTGTATAATTCTATTTAATTCTGTCTCTGCTAAAATGAATTTAGGCACAATGCGAAGTTTCGCTAACAGTATGCTCTCCGCAATATTGTTCAAGTGCACTGTTAAGAAATCAATACTGTAACTAATCCTATTCAAATGCTGGAGCATATGTATTTCATTGTGCTCTTGTGTTAATTCCTTGAACACGTTATTTTTATAATTTTTTATAAACAAATTTATATCTACCTGCTCCTTGTTTATATGCTTAGTAATTTCCGTAAACCTACTCAAAGTTTCCTGATAAAAGGTTCTTTGCTCGTCCGCTTCTTTTGTAAGAAACCTTGTTTCGTTTCTTAATTCTTTTGTTCTATTTTCTATTTTCTCCTCATCATACGCGTCCATATTTCCCGAAACTATTTTTATAATGCTTCCTAACCCATTAAAAATCCCTCTTTTGACCCTACTACTTGGTCTAAGTATTTCTAGCTTCTCCTTCACCTGGTAAAATTTTTCCTTAACTACCTGGACTGCCTCACCTGAGAATCTAACATTCTCTATGTCTAATAACGCGTTTTCAATCTGTGCAATATTGCCTTCGTAGCCCTTAAAGTTTATTATATGGTCGAACGTCTTCGCTCCGACCATTACTCTTGCCTTCCCCAGCTCCATTTTTATGATCGCTTCTTCTCGTTTTAGCGTTTGCACGTCCATTGTCTGTCCATGGACCAATATGCACCTGTAACCGTGATTGATTAGTTTTTATTTTGTTTAATCCTTTTTTTAATTTTTGATTTATGTATCTTTTGTTTCCTTTTTGTAACGAATGTAACCCCATTATCCTCATCTACTGTGTGCTCCGTAAACCTAGGTGTTAGTTTATTTCTTCCATTCTCCTTCCTATGAACTACATCTCCTTTTTCCAACTCCATGGGTTCTTTTCTTCCCTCATTGAGTTTTCGCATCCTTTCCTGTTTTTGTCTTTCTAACCTGTCCTTAACCTCCTTATACATTTCCTCTTGATAAACATTTAACTTCCTTAAGTACTCATGCTCCGTATCAAAATTGATCTCCCGTTCAAAAACGTGTGTTCTCCCCGAGAACAATTCAAACGGCTTCAATTTCGTACTGGAGTGTATTGAGTTATTATATGTTAGGAGAACTTCATCTAAAACTTCCTCATGCTCATTTTCTAGTTTTAAGTCCTTCCTTGTTTTCATAATTATTCTATAAATTTTTGTCAGCGTTAAATGAAGCCTTTCAACCGGTGAATTGCTGGACGATTGTTGAAACGACGTCACATGCAATTCAATTCCGTATTGCCTACAGAAATCCCTGAACAATGCCGAGGCATACTCTGCGCCTTGGTCACATATGTTCTTTTTGGGGACACCGTACTGACTTATGAACTTCTTTATTGATTTAACAATATTTAAACTATCTCTTGCCGGTATGGTGTACCCCACAGCAAACCTTGAAAACTTGTCTATTATTGTTATAACGTAGTTCTTGTTGATTGTGTATAAATCCGTATGAACGATGTCAAGTGGCTTGCACGGAGTTTCCGTATTTTGAAATACCACCTTTTTTGGTTGCCGATCAT